>NC_141697.1:1180876004-1182093504 GCF_964263255.1 Lissotriton vulgaris
CATTTAGGCAGCCATGTTTTTTTTACAATAACTTAATTCATTTTGTAGTCTCTAGCGTACTTTTTCACCCATTTTCCTGAAATGATTCGCTGGAAGGTGCTGCTATTGGTCGGACAAGGTAAGACCTTTTTGAGGCTTTTCTGTGGAAGTATTTCTTCCCTTTTGGTGGATTATATTTCTACAACATGATCTGTTGAAGATCTGCAGCTACAGAACAGTACGTTTTGTTTATTAATTATTCATGGGTTTGAAATGTTACGTTTGACAACGTGTTTTTGATGTGATTGCTAGGCGTTATATTATATTTCATGGTTTGCATTTAATTAGGTCATTTGATTTTATTTGTAATGTTGAGCATTGTTATTGGTGACTTCTTTGTTTTCAACTAATTGATAATAATATTATTTGTATGCATTAATTTTTTTTGCAATTTTACTTGTACGTTTTTTCACTGATGTCTAATAATAATTTCTTTAATCTTTAGTTAAAATATTTGAGTAAAGCTGGTTTGTATTTTTCCTCTGGTGTATTGGTTGGATAGATTGTTTTTTTGTTTTTGTTTTTTTAATAATGAGTTTTATTTTACATTGACCATGTCATACATTCTGTTGGTTTGTTTGTTAATGTTAGGTTTCATTTGGGTTACTGATTGCTCCATTCTTAGTTGTTGGTAGCTTTGTTCTTTTTGTAGGGCTTCTATTAATTTGTAGAGTGTAGGTTGGCTTCTCCTAAGTGTAGATTGAAAGGCGTTGTTGGTGTTGGCTTCTAGAGCCATGGTACTTTCATAGACATTCCACCATGGTATTTGGAATTTGGATTTGCGTCTGTGTCCAGTTTACCAACCAAAGCACATTCATAGTAGTCTGTTAGGGGGACTTAGTTTGTGTTCATTTTGTTGGTAAAATGAACTTTCTATAGATAATTTGTAGTGATTATCTACCTCTGTTACAGGGATCGCTAGTGCAATCGTTTTTTTTGCTTTAAACGCAAATTGGCTGTTAGTTGCATATTCTATACTTAGTGCAGATTGTTGGAGGTGTAGCCAAATGGGTTGGTTAAACATTCTAGAAAAAGCCTTTTATGGCTATGTGTGGGTATAGTTTAAAAAACGTTTTGTTCAAAATCGAATATTATCATATGTAGGGAGTAGTTGTGTGTTTTAATTTTGTTTAGTAGTTCATAGTGCTTCTTTGTTCATTAGGTAGCATGGCGTAAAATGGACAAACTTTCTCTGCTCTACTCAGTTGGCTAGGGTTCTTACTGGCTCAGTGATATCGGAGGCATGTGCGATGGAGGTGGGAACATGACCTTTGTCTCTTCTGTTATTTGCCCTGGCCATGACGTGAAGGGGATTGAGCCCTGTTCAGTATTTTGGAGTAAACATCTACTGCGCAGCAGATCTGCTATACAACAGCTATTTCTACTGTGAAATAGCAGGCCTGAGACTTTCGGTGGCCTTTTGTACCACACTACCATTGTCAAAGGGTGGCTGTTTCTAATATGGTGGTATTTCCATGACTTTGTTTCGTGGCCATCCCAATGGAACTACAGCAGAGGTTCTTTTGGGAGCTGAATGGTATCCTACTGTTGCTATGTTGGGGCACTTTGTGATGCTTCATAGCACTTCAGAAACGCCGCTTGGGTGGGTTGGCTATGCCTAATTTTGAACTCTACTATCTGGTGGCACAGATGCAGTGGGTGGATCGCTGGAGGCCTGCGCTGTAGGATGGAGTGGGCCTTCATGAGCGTGGCTCGCCCTCAAAAGTCCTGCTCTCTACAGTTTTTATGAATATTGTGCCCTCTTCCATCGTGCAAAGTATAAATGTATTAATTACAACTGCACACTTCATCTGGGCTAGGGTGCTGCAGAGGGCAAAGACTGCATTACCATATATGTGCGAGCTCCAGTTGTTGGCAGCTTAGTGCTGGAAATATTCAGGGAGATAGTCAGGGCTCCACAGATGGATAGCGCCAGGGGCCGTTATACGGTGGGATTTAATTGTAGGGAGGGAGCGAGGCTTGTCCCTTCTTGGAACTCCAGGAGACACATGACTTCCCAGTGGTGCACTTTTTGCCCAGTGGGGCTTTTATACATGGAATTGGAGCAGCAGAACTACCAGAGCATAAATGCTTGTGTCACCTCTTTCTCATAAGCTCACTCTAGGAAGCCACAATGATTTGCAAAGTTCCTGACAGTGCTTTTATAATTGTATTTTTACCAGATTGTTGGGCCTATGCTTTATTATCCTGCACAATTTTACACAGTTAGGATCCCTTGCAAATAGGAAGTCGAGGGTGATGGGAGCTGCTTAAAACTTATGAAAAAGAGGAAGTCAGCCATTTTTCCCTCACTGAGACAGCTAAAGGTGCCATTTTTTGGCAGTGCACACGCTAGCTGTCAAGGAGACCCACACTCTGAGGCCTCTGCACAAAAGCACCGCTGGCATGTTAAAGGCAATCCCGTCTGCGCATGCCAGCGTCCCGACAGGGGCCAGCATCAGCCTCTCTGCCGGTGGGATTTTAGGAGGTATCATGCGCATCTACTACTCGAAGGACCTACGGCTTAGGCTAGCCTCCACACAAAAGTCTACGTCACAAATTCCACTGCACACACTCAAAGATGACCACTCCTGCGTTACATATGGCTATCAAACAATTCTTACCCCTTTTTGCAAGGACAATGTCTTCACTCCCCAGGCCAGTCAAAATAGCGTACGGGTCTCAGGCACCTTGATTAAGGCCCACTCTTTGCAAAAACATGCCACTAATTTCCTTGATTTTCTCTGTGAGAAATCGCCAGATGTGCTGTTGATGACAGAAACCTGGCTGTCAGAGGAATCAAACCCCACAACTGCAACAGCCATCCCCAAGGGATACAAAATACATTGAGCCTGATTAGGAGTTTGGTTGTGTGGGAGTGGGCTTCCACACCACCACCCTGCTCCCACACTGCCAAACCTCACCACTGGTTGCCTGCCAGATTACAAGTTATTTTATGGTCTGGCAGGTGGTCCTTTGGCGTTCCCAAGGCACTGCAATGGGAGCACCTAAGCCTGTTGCAGCACGGCAAGGACATAAAGTCCATGCTGTGAAGGAAAGAGAGTGCATGCAGGCAGGGGGGCACACCATGTGCCCCCATGCATGTATCCATAGGCCCTGAGGGAACAGGGTGCCCTGTAAGGCCGCTAATTTCCTCACTGCCACTCTTTTCTTGGCGGGCTCACTGTCATGAAAAGGGTAGATGTGAGGAAATTTGAAATATACTTGGCGGTGCCACAGTGGCATCGCCAGCATATTGCGGCCCTCACAATGCCGCACCCCTGCCAGTAATCGCAGATCCATGGCAGTTGAGGTGGTCCTATTGTGGTCCGAGTGCCATACCCGTAATATGGCAGTCGGACCACTGGTGTGGCAGTCCGTGGCCGCCACCGCTACTCCACTGTGTTTTTGGCTGTCCTATGGACTGCCAAACTTGTATTTGGGCCCTTAAAATTGAAGGCCATAGTGGGAGGGGAGGAGGAGTAGCTATAGTCGGTTCAAAAGGGGGTGGTGATGGACGGAGCATCCAAACCAATCAAACATTCACACCCAGTCAAAGGATCTGGGTTTAATCCATCACCGTTCTTTAGCCCACTCTGCCACCCCAGTTCAGACATGGCTATATGCAAATTAGCTATAGTCTACAGGGAAGACTACAACTGTTTGATGATACCCATCAAAGATATACATGGAGCGGAAGAAATGGGCTTCTGAGTAACTTTGTCCCCTCACTAATCCATAGCTGGATTCGGAATACGACCAATAATCTGGCACTGGTCTCACTTCGTAAGCCCTGCAGAAGTAAACCGTCAGGTCCCTGGACATTCTCAGGGTAGAGAAGAAATGCTACAAGAATTTGAAAAGGCAGTGGTGATGAGATTATAAGGCGGGTGACAAAATCTTATACACGTCAGCATTAAGAAAGTATTATGCCGAGGTCAAAAGAGAAAATAAGCTCTATTTTGAAGAAAGATAGGGGTAGCAGAAAATAAATCGAGGGAAACTTTCAAGGTGGCAAAAAACATTTTAATCTGAGGCATGTGCCAGATTTCAATAACAATCTGCTGTATGGTACGAACAGCTAGCCTCTTATTTTCAAAACAAAATCTTTAATATTCAAGCAAGCCTTACCACTTATATAGCGATAGATGAGGGTCTGATGGGTATAGTGAACATGAGTACAGTCTCCGTAGTGGAGTCCTCACTAACAAATTTTGACCATATCCCCTTGGAGGAAAAACTGGCGGCTATTTGCAGCTTTAAATCAGGATCCCCTACAGATCCTTCATCCGCCCAATCTGTTAGCACTTGGGGCGACTGTAATCAACCCTCTAGTTAATAAGGTGTTAAATGATTCTCGGTCAATGGTAACAGTACCACATACCTGGAAACAGGGAACACTTCTCCCTCCTGTAAAAAAATTAGTGACGACCCCAAAGGACAGTCCAACTATAGACCAATACCTTTGCTACTCTGTCCAAAGTGCTGTAAAAGTTCATAAACCAACAACTCTCCCAGTATCTGGAGTACAATAACTTGTTACACTCTAGCCAGTCTTCAGGCCACATTTTAGCGCTCAGACAGCATTGATGGAGGATACTGAGTACATTAAAGACACCCTGAATGCAGGGGGGAGGCAGCATTGATAATGTTAGATCTGTCAGCTGTCATTGACAGGTCTCCTGTTCCAGGCTCCTGGCGCGTCTCCAATCAATTAAAGTGGAGGGTCAAGCCCTGAACTGGCTTGAATCCTTCTTGAGTTGTAGAGGACAGGTGGTATGGGCCCCTCCTTTCTCTTCAGAGTCCCTGGAACTACCAGTGAGGGTGCCTCAGGCCTCCCCTTTGAGTCCCACGCTGTTCAACATTTATCTTATGACACTAGCACAACTGGCAAAAACATTGGGGGCAAACGTGATCTCCTATGTCAACGACACACAGCTTCTTTTCTCCTGCAAGAAGGGAGAAGAGATTCCAGGAGAATCTAATAATTCTTTTCTAGCGGCTGTATTTTACTGGTTGACCATCAGTCAATTGAAGTGCAATGCAGACAAACCCGAAATTCAGTTTTTCTGGCAAAATTCACCTGCAACTTGGCAGATCTTTTGGCCTGGTGGTGCCCTCCCACCAAGCACCGTGGTAGGTTTTTGCTTTGGTCTGCTTTACATCCAAAAGAAATTTCTGCACTTTAATTTTCTGTCAAAAAATCTGTCATCCAGGAACTTATCACATTGAGGTTGGACTATGCGAATGCTTTGTATCTGGGACTGCCTGACTACATGGTTAATAGACTCCAGGTGGTCCAGAATATGGCAGCCTGCATTCTCTCAACCTACCGCTGAGAACGCATGTGTCCCCTCATGTTTTCGCCCTTCGCTGTCTCCTAGTGAAGGAACAGGATCCTGTTTAAAGCAATGGTTTAAGTTCACAAAGTATTTCATCGCACAGGAGCATGTTACCTGGGTGCCAGCATCAGCTTCTACCTCCCCACCAGGAACCTGCGATCCACAATCAGCCTACAGACAACGATTCCCAAGATTCGCCGTGCCAGAGCAGGAAGACAGGCTTTGTCCTATGTGGGACGGTCAGCATGGAATAAGCTCCCTCTTGAGCTCCACTCTTTGGAATCAATCACCATGTTCAAAAACAGACAGACAGGCTGTTTGTGCAAGAATAGCGGTCTTGTCAAAACATGTGATTCTACCCATGAGGTGAGCACCTGGACACTCTTAGGAGTAGCTGTGTGCTATATACGTCCACTTTCATTCATTCATCACAAGCCAGGCAAGAGTGGTCACATTGCTTTACAGGGCTCTACTGAAGGGAGCGCAGTTGGCTTGACGCGTCTCCTCTGGCACTGCGAGGAGGACCTGGACACTGTCAGATTTGGCTTGGAAGATGGCACTGGACCTCACCCCCATTGTTTCGAGGAATACTCACTTCAGGCTTATTCAGTTCTACTACTTCCACTACCCATATCTCACCCCACAGTGAGTACAACCCATTTTTCCCAGCGTGGTATTGGGTCGTCCTCCATGAGGTGCAGATGATGTGGGTTTCTTCCATATAGTATGGTCCTGCCTGACACTGCTCCCATACTGGACCACTGTTCTCCAGGTAGTGAGCAGGGCTACTGTTCGGGACCTCAAGCTCACCCCCAGGTGTGTCTGCTGGGCCTGCATGAGTGTAGTGCGGCTCAGAGGGTGATGGATAGATTTGCGGACAACTGGCTATGAGCTTGTAGTGGCTTGCAGCCCTGATGTATATAGGTGAAGATCTCAATTAGTAAAGAAGGTAGAGTGTGAGAGAGAAGCGATCAGGATGCTAGGGGAGTACAGAAAGTACCAATTCTGCCTACTTGAAATGTAGTATTGTTGGCTTGCCCCAGGTTGGACCCAGGTGGGCTAATCTTAGAGGAGGGATCCCTCTCAGGGGCTGGTACAAGGAATGATCTGGTCCAAGGGAAAAAACCATGAGTGAATCCAAGTGTGTGGGACGGGCCCCAAGCTTTTGGATGGCTTTGGATGCGGGATGGATAGAGTGTGGCCCCTGAATATGGGGATGGAATGCTGTTCATACAGATTATTGTTTTGAATGAGTACTATCTACTGCTCCCCTCACTTAGCCTTTCTTTCCTAATTCTGTATTATTGATTTGTTTGACACTATGGGCCTGATTATGAGTCTGGCAGTCCGAGGACGTCAGAATCACGGGGGCACAGCAGTGGTGGTCCTGCCACTGCCAAACCGCCCGCCCTATAACAACTAGGGCAGTCAGACTGCCATTGAACTGCCCCAACCGCCAGGGAACAGAGATCCGTGGCGCTGCGGTCTTGAGGAAAGTAAACTTGCAATATGCTTGGCGGGACTGCAGTGGTCCTCCCAAGCATATTGCGAGTTTCCTTTCTGGCAAAGTTTTCATTGCTATTCCTACTCCATGAAAACCGTTGCAGAGTGGAATCAAAGGGGGCCCTCACAGCCCTTTGTACCTCAGGGCATGGGGTGCATTTAGGAGGAGCACGTGTTGTGCCCTCCTGTGTGCCTGCCCCCCAGTACCTGCATGGCACAGGCTGCACCAGTCCATGCCATGCATATACTGTCTTTGATGTTCCCATTGCGGTGCCTATTTGATAGGCACCGCTGTGTAAACACCAAAGAACCACCCACCAGTGACCAATAAAGTCATAATCTGGTGGGCGGTGCTCACATTGGTTTGGCGGTGCGGGAGCAGGCCGTCAGCGTGGCGGTCCGCTCCCGCACAGCCAAACTACGATCAAACCCTATTTTTCTGGTCCCCCTCACTGTAATATGTATTACTTTTGCATAACATTCTGCCTGCACCCCTTCCACTGTGATCTGTTTTCTTTGATGAAAATGCTAATAAAAATATTTGCTAAATGAAAAAAGGTAGCAAGGCATATATTAATGGTCTATTAGTGTTTTGATATTCACCATTTATGGTATATATCTGAATGTATGGTTTTGGAGCATATTTTGAATGTCTCATCCATTATCCATGCTTGACATTAGCTTATTTTCAATAAGTGATCTGCAAAAGCAAATATTATGATGCATTTATCATTGTTAAGGTTATCATGTAAGAAGAAGGGTCCTTCATTGTATGTGGTGGTAAAGTGTTCAGGAATTTGGATATCTTGGTATCTTCTAGGAGCAGGAGGAGTATCCCTGGTGACTTTTTTAGTTCCTGCTAATAAGCATTTCAAGGTGGGTATTGTTGATAGCTTGCCTTGATGTGTTCAGATACTTTATGGAGTATATCTTTTAGTATTTTAGTCATGGTCTCCTGGGAACTAGAGCTTGCCTTTCTTAAATCTTGTAGTACATGCCTTACATCGATTTCAGTGACATTTGGGGGTGGGGGTGCTCTCTTACATAAATGACAATATCATCTTTTGCCCTCCCATAGCAAGCATTAGAGTAATATTTTGTACATTTCAAATTGATATTTTTTGGATTTATACTTTATTGGCTATAACTGTAGTCCATGTGAGGCAGTAATTGTTTCCCTTTCTGTGATGTGATATATATTTCTATTTCTGTCATTATGTATGAAAATAGGGTAAAAATACAATTAATTACATGTTAATAAAATTACGTTACATTTATAATCTAAATACAAAGTTATGGTAATCGATTTTTATTTTATACTTACATATAAAATAGAAAACAGTAATTGCAGTCTTAATTTTCTGGTTTTCTGTTAGGGGTGTTGTAATGTGGGTCAAGTCGGTCAGGTGGCTCCTTTTCTCTTAGGGAAAAAGTTGTTTTACTTTTGATGGCAGCTAGCTGGGGCTTAGAGAATTTTATTTTATTTTTAGTGTTTAAATGTGACTTGATAGTTAAATGTTTTAGTGTACTTAATTATTGTGTGCCTTTTTCCAGGTATGTGATTGCTGTAGTTTCTTGGTGGCTTTGTATGTTGTTGAAATTTTACTTACTTTACAAGGGATTATAATGTATTCGTCCACTTCCATTTTAAGATTACCTGTGGAAAATCCATCAAAATATCGTGTCCTCCAGCTTTTGTAGTTTTTGGTGTTGTAAGAAATTGCATTTCAATTCCTTATTTACTGTTAGTTTAATTGATAATATCATTTTATTGTTTACTTTGTCTTACTGTTTGTTTTTATTGGTCAGTCCTTGTTTTTCCCGTTATTGCCTTTTATGGTGAACGCTAATTAGTGTTTATTTTATAATGTTATATATACATTTATCTTTGTGTGTTCTTTTAGGTGCATTATTTATGTACATATTTTTTATTTATTTTGTTTAATTTGTTGTAAAGAAACATTTTTAAATATTTTGATGTTTTGAAATGTATACTTTTTTGGTTATTTTTTAAGTTTATTTTAGTTATATGAAATTGTCATAATGTTAGTTTACCTAAATGTTTTTAAGGTTTATTTGTATTTTTTGGTTACCATAAAATACAGTTTTTTAATGTTTTGTAAATAAATGTCTTTGTATTTGGTGATATTAATGTAGTTTATAACGTGTGTTTTGACAATTTAACTGTTTATTTAAAGGTAACGCTATTTTTGTTTCCAATATTTTTGTTATTGATGTAACTTTTTAACTGCAATTTTTGGTTATTGATATTTGTGTTTTTATTAGTTAGGTATAGGACGGCAATATTTTTGTGAACTAAATTTATTTTCCAATATTTTTATGACTCGATATAGTTGTCATCAATATTATGTTACTGCCCCGGCTCCTTTTATGCCTGACATCTTTCCACTTAAGGACACATACCAGGTGTAAATGGTTTTACTGCTGCACTATTCTCCACTATGAATATGTAGAATTATGCAGTAGTAAATTCCACATAAGGAAGGAAGGAGCAGGAGACACCAGGATTAGTTTGCCTTGTCAGTTTGTGGACTTCCACAAACGTGTGTGTTTGTAGCCATTCAGAACCTCCTCGCTGACCCCTTTGCACTCTGGATGTGTCACAGTTTTACTCCAGCAAAAGGCTGGAGAGCAGTAACTCCCCTTCGGTGGTGGGAAGTGGAGTTGATCATCCCAAAAACTTGGCGAAAGTGTACGGGAAAGAATTTTACCATGGAGAAAATTCAGTGTGCATTTGCACATTGACTGCCTTTCAATATAGCATAACTATTCAAATATGTAGAATTACACATTTGGGTAATGAGGTGTAAAAATGTCACATGACATTCACAGTGGTACGTCTTGAAAGCTACTACTGTGACTGTTTCTGGATTGCAATAAAGTGCAGTGACTTTTTTGTGAATCAGACCCACTGTCTACTGAAGAATAGTTTATTAAACTGCACTCTGCATGCTAAGTATTTCGGGACATTTTGCACAAGAACATAGCAATTATAGATATGTAATATCTTGGGACACATCTCAGTTAGACCTTTTCACAAACCAATAATTGCAGAAGGAATGTTGTGGACCAGGAGGGGATAGAGACAGAGAGGCCTTCTACAAGGCTTAAAGCCTTCCCGGTTAGACGAATTGCTGATTGCGGTGACATTGATCATAATTAACTTTGAATTGAGCATTTAAAATCAAAGTTCTAAGGTCCTTAAATAGATCTCTATTCCCATAGCCAAGAGGCTTGACACCTGTCAAAGAGAGCTTTCTTCTGTTGAAATAAATGTTACCAAAATAAATGTGATTTAATTATCTGCTCAATACAAAATGAACCTCATTAGTTAAAATACAGCGCATTGTGCCATGTTTCAGAAAACATGTGATGTTGCATGTAGTTGTTCTATGTATTGCTATATTGTACGTTTTCATGCAGTATTCAAAGATAGGATTCTGCCCTGCTGATTGTATAGTCATTGATGCACTATGTAAATTTTACATGACCTGGTCAAGAAGAACCAGATTTGATTGAAGTTCTGTCTTGTCAAATATAGACACAATATGTTCTGTAATCATTACAGTTAGCAAGTAGGTAAGACTTTTCAGAAGCCTTAATCATTGTCAGCCAAAACCACAGGCTTTGTGGACAACTTTAAGTAAGCCCCAATTAAAGTTGTCTGCCTGTTTAGTGGAATTTTCCCCATCAAACATTTACAGTATTAATGGCGAGAGACATTTTGGGCAGATGCCAAATCCCTAGGAGGCATTCAGAAGCGAAACTTACAATCTCAAATCAGTAGCACATGCTATCTACTGCGTGTTCTCTGAAGAATCGGCCGCTGCATTCCAGAGCAAGATCTGAAATCTCTTGTTCACATACACTGGTGCTCTCCAGAATTGACTATTGTAACTCACTCTTGACTGGCCTTCCCAAAACTCATCTCACCCCGTGAAATCGATCCTACACTCGGCAGCACACTTTGGGCCTTATTACGACATAAGCGGTCCTATAGCGGTGGCACCAATGCGCAGTCCGCAATAGGACCACCAAAGCTGTGGTGTCCCACCCACCAAATCAGGAGTTAAAACCTGGTCTGGCGGGTGGTGCTGGGGCAGTCAGACAGCCGTTGTCTGTTAGGCTCATAGAAGAGACAAACATGCATACTGCCGCTGTAAGAGCACTGACTACACCTTCTTGCACGGTGTGACATACGTGCCACACCGTGTTGTAACTGTGGGTGCGGGTGCAAATCCAGGGGGGCACTACATATGCGCCCGCATGCAACCCCATAGGTGTGGAAAATTATGTCTTTTATCTTGCCATTCGCTCTGCCATTTTGTGCTTCACCCTTCATCACTGACCTTCTCTCTGTATAACGAATGCTCTGGGGCTTCACTCTTAACTTGTCTCATTCCTGCACGGATGCCCACACCCTGTTCGTGCCCCAGCCTGCCACAAACTGACCGACACATGCTCAACCAGTCAGACAGGGAGTTTCTCAGATGTTTATCGTCTTCTCCCTGCGCACTACGCCCTGCAGGGACCCAACAGCGACCATCTGCGGACTTATCAGATTGACCTCTGCTTGTTGTATAATCATGCTTTTCGCCTACGCCCTGCAGGGGCCCCACAGCTACTATCTGCAGACTTATCAGATTGACCTCTGCGTGTTGTACAATTATGGTTTTTGCCTCTGCCCTGCAGGGGCCCAACAGCTATCACCTGCCGATTTATCAGATTTACCACTGCTTGTTGTGTAAATTATTGGTTTTTGTTTGTTCTCTTTGCACGCACAGGGTGGGGCTGAAGGGTATATAAGATGCTGAACCAAAGTACTCAGCAGATTGCCTCCTCAGACATCCATGGGTGTCTGTTTCTGATGCTCTCTCTCTCTTAAGATTGCAATAAATATATTTTCTCTCCGTGCTCCAGTGTTGGTCTCATTTTGTATTCCGGACCCGTGGACAATAGGGTGCCCCTGCAACTTTGGGTGGTCTTCCAGGGAGACCCCAAATCCACAAAGGTGGCAGGAGGCCGAAATAGACCCACTCTAGTTGCCTCACCACCACCCTTTTCATGGCAGGTTCGCCGTCATGGAAAGGGTGGTGGTTTGGCAACTCGGAATATTCCTGCCTCAGACAACCACTGACAGGCTGCAGGATCCTGGATCTCGGCGGAGGCAGCAGTCCTGTGGCTCTCCGAATGCCACACTCAGAATGCAGCGCATGATGCAGCAGTGTGGCGGTGGTCCTACCGCTTCTGCGAGTAAGTCGGTCTCTCATAATCAGGCCCTACGTTTACAGGGCCCAAAAAAATTACCACATCACACCTATGCTGGTCTCTCTCCACTAGTTGCCAGGGCTATGTAGAAGACTGCTTGCATCACCCATACGGTCAAACACACATCCAATCCGGCTACCTGGTGAACAAACTCAAGCTTTTCAATAGGTTCTAGACCAGTGGTTCTTAATTTGTCTTTTGAGGTTCAAATCACAGAAATTGATTAGGTTGTTGGTCCCTGTCATCCAATAATGTCTCAGTTGGGGTCCCCGATTTCCAGTAATGATTCAGCGGGTCACAGCAGTCAAAGGGTTAGGAACCATTTTATACACCATCACAAAAAGCCGAAGCATTGATGCTAGAAACCACAACCCTTAAAAAGTAACTACTCCAAGCACAATCCTTTTCAGATAGCGCAACCAAACTTTGGAACTCACTGCCTCCGAGCCGATGAACTACCACTGCACTGGCAACCTCCAAAACAGAAAGGAAAGCCCTCCCCCTTTAATGATATTTTAGCCAAGACATTTCTGCTAATCGTTGCCAGTGAAAACATGTTCACTCGAGACAGAGGTTACAGAACTACATTACCTCCATTTCCCCCAGGCGCTCATAACCTTTTCACTGCTTATTATACGTCTTGTGCAATTGTTATTTTTTTGTAATGATACTATTTCGTAACTCTTGACCTCATGTAACTATTTTTTTCAATATTAACTATCCGTGGAATGGCATATGTCTATTGTAACATCACAAATACATGCAGGGAGAGGTAGGTGAACAGAGAAGATGGTAGGGTGTTTTTTTTTAAAGTTTGATTTATTGAGGAAAAAGATGAAAATAAAGGGAATAAGGGAAGGGGGGGAAAGAGAGAAGAGTTACAATGAGTGGATGAAATAAAACAATATAATGATGGTAGGGTGTTTTATGTGACGTCAGACTCATCATGCTAGGGAAACATGGCACAACTATCACCTAGGATATTTCCAGCAAAAGTCTGACCTTTCCAAACTGTGTGTAGACCTTTTAAATAACTTAACTAATATTCCCCACATGCTGGGAGTTTTCTTTCATGACCTGGGCGTAATTTGTTTATTCCCCCCCCCTAGGAGTGCCTGGTACGCATGGTGGACATGCACGACAGATTCCATTGAAGGTGGTACAGCAGTAGCTGCCCTGAATAGTGTGACCTTTATAACAGCAATGCTGCTGGCATCAGGACCGCCACAAGGGTTTTACTGAGGGCGGGGCCGCCTCTGCCAATGAGAAACACGTGTTCCTACACAATCTAAGCGAGGCAGGGGAATAGAGGGGAGGGCAGGCATCAGCCAGCCTTCCCAGATGTCCTGTGCCTCCCGCCTTTAAATGAGGGCCTAATTCATGTGAAGATAAACAAAATGGTTTAGTCATGCCCATGAAGTCTTAGATTGAGCAAGTAAATAAAAGCCAAAAAGCCCAAGCTGCTGCTAGGCACTGAGGCATGTAACTCTTAAACAAAAGTCCTTGCCAACTCAATATTGGAGCATGAGAGCAAAATGATTTTTCTGAATGCTTTTAAATGGGAGAAAATCAAAATGAAAAGCTACCTTAATGATTAAGCTAACTCTTCATTTTAATTTTCTCCTATTTCAAAGTGTTGTATTTACAAACAGCAGGCCTCCTGGTCCCATTGAACACGTTGCCATATGTATAACAGAAAAATAAAGTAATTATTTTAAGTGGGAGTAATTTAAGGTGCTGAACATTTTTCCATACTTTGAACATTTTTGCAGCACATTTTTCTGCACTATAAATTTCTCCCATTAAAAAAATAGTCGTATGCTTGTATTATACATGTAACTGTGCCATATATGGCGAAAGTACACAAGTACATACAACACAGGCTTTCAGTCACTCATACACATATATAGCAGCTCTATCATAGAGCTCCTAGTCAAAAATTACCTAAGGGCCAGCATTTTGTCCTGGCTGCCAGTCTCTTATGTAAATAATGTCCTCCTTTATGCCCAGAACTACCCCCAGTATGCTAGTGCCAGCACTTTCGCAAGGTTGCCTCCATACCAAGAATTTACTCAAGTATTCCAATACTTTTCCACAGGTGTCTCATATGCCAGAATTGGCTCTAGTATGCCAGTATCAGTATTTAGGAAAGTACTGCTTAGATTACACTCCTTCCCTTAATCAAATTTTATTTTTCATATTCATGCACGGAAAAGTAGTAGGCTGTCACTACGTGCGATCAGCTACTGTGAATTGCCCCGTGTTACAGCAAATTCAATATGATTCCAAAGGGCACATGGCTGGTGCACCCAACTGTCGCACTGCGAAATAGGAAATATTCCTTCTCTATGAAACATGTCTTCCTGAATTTGTCCATTTAAACCACTGGATACCAATATTTTTATGATTCTTTTTTCACCATTAAGGCACAGGGAGATTAAGTGATTTGCCCAGTATCACAGGATGTTGAGAGTCATTGCCAAGACTCGAACCCGGTTCCCCAGATTTGAGGTCGACTGCCCTAGCCGTTAGACCACATTCTACCACCATGGCTTTGATTATTATTAATATTATAATCTCTATCCATAGTTTGGTTCCATACAGCCAGTGTGCAGACTGACATTGAGACAGAAAAAAGTCTGCACATATGCATTAATGAGGCATTAATTGGGGGCTTGAAGCTATACCTGTCAAAGAGAGATTGTTTGGGAAAAAGGAGGTTCTGGCTGAGCATATTTTGACTGGGCATATAATGATGTGATTTGACACTAGCATTTGGGGGTATGTCTAGAAATACAATTATTGTACTTGAGCATTTGATGGTTGCGCCTATGGTGGCATGCCTCTTTTGTGTAGGGAAATCAAAAGGGGGGAGGAAGAGGTAGTGCTGCGTGGCACCGAGGTGGGTACGTCCTCCTCTTGCAAAAGTAACTGTAATCAAAAGGGTCCACCTCAAAGAGGGTTAGTGTGTATCCTGTTGACTTTGTAATACACACACTTGGTTAAAATACCCCTGACACCCCTGACCCCACTGACACTCACTCCAATTCACTCACATAGCACCCACAATTAAAAAGGTGCTCCAGCGTAGTCGCTTGTCGCAGCACTGCCCCGTCCGGCAGCCGGGCGGGAAGACCCCGATGATGAAGCATGACACCAAGGGCCCTTTTGGTGTGTGAGGGGTATTTTAACCAAGTGTGCGTATTCCAAAGTCAACAGGATACACACTAACCCTCTTTGAGGTGGACCCTTTTGATTACAATGACTCTTTTGTGATCACAGGTGTACCTCGGGCAAAAACCTTAAGACCCACCTTTTTTCTTCCAACTAATCAGCTTATGATTTACTATTTCTGTTTATGATCAGGCCGGGGTCAAATATACTTGTTCCATCATAAGCGCAGAGATATCCTTTTGGGGATCTAGTCAGGCGCTATAGAAGCATATAAATAAATAAATAAATGTAGCATCCTGCTTGATATATGGGTGAAAACTCAAATAGTGTTGTGTACTTCAGTGCCTTTTGTATTATTACGGAAACTTACTTGTGTTGTAGGCCTTTCAAGTTCATTGATATCATGTCCTATAAGTTTTACCAATGTTGACAGTCATGAGATCACTTACTGTTATTTCTTAAGGGGTGTGTCATTGTGTGATGTCACTTCTGCAACCCCTGGAATTTTAGTGAATCAACATCCTTGCACTCAGATTCACTCATTTGCACTTACTCATTCTTACTGTGGCTCATTCATACTGTCTCACACACCCACTTTGACTCACTCTCTAATTTCCACTCACTAGTTGTAGTTCAGTCTATCTCACTTATGCTCACTCATTCAATCACAATTTCTCATTCACACTTATTTGCTCACACTTGGCTGCACTCACTCTTCCTCTCACTGGTTTTCACATATTCTCATTCACACTGACAGTTACAGTCATTCACTCCTGCTCACACTTCCTTGAACTCTTCAATACTCCCTCATACTCATTCTTGTTCGTTCTCACTCACTTGCAGTCACTCGTACTAGCATTCACTTCTTGTCAACCACTCTGACTCACTCATTCTCACTGACACTCAATCCCACTCATTCTCATTCACCACCTGTCACTGACACTCACTCACTTCCATTCACACATATACGTACACATACAAATGAACACATGTACACACACACTCTCTCTTATCTGCAAGCCCATGCACAACATACACTTAAGGTATTTTACTTCCCTCAGTTGCCACTGAAGATTACATTGTAGCTACTTATGCTACATTTTGTATTATACTAATATGGAATAATAGAATATCCATATCAATTCCTCAGTACTGACTCTAATCCTCCCAAATGTTATAGTGCTCCCTTTGACAACCTCTGCCTTGGTATTTGGGATTCTCTAAGGTCCCATGCCAGCCTGAGTCTGTCAAAATGTCAGTAGTGTGAATCACCAATGAACAATAGGTTAGTGAGAATTTATGTTTCTTCATTTCCCCCATTAGTAATTTAGTCTCTAGTATATTAAAATCAGAAAGGTGCGAGGGAGAGAGTGTAGGGATTCATTTGTTGGAAAATAAGTGCCAATGTCCAAAACTCTGCACAGAAACCCACGGCTGGCACACCGAATACCATAAATGAATGAATGAATGAAAGAGCTTTTATATAGCTCAACGTTCACTCCAAAGAGTATCTTGGCGCTGATTTGCAGGGAAAAATTGCACCTGATAGGAGAAAGAGCTGGCAGAAGTCTATGAGGTCGAAGCATTAGATAAGAGACATAACAGTGTTATCTGGGATACCAAAGATCCAGGTTTTTAAGGCTTTCCTAAAATTGAGTTCCGTTTGTGTGTGTCTAAGTAGTGTTGGCAAGGAGTTCCAAGTTTTGATCCCTAGGACCGCCAATGTCTTACCACCCCTAGTTCTAAGTTTAAAATTGGGTACTATTTAAAAGTTCTCAGAAGAAGACCGTAGAGTGCGTTGGGTGGTATATGGTTTAGTTTTGACATTTAGATATTCTGGTCCGTTTTTTTCTTGTTTTATAAATGATGGTCAGGACCTTAAAAAGAATCCTCTTATGGACAGGCAGCCAATGTAGGGTTGTTAGTGCAGGTGCTGAGGAGGAATCTCTGGCTAATTTGAGTACCAGCCACGCTGCTGCATTCCGGACTACCTCTAGCTTCTGCAAGATCTTTTTATTGGTTCCTGCATAAAGACTATTGCAGTAGTCCAGGCGAGATAGGATTAAGGCTGCAACCACCATCTTCTTGGCAGACATAGGAAGTAGATCGAAATATTTTCTGAGGGTCTTTATTACTTGAAAACAAGTGCCTGCCACAGCGAGAGCTTGCTTGTGGAAAGATAGTGTGTGATCGAATTTTATTCCCAGATTTCTCACAGTGTCAACTGTATTAGGGGGTGGTGCCGAATTTGATGGCCACCATTGGACCGGTCTGAAAACGTTGGTTTTGCCAAACAGCATAATCTCAGTTTTAGAGCTGTTACATTTCAGATGATTCTGTTGCATCCAATCCATCACTGCAATTAGACAGTGGTGACATTTTTCTTCTGCAACTGTAGAATTGTTGTCAAGGGTGAGGATCAGTTGTGTGTCGTCTGCATAAGGAATGCATTCAACATTATAAGAGTCCATCAAAAAAAGCAGTGGGGCCAATTAAAGGTTAAAAAGGGTTGGGCTCAAGGCCGAGCCCTGAGGAACCCCTAATGCCAGCCCTTTTTCTTGCGATTTGTAACATCCCAATGTTACAATCTGATGCCTATTTTCTAAAAAGGATGTAATCCAGGCCAACGCATTATTCTTTATTCCACTGCATGCAAGTCTGTCTCTCAAGATGTCATGAGAGACTGTGTCAAACGCCGCTCACAAGTCCAACAGAACCAGTATCGCATCCTTTCCCTGATACATAGCAAGTTTTAGAGACTCGGTGGTGTGTAGTAGTACTGATTCTGTTGAATGACTTGGCCGGAAGCCAGATTGCTTGGGATGTAAGATGTTAGTTTCCTACGTGAAATCATTAAGTTGGATGTTAACAAGTTTCTCTGCAATTTTCCTCAAGCATGGCAACAATGAAATAGGCCTCAGATTGGAGAGGGTCGTGGGATCTGAGAGTTTCTTTGTTTGAAGTGGCTTCACAGCAGCAGTTTTCCAGCTGTTGGGTATTACGGCTAGCCTGAAAGTCGTGTTAATGATCTGATTGATGATGGGATTCATAGTATCCACCAGTGCATGTAAAATCTTTGGGGACAAGGATCGAAAGGCGAGTGAGATTTACAGGAAAGGATAGCTTGCCTGGTTTGTTCTAAGTTGGTCTCCTTGAAACATGTAAGTTCCTTGGTTCTTTTTCCTGTGTTCTGTACGTTTTTCATTTGGGGGAGTCTTGAATGCAAGCCTCTTTAATCCACCAACAGACACTCCTTGCCCCTTTATCTCATTCGTGCAGGTTCCTGCTTTCTCTTTTTGTGGCAGTTTTTCCATCTTTCTCATTCTTTCCACTTTTTGTTTTCTCTTTCATGTTGTCAGGAAATGTCAGATGAGGAAAAATAAGTTACAGTGCATCCCACCGGCACCACCAGCTGAACTTAAGCACTGGGCAGTGCATCTTGAAGTTTAAAACATCAAAAATATAGGCTTTTGTGATTTAATTAGACAACTTGGATTTCTTCAGATGAGCACAGGACAGTCCTAGACATCACTTCTCCTAGTTTGGAAATCCCAATAACACCTCAGCCTCAAAATCCCTGCAGTGTGTTAACCTAGCCCAGAGCATTTTCCAACCACAGATGGGTCTTTTTTGTTAATTTATTCCACCATCCCAATTCATTCAACATCTCTGGCCACAACCCTGCCACTATGTGTGTGATTCTGGAGGAAGGGAGGGACAATATAATCTTTCCTCTATTTGGTAAGTGGGCGTGAGTTTACCACTACTCACAAGTAAGGGCCTCATTACGATGTCGGTCAGAAAGGCTTTGAACAACATTCAAATTTTCCTAACCTGTGTCGGAACCCAGGTTTCCTACTGACTCAGATACATTCCTGACCGACCGATTACGATAGAAGGTAACTGTTCGGTATTTCCGATTCGGTTCAAACTGGCATTCGGATACTCCGAGTCGGTAGGAGCCAAATCGTACAAGTCTATGGACCATGTTTCCGACTGACCTATTACGATGTCGGATTCAGACATCCTTTCCGAATCGGTCTGTTCGACACAGAACGGCTGTTGGTAACTGACTTTGTGGGCCTGTGTTTCCGACTGACCTATTACGATGTTGTATCCAGAAAGCCTTTCCGAATCCTTCTGCCTGACACAGAACGGCTTTTGGAAACTGACTTTGTGGGCCCGTAACAGGCCCCCCTTCACCTCCTACTGGTGCCAGTGGGGATACCTATGGGACCCCTCTTTACAACCATGCGCAGTGTGGCAGGTACCATGGGATGCCCCCCACAGGGTGCAAGGTTTTCCGCAGCCACCCCTTTTTTCAATGGGAGCCTGTGTTGTCAGTCAGAGCACAGGCTCCCATTGAAGTCAAAGGGAGTCCGACCGAACAGTGTTCGGAAACATCGTAATCGGTTGGTCGGACTCGCTGAACCTGAGTCGGTCGGAAACGATTCTGACAAGGAGTCGGTCAGATTGCTTTCCGATCGACATCGCAATGAGGCCCCTAGTTGTGAAAATTAGGTCTCTTTGTGGGTCATAAGCCGCTCATAAACTATTATCAAGTGTGGTGCCCTATCATATGAGGCGATGCCCACCACTCCTATTCCTCCATCTTGTTGTGTCTTAAAACACTTATTAAGGCAATTCTGGTGGTCCCATCTTTCCATATGAACCCCTGAAGGAGGAAATTGAGCTGAGTGAAGAAAGTAGGTGGTACCTCTAGCAGGTAAGTTTGCAGTTGAGTCACAATAAGTGGTAGTGATACCATCTTAACAATGGTGGCTCTACCCATCAATGATAGTGGGGAGGGCAAAAGTAAATGTAACTACTCAACCTATAAAAGTGGGACAGCACATTCATTTGTCATGCTCTGAACTTTTTAGTTGTTACATAATGTGACAGGTAACTTTTCCGAGGTCACGTGCCCACTGAAGATCTTGCTCAGCAGTGCCCACGGGGTATACTGACAACATTATTAGTATAACGATGCACACACATATCTAATGCTTGTACAGACACGAGGTTGGTAATTATTGACACTTTATAGGCACTCTTGGCACAACGGTTCCCACCCCTGTTTGAATACTTGTACTTGCATAATAGGGTTACTTTTTTTACTACATTCTGGGCATTCTTCGCACAGTGGTGCCCAGCCCTGGTGTAATGCTTGCACTAGCATAACGTACGGTTACTTACCGGTAATATTCATTAATCAGAGTTGTAGCCCTCCCCGTCACAGTCCAAACCACATGAGCATAGCTCCCCCCACTAGAACTTCCAAGCAAACTATAATCCCCATCCATTCCCTCCAGGGCACTCCCACATCCTGTGGCATATAACCCTTGAACCCCCTACCCACATCCTGTACCACCAAGCACAAGAAGCCGAACAGGGAGGGAGGGATGGGAACCAGGACCGTGACGGGAGGGCTACGACTCGGAGTAATGAATATTACCGGTAAGTAACCTGACGTTACCTCCTCCTCAGCCCTCCCCGTCACAGTCCAAACTACAAGACCAGATACCGAAGCAAGAATCGGCTTCACTCAGTAGCAAAAACAGACTTTATTAGCACAAGCTGAAAGTCACACCACCCGAGCAGAACGCAACACTGCATTCCCAAGCCCAGCAGACACAGTCCCACCCACCACCAAACGATCATCAGACATAAAGGTGTGAGGAGAACTCCAAGTAGCAGCCCTGCAGATCTTGGCCATGGAAGCCCCTTGAAAACAAGCCCAGGAAGCAGCCAACCCCGAGTCGATCTCCCCTGAACCGACCCAGGCGCCAACACACCACAAGCCTCATATGCAGACCCCACAGCCCACCGCAGCCATTGACTGAGAGTAGCCCCAGAAGGCTTCAGACCTTGACCAGCCAGCCCAAAGTTAACAAAAAGGGAATCCACTTTACAAAAAGGGGAAGTACGCAGCAAGTACACAGCCAGAGCCGGTCAAACATCCACAACAGTGCAGCCGCACCTCAACCTCAGAAAAAGCATCTGGACAAAGAACAGGCAAAACCAGATCCGCTGAGCAGTGAAACGAGGAAGGGACCTTGGAACAAAGGAAGAATCAGCCCTCAAAACAACCCGATCAGGAAAACAAAAGCAAAAAAGGCTCAGAACAAAGCAAGGAGCCCAACTCACCAATCCTCTGAACCAAGGTAATAGCGACAAGGAAAAGCACCTTGATCGTCAAAAACCTCAAAGACACCTCATGCGGAGGTTCAAAAGGAGCCCCCAGCAAGACCCTCACAACCAAAGGAAGATTCCAACTAGGAGCAAAGGACTTAATGACAGGTTTCTGGAGGAATCAACTCCTCAACAACCGGGACACCAAGGGGATCACCAGCTCACAGTCCGAACCCCTAAAGGCCAGTACAGCCACCCACTGAGCCCTCAGGGAGGACACAGCCAGACCCAAGTCAAACCTATCCTTCAAGAAATCCAAGCTACTCACCGAATCTACCTCCAACGCAGACCACCCCGCGTGAAAAACCAATCCAGAAAGGACACCCAATGCCTGGCATAGGATTTGAGAGTAGAAGGGAGCCTGGACGGCTAAATAAACTCAGCCACGGAAGGAGAACACCCTAAAGCCACGAGGTTCAACCTCTCAACAGCCAACTCCCCAGTCGCAAGTGGATCAGACACCCCTGAGACAGAGGGGGAAACAACAGGGGACAAGGGACCACCGGCAACCTCCAGCAAGGCCCCAACGCCAACCTCAACAACAGAGGGAACCAAGGACTCCTGGACCAACCCGGAGCTACCAGGACCACTGAGGCCCGATCCAGCTTGACCTTCAGCAGGACTCACGGAATTAGAGCGGTCGGGGAAAAGCATACATCAGGGCATCCACTCTCCAAACTGCGTCTGACTGAACCAGAGAACAAAACTTCTCCCTCAAGGCGTTCCTGTTAGCTGCAAACAGGTCCACCTCCGGGACTCTGAACCGGGCCGTCAGTCAACCAAACACCTCCAGTGACAGGCACATGTCAGACAGGGAGGAAAACCCACAGGCTCAGACGATCCGCCTCTGAGTTCAAAACCCCCAGCAGATGCAAAGCACCCAGAGACAAGAAGTTTGACTCCACCCACTGGCAGATCTGCTGAGCCAACAAGTTGAGGGAAGCCACCTTCGCACCCCCCTGGCTGTTGACATAACACACCACCACCGTGTTGTCTGACCGCACCATCACATCCCTCTGGAGGACCCAAGGCAGAAAATGAGTCAAGGCCAACTGAACTGCCTTCAACTCCCTCGAATTCAAAGACATTCCCGCCACCAGCACAGACCAAAGCCCCTGCACCAACTCCTGAGCCAACACAGCTCCCCCTTTCAGTTTGCTGGCATCAGTCGTCAGGCCCAACCTCTCCTGGGACACAAAGGGCGAGCCCTGCAAGAAGTTCTGATCCACCAGCCAACAGTGCAACTCCTGGGCAAAGGCCACACCCCCCGGAATCAACAGCTCGAAATCCAGAGACGCCGGATCCCAATGCCCCAGAACATGATTGGGTACAAGTGCAAACAGGCCCAAGGAACAATTATCACAGTAGCAGACATTAGCCCCTGAACATGCAACAACTGCTGAGCCGTGGAAGACGAAGCCCCCAAGACCCTCCTTAGTTGACGCACCAGAGTCATTCTCAGAGGTTCTGACAGGAAAACTTTCCCCAACTTGGTTTTTGAAAACCCCCCCAATTAACAGCAGTTCCTGATTGGGGCAAAGATGGGACTTCTCCAAGTTCAGAATTCACAAGAACTGCCGAAGGAGCCTGCAAGCCTCCTGGGTATGGGCCTGAGCCTGAAGGAAAGAAGAGGAAGAAATCAACCAATGGTCCAAGTAAGGGAACACCTGGATCCCCTGAGCATGCAACAACCCTGCCAAGGGCCCAAACACCCTAATAAACACCCCAGGAGAGGCTGGCAGCCCAAAAGCCAATACCTTGAAATGTTCGACTCCCACACAGAAACATAAGAACCTCTGCGAAGCCGCGTGAACCAGCACATGAAAGTAGGCATCCCATAGATCTAGAGAAGCCAGGAAATTGCCTACCATCAGGAAGGGAGGAATCAACTGCAGAGACACCATTTTGAGGGACCGATGAGGGATACACAAGTTTACAGCCTTCAGATCCAGGGCAGACCGGTAGTCCCCATTTGGCTTCTGGATCAAAAACAGGATCGAGTTAACCCCCTGACCCTGCTGACTCACAGGCACGCTCACCACCACCCCTTTTGAAACCAAGTCCTGAACACCGTCCAACAGAGCCCGACACTTTAGGAACAGGGGTAGCTCTGAACCCATCTACTGGAGGAACCCCAAATTCCATCCTGTAGCCAAGCCGGACCACCTGCAGGATCCACTGATCTCAAACTAATTCCTCCCAAATAGGAAAAAAAGACATGAGGCAACCTCCAACCGGCACCTCCAACGAACTCCCCGCATAGTCACGACCTGGAGGGACCAGAAGAAGAGGAAGCACCCTGTTGACCCCGGGACTTGTGGAAGGAAGGGACACCCAGGCCACGTCCCCTACCAAGAAAGGGCTGGGCTGCCATTTTAGATTGAAACGCCTGCGCCAAAGCCTGCTTATAACCCGCAAACTTCCCCTTCTGAGAAGAGCGGACCGGAGCCAACAATTTCTTGTCTTCAGCCGTTTTCTTACTCAATGCTTCCACCGGCTCCTCAAACGGTTTTGAGCCTGTGAAGGGAAGCTTCATCACAGCAGCCTTCTGAGCAGCCTCCGCCTTCCAAGGCTTACGCCACAACTGCCTCCGAGCAGCCAGCGAGGCCCCAGCCGCTGCGGCCACTGGAATAAGGAAACTGAAGGACAAATCCACCAGGAAACGTAACTGTTGCTCCAACATGGACAAAGATTCTGAGGGATCCTCATCCTGCAAGAGCTTCTCAGAAATACCCTGACAGTCTTTCAGAAGCGACTGAACCAGATAGCTGGTGTAGGCCGCAGACCGAACTGCAAGATTAGAGGCAGCAAAGGACCGCTTCAAGGCCCCCTCAACCCGCTTGTCCCCAGGCTCTGAAAGAACAGCATCCTCAAACACCACCACGCTCTTAGATGGCATACCAGCCAGCAGGGAATCCACCTTCACCACAGCCGGGAATTCATCAGCGAGCCCCTGCAAAGGATACCTCTTTGCCAGAAACTAGTGAAAGGCAAGTTTGTCAAAATCCTTCCACTCTCCTTCTAGCATATTTCTCACAGATTTATGAACAGGGATGCTTTCAGGCTTCTTCTTCTGGTAATTGGCGAAAAAGTCTTTCGACTCTCCACCCTCCAAGGGACTAGGAAATCCTAAATTGTCCAGAACATGTTGCAGAACACTGGGAAGTCAAGTCAAGTCAAGTCAAAAAATGTATATAGCGCGCTACATACCCAGAGGCTCTCAAGGCGCTTGAGGAGGGGTGGGGAATTACTTGTCAAATATCCACGTTTTAAGTTGCTTTCTGAATGCTAGGTGGTTCTGAGTAAGGCGAAGGTAAGTGGGAAGTGAGTTCCAGGTTTTAGCTGCCAGGTAGAAGAAGGATCTACCTCCCATGGTGGTTTTGTTGATGCGAGGTACAGTGGCAAGGGCTTGGTTGGATGATCATAGCTGGCGGGAGGGGGTGTAGAAGGGCTGCCACCTGCACATAATGACCCTTCACCTCCTCATCCGATTGCACGTCTGGATCCACATCTGCTGAGGCATTCAACTTCTGCCTCTTAGGCCCCTTGGGGTCACGAGCCATAAAGGCCGCAGCCACTGCTGGCTCAATCATCTTCTGCACATCAGCCAGGGAAGGAGCAGTGGAAGATCCAGCGACCACCGCCTCCTCCTCACATCTGGGCACACTAACGTCTGAACTACTACCCTCCATGATGGATTAGGAGAGCAGAGAAACCAGCCTCCAATAAATACCCCAGACCAATCACATCAAGACCCCCAAGGGCCAATCAGGGAACACCACCCGGACCCACAGCCAATCCTGAACAGGACCTTAGGCCAGCCCCCAAACTGGCCAATCAGAGACCTCTCCATTCCCATTAAATGAACGACTGAATCAGGCCCCAGCTGTAAGGAAACTTGAACAAGCCCAGAAGCCCCAGCCACGGGAACAAGAGAACACCCAGGTAAGGCACCCAGCCACAACTGCTAATACTGCCTTAATCCATGACTGAGAACCCACAACCAGTGAACCACCAGTTCAGAACCCATAACCATGTGGGAAGAAAATTGTGACCATAATCCCCTAAACTACAGCGACCACACGCATCTACCTTCGCCCCCAGGACAAACGAAGAGAGAGACAGAGACCGCAAGTCAAGTGGGGAGAAGCGGAAACCCCCAGCGGACCCAACAACAGGCCACCACAAAAACCAGTGGGGACCTTTAGTAGTCCGTACTCCGCCTATACCAAAGTACCCAAATCGCCATCTGCACCCCGCGGGATCCACAAAGTGGAATCTGCCATTAAAACACACTCACAGGACTTACCGCCGGCAACAGAGGGGCACGCGGACTCGAAAATGAGAACATAACCCCGTGCAGAAGACATCCGAGGAGGAGCCGATCTGCCACGCCCAACACACCTCCCCTCCTTTCCTGGGTGTTCCCGCTAGAGCAGAGAATGTACCCGGAAGAGGGGAACCGCAGCATGGGCTGCCACTACCACTCACCAGGAAGTCCAGGCCCCTAAACCCTAGTCCCGCTAAAGCAGGGACTTTAAACGCACGCAGGCAGGGAAGGGAAGTTAGGGAAAACCAACGGCCGCCACCGTAGACCGCCGCACACTTACCGGTTGGAGGTGATGCGGGCACCCCCCATGACGAGTCCCGCCCGGAACATCTTGCATCCAGCAGAAAAAAACAACAGGATGTGGATAGCGGGGTCTTGGGTTATATACCACAGGATGTGGAAGTAGCCTGGAAGGAAGGGATTGGCTTAGAGTTTGCTTGGAAGTTATGGTGGGAAGAGCTATGCTCATGTGGTTTGGACTGTGGCGGGGAGGGCTGACGAGGAGGTAATATTGGCAATTCGTATCATTATATAACATTGTTTATACTACTGTTTGAGGCCTCATCTTGTAAAAGTGGTGTAGACTGTCTACATCCATGCAAGCAATCCTTACTCACCCATTCATCCAGCATCCAACCGTACCCTCAATTATTCAACTATCAATCCTATCACCCATTCATCCAGCCATTCACTCACACATGTATTATATAAACACTCATTCACACTCTCATCCAACCATTGACTCATTCTCATTTTTACCTCACACCCATCCACTCAACCATACACAGATATGAGCAGTTTATAAAACAACCTGACCTATAAGCCTTGCCTATTCCTGTTTTCACTTTTACCTTATACCTTCTTTTTTGCTCCTCCCACCCGACATACACATTTTTAGGGGTAGGGTGGATTTCACCAGGTGGTTACTACTACCTTTACTGGGGCTAAAAAACAAACACAACTTATATTCTTATTTTCGCTTTTGTTAATATAAAAATATTCACTCTTTACGAGCGGTCCTGCACCAGCTGAATTCCCTTAACAGAGAGATCAAGGCTCCCATCTGTGACTCTCCATTCACCGCTAACCAGCTGGGGTTGCGTCACATCCGGTAAGCATCCCATTAGCCCGTTTACTTTCTGTGCTTCAGGGGTATTGAATACCTGTAGTGTCTGGCTGCTTGTTTTGGTACCTGTCTACTTGGAGCAATGAACGAGTGTCTCGTCTTCCAGCACAATCTATGCCTTTATCCAAAACCTTTGGCAGGGCCAGGATGCATACGTGCCTATATCCATCAGCACGTGCTGCTCTCTCCAGTGCGCGCTGACAGGCCGGATTCACGTGTGATGTACAACCGAGAAAAGCAGCCAAGAGCAGCGACATTCTGTTTTTTTTCCCTGGATGCCTTTCCGTGCAGTGTGCAGGAGAGGAACGGTGCGCAGAGACCGCAGTCACGCAACGGCAATCAAAGCATGTTAGAGCCGCTTTCCAAGAAAAAACCGCCACGACTCACCTCCTCCTGCGAGGAAATTAATGGTTAGTAAATACCCAGAAATGATGTGCTCGTAAAAGCGCTTTGAAGAAAAGCGCGCGCATCTGAGCGGCACGTGAGAGCGGATTGTCCACGCGATGGGCAGTTGCGCGCGCCAAGGAAGGACGTCCGCAGGTTGTGATCGCGTGCCTTCGCCTCCAGGCTGACAGACTCGACGCCATTCATCACTGACACCCGCCCAGCCAAACTTTCCATCAAACCTGTCTGCTCCCATTCCGAAGTTTGTCTTGATGTGGATACCTTTGTATTTTTTAACTAAAAGTTCGTTTTAATAATAGTGTGCGAAGTAATTCATGTACACTTGAATGTACATGGAGCTAACGCAATGGAAACGAATTTGCTAAAACGGGTTGAAGCACGTTTTCCTGGCTTATGCTCAGTTAGGCCTCAACGCCATCTTGCCCAAAGGGGATGCTCCAGTTTATTCTCTGTGTTTCTTCTGCACATAGTTAAGCAAGTTGTGAATGTGTTTACTTGTGAATGACACTGCTCTTGAAGAAGGCTTCCTGCAACAGTTTCCCAAGGACCTTCCGCTTGCACGTGATATTATATTCATTCACAATGGTTCACTGTTGTTTATGTAACTAGTTTTTTTTCACCCCTCCGGATGAGATTATGTCAGAGGAGCTGAATCAATATTGGTGTAATGGGTTAGTGCTAAGGTGGTAAGGCTGTATGACAATTTAAAATTGTAATTTGATTGGTATGAAATGCAATTCTTTGCAGCATCATGAGGAGTTTTAGTTGCGATGTTTTCTTATGGAGAAAATGGCTGTATCTATCCTTGAATTTCGGAGAGAGCCATTAGCGTTTTGGTCTTTCTGGGGATGCTGCCAACATTTCTACTGATTTTGATGCACATTTGAGGCTTGAGGGTGATTACGAAACTGGCACTCAGAATGCCAGGCTGTAGTGTCGGCGGTTGGGAGACTACCGTCAAATCAGCGACATCCCGCCCGCCCTATTATGATATGACTGCGGCGGTCTGTAAGTAGCGGCATGCTCAGGCTTACTGTGTGAGCCTGAAGGCAGTGCAGCACCTTCTCTGTTGTGCGGGCACTAGTACCATGTACCATGTTGTGCATGGCACACAGTGCACGGTCAACAGTGCATGTAGAGAGGGGGCACAACTTGTGCCCCCATGCACTGCTCACCCGGACGAAATCAACCAGGGGCTCTGTTTGGGGCCCCATTCTATACATTTCTGACATCCTGTGCATGGCGAAGTTCCTGCCATTTACAGGATGTCGGAAAGGGATGGCATAATCCTGACAGCAGTGTGTTGTGTTGCCTTTTTACTGTGTTATGCCTTTAAGGCTCGTGTGGTATTGTAGGAATATTATGAGGTCAGGTAGAATGTAATGTTTGCATTCTTTGGAATCAGGGGAGAGTTTTACAGCAGCTGGGTTGGATAGCGGCGGTTCCCTGGCGCTCACCTGTATTTATTGTACTACTTGAATAAAGCTATTTATCCAATTAATGGCCAGAAGCATCATTACAATTGGCGACGTTGGGAGAGAAGAATTCACGGCGAGTATATCTTGTGGATTTTGAAGAACCGGGTTTTAGAACCCAGCGGCGCCAGGGGCACGCCCAATGTCTTCGGGTTCACCTGTCTTAGAATACAGAGACACGGGATACTTCTCGCTGACGTCAAAGGTCAAATTTATTGGCTGCAACCAGGAACAGAAGTCTACGAAGCACAACACGGGTGGTTCGTCAGAGACTGTACAATTTTAGTATTGCGAGACATCGTCGTTTATGCCAAAAATCGCATTCCTGACAAACAACAATTATTTACAAACTATCCAATCACAGATGACATTGCAAAAGGTATCACATAACGACAAGCCCACTTGTCAGTTGTCCAGCCCACCATCAATTACAAGGGAAAACCCAACATTCTTGCTCGGACAGGCCGGACAAACCCATAACAAAAGACCTCAACCCAAACTAGCCGGCTGTCTCACCTACTCTAAATGAGTGCCTTCTTCTCAACACGAGGTCTCTTGCCAAACATTCCCTTGATATCTGGAACCTACTAACGGAGTCCAAACCACCTTGTTTGTTTCTCACGGAGACATGGCTCGGAGAAGGCTCTGGTCCCGATCTAGCTAACGCTATCCCACGGACTATACCATATTTAGGAAGGATAGGGTGATAGGCAGGGGAGGGGGGGTCGCCCTGGTTGTCAATAAATTCTTCCCCTGTACTACCTTTTCAATTGATAATATTCCTAATTGCGAGGCCCTTGGTTTTACTCTTAGGTTGTCACCTCATCAAACGGTCGTCGGGATTTTACTCTACAGAGCACCTGGTCCTTTGGGCCCCTTCTTGGATGATTTACAAGTAGCACTTTCTGTGCCTGTCTTAAATCAGACCATTGTATTTTATTGGGTGATCTGAACATCCACATGGATAATAACATCGATCCAGATGCTCTTAAGCTGCGGGACATTACTTCGTCTTTGGGGCTGATTCCTTATATCACATGGACAACTCATATCAAGAGCCACATCATCGATCAAGTATTTTCCACAAAAACAATCAGTGTATCAACGCCACTACCCGTTTTGTGGTCTGATCATTTTTTAATAAAGTTTATCATACCCCTTATTCCTGTGACTATCCCGAGAGCACCGAAAGACCAGAGAAGAAGTACTCGAGCTTCCCATCAGGTCTCCGCCGAAATGGTGTCTGATGCGCTCTGTCGTCATCCTTGTTTATCTTCTAGAAGTTTGGAGGAAAACCTTGAATCAGTGCATAAGTAGATGACTGCTATTTTCGAGGAGTTAGCCCCAGGGAAGCCGGCTAAGTCTGCCGATAGGCGGGCTTCGGCCCCGTGGTTCACTCCATCCTTGGGTGCAATGCGGCAGGAATGTAAGAAAGCCGAAAGGGCCTGGAGACGCCTATATGACCCTCATCTTAAGGCTAGCTACAGAGATACCATCAAGCTATACCACAGGCACATCCTAGCAGGAAAAAAAGTTTACCTTGAGCGTAGAATAGATGATGCAGAGAGCACCAGTAAAGAGATATTTAGGATAGTCAAGGAGTTTACTTCTCCCTCCTCTGGCGCCCCCTCTCATGCGCACACTGAAGCTTGGATTAGCCAGTTAGCGGATTTCTTCGTGGACAAAATCAAAGCTATTCACGATTCCTTTTGCCATCCATGCCCTATGTCTGAGCCGGGTTTTACATCCAGCCTGGAAACATCTATAACGGAGGAAGGCCCACTTTTGTCGGAATTTCCGGCAATGTCTCCCATGGTCTCTCTTGACCTTCTGTCTGGGCTTAAGTCCGGCTCTCCTCTTGACCCTTGTCCGGCGAAATGTTTGGGGAAAGTAGCTCCGGCTTTAAATGCGGTGCTCAATCCTTTACTTAATGCCTCATTGAACACGGGTGTTGTCCCTCAAGCGTGGAAGCATGCACTGATTCTTCCACTAATCAAGAAGACTAACCTTGATCCTCTCATCCCTGCTCTGGCCAAGGTGATCGAGAAGCACGTGCATAACTCCATTCCCAACTTCATTGAGAGTAACAACATACTTCATGACTCTCAATCGGGCTTTCGCACGAATTTTAGCACAGAGACCGCTCTTCTCGAGGTCACCGATGCCATCAGGGAGGTTTTGGATACTGGAGGAAAGGCCATTTTGGTTATGCTGGATTTGTCGGCGGCTTTCGACACCGTCCCCCATGAAGGTCTCCTTTTAAGACTCCAGGAGATCGGTTTTCGTGGGACGGTGTTGAATTGGTTTAAGTCATTCCTGACCGGCCGCCGGCACGTGGTCTGGGCACCTCCGTTTTTTGCTGAAATGCCGCCATTGGAGGTAGGGGTGCCGCAGGGCTCTATTCTAAGCCCTGCGCTTTTCAACATCTATATGGCCCCTTTGGCGGCGGTTGCAGAATCTTTTGGTGCCCAGATCATAACCTATGCTGATGACACCCAGTTGCTCTTTACATCTGAAAAGGGTAAGGACTTTGACGGCCCGCGGATTAGAGACTGTTTAGGAGCCGTCTTTACCTGGTTCCAGCGACATAGCCTAAAATGCAATCCCGATAAATCAGAATTGCTTTTTTTCGGATGCCCACCTGATCCTGGCTGGAAGGCTTGGTGGCCTTCAGATATGTCTCCACCGGATGCTGCCTCTTCCAAAGCTAAAAATCTGGGCTTTGTGATTGATGATGGCCTTGCCTTTGGCCCCCAGATCATTGGGCTGACCGGCAAATGCTTCGGCCTCCTGAAAATGTTACGGAAATTTCTTCTGCTGTTGTCGCTGAAGCATAGAAAGATCATCGTGTAGGCCTTGATAGGCTCGCGTTTGGATTACGCGAATGTTCTCTATCTTGGCCTGCCAAAATATCTTTTGACGCAACTGCAGATTGTGCAAAACTCTGCGACCAGAGCCATCTTTGGTCTCCAGCGCAGAGCCAGAGCCACAGATTTGCTAAAAAAACGGCATTGGCTCCCAGTCGCTAAAAGGATTCTCTTTAAGGCGCTTACTTTTGCCTTCAAGGCCCTTCATCTGATTGGCCCCAAATATCTTCAGAAGCGCTTGGCCTTTTATGTGCCTCGTAGGACGTTACGTTCCGCGACTTTATCCAAAGCCTTGATTCCCCCCATCTGCCGGGCTAGAATCGGAGGACGCTCTTTTCGTTTTCTAGCGTCTCAAAGTTGGAATGACCTGCCTGTCTTGCTTAGGAAAGCTGATGATCTGCTCTCTTTTAGGAAAGGACTAAAAACCTGGCTTTTTATACAGTAACTGTTCTTCTCTTTTTTCTATTTTCGCAGTGTTATGTTTCTTTTACATTGAGGGCTCTTTGTCAAAGCGCCGGGACACTCCTAGGAGTAGCCGTGCGCTATAAAAGAGCATTTTTAACATAACATAACAAATAGGCCAAAAAAGAAGGAACAGAAACAGATGAGAAGCAAGATAGAAGGGTGTGTGCGTGTACCGTAAACTCAGCAATGTCCTGCTCTTTGATCTCTATCTTGACCAGTTGCCGAACAAGGAACTGGCTCAACAAGTTAGCTTCGGGCAACCGAGTCAGTTCGCTCAGGTCACACAGAAGTCAGCCAAAGGTGTACGTGTCCCAAAGACTCGCTCGGCCGTAGTCATCGGCCTATGTGAGGGCAACCATAAAATGGCTGCCGTACACAAAATGGAACCCGAAGGTCAGAACAAAATCCCTGAATACACAATGAATCCATCAATCGAACATGACAAAAACACTCGTACATACCGCACTCGTCATTTGCGGTTCACTGTTACCAAAATCGTCACGATACGACGACCTTTATAAAACGGGTTCAGAATTACGGAACCTCAATTTCAGCAATTGCAGAATTACTGTGTGGATTGTTGTTATACACAGTAGGAAAAAAATTGTGGATTTAAAAATCGGAATACAACAGAGGATCGGCAGTAAGCGGAACTGTGGGAAATGACATACCTCTAGTTTTCGAGAGCTTTGAGGAGGCAAACACAGTGTCCGTTGACTCTCTGCTCTGTTGCACCTTTCAAACCGGTGGTGAGATTCTATATGGGCGCTGCGCGAGGCAGTGAGCGAGTCAGAATTCTGCAGAGTATCTAGAAGGTTGAGGAAATGATGCAATAGCGCAAGGTCACACAACGTGACCTTATGTGGCGGCCATTTTGGGAAGCTAAAAAAAAGTTTAACTAAATCGGAAGATAAGAAAGTGCATGACGAAAGGAACTATCGATGTGGATTGATAGAAATTGAAGAAAAAGGTACATATTGAAGAAATACAGGTGAGATTGTCGGGGTGGTAATTAATTTACAGTAAAGAGACCTTAAGTGAAGAGTCTTTAAAAAAAATATAAGTGGAAAAGTGAATTTTATGGAGAGAGGAGACTCTAGTGTAGATATAGCAGATAACACTAGTGGAAGTACAGAAAGAAAGATGGCACAACAGAACTTTACTATAAGCACTCCTCAACCGTTTTGGGCTACTGGTGCACATCCAGAGATAAAATGGATTGAATCGGAGTATTTAGTTAATTACATAGAGGCAATGATGAAGAGAAAAAGATGAAGCCGGAGCAAAAGAAAATAATTGTATTACATTCTTTAGGTGCAATTGGTCTAAAACGCATTCACGTATGAGTAAAGTGGAGGATGCGAATTTAAATTTCTTTGAAAATTGTATTAAAGATATGGATAAATACTTCGCACCAAAAGTGTGCATGGGAGTGATTAGACACAAGTTCTTCCAAAGGAAGCCAGGCAAAACAGAAACAGTTGATGAGTGGATTGATGAATTAAGGAAATTAGCAATTGATTGTAGAATTGGAACTCTACACAATGAATTCATACGGGACCAATTAGTTATGCATAACAATAACTCAACGTTACAGGATAGACTATGGGTGAATGGTGATGCACCATTGGAGGATGTGTTGGCTATTATGAGGAAGGCAGAGATGTCGGGAAGATGTTCTTCTGTGGTAAAAGAAACAGAACAGGAAAAAACTTCAGGTGCAGTTTGTAAAATACTACCACAAAACAGAACTCAGATGAAATATCAACAAGGTTCACAGGGAAGATGGATGGGTAAACCGACAAGGTATCAAAAGAAAGAAACTGGAGGAGAAGAAAGAAGATGTTATCGTTGTGATAGCAAGGAACACTTGGCTTTCAGGAGGACATGTCCTGCTAGTAATAAGAAATGTGGTATATGTGGAATGATGGGACATTTTTCAAAAATGTGCCACAAGCGTAGCGTTGTTAAGTATATCTGGGATGAGGAAAAAGTAGTTGGGGATGAGGAGGAGGAATGTGTTAAGAATGTAAGAGGTAATTATCTCATCAACATTTCAGATAAAGCGTTAGAAGGGAAAACTTTATGTAAAGTGTCTTTAGGTGGTGTGATGTGGAAGTGTATGCGGATTCGGGATCACCTTGGACTATTGTAAATGAGGAAGTGTGGAAGAAATATTTTGTGAAAAAAATTGGGGAAGAATTGGGAAATTCAGATATTTGTCCTGTAAGTTATACAGGGGAGAGAATTGAGATGTTGGGTTATAGGTGGCTCACATTCATTTTCAAAGGAAGGAGCACAAGAGGAAAATTATATGTGTCTAAAACGGGACCATCAGTTTTGGGATGGTTGGATCAGAAAAATTTAAATATAATTTTGGACCCTAACAGTGAAGAAAAAGTGTTGGTTATGGATGAAGAGAGCAAGTTATGTGATGTCTTGAGCAAAGAATTTCCAGGAGTGTTTGGTACGGTGCTAGGGAAGTTAAAAGGCTTTGAGCACAAAATACTGCTTAAGGCTAATGCGGAACCGAAAGTGCATAATGTTAGACCCATCCCAATGTTAATTAGAGATGAGGTGAAGGGAGAGTTGCAAGGCCTACTGGCGAACAGGATCATTGAAGAGGTGGAAGCTTCTGAGTGGATTAGTCCTATTGTTGTAGCACGGAAACCTAATGGCAAGATCCGTCTATGCATAGACTTACGCCATCTAAATAACAATATTATTGTAGAGAAATTTCCATTACTTAAGATCAACGAGATGGTGTCTTCATTTAAGGGTGCTACGTGGTTCTCTACTATAGACTTATCCGCCGCGTACCATCAGGTAGAGTTAGAACCAGAATCAAGGTACCTAACAGCTTTTATCACGCCCTTCGAGTGTTATCAATTTAGGCGAATGCCTTTTGGATTGGCGTCAGCTGCGGCTGTCTTTCAGAGATTGATGTATAGGTTATTAGGGAACATAGATATGATTGCATTTTTCCAAGATGATTTTTTGGTCGCTGCAAAGAACAAGGTGGAACATGACTCTAAGCTAAGACAGGTTTTGGGAGTCCTAGGAAAGGCTGGCCTAACGGTGGAGTTATCAAAGTGTAAGTTTTGCCAAGAAGTGTATCTTATTTGGGGCACATTGTGAGTGAGGAAGGTGTGAAACCTAAGCCGGCATTGATTGAAAACATTGTGAATTCAAGGGCGCCAAGTACAAAGGAAGAGATAAGAGCATTTCTTGTAATGGCAGAATATTGCGCAAAATTTGTGAGCAATTTTGCATCAAAGGTATTTAATATTCGGAGTTTGCTTAACAAGAATACGAAGTTTGTTTGGACAGATGAATGCCAGGAAGAATTTGATAGAATAAAAATTGATTTGCAAAAGGTCAATGCGCTAGCAAGTTTTGATCCTAATATTAAATGCTTGTTGACAACGGACGCGAGTGATAAAGGTATTGGTGCAGTGTTATCTCAAAGAGATGTGAAGGGGAAAGAGAGGATTATTCTTTTTGCATCAAGAGCACTTTCCCCATCTGAAGTCAGGTACCCCATTATTGAAAGGGAGGCATTGGCATGCGTGTGGGCGCTGGAACATTTTAGAGCTTTCGTGTGGGGGAAACCAGTTACAATTAGGACAGATCATCGTCCATTAGTGAAAATTTTGTCATCAGACGGTATTTCTGGAGCTTCGGCAAGAATGGCAAGATTGTCTATGCGCATGAAAGAATTTATTTATAAAATGATTTACTTGCCAGGTAGAGACAATATAATTGCAGATTGCCTGTCTAGATTGCCATCTCCTCTTGAGGAGTGTGTAGATGACCCGTGGGGGGCTGTTAGTATTGCCTTAGTTCATGATTCAGGGGCCCCTGCTATCAGTAACAAAGAGTGGTTGGAGGAACAGGATAAGGATGTTGAACTTAAAAAGGTCAAGGAGTATATGTGTACGGGCTGGCCAAAACAATGTTTCATGGAAGGAAAATCAAGAGCATTTTGGGAGGTTAGATTGGAATTGTCCTTAGAAAAAGATATACTTTTCAGAGGTGACAGAGTTGTTCCTCCGGCTTCCTTGAGGAGGAATGTTTTGGAGTTATGTCATGAAGGACATTTTGGTATTGGGAGGAACAAAATGATGGTGAAAAATATGTTCTGGTGGCCAGGTATGGACAGAGACACAGAAGTGTTTGTTAGGAATTGTTAAGTTTGTACCTCAGCGGATAAGTCTCTCAAGACTTTGAAACCTTGCATGAGTCATGGTTTGATTCCTGAACGTCCGTGGGAAACGATTGCAGTAGATATCATTGGGCCTATTGGGGAACTGAAAGAGTTTGGATTGGTGACTGTTGATTTATTTACAAAATGGCCAGTTGTTAGATTTGTTGACAAAGCGGACACACAGAGTGTGTTAAAACTTTTGGACAAGATTTTTATTATGGAGGGTTTACCGGTTTGTATCCTTACTGACAATGGGGTACAATTTTTGTCAAACATGGCTGCTAGTTATTTTCAAAAGTGTGGTGTTAAGCATAAGACAACTGCGTTATACAATCCAAGTGGTAATGGCACAGTTGAGAGATTCAATAGGGTGATCAAAGGAGTGATTTAAGAGTGGTTAATAAAAAAATGGATTGGAAGATTCAAGTACAAAAGGCTGTTTGGTCTTACAGAACTACATCACAAACTAGCATAGGATTATCTCCTTTTGTTATGATGAGGAGAAGGTTACCAAAGAGTAAAATCCATCCTGGTTGGTTAATGGAGGGTAAAATCACACAGTGGTCTCCTACTGCGGTGAAGAAGGATTTGGAGTTACTCCATTCTAAGAGTAAAGAGTTTTATGATAACCACTATGGAACAAAAAATGTGGAAATTAAAGTAGGAGAATGGGTGCGGGTTAAGAAACCTTATAAAGTACCCAAGGGTGAAAGTCAATTTGAACCACAAAAACTGGTAATTGAGGTTTTGAGAAATGCTGTGAGACTAAGTGATGGAAAAGTATGGAACATGAAAAGTATTGCTATTTCTCGAAATCTGAGTGATGGTGTGGAGGAGGAGATTGTAAATAACGGGAACAATTTTGATTGGATTGAAGACCATTTTGATGTTAGTTGTTTACAAGCACAATTGGCCAATGATACAGATGGAAACACTAATAGAGCTGAAAGCGACTTCCCTTTGGTGGGTCAGTCCTCCTGCGAAGGGGGGGAAGGGTTGCTAGTGATTGCAACTATGGTGTTTCTGACAAAGATAATGAGGCATCCAATAGTGAATCTAATGTTGTTGAGAGGAGTCATGGTAAAAGAACAAGTGCTTTACCCTCTTGGTTCAAGGACTATGTTATGAAATGATTTATTATTAATTTTTAGTATATCAACTATTTTTGTTATTGTTCTGTTTCCTTTTTTTTCCTTTCTCTTCTTTTTGTTTTTACTTATTTTGGGGTTGTATTCTTCTCCCTCTGTTTGAAGAGAGGGGGATGTGTTGTGTTGCCTTTTTACTAAGTTATGCCTTTAAGGCTCGTGTGGTATTGTAGGAATGTTATGAGGTCAGGTAGAATGTAATGTTTGCATTCTTTGGAATCAGGGGAGAGTTTTACAGCAGCTGGGTTGGATAGCGGCTGTTCCCTGGCGCTCACCTGCATTTATTGTAATACTTGAATAAAGCTATTTATCCAATTAATGGCCAGAAGCATCATTACACGATGCCTGCCTCAGCACCACGCCATTAATTTGTCCTGACACCAACGCCGCACTATCAGGAACCAATACCATGGTGGTGGCAGCGGTGTTAGGTCAGGCAACCTGCTGTCCGATGGCCATCATGGTAATCAGGCCCTTAGTCTGTTTCTGATTTTACTGATTATTCTGCATTGTTCAATTATTGACTGCCTTCATAGAAATAATTTTATCCACATATATTATATTTGCTGCATCTGCACTTTACTATTTCTGTATTGTATCTTTAGAATTTTGCAATATACTTCATGTTTTCCTAAATTCCGCTCCAGAACTCACTTTTTGAGTCTTTTCTTTCTTTGACTATATTTTGAAATTCTGTTTGAATCTTGTTTCTGGGACACATTGCTTCAATATTTAAGGTCAGCAGTGTCCCTGATCTACCCAGCTCATGGGTTTGCCATTGAACTATAAAATTTATGGATACATCGTGCACAACATTTTTTTTGGTTGCACCGGTTGATTAGGACAATAATGGGTGGGCTCAGAGACCTATTTTGTCCTTATCTTTGAGCTGGATGTTTGTCTTTATTTTAAAGTCCATTTGGATTATTTGCTGAATCCTGGAACATCTGTATTGACCCAGTGCTTGTTCCTGAGCAAAAGAATTGTGGGTATTAGTAGGGCGGAATGATTCTTACGATTGAGAGTATTCTAGTGATGCCTTTTGGGAGTTGGGAGTGCAGAGTTGCGTTGAGTCATAAATTGTTACACTGTATGTGAGCTTTTTCGGTTTGCACCATTGATTCTTGGTTCAGTTGATGGTCTAACCACCATGATTTCAATGTATTTTTCATAATTGTGAACTGCATTGCAAAGGTTTTGATTTTTATATATGTTGGTTAAGTTAATAGAATTCGTCGGAACCCAGGATCCTGAGATATTATTGTTAAACTTGCCTGCAAACTGGTAGAGTGATTTGCGAGGTGCCACATTCACAGTAAATAGGGATTTTTCTGAAGAAACCAGTTTTCTTTCAAGCTTTGTGTGTTTAATCTGGGCTGATGCTACTTTCTCTTCCGTGCACTAGAGTAAGCAAACTAATCAGAGGTTGCTTACCACTCGATGGGAGTGTTTTTTATTGTGAGTTTGTGATTAATAAGTGCAGCAGAGGTGCTGGTCTTGTTATTTTAAATTGTCAGATTCTTGTCTTTCAATATCCTGATTTTCTTCTGTTTATGTTGTGCAGACAAGCTTTTATTTTGCTTATTTTGCATTTGTTCGATGCCAAAAGGATTCATATTGTTTTCCCTGTTCACAGAAAAGTCATGCCGCAAATGGCTGACTGGCGCAGAGAGTCATGCTAGGATTGGTGAGATGTCATCATGAAGAGAAGCCGTCATTGGCTGATTGCTGCTGTACCTACGCTCTGTTTGTTGAGCTTTGCTATTGCTGCACTAGGATTGGTTGATGTGTGCTTATTATGTGAGGTTTTAGAGTATTTTCAGAGAAAATAGTGGAACATTTAATGAAAAAGCCTAAAGCTCCTTGTGCATCTGTTATCGAGGAACAGAATATTCCCCCAGAAGGTTTGTCTGCGTTTGAAATTATGACAGACATGCATGGTTGAAATATTGGCATGAGTGCTTCTGGTGACAGGGACATGCAGTTTCCTTTAGAGGCTATCTTTAATACTAGCAAGCTTGTTTTCCTAAGAGAGACAATGTGTGAGAGAAAGCTGCAATCCAGTTTGAAGCAGTGAATTAATGAGATTGAATTGCTGTAGTAAATGAGCCACATCCATTCGGTTAGAGTGTTATGGGTGTGGTATGTAGCTGGCGGTGTATTTTGGAGCACACTGTCACAAATTTGTTACTAACGCATGGTATGGTAGGCGACTGTCATTCACAGACAGGACATTCTCCAAATTATTCATTAACTGTTCAAGACATGTAACACCATCAAGATTGGATTGTACTTGTGAAAGAGCACAACTGTCCTCTGCTGTGTATGGCAAGGACTGTATCTTCTGTGAGTGGTTGTGTGTTACTGAGAATGATATTAGCAATATATTTGGGTCAATCGTGTTTAGTTAGCCTAGACAGCAAGATCTCTCTCTACACTGATTAAACTAAGATCTCTTTTCAATATCAACATCATACTTAGCATTGTTACATTTAGTGATAGATTTGTTTGATCGGGTGCTTTATACACATGGCGAGGTATCCCAGTTAAGTGCTGTCATCATTACTTCATAGATTATTACAAAGAATAATGGATCAATAACAATAATTAATTAGCAAAGATTGTGAATTTACACTGCTTTTACATCATAGCAAAATGTTGGAAGGGGGTTCGGTAATGAACAAGGAGCTGGCATAAGGCGGACTTCATGTGACAGCCACCTTAGCCCAATAGCTTTATCTTTAAACACAGTATAATTTGACCCACAAACCTCCTAAAATTTATCTTTTATTTTTGAAATTTATACAGCACATAGCTGCCCCAGTGACGGGGCGTCCCAGCGCTACCTAAGCACAAGTGCCAATAGACCGCTCCAGCAAAATGGAAACACACTATGCTGGAAAAAGCCAGATCTTCATAGCCTTTCGAAATCCCAAATGGTTCTGAAGTCCTCTAATTGAGTTCGGGAAGGAATTTCAAAGGTGAGCCCCTGGACCTTAAAAGAGCAGCCACCTGCTCTGGCTCTTTGAAATCAAGGGATACAAACCGAACCAGAGTTGGCAGAGCGCAGAGGAAGATTTGGCACATATTGAACTAGCAGATCCGCTAAAATCTGTGCAGTTCATTGTTTAACTTAGAGGTACCACAAAGATAAATAATTTCGATATTGACAGGGTTAATTTGAACTCGCCACCTCCAATAGCACCTTCTCATTCACCTGGTCCTGCCAGGAAGTTTGATTGTATTGAAATAGGATAATGGCAACCTTGCCTAATATAACGAGTCTCATTATTGCTATTTGCCCCTTTCACTGTCACTGGGTTACAATGCCATATCAGTAATACAACAAACAAAGTGTATCATGGTTGCTACATTAATAGCCCACTTCTCGATACAAAGAAGATATTTTGGCCAAGGTTGGTGTAAGTGATACTGAAGACTTCCACGAACTGTTTGAAAAGTTAGAGTGAGAGCGATATATGATGGAAATGTTGCATCTTTTTGGCCAGATTAAAGGCTGTACAATTATTGTCTAATTATAATATTCCAGAGAATGCATTATGATTTTAGTTTATCTTAATGTCTTTTCTTTTGTACATGGTATGACTAGGAGGGAGGACTCTGAAGCTATTTTCAAACTTTTTTTAAAGTCTACAGTCACAAATTCTGCGCAAATCTGGACTTGTGCAAAGTTTTAATACTACATACTGAACATAAAACAAAATTGTAATCAATTGTAATTTTACATACCTTTTCCTTGCAAGTGTTGAGGCATCCTGGAATAAATGCTAAAGGACACTTGTGATTTGCTGCTCTTGAACAACGTTTCACAGTATTTGCTAGAAAAAAGGTACTTGTGATTTCAGAGACCACTACCATTACAAAAGAAAAACTGCTGGGGCATAGACCAAAGGAATTAGGGACATTCCACAAACGCCATGAGCCAAATAATTGGGAGGTATGCAAAACTTTACTTGCGTAATAAAAACCTTGCTATGATGCTGCTGATAAAGAATGTTGAGATATTAATGTAGGACTGCTCTGTACTCTGTGTGTGGGTATAGAATTTGTTGTTGATGTATCTCGGCTTTAATAACAAGAAAACCTGGGGGTCTAAGTAGGAGCTCATAAGAACTCGAGAGAAGAAGACTAAGAATTCCTTACGAAGTGAGTCAAGACATGCACTCCTATTTAGTCTCTATAAACATGGGAACAACAGAACACGAAGAAAAACAGAAACGCAAGTGATTGTTGGTGAGACTCATAGACAAACATTGGATTCCCATCAAAGTCTTGTCATGATCAATGTTCTCACTTGGTCATCCAGAGTGGGATGGTATGTCTCTTGATCATTGAGACCTTTTCCATTGCCCACACGAAGTTGGGTCACGCCCACAATCACTTCCTAACCATGAGAATATAATGTTGATGGGACCATGTGCAGTGCAAAACAAGGAACAAGCGGTGGCTTAAAATAGGGTAAAGAGTCAAAAAGAAACTTTAATGAATATTGACCTTTCCCTAGCTAAAAACAAGAACAGTGCAAAGAAGCAGTTTTAACATATAACTGCAAAAAGGGCCGACATGTTTCAGCCGACAGGGGAAGTGATCCCACGGCTTTCTTCAGGGCCTCTATTCTAAAGTATTTGCTACTGCGTGAATTGATAATAAATAAAAAAATACGTGAATAAATCAATTAAAGGATATGAGTGAACAATCCATGTTACTATTCCTCCGTGTCAACCGATGTGTCTCACTTCTAAAAAACAAACAAACAAAATGAGTTCTGCGTAAATAGGAAAACTGTGTCCCTCCTATATTCATTGCACAAAAAAACATTTCTTTTACTCACCCAGATTGGCCGGGGACTGGACCTCATCTCTCCTGGACCAAGCTCAGGAAGTAGGAGGCCCCTGCTCTGTGAAGGCAAGGAATGGGGTACTTAGAATAAAGAAGATGACCTACATTTGTTTACTCTTCCTTATAAAAATATAATATCGACCCTCTCATATCCTTGTCTTGCAGTCAAAAACATCTATCCTATATTCAAACAGTTTAGGCTCACCTACAAGCGTAAAATCACAGACTACAGAACCCTAGAGATATAGGGTATAATGTCTATCATATGTCTCAGTCAAACTTAACCCCACCACTTATGGTGCAAATAGAGGGGGTAAAAGGGAAAAGGGAAAGGGGTACCTCAATAGTGGTAATAGTAAATGTGGCAAAAATAAAGGCTCTCCCATACATGAAGGTGGCTAAGGGGAGGGGGCTCAGACTCTTAAAACGCTCTCCTCAGCAGTAAAAACAAAACACCCAGTACTAACCTGTCTGTCGTTGCCTCTGGTGGTACCTGAGTCTAGGGGGAGGCAACGAACGGTACAGAGTATGCGTTTTTAGGCTGAATGCACTGTTGAGGTGGGGCTCGATTTACGATGTGTGTCTTAAAACATTTTGGCATTGAAATTCGCACAAGAAATTATGCTGAAGATGCGAGAATGACTTACTTAGTCAATAGATAGATTGCCTGCGAATATGATATTGAACCAGGAAGATCGAAATCCGAATGTTTGTCTGAAGGATGCCGTAACCTCGCGAGGTCACGGCGAACTACAAGATGTAAATGTGTATTGGCATTTATATAGCGCACTACTTACCCGTAGGGTCCCAAGGCGCTTCGACCGCTGCGAAACCCTTCCTGGCTTCCCTGAGAGATGGTCCCTTAATGGGTATCTCCAGGGTGAGACCAGGCATCCCCGGCGCTCTGGTGGGGCCGTTAGTGAAGATGAGGCAGGCTAATGCCCAGAGTTGCCGAGTGTGATCGCTGATGAGAGTGGGCACCGAGGCGAGAGAATTATCGAGCCGTCCTCTGCTCTCGGGTCTGCCGCCTCTAACCAGTGAGCCACACTACTTCACACTTCCACACTACTTCACAAGATGACATGATCGCCTATGATTTTGTAGTTCTGTCCTTGATCATCGCATTCATTTTGAGGTATTCAAATCGAGGTAGCTTTATCAGTATTGGTAAACTACCCCGATGACATAGTCACCCATGGATTATAAGGTTCTAAAATGAGCATTCGGATATATTGCCCAAGAGTTTTATGCTGAAGATGTAAGAATGACTTATTTGGTCGATATATATATATATTAGACCCATCTCGCTTCTACCTTGTCCAGCTAAAATAGTAGAGCGGGTGGTGGCAGGAACTCTTTCCAGACATCTCGAGCAACACAAGCTCTTGGAGGAAGTGCAGTTTGGCTTCCGGCCAGCCCATGGTACGGAGACGGCCTTGGTGACCGTGCTGGATGAGCTTCGTTGGCGAGCAGACAGGGGTCAGGCAGGTGTGTTGATATTGCTTGACCTGTCTGCCGCCTTCGATGCGGTGAACCATGCCATCCTGCTGGACAGGCTGAGAGAGGTGGGGGTTGCTGGTAGGTTCCTGGGGTGGTTTGAGTCCTTCCTCCAGAACAGAGAACAAGCGGTGGACCTCACTCCCTTCCAATCCATCTTTTCTACCATCCTGCACGGTGTTCCCCAAGGCTCAGCAGTCAGTCAGTCCGGTGCTGTTTAATATCTATATGAGGCCCTTAGTTGCAATCATCAAGAAATATAACATCGAATTTGTCAACTACGCTGATGATACGCAGCTGATTCTTTCTTTCTTTCCTTGGAGGGAGATAACTCGACCTCCTTGGAAGAATTTCATAACTGTCTGCGAGATACGGCGGGATGGTTGAAAGCCAACTCACTGCAATTCAATGCGGAGAAAACGGAGGTGCTATACTGCCCTAGGCCGAGGGTGCAAACTCTCCTGCCCTGTAACTTCTGGCCTGGGGATTTTTCCCCAGCGGTACAGCCAGTGAAGGTAGTGCGTAACCTAGGTGTTATGTTCAATACAGAGCTTTCTCTGGAGGCGCAGTTAGCAAAACTAGTAGCTGGCTGTCCAGTTGTCATCAGACTTTTCATAAAAATTCTTCCCCTACTACCGCCTCCTGCCCGATTTGAGGTGGTACGCCTTTATTTTCACCACATTTACTATTACCACTATTGAGGTACCCCTTGCCCTTTTCCCCCCTCTATTTGCACCTTAAGTGGTGAAGTTAAGTTTGACTGAGACATATGATAGACATTATACCCTATATCTCTAGGGTTCTGTAGTCTGTGATTTTACGCTTGTAGGTGAGCCTAAACTGTTTGAATATAGGATAGGTGTTTTTGACTGCGAGACAAGGATATGAGAGGGTCGTTATTATATTTTTATAAGGAAGAGTAGACAAATGTAGGTCACCTTCTTTATTCTAAGTACCCCATTCCTTGCCTTCACAGAGCGGGGCCTCCTACTTCCTGAGCTTGGTCCAGGAGAGGTGAGGTCCAGTCCCTGGTCAATCTGGGTGAGTAAAAGAATTGTTTTTTTGTGCAATGAATATAGGAGGGACACAGTTTTCCTATTTAAGCAGAACTCATTTTGTTTGTTTGTTTTCTAGAAGTGAGACACATCGGTTGACACGGAGGAATAGTAACATGGATTGTTCACTCATATCCTTTAATTGATTTATTCACGTATTTTTTGATTTATTACCAATTCACGCAGTAGCAAATACTTTAGAACAGAGGCCCTGAAGAAAGCCGTGGGATCTCTTCCCCTGTCGGCTGAAACATGTCGGCCCTTTTTGCAGTTATATGTTAAAACTGCTTCTTTTCACTGTTCTTGTTGTTAGCTAGGTAAAGGTCAATATTCATTAAAGTTTCTTTTTGACTCTTTACCCTATTTTAAGCCACCACTTGTTCCTTGTTTTGCACTGCACATGGTCCCATCAACATTATATTCTCATGGTTAAGAAGTGATTGTGGGCGTGACCCAACTTCGTGAGGGCAATGGAAAAGGTCTCAATGATCAAGAGACATACCATCCCACTCTGGAGGACCAAATGAGAACATTGATCATGACAAGACTTTGATGGGAATCCAATGTTTGTCTATGAGTCTCACCAACAGTCACTCGTGTTTCTGTTTTTCTTGTTTTTCTGTTGTTTCCTTGTTTATAGAGACTAAATAGGAGTGTATGTCCTGACTCACTTCGTAAGGAGTTCTTAGTCCTCTTCTCTCGAGTTCTTATGAGCTCCTACTTAGACCCCCAGGTTTTCTTGTTGTTAATATTAGTTTGTGAGGGGATAGTATCCTGGGCATGTCTTTAAATATCCTTTCGACCCTTCCTTCTCTGTATTTTTGATGTATCTCGGCTTGCATGCACATGAAAAACACCATCTTGTATATGGCTTAAACCAATAAATAATATAAAGACACCTGTGGGAATGTTTCAGCTCCTTACAGTCTCCGCCAGGAGGAGCCAATGGGACCTGTGCATGAGTAGCTACTATTGTGCATACTACAGGAACTGGTACTGCCATAGAAGAGATAGCAACTACTTTATGATTGTCTGAAAGGAGTGGATTTCCATTGTGCTCTCAGTTGCTTAATGTGCTTTATTAGACTGGTTCAGTATGAGGCAGAGTCAATGCTGACGTCCTGTGTGGATTTTTGATCATGCAGCATGCAGTCAAGCCCCAGGATCTGCATGGAAGGAAAAAATGAAGGCTTCTCAAATTGTCATGAACCAGAAAGATCAACGGAGGCAGATTCCAACACCACCTCTGTGACAAACCCTCACAAGCCAAGGACATGACAAAGCATGGCGGCCCCAGAACAGTTGCAAGAAGTCAGTTACCAGACATTCCCGCAGCTATAAACACATATGTTAGTGGCAGGAATATCGTAATAGGGGATTTTTCTGCTGAATGCAAGCGTGAAGTGATCCGACCCTGTGGAGTGGCAGGGTGAAGCCAGATACCTTAGAAATGGAAATGGAACATAGGAAAAAGGATGACACAAGGTTGATTTAGCACAGTTAGTAGGGGTAAGTGTATCTCAAGAATTCCTGAATAGTGAACGAAAGGTGATGTTCTGTTAGGAAACTCAAACTCTCCTTCCTAGCATGTATACATCTTAAAGTCATTTAACCTGGGGTCTAAGTTTAGATTGGGGATGGGTCAGAATGGACAAAATCTCAGAGAAAGTTAAATAGCAGGAAGCTACATTTTAGGAAGCAGGGAGGTGTCGGCATTGTGAAAATGTTAGTAGAAATCTTCTAAAAGGGAACAAGTGCTTAGCATATAACTTTACACTGGCGAGAATAGGGTAAGCAGAAAGGTCTGTACCTCTCACAGTGGCATAGGAAGTGGGGGCGGTCTGATATCTGTGGGCAGCAACCTCCTGCCCTCCCCATGCTCATACTTGCAGCCTTTGCGGGCGGCAAATGCAGGAATCACCAGCACCCCTGCTCTTACCTGTGGCGGCCGTGAGGTGGCAAACACAGGGACCGGCATGGGCCGCCAGAGGTCTAGCTACACCGCTGACCTCTCAGAGTCCAAAGGGGTCTGCTGCAAACTCTAGCAGTGTATACATGCATTAAAGAATATCAATACATTCTCATCTGATCCTCACAACCCCCTTCCAGGTGTTGCACGTAAAGTTGCACAGTGGTAACATACTCAGATGTTTTCAACCCACAAATCCTGGACATTTACACAACCTGGGTAGTACACCATTACTGATACACCATGAATAGGAAGCTTCTTCAGCTTATTAACTCTTCACATCTGCCAAGATTTTCTTCTCAGGCCTCACTGTCTGTAATACACATCACTCCTTTCTGTAGCTACTGAAGCCTTGAAACACATCTGCAGAGGAAAGAACATGCAAAGCAAGCAACGTGCATTTCAAATTCAGGCCTAGCTAAATTAGCTATGGAGAAGTTTCATTATATGCCCTTGAGGTACATGATTATATGTTGAAGTACAACTTCAAGAATAAACGCAGCAAGCTAAAAGCGAACATAGATAAATGAATTCATGCTTACAATACATACACAGTGCATTTCAAATGAATGCAACATAACTTGAAAAATGTATGAGAACTGCAATGTATTCATGGTTAAGCTACACATTGGCGAATCTCTAGTTTCAACTGTGAATGCATTTCAGTAATACATTTGAATACTTCACTTTATTAATAAAGTTAGGCACAGAGAATATGGTGCTATATATATATATATATATATATATATATATATATATATATATATATATATATATATATATATATATAACAGCAACAATCCTTCAACACCCGAACGTCGGAATTGAAGGGACGGACCACAGAATCAGGCAGGAAGGTCTTTTTATTTAACGCTCTGCTCCGCTGCGACGCGTTTCAAGCACAGCCATGCTCTTGCTCACACCAAAGTTTTTAGCAGCAAATGAGGCATTTTAAACTTAGTTTTAAACTGCCCGCCCACCGTGCACGCATCACGTGATATGCTTTAAGCAAAGAACATAGAAAACATACTTGTGCTTTTGCCTCTTATTTTAAAACAGTACTAATTATATATACCTTTATTGATTTGTAAGGCATACAAAAATGTAAACAATTTACTTATGTAAACAATGGACTGGTATAGCTTGTCATACACCTAATCGGCCTGAATGCCTATATGCTGTAAATCACTTAATGAATTCAGTATCTCCTGTGCAAAACGATCGCTACAAATAATACTGTGCATCTATATTTCATCAAAGTAATTTCATAATATGTACATATTTTGCTAATCTGTCCAAATTTCATGTACCATATATGAGTAATTCTAAAACCATAAATATATTGATCATAATAAAATTACTTAAGGTAGATGTATATAGCTTAATAACTCTTACTGTGAGTCTTTGTACACAAAAAATGAAATACCTTATTGCACAACAACATTCGTTTCATTGCATCTAAAGTCCAAAATTACAATTAGGTATTATTTTCACTGCATAAATGCATTTTACTGCCAATTATCTATGCTTGCTCGAGGCTACTTAAAGTGCTATTGAGATATAAAGTGCTTAAAGTGAAGTGCAGAAATATATCCTTAAAAAATACCCAAAAATGTATTACAGTAGTTTTTTGTTTGAGAAGCTATGTTCCCTCTCATTTATATATATTCATCCAAATGCCTGAAAGCTTTTGAGGTCGCACTCCCAGCAAACGTACCTTTGCAGGCATGAAAACACGTAGTCCGTATTTCAATTATTGCAGCATTGTCTCTCATTAAAAAAGCCCTCCAGTGGGCCCCTCGATGTCAGGTAGGTTCAATTAGTCCAGTACGTTTGCTGGGAGTGCGACCTCAAAAGCTTTCGGGCATTTGGATGAACAATTAATTTCACGGCGCCCTGCCGTGGAGGTCGCACCATCTCTAAACCAACTTGAAAGAGTGAGAGGCCGCGCAACCCTGCACTGAGTTTGTTGCGAGCAGCACAGCAAATGTGGACTAATTGAACCTACCTGACATCGAGGGGCCCACTGGAGGGCATTTTTAATGAGACAGGGCTGCAATAATTGAAATACGGACTAAGAACCCACTGAGGGAAATTAATGTATTCAAAGGACCACAAGTCCCTGCATGCACCATCAATGAAAAGCAGCGAATGCGGCCCACTGGGGGGAGTTTAAATACAGGTGCAAGCAATTGAAATCTTACCCGCATTTCAGCAGCTGCCTAGGAGGAAGAGGCTGCAAGCCTTGAAACGCGTTGGCATATTAATAAAAGGATTCCTGTGATGCCAGACTGGTTTCCGTGTTTTAATGCCTGCAAAGGTACGTTTGCTGGGAGTGCGACCTCAAAAGCTTTCGGGCATTTGGATGAAAAAAAAAAAATATATATATATATATATCTCCAAGTGCCCGAAAGCTTGGCCGCAAGGCTGAAACGCGTTGGTGTGTCAGACTGGGCACTGAATACATTTTAAACCTTAGAGTTGCTGTGTGCGGCGTCCTTTGCTGAAAAATTGATTTTGGCCTCTGGTCTGGCCCAACGCCGGTACCCGGTGTAAAGCGATCCTGCTCTTTGACCACATTGCGGTACAAAAGGGGGTGGTGATGGACGGAGCATCTGAATCAATCAAACACTCACACCCAGTCAAAAGATCTGGGTTTAATCCATCACCGTTCTTTAGCCCACTCTGCCACCCCAGTTCAGACATGGCTATATGCAAATCAGTCTGACCCTGTGCCTCATGGGAACAGTCCAGCCCGAACTGCCAAGCCATGTCTTCCCTGGACCGGAAACAAGCTTCCGAGGGCCGGTTTCTGTCATTCCAGACGTCTTTAGCCCGGCTTGCTTGAATCCAGTGGCAAAGTGAGCAAGGGACTCATGTCTGAGCATACCCTGCCACACTTATGGCGGCCAAAAGCGGTACAAAAGGGGGTGGTGATAGACGGAGCATCTGAATCAATCAAACACTCACACCCAGTCAAAAGATCTGGGTTTAATCCATCACCGTTCTTTAGCCCACTCTGCCACCCCAGTTCAGACATGGCTATATGCAAATCAGTCTGACCCTGTGTCTCATGGGAACAGTCCAGCCCGAACTGCCAAGCCATGTCTTCCCTGGACCGTAAACAAGCTTCCGAGGACCGGTTTCTGGCATTCCAGCCGTCTTCAGCCCGGCTTGCTTGAATCCAGTGGCAAAGTGAGCAAGGGACTCACGTCTCAGCATACCCTGCCACACTTATGGCGGCCAAAAGCGGTACAAAAGGGGGTGGTGATGGACGGAGCATCTGAATCAATCAAACACTCACACCCAGTCAAAAGATCTGGGTTTAATCCATCACCGTTCTTTAGTCCACTCTGCCACCCCAGTTCAGACATGGCTACATGCAAATCAGTCTGACCCTGTGCCTCATGGGAACAGTCCAGCCCGAACTGCCAAGCCATGCCTTCCCTGGACCGGAAACAAGCTTCCGAGGACCGGTTTCTGGCATTCCAGCCGTCTTCAGCCCGGCTTGCTTGAATCCAGTGGCAAAGTGAGCAAGGGACTCACGTCTGAGCTTACCATGCCACACTTATGGCGGCCAAAAGCGGTACAAAAGGGGGTGGTGATGGACGGAGCATCTGAATCAATCAAACACTCACATCCAGTCAAAAGATCTGGGTTTATTCCATCACCGTTCTTTAGCCCACTCTGCCACCCCAGTTCAGACATAGCTATATGCAAATCAATCTAACCCTGTGCCTCATGCGAACAGTCTAGCCCGAACTGCCAAGCCATGTCTTCCCTGGACCGGAAACAAGCTTCCGAGGACCGGTTTCTGGCATTCCAGCCGTCTTCAGCCTGGCTTGCTTGAATCCAGTGGCAAAGTGAGCAAGGGACTCACGTCTGAGCATGCCCTGCCACACTTATGGCGGCCAAAAGCGGTACAAAAGGGGGTGGTGATGGACGGTGCATCTGAATCAATCAAACACTACACCTAGTCAAAAGATCTGGGTTTAATCCATCACCGTTCTTTAGTCCACTCTGCTACCCCAGTTCAGACATGGCTATATGCAAATCAGTCTGACCCTGTGCCTCATGGGAACAGTCCAGCCCGAACTGCCAAGCCATGTCTTCCCTGGACCGGAAACAAGCTTCCGAGGACCGGTTTCTGGCATTCCAGCTGTCTTCAGCCCGGCTTGCTTGAATCCAGTGGCAAAGTGAGCAAGGGACTCACGTCTGAGCATACCCTGCCACACTTATGGCGGCCAAAAGCGGTACAAAAGGGGGTGGTGATGGACGGAGCATCTGAATCAATCAAACACTCACACCCAGTCAAAAGATCTGGGTTTAATCCATCACCGTTCTTTAGCCCACTCTGCTACCCCAGTTCAGACATGGCTATATGCAAATCAGTCTGACCCTGTGCCTCATGGGAACAGTCCAGCCCGAACTGCCAAGCCATGTCTTCCCTGGACCGGAAACAAGCTTCCGAGGACAGGTTTCTGGCATTCCAGCCGTCTTCAGCCCGGCTTGCTTGAATCCAGTGGCAAAGTGAGCAAGGGACTCACGTCTGACCATACCCTGCCACACTTATGGCGGCCAAAAGCGGTACAAAAGGGGGTGGTGATGGACGGAGCATCTGAATCAATCAAACACTCACACCCAGTGACCACATTGCAGCAAAAAAAAACAACAAATATATATATATATATATATATATATATATATATATAGTGCTTCTGTGTCATGTAAGAGTGGAGCTGAAATTACGCTGCTCCACTAGCTTCCTCACCTTGTCCTTTCATAGCTTGTCAGCATGGCTAAGGCTGTCGATGTACTTGGTGAAATAAGGAGTCAATACAGCGCTTTTATAGGGGGTCAAATGGAGAGCCAATGCGATGATACTTTTGCTACTCATCGTTTTTTGGCGAAATCGAACATCTTGACACATACCATACCCCCCCCCCCCCCCCGATCCATCTGGTGCCACTGTTTTTCATTTTCTTCTCTACAGATATAATAGAAATCTAAAAATGCCAATTTTCCCTGCAGTCATGCATAGTAAAAATAAACACAAGATTTTTACGATAAAGTTCTCATTGGACTTTGCTAATGGAAACAAGTTCTCACAAACTGAGCTGTTTGCTCTCAGTGCCCCATGGGAATACCAGTGCCATTAACTCAAATTGTAATTCAGTTCAAAGAAATGAAAACAAGGTTCTGACCAGCAACATGCAGCATTGTGCTTTTATTTTTAGTTGTGTCTCTCAAATTGTGAAGGTCACTTTGAAAAGAGCAAATGTAGCTCTCTTTAAGGTCGTTCAAACTGCCATTCATTTTCAGGGTCTGTCTTCTCCTCATCTTGACATTCTGAATGGGGCTGTTTTTCGAGTCACTTCGGAGCGCCTGTGGGGGACGTGTGCCTGCCTGAATCTTCCTCTGCTTCTCTGGGCTTCTAGGCGCTTCCACCCGTCAGTTGCGTCAGTTGTGTGGCACCTTTGTCGGTGGAAGTTGGCTCACACGCGCGGTGAGGTATTCGAGGAATGACTCCTCTTGGAGTAGTTCGCTCGACCCTTCATTCATAGGTGTATCACGATCCAGTCCTCAGCGTATCGGCCACAGTCAGGCCTCCTTTAGGACTGAACTTGCGTCAGTGCTGTTACATATCAAACATACTAGAAGCAGGCCGCACGCTTATGTCTTTGGGAAAAACGGTCACAAGTTTATTAAACATAGTGGCACACAGATGGGTTAATTTGCGGGCCATTCGGGTGTTCAGCACTGGGTTTAACAGTTTAACAGCTGACACCCATCTTGAAACTAAGCAAGTGCCTTCGGGAACATCAATACGTTTCATAGCGCTTTCTGCCCTCGCAATTTTAGCAGTGGTGCTACGGCATGCACAATTCTTGAGTTGCTGCACTCCTGGAAAACCGAACAATCAAAGTCAGCCTCCAGGTGTCCAGATGTCCAGGTCGGATTGGGATCACAATTCGGCCCGGGCACTGACGAAAAAAGTGGCCCACATTCAAGAGGCGTGGCCCATATTTAAGGGGCGTGGCCCACATTCAAGGGGCGTGCCCTTTCATGAAACACTATTTGCACAGACAAGGAATGAAAGTGGGAGGATACTGTTCTTGCACAGGACACAGGGCAAAGGTGCCAATGGCCTACATGCTGAGTAACTAAAAAATATAACAAGGCCCCTTTCTGTCACAAAATTATTCCAGCCCTCCAGCACAGGAGCACCTGAAAAGCAGCAGAGCCCCTGCTATTACTAACCTACTTAGCCCTCCCCAGACCTTCAGCTCAGGAGCACATGAACAGAGGTAAGGCCCCTGCAATTAGTAAATTAATCCGCCCTCCAGGCCTCGGGAAAATGTCCTGGCAGGGGAGCACAAAACACAGGTTTCTGGGTCATCCATGGTAGCCAGGTAGCCAGGGGGAGGCTGAGGTGAAGCTGGTGCATGGGAAGTGCCTTCCCAGTGTGCTCTGGCAGTTTGTGTGTTTACCATTTACTGTAGTATTACCCTTGTACCTGTGTATGGTACCCTTTTGTAACTTGCACACGTCACTTTTCTCTGGTATCACACTGTATGCTACCTCTCACTTTTGTTTGCTTTAGATACTTGCACAAGTGCCACCATTGCCTATGTAACGTTTGTTCTTGTGCTGGAGTGTCTGCCATTTATTGCAGTATTATACCTCTACTTGTACTTTTTACGCTTTTGTAACCTGCACACATCACTTTTTCCTCCTGTAATGTACCGATTACTACCTCATGTATTTTGGTTGCTCACTATTGTCACTTTTGATTCATGTAACTTAACGTTTGCTTTTGTAATTTGTCCACTTGTAATTTTTCTCCTCATGTATTATTGCTGTTCCTTGTGTGAAGCGCTCTGACACCTTCGGGTAAAGTCCGCGCTATATAAAATTGCATAAATAAATAAATAAAATAAAAAAATTCCAAACATCACCTGGCCCCCACAGCAAGACCCATTCTTCCTCGTCCACTGGGCCCTGAATGTGAAGGGTTGTGGGCGAGGTGCTAAGACTAACACCTTTTCTGGGCTGCATGGGCCCCAGGGGGGCCGAGGTGAAAATGGCTCAAAGGCCTGAGAAACACCTGGCCCCCAGGGAGGCCGATTCTTGCAAAAAATCACCCCTCCCCAGCCCAGCCTCAGCTTGATTGCTTGGCAGGGCAGGGGTGAAGGAGAGCCCACAGCTGACAATCACTGTCCGCCGCACAGCGAGGCTGCTTTCATTTTCTCTGTCTGTCTCGTGCCCTTTGTGGGCCGTTTTTTTCCCTCCCCTTTCCTAGTCCACTCTCTGTGGACTGGGACGGGGAGAAAAAAACGGCCCACAGAGGGCACTGAGGCACCGGCCCTTCGGCCCATTCCCGAATGCCCGCCTTGCCAATCCGCCCCTGTGTCCAGATGTTAACCATGTTTGAGGGGATAAAGGTTAGTATTCGGTCGCCTCCAACCCACCGTGCCGACCTGTCGGTGCAAGAGAGCCCCGTTATAGCGACTCTTGAACCGTGACCTCAAAGGAGAACTACACTTTTAGAATTTATATTGGTAAAGCGCACGTCCACCCAAGGGTATTGTGACGCTGAATAACAAATGTTTGTTGATACTCAATTCAATGGTACTCATTTTATCGACCTCAGAAGGATGAAAGGGTAAGTGAAACCGCCAATAGTTGTATCTGTGACCAGGAGGTCAAACACATTAGTCCACTAAGCCACCAGACTCGGATGTGAAATGGTTTGTTGTGTCTGACCTATTAGCTCTCTCAGCCAGGCTGGGACCCCTTAATCGATTGCTAAACATGGTGTATCATTTAAAAATGTCTTCTTCAATGCCAGGGGAGGTGGGCATAGGCATCGATTCACCAAAAGGCCAGGGGTGGCAGGAATTGACGTAAATTACCAAAAAGCCATGGGTAGCGGAAGTGACATTATATTCCTATTGACCGGTGATGACATCATTGGAGGTGACATCACATTACAACACCCTCTGGTAGCATTAAAGGAAGTGATGTAATGTGACATTTGATCCTGATGATATCATAGGACACTGACATCACCAAAGTTAAAAAAATAAAATAAAGTAAGAGCAAAACTAAAACTAGGCAAGATAAATTTAAAATGTTATCATTATCACACTCTCTCTCTCTCTCTCTCTCTCTCTCTCTCTCTCTCATATGGACACAACTTTTAATAGGTCTTATTCCACTTACCTGGCTTTGGCTGCTTGCACCGTTGCCCCTCAGCTTCTTGTGCATGGACCCTCAGGCAGGCGCACAGTTCCCTCCTGCCTCAGACTCTGCAGCAGGAACCGGAAAGCCGACATCTGTGCAGTGAGTGCACTGCTCACTGCGCAGACTTCAGTTTTTCACTTCTTGATTTTTCACCTCTCCCATCTCATCACAGGGTCCAGTGTGGTTTATAAGGCTCCTGGCCCAACCCTGTGATGAGATGGAAGATGGAGAGGTGAAAGCCTGATTGAAGGATTGCCCTGGGCACTGCATGACGTAAGCCTAGAGCACACTGAGCACCCACAGAGCGTCACACCTGGGGAGGCACCTAGGTGTGCCATCACCTGAGGCCAGGACTGGGACTTCGCCAGTTCTGCCCAGTGTGAAGCTGCCTCTATGCACCTGCATCAGCTAGCAGAAACATTCACTGCCTGGCCGACCATGATGCCTGACCCTTGTAACAATGGCAGGCATTTTTTTTAAATGTTACCAATAGTGAATAATAGGATAATATTCATTATTGGTGTTATACAAACAGAGAGACCCCTAGGACGGCAGCGCCTGGATGACCCTAAGGGCCATCTGCCACTGCCAGGTGTGTGTCACATCTTTCCAGTGTATCATTTGGATGTACACCCCCAGGTGCCCTGGGCTTGGTCTCTGTAACAGCTGCAGTTTATGAAGTTAAACTTCACTCTAGAGATGCGGAAATTAATTTGATTCCATAGGAAAGAATTGCTCAAATGAATGACAGCAATACATTACTAAGATTAATACAGTTAACACTGGTTAAAAAGAAAAGCACAGGCCTGCACGAATTTTAACATTTTGAAATAGTGTTTCCCCACAGAGACACCTCTTTCAACATTGCCAAATTTGTGAAGCTATTTCGTTCCTGGTTAATTTCATTGAAGTTGATACAATGTGTCCAGTGCTGTACCTGGAGGGATGCTTCCATTGACCCTGGGCCAGGATGGTGGGCTGCTCTGTAACCCTACACATTGTAACCGTTTCTGTGCAACAATCGCTGTGGTGCAAGCCACACTCTGCCCTTGTTTTAAAAGGAGAGCTGCATACTAAATATAGGTTTCTCTTTTCCTGGTACTGCATGGTCACTACTGAGTTGAAGAGCCGCATGAATATTTCCAGCGGTCGCAAAGGACAGTCCACGAGTCACAACTGCAACCTCTGACGCCCCCAAAACAACATCCGTGGGGGTTTCTTTGCTTTAAAAGCGCATTCCCTGTAATACTATAATAATTGCACAGCAATCAAATTACAGTGTGATATTTTATCAGGTGCAGCCTTTGTTGAATTTTGACGTTTATGGTCATCATGAAAGACTGGTCTTAAACTTTCCTTTACATTCTTGTAATGAGAAAGCACATGTCTATAAAGACATTTATTATAGAATCACATACAATTTTAAATCAACAGGCAAAACCACAACAAACTTAGCCAGGATGCAAATGGAATCACCACTTTAAAAAAAAGCATTAAAAAATTGCAAGTTTTCATGCAATCATGATCATTTTTGCATCAAATATTTTGTGTAGTCTATGGCGGGAGCGTTCCCTCCTCCCTTCAAAGAGGCTCATGCCATCATAGCTTCAGCCTGCAGTGTGTAGTCACCACACCACACCTCAGCACCAGCCAGTTGTACTGCTGTGCGCTGGAAACTCTGCTAGAAACTCAGACTTCTTCTGCCCCCTCCTGATTCCTGCTTCCTTTGCCCAGGCTGCAACAAGAATTAATTGAGCCCTGGAAAGCTTGGATACTTGAGACCAGAGGAAGCTTGGTATGTCTACTGGCAGCACAACTTGGTTGCATCGGTTGGTGGTGCTCCAATCAGTCCATAGTTTACTAGAAGCTTTGAATTGGGATTGAGTTGTTGGGCTGCACTCCTAAGGACCTGACATCACTGTGGCAGCCCACGGCAAGGAGTCAGCATGGAAGGGCGTGTGGCAGGAAATGTCGTGTTAGCTAAGGAGATCTCTTGTCTCAACTTCTTGATCTTAGGCACTATTAATCTATTTATGGACCCTTTGGATACTGCTTGTTTGCCCAACCCACCTAAGAAATAACAGAATCTACTCTGAAGTTGAGAACTACGAAGGACTCTTTGTTATTGTAGTTAAGTGAGAAGGTAACATGTGCTTTATTTGTAAAAGAAAGAGTGCTGGTGCCCAAACCTGTGCTCAGCAGTAGCAGGTGGTGTCAGGGAAAAGTGGTGGGGCAGCGCAGGGTAGCGGGGTAGGGGGAGTTGGACGGCGACAATAACAACACAAAATAAAACAAATAAAAAAGAACTTGCCCACCGCAGCGCCACTCTTCTGCTCCTCAGGCTCCTCAGGCTCTGCTGCAGCACAGGCTGAGGCTCCCAGACTCCCCCAAGGCCAAACCAGACGTCATGCAGTTGGTAGCATAAGAGAAGCGCTGGGATTGGCCTGAGTGGCCTGGATTTGTGCTCCCAGAGAGACCAAGAGCCTGTGCTTGCTGTCTCAAACCCGGTAATGCAGCTCGGGTTGGAGACCTCTCAGTGGGCATGTCAGTTTGGCTGTCCTAAGAGATCCGGCCAAACCCACATGCGCACTTGTAGCATGTGCCCACTACTCCACCTCCACGAGCCACCCCCAAAACTCAGCCCTGTGAAGAAAAATAAAATTATAATAAACCTGCATTATTATAATTTTATTTTTTGCTGGCGGGGGTGTGTGGGGTGGCAACACTCCTCTGCCTTAACAGAGGAGCCGCCGCTGCTCACAAATCTGTGACCGGCACTATTAAATGTCAGTGCACCGAATTCCAGGGCTGTATAGTTTTGAATCCACCCAGACCTCTTCAATCCACTACCAGACACTTCCCTGCCCCTTTATCTCACTCTTGCCAGTCCCAGTCTTCTCCCTTTGTGACAGTTTTTCCATCTTTCTCGTCCTTCTTCTTTCCTCTGTGTAGAATTTTCCCTCTCTTGCTCTCTGTAAATGTCTTATGCAGGGAAATAAGTGCCAAACCCCAAAAATAAGTGCTAGTGGCCTTAAGGGGAAATAGCCAGAACAACACAGGCAGAGCCACGCGTGCCGGAACACCACAATGAGTAACCACACTTCCCCGAACAGCGCATCTGCTTTAACCATGCACATGCATGGTTAAGGCAGATAGCGCTCTCGCATTCAGCGTAGGCAGGGAAGCATTGGAACAAGAAGCTCTGGAAGCAGACAGGTAAGTGAGGCTGGGGCCGAGGTTGTGGGGGTAGTTTTTATGGGTGGGTCTGGTGGGGGGAGTTTTTAGGGCTCAGGGTGGGGGGATTGGGGAAGTTTTTCAGATTGGGGCAATGTTTTAGGTCTCAGGGCAGTGGAAGCGGTTGGGGTAGTTTTGGAAAGGGGACATTTTTAGGGCGAGGAGAGGGGGTCATGGTAGTTTTGAGGGCTGGGTTTGGGGGGAGTCTTTAGGAGTGGGTGGCAGCTCAGGGTAATTAATTTGACTGGGGCAAGGTTTTAGGCATCAGGGCAGTGGAAGTGGTCGGCGTATGTTTAGGGGCAGCGCGGGGCAGGGTAGTATATGGTATGAAACATGGTTTTCGGCCTCAGGACATGGGAAGGGGTAATTTTAAGGGCAGGTTTTAGGACCGGAGCGAGGTAGGGGGTTCAAATTTTAGGGCTTAGGGTGGAGTGGTTGGAGTAGTTGCAACCTTAGCCATGCATACCCCTTTAGCATTTATGCCTTTATAATGAAAATGCTTGGTAAAGGCATGCATGGTTATGACGCATTTGTTGTTTGGGCTGCGTGGTGGAGGCACACATTGTTTAGCCATGCATGCCTCTGTCATACAACCCTCATTTAGCACTGAAGCAGTGTATGGTGTGGGAGGGAGCCAAGTCATTACCTCTACAATTCATCTTATTTTTCATTCCTGAGTTCCGTTTATCTGAAAGCTCGGCCTATCTGAAAGCTCGACTCAGACAGACCCAATCTAATCGTGCTCTTCGATCCAACCACCTTCGTCTCCTTATCTCCCCCCGCTTTCGCCGCACCAGAATGGGCGGAAGAGCCTTTGCGGTAGCTGCTGCAAAGTCTGGAACATCCTATCTTTGGGTCTACGACTGACTAACTCAGAGTCCATCTTCCGTCGAGACCTCAAGACGTGGCTCTTCTCCAGCTAGTATTTTTCACTGAGTCTACTCACCTCCTTGCCGTCCAAGCGCCGGTACACCCCGTTGGGGGTAGCTGTGCGATATACAAGCTCTAAGCTTCTCTGTGGAGAAGTGTGGCTCACTGGTTAGATCAGGCAGACCCTGAAGCAGAGGTCAGACCCGGGACCAGGGTTCAATTCCCGACGCGGCAGGGTCTTGAGCTCAAATGTCCATGGACTCGATAATTCTCGCTTCGGTGCCTGACATAATCATGGGTTCACACTCTGCAACTCTGGGCATTAAGCTTGCTTAATCTCCACAACGCCCCCCCCCCCCCTCGCGGCGGGATGCCTGGCTTTCACCTTGGGGATGCCCTGTAGGGGCTATCTCACAGGGAAAAGCCATGACGGGTTCCCAAGGCAAGCGCGGAGATACCCCTTCGGGGGTCGATTCAGGCGCTATATAAGAAACATAATAATAATAATAATAAGCTCTAAATAAATAAAAATAAATAACAATTCTTTGTTTTACTCTATAAAGAAAATCTGAGTGTGGATTGGAACTTTTTCTATTTCAGGACACAGCGACATTGTAATTAAGATGCAGTCTTCCACGATTTACTTGTGAGAGAAAGTGTATTTGAGGATTTAATTTAACTGTGATAATCAAACCAGAAGCATTCTACAAAAAAGACAAACAATGTCTCCAAGGACATAAGATTGTTGCAAAAAAATCCAAGAATGTGGGCTCTCTTGTGGGTTTACTGCCAGTCCCTATTTTCTTCCCAAATTTACGCAAAGTAACCCTTAGTATTATTTACTAAGACGAAATCTAAGGGAAAGGTAACAACAGCTCTTGATGACATCCTGTTTGGTAGCATAAAGATTCACTGTGTTGATAACTCAACTGAAATATTAAGAGCCCATATAAGATCTAGAAACAAGGTTTCTCCTTCTGGAAAATTTCAAAAGCACGTTAATGACTCTAACAAAATAGCTCAGAGTTTCGTCACCATGGAACTCACCTTGTTGAACATTGACTTACATCTTTCCGAAACCCTTAGGGCTAGATGTAGGTAATTTAAATTTTCCGATTTGAAAATACCGAATTTTACCAATTCGGTATTTTCGAATCGGTAAATGCTATGTGGGTAAAAAATCAGGAAAAAATACTGAATTGTTAAGATTCGGTATTTACCGAATTGGTAAATGCCATTCATTCCTATGGGCCTGGAGGCCCATAGGAATGAATGTGAATTACTGAATCGGTAAATACCGATTCGGTAAAATAGGGAAAGAGTCAAGGGTGGCAGGGAGTCACTTTGACACCCTGTTGCACCCCTGAATAGTGCTGGTGTGCACATGTGGCATACATACATGTCCTAAGGGCATGTGTGTCTGCCACATGGCACTGGTGTAAATGCACACATTTGCATTTACAGAGGTATTCCTTATTTACCACCAACTAATAGTTGGTGGTATATAACGAATCCTTAAGGCACAGAAGCACTCCTCAAAGTGCTTCCTACATGTCATTTACCGATTCGGTAAATACCGAATCAGTAAATACCGATTCGGTATTAACCGAATCGGTAAATTTGCCACCTACATAGGAAATGCCTATTACCAGTCGGTAACGGCCGACCGGTAATAGCCTTACTACATCTGGCCCTAAGTGCCTAATAATGAATCAAAAGATACTGTTGGGCTGTTTCTTACTACTCCAAGTGATGGCCTTGTCCCCACAGATGTTTTGTGTAATACACCAGATTTTCCTTTGAACGTGTCTTCTACTCTTCCAATAGACACATTTATCATCAGCTCTATAAGTATTGCATAGAATTATGGATTCAATTTGAAAACTTATGGAAAAAACAACCCTCATCATATTCACTTCAATCTCCCTGGAATGTTTCAAGTATTGAAATATAAAAGCCTATTAGAAAGCCTGCATACCCAAGCTGAGAAGAAAAAAGAGAGGGAAAGAACACAAGAGATCAGTCACGCCTGCTCCCACGAATCAGCAGTGGGGCGGGGATGGGGAGAATCAAAAAAAGAAATCACTTATCTGTCGGCCAGCCGCCTGGCCGGCAGCCGCCTCAATTCCATCCTTTTCCTGGCTTCTGTCGGAACAGTAAGTGGATAGGCTCGCCTAAGCCAATCACAACGCTGCAATGCAGCGTTGTGATTGATAAGCACCAGGCTTCCATTAGCCAATCACAGCGCTGCAATGCAGCGTTGTGATTGGTAAGCACCAGGCTTCCATTAGCCAATCACAATGCTGCAATGCAGCGTTGTGATTGGTAAGCACCCAGGCTTCCATTAGCCAACCACAATGCTGCAATGCAGCATTGTGATTTGTCTGAGCGCCGTAGTTCTGTCAGAAGGGGAATGGAAGCCTAGGCATGTTCTCCACCCAGGCTGTAAGGCAGCCTTGGTGGAGAACATGCAAAGTGTGAAACATTCATGCGCACTTATGAAGGTGCCACCACTCCTCCCTCCTGCACACATTCGTCTGGCCCCACAAAGCTGCCCCGCACAGAAAGATAAAATGATAATAACATCTTGTTATTCTCGTTTTATTTTTCCTTTTTTGCCTAGCGGAAAGGCAGTGGGGCAACGCTCCTCCGCCTTAGCTGAGGAGCCGCCCCTGCAAGAAATCAAAACAGCAAGCTAACAAAATGAAAAAAGGAACCAATAAATACAATGAAAAAAAGGGAAAGAATACTACATAGAATAAGTAAAAAATTGGTTAAGGTGATTTATATCCTGAATAGTAAGGGATGTTTTTTTTTTAATAATGACAATAACACGGACTTCAGCGACCTATTATTATTATTCACAAATGTGTTGCATGTTGCTCATAATACCCCTCCTAGAGCAAGGGGTTAAACCACTGGCCACTGAAATCCAGTATCACCATTAAATTAAACGGATATAACTTTTCAAGTAGAAACGATTATATGACCAGTAATTTTAAAAGCAGAGTCCTCATTTGTAACAGCCATCAAGAGATTCTTAAATTACTTTGATTTCTTTTTACTGGAGACGACAGTCCTCTTAATGGATTTCTAATAATGATCTCTTGCATACACATCCTTAATTTAATATTACATTACTTATGTTTACACACACGTTCAATCTTTCTCAAGAAGGAGAATAATTGTGGTCTAATTTAGCTCCATCAATAATCCTGGAGAACTGTAACTGTTTTTGTAAAAAAGGATTTGAAGTGATGCCAGTCCAAACTAAACACCTCATGAATCCCTATGTAAATGAGTCCTTTCCCTCTGGTGGCGTATAAGTCAAGTTCTAATACAATGCAAGAATCCATATTGAATCTCCAAAACTCTGCATACTCAGTACCAGTTCAAGTCAGTTCTAAAGATAGAACAGTTAATGCTTTGCAGCTTGGCGTAACACAGGCCCCCACAGCCCACGTGGTGCGGAGGAGGGGCACTCTTCAGGGGGTCCCCTCAGCACAATACTCCAGCCAGAGAACTCCTGATTGAGTACAGATGGGGCCCCTCGACATACCTTGCAGGGGCAGGGCCGGACTGGCCTTAGCGGGCACCGGGCATTTCCCTGGGTTGGGGGCCGGTTTTTGGCCCCATGGGGGCTGATTTTGTTACAGGACCGTTTTTGCAGCAGAGCTGCAATATCGGCCGCTGTAACGAAATCGGCCGAAACCGGCTGTGGCAAACAGCTCAGATGCACACCCAACCTCCTGCGGGGCCGGGAGAGCACTTTGCCAGGGCTGGTTTTGGTTCCCAGTCCGGCCCTGTGCAGGGGGGCCCCCCTCAAGTGTCGTTACTCCACTGCTATGCAACAGTCTGTCTCCAATTGGAATAGTCAAAATAGAAGGGATTCGTTGTCTTGACAGGCAGCAATTTTGAATGGGAATAACTACATAACAAAACCCATCAGTTAATTTAACCCAAATATTTTAATCCTTTCTTGGCATTTGGCAGCACTTCATCTGGTTAAAAAATTACTTATTGCATTCAAACATAACTAATATAATATATATATATATATGGAAAGCGGCAATAAAGGATTTATATTGCACCACATTGCATCGTCTCCTCTTCAGATTGAGTGTGGAGGTGGAGTTATATATATATATATATATATATATATATATATATATATATATATATATATATATATATATATATATATATATATATATATATCCAAGAACGTAGGCATAGTATACTAGAAAAATATTACATAATTCATAGCCCTGCCAATATGTCCAAGCAATGGAATGCTAAAGGGGCATATCATTATTTCTATCTACAAATTACATTTTGTAGTATGAAATCATCCAGGGCTTGTGTAATCAGTGGCGGCTGGTGACATTTGAAAGTGGTAGGGCGTGAAAGTATTCCTATGCATTGTATATTCACCATACCATAGAAACACCTATTCAGATAAAACAGCAATTTGCTCCACTCTCACGTGCAGGTTATCCATCAAACTTGCATTCATTTCTTTCTAAAAGAACTGAGTGTGTCTCTGAGGCTATCGACTCCCCTGGAGAAAGCTCCTCATTCCAGACCCAAAATGACCATCATTCTCTTTCATAAGATAATCCCTTCAGACCTAGCAATGCTGCTCCTTCTCTTCTCTCTGCTCGTGCACCCCTTTCCGTCCAGGCCACAGCAGCCTTCGCTGTTCCTCTGTGAGACACCATGTGTCCCCAACGTGCCATACACTGCATTACCCTGAGGCCTAAAGGAGAGAAGGAGGAGGGGGGAGGGAACGAACACATGGGACACACTCTGCAAAGAAACAAGAGCTGAGCAGCCAATAATATTTGCATGCAAAGCTGCGAGGCTTCGGACAAAGCCCCACAGTGATTAACTATCAACTAAACCCCCCATAATCAGAACAGCAATCAGACTCGAGTCGATGCCCCCAAACTCATTACAAGGAGAACAACGTGGTCAATTCCGACTGCTGTGGTCTCCTATCAGAACATCACAGGTGCCACTCACCCCATAGTTCCCCGTCACCCCACTGTTCACCGTCACCTCACCCCATGTGCCAGAAGGACATATATTTTAGAAACAGGCCACAAATATATATAAAATCAAAAAAAATAAACTTACCGTCCGGAGACTCGCACCGATTCCCGCTGTCCTCGTTTTCAACTGTCTTCAAGAAGTCTTCAACGTCCTGCAGCACGACATCAGGAAGGCGGCGCGGCAGGCAGCCTCCCTCCCCTCCACTCCACCGCCGCGTTTCTGATTTGTGCAGCCGGCTGCCCCAGGCTACGTCATTTTCTCTCTGTATGCCTGCACTGCAGCATACAGAGAGAACAGGGAGAGTGAGTGGGTGCGTTACTCGAGGGCAGGGGGGAGTGGCTTGGGGGAGTGGCTTTCCCACTGTTGTTAATACTGTCTGTTTGGGCGGCCTCAGGCTGCCCAAACAGTCAGTATTAACAACAGTGGGAAAGCCACTCCCCCAAGCCACTCCCCCCTGCCCTCGAGTAACGCATCCACTCACTGTAAACCAGGAAGTGTTCTGCTTTCTCGCCGTGCGAGAAGGCAGAAACAAATCACAAATGGTAGTTATATTACGGCAATAACTACCATTTGTTTCTGCCTTCTCGCACGGCGAGAAAGCAGGGGGCGCGGGCCGCGGCGCCCAAACACCCCCATGGAGAAACCGCCACTGTGTGTAATTATTTTCAATGTGTCAGGATTGATTTTCCTGGGAATATATACTACCAGAAAAACTCTCTTCTGCCACATAACAAATATATTCCTCCAGAACACAATATAATACCATGGTAATGAATTGCTTTGATTTTATAAAGCACACATCTGAAATGGAAAGGGCTCAATGAGCATTAATTGGAGGTGATTTCAATGCAAAGCAATCGAATGGAGTTACACAAGTGAATAGAAATATATTGTGTATATCTATAGAAAACATGTTTGCCCTAGGAAGGCACTGAGAAACCCTGATCCTGGCTAATCATATAAGACCCATTCAAGAGAGAAGTTAGCTATTTGATCATCCTTTCCTGATTTCAAGTAACACTTGTATTTGCACATTTATTGCACTTCACCACCCTGATGTCCCGTGACGTGATAGCAAACATTTGTTAAATGGTTTCATAGGCTGACACAAAGTTTAAGCTATTCAAATGCCCGTTGAGCTCTCACCCGAACAGGCCATACTATGCAAGTAAGATGACCTGAGCGACATCCGCGGGGACCTAAGCCATGTGGGCATGGACGACTGGATTACTAAAAGAGTTATCACCCACAAATGGAGAACAACCGACTCACCCAAACAATCCAAATATCAAGCAGGAATGGACAGGTGTGCAAAAGTGGAAGAACCCATCTACATTGCCAAAAGTTGCCCCCCCAAAAAGCATGCGAAGATCTGGGGTGAATGGAGGGAACACTATGAACTTGGGCTAATGGGATCACTAAGAGAGCTGCAAGGATTGCTTTGCGCTGTACTAGCCTGAGGAGTGTGTAAGAGGGTGTTGTATTTTTTTTGTTAAAAAATTTATTTATAAAGTTTTATTTAGCGCGGACTTGATCCCGAAGGATATCAGAGCGCTTTACAGTTTGAGGAAAATGAAGGTAACAGATCAGTACATGAGTCAAAAAGGGAATATACATAGGCATTGAATCAAATACAAAAGACTTCTTCTAAGACAACAACAAGGTGCAAGCATCCGAGCCCAACACCAGATGGGGATCCATGCAAAAGTGTAACCATCTGCAGCTCATGCCTCGAACATGCAGTTGTCCCTTTCCGTGTGTGCTACCTGTTCTATTGCATCTTTTGCTTGATGTTCTTGCACCTCCTGGAGTAATTGAGATAATTCTCTTTTTATTTATTTATTTATAAAGTTTTATAGGATGCATCTTCCTGTTTCGTTTGTTGTTTGGAGGTTGCTTTGTTAGCTCTATGCAGTAACCCTACTGTATTATTTTTAATATCCATTCGTCTGAAGTGATTTTTCTCCATTTTTGGAGGCAGTACCGTAACCTGCTTCCTACCAGTGAAGTATGCTGGAGGAACAGCTTGTTTAAAGGATGATGTCTTTGTATTGCTTGTATCTTGGAATGCAGTCACCTTTTTGTGGTCCGAGGTCCTCTTGGTTGTGGTAGCCCTCTTCCCCGAGGGCACCCTTGAAAGGATTGTCTTCCCTGCTGGCATTCGTGTATATTTAGCAAGGACCCCCTGAAGGTATGAATTATATAATTCCTAGGTCAGGGAAAACAATATATATGCAAAATAACAACCTAGGCAATCGGAGTTTGCACAAACACAATTGATAAAGAATAATAAACAACTACTAAAAGACATAATTTTTTTTATTAAAACAGTAAACAGTTCATTGGCATAATACACAGTTTAAGAAAGTCACAAAATTATTCAACAAGTTAAAAATAAATTATACAGTAAACAGCAAATTCATTATCTATAATGGATGAGTGGCAAGGTTATATGACTCTACGCGCGTTTCGGCGGCCAGCGCCTTCTTCCTGGAGTAGCCACGTAATATCTATAAGAATAGAGACGTATGTCATTTCACTTTCATACATATAAACAATTCTATGCATATAAAATTTAACATTTTAAAACTTTGTCTTTTAGTAGCTGTATTAAACACATACATGGTTATTTAAAAAAACAATTTAATCTAAAGTTTCCTCTATTATTGTCATTTCCTTGTATTAATCCTGGGGAGGAGAGATGTACTCATTCATGAATGATGTATGAGGAAATTGACATACGTGTTTGTCAATTCCATGGTTCATAAATACAATATATATTTTTGGGGTGAAGGGCAGGCAATTTTTTGACCCCAAGAAAAATAATATGTTGGTATAGAAAGAGTCCAACATAGATGCATACTATAGATGCATAATATAAATGCATAATAAGTGAGAATATACAGTATTTAGTGTTAATATCTGTTCTAAGTTGGTAAAGATCGAATTATTCAATTCTTCTGAGTTAGATACTTACTACTAGAAAAGAGCAGATAATTGATTTTATTTTTTCAAACGGGGCAGTCAAGGTTAAAATGCTGTTTTTCTTATTATAGTTTCTGTCGCCTCACGAATTGCCGAAGCTTGATGGAGAAGAGAAAGTGGTACTTGATGTTAATTTATTGAATAAATTATTTTTTCATTATTAGTTGAGGCAGTTATTTTCAAGTGAAATTACCTAATTGATAAAAAGGATAAATGGGTAACGTCCGCCACCGGAACCCTTAGTGTTGATTTTGCTCTGTATGGTCCACCGATTGGGTTTTCTTGAATTGTCCTTGGTGTCTAATGTATTGGAGACTATAAATGAAAATATACAAATAAAAGAAAATTAAAGAAATGTTTAATGTATTTCCTCTTTTTGGCAAAATAGTTCTCAATGATGCTAATTCAGTTAAGGTTGCTATTAGATGACTTAAAACTAATATTTGATTCCATTATTCGTAGTTGTGATCAGGCTTACCCATTCGAATTAGACTATTCCTGTATTCGTTTTTATCTATGTTCTTCAATCATGGAGAAAAAGGGGGGATCGCCAGATGTTGTTTTTAGGAGAACTTCCTATATGCCTATAGAGAAAGGGGGTAAATATGAGGATTCATTAACTATCTCCTATTTTGACCAGTCTTATCTCTCCCAATATGTTATTTGGCCATCTTACCTAGAGGCATAAGTTCTTCTGTTGCAAGGAGAAAGGTGAGAGTTGCAATGGATTCTGTAGAGTTGAATAAATGGGTGATATTTAAAAGATCTCCCTGCCTGTTAGAAAATGGAGAAATAAAGCGGAGGGGTATGTTATTTCTTACAAAGTATTGCTTGTGCTATGGTATCTTAGGGCTTGGGGCTTGGTTCAATCCTAACACCTACCTGAGGATGGTCGGCAGGGCTCAATACGTCCGGTGGCGGGCAGCTCGAACTGGCAACTGCAAGCGCGGCAAAGTGCTGAACAGATGCCTGTTGGGAGCTCTAGTTTATATATGCGTTTTAATTGGTAGAATGTGCTCACCTGGGTGACCTCGAGTTGCTGGTTGGGCAGCGCTATTTTCGCGTAGTTATCCCTGATTACACGGAGTTTTGTATCCGCCTTGCTGATTGGTAGATAGTCTTAGCGGAGTTTTGTTTGGGATTTCACAATTGGTTGACCTGTGTTTTCTCGCTCTAAAACATAAACATGGAACGTATTCCTGAACATGCTAATTTTCTACAATGAGGGATTATATGAGTGTGAACTCCGTCTTTTACCTTTGTAATCTGATAGATTAAAACATCTGCCGATTTTAATTGTGATAAGAGAAAACCAAGTATTTGGAATGGCGCGCTATTGTCGTGTAGTTATCTCTGTTTACACGGAGTTTTGTATCAGCCGTGCTGATTGGTGGATAGTATTAACGGAGTCTTGTTAGGGGTTTCACGATTGGTTGGTCTGTGTTCCTTCGCCCCGAAACACAAACATGGGACGCACCTTTGAACGTGACAATTTTCTTACATAGGAGGATTATATGATTCTGAACTCTATCATTTATTTAGGTAATCCGATCAGTTAAGGCACCTGCCGATTTTGGATTTTATAAAAATAACACCGAGTATCTAATATGACGTTCCTATTTTATTTTGATTATATCATAGCAATTCTCTATGTTCGAGAGACGGTAATATCTCTGTTCGTTTCTCACAAAGTTCATAGAAGGTCATGTATTGTTTTCGGTCACATCATTGTCAATCAATGTCAATGATTGGCCAGTGTCATGTGTATAATTTCGTATAGATTATTGGGATTGGATGAGCCGGATTTGACCAGCTTCATTCTTAATAATAAGTCAATTCTTCTCCTAATGTTTTCTAGTTTCTTAAGAAAGACATATTCTTATATCAGGTTTTTCAAAACACATATTATTTTTTAAGAAATATTCTTGTGTATATACACGGAGAGTCTTTGTTTGAAGCCATTTATTTTAGATGTTTAGATGATGTTTCTACAGAAAAAATAGGAAAAAATTGTGTATTCTTGTGTATAGGCGCAGAGAGTCCATGTTTGAGACCATTTATTTTGAATGTTTGGATGATTTTTCTATATTCTTATGAAAGGCCAGAATTCATCTTAGTTCTCGGTTGCTTAGGCTATCATAACTTCTTGGTGTAATCTTAGCAATATTCAGTAAGTTGTTAAGAGGTTTTAGTAGGTAGGGCAGGATTTATAATTCAGAGATCTCACAATTATTTCAGAGATTGTGTGTGCGTACATATAGTACGTACATTATCTGTTCCTCAGCAAATAGCGTGCTCCCACGGTATTTCATTATTTAAACCTTGACGAAAGGTATTAAAAACAAAAATCCAGAAGACCTCTCGCTTTTTTCGTATAGTTGCTCCTCCATTGGAGTCAGCGGTGTGGATTTTCTCTAAAATCCTCCATTTGAACTCGTCAGCACCATGTCCCTTTTCTATAAAGTGCTTTACCATGGGGCATGCGGTTTTCTTAGTCCTTATGGCTGAACGATGTTCATTAAGGCGTGTTTGTACATTACGGGAAGTTTCACCTATGTATCCCAGGTGGCAGGGACACAGTATAAAGTAAATCACATTACTTGATTTACAATTCCACATTTCCCTGGCTTTGGTTTTATGTCCGTTGTGTTCGAATTCTTCTCCTCTTAAAACACTTCCACAGGAATTGCATGAGGAGCAAGGAAATGTTCCTTTCAGTGGGTTGTTTGTTAATATGGATCTTTGATTTAGAACTTCCTCACTACCGCCTTTTTTTAAACGTGAGTGAACAATGAATTCTTTAATATTTTTGTTTCTTTTGTGGGCATACAGTGGTTTCATTAATTTTTGGTCAGGCTGACAATTGCTATTTAAAATGTGCCAATTAGAATTTATAACTTGTTTTACTTTTTCGTTTAGGGTGGAGTGCCTTGTTATGCAGACTATCTGATCGTTAGATTTGGGCGATTTTGTTCTTAGTAGACAGTCACGATCATAATATCTTGCTCGTTTGTAAGATTCTCTTACTAAACGGTGGGGGTAACCCCTATCGATGAATCTAGTTCTCATTTTTGCCGCCTGTTTGTCAAAGTCATCCAAGTTTGTGCAATTGCGCCTGACTCTTAAGAATTGTGAAAAGGGTATACTATTTTTTTGAGTTCTGGGATGAAAACTGCGATAATGCAGTAACGTGTTCCTTGCAGTGGGTTTTGTATGAAGGTCAACTTTTAAATTTCCTGCATCATTGGTGATTTCTATGTCTAAGAATTCTACCATCTCATTGCTGACATGGGAAGTGAAGCGCAAATTGGGGTTAGCTCCGTTTATCCATTGAAGGAATTATGTTAGAGTCTCCCTCCCATCGGTCCAGACAAAAAAGATATCGTCAATGTATCTGGACCAATGGGAGATGGACTCAAAAAAGGGAGCAACATGGGGGGCTTCTGTGGCCCCATCTATAGCCAACATATTTATGGCGGCGTTTGAAAAAGATTTCATTTACAATGAGATTGCTCCCTTTTTTGAGTCCATCTCCCATTGGTCCAGATACATTGACTGTCTACTAAGAACAAAATCGCCCAAATCTAACGATCAGATAGTCTGCATAACAAGGCACTCCACCCTAAACGAAAAAGTAAAACAAGTTATAAATTCTAATTGGCACATTTTAAATAGCAATTGTCAGCCTGACCAAAAATTAATGAAACCACTGTATGCCCACAAAAGAAACAAAAATATTAAAGAATTCATTGTTCACTCACGTTTTAAAAAAGGCGGTAGTGAGGAAGTTCTAAATCAAAGATCCATATTAACAAACAACCCACTGAAAGGAACATTTCCTTGCTCCTCATGCAATTCCTGTGGAAGTGTTTTAAGAGGAGAAGAATTCGAACACAACGGACATAAAACCAAAGCCAGGGAAATGTGGAATTGTAAATCAAGTAATGTGATTTACTTTATACTGTGTCCCTGCCACCTGGGATACATAGGTGAAACTTCCCGTAATGTACAAACACGCCTTAATGAACATCGTTCAGCCATAAGGACTAAGAAAACCGCATGCCCCATGGTAAAGCACTTTATAGAAAAGGGACATGGTGCTGACGAGTTCAAATGGAGGATTTTAGAGAAAATCCACACCGCTGACTCCAATGGAGGAGCAACTATACGAAAAAAGCGAGAGGTCTTCTGGATTTTTGTTTTTAATACCTTTCGTCAAGGTTTAAATAATGAAATACCGTGGGAGCACGCTATTTGCTGAGGAACAGATAATGTACGTACTATATGTACGCACACACAATCTCTGAAATAATTGTGAGATCTCTGAATTATAAATCCTGCCCTACCTACTAAAACCTCTTAACAACTTACTGAATATTGCTAAGATTACACCAAGAAGTTATGATAGCCTAAGCAACCGAGAACTAAGATGAATTCTGGCCTTTCATAAGAATATAGAAAAATCATCCAAACATTCAAAATAAATGGTCTCAAACATGGACTCTCTGCGCCTATACACAAGAATACACAATTTTTTCCTATTTTTTCTGTAGAAACATCATCTAAACATCTAAAATAAATGGCTTCAAACAAAGACTCTCCGTGTATATACACAAGAATATTTCTTAAAAAATAATATGTGTTTTGAAAAACCTGATATAAGAATATGTCTTTCTTAAGAAACTAGAAAACATTAGGAGAAGGATTGACTTATTATTAAGAATGAAGCTGGTCAAATCCGGCTCATCCAATCCCAATAATCTATACGAAATTATACACATGACACTGGCCAATCATTGACATTGATTGACAATGATGTGACCGAAAACAATACATGACCTTCTATGAACTTTGTGAGAAACGAACAGAGATATTACCGTCTCTCGAACATAGAGAATTGCTATGATATAATCAAAATAAAATAGGAACGTCATATTAGATACTCGGTGTTATTTTTATAAAATCCAAAATCGGCAGGTGCCTTAACTGATCGGATTACCTAAATAAATGATAGAGTTCAGAATCATATAATCCTCCTATGTAAGAAAATTGTCACGTTCAAAGGTGCGTCCCATGTTTGTGTTTCGGGGCGAAGGAACACAGACCAACCAATCGTGAAACCCCTAACAAGACTCCGTTAATACTATCCACCAATCAGCACGGCTGATACAAAACTCCGTGTAAACAGAGATAACTACACGACAATAGCGCGCCATTCCAAATACTTGGTTTTCTCTTATCACAATTAAAATCGGCAGATGTTTTAATCTATCAGATTACAAAGGTAAAAGACGGAGTTCACACTCATATAATCCCTCATTGTAGAAAATTAGCATGTTCAGGAATACGTTCCATGTTTGTGTTTTAGAGCGAGAAAACACAGGTCAACCAATTGTGAAATCCCAAACAAAACTCCGCTAAGACTATCTACCAATCAGCAAGGCGGATACAAAACTCCGTGTAATCAGGGATAACTACGCGAAAATAGCGCTGCCCAACCAGCAACTCGAGGTCACCCAGGTGAGCACATTCTACCAATTAAAACGCATATATAAACTAGAGCTCCCAACAGGCATCTGTTCAGCACTTTGCCGCGCTTGCAGTTGCCAGTTCGAGCTGCCCGCCACCGGACGTATTGAGCCCTGCCGACCATCCTCAGGTAGGTGTTAGGATTGAACCAAGCCCCAAGCCCTAAGATACCATAGCACAAGCAATACTTTGTAAGAAATAACATACCCCTCCGCTTTATTTCTCTATTTTCTAACAGGCAGGGAGATCTTTTAAATATCACCCATTTATTCAACTCTACAGAATCCATTGCAACTCTCACCTTTCTCCTTGCAACAGAAGAACTTATGCCTCTAGGTAAGATGGCCAAATAACATATTGGGAGAGATAAGACTGGTCAAAATAGGAGATAGTTAATGAATCCTCATATTTACCCCCTTTCTCTATAGGCATATAGGAAGTTCTCCTAAAAACAACATCTGGCGATCCCCCCTTTTTCTCCATGATTGAAGAACATAGATAAAAACGAATACAGGAATAGTCTAATTCGAATGGGTAAGCCTGATCACAACTACGAATAATGGAATCAAATATTAGTTTTAAGTCATCTAATAGCAACCTTAACTGAATTAGCATCATTGAGAACTATTTTGCCAAAAAGAGGAAATACATTAAACATTTCTTTAATTTTCTTTTATTTGTATATTTTCATTTATAGTCTCCAATACATTAGACACCAAGGACAATTCAAGAAAACCCAATCGGTGGACCATACAGAGCAAAATCAACACTAAGGGTTCCGGTGGCGGACGTTACCCATTTATCCTTTTTATCAATTAGGTAATTTCACTTGAAAATAACTGCCTCAACTAATAATGAAAAAATAATTTATTCAATAAATTAACATCAAGTACCACTTTCTCTTCTCCATCAAGCTTCGGCAATTCGTGAGGCGACAGAAACTATAATAAGAAAAACGGCATTTTAACCTTGACTGCCCCGTTTGAAAAAATAAAATCAATTATCTGCTCTTTTCTAGTAGTAAGTATCTAACTCAGAAGAATTGAATAATTCGATCTTTACCAACTTAGAACAGATATTAACACTAAATACTGTATATTCTCACTTATTATGCATTTATATTATGCATCTATAGTATGCATCTATGTTGGACTCTTTCTATACCAACATATTATTTTTCTTGGGGTCAAAAAATTGCCTGCCCTTCACCCCAAAAATATATATTGTATTTATGAACCATGGAATTGACAAACACGTATGTCAATTTCCTCATACATCATTCATGAATGAGTACATCTCTCCTCCCCAGGATTAATACAAGGAAATGACAATAATAGAGGAAACTTTAGATTAAATTGTTTTTTTAAATAACCATGTATGTGTTTAATACAGCTACTAAAAGACAAAGTTTTAAAATGTTAAATTTTATATGCATAGAATTGTTTATATGTATGAAAGTGAAATGACATACGTCTCTATTCTTATAGATATTACGTGGCTACTCCAGGAAGAAGGCGCTGGCCGCCGAAACGCACGTAGAGTCATATAACCTTGCCACTCATCCATTATAGATAATGAATTTGCTGTTTACTGTATAATTTATTTTTAACTTGTTGAATAATTTTGTGACTTTCTTAAACTGTGTATTATGCCAATGAACTGTTTACTGTTTTAATAAAAAAAAATTATGTCTTTTAGTTAGTTGTAGCTAGTTGTTTATTATTCTTTATCAATTGTGTTTGTGCAAACTCCAATTGCCTAGGTTGTTATTTTGCATATATTCCCTGCTGGCATTGCCTGTGAGAATTTTTTTTTTTTTTTTTTTTTTTGTAAGACCTTTATTGCATATGCGTCCTTATGAACACAGCATTGTGCCTACAACCCTGGGGGCCGGCTGCAATATACATAGATGATACACAGTTTTGTTCGGGGCTACACAGCCTTTTGGCCGACAAACAGAGGTCCGGCGGCGTGATAATGGTATCATGTTCAGGTTATATTTTTTTGTTGTAGCATAGTTGTCGTCTTACAGTTTTTCAAAACTTTGAATTTATATATGCTATGTAACAACAGTAAAGAAAAAGGAAAAAAAAACAACAGTCACTGTACCACAGCATTCTCCCTCCCATCATCGGTTCAATTATAACATTAATCTTGTAACTATACGACATACATATCAGCCGTACTTTACTCACTTTGTTCTGGCAATTGTGTGGCAAGATAGTTGTGTAAATAAGACCAGTAGTCTTTGGGACGTGATCTGGTTGGGAGTTCTTCTTCATATGTTGCTAACTTATCACGGCAATAGACTAGGTTCTCCAACCAGCGCCGTACCGTTGGGTATCCCCTGCTGTTCCAATGAAGCGAGACTCTACGCTTGGCCATCAGCAGAGCGATGACACAAAACTTTCGCTTCTTTGCTCTTACTTGCGGTACCAAGCCCAGCAAACATACACGCAATGTGCAGTCAATTTGTGTCTCTAACATAGTACTTAGTGCATTGGTCACCTGAACCCAGTAGTCCGCAATTTTCGAGCACTGCCACGCCAGGTGGATAAAGTCAGCATCTTCCTGCCTGCAGCGCTTACATCTAGAGTCCACATTTAGTCCACATCTATAGAGCCTGTATGGTGTATAATACATTTGGTGCAAATATTTGTAGTGAATGATTCTCAGATTACCGTTTGGGGTTAACTTGTTAGTCAGCATACATGCTGTTGACCATTCGACTTCAGATAAGGGTTCGGGCATAGCAGCACTCCATTTAATTCTCATTGCCTCAGTGTTGCCCGCAATATCCTACTGCAATCTAGTGTATAGTCTTGACACTATGTGTGTTGCAGTGGGTGCCGTCAGTATAAACCGTAACAATGTCATTTGTTGGGGCTCCACAGGGTATGTTCTATAGTGTTCTTTCATTGCTTGTTGTAACCGGTAGTACGTGAAGTTGAATAATAGTGTGGGGTTGCTAATATAACTGAGGTCCGCCATTTGTATAAAGGTCCCGTTAAGATACAGATCCCCCATTTTGTCTATGCCCGCTTGCCGGAGTAGGTCCATTCCCACAGGTTCTTGGGTGACCGAAAGTGCCGGGTGGCATGGCAGCGGCAACGCCGGGGCATATAACTGTAGCTTAACTGCTGTCTTGCCCATCAGTTGCCAGGCCTCATTAGTGGTATCTATAGTGTTTATATCACGGTCATGCAATTTCGGCCGCTTATGTGGCAGTATGGCCGTTAGTGGGATCGGGAAAGCATCCCCTGTCTCAACGGCGACGTGGGACATGAAGGGTATTTCGTGGTACCAGTAGTGAGCAAATTGTGCTTGTGCGCACAAATAGTATAGTAGAAAGTCAGGCACTTTGAATCCCCCCTGTGCGTACGGAAAGTCAAAGTCTGTAGGTTTAATCTAGCCTGTTTGCCTGCCCAGATGAGATTAAGGACTAGTTTGTTTATATTTCTGAACACCTCTGCAGGCGGTTTAATGGGTATGTTATTGAACAGATAAAGAAACTTGGGTAGAAGCACCATTTTGACTATGGCAGTTCTATCTGCCAGTGATAGTGGTAGTTTGTTCCATCGATTTACTTTTCCCTCCAATGCGGTAATAACCCTGCCATAATTTGTGGGGATGACTAGCTCAGGATTTCTGTGGAACCAAACTCCTAGGTAACGTGTGGGCTCCTCTTGCCATTCCAACGGGTAATCTAACGCAAAGGGGATTGTACTATATGTGCAATATGAGGGATTTGGTCCAGTTGATGTGCAGGCCAGAGTATTGACCATATTTAATATATTCACGTAATAAGGGGTTGAGATGTTGCGCCGGATCTTTAACATATAGCACCATGTCATCCGCATAAAGGGAAATATGGAGAGGACGTGTCGGAAATTGGAGGGCCGAGTGGTGGTGATGTTGTCTAATTTTACATGCAAGGGGTTCTAAGATCAGGGCAAATAGCATGGGAGATAGAGGGCATCCCTGCCTAGTGCCACGGCGAATCTGGATGGGGTCCGAGACATAATTAATACTTTTATGCGAGCCGATAGGTAAGAGTATAGCATTGATATCAACTGTGTGAATATAATAGGGAAGCCCATGCGTATTAGCACGGCATATAGGAATGGCCATTCAATCGTGTCAAAGGCCTTGGCAGCATCCAATAATACTGCCACGGCCTTGGTCTCTGGTGTCAGATAGTGAGCTAGTGCGAACAATGTGCGTGTGTTGTGCTTTGTGGATCTTTCTGGGATGAATCCCGATTGATCTGGCCTCACCAATACAGGCATCAAGGGTTTAAGTCGTGCTGCAATTACACTCCCGATAATTTTAGTGTCCACATTGATAAGGGACAAGGGTCTATAGGAGTCACATCGATCTTGTTCTTTACCTGATTTCAGCAAAGCTATTAGCATTGCTTCCCGTAGTGACGGGGGAGTGTTTGTTCAGCGTGTGCCGCCCCGTACAGTCTCACAAGATGCGGGGCCAGCAGGTCTACAAATGTTTTATAAAATTCACCCGTGAAGCCGTCAGGCCCAGGTGCTTTGCCATTGGGAAGACTTTTAATTATGTCAGTGACTTCCTCCACTCTTACAGGTCGGGATAAGTACTCTCTATGAGCGTCAGCTAACCACGCAACTTCAATGTCTTCCATAGAGTGTAGCATGTCCGTTGTTGACATAGTCGGTCTCGATTCGTATAGGTTGCCATATGTGATCATAAATTCGTCCAGTATGTTCCTAATGTCATGTTTGAGGGTGCCCTCGGAGTCCCTAACCGCGTCTATGTGTTGCGGTGCATGTCCAGTGCATATTTTCTGTGCCTGAGCCCTCCCAGGCCTACCTGCTTCACCATATGCTCTCGCCACTTTGCGTTTAGAGATGTAATTTAGTTCATCAGTGGCATATTTCTGATGTTCTGTCAGGACCGTTTGAATTTCCCCCAGTATAGCGGGATCCCGTGTGTGCTTATAATTTTGTTCTAGTGTGCGTAATTGACTCTCTCGATTGTATATTTGTTGCCGAATGGACATTGGAAAAAACTGCTGTAGGGGAACACCCTTTTGGGGGGGCCACTAGGTGCACACGTCTCCATCCACAGTGTAGATGTGGACGGGTGCCTACCAATAATCATGCTACTTTGGATTAGTGCTTTAAGCTGTGTAGCAACCTGTGCGGTCGTGGTATACCAATGGGTGGTTTTGATATAGTTTGATCTGAAAAGGTAACCCATCTTGTCGCGGCGCCCGGTATGGAGCACAAACAAAGGGCTCTACATGTATTGACTACTTCCTGCTGCCACAGTACACGGTAATAATAGATGGTGGCAACGTGTGTTGCAGGAATTTATTACCAAGGATCGTAGTATGTGTTAGCTATATACAAGAGAAGATGTGTTTGGATCAACATGTTGCATAGTAAGGCGCCATCCAAGATGCCTCATGGGGGGTGTCAAGTGTCCAAATATGCAACCTTACAAGTCAGTATAACAGTGTCCTATGACCGATAGGTGGTATCGTCCCATAGCTATACATCAGTAGTGGCCCTTAGTAAACTACATTCTCATCCCAGAGGCACTTAGGTACATGTGCGTATAGTGGGCCACATCAAAAGTCTAACCCACTTCACAACTAGGCTGTTCAGAACTTGGAGATTGTAGTTCCGCAGCTCATTTTGCCTATAAATTGAACAATTTTACCTTAGGAGGGCCGCTCATTCAGTATCGCTGTGTATGTTCTCACGTCCACTTGCCCTGCGCCTACGGCCAAATTTTTTGATATATTCTTGCGCTGCTTGCGGCGTCTGTAGTATCGTGGACCTGCCTGCATTGGTGACTTTGAGCTTTGCCGGGTAGAGCATGGCATATTCGATACCTAGGTCTCGCAATTTTTTCTTTACTGGGCCATAGTCCTGCCGGGCCATTTGAACTGCCATGGTGTGATCCGGGTAGAACTCTAGCTTGTTGCCCTGATGGGTGATGTCGCCTTTCTCTCTCGCCAGTCTAAGGACCGTGTCTCTGTCCCTGTAGTTCAGCATGCGGGCAATTATAATACGTGGTGGAGCGCCCGGTTTCGGACGGGGTGCGAGGGAGCGATGGTCTTGTTCTACAAGAAACACCGACGATAGTTCTTCACCCCCAAACAGGGCCTTTATCAGGTTTTCCACATACTGTTCCATCTTACCAGTGTTGGTCGATTCTGGCAGGCCCGCTATGCGGATGTTGTTGCGTCGAGACCTGGCTTCCTGGTCCTCGACTTTGGCACGCAGCGTGTCCATTGATTTCCCCATGGTTGCACAGATCGCAGTCGTGGATTTGGATTCATCTTCGACCGCTGATAGTCTAGTCTCTGCCTCCACTAGCCGTTCGCCGTGTTTGTCTAGCTTAGCAGCCATGTTGTCCACTCTTAGCACCAGATTGTCCAATTTGCCATTCATTTCCTGCAAGCTGTGTTGTATTGCCCGGAGCACATCTTCCATTCCACTCCCCCCTTCCGCGTCATTGTCACCCTCAGTTTCTGAAGGTGTATTTGTATTTTTGGGTTGTTTTTTTGCTTCGAACTGGAGCTTCATCTGTTGCTTCTCCGGCGTTCCCATTGCGAGTCGCTGAGTCGCAGTGTCGAGGCGTGAGTAAGTTGGCGCCGAAAAGACTCCCTTGCGTCTAGGATTTCTGTAGAGCCGTGTATCTCGTCCAGCTTTGGTATTCGTGCGCATGCAGGGGCGCAGTCAGGCTAGGAGGGCAGGGCAGTTGGTGATTAATATTGCGCCACCGCTGATGACAACCTCGTGGTCGACAGCTCCTCCACCTCAGCGTCTTAGGTCATCCGCGATTTCACACAGTGGGCACAGCATCAAGTAGCCTGAGTGCTATGGTCGCTTTTGACAGTGCAGTGTGTCCATGAAACTTGATTATCGGTGCCGCCGCAGTAAAAGGCGCTGGTAGCTTTCAGTAATGAGTCGGCCCTCGAGAGAGGTCAATGTATCAACGCCGATGGTCTGCCAGCTAATTATTGTACAGATCTGCAGCTCTTATATCAGATAGAGGCCGCCAGAGTCAGCAGTCACGATGGGAGAGGCACAGATGCGCTAGCTAGATCATTTGGGGGGAGGCAGCTATTTCATCATCATCAGGCAGAATGCCCACACCATAATATTTATTTTGGGCTCCGCAGCGTCAGTGCGTGCTCACCAGGAGACTTCTGCATAGGGGCAGCTTTGCGGCGATGTTCAATTACACTCGCTGCCGTCTGTATTGCAATGCAGGGTGAATCTCCGCCAGTGACCATTCGATTGCATCAGCCTCAGGCAGTTTGGCGCCTCTTTCACCTTGCTGCAAAGCGGGCAGGGCTTCTACTCCGTATGCGTTCCAGCCTCGCAGCCATTTTAGCCACCCCTCTCACTTCGTGGAACGCACAGCCAATGTGGTCATTAAGTGCTCCGAATTTAACTTTCCCCATTCCGCTACCGGTTGCAGTCGGGCACTATCTTCCCCCGTTGCTTGCTACTGAGACAGGGTAGTCCTGTATACGATGTCAGGGTCGGAGTGCCTCTCGGACTGCGGTCATGGGCGCCGCCATTTTGGCCCGCAAGCTGCAAAACATTCTTTCACGCCGAAAAGTACCTTAATAAGCAGTCTTCAGGGCAAAAAGTCTGCGCACTATGTTATTTAAACATTCCGATCATGATATCTTCCATCAGTTCTCGCCGTGGACAGCTGTAGCACCACTTTACTGGCAGTTATCGGCACCCGTCCGGCGGAGCTGTCTCAGGAGCCAGCCATCCCGCAGTGCGCCCTCTAGCGCCCCCTCCCTGTGAGAAGTTAGCCTGGCATATGATGTCCTCTAGTTCTAGTGGGCACCTTGCACCAGTCTAATCGACCCTTATTGATGGTGGTTGTAAAGTCAACCTTATAGAAAGCTATCCTAGTGGTAGCATGGACCAGCAGTCATCAGGCTAAGACTTCAGTAGGCAATGCTAAGCAAGTTGTTTTACCAATTATAATCCCTTGAGTACCAAATGAAAGGACACCACACAAGGTATATATGTATTTATTCTAAACACAACCCCTCTGCACTCTTTATGAGGTCAGAGGTAAAAGTACAATACAAGTTACTCAATTAGCATACGATAAGTTGCACAGTATACGTTTTGCCCTAGGGGCCTCACAAACCATATACTAAAATAGTGGTATAAGAACCATGTGAGAATAGGAAAGCAGGCCTGGGGCCTGTGGAATCGCTGGGGCTACTCTAAACAACCAAAGGTTAGGAAGTAGGAGGCCATGGGAGACGCATGCAGTGTCTAAACACAGACACGGGTTACCATTGACTTTCTATGGGAAACGTAGAAGTTACAAATATTCCATTTAAGGACACTTCCGGATGGACTACGATAAAACCATTTTAGACTTAGACACAAGGAGGGCCAATACCCTCGACACTACCAGAGTACTCATGTTACCTCACCCACGGAAGCTGGGTGCAAAGGTGTCTTTTGATGTCGGGTTTCGTCGTCGATTTCAATGGAAAGCTGCAAAGAAGTGCTGCAAACGACCAGAGGAAAAGTGTCCGGGTGGATCGAAGATCTGAAGACCCTGAAAGCAGAAGGGACAGAGTCTGGGTCACTTGCCAGTGACCAGAATGGAACCAGGAAGGAACCAGGCGATGTCGGGTGATTTCAGGTGAAAAGGTGAAGCTTGTCTCTTCAGCCACAAGGTCAAGGAGGTGTCGACAACAGCCAGGAGCTGGATTTGAGCTGTCCCACAAAGGATCTAGTTGACTTCAGTGTCGGTATCTGGATTCGACCCAACAAGCCTTGGCAAATGCAATCCATGCAGGATGTTGAGAATGGCTTCGGTGCAGACCAGCAAGGTCTGTGGTATTTCTCCTTTGTAGGGAAGCTGGAGCAAGCCTGGAGCAACCAGGAAAGCAAGTTAGATTCAAAACAGAGTCTTTCAGGGGCTCACTAGCCAATGGACTAGGAACCGGGAAGACGCGTCAAGCTGAAATGAAAGAGCGGGCCCCACGGGACACTCGTGGATTGTGGAGGCCTGAGCTTCAGTGCAAATGGTGCTCGGGGCTGGGGCTTCTCGTATCCCAATGCACAACTGCGAGATGCCTCGGGAGTCGATGCAGTTAGCAAAATGCAGGATGTCCAGGAGTTCCGGTCCCACGTCTCTTGTGTCCGCCAAGGGTCTCAGCTTTGCTGGGAACGTCGTGCAGCGTCAGAGATGTCTGGAAGTTTATGTCTTGTGTCACAGACTCTTCGGGATCCGGCGAGAGCCTCGAAAATGCAGACCAGCAAAGTTGCTGTTGGTGCCTGTTTGAACAGGCTGGTCACTCCTTGACCACAAGCGAAATGTCTTCTGTCTTCCAGTGGAAATGGAATGTCGAAGGTCCAGGATTTGTGTTTCAAAGTTTCTTCCAGGGTAATCTAAAGTCCTAGGGACACAGCTCCTATACTTATACTAGGTTTAGGGGTTGGACTACCTGTAAGGGCCCTCCTATGGGTGGACCTGGGAAGGGGGTGGTTACACCCCTTTCCCTTTGTCCAGTTTTGCGCAAGAGCTGGGGCAGAGTGCCCCAGCAACCGGTTTGAACTGGGAAATGCATGGAGCACCTAGTGTGCCCCAGGCAGTGTCTGGAAAGCATTCACTGAATGCAGCCCTCCCTGCCCCAATACACAAAAGCCTGTCTGGGGAGGTGCCAGCACCTCCTTGGACAGGAAACCTATTGTCCAGGCCTCCCTTGCCGGAGTTTCGTCCAGCAGCAGGAGGTCAGACTCATGTCTGTGGCAGCTGCATCCATTTTGTGATGCTGATGCTCTGTTTAACTTCAACCGGGTAAACCAGTAACTACATGTCTTCTCCCTCTAGAAGGGTGGAATAATACCCCCGCCGCCAGGACTGGCGGGGGGGGGGGAGTATTCCAAAGTGTTTGACACCTTACACAACATGTTTCGATAAAGCGAAACCAAAGTTAGCATTAACCGCGAGGATTATAATGCACTTAGGGGAATATGGTATGGCTATATCATAGAACAGCTATAAGGAGATGGTTCCAAAAGCTGCAGAGGGGCTCAGCTCATGCTAGGGCACCCTCTCACATAAAACCAAGCACTCTACCTCCAGGATTGTCGAGGTCTGCTTTAGGTGTGGCTTATAGGTGTATATGTGTCTATATGTATATATACAGATATAGGTATACCATATATAAGTAAGGGGTGGTTACACCACCTTACCCAAGCTGGGTGAACAGACCTGTGGTGTGAGTTTGGAAGGGAAACAAGGGGTGTCACAATACATGCTGCAGCCCCTGGTAGGCCTAGGGTGCACCTATGCCCTGGGTACCTAGGGTACATTGTACAGGGGCTCACAAGGGTGACCCAGTAACCAATCTGGTATGTACCTAAAGCACATGGTTTTAATTTAGAGAGAGAGCAGCTAGGCTGTGGTCCTGATTAGCTGGGCCACAGCCAGACTAAAGTCGGAAAACCAGAGAATCACAGCAAAAAGTGGGGGTAACCATAGGAAGCAAATCCTACTCTCCTACATAACCCCCTCCCCCCCCCCCCCAAACGCAGGGACATTAAACTAACCTTGACCAGTTGAGTCTTCATGTTCTAAGTGGAAATATTTGGAGAGTCCATCTGCATTGGCATGGTTACTCCCAGGTCTATGTTCCACTGTAAAGTCCATCCCCTGTAGGGAAATGGACCACGTGAGCAGTTTGGGATTTTCACCCTTCTTCTGTTTTAGCCATAAGAGGGGCTTATGGTCTGTCTGAACTTTGAAGTGAGTACCAAACAAGTATGGCCTCAGCTTCTTCAGTGCCCAAACCACAGCAAAGTCCTCCCTCTCAATAGCTGATCAACGTTTCTCTGTAGGGGTCAGCCTTCTGCTAATAAAAGCTACTGGCTGGTATTGACCATCTTTATTCAATTGTGAAAGCACAGCCCCCACTCCCAACTCAGAAGCATCTGTTTGAACAATTAATTATTTGGAGTAGTCTGGACTTTGCAGAATTGGTGCAGTGCACATGGCCTGCTTCAGGTCATCAAATGCCTTTTGACAGCTGACGGTCCACTGAACTTTCTTAGGCATTTTCTTGGAAGTTAAGTCATTAAGGAGTGTCACAATGGAACCATACCCCTTGACAAATTTACTGTAATACCCAGTCAGGCCCAAGAAATCTCTGACCTGAGTCTGGGTGGTTGGAGCAGTCCAGTCCATTCCTTTATGGTCTGGATCTTGCTCTGCAATAGTTGAACCTGGCCTCCACCTACAAGTTGGCCCAGTTATACAACCTGACTCTGCCCTATCTGGCACTTGGTAACCTTGATGGTTAGGCCTGCCTTTTACAGGGCCTCCTAAACATTTTTCAGGTGGATCAGGTGATCTTCCCAGGTGGAGCTAAATACAGCAATATAATCTAGATAAGCTGCACAGTAGTCATCCAGGCCTGAGAGGACTTGGGTCACCAACCTTTGAAATGTGGCAGGTGCATTTTTCAGACCAAAGGGCATTACCACAAATTGATAATGCCCACCGGGGGTTGAAAATGCTGTCTTTGGCTTTGCATCATCAGCTAGTCTGATCTGCCAGTAGCCAGCTCAAATGTGCTCAAAAACTTGGCAGATGCCAATCTGTCTATGAGCTCATCTGCCCTGGGTATTGGATGGGCATCTGTCCTAGTGACAGCATTGAGACCTCTGTAATCCACACAAAACCTCATGTCTCTCTTACCATCTTGGGTGTGAGGTTTAGGCACCAGGACAACTGGACTGGCCCAAGGGCTCTCTGAGGGTTCAATGACTCCCAATTCCAACATCTTTTGGACTTCTGTCCTGATACAGTCCCTGACATGATCAGGTTGCCTGTAAATCTTACTTTTAACAGACAGACTGTCCCCAGTGTCCACTTCATGAGTGCACCAGGTAGTCTGACTTGGAGTCAGTGAAAACATATGTCTGTAGGCCTGCAGAACTTGTCTACAGTCACTCTGCTGCTGATGAGTGAGGCTGCCTGCCAAGGCAACACCATCAACTGACCCATCGTCAGGGTTCTGAGGGCCTCATTCACAGAATTAACTTAAGACAAAATCCCAAACTTACTACTTTTGGTATTCACAGAATGCACTTACTACTTTTGGTATTCACAGAATGGATTTACGACTACTAACTTTACGTCCGCACTCGGGAAGGAAATTCCGGGCCAGAGGCGGAGCTCTGCCTCCAAGCTGGAAGCTCCGCCTTCGGGCCGGAATTTCCGGCCCGAGTGTAGACGTACAGTTAGTAGTCGTAAATCCATTCTGTGATTACCAAAAGTAGTAAGTGCATTCTGTGAATACCAAAAGTAGTAAGTTTGGGATTTTGTCTTAAGTTAGTACTGTGAATCGGGCCCTGAGAGAGCAGGTCTGGGAGAGGGTCACTCTCTTCCTCCTGTCCTTCATCAGTAGCCATGAGCAAGCCCATGTCTGCCCTGTCCACATATGGTTTCATTCTGTTGACGTGAAGCACCCTGTGGAGGCTCCTGGGAGTTCCAAGATCAACCATATAGGTGACTTCTCCCTTCTGTTCAACAATAGTGTGGGGCCCACTCCACTTGTCTTGGAGAGCCGCTGGGGCCACAGGCTCAAACACCCACACTTTCTGCCCTGGCTGATTAACAGTCAGTACAGCCTTTTGGCCATGCCAGGCCTTTTGCAATTCCTGTCTAGCCTCAAGGTTTTTGGATGCCTTTTTCATGTACTCAGCCATCCTGGAGCGGAGACCAAGTGAATAGTCCACAATGTCTTGTTTTGGAAGTTTGAGAGGTAACTCCCATCCTTCCTTCACCAGACAAAGGGGTCCTCTTACAGGATGCCCAAACAAAAGTTCAAAAGGGCTGTAGCCAACCCCCGTTTGTGGGACCTATCTATAAGCAAACAAAAGGCAGGGCAGCAGGATGTCCCATCTCCGCCTGAGCTTTTCAGGGAGACCCTTAATCATGCCCTTTAAGGTCTTGTTGAATCTCTCAACTAGACCATTGCATTGTGGGTGTGGTGAACTTGTAGTTCACTCCACACTCCTTCCACATTGCAGTCAGGTATCCTGATATGAAGTTTGCACTGCTGTCTGAGACAACCTCCTTAGGGAAGCCCACTCTTGAGAAAACTCCCAGGAGGGCTCTTGCCACAACAGGTGCTGTTGTGGTCCTAAGGGGAATAGCTTCTGGGTATCTGGTGGCATGATCCACTACCACCAGAATACATCTGTGCCCAGAGGTTGTTTGGGGGTCCATTGGTCCAACAATGTCAATCCCTACATGTTCAAAGGGAACCCACACCACAGGTAGTGGTATAAGGGGGGCCTTTGTGGTGCCACATGATTTGCCACTGGCTTGGCTTCTGACATGTGAGGCCAGTGAAAGTGAGGGACAAGCCTTTCCCCCCAAGTCTTGTTCTGGCCAAGATGTCCTGCAAGGGGAATATAATGGGCTAGTGTCAAAAGGAAACCCCTGAATGCCAAAGGTATGACTAACCTCCTGGAAGCTCCAGGCTTGGGGTCTCTAACCTCTGAATACAGGAGCCCTTCATCCCTGTAAACCTTATGGGTTCCACTAGCATTCCCTACAGCCTCAGCAGCAGCTTGCTGCCGAGGCCCCCCGTCTAATTGCAGTTGTTGCAGTTTCATCTAAGTCAGCAAGATCAGTAAAGCCCTTCAGTGCGACCTGCTGTTTACTAGCCTTTGGAGCATTTTCTGAATCTGAAAGATGTTGAGGGGTGTTGCCTTCTGTTTTCCTCCCTGCAGGAAACTGTAGTCGTGTCAGTGCTGTCCTTGCTACGCATTTATGTTAGAGAATATAAGTCTATAAATTCTCTGTTCCAGATCGCTGCTAAAGGTATCATTCATGCAAAGAATAACCTGCTGTCTAGGATCGGTGCACACCATTTGCAATACTGTGATATGTATACAATATTTTCATTACTGGACATCCTCTTCTCGCCTCTCCCCTTGTTGGCAATTCATGCACTGTAGTCTCTCAGGGATGGTGGGGTGTGCTTCTTTCCCTGTACCCCACCCAGTGTGCCTATAACAGCTACGTTCTTCCGATTCACTCCAGCAGTGCTTGCTTGACTCTGCTAAAGATTAGACTCACATCATATCACCATGAACATCCTCTGTATTCTTACTTGATCCTCCAATCGACACAGATTTTATGGTTTTGTCAGCTATCTGTCTTATGGCTTTCACTTGGGGGGCCTGAATATGGGGTGAATGAGTGACCGGTTGGGTAACCACACTGGGCCCAGGCAATTCTGGGTATCCTGCTGCTTTTATTAGTGCTACAGAGGGGTCCTCTGAGTCTTTGTGATGCACCTTGATGTGATTTGAACTCAGGGCTTTGATTATGGTGGACACATAAGTAATACTCTGCTTTCCCCGGCTGGTGCAAAAAATGAAAGGGGCTGGCACCTTCAGTGTCAGCTAAAGTACGAAATACGCTCTAACTTCTTACAACTTTTCAACTATCTCCCTAATCAAGTCATAACATTCTTTGGTGTGTAGAATACCAACTCAGTCCTGTGTGTGTGACAACTCACGAACCTCCAATCATACACCATAGATATGCATTCACACACACAGAAGGTTCTCACTGGTAAACACACCCACCCAGTCATACACCATACACAACCACAAACATTCACAATTACATATATATATATACAGAAACGCACCTCACCAATCACATGACACATTGAGTAGTATGTATAGCAGCATTTACTTGACCTAAATCATTTACAAAGCAGATGCACAACATCACACTTCTCTTATGATTTTATTTTAACTATATTTTTCAAGGCATGTTTATTGTTGAGGTGAATGCCTGGTTGACATCAGCATCAAAATCAAAATAGCTTGTCCACTGTTAATTTAAGGTTATACAATCGCATGTGATGACAACCTTTCCTGACCAAGTCATGCACTCTCTCAACAGAGACATAACAACAAATGCATTATTAAGATTAATTAATTAATTTGTTTAAATCATTTATAAAGCTCTAGGGTTTACCATTTGGGTATTTCTGAGTGCGGGGAGGAAATGTGTTGGAGTGCTACTTTATGGCAGTGAATTAGAGTCTAGACGGATGGGTGATGATTCGTAACTAAAATTCTTTAATCACAACACCTGTTTTGAGTTAAGTTCATTTAATAGCCATGATAAAAAATTTGGTTTTCACAAACTTCCTGCATAGTATAATTTTAGGTTCAGAGTTCATATTTGGTCAAAGGGTATTCCCAAGTTTAGATTCTACCATGCCCAGTCATCTCATTTTGAGTTTCATTGTAGACAATATTTCCTTGATGAAGGTGTGCCACAAGTAGGCTTTATTCGGTTTGACTATTTAGACAGGGGTAAGAAGATTGCCCAATGTAGAGAGAGCTCCCTTTTTTCTCCCTTTGCCATGGTATTGGCCCAAAGAATGAAAGACATATGGACATACTCAGGAAATCCTAGGTCCTTACTTTTGGTGATGTAGAGGGTGGTGAATCAAGGCTTGTTTCAGGAGAACTTACAAATTATAAGTGTAGCAAAGCTACTCTGCGCTGTTGAAATCCTAACTTGAATAGCAGAGGTATCAGAAAGTGCTTTCGTGCTTAACTGTGCAATTTGCAAAAAAAAACAAAGTGCAAAAGTGATTGTGCAGATTGACTGTCACAGGGGCAAGGTGATACTATGTTTCTCTCTAGATTTAAAGAGTTTTTAAAGGACAGGGACCAAAGAATTGACTCAGCTCTAAAACGAACAAGCATTTACAATGCAACGGTGTGCCCTTTGCAAAAGTTGGAGCTATTGGCATTGTAAATGACACATTTTAAAGCCCACTTTGGGCAGTGACATTGCTCTGGACGGCACTTTGAAGGCATGTGCCAGGCTGCTGTGTGCCCCAGATCTCGATTCGGAAGCCAGGTGTGGGATTATGTGCAACAGGATGCTGATCCTGCCAGCATCTCCCCATGTAAGAGGAGATCATAAATTGTTTCTGGCTGTTTAGAGGAAGGCTTAAGCAGCACTGGAACCTGGCTAGTCCAAAGTAATTAGTAATAGCAGTAAGATCTGCCTGGATTTAGCACGACTTTGGCTCTTAGCAGGCTTGGTTGCGGATTATAACATTATCAAGCTCCACTGAAAGCCCAGAGGTAGAGGGGCAGTTTTGGGCACTACTCGCCCATGCTTCGGGTCTGAAATCCGCCAGTGTTGGAAAAGAATGAATTACATTACAAGTAATATTTCTAGACCCAACTAACAGATCATGAAAAAACATGTTGGGGTACTGATCTACTCCTATTCTGCATGGCACACCACCGCCATATATTCACCCCGAAGCAACAGAGGTTTTCCAACATGCTTCCACTGTGGGTAACTGGACTCACTAACTAAAGCAAGGTACAATTTCAAATATAAATTACATATAAATTACAGATATTATATCATAAGCCTACATGGCTATAGAGAAGAATGTCTAATTTTATTGGCTAAAGAAAAGCAGAAAGGGATGCCCGACTTGTTTGAACCATGCTGGGGGAAAGTTCCATTTTGTATTTAACAAGGTATCCGTATGAGCCAAGCCAATCCCAGTGAGCAGAAGAGTTAAGGCCTACAGGCCTTGGGGCTCTGGTATCCAACAAGCATCTCAAAGCTCTTATGGATCCCACTGCACGACAGGGAGCACATAGTTCTCTCAATGTGGATTATATCCTAATTTTCCTGTGGGGTACACGAGCAGGGGTGTCCCGTGGAGTTTGTCTCACATGGAGGTGTTCGGCCAAGCTTCCGGCCTCCAAACAAATTGGCACAAATCTTGCATCTTCCAAGTGGCCCTGGGACTTGCGAAGTCGCTGAAGGCAGTGCAGGGCCTGGACTGGGGTGGGCACGTATGGCTCTCAAATTCTTGGGGGTTAACATTTACCACGCAGCTAACATCTGAGAGGGTAATCTTGGAGGAGTGCTGCGTGCCACCAGGGTACAATGGCATTTTGGGGACACTGCAGCTCCAGATTATGGCATGCATTGCATGCCAGGCACCCAATTCCTGACATATGGGCCATTTGCAAGGGGAGCTAGATGGTTGTATGGAGTGCGGGAGCCAAAATCACAGGTTCATGACATGCTGCAGACGTTGCTGACCTTTGACCGGTGGAGTAACCTGGTTGTATGCAACAGAGCTCTCTATGAGAACAGATGACTTACCTGAGCTAAACGCTAAATGGGAAAATCAGCTCGGTAGAGCCTTTGCCAGGAAAGAATGGAACCACAACCGAGAAAATGAAAACAAATCTACCCGAAACACACAGTTTAAATTCACACAATTCAACTACCTGCACTGCACGCATCTCTCAATACACAGATTGAATGTTATGTTCTATAGTGCAGACCTTGGGGGCCCGAAATACACCCAGGTCAACGCAGATTTTTCAGATGGTTTGGGGCTGCCCAGTCATGGAGTGCTTCTGGATGCAGTCTGCAAGGAATCTTGATCGAATTCTGGACTGCCAGCAGTTTCAGCCTATGTTTACTGGGGTTATATAAACGGCGACCAGAAAAAACAGGCAGGTAATAAATCCCTCGATCTGGCCCTGGGAATAGCCTGTAGAGATGAGGGCTGCGCAGACAACCGCTGGCAGACCTGTGGGCGGAGGATGGGACTAGTTTCTTGGATAGTAAGAACGAACAGATGTGATGGGATGCCCAAGAGCTCAGGACCTGCCCTCTTGCGAGGGTGGCCTCAGTAGGGTCCAGATCAGGTAGATACATCTCCCATTGATTGCCCGATGCTCTCTTCACAGTCTGGATGACACACTGAAGGAACGGCAGAGTGCATTTATATCACACATAAGGAGTACATGCATGGTGCTTTACACTGAGCAATATGTTATAGGTTCTAAAACTATTAGTAGGTTTTCTTTGTTGTCCATGAGCGCGTATGGTAACGGAATACAAGTAAAGTATGAAGCTGAAATACCGCAATAGCCACAGCAGGGGTGTAAGCTAAGGAAAATATTTAATGTAACAGCTGAATACACACACACTTTTTGCTGGTCCATGTTGTCAGGCGCTACGGCGCTCTTGGTTTGTGGTGCTGCGAGGCTCATGCAGCATGACCAAGAAACTATATCTCCAAAATCCCATTTCACCAACGGAAATATGAGTCGCACTCATGATTAAGGCACCATTCTTCATTTATTGCTTACAACAACAAGGTATGGTCCCCGTGGACCTTTATCACGGGTGAAAGTTGGAAGTCCTCATTCGCAATTTATGACCATTTGTAAGTTTGCCTTTATCACAGTTGTAGCACTCTAGCGGGCTTCTCATTTGGGTTTGTAGTTTAGATGCATTCTGGTACTTATGACCCCTAACTGTGATAAACGCTACATTACAAATGCCCATAAATAGCAAAGAAGGACTTCCAACCAGAGCCAAAACGGCTATGTTTTCATGCAGGCTCAAACGTCAGTGGAAATATTTACCAACTCAAATGAAGTTCATGGATAAGTTTAGACCTCAGTGATGAAAGCAGAGCACTCTAGCGCTGGTTACCTTGGAATCTGCGGGGCAGGCGAGGCTTTCAGGCGGTCTCAGTCCCGGTCGGCTTTTCTTTTGGGATGCTCCCCGGCCTCGGGCAGCAGCTTCGCTTCCCGGATGAGTGAGGGGGAGCCATCAGAGGCTGGGACCAATCCCAGCGCGGCCCCACGATGACGTGGTGGAAGTCCCTGAAGGCGGGAGCAAATCCCAGCGCGGCAGGCAGATGACGCTGACAGAATCCCTGGGGGCAGGAACCAACCACAGCGCTGCACACCGATGACGGTGTAGGTATCCGTGCCAACAGCTGTGATGTTTCTGGGCTTTTGTCTCCTTCGCGAACCTGGCCTGCTGCGGTGAGATCCGCCAATACTTCTTTCCAAATGGAGGCCCGGGTCAGGGGATTGCTGTTCCTTTTAAAGGACGGTTTTAGTGAGACGGCAGCAGGAGTCTGTAAGCCCCGTCCTTTTCAGGCTTAAATGGACAGACTCCCGTCTTCTCCAATGGCTGGCCTCCGTTTAGGAAGCCAGCCAATGGAGAAGAGGGGTGGGTACAAGCCCCCCTACTAGAAAACATAAAATCTCGCCGGCGAGACTGCGCAAGCGCAGCCTACGCAGGCCGAGACCTAAAAAGGAGTGATCGCTCTCATCTTGAGAGATCCAATTATAAGTACATAGTGGGTTCACCCGTAAATAAAAGTGTACAATAATTTGAAACTGAAGGTTTTGCTAACTCATTTCTTTCTCATGTCTGCTCAGTGCTCCATGAATGATTTTTTCACAACCGCCTTAGCAGTTTTGGCAATTCAGCTAGGGTCAGGGAACCAAAAGGATAAGCCCAGCATTCCTAGAGTGTCCCGTATATAACTTAACCATGGAATAGAGTGGACCTTGTCCAGCATTAGGCAATCAAGTATAATATCCCTGCATAGCTTAGCTGTTGGGTTCGTCCAAACGCTGACCCATACTAAGGGTGGTGCTAGATGTACCTTCTCCACTATAAAACCCTGATTTAACTCAAACTGCATAATAAGACTAGAGGAGTACGGAGGTAAACTCAGCAAGCACCGAAAAAAGGGTCTTCCTCAGCTCGTAAGGAGCAACATTTGTTAAAGCCCCAGACTCCTGCACCGTGAGTGGCTGCACTGATACACTGAGAATTATACAGCTTCCGTGGTGGTAAAACAGCCCCTCTAAAGTCTGGTCTAATAAGATTACAGACTATCCTAGCAGTTTTACTAAGCTGAAGGATAGAGTGAGCAAGATGGGTAGTCCACGACCCATATGAGCTAAAAGTTAACCCTAGATAACAAACATGATCAACACTCATTAATTCTTACCCATTGATACTGATCTTATTTAGCCTTAAGTTACCTGGTCTGCAGGACATAATGTGTGACTTGGTGTAGTTGGTTTTTAAGTTCAGATTTTGCATAAAAGAAGCTAAGCAGTCCACGTGATGACTCCATTCAGTGTAAGGGCTAACAAAACCACGTCATCAGCTTAAAGTTTTCCGGGAATTGGAGTGCCTGCTACTCTGGGTATATCTGAATGGGAAGAAGTTAGATAAGCTGTAAGTCTATTTATAAGAACACCGCATATCTCAAGGGTGAATTTCAACAAATCCATAAGTGCCCCAGCCGGGCCCAGCACTTTGCCACCCTTGCTATGGTAAATAGCCAATTTCACTTCCTGTAATGATATTAAAAGGGGAGGGGAGTTCTGCAATCTATTGCGCAGGGCAGTTACCATAGTTGGAGCATCCTCAATATAATAGATTGAGACAAAATGAGTGACCCAGTCTGAGCTCAAGATATTGTTTTGTAAAGGAAGATTAATGGGGGATTTTTTTGATCTGTTTTCTTTGACTAAAACCCAAAAGGATATACTGTCCTTCCCCAGGGCTGTTCTTTCCAGCAACACCCCGTCACGATTATTTACCTCCCTCTTCCTATTTGAGAGCGCAGTAATATACTCTCTCTGTGCCAGGGATATCTCACTCCTTATCCTGGGCAATGCATTTAGAGCTTTCCTCAGTTTACGGTTTGCCTTAGAACAAGCCCCATCAAACCACCTAGGGTCTGTGTTGAATGTGTGGATTGGCTTAAGCATAGACTCCCTAATTATGCATGTTAACCTATTATACTGCAAAGCCGTAAACTCTTGTCCACTCTCAACTAAACAGTTGGGAAATACATCTAGGTGTGACTTGAGTCGGACTGATAATGTTTCTATAGGGTTTTTCAGGCGCCAAAGGAATCTTAAACCATCCGGAAAATGTTGTGTGATGGAAACTACATTTATGTTACATGCATATCCCTTGATCGGTAAAAGCATGGAGGCACACAGAGCATTGTGGTCGCCTCACTATGTGGGTAAAATCTCTACTTTAGAGAACCAGGATATAAAGTCGGGGCTTACAAACATATAGTCTATAAGTGAGGCTCCCCCCCCCCCTCCCTCTAAAAGACAGCACCGTACTATTCGCACCTCCTAGTGTCTCGAGCAATTGACCAAACCATGGGCGGTAAGTTACTTATCGAGCGTTGCCCCCATTATGTCCTGAGTGGTGATATATCAGTCTATGTGGTTATCTTGAATCCAGGAGCCCCCACAAAACTTTGCATTAAAGTTGCTGCAAAGAAAGAAAATAACTTGCAGGTGGCTATTTTCGGCCTTGGATTGACGGTCAGATAAAAAATGAAACAGACTAATATGGTGTATGCAATGGCACAAATTGACATTCACATTTACATTTTTCTTCCGCCGAGCACAGCAGACAGGCTTGGGCAGTGGGTCAGCCCACTTTATCAAATAGCTTCCTTCTCTTTGAATGACTGCACACAGTCTCTGCGCATTGTTTACTTCCATCTAAAAATAGTTCTCTCCTCTTCATTTGCAAATCTGGTTTAAAGTGTACGTTTTGATTTTATGTTTTTTGTAATGACTTTAACACTAGCTATTTAGTTAAATAGTGATATATTTTACCTTTTTACCATTGCAGTTATAAAGTAACATATCAACATTGTAGATGCTTAAGGTTTGAGTGCTTGTGTATGTGGTAAATATCTCTCTTTCACAAATAATTTCTATCTGTGGCTTTTGATACAGCAAATCACTTTGCTTTACTCGAGACTCTCAAGAACTGCCCTGGCATCCCTGGCACGGTCCTGTGATGGGTCTCATCCTATCTACAGCACTGCTCGCAACAAATACAGATCAACAGTTTTCACTCAAAGCCTGCACCGGTTCCAAAAGGAGTACCGCAAGTCTTTATCCTCTCCCCTGCCCTCTTTAATCTCTTCATGGAGCCTCTCACAATTATTCTGAACCAATCTGAGGTCAAATATCCTCTTTATACCAATGACACTCAACTCTGCTTCAAAATCAAATCACCTAATGACCCCAGCCTCCTGAATTACGCAATGATCAAGATGCAAATGTGGCTAAACACCAACAACCTAAAGCTCAACCCCAACTGCTCCTTTCCCCAAAAAGCAATACCTTACCAATTCAAGAATGGCTCAAGAACCTGGACAGTCTAAACTGTTTTCACTCATTATCTAGTTTTGTAAAGTCCTTGGGTATCACCTTGGACAAAGATATGACAGTGAAAGAGCACATCAGCAACTCAGCCAAAGGAGTACTTTTCTCTCTAAAACATCTCAAGAAAATCAAACTGTTCATTCCCTCCGATGATCTTAAAACAGTAAATGAATCACAAGTCCTATCCAAACTTTTTTTTTAAATATATTTTTATTAGCATTCATATATTTACGATTGTACATATGATCAGGTATATGGCATTCCATACATATTGTTCTTCTCCAAGGCTATATCTTCGTACAAAGTCTTAGTTTCGTAACTACAGTATGCATAGTAAACATTTTGGACTCAGCACTTTCCAATCACATTCAACTCCAGTGTCTGTTCCCTTCCTGATTTTCCCTTCATTGTGGAAGCTATTCCCACTGATCTGCGTGGCCATAGCATGAACTCAGTATTTCCGCTAAGGAGCCTCTATCTGCTATAATAAGAAACAACTTATCCCTATAACTGGGAAACAAATTAACTGTGTGTTGTCCTGTAGTGCTTTGATCCATTTTTATTATCAATGGAGGAGGGTCTATTTGGTGTGTCCGGGAGGTGCGTACCATAAGGACTGATATACCATTTCTGCATATATTTCACTACTATCTACATTTCTTCATATCACTGTGATTGAGTCAGTATCTTGTTCTACATTCCCCTCTATGTCTACCTCCTCTTCTGGGAGGGCCAGAGTCCTATCCAAACTTGACTACGGTAACGCCATCCTCACAGGAACTCCAAAACGTCACCGGAACCCCTCAGAGCAGTTCTAAATGCGACTGCCAGGCTCCTTACAGGAACTAAACGGTTTGATCACATCTCACCAGCCTTCTTGATTCTTAACTGGCTTCTCATTGAAGGAAGATGCATCTTCAAGACAGCTTGTATCCCACACAAAGCCCTTCATACAGCAAATCCCAAATACCTTGAAACCAAACTTTCGAGAGTAGGAAGAAGCCGTGCTCTACTCATCTCCAAATCTCTTCTTGTTATAGCTCCAAAGCTGAGAATGAAATCCTCTCTGGTACTCTCTTTCTCAGATAATGCTCCTAGGATTTGGAACTCACTCCCTAAAGATATCCGCAGCAACACCTCCTTCCCCTGTTTCAAGTGGGACCTCAAATCTCTAAAACTACTTCATTATAAACACAAACTGATCTATGAATCTCAAAGACCCTACCCTCATTGACTAAATTCTCATAAACAGTCATCTGACCAAGCTCAGTCTCTCATCGCTCCTATTGCCATTACTTTAATGCTTTATCGTAATATTTGATTGCTATTTATTTATTTTCTAATATATGATTTGTTTTCATTTTCTAAAACTTGAATAATGTATGGTTTCTTCACTTGTTATGTCATTTTTCCCTAAAATAATCCCCACGTTATTCACTGTTAAACATATTCTCATAAAATGTAACGTGCTCTGATACCCTCGAGTCAAGCTAGCGCTATATAAAACTAAAAAATAAAGAGATAAATAAATACTAAAATCCATAGCATAACTGAAAGATCAGTTATTTAAAAAACACTAGTAAAACAGCCAAATCAGCTGATTAATTTTAAGTTCTGTATTGCAACATATGGAGGTCCATATTTAGGTTGGGGCATTTGTCTTTTGCATGTGCTTGCGATAAAAACATTAACCATTGCAACAGCTTGCCAAGACTATTTTAGCTTTGCACCTGCTTGTTTTTCTCCTGGGGAATCTGTGCTTGTTGTGCGTGAATAGTGTATGCAGTGCTCCTGTTGAACATCGGCTGTGTGGGGGCGTTTACACTGCTGTCAGTGCTGTGCCATTGATGCATGTTGGGGATGTGGGTTGCATTGCTGCTGCTGTCCTTACTGTGCCTGTTTTGTGCATGGTGAAGTGTTGCATTCCCCCTCGTGCTAGGCCTCTTTTGTGTGCATGAGTGAGGCGTGCACTGCCGCCATGTGAGCTACCTATTCCTTGTGAAAGAAACTTGCTCTGTTGATTCCTTTGCTATGGCATCCATTAAGAATATCTAGGGAAATCCCTGTGGACCCCACACAATTCTGAGCTCAAATGCAAACGTGGGGAGGAGACTAGTCCAAGGGAGCAAACAAGCAACATGGTATGTAAAGAAAAGGATAAAGGAGTCATAAGGATAGGAGAGGGAAAGGACCACAGAGGGACATGGAGAACGGAAGAAAGTGAGCAGAAAATGAGAACAGAAAAAGAGGGAAAGAAAAATAAGGGTAAAAACATTCTTGTCTTTCTTGTTTTGATGTTTTCATTATAAACATAAAACCACAAGTCCCTGACTGGCAATCTTTGTATTACATTACTTCTCTGTTTGCAATAAAGTGTTATACATGATTCATGAAGACATTACCTAAGACAGACACTGTGCACATAGAAATGTCACATACATGCATACAATAAATACAATACATGCATACAATAAACTGGGCATGATTGGAGGATATGGTGCTGGTACATTGTGTTGCTGATTGCATGGAATCTGTATCACCTTCGCAGGTACAAACACACACATGCGTGTGCACGTGCTGTCTGATCCAAGCACAAATACAGAATATTAAAAAGTGTGTGCAACACATTTCGCCCTGATCTGGGCACTGCATACTTGGCTGTCTGGTAGCATCTCCATCTGTGTCTGGAGACAGCATAAAACATTTTTCTTTTGTTTTTAAGCACTGTCATATTTCTTTGCCTTTTTATTGCTAAGGAAAATTAATGAGGGATCCATTAACATCTGCTTTGATTGAATGTGTCGGGCATAGGCTTTGATGTGGAACTGTGCTGTCTGCAAACCAGCAGGAAACAAAGTTTTCTGTTAAGACAAGACTTATAAGTCATATGCTTTCAGGACATTTCACATTGTTTTGGCTTCAAAAACAAAGTGAAAATATAAATTCCTCGGGAAGCCAGATATTAGCTTAACTGTAATTTGCTAGAGAAATCCAGAGTTCAGGGCACGGTGCGGTGGGAGGAGAGAGAGGCCTTCACAACTGTTCAATTCACAGACAGAACAGCAGTTTAGAGTCAGGTCTGTAGTTATACAGACCCGTACTCGGTGGACATAGGAGCGGCGTTGTATGGACAGAACGAATGCGAGACACGAAGAACAGTGAATACTAAGATCTAAAGAAGCACGGAGAACGAAGCAGGAGCTTGTGTATGAGACGCCGCTCGCAATAGAGACCCATTGTGGTCCGGAATTATCACCACAATTCAAAGATTTGCTACACGGAATAACTAGCCTTGAGGAAGTCGCGGGACAACACCCCTTGCGTGACGAAACACGTGTTGGCTGTTGAGAGCTGATGTGGAAGCCTACATGAATAAACACCGAAAAGAAGAACATTAATTTTTACACTGTTTTGTTACTGTGTGATATACTACTAACTGTTTGCTCTTGGTAAAATTGGGAAACCCTACTCATAATTGACGTGTGCTGGGGAGTGAATTTTATTTCATACTAGCTGAGGCTTCGGTCTGTGGAGGTTAGTGGTTCTTCACACCCTGCAGGACAGTCTAAGCAAATAGATCTGAGATTGATTGTGTGATTCTTCCCAGTGGCGCCATATACCTATACCTAATACCACTTGTCGGATCATTGGTCTGTAGTTATACTAGTTGAGCACAGGACGAATGTGATTGGCCAAAAATCCAGTCTGTCAGCCAGCCTCCAGGACGACCCTTATTAGGACTCGTCTCCCAGACAATGCAAGCTGTTTGATTGTGAAACATCTATTGTTGGCCTACCAAGAACTTACAGTAGGCTTAGGACCCACCCATTGCATATCACTGGTTGGCTTGATTGTCACTCACATTTGCTGGCTTCCTATTCAATGGCTTTCTTATGGAGTACTTATGTTTACCAATTCACTTTTGTGTGCTTCTCCAATATCCTATCACTGTGTTGCTCGCATGCTCGTGTACTGCTTTTTTCCTCCTCTCCAACATGGCTTTTCCTGTAGTTTAGAAATGTTAATAAGTTGTCCTACCAGACCTGTATTGCTTCTACCAGGGCTACAACTAGTTCACGACTGGTCAAATATGATTAAAATCAACCTTGTATAAATCTCATGTTGTTCTTAGTTTATTTATTTTGTATTTTTGTTTAGATATTCATTTATTTAATTTATAATCCTTTTATGCATTTTGCTTTTCACAATTGAATTATACCTAAAGCAATGAGTGAAAACCATACAATATGTAGAATGCTATATAATGTGCTTCTTCGATTATTCTATAAAAGATATTTAACTTCAGTACATACTGCACAATTTGATCCGGTATAAAAATAAGATCTTTTAGTTCGTTTTTGTTATTTCCTGTTTGGAAACAATCTTGCAAATATATGCACCTCAAAAAACACAAGGCAGCTGATGTTATTACACAATTAAATACACCTAATCAATACATCATATTAATTTCATACCCCCGTGCATTCAACTCCACCTTCTCCTCATACATACGAGCTCGTGCAATCTTGATACGCATTCATATCTTTCCCAACCTAAAAATACAATCACTGTCCAAGCACAATGGAAAATATGCTATTTAAAAAAAAAAAAATTCAACCATTGCTACTTGTTTCCTTTAGTTTAACCTAATGCTCCCCCTCTCCGTTTCTGCCCCCACCTGCTTCTCCATTGCGCCACCATTTTTCATTTATTTATTGGCCAATCATGGAACCCCCTCACCAATAAGTCGTCAGTCACCATCTCATCCTGCTGGGTATCTCAAATATGTTGCTCATCCACAACATCCCACTCTAAAAGCTCAGAGACCTACCACTGAATTTCAGCGGCCTTTGCCAACACACAATGAATCGCAATGCACCATCACGCCAACACCAGACACAGCACCACCATTCTAGTTTGCCTCTTAGAGCACCCGTGGCATGGCAGCATCCCAAGGAGGCAGTCCTTGTCAGAACTCACGTCCAGTTATATGACAAAGTCAGTCGGGGGCACGTCCACATCATATGTAAGAAGTCGGCTGCAGAGTTGTAGCATTACACATAGGTCACGTGGCTATTGGATTAAATCATGAACAGCTTTTAGGGAGTGATGTACATTTTCTACAGATAGGGAATTGAATAAGCTTAAATCTTGCGTTAGTAGAAACCAATTTCACCTGCTCACAAGCCCTCTTCCAGCCATATCCCCAGCACAGTTTGATCGCCATCTATCTCTGGTTCAGTCTGTAGCACCCCCTTTATCAGACATCATGGCAACATATAGGTAGGTAGTCAAGCACTGGCAACCAGCTAAACCAAGTAGTTGACAAATTGTGGCATGTTCTTGTAGCTCGTCAGGGAAGGTTGGCAATATCCCATGGGCCGTGTGCGCAATTCAGGTGTAATGCAAGAACTGCCCTGCACCTAGCCAAACTTCTCTTGCGCCTGCATGAAATAAATTAATAATTTGTTCAAATACAGGTCAATCAATCAATCAACATTCATGAAGCGTGGCAAATCACTTGTAAGGGTCTTGTGGTGCTGCATGGTGGTAAGATCATTCAAACAATCAGATCTTGAGCTGCTTCCTGAATTCCTGGAGCGGTCCTGATGTGCTGGGCGCGATCGTTCCATGCCTTGGCGGAAAGGTTGGCGCGATGGCGCATCGCGAGAATGAGCATTGTCCGCTGTTGCTTCAGCAGATCCGTGGGGTGTCTGGCAGAGAGAGGGAGGCAGATCGGAGGTGTCTGGTCAGTTGGCATCTTTTGATGTATGCAGGACCATTGTCCTGTAGGGCCTTGTAGGCGTGGCTCAGCATCTTGAACTGGGCTCTGTTCGGAAGCCTATGTAGTTTCTTAAGATGGGGTGTGATGTGGGTCCTTCTAGGGAAGTCGAGAATGAGTCTTGGTGCTAAGTTTTGCATTGTCTGGAGTCTCTTCATGAGGCGTGCGGTGAATCCTATGTAGAGCGTGTTTCCATAGTCCAGTCTGCTGGTGATGAGTGCCTGCGTGACGGCAGTCCTCTTGGTGTTGGCTGGGAACCTCTTGAAAACCTTAAAGAGCAGGTGAAGGGTTTGGAAGCAGGCAGACAGGACTGTTTTGACTTGTTTCTTCATGGATAGCTTGGTGTCCAGAATGATGCTGAGGTTACGGGCATGGTCTGTCAGGGCGGGGGAGGGGGCCGCGTTCCACTGGCCACCATGATTGATTTCATGGAGAGGCGTTGTTCCCACAGATGATGACTACTGTCTTGTCCGTGTCGAATTTGAGACAGTTGTCCTTCATCCAGTCCGTGATGTTCTGCTGTATTTTGCACAATCAACTTGTTTCCTGTTCACGCCCTGCAGTGCAGCGTTGGCCACATGAGCTGGTGCAGTAGATGACCTTGCAAGTTATGCAACCTGCCTTTAGTGCACTGAGCTTCTTCAGAAGTGTGCAGTCACTGCAGTGCATAAACCAGAACCTAACTGCTGGTGATGGGTCTTACAAAGCCATTCAACAACAGAATGCACCAGACAGTGAGTGAGTTAGTGAGTGAGTGAGTGAGTGTGTGTGAGCTGCCTACCTGGGTCTGGCAGGAGCTGAAGCATGCAGCAGGAAGAATGTTAGTAATAACATCTCCTGTGGGGATGTGGTGGGTTCCCAGGGAGGCGCAAATGCCTCTGCAATGTAAATAAAAATATCCTGGAAGTGTGGCGTTGTTTATTTGCCGTATTTCCAGGCTGTCTTCAATCACTCATGCCTTTGAAGTGGATTAAAAAGAACTGTTATCGGAATGCCACATGGTGTGAGGGTCGATGAATGAGCTGGCAAGGTCCAAGAGGTGTCTAAAAAAAAGTCTAAGAGCTTAATTTAGATTTTGGAGGACGGGTTACTCCATCAGAAGGTTGACGAATATCACATCCACAGAAATAAAAATCCTATTATATCCTATGGGATTTATATTTATTTGGACGGGGATATCCATCATCTCTGTGACAATGTAATCTGCCGAAATCAGGATCAGGAGCTAAGTGTTATGTCTTTTCATAGCAGCTTAATTGAAAAATAAATGCAAGTTAAACTAACCGATGATATAAGAACTCTTTTAGGTTATCATTTAGATACCTCTTTTGGCCACTAGGGTTCTGGTGCGTGGAGGAATAGTGATCTTTGGATTTATAGTCAGGGCCGCTAGAACTATGCAATTGTGTGATTGCAATTTTTTTGCATTATTATGGATTCCCGCATTTGCTACATAATCCATCATCTGCTGCAAATTTGTGGATTTTAATTAAAAAAATGTTTGTAGCTGAAATGGTTCAGTACTAAAAATGCAGCAACACAGTTAAAGGCCCTTTGTACAGGCTGACTGGCCAAATTTCTGTTGTTTATTGCTATGTGTGGGTGTTAGACTGGTACTTATGAGGGACAATATATGCCAGGACAGTGTTAAGTGTATAAATGACAAAATAATGCAGCAATACTATGACAAACGGTGCAACATTATTAAGCATAATTTGCCTTTTTTTGCTGCATAATTAATTCAACCCTGCCACACAATTTGGCCTTCTCCTGATGCATAATTCCAGTGGCCCTATTTATAGTGCTATGAGTCCCAGCCAGTGGCAGAAAGTACTGTGAATATGTAAGTCATTATTTTAAAATAATGTTTAACACAGTCTAAACTAGCCTGCGGCAAATTGACGCAGTGTTTGAGATAAAACAAGTTCTTGTAAAATATAGGTTTTAGCAATAGATAATCAGACTGTATCCAAAGCAACAATTTTGATAGGAGTCTCCATAATTCCAGAACTCAGCTGATGACACCCCTACATTACATCTCAAAAAGAATAAATCTTTGCCATCATGAAGCTTTAAGAAGAGACACTGGAATTATGCAGCAGTAAAGGATAACATTTTGCGGCATGGTTGGCTAAATTATGCAGCGAGAAAAGGTAAAGTGTGTGGCACAATGCAACACATTTTGTGGTTAGCATTACTTTATTATTTTGTCATTTTAACTCCTGGCAATGATGTAAGGGGAACTATTTCACCTTATTAGTACCAGTTTAACACCCAAATACAGCAATAAGAAGCTACAAGATTGCCAATGAATCTTTGCAGGGGGCCTTCTGAAGGACTGGGTTTTTCTAAGACCCAGCGGTGCCAGGGACAACACCTGAAACCTTCGTGGGTTACCTGTTCCGGCGTACAAATGACAGAGACACGGGACACTTCCTTCGGCGTCAAAGATTCAAGGTTTATTTACTGCAGGGAACACAGAAGTCACAAGAAGTACATAGCATGTAGGTTCATGGAGACTGCTTCGAATTGTATCTGTGGATCGCTCCTTTTATACAGTTTTTCGTCATACGGCAACATGGCAAACAAAAGGTTACAACCCGGTTCCCACAGTAAATTTCATAGGGGGTCGCTTTCATGTATTCAGGGCCCGGAACATAATTACAGTTGCATTGCCGGTTCCCAACTGTAAAAGTACATCTTCTCACCATTAGTGCATTCCATTCCGGCAGTAAACGAATCAAGAAAGAGTCAGAAACAGGTGCAGAGGAAGACGAGGACAGTCAACAGATTGAAAAGAGTGTAAGGGGGTGCTATCGGAAACACGATAGCAGGGATCAAAGGAGACGTGCCTAATGAATGCACAACTGAGACAATAGACCGGCACAGCAAGATGAGCCTCGAGCGGGGCCATCTGCCTTGCAGTGTCATCCCCCTCGTCATAAAGACATTATTCTATCCATCAATGCTTCCTTGGTAACAGGTGGCCGTCTTATACACTTCGTAGCACAGAGGCCACATAAGGCAGGACCACACTGCACACAAAGACAACACGTGAACAGAAATGCTACAACAACGCCAATGATCATCAGAATTTTCCAACCCCACGTCGACATCAGGCCCCAAAACCACCCTAGTAGCGTCCAATCCCCTACGTCCACGTGTATGGACTCGGAGATCTTATGCAACTTCGAGATGGCTTGATAGACAGTTGGAGCGTTGTCAGGAATGAAAATGCAGCAACTCGAATGGATCACCTTACATACTCCACCTCTATCTGCAAGGACAACGTCTAAAACCATACGATTTTGTAACATCATAAGCCTGTCAGCCTGAAGCTCTGCTGTAATATTACCAAGGGCGCTCGCAGTGATATTAGCGGTCGATTCCACCACTCGAGTCAACTGTCTCAGGTTCCTACTATTGATCATAGGTCCCCAAAACGGCAAGAAACCCTTAAAGAAGTCTCCTGCTTCTTGACCGGCAGTGTCCTCTTCGCTAATCACGCCTCTCACAACTCTGGTCTTGTGATAATCCGACCCAACAGTAAAGGTCGGCGGCAACAGATTCGCAATATAACATGTGCCTGAGAAGTCACGAGGCAACCACGTATATGCGCGGTCGTAACAAACAAAGTAAGTACCTTTGGCAGTCAGAAGAACAGGGGAAGAGGCCGTCGGCAAAACATACGTTTCGGTACAGGCACTCCTCCCGAGCTGAGCTCGCGGGCTTCGGCCAAGGCCTTTCAGACAGAAATTACCGTGATGGGGTACGATCCAGATCGGAGATGAGCTTTTAAGCTGCCGATCACCCACTGACATGCTATACTCAGCCTCACTCAGATCTCTGTATGCTCGCACCTCTTCCTCTGGGATAAGCGATGCGTCAAAGATATCCCTATCTAAATCGGCAATCGCTCTTGCCAAAGGCTTATGGTACGGGCCGGGACCATGATCTGCAGTGCGTGGCTCTCGATGGGGGTAGGAATCTAGTGCGCTACGAAACATTGTTTGAAATGCTCGAGCTGAACCCTGGGAACTATAAGGAAGAACCAAGTACGGAATTCCCCTATCAGTGGTATGTGGCATTAACCCACACACCCAACAATTGGTAGTGTTCATCACCAACTGATGTTGATGAAGGAGCTGAACGAAGGAATTGTTCATGAATTCCGCACGTCTAACCTGCTCGTGTTGTGGTAAGATGTGAAAGGAATGAGGAGAAACAGTGGAAGTAGGTTTGGGTTCAGAGGAAGGGGTAGGTGAAGCCGAAGGCAATAATGATTGTATCGCACAGTATACTCCACCGACCAGTAACGAGGAAACAGTTAGGAACAGTAGGAACACCTGAAACATAAAACATTTGGTGCGTACAACCCTATGCAGTTCGAATCTTTGTGCTTGAGCCTTCTCCACTTCCAACAACTTTGAGAATGCCATCCTCTAAAACCGTCCGCAACGTTCTTGACGCACTTCGTTCTGTGTAGCAATAGTCAATCCCCAGGAGTTCCCAGGAATCAACGGCCTCCGACCTAGTGTCAGGACCTACTAAACAGAAGGAAGTACCCGCACTGCCCTACGGTCAACCCGGATGTAAGGTTCTTTAATCAAACAATATATACAAAATCTCCTAGCTGTGGAAAAACACACATATGTGGAAAAGAACTCAGGAATTTGGTACAAAACCACAATTGTTCAAAAAATGTTCAGAGTGATAATGGGGGTAACGTGAATTTCAAAAGGAAAGAGCAAAAATAATTTTTATTAGTCTCTAGTATTGGAAGGAAGAAAATATCTGCTTCTTCCAGGACGAGTCTGCTCTTCAAACAATGGATCGGATTGTGGAGCAGAGTCCTGTTGGTCAGACAATAGTTCAAATCTTGAATTCTCCAATGGCAAAGGTTCAACAACGTTGTCTGGCTGCTCTGAAGTATCTCCCACAGGCTAAGCGTCACTGAACGGCACAAAATTCAGCAAAGCTTCCGTTTCTGTTGCAGCGATGCCAGTCCTCACCCACGAGTCCGCTGGTAAAGGTATTGGTACCTTTTTGGTGTGGGTGGCGTGCACCCAATGCTTACGGCCCTCCAAACGAACAGCGGTCCTCGTGGCGAGCAACACTTGGAAGGGTCCAATAAACCTCGGCTCGAGATTTCGCTTTCGGCCAAAGTTTCTGGTAACCACCCAGTCTCCGGGTTGGAGCTGGTGGCCTGGACCCTCCGTCTGCGCCGGCAGTGCTTCAAAGACCTGTTGATGAATTAACCTCAGTTTAGCAGTCAGATCATGAAGGTAATCAATTAGCATTGGATATTCAAGACTTGTAAATGCACTGGGTCTAGGAACCCCCCAAATATTTGCAGGACGGCCGAACACAATCTCATATGGGCTAAGCCCTACTCGAGAGTGTACAGTCGCCCTAGTGGACAAAAGAGCCAGAGGCAAAGCGTTGGGCCACGAGAGACCAGTCGTAGCCTGAATCTTTGCCAGTTTTAGTTTTAGAGTACCATTGTACCCCTCAACCAAACCTGCTGACTGGGGATGATTGGCACTGTGGAATTTTTGTATAATTCCAAGGCCCTTACACACACTCTTCATCACACTCCCCACAAACTCACTTCCGTTATCAGACCATACAATCCGTGGCATTCCATACCGAGGGAAGTATTCCTTCAGCAGGACTTTCGCTGTGGACAGGGCAGTGTTGTCTTTAAGAGGATAGGCTTCAATCCATCGGGAGAATGCGCAAACCACAACTAAAACGTATTTTAAGTTATTACATCGCTCCATATGGATGAAGTCCAATTGTATTACCTCAAAGGGACATGTAGGAGGAGCAAAATGGCCAGGGGGTGTAGGAGTGCCCTTGCCAGGATTGTACATCATACATATCATGCAATTCTTGACCAATCTCTCAGCACACTTAGCGATACCATCATTCTTCCATACAGGGGACAACAACTTGCATATACCTTTCGCGCTAATATGTGACAAACCGTGCGCCATAGTCACAACGGCTAGCACATATGCATCCGGCAACATCCACTTCTGACTTTCCGACAAATCAGTCCAACATCCGTGCGCATCTAACTTTCCTGTGCTCTTCTTCCACTTGGTCTTTTCAGTTTCGGTGGCCTCATTCTGAATCGCTTTCACACTTTCGACAGTATCCTCACACATACCAGTTTCTGCAGGCCACCTTACCGAACTCGTCACATACATTCTAGTTGCAAGGTTTCTCGCAGTCTCCTTAGCAATCTCATCAGCAAACGCATTGCCACGACCATCATCATCCGTCACCTTACGGTGCGCACTGCATTTAATAATCGCCACCTGCTTAGGCAATGTGAGTGCGTCTAAAAGATCATTCACAAGCTGTCCATGCTGGATCTTCGTACCATGCGATGTCATAAAACCTCTCTCTCGCCACAATCGTCCAAAACTATGGGCAACACCAAACGCATACTGGCTGTCGGTAAACACATTCACCCGTTTCCCTTTCGACAAAACACACGCTCTTGTCAAGGCAATTAGTTCTGCCGCCTGTGCAGAATTCTGATTCAATCTTGCAGTTTCCACAACCGTACTCAACGTTACCACAGCATACGCAGTCGTCACATCACCATTCGGCAACTTAAAACACGAACAATCCACATACAAAGTACCATCAGGGTCTTCCAATGGAGTGTTTTTTAGGTCAACACGACCCTTCGTTTCTTCCTCAGTTCGCAAATAACAATCATGTGGTAATACCTCGTCTGATTCCATATTGATTGGCAACAACGTCGCCGGGTTTAGAACATTGCAGCGCTTTATTTGAATATGACTTGCCAAAAGCGTCAACTCATAACCAGACAACCTTGCGCTCGTCAAATGTTGGGTTTTTGTATGATTTAAGAGAGTGTCAACTGCATGTGGAACCATCACCGTAAGCATATTATCCATGACCAATCCTGCAGATTGTCGGATGGACACCGCAGCTGCCGCTGTTGCTCTTAGACAACTCGGCAATGCTCTAGCTACTGGGTCCAAGGTCGAGGAAAAATATGCACATGGACGCTGCTTACCGCCAAATTGCTGCGTCCAAACACTCAACGCGCAACCTTCCCTCTCGTGAACATATAGTGTGAACGGCTTACTGTAGTCAGGAGTACCTAACACAGGGGCCGAACACAACGCATCACGCAGTTCAGAAAAACTTTTCTGACACTCGTCCGTCCATGGCAAAGGAGATGGAACATCCTTGCACGTGAGGGCTACCAATGGTTTCGCTAGCAATGAAAAATTTGGAATCCATTGCCTGCAGTATGACGTGATACCTAGAAAGGCACGCACATCTCTCTGAGTTGTTGGCACAGTCATTCGAGCGATCGCTGCAATTCTCTCTGGGGTCAACCTTCTTCCCTCCTTTGACAATAAGTGACCTAGATAGGTTACTTCTTGGCAACAATATTGCAGTTTAGAAGGTGACACCTTATGATGTAAGTCACAGAGATGTTGCAACAAAGACACCGTAGCAGTTTTGCAAATTTCTCGTGTGTCCGCAGCCACCAATAAGTCATCAACATATTGGATCAAGGCCGCACCAGCCGGTAACACAAACGCATCAAGTTGACTCTTCAGGGCTTGGCTATATATCGATGGACTCTCACAATAGCCCTGAGGAGCGCGTTTAAACCTAAAGCTGCGACCACCTAACGAGAAACCGAATAGGTCCCTGCTTTCCTCAGCAATAGGAATGCTAAAGAAAGCATTCTTTAGATCGATCACTGAGAACCAAGAAGCAGATGCTGGAATCAGAGTCAGTAAAGCCGTAATGTCAGGCACCACAGGGAACTGAGGAACCACAATTTTGTTCACCTCCCGTAAATCAATGACAAAACGATAAACAGGAGGTTTAGATGGATCAGTGCGTTTCAGAATAGGTAACACAGGACTATTACACACGTTTCCCCGAGTCTCTTCGATAAAATCTTTCTCGATCAAATCATAGATCATCGCTAGCAACGCTCGCTCACCATCAAGGGAGATACGATACTGGGGAATACGTGGTAATCGCACATTCGATTTCAATTGGACAACATAAGGGGAGATGTCAAGCAGGCCCACGTCGTTAGGACCTGTTGCCCACAAAGATGCAGGAAGAGAACTCAATTCCGGTGGGAGCTTATCAATGGACAAGTACATAGGAGAGATCACTCTCTCACCCAATGTAAGCTTTACCCCCGCAAGAGAACAATACAAAGTTGCATACAAACGTTTCAGCAAATCCAGGCCCAAAAGATTTTCACCACAACCAGTAGTCAAAATCAAAGGAGCTTTCAGCTCACGAGGCCCAATTGTAAGGGGCAAAGTGCTAGAGACCGGATTGCTAACAGGGGCGCCAGAGAATCCAACGGAAACATTTGTTAAGCCAGACAAAGGTGCGCCAGGGAGTTTCGAATGCATGATGGAACTTTTTGCTGCACCAGTGTCCAACAGAAAAGGCTCAACTACGCCCGATGTGGCAACTGCGACGTAAGGCCCTCTCTGATCAACCGGAACTGATACTACTCCCTCTCCTTGTCTATGGCTGTCCTAGTAATTACAGTCATCGGTACCCTGATCGACGTAATAATCGTCCGCATTGTACTGTGCGGATCTACCTGACGATGACCCACGCTGATCAAAACAATTATTGGAATCAGAGGAATTATTAGAACGCTCATTTTGATTCTGTGTAACACCACGACCTCTACCTCGTGAAGCCTGTTGGGGACCACTACGACCTCCTCTAGACGAATTGCCATTATTCCGATCACGCAGAACGGACAATCAAATTTCAAATGACCCTCACCTCTACAATAGGCACACTGATTGTACCCAAGCATAGATCTCTGCGAAGAAGAGTCATTTCGCGACTGCGACCTAGCGGGCTGCGATTGCGATCTATTCCGCTGTTGAGAATCATTTTGATTTGAGCGCGGAGGATACGCTTGTTGTAACAAAACTTTTGTTTTGAGTTCTTTCGTCTTTTTGTCTGCACGATCATTTTCCTCCTTCTCTCTATTTTCATAATATTGGGCCGTGGCCAATATCTGAGCAGAAGTAGAAACGGCCCACGCACTTTCTGAATTTTTCAATTTGTTGCTAAGTTCAGGCAACAAATTCGATACAAATTTATCCACAAACAACCTCTGACCTCCCTCAGTGCCCATATCCTGACAACTATGATCGATGAATGCCTCCTCAAATCTTGTAAAGAAATCGGAGACACTCTCGTCCTTCTTCTGCCTACAGGCAGACAGTTTATCCCAGTTAACTTTCATTGCTGGCATAAGTGTCTTCATAAGGGTAATTATTCTTTGGGGAAGATCAGTAATGAGCTGTTCAGGCTTAGCCCCACCAACTTGTCGTACATCAGCCGCTGTAAGCGCAGCCCAATCACCACCCAATTCAGCTGCATGATTTTCTTGACATTTTCGCCCATACCGGTTGCGGTACGACATTGCCGAACAACATATCGATGTCGGCAAGATTCATTATCGTAGCATCCACTAGTTGGGACAACTCTTTATAGTATCCTGCAGGATTTTTGCGAGGGTCAGGCAAAGTTTGCTTAACCTGCAAAACTTCCGATCGTTTCCATGGTAGGTGTATCCACACTCTCTGGAAATGTGGCAGAATAATAGGATAAGCCTGTGCATCACCTGGCCTCCACACTGGTGGAACTTCACGCATGGGATACTGACCAGGCGTCGACATCCATTCCTCATGTTCGTCTCTAAACAGTGCACGAGGCATCAAAGTGGGACGAAAAGATAGAAGATGCTCGACAGCACGTCGAACATTGCTACCCACAATCATACCACTCGAAAACTGAAGCTGAAGTTCAGTTAAAGCGGCCAGTACATCATCTGCCGCATCAACTGATATCTCATCGCGTAAGAGTTTGCACATTTCTTCAAACACGAATCTTTGTGTTGGCTCATTGAATTGAGAGAAAGTGTCAACAACTACACGTGGAGGATTCTTAAGAGGATATCTAATCCAATTTTTCGCCATTTTAAATAGCGTATCACGTTCTCTACCACCAGGAAGCTGACTTCGTCTTTGGGGAGCATCAGAATCAGCAGACCCAAGAATCGGTCCAAGAGGAGAGTAAAAGTTGGCAACAATATTAGGAATACGTCGCCGAACAGACGGGGAAGAAGAGAGAAGTAAAGGGGTAACAATAGGAGGACCAAATACAGGAGGAGCAGGAGCAGTAGGAGTAGCCACATGAGTGGAAGTAGCGGGAACAGTAGCTTGAGAAGGTATAGACGATGGAGCAGTAGGGACAGTAGCAGGTAGAGGAATAGGGACAAAAGGATTTGCAGGAACAGGACCAGCGGCAGGCTGATTAACAGCCGCCGGAACAGCAGGTTGAGGAACAGGAGGAACCACGGGAGCTGTGGTATCCTGTGCATATGGAGGTGGCGACTTCAGTAGATAGGACAACAAAGGGTCCTCTACTGCTTCCTCTCCCTTCTTATCCGTACTCGTCGGTAAAACAGGATAACATTTATCCACTGTCATACGTTGTAATCTATCAAAAATTTCCTTTTCCTTCTCTTCTTTGTCTCGCTGAAACTGCTCTGCATTTCTCATCGTTGTAACGATACCTTCTCTCTTATTACGTTTAAGCTGTTTGATTTCTTTTTGCCTGGCTTCTTTACGCCACAACCGAAAGGAATCAAACATGGCCGGCCTTGCTTTTCTTTGGAACAATTTAGCTTCGAGATTATCTAAAATTGGGGTCTCAAAACTACCATGAGGTGGCCAACTAAGGACACCGTCATCTTTAGTATACCGGACCCAACAATCATTGAACGTGATAGGACCCACATCATGTCGACTATATAATTCATATATTGGAGTTCCAACCGGAGGTATCGGACATGAGTCCTCCAGTCGGGAATCCGTACCACAACCTCTAAAGCAACTAAACAAAGTACTACGGCCAGGCATCATGCACACTAACCGAGTTTCACAAACGTCAAGGGTTATTGGATTACAATGTCCCCGCAAAAGTGCAAAAAACCTCGGTTTTTGGCGACTGCAGCCGTCAAATACAACAACTAAGAACAAAATACAAAGGACCACAAATGCAATGGAACCATGCAACAACTAAGCACCCACAACAACTAAGGATTCTGGGGAGCGACCCACAAATACTTAACTCAAAGAACAATGGCGTCACCAGGAAGGCCCGTCAATCATCTCGCTATACCAAGGTCTACGCCAGGCGCCAAAACAGGTCGACAGTCAGGGCAGCAGTCCGTCGCAGCCATCAGGAGGCGGGGATCTTCGCGGGAAAAGTCTTCGGGCCACTTGTTTCGACAACAGGATCGATGAAGCGGGGTGCACCTTCCCTCGGAGATTTCACACGAAGTTCCTCACGATCGTCGGGCTTTGGACCGGTACCGCTGATGCCGCCCCACGTTGGGCGCCAACTGAAGGACTGGGTTTTTCTAAGACCCAGCGGTGCCAGGGACAACACCTGAAACCTTCGTGGGTTACCTGTTCCGGCGTACAAATGACAGAGACACAGGACACTTCCTTCGGCATCAAAGATTCAAGGTTTATTTACTGCAGGGAACACAGAAGTCACAAGAAGTACATAGCATGTAGGTTCATGGAGACTGCTTCGAATTGTATCTGTGGATCGCTCCTTTTATACAGTTTTTCGTCATACGGCAACATGGCAAACAAAAGGTTACAACCCGGTTCCCACAGTAAATTTCATAGGGGGTCGCTTTCATGTATTCAGGGCCCCGGAACATAATTACAGTTGCATTGCCGGTTCCCAACTGTAAAAGTACATCTTCTCACCATTAGTGCATTCCATTCCGGCAGTAAACAAATCAAGGAAGAGTCAGAAACAGGTGCAGAGGAAGACGAGGACAGTCAACAGATTGAAAAGAGTGTAAGGGGGTGCTATCGGAAACACGATTGCAGGGATCAAAGGAGACGTGCCTAAGGAATGCACAACTGAGACAATAGACCGGCACGGCAAGATGAGCCTCGAGCGGGGCCATCTGCCTTGCAGTGTCATCCCCCTCGTCATAAAGACACCCTCAAAGGAACACGTGTCTTCCGCAAGAGTTTGGGAATCCCAGGGTCACGAAGCGGACAGTGTCCGTTCGCTGGCTACTTGAGGGCAAGAAACAAAATGGATGCCGTATCTAAAATGGAACCCGTGGGTTCAGATGAAGAAACCCACGAAACAGACGAACGGTTTAGGTTAGCACAGCGAAAACGCGTACACCCACTAAACTCGTCATTTGCGGTTCATAGATACCAGACTCGACCATTTTCGAGCGAGTCGAAAACACCACTTACAATTGTCACGGAACCTCACTTCCTCTGACCCATAACACTTTGCCATGTTTTAAGTGACCTTTGTTCTGTTTGAGCTAGAATTTGTTTTTAATTGAAATCAGCATATTATGCTGCAAACTGATATTCCAGTGGCCCTAGCTTTAGGTCAATCAATCAATCAAGACATTTATACCGCGCACTACTCACCCGGAGGGTATCAAGGCGCATGGGGGGGGGGGGTCTGCTACTGCTCGAACAGCCAGGTCTTGAGCTTCTTCCTGAAGGAGAGGTGGTCTTGGGTCAGGCGCAGGTCGGTCGGGAGGGAGTTCCAGGTCTTGGCGGCCAGGTAGGAGAAGGACCTTCCTCCTGTTGTCGCTCTTCGGATGCGGGGGACGGCGGCAAGGGCGTGACTGGTCGATCAGAGATGGCGTTTGGGAGCGTAGAAGTTGACGCGGCTGTTGAGGTAACTCGGGCCTTGGTCGTGTAGGGCTTTGTGTGCGTGGGTGAGAAGACGGAAGGTGATTCTCTTGTTGATGGGGAGCCAGTGCAGGTCTCTCAGATGTCCGGAGATGTGGCTGCGTTGGGGGATGTCGAGGATGAGTCTGGCTGAGGCGTTCTGGATCCGCTGGAGTCTTTTCTGGAGCTTGGCGGTGGTTCCGGCGTAGAGGGCGTTGCCGTAGTCCAGTCGGCTGGTGACGAGGGCCTGGGTGACCGTCTTCCTGGTCTCGGTGGGGATCCACCGGAAGATCTTACGTAGCATGCGCAGGATATTGAAGCAGGACGAGGAGACGGCGTTGACTTGTCTGGTCATGGAGAGGGAGGAGTCTAGGATGAAGCCCAGGTTGCGTGCGCGGTCAGTCGATTTGGGTGCGGAGCCCAGGGCGGGGGGCCACCAGGAGTCGTCCCAGGCGGAGGGCGAGGAGCCCAGGATGAGGACTTCCGTCTTGTCTGAGTTCAGTTTCAGGCGGCTAGTCGTCATCCACTCGGCTACGTCTTTCATCCCTTCGTGTAGGTTGGCTCTGGCGGCGGCGGGGTCGTTGGTCAGGGAGAGGATCAGCTGGGTGTCGTCGGCGTAGGAGATGATGTTGAGGTTGTGTCAGTCGGTTTGGGTGCGGTGCCCAGGGCGGGGGGCCACCAGGAGTCGTCCCAGGCGGAGGGCGAGGACCGTGACCGTGACTTAATCAATTAATGGCTGGTAAGAAGGCTGGTTTCTTCTTTAAGTTTCTGCACTATCATCATACCTTATACTTTCAGGCAGAGACACCTCAAAGTCAGCATTAACCGTCAGTTTTGTGTGAAGGCTGAGCCCATTAGGTGGCAGGGTGAAGGCTAGCAGGGTTGCATTCGAGTGCAGAGCTCTAATCCTCTCGACCCCTGGGGCCTCACAGTAATGGTCCAAGAGAAATAGGAAAGGAGCTGGGTTCATGGCTATTGTCAAAGATATGGCCCAGAATAGGAGCACTGCATGGGGACTCATTTTTAGGTCTCGCCTAGGCAGTGCTTGCGCTGTCTTTTTAAGACATGCTGTATTCAGAACATGCACAAGTAAAGGTATGATAGACAGTATATTGATTCAAGACAATGCCCCACACATGGTTGGATATTTACAACAAGGGGTGGTGAGGGACAGAGTCTCTGAATTAAACAGAATACTCTCACCCAGTCAAGAGATCAGGGCTAGATCCAACACCGTTTTTTAGCTCACTGCACCATCCCAGTTTCAGAACCTGGCTGTATGCAAATTAGTCTGTTCCTGTCCCAGTGCATGATGGGAACAGGGCAAACCAAACTACAAAAGCCAATTCTTACACTGGGAAGGAAACAAGCTACCGGGGACCGGTTTCTGGCATTTCAGCCGTCTTCGGCCCGGCTTGCTTGAATCCTGATGGTGCAATGAGCAAGGGACTCACATCTGAGTATACCCTTCCACGCTTAGGGTGGACAAAAATATTTACAACAAGGGGTGGTGAGGGACAGAGTCTCTGAATTAAACAGAATACTCTCACCCAGTCAAGAGATCAGGGCTAGATCCAACACCGTTTTTTAGCTCACTGCACCATCCCAGTTTCAGAACCTGGCTGTATGCAAATTAGTCTGTTCCTGTCCCAGTGCATGATGGGAACAGGGCAAACCAAACTACAAAAGCCAATTCTTACACTGGGAAGGAAACAAGCTACCGGGGACCGGTTTCTGGCATTTCAGCCGTCTTCGGCCCGGCTTGCTTGAATCCTGATGGTGCAATGAGCAAGGGACTCACATCTGAGTATACCCTTCCACGCTTAGGGTGGACAAAAATATTTACAACAAGGGGTGGTGAGGGACAGAGTCTCTGAATTAAACAGAATACTCTCACCCAGTCAAGAGATCAGGGCTAGATCCAACACCGTTTTTTAGCTCACTGCACCATCCCAGTTTCAGAACCTGGCTGTATGCAAATTAGTCTGTTCCTGTCCCAGTGCATGATGGGAACAGGGCAAACCAAATTACAAAAGCCAATTCTTACACTGGGAAGGAAACAAGCTACCGGTTTCTGGCATTTCAGCCGTCTTCGGCCCGGCTTGCTTGAATCCTGATGGTGCAATGAGCAAGGGACTCACATCTGAGTATACCCTTCCACGCTTAGGGTGGACAAAAATATTTACAACAAGGGGTGGTGAGGGACAGAGTCTCTGAATTAAACAGAATACTCTCACCCAGTCAAGAGATCAGGGCTAGATCCAACACCGTTTTTTAGCTCACTGCACCATCCCAGTTTCAGAACCTGGCTGTATGCAAATTAGTCTGTTCCTGTCCCAGTGCATGATGGGAACAGGGCAAACCAAACTACAAAAGCCAATTCTTACACTGGGAAGGAAACAAGCTACCGGGGACCGGTTTCTGGCATTTCAGCCGTCTTCGGCCCAGCTTGCTTGAATCCTGATGGTGCAATGAGCAAGGGACTCACATCTGAGTATACCCTTCCACGCTTAGGGTGGACAAAAATATTTACAACAAGGGGTGGTGAGGGACAGAGTCTCTGAATTAAACAGAATACTCTCACCCAGTCAAGAGATCAGGGCTAGATCCAACACCGTTTTTTAGCTCACTGCACCATCCCAGTTTCAGAACCTGGCTGTATGCAAATTAGTCTTTTCCTGTCCCAGTGCATGATGGGAACAGGGCAAACCAAACTACAAAAGCCAATTCTTACACTGGGAAGGAAACAAGCTACCGGGGACCGGTTTCTGGCATTTCAGCCGTCTTCGGCCCGGCTTGCTTGAATCCTGATGGTGCAATGAGCAAGGGACTCACATCTGAGTATACCCTTCCACGCTTAGGGTGGACAAAAATATTTACAACAAGGGGTGGTGAGGGACAGAGTCTCTGAATTAAACAGAATACTCTCACCCAGTCAAGAGATCAGGGCTAGATCCAACACCGTTTTTTAGCTCACTGCACCATCCCAGTTTCAGAACCTGGCTGTATGCAAATTAGTCTGTTCCTGTCCCAGTGCATGATGGGAACAGGGCAAACCAAACTAAAAAAGCCAATTCTTACACTGGGAAAGAAACAAGCTACCGGGGACCGGTTTCTGGCATATCAGCCGTCTTCGGCCCGGCTTGCTTGAATCCTGATGGTGCAATGAGCAAGGGACTCACATCTGAGTATACCCTTCCACGCTTAGGGTGGACAAAAATATTTACAACAAGGGGTGGTGAGGGACAGAGTCTCTGAATTAAACAGAATACTCTCACCCAGTCAAGAGATCAGGGCTAGATCCAACACCGTTTTTTAGCTCACTGCACCATCCCAGTTTCAGAACCTGGCTGTATGCAAATTAGTCTGTTCCTGTCCCAGTGCATGATGGGAACAGGGCAAACCAAACTACAAAAGCCAATTCTTACACTGGGAAGGAAACAAGCTACCGGGGACCGGTTTCTGGCATTTCAGCCGTCTTCGGCCCGGCTTGCTTGAATCCTGATGGTGCAATGAGCAAGGGACTCACATCTGAGTATACCCTTCCACGCTTAGGGTGGACAAAAATATTTACAACAAGGGGTGGTGAGGGACAGAGTCTCTGAATTAAACAGAATACTCTCACCCAGTCAAGAGATCAGGGCTAGATCCAACACCGTTTTTTAGCTCACTGCACCATCCCAGTTTCAGAACCTGGCTGTATGCAAATTAGTCTGTTCCTGTCCCAGTGCATGATGGGAACAGGGCAAACCAAACTACAAAAGCCAATTCTTACACTGGGAAGGAAACAAGCTACCGGGGACCGGTTTCTGGCATTTCAGCCGTCTTCGGCCCGGCTTGCTTGAATCCTGATGGTGCAATGAGCAAGGGACTCACATCTGAGTATACCCTTCCACGCTTAGGGTGGACAAAAATATTTACAACAAGGGGTGGTGAGGGACAGAGTCTCTGAATTAAACAGAATACTCTCACCCAGTCAAGAGATCAGGGCTAGATCCAACACCGTTTTTTAGCTCACTGCACCATCCCAGTTTCAGAACCTGGCTGTATGCAAATTAGTCTGTTCCTGTCCCAGTGCATGATGGGAACAGGGCAAACCAAACTACAAAAGCCAATTCTTACACTGGGAAGGAAACAAGCTACCGGGGACCGGTTTCTGGCATTTCAGCCGTCTTCGGCCCGGCTTGCTTGAATCCTGATGGTGCAATGAGCAAGGGACTCACATCTGAGTATACCCTTCCACGCTTAGGGTGGACAAAAATATTTACAACAAGGGGTGGTGAGGGACAGAGTCTCTGAATTAAACAGAATACTCTCACCCAGTCAAGAGATCAGGGCTAGATCCAACACCGTTTTTTAGCTCACTGCACCATCCCAGTTTCAGAACCTGGCTGTATGCAAATTAGTCTGTTCCTGTCCCAGTGCATGATGGGAACAGGGCAAACCAAACTACAAAAGCCAATTCTTACACTGGGAAGGAAACAAGCTACCGGGGACCGGTTTCTGGCATTTCAGCCGTCTTCGGCCCGGCTTGCTTGAATCCTGATGGTGCAATGAGCAAGGGACTCACATCTGAGTATACCCTTCCACGCTTAGGGTGGACAAAAATATTTACAACAAGGGGTGGTGAGGGACAGAGTACCTGAATTAAACAGAATACTCTCACCCAGTCAAGAGATCAGGGCTAGATCCAACACCGTTTTTTAGCTCACTGCACCATCCCAGTTTCAGAACCTGGCTGTATGCAAATTAGTCTGTTCCTGTCCCAGTGCATGATGGGAACAGGGCAAACCAAACTACAAAAGCCAATTCTTACACTGGGAAGGAAACAAGCTACCGGGGACCGGTTTCTGGCATTCTGGCTCATTGCACCATCGGGATTCAAGCAAACCGGGCCGAAGACGGCTGTAATGCCAGAAACCGGTCCCCGGGAGCTTGTTTCCTTCCCAGTGTAAGAATTGGCTTTTGTAGTTTGGTTTGCCCTGTTCCCATCATGCACTGGGACAGGAACAGACTAATTTGCATACAGCCAGGTTCTGAAACTGGGATGGTGCAGTGAGCTAAAAAACGGTGTTGGATCTAGCCCTGATCTCTTGACTGGGTGAGAGCTTTCTGCTTAATTCAGAGACTCTGTCCCTCACCACCCCTTGTTGTAAATATTTTTGTCCACCCTAAGCGTGGAAGGGTATTCTCAGATGTGAGACCCTTGCTCATTGCACCATCGGGATTCAAGCAAACCGGGCCGAAGACGGCTGTAATGCCAGAAACCGGTCCCCGGGAGCTTGTTTCCTTCCCAGTGTAAGAATTGGCTTTTGTAGTTTGGTTTGCCCTGTTCCCATCATGCACTGGGACAGGAACAGACTAATTTGCATACAGCCAGGTTCTGAAACTGGGATGGTGCAGTGAGCTAAAAAACGGTGTTGGATCTAGCCCTGATCTCTTGACTGGGTGAGAGCTTTCTGCTTAATTCAGAGACTCTGTCCCTCACCACCCCTTGTTGTAAATATTTTTGTCCACCCTAAGCGTGGAAGGGTATTCTCAGATGTGAGACCCTTGCTCATTGCACCATCGGGATTCAAGCAAACCGGGCCGAAGACGGCTGTAATGCCAGAAACCGGTCCCCGGGAGCTTGTTTCCTTCCCAGTGTAAGAATTGGCTTTTGTAGTTTGGTTTGCCCTGTTCCCATCATGCACTGGGACAGGAGCAGACTAATTTGCATACAGCCAGGTTCTGAAACTGGGATGGTGCAGTGAGCTAAAAAACGGTGTTGGATCTAGCCCTGATCTCTTGACTGGGTGAGAGCTTTCTGCTTAATTCAGAGACTCTGTCCCTCACCACCCCTTGTTGTAAATATTTTTGTCCACCCTAAGCGTGGAAGGGTATTCTCAGATGTGAGACCCTTGCTCATTGCACCATCGGGATTCAAGCAAACCGGGCCGAAGACTGCTGTAATGCCAGAAACCGGTCCCCGGGAGCTTGTTTCCTTCCCAGTGTAAGAATTGGCTTTTGTAGTTTGGTTTGCCCTGTTCCCATCATGCACTGGGACAGGAACAGACTAATTTGCATACAGCCAGGTTCTGAAACTGGGATGGTGCAGTGAGCTAAAAAACGGTGTTGGATCTAGCCCTGATCTCTTGACTGGGTGAGAGCTTTCTGCTTAATTCAGAGACTCTGTCCCTCACCACCCCTTGTTGTAAATATTTTTGTCCACCCTAAGCGTGGAAGGGTATTCTCAGATGTGAGACCCTTGCTCATTGCACCATCGGGATTCAAGCAAACCGGGCCGAAGACGGCTGTAATGCCAGAAACCGGTCCCCGGGAGCTTGTTTCCTTCCCAGTGTAAGAATTGGCTTTTGTAGTTTGCTTTGCCCTGTTCCCATCATGCACTGGGACAGGAACAGACTAATTTGCATACAGCCAGGTTCTGAAACTGGGATGGTGCAGTGAGCTAAAAAACGGTGTTGGATCTAGCCCTGATCTCTTGACTGGGTGAGAGCTTTCTGCTTAATTCAGAGACTCTGTCCCTCACCACCCCTTGTTGTAAATATTTTTGTCCACCCTAAGCGTGGAAGGGTATTCTCAGATGTGAGACCCTTGCTCATTGCACCATCGGGATTCAAGCAAACCGGGCCGAAGACGGCTGTAATGCCAGAAACCGGTCCCCGGGAGCTTGTTTCCTTCCCAGTGTAAGAATTGGCTTTTGTAGTTTGGTTTGCCCTGTTCCCATCATGCACTGGGACAGGAACAGACTAATTTGCATACAGCCAGGTTCTGAAACTGGGATGGTGCAGTGAGCTAAAAAACGGTGTTGGATCTAGCCCTGATCTCTTGACTGGGTGAGAGCTTTCTGCTTAATTCAGAGACTCTGTCCCTCACCACCCCTTGTTGTAAATATTTTTGTCCACCCTAAGCGTGGAAGGGTATTCTCAGATGTGAGACCCTTGCTCATTGCACCATCGGGATTCAAGCAAACCGGGCCGAAGACGGCTGTAATGCCAGAAACCGGTCCCCGGGAGCTTGTTTCCTTCCCAGTGTAAGAATTGGCTTTTGTAGTTTGGTTTGCCCTGTTCCCATCATGCACTGGGACAGGAACAGACTAATTTGCATACAGCCAGGTTCTGAAACTGGGATGGTGCAGTGAGCTAAAAAACGGTGTTGGATCTAGCCCTGATCTCTTGACTGGGTGAGAGCTTTCAGCTTAATTCAGAGACTCTGTCCCTCACCACCCCTTGTTGTAAATATTTTTGTCCACCCTAAGCGTGGAAGGGTATTCTCAGATGTGAGACCCTTGCTCATTGCACCATCGGGATTCAAGCAAACCGGGCCGAAGACGGCTGTAATGCCAGAAACCGGTCCCCGGGAGCTTGTTTCCTTCCCAGTGTAAGAATTGGCTTTTGTAGTTTGGTTTGCCCTGTTCCCATCATGCACTGGGACAGGAACAGACTAATTTGCATACAGCCAGGTTCTGAAACTGGGATGGTGCAGTGAGCTAAAAAACGGTGTTGGATCTAGCCCTGACCTCTTGACTGGGTGAGAGCTTTCTGCTTAATTCAGAGACTCTGTCCCTCACCACCCCTTGTTGTAAATATCCACACATGGTTGGAAGCATGTACCTTTAATATACGCCCGCATTCTTTTTGATAGAATCTTCAAGTGAAATTACAATACAACACCGCCTGACGGCGACGCCCATCACCTTGAGCTCTGTGTAAAAGGTATGAATATAACAGGGTATCCCCCTTTTGAAATTTTCAATAAAACCTGATCCCACCCCTAAAAACAACTTCTCTCTCATTGCAGGTAATGAGATAACGCACCGTTGCTCGAAACGGTCTCTCTTTGAATAAAATAGGCTGACTTGAAGCCTTTTTTCTTTTTGTTTACCTTCAAGGGAAATGACCAACTAAAGACAGGTACTTTCTTCAGAAAATTAACTATGCAAAACAAGATATAGGAGTAGGTAGCAATCTAGTAATACATCTTAAATGTCTTTCTGCATTCTATACAGAAAACTGACAAAGCCCTGATGACAGTCCGGGAACTGGTTTCCCTGGACTAGAAACGTGTCGGCACACCAGAAGGAGCAAGCAATATTATTAAGAGTTTTTGAATCAGTCAAGGCTGATTTATAAGTTATTTCCATCTTTTGGCTTTGCTCCTTTGTTTTGACTTTGTCTTTTTCCTTTGATTGTGATTGATTCGATTTAATGAAATTATAAATTTTTCATGTGTATTTGTAAAAAGTTTTGTTTGTGGAATGTATGATATTTGTAAATATGTGGTTGTAAATAGTCATGTACTGTAATGTAAATATTATGAATGTATTTTCCTTTTTGGTGAAATTTTGAAAAAGGTATAGAAAAATGTGATAAAGTAAATAGGTATAAATAAAAATACCAGGTCAAACTCATACACTGCGCTTGTCACTTCCATATAAATAATTTTGGTTAAGAATGTCGAGTGTAGGCATTTTTTTGTGATTTACGTATTCAGAACATGGGCATAAAGCTCCGCTCACTTTCCGCCAATCTTTTTAATTGGGTCCTGTCCCTGTCCTTTGTATATGATGGATTTTCATTGGTCAATTGGCTTAGTAGTCCCTCCTTAGTACCGCCTTATCTCTTCTTGTAACATCCCATGAGGACACCCCCGTTACATGTGTTGTTACTCTCTAGATTTGTACTCTCTAGATTTTAATTACAGCCTCAGGGCACTATTTTCTAAAAAGGTCTTCAGTCAGGACACATGCTAGGTCCTAAGGAAGGATGGCAGTGGTTACTTTATTCACTATCACATCTCACATTTATATGAGACCTCCATCAGCTACAGAGTACAACCTAATCCGGAATTAATATAATAATTTCTATTGTCATATTTCAAAGCTACTAATTGTATATATGGACATAACTATTTGAATGCACTTGTGGTACTGTCTGCATACAATCCATAATGGGTAGGGTGGATTTACCATATCTTCTGCAGTACCATATGTGACAGTTGGAATGTGGGTTATTGGTGGGGGCAAATGTAGGTCTCCCTTGTAGGGAACCGGAGATATGAATTTTCAAAGATTTAATAAAATATAGCACTCAGAAGATTACAGCACCATATAGTGATACCTGCTTGCGATAGACTGTGCAAAAGTCAAAGTTTCAGGCCGGGCGCGATGGAGCCCTGTGCAGCTACAGCTCGCAGCAGGTCCAGGTCTCAGTTTCTACCTTCACACTTAGAAACTTTTCTGGAGCTTTTCTCCTTGAGGTCCCTCAAAGCTCCCAGCCAGTCCAGATTCGGTGAGGGTTCGCCGGCTTAACTTGTGACGAGGTCCCGGCCAACTTCCCTGGATTGGACGTAGAAAATTTCTCAAGATCGCATCAACGGGGCAACCCACAAATCCAGGCCGGCACATGATGGAAGGCAGGCTGCTTGACTCTCGCGGTTGCTCCCGGTCACCTTTTCTACTAGCGGACTTCGAAACTTTTCTGGGGCTTTTTCATGCGGGGTCTCTCGATGCTCCTCATGTAGCCGGATCCGGTGAGGGTTCGCCTGGTTTAGTTTTCTTCTAGTCCCGGTCAATCTCTGGAAGATGCAGTGATGGAGTTTTTAGTGGGGGGAACCTGGTTGGCTTGGCCGGCTCGTGGTTGAATGCAGGTGGCCTGGCTGGACAGGTTGAGTCGGTCCCCATATGGGGCTTTTTTTCAAAGTTGCTCCAAAGTTCTTGAACTTTTTTCTGAAGTTCCTCAAGGGGTCCCAAAGTGTCTCAAGCTCACTCCAGGGGTCTGGAAGCTCCAAGATGGTCCTTGAAAGTTGAGGATGTCAGTTCCCACAATCCACTGGTACAAAACCCTTACAAATCCACTGATAGTTCTCCAAGGTGTACATTTAGTTGGTGATGTTCCAGACAAGCTCTTTTAACCTGTAGCTTTCAGGGAGTCCACTCTTTAGTTCTTTTCCAGCAAGATATTCCACAGGGCTGCAGTTTCAGATGATGCAGTTTTCCTAGGTCAGGCCTTAGAAATCTTTGCACAGCAAAACTTCTCAACAGGGCACTTCTTGCTTTGTTAAGTTTCAAGCAGCAGATCTGGAGGGCTCTGCCCCTCTCAGATACTTATTCCAAGTTCTCTGGGTCAAGCAGGAGGTCACTTCTGACCAATGGGAGCAGGGTATCCCCTCCAATATATGACCACATTCTGGGGAGTGTGGCATTATTTTATCCCAGAGTGGATCGAATCTTCCAAATCCATAATGGCTGATTTTCCAGCAAGGAGGTAAGAGCTGGCTGAACACACCCGTAGGATGGCTAATTTACTTAGACTCCCCCCCCTGCATCTGCTCATACCTTCCTTAATCCTACCATCTGCCTAATGTGGGAAGTTCAGAGCTGTAAATGACAATGGACTCTACTCTCCCCTTTGAAGAGCATAGTTTACGACTTCTCCCCCTGGCTTGGCATTCCTATGGAACAGCACAATGCCCTGCCAGCAGAGCTGGTTAACCCCAAGGGCTCTTTATTGCCTCTTCAACGTAGCCTGGCTAATCTACTTAACTCTGACCAATCAGCGCAGACCACTGGAAGGCTGAATTTGGACTTACAAACAAGAAAGTCTTTTAACTTCTTGTATGTACACTTTAGGGGAAATTCAACAATATGATATTGTTGGATTTATTAATACCTTTCTGGGAAGTCTTTGAATGGCATTTCTATTCCTCTCCTATAAAGAGTTATTAATCAATAACTTTCTACCATGTTAACCTATGTAACAGGGGATTTGGGCCATTTTGCCAGCACCAGGAATTACCAAAACATATTTTATAAGTACAGGAACTCCACCCCGTGTGCAACTATGGGAGACTTTAGGGGTTCTGAATCTGTAGAAATATTGCAGATGATTGTATGTCTTAACAACGACTTCCCCAACCACGACTACCCTAAAAACGAGGTCGCAACCACGACCTCGTCTAAACTACGATTCTTTTTTACTACGCATTCCTTTACCATGTTTTTTCGTGGTAAAGGAATGCGTGTTAAAAAAATGCATTCCAACTAGTACCCCGATCCCCATACCCCTTAAAAACTAGTTTCTCACACTCACCCAAACATACTACACTAACTCTCCCACACCCTAAAATCAAACACGATCACCCACACACCCATCAAACAAATCTCAAAGCCCCCTAACCTCTTTACATTAACACCCCGCCCTCTAAAACTGAATTTCCCTGCTCTTTAAATAAATACGATTACCTTCTAACCCTAATATCTAAAACCCAACCTCTCTTACCTTTTCCTTTTCTACGCTCATCCGGTCTTGTGTTGTGAGGAATGAATGACTCTTCACATCACGTTCATGACGTACGTCACACACGTAAATACTGCAGGCTGGTAAACATTCAAAACAACGACTTTCCCATAAGGTCCCCCCTGCCCGAACACTAGACTGTTGTTCGTGCAAGTCGTTGTTCGGGTAAGTCGCTGTTTGGGCAATTCGTTCTTCTGCTTTCGTGACTCCGGAACTCGTTGTTCCGGAGTCGTTGTTTAGGATGTTTCCCATTGCAGATCCTCCCTCTACAGTGCTCCTAGCATCAAAGTCGAATTTGAGCAGCACTTTTACCACAATGTAGGGAGTGACATTTCACTTTACCCAGGCATATAAAAACTAATTTTTATAAGGGTGTACCTTATAAATACCTGACTCCCACCCCTGGGATACCTAGTGGAGATCCTTGGGGGTCCCTAATATGCCAAAACATTGTAAGTTATCAATTTTTAAGTGCCCCAAACACAAAGTCGAGTTTGGGCACAATTTACTTTTTTTTAAAACAGTCCTGGCACCAAGGGCTGTTTTTAAACTGACCTCAGGCTGCAGCAGTGCACACATGCAAGTGCAGAAAAAGGCTGCTGGCCTCTGACCTGGCATGGCATGCCCCAGTGTACTGGGGACTAGGCCTAGGTGTAGTGGGCGTAGCGGGGCTACACGAAGCATCACGAAGTGGGGGGGGATTTATGCACACCCACACACTTCGCGTAGCCCCGCTACGTGCCGCCCGCCTCCCTCCCGCCCTCTTCTAAATGCCCTTAGAACCATTAAAAGTATTCTAAAAGTAATGAAAACGACTTACCTGAGATGCAGCGTTCCAGGGCTCCCTCTTCCTGGTTTATCGCCGACTTTTTCCTCACAAATGCACATGCGCGGGCACGTGCGCATGCCCATTTCTCACAAGATGCAAGAATTCTCGCAAGAATGCATGTGCATTGTTGAGGAAGAAGTCGGCGAAAAACCAGGAAGAGGGAGACCCGGGACGCCGCATCTCAGGTAAGTCGTTTTCATTACTTTTAGAATGCTTTTATTTTTAAGGGCATTTAGAAGAGGGCGGGAGGGAGGCAGGCAACTTCGCTCCTCCATGGCGTGTGCGTAGTCTGCCTACTACGCCTACTTTGCGGATCGCGAATTAAGCAACACTACGCACAATCCGTGGACGGAGCGGAGCACTACGCCCACACCTACTGGGGACTTCTAGGTAGTTTCAATCCCCCAGGCCTATCATATACTAGGGCCTGTAGGAGAGGTCATGCCAATCACAGGGGTACCCCACCATACCATTGTGTACCCTAGTGTATGTAGGTGTTTTATCTGTATTATAATGTGTCTCTTTCAGCATAGCACTTGCCCTGGGCCTGGTTACGCAGAGCCCAGGGTCAGTCAAAATCAGTTATCACCAGTATCTGTCATCAAAAAGTTGGGGGGTGCCCAGGGCACAGGATGACTTTGCAACAGTGACCAAAAGAGGCCCCATGGTACCTCTTTTGGCCACATATGGTCCTGCACCTTGCAAAACGGCTAAGTAAAAACATTGGCATTTCCAATGCCAATAACTCCAACTGGCCAAAAGAGGTCCTATGGGACCTCTTTTTGCCACATATGGTACTGCACCCTGCAACATGACTAGGTAAAAAACATTGCCATTTTTAATGCCATTAACTCTAACTACAACAAATGCGAGACCAATTGTATTTCCAATGTAAACGGTCTTACATTTGTTAAATTTAGCTGTTGGCGTTGAAAATGACAATGTTTTTTACTATTGCTTTTTTATACCATTGGCTATGCAAATATATTAACTCCAGTGCTAATAAAAAAAACAAAAGTAAAAAACATTGTTATATTCAAGGCCAACAGCTCTAGCTTTAACAATTGCGAGACCTATTGCATTGCAATTGCTTCTTATGTTTACAAATGATGGGCCCACCAATGATGGGACAAGAGAACACACAACAACCGCCTTTTTTAGGAAGAGGCCAAAATCTACGGAGAGGAATAACGTGGAGCAAACAACCACTCCATATGATGACACCGAGCAAGACCAAAGAGAAAGCAGGCCCGAGTGGAAAGAGCCACAAATAGTCAATTTAACTGATATATTACTCTCAGATGATCAGGTACGAGTACTAAATAAAGGTTTGGGGTTTGTCCCCACCCCTTCACTAGACACCTTTAAATTGAGATGCAAACTATCAGAGTTCTGTAGAAAGCTAAATCTTAAAGGTTTTTTTTTAAGGTAAGGACGACATGAGACCGGAAGGTGACACCAACCTAAGGAAGAAATCCACATTCAGTCCTCCAAACAATATGGTTCCCATAGGGATATTAACGTTTGAACAAGCTATTATGAAAGAAGCTAAAGAGATTGAAGGCTTGACAAAGAAACCATTCATCAATATAACAAAAGTAGAACAGAAAGCACTGGATGAGTTGAAGAAGAATGGCAATCTAATAATCAAACCTGCTGACAAGGGGGTGGGGGGGGGCATAGTTCTCCTTGACAAAAAGGGATATGATGAACAATGCCTTAGCCTTTTCTCAGACACAAAGTTTTACAAACGAATCTCCATAGACCCAACTACAAGACTACAAAATACCATTAAAATAATGGTTAATGAAACAGAAATTAATGCATGGATAACAAAACATGAAGCAGACTACCTGGTTGCACAAAAACCCAAAACACCGTATTTTTATTCTTTACCAAAAACTCACAAGAATAGAGTACCACCACCTGGGAGACCAATTGTCTCCGGCATAGGGTCAGTGCTCGAACCATTATCAAAATTTGCTGACCAATTTTTGAAACCATTAGTACAGAGGACTCCCACCTATTTGAAAGACACCAGAGACTTACTGAACCAACTGATCAATATACAATATAATGAGGATGAAATGCTTTTAGTTGGACTAAACGTAGAAAGTTTATATACGAGTCTCCCACAACAAAAGACCTTGGAGACTCTAGAAACTATTCTTTTTTCTGACAGGTGGGAGCACCGAACACCGAAACATTTCGTACTAGAATGTTGTAAATTGGCCTTAACAGAAAATTATTTTGAGTATGACGGGTATCTTTTTGTGCAAAACCATGGTACATCCATGGGGAGCGCTTTCGTGCCTTCGGTAGTAGGACTCTATGTAAGTGACTTCGAAGCCAAATATATCTTGAACAATACCAATCCCTTCTTTGTCCTAATTTTATTTTGGAAAAGATTTATAGATGACATTATTGTCATCTGCGGTACAAAAGGGGGTGGTGATGTTATCTGGCAGAATAACAAAAACAATTTGCAAGAATTCATCAATTCGCTGAATGAGAGAGATGAATGTCTGAAATTCACTTTTACTGCAGACAAAAAAGAATTGGACTTCCTTGACATATCCCTGTATGTAGAACATAACAAGATCCAAACAAAAACATACTACAAACCAACAGCTAAGAATAGCCTATTATCATACAAGAGAGAACCTGCCATATGGTCAATTCTTGAGATTAAAACGCAATTGCAGCAAACTAGAACATTACAAAATGCAGGCCAAAGAACTATCAATCAAATTGGCCAATAGGAATTATCCAAGGAAGATGATACAAAAAAGCCAGAAGAGAGCAAGACACCAACCACGGGAGGGCCTTCTAGAAGTTACCCCTAAAGAAAACGAAGAGAATTCAATCACATGCGTTACAACCTATAACACAGCAAGTAACAAAGTTAAGAAGATAATCAATAGGAACTGGAAAATTATCACATCGTGGAACTTGAAATGGAAGAAACCAAGGTTTGACAACCGCAGAACCAATAATTTGAAAGACTTATTAGTCCACACACGACCCCAAAAAAGATCTGAGGTTGGAAGCATCACGAGATCTTGGAACATGGTCCCAATAACTGGACACTATTCGTGTGGTGCGTGTACAGTATGCAAATTAACATCAGCATCAAAAAATCTATAATTGTCTGAAAATTACATTGGGATGACGTGTCGGAAAGTTAAAGTGAGAATTGGCGAGCATAAAAGCAACATAAACACACAAAAAAGAAACCACGAAAATGAGCAAACATTTCTTAAATGTTAATCATAAAGCAGACTAACTAAAATGGACAATAATAGAGATGTTAACCATTAAGGACAACAATGCTGAACAAATATTATTTGAAAGACAACAAAGATGAGTGGATTGTCTAAAAACGATTAGTCTAGGAATGAATGATGATATACCGTGATACCAACTCTCATGGTTCATCCCGACTTAATGAGACTACGGATGAAGTAATCACTCTGTAAGTTGTCCTGACCCCTGACTCGGGCTAACGACAAAAGGTGACTGTAATGAAATAAACATACAACCAGCGTTATCGTGGTCTTGTAAAATGCCCTTAAGAAAAGCAACCATCTGTAAGTATTTATTTATTTATTTATTTCTATTTAAAAGGTTTTATATAGCGCTACTGGACCCAAGAGTATCAGAGCACTTTACAGATAGGAAACCACATCAAGACAAAAATTACATTTTGCATTAGACTCACATAGGATAGTGCATTTCAGATTAGTCGAGGGAAAGGAGGAAAGAGTGTAACTAAGAGATAGATAGGGAGAGGCGGAAGTGTGAAAAATAGGAGAGAGATGGGAAGAAGGAGAGGGGGAGTAACAATAGGAAAAGGAATAATGAGGGGGTGGTTCGAGGAGAGTACCAAATAAGGACAGTGCCATTACAGCAACGTTAGGCACCCCAGTATTTGTTGAGAAGAAGCACCTTGAGTCTTTTTTGAAGAGAGGGTAGGAGGGGTTGCAGCGAAGATCTTTGGGGAGAGAGTTCCAAATTGTAGGGGCATTACCGGAGAATGCACGTGATTGGGTCTTCTTACATTTGAGTCTCGGGGGGATGAGGACAAGGGCGTTAGTGCTTCTCAAGGACCTGGAGCAACCAGCTTTTTGTAGTTTGTCAGAGAGATAGGAGGGGGTGTTTTGGTGAATGGCTTTGTGGATGATACATGCCAACTTGAAGGTGGATCTACCTTCGATTGGGAGCCAATTGAGGTTTTTGAGGACAGGAGAGATGTGATCAAATCTCTTACAGTCAGAGATAAGCCTGGCAGCCAGGTTGAGAACAGATTTCATCGGGGCAAAGTGGACTTTAGGGGTGACTATAAGGAAGGCGTTGCCATAGTCAATTGAGGAGAGTACAAGAGAATGGACAACGATTTTGAAGTCATCAGCTGTAATAAAAGGTTTGATTTTTCTAAGGTGGAGAAGGGTGAAAAGAGCACCTTTAGCAGCATTTTTAATGTGGGGGATGAGATTAAGATTCTGATCAATGCTAATGCCCAGGGATTTGACAGAGTTAGAGGTGGAGAGGGAGCAGTTGAGTGTTTTGATATCATTGACCCAGAGTTGTAAAGGCAAAGCACTGTTTATGGGAGTGAAAAAGATGATTTCAGTTTTTTGGGGATTCAGTTTGAGATGATTAAGTTGGCACCAAGCTTGGACTTTGTTGAAGGTATCATTGAGGTGAATGATGTCATGGTGGGACTTGATCTTGTAGTATAGTTGTGTGTCGTCAGCATAGAGGTTGTAACTGATATTGGCTTGTTTGAGAATGAGTGTGACTGGTTCCATGAATAGATTGACTAGTGTTGGGGTAAGGATAGAACCTTGAGGGACTCCAAGTGAGACAGGTTTGGGTTTAGAGAGGCAGATATTGTTTTTAATTTGTTGGGATCTGTTTTGAAGATATGAGGCAAACCATTGGTGAACAGTGCCTTCCACCCCAAAGCGGTCTTTGAGAGTTTTAAGAACGGTGGGATGGTGGACAGTGTTGAAGGCAGCTGAGAGGTCAAGGAGGATAAGGAGGGAGGTTTTGCCTTTGTCAAGAGAGCGATGAATATCATCAGTAATACTGAGCATAGCAGATTCAGTGCTGCATCCTTTTCTAAAACCAGATTGGAAAACATCAAGGAGATTGAAGGAAAAGATATGGTTGTCTAATTGGGATGGGGCACATTTTTCAAGGGCTTTGGAGAGGAAGGGAAGGTTAGAGATAGGGCGTAGATTGTTAAAGTCATTAGGGTCAGCGGTGGGGTTTTTAAGGATGGGGGATATTTGACCTAGTTGAAGGGATGCTGGAACACAGCCAGTGGCAAAGGAGGAATTGATGATATTGGTCCAAATGAGGGCAATGATGTGTTTGAGTTCCTAAACCAACTGGGAGGGTAGAGGATCTTTGGTGTGTGAGAATGGTTTGAGTTTAGAGATGATGTTGAGGACAGTAGATTCAGAAACAAGACTGAATTCACTCAAGGAGGCATTGTTTTTAGCATGGGCGTTCTTAAAAATAGAGTCAGGGTGGGGTAGAGTAGGGAGGGGTAGAGAGGGGTCCTGACATGAAGGGGAAGAGGAAAAAGGTGCAGTAGGAATGTTAGGGAGGTGGAATTGGCTGAGGGGAAATTGTAATGGGAGAGGGGGAGAGAAGGATAGTTCAATCAAGTTTATTTTGTTCGAGAAGTAGCTGGCGATTTCTTCGCATCTTTCAACAGTGGCTAGTGTTTTAGGGAGAACAGAGGAAGTTTGTTTTTTAACAATGCTAAAGAGCTCTCTGGGACGATTTTTGGCCTGGTCAAGTTGCGAACGGAGGAAGGAGGCTTTTTCATTGAAGATGTGCTTCTTGTATTTGGCTCTGGCATTTCTAAGGAATACCAGGTTATCAGGGGATGGATGATTTCTCCAAGAAAGTTCAGACTGCCTGAGGGCCCGTCTTTCATTATTAAGGTCGGAATTAAACCAGAATTTAGGAGGAATTTTTTGTTGTTTAAGTTTGATTGGGGCAATTTGGTCAAGGCCTTGAAGGATATAATTGTTGTAATGTTCAGTTAGGTCATTGTTGGTGTGAGAGGGAGGGGGAGAAGTAAGTGGGCTTTGATTGAGGATTCCAAATCGTCAGGGGGGATAAGGTGAAGATTACGAGTATGTTTCATGGGTAAAATGCCGATAGAGGTGGGGCGAGTAACAGAGCATTTCAAAGTGAAGAGGATAAGGTGATGATCAGACCAGTCTATAGGAAGGATCATTGAGAGAGAGGCCAGATCCTTGCTAGTCATAATAGCGTCAAGGGTGGCGCCTTTAGAGTGAGTCGGGGATTGGCAGAGTTGAGTCAGGTCAGTAATGTCCATGGTGTCTTTAAAAAAGGATTACAGAGGTGTCATTAATTTTATTCCAGTGGATGTTATAGTTGCCACGAGAGAGATTCTTGGAGTGAGTGAGCGAAGATTGAATGATAAGATCGGACAGCTCCTCAGTAAAGGGGATAGAATTGCCGGGGGGGAGGTAAATAGTATGTAAACGAATGGTGGGGAAGCCAGGAATAGTAAGATCAGTGCAAAGGTATTCAAAGGTGGAAGTGTCCTGGAGATGAACTAGTGTGAGATTAAGTTCATCTTTAAAGATTAGGGCAAGGCCACCACCTATTTGCTCAATTCTATCTTTCCTAATGATGAAGTATCCAGGAGGAATGGTCGAGTCGAGGATAGGAGTGGAGTGGGGGTTGAGCCAGATTTCGGTTAGGAAAGCAATGTCGATGTTTTCATTGAGAATGGTTTCCGCAATATCTGTCGCATGGCAAGATGCAGATCGGCAGTTAATTAACATGTAGTAGAAGGGTGAAGAATCAGAGAATTGGGTGGGGGGACCAGGGAGGATAGTTGTTAGTTGTTGAGGGGGTCTAGGGGATGTCGGGTAAAGGGAGAGTCTGCTTTTTCCCAAGAGAACTGGGATATTAGACTGCGGGGGAGGGGGACAAGGGGACGAAGAGGGAGGGGAGAGACAGGGGAGTTCTGAGATAAGCTAAGCCCCAAGTGTATTGGGCATGCAGCTTGTTGAGGAGTGGAGATCGTAGTTGCCGTGTAAGTGGGGGGGGGGGATTGGAAGGCTCAGCGGGTTTCGGTGGGATCAGGAAGTTTGTAGGGAGGGATGGGCCATGTTGAGAGTAATCAATGTTACCAATTTTAGTGTAGTAAAGTGGGTCAGAAGGACCCCCTCATGCGTTATCAGAAAGTGAGGAATGAGAACCTGGAATTCAGTACTTGTGGAGTCAGTATTGGAAGAAGATAGCACAGTTGCTTGCCAGACCTACTATTACAAATTCTTTAAAATGTAAATAGAGTGGGCTTTGGCGCCGCACATAGTGTTTCTCTCAAACCTTATGCTATTGGCTGTATTGGTGTATCATTCCTCCTCCTATGGAGTATGTGCAGTGCATGAGAAACTATTTTACATTTCAAAAGTACACTGAATTATTTTACATTAAATTCCTTATCTCACATGCTTTGTATACAGAAAACAATAGTTGTTTTCTCTGCAACACTAATTTCTTTAGTCAGGGCTCGAAATGCAAGCCATACCTATTGGCTTTCTTAAGCCGTGATTTTGCACAGTGTACCTAACAAAACTCCATTCATTATTTAAAGGTTATTAGCATGGTTTAGAGTAAACTCTACAAAATATGCATTTGCTTGTTACTATTCAATTTTAGCCATAGTAAACAACTGCCAAAGACTTTTGCCAGGCAGAGGGTCCAAGTAGTTCTAGGTACTCAGAACTACAGTTGTCACATGGAGTCACCAAGGAGTAATACACATCAGGGTGAGCTAGGGGCCTAGAGGCACTCCCATTGCATGTAGCATCACAATAGCATTTCCTCATGGACTCAAGGTTTGCCCCTTGCAACCCCCGGCACTGCCTTTACATCACCGGTCCTCGGAGAAGGCAAAATCAGAGCCAGGAACACTGGTGCAGCTCAGCATTATATATTTTCTGCCCTTTTATACTGATAGTAAATAATTTTCTAATATTAATTATTTGTGTAATAAAAAAGTGGGGTACACTTAGCTGGGACAGAACCTTTGGTGGCAGATGTGGTAAGTAAAAATGGTTTTAGATTAATGTTGTGTGCATGCCTCTGAGTGAGAGTGTGTTTACATGAGACAGAGAATGTGTAAGAGTGAGCATGTGTGTCAGTATGTGTGTTGAGTGAAAGTTAGTGAGAGTCAGTGATAGGTAGTGAGTAAGATTGTGTGAGATTGAGGCCCAGTTTACTATTCTTTAATGCAAGGCAATGCTACACCAAAGTTGCTGGACTGACTAATGTCAAAGAGAGAGAGAAAAAATACACTGTACCTAATAGGACAGTGATTCTTAACCCGTGGTTGCAGGACCCCTAAGGGTCTGCAACTGTGCTGTTTAATAAAATTAAAATGTATTAATTGAAATTAATAAAATATATACAATTAAAGCAGCAAAATTTAAAATGTGAAATATTTTCAATATTTGTGCATTTGTTTGGTGTATACTTGTTGTTGTATTTTTTATGTACTCTTCGGAGTTTCAATTCATAGAAATTGCTAAGGCAGGCGAGTCCCTGATTGCCAATTGTGACTCAATGGGTATTTAGACAAAATATAAAGTAAAAAATATTGAGATGCAGAAATCTCGAGTTTTTCATATCATGATCCAGGAATATCGCTGACAAGAATATTGATTTTCATATGTTAAGTAACATTGATTTCAAAAATATCTATGTTGTTATTACCGTTTACAAAAATATAGTTGTAAAAAATATTGTTTTTTAATTATCTTTATGTATTTTAGTATATGTTAATTGTATGTGTTATAACTTGTATAATTATTGTTAATATTTTTAAATATAGTTTGTACATTTTTTGTTGTTTTTAAATGTATTTTAATTGCTAATTGTAATTTTTCGTGTTGTAGCGGGTTGCGAGGTTTGTATGGGTACAGGATGGGAAGTAAGTTAATTATAATTACTTAATTAAAATTAATTATTTAATTGATAACTAATTATATAAATTGTGTAATTTATTTTTTAAGCTTTATTTTAGGTGTGGGTTGTGGGTTTTGTAGGGGTAAACGGTGGAAAGTAAATTAAATATAATGAATTAATAATTCATTTTAATTAAAATGAGTTATTTAATTGATAATTAATTATGTAAATTGTGTAATTGCTTTATTTGTTAAGTTGGTGCGGGTTGTGGGATTTGCCAGGGTAAAGAACGGGAAGTAAATTAATGATACATAATTATTATTAATTTTAATGAAATATAATTATTTAATTGGAAATTAATTATGTAAATATTGTATTTTTTTGTTTTTGTTTTTTAAATTCTTTTTATTAATATAAAAACAAAAATAATAAAGCGTATCAGGTGCAATACATTCAATAACGAACATTAAATCAAACAATTGAAAAATCAGGATATATGCAGGACAACAAGCAGGACGCTGAGACCCCAACGCCCATAATCAGTCGACAATACAGAACAAATAAAATTCACAATATATTCTAAGCATGCAGCTCTCAGGTTCCGCCCACCCATAAAGTCAGGCTAACGAAGCTTGTATTGCTCCCTTGATACTAAATCCATACACATAAAATAAACAAATCAGGATAGTAAAGCTTGTATTGCCCCTTGATACTGGTACATAATCAGGATGAATCACGGATATTTACGTCTGAAAGAGGCCGAAAAAGGAGAGCGAAAAAAATAAAGAATAAATAAACAATGCAACAAGCGTAACTCCCCACCCTGCACCCCTGCACGTAGCTTACGCTAAACCCCAACTAGCAGTGTGCCTGTCGCCCCATCTAATCTACATAACTACAAATAGTAAGTGGAGGAGGACCTTCGTACGAGCTCCCGGCCTCTCACCGCCCGCCAGATCTGAGTCTCCCCTTTATTTACGGATTCACTAGCAAATTGTCAATCAATCTAAAATCAGGGGAATCATTGTTCGCCTACTTCGCCCACCATTTCCGATATTGTAACGTGAGTCCCGCACAGCCACCAAGTCTACAAATGTCATCAAACAGTCAACCATTTTCAACCTTGGCCCCTCCGATCAGGCGCATGGATGCTTCCTAGCAGAGTTGCCGCCATCTCCAAAGATTCAAAGGACCAAAAGTTTTCATCCAGTTGCACACTGAAGCGAGCTGGGGACAACTGAGTATATTCAATCCCTTTGTCTCTGAGTTCCCTCCACACCGACACGAGCCCCTGGCATTATTTGCGGTCCAGTTGTATAGAATCCGGGAAGGAAGAAAGGGCTGCATTGTTGAACCACATTTGAGTCCGAGCATGATCCGTCAAAAGAATAGTACGGAGCGGTTTTCCCACAGTCATAGCTGATGTCGGACACATTGACTCCTCCGGGACTCCCAGTAATCGGACATTAGTCAGATTGTAGTCCAGAAACTCCTGCACCTCCCGTTTCGTGGGGTTTACGTCATCGATTAGTTTGGCCTTTGTGGGTGTCATGGCTCTCGTTTTGTCATTTAATCGAACGAAGGCCGTTCTCATTAGCCCCAGTTCAAACGTAACAGCGACCATTTTATTTTCCAGGACTTGGGCTCTCTGGCCCAGGGAAGAATGTCGACCATCAATAGCCGCCATGACAGCTCCAAGCGTCAGTTCAACCCTGGCCAGCACCAGTTCTTCTCCCTCGATAGTGACAGTCTTTTCTTCTTTCGGAGACCCCTTAGACAAGATATATCGTCCCAATTCATCCGTTTGGCTTTTCCAGACACTTTGGAGGAGCGGGTCTGAATTATGCATAGGTCGGTATTGGGCACCATTTCGTTCTACCCGTTCGCGATCTATTCCCCATTGTCCGTAAAAGTAGACCCCGCTCTGTTGTATAGTTACGGCCCACGTATTAACCCATCGATTTGCTGAGATATTTCAGGGTAGCCTTCCAGGTTACGCCCGCATCCATCGGGCCAAGTTTCAGACAATGTCTGAGCCGTTCACACTCCGTGCTCCGTCATCTATGGCACACCAATTGCTCCACTGTTGCCGTTAATCAGTTTGGATGTTCACTGCTAGAATCAGGCAAAACTCCTCTTCCATACCGGTTGACCGGTCCCTCCGAGACTCCCACGGCCGATGTTGTTCAACTAGTAGCCGGCTGCCTCCTTACTTGAGGCCCCGGCTCCAGAACTGATGTAGGCCTCAATCTTAAAGACGACGTTTCTCTTTCCTTGAAGCTGGTGGATCACTCGGGATCACACGATCAGGCGTCGTTTCCACTCATCTAAGCGGGGGCGTTGCATAGGCGCAGGATAAACAGCAGGATCTTGTGGCAGGGTAAGGAGGTCTACGGAGCCGGGAGCCTAAGCGGCAATCTTGGTCGCCAGCTTGGCTCCTCCTCCCCAATAGTGTACTCCCCAATAGTGTAAGTTTTAAAGTTTTATGGGCGGGTTGTGTTTGTTGTGGCATTTGTAGGGGTAAAGGGTGGAAAGTACATTCATTATAATTAATTCAATTCAATTCAATTCAAAGAATCTTTATTTCGGCATAAATGCCATAAAAGAACAATTTATATACATACAATAAAATCATGTTAAAAATGTACAGCGTGGAACATAAATCCATTCTTTAAGAACATTCATTTATATTAGAAAGCGTGGAACATAAAACCATTCATTAAGAACAATTCATTTATAATGGAGACAGTTGTGAACAACAACATTATGGTTCTGCAGTGAACCCCCCATTAAATGATTGAACCGAAATTTGACATTTCTACCTATTTACAGTCGATAACCCAATTTTTTTCTTTGGGAAAAAATACAATGCAGAAATCTGCTTACGCTAAATATGATAGGATGGCTTGTATTGGTCGAAAGAATTCTCAGAGCCTGAGAACATGATCTCACACCTAACGCTAGACATATTGGTGTGATCCATCTTTTCCTAGCCTGGGCATATATTGGGCAGAAAAAGAGGATATGTTGCTCGTTTTCTTTTTGGTTACTTCCACACATGGGGCAAGGTTCGTCTACCACATGATTTGAGATATTTGCACCACCAGTCCAGCGAGCCAATGTGGAGCCTATTTGGAGGTTACCATATCTGAATTTCAGAAATAGAGTCTTTGCTAACGGCGGTTCTATTTCTTCCAAAAAGGTCTCAAAATTTGGTTCATCTTTAAACGTGAGGAACCTTGTTACTAATGTCCCATTAGATGAAGCACTTTTGGTCATGTCTATGATATAGGTCCAAAAGGCCCTTTTTACTATTTTTTTTGAGTTAGGTAGTAGGTCGGGGTTTTCCCAGTAGTGAATCAGACCTAAATTGTTAAGCCAAATTTTGACATGTTTGAACCAAGATATTACTTTGAAATTATCAAGCTCCATAATTTCTTTAAGCCCATCTCTGTAATCTTGTAACTCAGGTACCTGCCATAGCCTAATCCATAGCGGTAGAGGGCGTATAATAATATGGTGGTCCGTTCTTCGAAAATTTAGGTCCAGTTGAAGGGGCACCAGAGGGGTACTTCTGGGAACTCTGACCAGACTTCTCAAGAAGTTATTATCTAGGACACTGAAAGTGTCTTTCGACCCAGGGCCCCAGATTTCTGAGCCGTAAAGCACTGCAGGCTGTACTTTAAATTTATAAAGTTCAACAGCAGGAGATACGGCTTTGCTGGTGCTCTGACTTTGCTCCCTAAGAATGGGTTTTGTATTCTGGCAAAATGTCATCTTGCTTTTTTCCAATTGGGCTTTCCATGAAAATTTGGAATCCAGTGTTACCCCTAGGTATGCAAAGTAAGGAACCGATTCTAATTTTAAACCATTTAAGGTTAAGCAGCCTTTGTCTGATTTCGTTGGATTTAGGGCCATACACTTGGTCTTTTTCCCATTTATCTCCAATCCTTTCTTGGTGCAATACTCACTAAAGGAATTTAAAAGAGCTTGGAGACCTTTTTTTGTCTGGGAAATCAGAATTGTGTCGTCAGCAAATAATAGGGAAGTTACCTTTTCTCCGTTTAGCTTGGGGGAATCGTTTTTGCATCCCTCTAGATATGAAGGAATGTCATTCACGAAAATTGAAAAAAGTGTTGGGGCCAAAATGCACCCCTGGCGCACACCACGCTCAATAGGAATTTTAGGGGTTAGTTCTCCATTTGGGCCCCAGCGGATTCTCGCGAAGTTATCTCTATGGAGCTCTTTGATTTGCGCTATCAAGGTGGTTGGCATCCCTGCTGAACTCAATGCTTCCCATAGTAATTTGCGTGGCACTAAGTCGAATGCTGCTCTTAGATCGACAAACGCAACATATAATTGGCCCTTTTTGATCTTAACATATTTGCAGTAAAGGCAACAGAATCGGAAAATTTGATCGATTGTGCTAACTTTGGGTCTGAATCCCGCTTGGTATCTAGTCAAAATTGCCTTTTCATCCAGCCAATCGTTAACACGAAATAAGATATGTTGTGCATAGATTTTCTGGAGTATATCCATTAAACTTATTGGCCGGTAATTTGAGGGGTCCATCCTGTCTCCTTTTTTAAAAATTAAAACAATTTCAGCTCCCTTCCAACTCTCTGGGAAGTCTAAATTTCGGGATAACTCATTACACAGGTAATTAATGTAGGGTACCCATATTTTTAGATCGTGTTTATACAAGTCTCCCGGAATCTTGTCTAACCCAGGGGCTTTACCAGGTTTAATTTGGCTTATTGCCAATTCTGTCTCTCCTAACGTAAAGTCCAAATTGTCATTTGGGAGCGCATCGCTTGGGACAACCATATCAGTGGGGAGTTCATCATATTTCTTATAGAGGCTGGTGAAGTGGTTTACCCAGGTCTGTTCGTCCAAGTAGACGTCCTTGACCACTCTCCCTTGGTGGTTCCCATTCGCTACTAGCCTCCAGAAAGCTACATTATCACGTGATTTTGCTGCATGCAGCAAATCCGCCCATTTCTCTTCTTCCCAAGCTAATTTGGATGCCTTTTGCACCAATTTATAATTGTTCCTAGCTGATTTGATATCTAAAAGTGCCTTGGATTTGATCGCAGTTAAAAGTGCCCTTTTGGACTCCCTACAAGCTTTGTTGTACCAGGGTTTGCTATGAGACAAATTGTGTGTCTTCTGCTGACTTTTCTTAGGCATTTTAGTGACTAGCAACTTTAGAGCATCAAAAATGTTTTGGTGTAACGTCTTAAAGTGGCTATTATTTCCCTCGTCTAATGTGTGATTTAAGTATGGGCCAAAGGTACATGCGAAGAGTGTGTATATTTCTGCTACAATTTCGCCATTATCCAGTATAAATGGCCATTTAAGAGATCGTCTATTATTACTAATGTGGGTCTCATTGTTGTCACCATTAGTTACTTCTTGAGACATGGAGGAAGCTGTATCTTCAAATAGGGAGGCCTCAATTTTGAGGTCTAAAGGGAAGTGATCGCTTTCTAATCTTTCTATTACCTCCATGTCAAGGAGGTGGTCCCATGTCGATATGGAGGCAATGATAAAATCTATATTGCTTTTATAGTTCCCCCTAAAGAAGGTAGGCTTCTTCAAGCTATCCGAAGTTAACCGTCCATTACAGGCCCTAATGCAATGTTCTGCACATATTTTCGTCATTTGGAGGGCCATAGTTGAACATTTAACTGGTTTGACATTGTCTAAAGCAGGGATTTTGTTAGCCTCATCTTCTTCTGAGAAGATGTCACTAAGTCCCATGATCGGCTCGTTATTACAATTAAAATCGCCAGCCACTATAATGAAGTCCTCCCTGGTGTCCAGATTACTCAAAAAGAGATCTAGGTGAGATAGTGTTGGAGATTCTCTTGTTATGGGTGTTGGCCTGTTGTAAATATTTACTAGAAAAAGTTTTTTCCCTTCTCGTGCAGTGATTTTCAAGACCAGTATGTCTGGGGAGTTGGCATCCACCACCTCAATATTCACCCTTAAGTTAACTTTCACCCAGGTTATCAAGCCACCCGAGGGTCTACCACATCTAGATGGAATGGCACTAGTACCATACGATTTGTACCCTAGTCGGTGTGTAATTTCGACTGACCAGGTCTCTTGTAACATGCAAAAGTCAAAGGAATCGATATAGCTTGCCCATTCTGGGTCCCTTAGATTTTTAAGACCCCTGCTATGTTCCAAGAGACCAGTTTTAGTGGTTGTCTTGTTTCGGGGGCCTTTTCCAGGGATACCTTTTCCACCTCCTCATAATTGGGGAGATCCTCAAGTTGCTCAACTAAAGACCATTCTGATCTAATCAAATCATCCTGCAGGGGCAGCAGATCATTATGGTGTCTAACACTTCCATTTGATATAGAACTACCCCCGGTTGTTAATACAGCCACAGGTAGAGGACCTATATTCCCCATGGGTTCGATTTCATTAGTGATACCACCAACTCTCAATGAACTTAATTCGTTTCCCGCACCCCCCCCCCCCCCCCCCCACCGAGTTGACATTTTCTGATCCATTTCCCTCGATCCCCACAGACATATGGCATCAATCACAGTCATCTAGACCACTAAATATGTCGAATCTATTAGTGGTTTCCAGAGGAGTGAAAGGCTTTAGATGGTCCATTCTTCTGTTGTTGGATTTGAAAGGTCTATAAGGAACACAATTCCAACCAAGGGGATCAGGTACGGGCACGGGGTTTGGCGGGTAGTAGAGGTCCATAGGATTTTGTCTAATAGGCGGTTGCAATGTGTGTTGAGTGTTACCAGCCCTCTGTATAAATGGTGGGTAAGAACTGGGGAGGGTTTGGGGTGTTATGTGCGAGGGTGGTTGGTGCTGGGGGGGGAATACCACTGGGGTAAAAATATGTCAGTGGTCTAGGGATTATACAATTACTGGTGGTGCCTGGAGGCCAAATTAATATAAATTGTACTGCGTTGGGGTCCCTGAAATTCACAACCACCACGTCGCCCTCGATGATTTTGGGTCTACCTCCCAGCCATTGGAGGCGACGAACATGCACAATTTCGCCATTTACATGGTTTGCTATTGGTCTATATAAACTTAGCCAATGCATGATCTTATTTTTTAATTGTGCAAAACCCTCCCGCTTATTGGGTTGTAACACGGGGACCCCTGTTAGAACTACCACAAAGGGCACTGCCTCTGGTGGCAATTCTGGAATGGGAGCCAGTTTGGGTCTCCCCCAGCTGGGCTTCTGGCCCCTCGCCTCGGTCGTGGTTCTTTCCTGGGGAGTATTAACCGTACCATTGGGCGGTTTGCTTGTTAGTGTAACCGGCGTGGGATCTAGTTTATCATGTGGATTTTTAGGTGGTGGAATTGACTGAACAGTTGTTTTCTTCCCTTTGGACATAGAAGTGGAAGTATTCGCCAACGAGGTAGATTTAGCTATTGGGGCTGAAGCAACTGGGATAGATTCGGCTTGAGTAGCGGTTTTATGCATTACTATGTTGGAAATTGTAGTGTTGTCTGCACCCTTGTTTCCCAGTGCCCGCTCGATTGTACTTAGTCTGAGTTCCACTTCGATCAGCCTCTCGAGAATTGAAGCAGAGTAGGTTTTGATTAAACTTTCTAGAGTATCTAGGGTAACGGAGTCGCGATCTGCTTGGGGCGCTTTATCCATCATGGAGGCTTCCATGTCACCCTCTATATCTATAGGCATATTGGGAGGTAACGGTGATGTAGTAATAGACCCTACTGTAGCTACTAATGGGTTGTCAGTGCTATCTACAGAAGTCTTCGCCTTTTTCCCAAAGTCAGAGTGACTTAACTTTGGTTGTTGTAGGTTCCCCCCTTTTCGCCTCTTCTTGCAAGGAGGGGGTCCATGTATCCTTGGAGCTGGCATAGGTTTCTTTGCCCTACTGCGCATTGATTTGGATGGTATAAGGGCAGGGGGCTTTGTGACATTAGGGGTACTCATGTGCGTAGTTAAAGGGGTGCCATTCGTGTCCAGTTCAGGGGAAGTGATTAGGGATGGTGTAGTGGTGATTGCTTCTAGTGGCTGACTGTCCGATATATGTACAATAACGTCAGCAAACTGGGAATTTTCACTTGTGCTGGGGGGAGCTAAAGATAATGGTGACAGTGGCTGATTTTTCATGCTTTCCACAGAGCGACGGCGTTCAGCGCGGCGCTCTGCCAAAGCGATTTCCAAAGGGATGTCTGGGGAAGCCTTAGTGAAGTAATTATCAAGAGTTTTGTTTAAAAACCCTCCCTGCTTCTCAGACATGATAAATGCACTAATCTAGATGCACAAGACAAGGTTTAGAGAAGCACAACAATATTTTACCGATAACTAGAGTATAAAGGTAAAAATACCAGGAGGTAATGTCCAGTCCGGTCTCTTCGGTTCTCTGAGGGCCTCAGAGGGCCCGCCCTTTGCCCGGGCTTCGCTCCGCGCTTAGCCCCGCGCGCGTCCCGCTAGCGCGTCGTTGTTTAAGGCTATATAGAGGGAGGGGGCGGGAAGAGGATCAGCTGTGGCGAGTTTGCAACGCAGCGCCCGCTGGTCCTCGCAGTCCCGGTTGGTGATGAAATCCCTCGGCGATGCCTCTGTTAGAGCAGGCAGGCAGTCCAGCAACACTGGGAGAGCCTCGAGCGGCTCCCGCGAAGCGGGGGCCGCGAGGCGTGGGGTCAACAGTCAGCAAAAGAGCACCCGGTAGGAAGCGGTGGGGTCTCTATTAGCAGGCACACAGTGTTGGTTCAGCCCTCCGTTCTTGAAGTCCTGGAGGAGGGGGCGGGAAGAGGACCAGCTGTGGCGAATTTGCAACGCAGCGCCCGCTGGTCCTCGCAGTCCCGGTTGGTAATGAAATCCCTCGGCGATGCCTCTGTTAGAGCAGGCAGGCAGTCCAGCAACACTGGGAGAGGCTCGAGCGGCTACCGCGAAGCGGGGGCTGCGAGGCGTGGGGTCAACAGTCAGCAAAAGAGCACCCGGTAGGAAGCGGTGGGGTCTCTATTCATGTTAATTAAAACGAATTGCTTAATTGAAAATTTTTGTAAATTGCATAATTGTTATCATTTTTAAGATATATTTTAGGCGCAGTTTGTTGGGTTTTTAGGGGTATAGGGTGGGAAGGTAATTAAGAAGTAATGCATTTATAATTAATTATTAATTATTCAATTGATAATTATGTACATTGCGAAATTATCATATTTGTTAAGTTATATTTAGGTGTGTGATCTTTAGTTTGTACAGGAATAGGGTGGGAAGTTAAGCAATAATTACTACTATACTTTTGTAAAATTGTTTACTTCATTTTGATATGTTAGATATTAGATGAGTTTTGTTTATAGGAGAATAGGGTGGTAAGTTATTTAAGTAATAATAAATAAAAAAAAATAATTATTGATTACAAATTGTTTTATTTATTTATTAATATGTTAATTGTGTTATACGTTTGTACTTCAATTGCATTTTAATTGTTGGTTGTGATGTTGGTGAGAATCTATAGTGGTATTTTAATTAAATTAATATTTGTTTTAATTGATAAAAAGTATTAAAAATGGCATTGATTATGTAATTTGTTTGATCTTTGTTAAAATTTAGATAACTCATTTTTATATTTAGAATTCTATATTTTGGTTATTTTGTAAAGTTGTTAAAATATGTTAGTTGTTTGAGGGGAACTACTCTCTCTACTGTTCCACAGACTGAAGTGGTAATAGTGAATTTGCCCCTCCGCAGTCCAACACTTTCCATATTGTTGCACAGAGTAGAGAGGGACTAGTACATTTTACCTCTTCAGTGTCCAATGCTTTCCCTACCCTACCGTTCACCTACTGGAGTGGGTATAATACATTTCACCCCTCCTGAGTCTAACGCTTTCCTAATTGTTTCATGTACTGGTGTGGGATATTGTAAATGTTACCCCACCTGAGTCCAATGCTTTCTCTACTACTGCACCTACAGGAGTGGGAATAGTAAATGTTACCCCTCTGGGGTCCAAATCTTTCCCCACTGTTGCACTGACATGAGTGGGAATAGTAAATTTAACCCTCCTGAGTCCAATGATTTCCCTACTGTTGCACCTACTGAAGTGGGAATGGTACATGTTAGCCCTGCAATGACCAACACTTCCCTACTGTTGTTCAGACTGTACTTGGGAATAGTACATTTTAGTCTTCCAGAGTCCAACGCTTTCCCTACTGTTGCACCTACTGAAGTAGGAATATTTCATTTGATCCCTTCTGAGTCCAATGTTTTCCCTACTGTTGTATGGTTGTAGTGGGAAAGGTTTATTTATTATTTCTAGAGTTTAATAGAAAGAAATTGTTTACATATCTGTTATTATTATGTTTTTGTATTTAATTATATATTTTTATGTATATACCTTTATGTAATTTTTAAGAGAGTTTTAATAACAGATATTTTTTTATTGTTTTCTTTCTCTCTAGAATTAAATTTGAAATATTTTAAAAGTTTTTGTAGTATTTGTAATTTTTTGAATATAAATATATATGTTATATCAGTAGAAAATTATAATAAATCAAAATTAATATATGGTAAAATAGTTTTACATGATATGTGTATATAAACATGCAGATATACATATATATGTGTGTTTGTTTAAATTAGTATATTTCATACATATTTTCATATATTAAACATATTTAATTTATATTATATCAATGTTATGTTAAAATATTTAAGATTTAGTACTTTTAACTATAAATATGTAAAAGAATTATATTTTGGTCTATTTTTCGAATATTAGTGTAAAACGATATTTCCTTCATTATTTGCGTACACTTACCTGTATATCTACAGGAAAACTATATTTTTGTGCTCGATATTTTTCAGACAATATTTCTGTTGCATGATATTTCTGGGTTTGATATTGTGTCAGACAACTGACTCAATGGGGTCCCCTGATTCATGTAATGATTCTTTCCCCCTCCCCTGCCCCCTCTTGCCTTCTTGGCCACCTTTCCCGCCGTTCGCGTCCCCCACGGCCCCCCCCCCCACTTCCCATTGGCCCCCCACGGCCCCGCTCCCCCTCATATGGAGGCCGCGTGGCGGTGAGAGGAGTGACCCTTGACCCTGTGACCAGGCAGGTCGCTCCCTCTGCCACCGCGCAGACCCCCTGTGCTCTGCTGCTGCCTCTCGTGTTGTCTGCTGCCTGCAGACTGGTATTTTGCTCATTTTTCTTACTTCTCCCTGTTTGACTGTTTCTTTAGACTTCCCCCTCTTCTATTTTGTGCCCCTTGCTACTTTTATTATTGATTTGTGCCGCTGTGCCTGTCTCTTTCCCCCCTGCCCCCTCTTGCCTTCTGGGCCACCTTTCCCGCCGGTCATGTCCCCCGCGGCCAGCCCCCCCACTTCCCATTGGCCGCCCGCTCCCGCCTCCCAGCTGCTCCTCCCTCCCGCTCCCCCTCATATGGAGGCCGCGCTGCAGTGAGAGGAGCGACCCTTGAACCTGTGACCAGGCAGGTCGCTCCCTCTGCCACCGCGCAGACCCCCTGTGCTCTGCTGCTGCCTCTCGTGTTGTCTGCTGCCTGCAGACTCATCTTTTGCTCATTTTACTTACTTCTCCCTGTGTGACTGTTTCTTTAGACTTCCCCCTCTTCTATTTTGTGCCCCTTGCTATTTTTATTGCTGATTTGTGCCGCCGTGCCCGTCTCTTCCCCCTGCCCCCTCTTGCCTTCTGGGCCACCTTTCCCGCCGCTCACGTCCCCCGCAGCCCGCCCCCCCACTTCCCATTGGCCGACCCGCTCCCAGCTGCTCTTCCCTCCCGCTCCCCCTCATATGGAAGCCGCGCAGCAGAAGCGCGCAGGGGGTGCGCCACTGGCACGCCGAAGACTCATCTAAGGCAAGCCCGTCTGCGCCCGTCTGTGCCTGGACCGCGCCCAGCGCCAGGACCCCTGGCCCTCAACGATGCCAGCCCACCCGACTGAATTACGACGCTGCCACCCTCCACGCACTCAACACCGGCCGGACCCCCGCCTGCCACCCAGCCACTCTGAAACGCACCCACGGACCCTTCACCTGCCAAGCCTGCAAATTCACCTGCCTCCGGACCGGCACCGCACCCGCCAGGCCAGACACCAGCAACAACCACCTCAAATGCATCCTGCTCAGCACCCGCTCCGTCCACAAGCACGCTGTTGAACTCTGGATCCTCCTCGACACAACAGCGCCGGACATCGCCTTCCTCACAGAAACCTGGATGAACGCCTCCTCAGCCCCCGACATCGCCATAGCCATCCCGGATGGCTACAAGATCGCCCGGAGGGACCACATCAACCAAACCGGAGGATGCATCGCCAACGTCCACAAAAACACCATCCGCATCACGACCAACTTCGACGACAACCCCACCACCGCCGAGCACCTTCACTTCCAGATACACACCAACCCCAAGACCACCCTCAGAGGTACTCTCATCTACAGACCCCCGGGACCACGCACACAATTTAGCGAAGCCATCACAGACTTCATCAGCCCGCTTGCCCTCACCTCCTCAGATTACATCCTCTTAGGGGACCTCAACTTCCACCTGGAAAACAACAATGACAACAGCACCACCACCATGCTGGACAACCTCGGACTCAAGCAACTGGTGAACACCCCTACCCACTACGCCGGCCACATGCTTGACCCAGTCTTCTCCTCCAGCAACCACATCTTCTTCAGCCACTCCACCGGACTACTCTGGACAGATCACAGCTGCGTCCACTTCAACTTCAGGAAAACCACGACCCACCACCACCCACAACAGGCTCCCCGAACATGCTGCAGTAAGATCACCGCCGCCCAGCTCACCACCTCTCTGAGCCAGAACCCTCCAACCAACACTACGGACTCCAACGAAGCAGCCCGCAACCTCACACAATGGCATACCAACGAAGCCGATGCCCTTGCACCACTGAAGATTCCTCCCAGCAGACCCGACAGCAAGAAAGTCTCGTGGTTCACCAACGACCTCAAAAACTCCAAGAAATCCTGCCGTACCCTCGAGAAAGCCTGGCGCCACGACCAGTCAACAGGAAACATGATAGCCCTCAAGAAAGCCATCCGCAAACACCACCAGCTGATCCGCACCACCAAAAGGACAGCATTCAGAGAATGACTGGACAACAACACCCACAACAGCAAAGAACTCTTCAGCATCGTTAAAGAGCTCTCCAACCCCAGCGCCAGCAACAACGACATCACACCCTCGCAAGACCTCTGCGACTCACTCGCCTCGTTCTTCCACCACAAGATCACCGACATACACAACAGCTTCGGCTCCCAGACCACGCACTCAACCACCGAACCAACTCCCCCACCACCACGCTCTGCACCTGGACCTCCATCAGCACTGAAGGCACCACTGACGTGATGAACACCATCCAATCAGGCTCCCCAGCCGACCCCTGCCCACACCACATCTTTAACAAAGCCGACTCCATCATCGCACCCCAACTCTGGAACATCATCAACATCTCCTTCGCATCTGCCACCTTTCCGGAGAGCTGGAAACATGCAGAAATCAACGCCCTCCTGAAGAAACCCACTGCGGACCCCACAGACCTCAAGAACTTCCGCTCCATCTCGCTCCTCTCTTTCCCCGCCAAAGTCATCGAGAAGACCGTCAACAAACAGCTAACCACCTTCCTCGAGACAAACAGCTCCCTCGACCCATCGCAGTCCGGTTTCCGAGCAAACCACAGCACCGAGACCGCCCTCATCGCAGCCACCGACAACATCAGGTCCCTGCTCGACAACAGGGAAACTGCTGCCCTCTTCCTCCTCGACCTTTCGGCCGCATTCGACACAGTCTGCCACCGCACCCTAAGAACCCGCCTCCACCACGCCAGGATCCAAGGAAAAGCTCTGGAATGGGTCACCTCCTTCCTCTCTGACAGAACTCAGAGAGTCCCCCTCCCCCCTTCCGCTCAGCGGCCACCAAGATCATCTACGGCGTTCCTCAAGGCTCCTCGCTCAGCCCCACCCTTTTCAACATCTACATGAGCCCCCTCGCAGCCATCGCTCGCGAACACAACCTAGACATCATCTCCTATGCTGATGACACCCAGCTGATCCTTTCCCTCACCAACGACCCCGCCACCGCCAGAGCCAGCCTCCAGGAAGGAATGAAAGACGTCGCGGAATGGATAAAACTCAGCCGTCTGAAACTGAACTCGGACAAGACGGAAGTCCTCATCCTCGGACCGTCCCCCTCTGCCTGGGACGATTCCTGGTGGCCCCCTGCACTGGGCACCGCCTCCAAGCCCACGGACCACGCACGCAACCTGGGCTTCATCCTGGACTCCTCCCTCACGATGACCAAGCAAGTCAATGCCGTCTCGTCATCCTGTTTCAACACCCTACGCATGCTCCGAAAGATCTTCCGGTGTATCCCCACCGCAACCAGAAAGACGGTCACCCAGGCCCTCGTCACCTGCCGACTGGACTACGGGAACGCCCTCTACGCTGGAACCACAGCTTAACTACAGAAAAGACTCCAGCGCATACAGAACGCCTCTGCACGACTCATCCTGGACATCCCCCATCACAGCCACATCTCTGCCCACCTGAGAGACCTGCACTGGCTCCCCGTCAGCAAGAGGATCACGTTCAGGCTCTTCACCCACGCACACAAGGCTCGCCACGACATGGGCCCCAAATACCTCAACAACCGCCTTACGTTCTACACACCCACCGCCAGCTCCGCTCTGCCAGCCTCGCCCTCGCCACTGCCTCACGGATTCGCAAAAACACCACCGGAGGAAGATCCTTCTCCTACCTGGCGGCCAAGACATGGAACTCCCTCCCCACCCACCTACGGCTGACCCAGGACCATCTCGCCTTCAGGAAGCAACTCACGACCTGGCTCTTCGAGCAGTAGCAGCACCCCCCCCCCCCCCCACTCCTCCCTGTGCCTTGAGACCCTTGTGGGTGAGTAGCACGCTTTACAAATGTGCTTGATTGATTGATTGATTGATTGAGTGGGGGTTCACAGAAATCAAAAGGTTAAGAACCGCTGGCTTACTGTTTTGGAGGAGAGGAAAAAGCTACAATGCCTAATTTTCAAGAGATTGGGTATCATTGGCGCAGTAAACCTCTACAGGAAACATAGGATGAGGGGGGGCCCTAGGGGAATGTGTATTTATAGACCTACTTGTATCTTGTCCCCAAACTAGACAGTAAACCACACAAAAGATACCAAGGGTCTTATCTGATTATGTTAGTGGTTGGAACCTAAGTAGTGTCCCAAGTCACACATACCAAGATGTTATTTCAGGAATTTGTACAGGAGAAGAGAAGAAAGTGCGAGTTTGAAAATGAAGAAAAAGTGTACCCATCAGCCCACACAGTAGTGGAACTTCGTCATCTGGGTTTTATTTTAAATAACATCTTGGTATGTGTGACTTGGGACACTACTTAGGTTCCAACCACTAACATAATCAGATAAGACCCTTGGTATCTTTCGTGTGGTTTGCAGTGAAGCTCTAGCCACTTTATTTGTAATGGAATGTCTTGACATCGCTGTGGCTGTTGCCCGATACATTGGGCATATACAAAGAAGTATATTATTGTTTTATAATGAAATGAGTAATGTAATTGTATTACAACTTGGGATGTCTGCCATGTTAGGTATTTTAGTATTTGTCACTGTGGTCGGGTAAATGAAATTTTAAAATGTGACGATGAAATGAAAAGGCTTTTTTTTGCTATTTACCAGGATGTATATTGTGAACAATTTAAATAATAGGTGTATTTGCACGAATATGTTGTTTAACCACTGTTTTGTATTTCTACAAGAACTTTCATAGAAATACATTACCATACCAGTGATAATGCAGTGGGGGCCCTCAGTTTCCAAAAAATGATTCAGTGGGGTCCCCAGGTTGAAGTAATAATTAAGTGGGGATTCACAGAAGTCAAAGGTTAAGAATTACTATACTAGGATATGACACATTTTTTCTCTCCCTGTGCGCTCTTACACTTTTGGCAACCATGCGCCAATGTGCACACCCTTGTGTGATAGTGCAAGGGTGTGTGCCTTCTCTGAAGCATTGGTTTTGTACTGGAAGTAAGCCCGGGTGGAGACCTCCGCTCCGCCAGCGTAATGTGCGGAGATTTGCCTCCTCCGCGTTCCGCAGAGAACACGGAGAAGGCAAATCTCCACACACTCCGCGTCAGAGCTAAGTTGGCCAGCCCCCGCCTCCACCCCCTGTATTGACAATGAATTATTAATGACTTAAAAGTAAATAAAAACCACTTACCTGGACTGCGGCGTCCCCGGGCTGCCCTCCTCCTCTTCCTTGCCGTCTTTGCAAAAGCACGCGTGCGCGCATGCCAATTTCTTGTGAGAATGCACATGCTCACTTTTGTAAATGCGGAATGCTCTATTCGGCCCTGGTTAACTGACACCAACAGAGGTCAAAATACACAAACAAAATACTCTACCTATGTAATTAAGATATGCTATGCGTCCTCTGTTAATTAACCACTCTGGCTAGACCCAAATGACCATGTTCTTCACAACAAACAAGTTGAATTAGACATTAGTTTATTTTTCATCTTAAATAAATTGATGTATCACAGATAAATATCATATCCTAGAAATTATAGAAAAAACAAATCCTATTTCTCATCCGCCACTCACAACATGCATACAATTTCATACTCAAAAATCCTCACTCATACCACATATAAGAGCATAACAAATATATCAAGACACATGCTAAAAATCAAGTTCCCTCAGAACATATAACAATGATGGGAAACAGGTTTAACCAACACGTATCTTCATCTTGTTGCTATAAACAACTGCAACATTAATTTGCAATATATATAATGTCAGAGAAGAAAAGATTCAACATTGAAGGGTACTTTTCAAATGTATTCATCAATTTTCCAGAGTAGGTAAATCAAAAGAGTTCATAGAGGGAACGCATTCACAGCGCCAACAGAGGTCAAAGAAGAAGGTATTCCCTTGCTTTTGAAGACACAGTCACAATTAATCACTGCATTCAACCTGACGGGTGGAGGCAGTTAGTAAACAAAATGTTGACTTACTTAGGACAGAGTGCAGGAAGGTAAAATGAATGAGCGGATCATTGTTTGGTTCTTGTTACGCTAAAAAAAAATCACAGGTAACTTTAAAACCATTTCTTGGTTTCACTAATGCACAATTCTTCCATATTAAAACCAGGTGTAGGAATAGTTATCATTCTGAGACCTGTAGAAACCTGCCAGGGGGAACTAGGGGGACTTTTATACACAATACTGTAGTAGAAATGGGTGAGCTAATAATTTAACAGTGAGAGTCGAGCCACAGGTCTGTCTTGACTTTAAGAGCCCAGGCACAAGTTGAATAATAAGAACATTTGGTATGGGAACCGAACAGCAGAAAATGTATCAAATATAATAAAGTATCTTCATAATTCAAAAAAGAAAGTTTTTCACCTTAGTGCATAGATTATATCACTCCATTGAGAGGAGTTTACTCAAAGTGATAGTTTTGAAACACGAACTTAGCAGTATTCATGCCCCCACGTCCCACTCCGATGACAATACCATTAGTGAACGTTTTCATGTGCCTGTGGCCTATATTCTTATTTTACACTCAGCAACATTATAGTGCTTTAAGTCAAACACAAGAGAGAATTTTTTACAGCACAAATTCTCAGGTATTTCAAGGTTTTCTCATATACATGCGTTTTTGTCCTGACAAAAATACAGTTTTAGCTGTCTCACCAGCCTCATATTTTTGCAAAAATGATACAGGCTCTTGCTTTGAGGCGCTTGCAATGGCAAGCCTTGTGGTACCACACTTGTTCCATGTCTTTGCAGCAAGTTTGAACTGGCCGTGCAGGGCCGCATTTATTCCATGCCTTTGAATGAAGCTTGCACTGGCCCTTCAGAACCTCATTTGTACCATGTCTTTTAAGGAAGTTTCCACTGGCTGGCACTGCAGTACCACAATTGTTCCATGTCTTTGAAGTGAACTTGCAGTGGTCCTGCAATACCACACTTGTTCAGTGCTTTCTCAGGGAAGATTGTGATGCTCTTGTCCAATGCTGTATGTCTTATGCGTGTGAGCCAAGGGCCTCCTTTGCTCCTGATCACTGTGCTCCATCTATTTCTGTGTGTTTTTGGTCAGACCAAAAGACAGTTTTAGCTGTCTCATCAGCCTCATTTTTGTCATAGAAATTACACATAATCTTGCTTGGAGAAAATGGGCTTTGGGTAAGTCGACTTCAGATATTCATCAAACAGAATGTTACTCATGTATTAATTAGTTCAGCTCTTCAGATCTGCATACATAACATTGGGTAGTGCATCAGTCCTCTTCGGCCATTGGCTTTGTTACCTATATTTGGCTCTGCCACGTGGACAACAGCTGGTCTTTAGGATGTCTGGTAACAGTATTTTGCCTCCTTATTCTGTGTTACTCTGGATCCATAGGAGTTCAACCTCCGGAGGGATCACCTTTAAGTTCATCCCCCAGCAGCTCATGCAAATGCAGACTAATGCTCATTAAGTAATGAGAGTAACATCAGCAGTGCTGGCATTGCTCTCACACCACAACTTTCTAATGCAGAGCACCCGGCATCAAGGGTGCAAGCTTCAAAACCATGCCACCATCTGGAAATGGTACTCTTCAGACGGCGCATACATTTTCTACTGTGCCAATATGGCAAACCAGTGTGAAGCTTTACTTACATTTTTTTTTATTGAAACACATGCCATCCACACTTAGGTCCTCATTATGATGTTGGGCAGAAAGCCGTCCGTTAGCTTGTAGGAGGCTTTCTGCCTGACATCACTTCTATCTCTCATAAGAAATCCCCCGTTCTGCCTCCGCAACCCCTCAACAATTCACAAACGAATTTTTAAGCACAAAGCATGGAACTCACAATAGGGGTGCACAGTCCACCCTGGTAGTCGTTCCATTTCCCCCAAATGTTTGCCCATTTGTTAGGACAGCCCGGTCCCATCTAGGCCAACCACTCTGCCAGCATGTACCCATCCATGTCACTCTTCTACTCACTCAGTTGCGGTGCAGACTCGGCACCCCATATCCATGCAATGTTGTGCTTGGCCATCATTAGTCCCAATGTCACCCAGACCTGGTACATACTGGTGAGGTCAGTTGCTTCCCAGACATTTAGGAGGTACCACTTAGCTGAGACCCCTACTCATTCTATTCAGACAGTTAACCGCTGATTCCCAATACACATGAATGACGGGGCTACTCCATAGCATTTGGAAAAACGTACCCACTTGGCCACAATTTCGAAGGCACAGTTAGGCACAGTGGAGTTGCAGCCCTGCCCATTTTTACCATAGTGGTACATGCATAATATCATCTATGTAAATATTTTAGCTGCAGCAGGTGGAATCAGGACCCGATATCCACCTTCCAGGGGTATGCCATAGCTTCAGGCCACTCATCATCTTCTGGACCCTCATGGTCCCTTTCCCATTTCTCCACCAGTTTAATGAAAGTATTGGGTGAGTTATTGATGATTTTATGCTCTGTAAGGGAGATTGCCTTTCTGGGCATGTATTCATCCAGTAATCTGTCCTCAAGTGGGGAGAATTCAGGGAGGTTCTCCCCTTTTGGCAATGCCTTCTGCAAAGCATGTCATATTTGTAGATACCTATAGGTCTCAATGAGTGCCAGCTAATATTCACTTTGCAGTTCTGCAAATGGGATTACCCCTCTCTTTATCCACAAGCCCCCCACCCTGGGGAGGCCAATCAGGGCCCACTTGTCGAAGCCCCTCTGTATCCCCAGTGTTCCAAGTCATGCGGTGTCCCATAGGGGAGTGGCCTGTGTAATGTATCCCATCAGCCTATGCCATTCCCTTCTGTATGCCAAAGGGTGAGTGTGACTGCTGTTGGGCACAGGAAAGACGTAGCGTGCTGCCATCCATAGCTATCCCTAGGGTGGCCTCCCGGTCGCATGACCTGTCTATCCATGGGGTAAGCTGGTTCCTTCTCTGAGAGAAGGACCCAATGATTAATAACAACGAGTTGCTCCACTGGATAATATTTCTGTATGTCCAGAAAAGCGATGCCTCCCTCATACCAGCTTCTCATCAGGTATTCTGTGCTGGTCCCCCATTCCATAGGAAAACGCAAGGTTCACTCTCAACCGCTTGAAAGTAGGATGCTGGAACTAGGTATGGTGTATTCAGGACGTAGAGAAAGCAGGGCAGAGCCATCATTTTGAATAGGGTGGCTTTCCCCAAGAGTGAGAGAGGCAGGGCTCTCCAATGTTGGATGTCTCTCCAGAGACGCGCAAGTGGAAGCTATACGTTTTGTGTAAAGAAGATCCCCGGGGTGCAGTGATATATGTCCCTAAGTAACGGAACACATCCTCAGCGATGCCAAGTGCACAGTCTCGGGGCAGGTGTGGTGCATTCCCATGAAGGAGATAAATCATGGACTTGTTCCAATTGAAGGTATAACTTGCGTACCGACGGAACAGGGTGCAGATGTGCATTATTCAGTCAATGGTGGGGATCGGGTCTGAAACATAAAATAAGATGTCATTGGCATACATGGAGATTCTATCCTCCCAGCCCTCTGACCATTTCAGACCCTGGATAAGGGGATTGCCTCTAATACAGGCCACCAGTGGCCCTGGAGCCAGGGCAAATATTAAAAGGGAAAGTGGGCATCCCTGTTTTGTGCCACGCTAAAGACGAAAGACTGAGGACATAACTCTTTTCACGTCACCTGAACTAGGGAGCCATGTAAAGGAGGTGCACCCATGCCGTAAAGCACGGGCCGAACCCCAACTTGACCAACACATTGAACAAATAAGGCCACTCGAACATATAGAAACCAATTCATGCATTGAGTGGGAGCACAAGGGCATCTTCATGAATCTCTGCAGCACGTCCCCAAACACCACGCAGACATCGCAGATTGAGGGAGGTGTTTCATCCTGGCGTGAAGTCGGACTGGTCCGGTTGGACCAATGTCCTGACTGCCCTTACCAGTTGAGAGGCCAGCAGTTATGACAGAATCTTCACCTCTGCATTCATTTGTAGGATTGGCCTATATGAGGCCCAGTCCTTTGGTGGCTTTCCCTCTGTTTAAATGGCTACTATGTTGCTCTAATCTCTGATCTCTTGGCAGCGAGTCCATCTGACAACGCTCCTTAAACATACGCAGAAGGTGTGGGGTTAACTTTGGACTGTGAGCTTGAAAAGCTCCATTGGCAGGCTATTAGGGCCCACTGCTTTGGCAGGAGTTAGGTCCTGGATCGCCTGCGGCATCTCCTCTTCTGTAAGCTCCTGTTCTATGAGTGCTCTGTCCGACTGCAAGAGCCCTGGGACTTGGATGTCAGCCGCCAGCTCACAGGATTCAGCAGCCGTGGCAGCATGCCCCGGGGAGTAATGATGCAAGTAGTAAGCCGCGAAGGCATTTACCACTCCCTGCCTATCACTTACTTGTTCCCCGCCTTCTGCCCTTATCTCAAGGATTCAGCGTCTGGCTCTTTCCTTCTTGTCAAGCCAGGCCAAAAGGTTCCCTTCTGTACCTCCTAGCTGATAGAAAGAATGTTGTGTTGCACTGTGGCTAACTCGAGCGGCCTCCGTGAACTATGGTGCAAGTTCTCTTGTGAAGTATCAATAAGCTTGGACTCCATCTCTAGAATCTCCTGCTCTTGTGTCTCTCGATGGGCCCTTTTCTCTTTAGTATGTCCTACTAGAAGTGAGAGGCCTTGATCCTTTATGACTGCCGTGTAGCACTCCCATAGGGTTTGCGCTGACTCTACTGACCCGTTGTTCTCCTCATAATATCTCTCTATTTTTTCTATAGCCTCATGGATGCCCGCTCAGCTGCGGGGGGGGGGGAGGATTGAGTACGATACATCCATGATCATGTCGATCAGGCAGACCGTAAACTGCCCACACCGGGAAGTGGTCTGAAACACTTCTGGCAAGATGGCGGATCTGGCTGAAATATGGGAGGTGGTGGGACAGGGTGAGGATGTAATCGATACTAAGAGGCTTCCTTGGGCGCCAGAGTGGAATGTATACTGCTGTAAAGCTGGATTGTGGGTGCACCATGTGTCACCAGTCCCAGGGCCCTTATGAAGTTCACTAGAGGACGACAGGAAAAACCTTCTTGTCTGGGAGGCCAAAGGTCAATGGAGTCACTGAAAGGCCAGATTAAAATCCACCCCATAACCAAATTGCCTTGTTATGTTATGTTATGTTAACAATGCTTATATAGCGCATGGCTGCCCCAGCAACAGGGAGTCCCAGCGCTTGCAGACAGACCAGCTGGCGGGGCACAACCGGGAAGACAGCCTAGTGAGATCATTTTATGGAAACCGGTGCGGGGCCTCCCTAAATGGAGGCGAACAACCAGGTTTTAATTTGTTCCCGAAAGAGCCAGTGGTCTTGTGTAGCGCGTGCCTCAAGGGGGATGGAATTCCATAGAGCTGGGACCAGGGACCTGAAAGACCGGCCACCTGCTCTGCTCTTGCGCACCCTAATGGTGCGGGCAAGGTGGAGGTCTGCAGAGCGTAAGGCACATGTGGGAACATAGAAAGTACAGAGTCCCTGCAGTATTTGGGGGCCCTGGCCATGTAAGATTTTGTGGGTTAGACAGAGGGTCTTAAATTGCATTCTTTGTTTCACGGGCAGCCAATGCAGACGGCGCCGAAGATGTAAGGTGCGACAGTGTTTAGGTAGGGCGAAGAGAGTGCGGGCAACTGCGTTTTGAGCCCTTTGAAGTCTTTTAGTGACCGTCTTATTGGTTCCCAGCAATAGTCCAGTAGGGAGAGAACCAAGGACTGGACTATTACTTGGCGGGTGGGTGGCTCAAAAAAGCCCAAGATGGGTTTGAGGCTGCGCAGGTGACCAAAACAGGTGCCAACAACCTTTTTTGCATGTGACTCAAATGAAAGGGCGGAGAAGGAGAGCACCCAACTCAAGGAACATCGCTTCATGCAATCTAGGGAGAACATAGACTGAGATAATATTGAGCGCCTGACCTTTCCAGCACCCTAAGAGTGCCACGTATCTCCTGTGTGTGTCTGTCCAGGTGCCCTGTATGGTGAATGGCAGTGCTTTGCAGTGTATCCTGCTTGGGCCACTCTTTTGTACCCCCATCTGTCCATTGCCCGACAAGTGTTACCCTGAAGATGCATCTCCTGGAGGAGAACCACATCCTGAGAATGTCACTTAAAGGATTGTAGTACCACCCCTCATTTAATTTTGTCCCTCAACCAGTTGACTTTCCAGGAGAGCACCCGAAAGCTAGGAGTTGCTAGTGTAGTGTCCATTAACACAGGAAAGTGATGATCGACCCAAACAGGAGCCGGACTTGTCGGCGGCGAAAACCCTTCCGTATCGGTGACAAAGTGCAACTAAAAGAGCTTCACATCAACAACATAAGAACTATGAAAAGGAAAACCCCCAACAAACCCCCCTCCCTGCATCCCTGCATGATGGACATAAAACTGCCTCACCCCCAACTCTGCAGAGCACCTCTTACCCCAATACAGCAGGTTTAACAGTAGATTGCTGCGGTCAAGGCCAAGGTGCCCTCCATCCGCCTCCTTAAAGTGGGCTATAGAGGTTTTACCAATGATTTGTTAGTTCTTCTGAGTCAGTTGGTGGCTTCTAGGGGGCACTAGTTCTCGGTTAACAAGCCATGTTGATTTCTACACATGTAAGATGCCTGCAGTCCAGGTTGGTCTCTGCAAATCCAGACTCTCTCTACCTCGTGGCTTTCCATCATGAGTGACTCAGAGCACAGTTGATCACAGCATCTGGTATTGAGGGGAGTCACCCTGCTCCTGCTGGCTGCCAGCGATGCTCTGCGATTCTGTTGTGCCGGTTCCCCTTCTCCGTCTCCCAGAGCGCACGCGAGGCTTGACTTGGCTCCGCTCACTGTTCTCCAGCCTTCAAGCCAGTTATACGTTTCCTTAGGGATTGAGAAGCACCAAGTTTTGCCTTCAGCTGCGACTTGTAGCCTAGCAAGAAAGATCATGGAGTATTTGATCTCTTGTTCCCTCAGCACTCTTTTAACTTCAAGGATGCTGCGGTGCATCCTTTGAACTTTTAACGTGAAGTCTGGGAAGAAAGTAATGGTGGCATTTTCATAAGTTAGCGGCGGGGCGCTTCCAGCCATATGGAATATGGCATAGCTGTAGTTGAATATTCTTGCTATCATTGGGTGGGCAATGCCCCCCAGCCTTGGCTAGGTCGCCGGGACTCGGTGAGCCCACTCCACCGAGAAGTAAATGGAAAGACCACAAGGCTGCAGCTGTTAATTAAGTCTTCAGCGAACAGGTCCACCGCTGGCCCATTCTGCCTGCTCAGACACCCCAATTATTTGAATATTGTTGTGTCTTGAGCGGCCTTCATAGTACTCAAGGTGAGCCTCCAGGGCACCGGTAGTGGCTCGCAATTCAGTGACGTGTTTTCAAGGCGGTTGTGTCAAACTTGAATGCAGTTGCGGTATCTTCCACTTCCTTTACATGAGTGCCATTTTATGTCATTTTTGTTATAACCCATGTAAAATTAGGACACATGTGACACAATGGAGGTAGTTGTAGATATATGGGGGTACCAATACTACATTTTGAAAAAAAATGTGTCAGGCTTCATTGAGTTGGCACACTGTGAAAGGATTTGAATATTTAATAAGTGCTGTATTAACGCCTGTGGCATTTTAGCAAATGTATGTTCAGATTTGATTTAAAAATGCACTATCAGGAAAATACAACAGGAGGAATCCCGTAAACCCAGTTGAGACCCGGGTGACATAGTAACAAACAACAACATCTCAACAGGTAATATTTGATGGACAATTAAGTAAATGTAAGCAAATACATGAAGGAGACAAAAAGGGGGGAGAGACACCAAATTTGAATATCACGATCTATATGAAATGTTGTAGCCAAAAAACATTAATTTCAGACAGCAATACTCTTTCTTTGATATAGGTTTAATCACAAAGGTGCACACATAGTGCTCATGAAAGGGTGAAACACGCAAGTGAGACACGTGATATGGTGACAGCACCAAAAATGTGTTTAAAAATGGTACATAAGATGAGCAGTGAGGCCACAATTAATTTGAAACATGTTATGAGCCAGAGAAGCCATGGGCTGCACTTTGGAAGGGAAAAATATCCGAAAGGAACTACATTTTCAGCATGTGTTTTTTTTTGTCTTTTGGATCCATTTTAGAGGGGAACGACTGGAGGAAATGAGAGGAAAAAGAGGGTAAGAATCGTTTCTTAAAGTCACGGTTTTCAGCAGGGGAGGAGGAGCGAGATAGAGACAGAATGAGGGGACATAGGAAGAGAAAGAGAGAGAAAGAGAGAGCTGCAAGTGGCCTCGGTGACAAATTGACAACAATGTGAGCTGCAAGGGGCTAGAATCACTTTAAAATGAAGGTTTGATTTTGTCAGTGGTGGCTCCTCCGCTAAGAAAGGCAAAGAAGGAAAAAGAAAATCATAAACACAATGTTGTTATCATTTTATTTTTCACGCTGAAGCATGTCTTGGGGTGTGGCTTGGCTATCTACTCAGCCAGCAGGGGGAGGAGGAAATATGTGCATTAAGTGTGCATGATGGTTTGGCCGGCCCTACTGGGCCGGCTAGACATCCATGTGCACTTAGCATGTTCCCCACCAGGCTGTCATGCACATCCTGGTGGGGGACATGTACAGGCTCCCACTGCATGTCTGAGTGTCATAACTCATTGTAGCGTTGTGATTGGCTTAGGGGAGCTTAGATGTGTTTCCTGTTCCCGCCGTACCAAGCAGACGACAATGATGATGAAGGAGAGTCGGCGGTTATATAAGGTAAGTGCTATCTATTTTTTAACCCCTCCAAGCCCCTCGCCACCCTTGTTTAGTACCTGCTGCGGCTGGGTTTTGTGTCAGTGCCAAGCAGTCTTTCGGATACTTGTGGACATTGTTGGGGCTCATTTAAGAGTTATTCGCATAAACCTACCTCAGTCTGCCCCTAAAATGCACAGGTGATACACCACCTTGCTGAGACACCTGTCTGCTCTGTCTCTTAACCACTCTGTGGACATGTCTGTCATCTCGTCTCCTGCGACCACTGACTCCTTCTAGTGGTACAAAGTTAAAAATCTGCAATTAGATGGAGCTGTTGTTTATTGCACCCTTCTGTTTCAATATTAGTTTATAATTTAAAGCCTGTAGCAAAAGTATTAGATGAACACAAGAGAGAAACAACCTTTGTTTGTTCTCCAAATCATCACAGTGGATAAAAACGCAGACAGGAAGCCTTTGCTGTGACTTGCATATTCCTTTAATATTATCTAGTTTTCTGAGGTCACAATGCGGCAAACTCCCACTAAACGACTCCTCAGCTGCAGAGGGTGAGCCGTTCCTGCAGAAGATGAACCTACCTGACTAGATAATCTAAAATATTTTAGGCACTTAAGAAAATGTATCCAACCACCTGATCTAAATCGAAATAGAATTAGTGAAGGACCCTGAAACCTCCAACTGTTGAAATCGTCCCGTCTTTACCACATCATCGGAAGGTCATTGAATGGCAGACTCCAGAGTTAATCTGGGAATCAGATGGGATATCATTGGAGTAGCGTAATTTAGGCTACACCCTCCATCATGGCACTTTTCAACTTTGTGTGGTCCGCCACTGACTGTGCTTCATGTTTTCCTTGAAACACGTTTCCCATCAGAACAACAGGCTCTGCTTGCAAGGAGGTGGGGCCAAACTGAACAAGTAACCACAGATGAGGGTGCCTACAGCACTCTGCAATCCCATTATATGGAGACCAGGGTCTGATTGGGACAGAAAATAGGCCAGGGCACCAAAATAAAAGCGGCCTCTATTAGTGCATCAGGTAACCAAAAAAGTGGCCCACATCGGCAAACAGTGTCGTTTTGAACTTTTGGAGATAGTATAGGGTTTGTAATGTATGCATGCATTTGTGTTTGTCACAAGCAATGTTTGTGGTAAAATATCAGTAAAATCAATAGTAAAAACCTGCCCACCTGACCATAAAACAGGATCATAAGCCAACATCTCACACACTATCTTATCAAACCAGCCCCTTGGGCACTGCCTGATTATGGTATCGACCAGTACAAAGCCAATGGATACTTGATAGTTTAGGAGCGCACACTATTTTTCCTGTAGCACTAGTGAGAAAAAAGTCTACATCCCCTAAAGTCTGCTAAGCACCTTGTGAATGGGCACATTATGTGAGTTTGGGTACATGGCTGTTGTTCATGGTAACTGGGTGTTGAATGTTTTATGTTCTTCAAGGTTCTTGCATACAGTACACAATGGTGGACCCATGTCAGTTATCCTGTCCCTGGAGCAGCTCTTGGGGTGCACCCTAAATACCGTGCTACAATTTAACCTTTTCTGGTGTTTTTATTTTGTTTTATTAAATTTAATTTTGTGTGACTACTGTTTAATATCTCATGGAGAGCTAATCAAGAATTCTTATACAAAAAATAAAACATTCACAATACAGTGAAGTATTAAAAACAAATAAAATCACTTAACTGTCCTCAGAGCCCCAAACCCTTGTCATACAACAAGTTAAATAAAGGAATGGGTCTATTTGTGAAATCCAACAAGTAAGAGGCCAGGTGAAAAAGAAGTGGAAGGGTAATCACAGGGCAGCTGCTGGAAAACCATGAGTTTAGCTTTTGCACATTGTGGGAATATCAAAATGTGGTGCGTTACCGCAGAAGGCTCTGGGACTTGGAACCGCTAGCCCCACGTCAGCACAATGCCAGAAAAAACAGGATGACTAGCAACCCTGTGCTATTGTGCTTGGCTTAACCTATGATCTAGAACATTACCACAAAGAAGAATATAACAAACAAACACTCTCATACACTTTTAACATGCCTATGTCAAAGTGGAATACTCTGATAAAACAGTTTCCATTGATTTAAGGCTGAAATGGAAGGATTACAAGAAAATTAAAGTGCTGCAATAATGCCACAACATTTCTATTTTTGTGCTGCAAAGTTTGCAATTCTATACCTCACTATCCTGGGGGGTCTGATATGTTGCAGACTGTGGAACACAACCTGTGCCTTAAGTCAATGAGACTGAGGTTTTTGCTGATGCCTATCTTGGCCTTTAGTGCACCATGGGAAGCACATTTTTCAGCACTTGAAGTGTGCAGGAAATGTCTTAATGTTTTTTGTAGGAAAGGAAAACAGAGGTCATGATGGAATTTTAAATGTTTTTAGCGGAACCTACATTAGAATGTTAACTCTATTTGTAAAATTCTTAGACATTCAATAGTTAAGCAGGCAGTTACTGAATTGTAAATAGTATCTTATGTGAAGATTTACTGCGATTGACAAATGTTTTTCATTTTGTATGTGACTGTCTGCTGAATCTTAAAAATCTATTTCCAATGTTATTGTGATGATTTTAATGAATTCACAATACATTTTTATTTGACTTTGACTTATTAATGAGTGAAGTAATGTTTCCACACCAAAGATTTGCCTCTATCCTTATTTTAAGTACATTGGAAATTCTAAAGCTGTCTCGACGATGGCAACTTTCTTTACGCCAGAATTTCCACCCAGCTCCACAGAGAACTCCAGCCCATATAGAACACCACAGCCAGACTCATCCTGAACCTCTCCAAATGCACCAGCATCACCCCTCACATCAGAAACATCCAGTGGCCACCTATCCAGGAGAGGTGCTGGTTCAAGATCCTCACACGCTCATACAAAGCTCTACACAACCAAGCACCATCCAACCATCGACAAAACTTCCACTGGCTCGCAAGACACCTGCGCTCCACTTCGCTCGCCCTTGCAGACACCCCCACATTCGTTGCAGCTGCAGCGGAGGCTGCTCCATCTCCTACATCACCACCAAGACCTGGAATAACTTGCTGCTCCAACTCCAAATAGCACCCTCCCAGGTGGACTTCAGAAGAAACTCAAGACCTGGCTTTTCGGCTGTGACATGGCACCCTTAACACCCAGATACCCTTAGATATGACAGTGCTGTGCTATACAAATACTATTTGGTTGATTGATTGATGCTACAATTTTAACACCCAGAGCTACTGATTACATAGAGATTGGTAAGTTTCCAATGGGGAATTACCTTTCGTTCTGCGTTTCTTCTGTAGAATGGGGAATTAATTTGAGTTATCTCACCAATTTCCTCTGGTAATTCCCAAATTTTGGGGTCATTTTCAGTATCTGACCAGACATAACTTGTTGATCTGTACCTGTGGAAACCCGGGTGCAGTAATAGCGCATACGAAATTATCACTCTAGTTATATTACCAATTTGGCTTCCTACATCATAGGAATTCGAATGTAACTCAGAATCATAGCCTAAAATATTGTTGTTTTTTAAAATATCTGGTCAGTGCTGGTTTCCAGGTTTTTTCTTTCCCACAGATATTAGACGAGGCCAGATGAAGTTGTACCATGTGCATGTTTTTTTACATTCTGCCAACTCAGAATGAAACCAAGGTGCCTGGACAGTCAGAGCTTTCATAGATGGTCTAGCAGCACAACACTCCAACTTCTAATCCTAACCTTGCCAACATGGCTGTGTCTGAATTCTGGTAATATGATATTGCGGCCAAAAGAAAAGTTTCTAGAAAAGGTGAACTGCCAACTAAACAATGAGATATATTATGCTAGAGTTCCTCTTGGAACTTTGTAGAAAGTCAAAAGGAAATATAATGAAGAACTAATGGATTGGCATAATGAAGGACTGTTGAATCAGGATGAATACATGTTTTTAAGGAATGATTACCCTCCCTCTGCATAAACCTTTGTGTTATGGTGTCAGTAAATAGACAACCTTTTTATTATTTGGAGAGGGTCTACCTACAGTGTGTAATGAAGGGTTCCCCACTTGTAATACTCCTCAATTATCAGCCCCACAAACCAAGAAGGAAAGACACATCCAAGTCCACCTGCTGCTGTGGATCTAGGTTCCACCTCGAGTCCCCACATTCTAAACCATCTTACAGAGATATAATCAGAATGTACAGACCCAAAGGTTCTTTATGGCTAGCCCATTACCACACAACTTCCCTCGAAATAATTAAACAAATGAAACGCAACGTTAAAACAAGAAAAATCTAAATATAATAGACATGCTATGTGCTATACTTATTACTCGATTAACCAACAAAACAAACAAAAAACAAATTTACCATCTGTAGCGAATAATTAATGTGGCCCCCGCGGAGGTGCTGGTCCCCAGGGACCGGCGGTATGAGAGGCCCCCCTTTAAGAGGGCCTAAGATCTGAGGAGGTGGTGGTCCCCAGGGCATTTACAAACCCCAAGGGGGTCCCGTGTGCCCCCCTTCTTTATTTTCCAAATGCCCCCATGGCCTGGCCCCCCCCCCGGGTCGATTACTAAAGAAGTGCAGTAGTCCAGGCTTCTTTTTTTTCAGACTGGAGCTGCAGATTTGGCGCAGCACCTGCCTCTGGGAACCCACCAAAAGGCAGATGAGGTCAGGCCCCCTTTTTGTTTTTCTTAACTTTTTTACTGAGTCCCAAGATGGCTGCCAACACTTCCTGGCTTGTAGGGTTGGCAGCCAATCAGATCTCCGCACAAAATCAGGAGGTTTTGTGGGGCTTTCTCCTTCCTATATATACACATTTGTATTTTCCTTAATATTTCAAAAACTGCTGAATGGATGTATTCTAATTTACAACAAGCATTTACAATGCAATGGTTTCACCTTTGGAAAAGTTAGAGCTATTGGCATTGCTCATGACATTTCTTTTTTTTGTTTTACTTATAAATAAATGGCATTGTTATTTACATTGCCAACAGTTTTCACAGCCCACACAGCTCTCACAGCCCACACAGCTTTCACAGCCCACACAGCTCTCACAGCCCACACAGCTCTCACAGCCCACACAGCTCTCACAGCCCACACAACCCTCACAGCCCACACAGCCCACACAGCTCTCACGGCCCACACAGCTCTCACGGCCCACACAGCTCTCACAGCCCACACAGCCCTCACAGCCCACACAGCCTCACAGCCCACACAGCTCTCACAGCCCACACAGCTCTCACAGCTCTCACAGCCCACACAGCTCTCACAGCCCACACAGCTCTCACAGCCCACACAGCTCTCACAGCCCAAACAGCTCTCACAGCCCACACAGCTCTCACAGCCCACACAGCTCTCACAGCCCACACAGCTCTCACAGCCCACACAGCTCTCACAGCTCTCACAGCTCTCACAGCCCACACAGCCCACACAGCCCACACAGCTCTCACAGCCCACACTATGCTGCTGTCTCTAAGAGAAGCACTTCCCAAATTCAAAACAGATCTCAGTTTCAGAGATTCATTCCCCAAATGCAACTACAGACATGTGCTTTCCCAAGGAAATATACTGCAAAAATAAAACAAGCATTTACAAGTGGGGCCGGAGACACGGACAGCGGAAGGGGGGGCGGGAACGGGCACACGGACAGCAGGAGGGGGGGACGGGAACGGGCACAGGCACAATCAAAAGGCAGAAGGCAAGAAAAAACAAAACAAAGTTGTATCTGGTATTTTGGTGCAGGCTTGCCATTCATCATGAAATCTGATAAAGCCCAGATCAAAAGTGAAACAACACGGGATCAAACATAAAAGTGAATAGGTCACCTAGCTAAAATAGGTAAAGAACAGAACTGCAGGGCCACAAGTAGAAATGTGGAGGCAACTGAATGGACAGTTGCGAGACATTCTTAGGAACAAGACACTTATGAGTAATGACGGGTTGTAAGTTTCAGACTCTCTGTGAGACATTACAGCTGAGTTTGAAAACTACGCCTTGTTGGCAAAGCTGCGTGTCTAGCCTGGGGCTCCTGTCACTCTGGGGACAGAGAACACCGGTGCCATGCGGGCCGCACGGGCAGGAGGAGGGGCTGGGCTCACCTGGAGGGCGCCGCCGCCTCCTGGGGTAGAAGCCATGTTGGTTTACTCCCGGCGGAGCTCGGATGTCCCGGGGCTCTGGGGCTCCCTCCTGGCAGTGTGGGTGAGCGCTTCTGGTTGCCCGACGGTCCCTCGCTGGCTACAACGCCCGGTCCCCGCAGCTCCTGGGGCAGTGCTCGCACCCACCTCCTCCGCGACCTGTGATCACGGATCGCGTTGCAGGGCGGGGTCGGTCAGGTGAAGGAAGCCGGGCAGAGCCAGAGCCCTGCAGCAGCTGGAGGTGGATTCCTGCACCAGGCACAGGGAGCGCCCCTCTGCGCGAGGAACGCACCGCGAGAGTGGTGCCCGTAGGGGGCATGCTGCTGTCCGAGGACAGCTCTGCCACCCTCATTTCTATGCAGCACAAACAAGCAAAAGCTGCCTTGGAAAAGAATGTCAATTAGGAAAGCATCGCACGTGGCCCCGGGGCACAATTTTCTCCTGCTATTGTTCCATTATATTCTGTAACAAGCACTTACACAAAAAAGGAGCGCACAACCTTCTTCCGGCGGCGGTCGGGGGAAATGACAAAAACATGCCGAGACCCAAAAAAAAAAAAAACAACCGCCCACCGCCGCAATGACGTTAACAAAGGGGCCACTGCAACACCATCGCAATCCACATGACATACAGCCCATTTAGCCACCCCATAATCTGCCAAACTCACAGCCCCTGCAACGCCATCACAATCTACACAACACACAACTCTGCACCCCCTCACAATCTGCACAACGCTCAGCCCCTTGTAACTTCTGCACCCCCTCACAATCTGCACAACACACAGCCTCAGCAGCCTTCGCATTTCACATAAGGTGCTGAGTAATTATTTGAAATTGTACACAAGACTATAAAAACACGCAGTCCGCCATAGATAACGTGCAGTTACACAAGCAATGTAAGCAGTTACAAAGAACGTTACAAGCAGTGTAAACAATTTTGGGCACTAGAGTGCGTTTATTATGAACTGTTAATTAATCCATAAATTCCACGTTTGCCCCCGGGTGGCCAGTGACGTAACGCAAATTGTTACCGACCACACTGACCGTGAAGCGGGGCATCTGAATCTCCTATATTACATGATATCACATGTATCCATTGGGCTAGATAGGGGGGGGGAGGCTTGAGCATTCCACTCGCTGATGGGTGGGTTGGGAGGTCATGGCTCATTAAAAAAAACTTCTTGAAAGAAAAGTTGAATTTGAACTAACTGGGACTGCGGGAAAGAGGTCTAACCGAAAAGTATGAAATGTGATCAATTGCCTGTCGCCACCCAGTGGATCATCGCGGTATCACACTTTTCAATGAACAGGATTATCACGTCTCAGTCTTTATTTATATTGACTTTAAAAAGCTATTACCAAGTGACCCCAGTGTTTCCAATTCATACTCTAACTGGAACTTACCTCTCTGCTTTGCGCAGGATTTTAGGAGAAGCTTGTTTGAAAGTGTACACCACAAAGCCCCACAGACTCATTACCCAGACCTCATCAATTCAATTCTGGAGCTAGACAAGCACGGAACACTTCCAATAAGTTCTTAATTTGAGCCGGTGCTTGCAGAGTCGGGCCTTATGTTATCTCGTCAGACTTTGGCCCAGAGCAAGCGAGAGAAAGCCCGCAAAGGGGAAATAACGAGTCGGAGAAACATTTAAAAAACGGTGACTCGGGCACCCCGGTGTTCGGCAACGCCAGCGCCGAGCTCCTTTCGCTTTATTTGCAAAACATTGCTGTATTTATTTGCACAACATTGGGTCCTTAGCCCTACTGCATGCACCCCAGCTTTTATTGAGAAGGGGGTGGGGCTAGCGTCCTGCATTTCGCAAAAACATGAGCACATTAATTTTAACAGGGTGAAGAGAAAATGACGAACTGACTGGGGTTGCGATCCGTTTACAGCAGAAACGTGCTGAAAGCGGGGAAAATTGCTTTCAATTTCTGTTATTGTTCATGTTCTGCAGATATTTTGGACTGGCCTAGTGTAATAGTTTAAGTTGTTTCATGGATATAAGATGCCAGTGAAATATACCTAACAAAAGAAAATGTAACTAAAAAGTTAACAAATGTATTCTTGTAGTAGAGTCCTGCTACTCCATTTTGTTTAAGGGATTGCACGCACCTGAATGCGAAGGGGGAAAAAACTGTTCCAATGACCTACTTACGCCTGGGTTGGTGAAACTCGAGAAGTCAGCTGCTTGTGATAAGGTACGAACCTGTGTAGGGCACGCTGACACTTGGGGTGACCCTGTGGCCGATGGTGCGCGTTGCTAGAAGTAGCGACCACATAGAGGCGTCTCTACACTTCCTGCCAAGCAATAAAGGGTCAGGCATTACCGGCTCAAGTTTCCCGGGTCCACCCTGCGGGTCTCATCCAGTCCGTATTGTTTTCCTTTACGGCTTACGCTCTGAATCTTGTTTTCCCTATAGTCTTATGACATGGGGCACTACAAGTTCCAGAATGCAAAGGACGAGGCGAGTGACTCGGTAACTCACCTTCGCCGTGGAAATGAATCTCCACCTGGGAAAAAAATCGTAAAAAGTAGGGGAACTCTATTAACGTTCACCTTGGCCTTTGGCTCTTCACGCAATCAGCAATACCTGTATGACCTCAGGAGGGTGGACATAATTCGAGGCCCGTCGAAGTGCTCAACGGACCTTACTGAGGTGAGAGCTTCGGTTCACGGCGGTTTTATAGGATGACCGCATCACAAACTATAAGATCATATGGTGCATGTCAACTTGGCATCACGAGCAAACATCGCGTGGTTTGGCAGTATCGAATAGTTTAAGTTGTTTCATGAATATAAGACAGCAAGAGGGGGGGGCGGGAACGGCGCACGGACAGCGGGAGGGGGGTGGGAAAGGAACGGACAGCGGGAGGGGGGGAAGGAACGGACAGCGGGAGGGGGGGCGGGAAAGGAACGGACAGCGGGAGGGGGGGTGGATTAGACACAGACAGCGGGAGGGGGGGGGTGCGGGAAAGGAACGCACTCACCTGGACTTCTTCCGGCGGCCGTGGTCGGCATAATGACGAAAACAAACACCCAAAATAAAAAAAAAGAAACTCCGCCCAATGACGAAGCAAAAAGGGTGGAGAGGGAAAAAAATGCAGGAACGCCCACGAATCTGGTCCGGCCATGATGGACAGATCTCTGTTCCAATGGCTAGCCTCCATTTATGGAGCTAGCCAATGGAACAGAGGGCGTATTCAAGTCCACCATACTGAAAACTAAAGGTTTCTCCTGGGGGCGGAGCTAGGAGCTCCGTGCCCCAGGCGAAACCTAAAAAAGGAGCTTTCTGGACCAACAGCTACTTATCTGCCAAATTTGGTGTAATTCCTTTCAGCCGTTTGGGCAGTACTCCTGTCTAAATATTCCATGGGAATTAAAATAGGAAAAAACGTGTTTTGGAACTCCCCCTTTTTGTCGGCCCCTGCTTTACGGATGACCACGAAACTTTCAAGACAGCAGCTTGAGTGAGCGTCATACTAGTTTTGAAAACTTCATGAGGGATCGTCATGGAAACTACACCCTAACTATAACTACCTACTGGTGACCACTAGTAGGAAATCCATCTTGTGCTGCGAGATGGAGTTTTCTTTCAAGTCTGCACTGACAGACATGAAGATACTGTTCCAACTCACCTGACTGTGCCAAGGATTTCCACAATAACATCAGTTTGTGTGTGCATGGGAAAATACCATTAAGGTAAAAAAATATCGGAAGATTTCCATTTGAACTGTGAACAATCAACACAATGCACTATGGGACTTGCAATAGGTTAAATCCAGTCATGTGACTTACCATTGAAAAAGCGCACCTGCATGTTACTTAATTCCATCTGTGAGCAAGGCGGAGAGCCGAAACATTAGTATATGGAATGTGGTGCTGCTGAACTTGGAAAATAAACGTCATCTGCAGTATTGGGCCTCACTTTTTGTGCTACAGTGGTGTAAGGATGGGCTGCTCTGTGCCCATTGTGTGAGGCCGCTCTGAAGGGTCCTGGGCTCCAGATCGGGGGACTTGTTGTGTGTTTAACGGAGGCGCCTGATCCACTCGCGCTCCCATTCTACGAAGAAAAAGCTAATTAGCGAAAAGGGACGGCGCGGGGAAGAGATTCAGGCAGGATGATTTTCTGCCATGATCGTGCTGCGAGATGGAGTTTTCTTTCAAGTCTGCACTGACAGGAGTATATGAAGATACTGTTCCTTGAACAACAGTTCTTCCTACCACATCGCTTTGAGGGGGCAGAAGCTACTGAAGACGCCGTCCTTCACTTGACCCCAGCACCTGGAGCCAGTCTCCCCCAGCTGCCGCTAGCCTCTTGCCGTCCGGCGCGGCCGCTGTGTGGGGGGGACTACGTGTCCCAGCATTCCAAGGGGGAGGAAGCTGCCAACGCCCTGTCCGCGCCTAAAATCAGCAGAGACCCGCGGCAGAGCGGGTTCCTTGAACAACAGTTCTTTCTACCACATCGCTTTGAGGGGGCAGAACCTACCGAAGACGCCGTCCTTCACTTGACCCCAGCACCTGGAGCCGGTCTCCCCCCACTGCCGCTAGCCTCTTGCCATCCGGCGCGGCCGCTGTGTGGGGGGACTACGTGTCCCAGCATTCCAAGGGGAAGGAAGCTGCCGACGCCCTGTCCGCACCTAAAATCAGCAGAGACACGCGGCAGAGCGGGTTCCTTGAACAACAGTTCTTCCTACCACATCGCTTTGAGGGGGCAGAACCTACTGAAGACATCGTCCTTCACTTGACCCCAGCACCTGGAGCCTGTCTCCCCCCGCTGCCGCTAGCCTCTTGCCATCCGGCCCGGCCGCTGTGTGGGGGTTCTACGTGTCCCAGCATTTCAAGGGGGAGGAAGCTGCCGACGCCCTATCCGCGCCCGGAGGTGCTTAAAATCAGCAGAGACCCGCGGTAGAGAGGGTTCCTTGAACAACAGTTCTTCCTACCACATCGCTTTGAGGGGGCAGAACCTACCGAAGACGCCGTCCTTCACTTGAACCCAGCACCTGGAGCCGGTCTCCCCCCACTGCCGCTAGCCTCTTGCCATCCGGCGCGGCCGCTGTGTGGGGGGACTACGTGTCCCAGCATTCCAAGGGGAAGGAAGCTGCCGACGCCCTGTCCGCACCTAAAATCAGCAGAGACACGCGGCAGAGCGGGTTCCTTGAACAACAGTTCTTCCTACCACATCGCTTTGAGGGGGCAGAACCTACCGAAGACGCCGTCCTTCACTTGAACCCAGCACCTGGAGCCGGTCTCCCCCCGCTGCCGCTAGCCTCTTGCCATCCGGCGTGGCCGCTGTGTGGGGGGGACTACGTGTCCCAGCATTCCAAGGGGGAGGAAGCTGCCGATGTCCTGTCCCCGCCCGGAGGCGCTTAAAATCAGCAGAGACACGTGCGACGCGGGACGCGCGCGGGCAACGCCGGGCTAAGCCCGGGCAAAGGGCGGGCCGTCTGTGGCCATCCGGGGTTGGCCGGATGAGGCAGGGCAGGGCCCATTCCATAACATCTGTTGGACTATACATGCTGTTGGCCTGATCTAACCCGTGGAATTTGCACTACTAAAGTGGACTGAGGGTGTCAAGGTCTGGACTAAGTCTTTTACTACACTGTATTGAGCTATCTGAACTCAGTGCCAGTTCTACTGTGTTTGCTAAAACAGGTTATACATATAAGTGGTATGGGGAAACGCAAATCCATGGAGGGGGGGGGGATGGTAACCCCCCGAAACACCGAAAGGGAAAAAAAACAAAAAAGGGACTAGCCATGCCGCTGTAAACTGTGTAATCGATCGAATTGATAATCTTGTGGAAGATTGCAGGGAGATTCTTGTGGCTGACCAAGGCCACACTCATGGTGAGGTCTCTAGCGATAAGAGTGGAGCTCTATCAAGACCAGCAAATGATGCTACCGATGCCCCTTTAATCCCTGCCATGTTTCGGGCAAAAAGAAGAGTTAAGGGTGGAAATAATAATGAAAATAGTAGCTGGCCAACTACAACGGGTGAGGCTCTTTGTCCTGAGGCTCATGATGTGCCCTCTAACGTTCCGATTGAGAAATGTTTATCTCCCTCTGCTCCTTCGTTACCCTGTGGGTAACAGATTTGCAGTTTTAGCTGATATTCACGACGAGTCCCCCATCACACAAATGGTGCAGGCTGAAGGGGCTAAAGGGCCTTGCACTCCCCCGGCGACACAATATGCAGCCAGTTCGGCTGCGGTACCTAATTCCAACACTAGCAGGGGTAAAACAGCATCTGATGATGTTAATATTTTAACCAACTTAGTTATCCTCTTACGAGATGAAATCGATTCATTAAAGTCATTAATTTTAAACTTAACAACTTTTGTTAGTAGCGTGCCAGAGAGAGGACTAAACACTCTTCCCAACGTGATACCAACTACACAAAACTTCTTTCCAACAAAACCAAGCATAGCAAATAAGGTACATTAAACACAAGTAAGGGATAAGCACAGAGATTTAGCCATGGTACCTGCCACTGACACCAGTAAAAGTGGCCGCATAACCCTGAAAGCTTCAACCGAAGGGCTACGAACACCAAGATTTAGAGTAATGGGCACAGATTTAGAATCAAGACAGAAGCCTGATACTTCGGTAGGGGCGAGAAACACTACACTTAGGGTACCTATGAGTACGAAAGTATCAGATGACAATGCTTCCAGGAAAAGGGGGGTTACTTACGCTAATAACGCCTATCGCCCTAATAAAATATACATGACTAATGTCCCTAAGTTGGACAAAGTTACAAGTGGAGTCTGAGAGTACCCAGATTCCCTAATTAATAAAGCCATTCAGTGGCTGCGCCACGTTAGAGGCTGCCGCTCGGTGATTAAGGAAGACATTCTGGAGGCAAAAAGGCTAAGCACACCACACGATAAATATGACTCTATTGAGTTAACTTTGAAAACAGTGCTTCTTGCTGAAAATCTCTATGCATTGGAGTTCATAACTAGCGCACCGGCACACTCACTGATCCAGCTAAGGAAATCGTGTCCTCCACCCCAGGAGCGTTCTCTTCACACTCCGAGTAGTGTGGGTGGGAGAAACGGCTCCGGGCTGGATAATAATGATTGACACACACCAGATTTAAATCATGGCAGTAGTGGTAATTTGGCGGCCCTCTGTGGGGAGAAATTCACAGGAGTAATAGTGACAGCTGGAAGGGAAACTATGAGTGCGGATTACCCTCCTAATTTTAATACGATGACAAGTGTGATAGTGGGGAGAATCCTACAACTTATTCAAACCCGGTAACTACAGGTGAGGTAGAGTCGGTGCCATGCAGTATCCCTGCCATTGCCACTTCTATAAGAACAATTAACAGTAATAGGGTTGTTGTGGGTAAGCTAGTCTCATGGAACATTGCCGGGTTGCGTTTCAGACAGCAGTCCCCTGATTGGTTAACATTCATTAACGAGTTCGACGTGTGTATCTTCCAGGAGACTTGGCTATGTGAGCCTCATTTTGCCCATGGTTATCTGAATTACTTTGTCCCGGCAACGAAAGGACCCAAGGGGCGACCTATGGGTGGCTTGGACATATGGGTCCGGCAGAGTTTACCACTCCATATCAAAGAGGTAGCCACCAGAAATAAAGACATCCAACTCATTAGAGCCGACCTGGGTCCTTTGGGATGGTTTGATATCTACAATGTTTATGCTAGGGGTAATAAGGGTGGGAGGTCAGAAGTTTTAGTGGCTCTGGATTCCTTCCTAGAAACTCACTCTGCAGATAATAACATTGTGATAGCTGGTGATTTAAATCGAACCTTCGAGCCTTTGGTTACCTATGACGAGTTTCCTAGGGACAAGGAGGATAGGCAATGGGGTGTTCCCAAATTGGATTTGAAACCTGTTACTCGCTGGTCTAAGGATGTTATTTGTATAAATGCAATCTGCTACGAAAGGGGTGTAAGGGCACTTAATGGGCGGACTGATAGTGATAAGATAGGGGCTAATACCTTTGACAATGGGCGTCATAGTAGTAGAATCGATTATGTCCTCTGTAGCGTGAAATTGTGGAAACTGGTTGGTGATATGGATCAAATGGAGAATCGAAAGTGACCATAACCCACTATGTGTAGAGCATAAATGGTGGATAACTGAACATGTGGAATCGAACTTGGACGTGGAAAGCCTTCCTACAACTGTCCCTACAAATGATTTGCGCAGGCTAAAATGGGTGCATGTCATGGCTAATCAGCAGGTTATGGATGACATTGGGGAGGAGGCTGATAAAGCCATAATGGCGATTGAGCAAATGAATACAGTTGATCCTGGCTCGGAATCCCTGATAGCCTTTTTTCAAGCATTAGGGATCACTTTCTGAAACCTGCAAAGAGGAATAATCGTGCTACCCCCAAGCCGGTCAAGTGGTACAATACTGAATGTAGGAACGCTAGATTTGCCCTAGGCTCAGCCATTAAGGGGAGGCAACTAGAGACCATTCGCATCGCCAGAAAGGAGTACAGGAAATGTATAGCAAACGCCAAGAAATCGTGGGACGAGCGCCATTGGCAAGATTTGAAGGAGGCCAGTGAAAGAAAAGATTGAAGGCAATTCTGGAATATCGTAAAGTGGGGTAGGGGGGTGTATCTGACCCTCCTAATAACAATGTATCACAGGAGGACTGGGTAAATTATTTTAAACCACAGTACGCCCTAAATCAGCTTGACAACATGATGGATGGTTTCAGGCCTGCCTATTATAAAGGAAATTCTTTTAGCATCAACGAAGTTAAAATGGCTCTCAGTACAGTGGCTAGTGGTAGAGCACCGGGTCTAGATGGGGTACCGGTAGACGTCTTTATTAATGATAAAGAGCGTTGGAGCAAGTATATTGTTCTCTTCGCCAACGCAGTGGCCTAGGGTGCAGCTGTCCCGATATCATGGCAAGGCGCAGTCATAATCCCTGTATTTAAGAAAGGAGATAAATCGCAGCCTGGAAACTACAGGCCCATAAGCGTAATCGATACCATCCAAAAGGTGGTTGGGATGATGGTTGTCAGTAGGCTCCTGGATTGGGCCGAAGAGAACAATGCTCTGTCACCCTTCCAGGCGGGGTTCCGAAAGTTCACCAGCACAGTAGATCAGGTCTTCCGCTTTACTCTTCTCCAACGGAAGACTGTGTTACTGGGCAAGGGCAGCCTGTACGCGGCTTTTGTTAATTTACGGGCTGCCTTTGACCTTGTTCCTCGGTCTCAGTTGTGGATGGTTCTGAAGAACCTGGGCCTTCCCGTAGAACTACTGACAATGTTGATGAGGCTCCATGGAGCAAATTTTGCTAAGATACAGTGGGGAGAGCAGAGAAAGGTCACCTCAGACTTCCCGGTGCAGCCGGGAGTCCGCCAAGGGTGTGCGATGGCTCCCACACTTTTTACGTTGTACATTAATGGTGTTGTTGCCCGCATGCTCTCTGCAAATGGCACGAAGACACCTATTTTAATGTTTGCAGACGATACTCTGATTTTATCGAAGACCCCGAGTGGTCTGCAGCATGCCCTATCCATTTTTGATCAATTTTGTGGGGAGCATGGCTTAGAAGTTAATGTGGCCAAAACTAAGCTCATGGTTTTTAACCCTCACCGTAGTTTTAAAAATAAACTTGCCAGAGAATGGTCGCCCCTTAGATGTGGTTAATGCCTTTACGTACTTGGGGATTCATGTGACAAAGGATCTTAGATGGTCTCAACACATAGACACTGCAGTACTTAGGCACAGGTAAACAGTAGGAGCTCTTGGCACAGAGCACAGAAAATCCTTAACTAAACCAATTAAACCAGTGCTTCAGGTGTATGAGGCCAAAGCCCTCAGCTCAGCACTTTACGGCGCTGAGCTGTGGGGTTTTGAGAAATTACAGCCACTCCAAACTTCGGAAAACAGGTTTTTCCGTCGTATTACTGGTCTTCCCAAAAGTATTCCCCTACCACCACTTAAGTACGATCTTGGCAGAAAGGCTATTTTAGACTCAGCTAGGCTTTGTCCAATCTTACATTGGCGTAGGCTCTGGACTACACCTGAACTTTCACACTATGCGGAAGGATTTCTAGACATTATTAAAAATTATGTTTTTCACAAAGTTAGTTGGATGATTGAACTTAGAAAAGCGCTGGGTGCTCTAGGTCTCCAAATGCTATGGGAACATCCAGAGACAGCTTTATTTCCATCAAAAAAAGTCCTAAAGGATATCTATTGGGAGAAGGTGGTTCATCAAAACTGGAGTGGCACTAGCTCTTCGACTATGGCTGGGGGATTTTTAGAAGCAAAGCCCTGTCCCAAGCTAGAACTTTATTGGGATGCAATAACTATACCAAGGGATAGGAAGCTCTTCTTTCAATTCAGAGCAGGTGCCCTACCCCTCAGATCTCTGACAGGCAGGTGGCGTGTTCCATCTACCAGCAATTGTCCTGCTTGTGGAGCACACAAGGAAACAACTGCCCATTTTTTATTTGCTTATTCGGCCTATGTAGAACCAAGGCGCATTTGGCTAACTCCATTGTGTAAGTCCTTAGGTACTACTAATAGTACTGTAGCCTTAAGAATTATACACACTAGCACTTTACTGCCTATAGTAATAGCTACTGCTAAATATTTAGGATGGGCATGGATTGTTAGACAGAAGTTTTTAGATCATTGATTCTGTCTCTTTTATAAACTATCATTGAATTGGTAAAATAATGTATTAAAAGAGTATCTGCATTCTACATGTAAAATTTGTATGATGCGATTGCACTGTTTTTAAGTCAATCACTTTTACACTACATTTTTTTAACTACTTTTCTTACTGTATTATAATGGAGATTGTATATGCTTTTATGAGTGAACTTCGAATAAAGCAAATTTGACAGACTGACTGATACTGTTCCAACTCACCTGACTGTGCCAAGAATTTCCACAATAACATCAGTGCGTGTGTGCGGAGGAAAATACCATTAAAGTTAAAAAATATCAGAAGATTTCCATTTGAACTGTCAACAATCAACAAAATGCACTATGGGACTTGCAGTAGGTTAAATCCAGTCATGTGACTTACCATTGAAAAAGCGCGCCCTAGCACACCTGCGTGTTACTTAATTCCATCTGTGAGCAAGGCGGAGAGCTGAAACATTAGTATATGGAATGTGGTGCTGCTGAACTTGGAAAATAAACGTCATCTGCAGTATTGGGCCTCACTTTTTGTGCTACAGTAGTGTAAGGATGGGCTGCTCCGTGCCCATTGTGTGAGGCCGCCCTGAAGGGTCCTGGGCTCCAGAACGGGGGACTTGTTGTGTGTATTAATGGAGAAGCCTGATCCACTCGCGCTCCCAACCTAAGAAGGAAAAGCTAATTAGCGAAAAGGGACAGCGCAGGGAAGAGATTCAGGCAGGATGATTTCCTGCCATGATCGTGCTGCGAGATGGAGTTTTCTTTCAAGTCTGCACTGACAGGAGTACATGAAGATACTGTTCCAACTCACCTGACTGTGCCAAGAATTTCCACAATAACATCAGTGCGTGTGTGCAGAGGAATATACTATTAAGGTAAAAAAAATCAGAAGATTTCCATTTGAACTGTGAACAATCAACACAATGTGGTGGGAATGTGGTGCTGCTGAATTTGGAAAATAAACGTCTTCTGCAGTATTGGGCCTCACTTTTTGTGCTACAGTGGTGTAAGGATGGGCTGCTCTGTGCCCATTGTGGGAGGCCGCTCTGAAGGGTCACACATAAATAAAGCTGCTGCTCGCGTGCTACTCAAGAGGTGGACAACCTGGAGCGACAATTTATACGCGGCAGTCCAGCCGCGGAGTATGCACCACCCCGTTAACGTGGGGGTCACGGCAGTGAAGCAGCAGCCGTACATGGGATCGAGGACGGGCCCACTTGTGGAGTCCATACAGGACTTGATTGTGTGCTTTCCGCACTACACTTCCCAGAAGCCTCATTGGAGCCTCCCATCGGCGGGTGAGTTATATGAAATTGGAGAAGTGTAGCGGGTGCGCTCACCGCTTCCGTTAAAGCCCCTGAAGAGAAGCAGATGGAGCTTCAAAACGCGTTGGGCAGATCCATTACGGAGCGGCGTCTACAAGCGGATCCCTGTCCTCACCTACACATAAATAAAGCTGCTGCTCGCGTGCTACTCAAGAGGTGGACAACCTGGAGCGACAATTTATACGCGGCAGTCCAGCCGCGGAGTATGCACCACCCCGTTAACGTGGGGGTCACGGCAGTGAAGCAGCAGCTGTACATGGGATCGAGGACGGGCCCACTTGTGGAGTCCATACAGGACTTGATTGTGTGCTTTCCGCACTACACTTCCCAGAAGCCTCATTGGAGCCTCCCATCGGCGGGTGAGTTATATGAAATTGGAGAAGTGTAGCGGGTGCGCACACCGCTTCTGTTAAAGCCCCTGAAGAGAAGCAGATGGAGCTTCGAAACGCGTCGGGCAGATCCATTACGGAGCGGCGTCTACAAGCGGATCCCTGTCCTCACCTACACATAAATAAAGCTGCTGCTCGCGTGCTACTCAAGAGGTGGACAACCTGGAGCGACAATTTATCCTAGGCAGTCCAGCCGCGGAGTATGCACCACCCCGTTAACGTGGGGGTCACGGCAGTGAAGCAGCAGCCGTACATGGGATCGAGGACGGGCTCACTTGTGGAGTTCATACAGGACTTGATTGTGTGCTTTCCGCACTACACTTCCCAGAAGTCTCATTGGAGCCTCCCATCGGCGGGTGAGTTATACGTATTTGGAGAAGTGTAGCGGGTGCGCACACCGCTTCCGTTAAAGCCCCTGAAAAGAAGCAGATGGAGCTTCGAAACGCGTCGGGCCGATCCATTACGGAGCGGCGTCTACAAGCGGATCCCTGTCCTCACCTACACATAAATAAAGCTGCTGCTCGCGTGCTACTCAAGAGGTGGACAACCTGGAGCGACTATATATATATATATATATATATATATATATATATCAAGGAAAAACTCGTCTCCAACATCCAACGCTGCCAAAGTTTCACACAGCCATGGACAAACGAAGAGAGGAACCCAGGAAATGGTGCCAAACAAGTGCGTTTATTTTTGCTCAGTCTCGCCCAGCATGCCCGCCATTACGCGTTTCGACAGTATCCACTGTCTGCGTGCTACTCAAGAGGTGGACAACCTGGAGCGACTATATATATATATATATATATATATATATATATATATATATATATATATATATAAAAATTCAGCTTATCCCGTGGGGAACTTTTTTCCTCATGCACTCCCGTGTGAAAGATTCAAAAACCACACCGGGTTTTAGGTCAAAATTACAGTTTCTTTATTTCAGCATCCAGCAAAACCTAACGCGTTTCGGTCTCTACGGAGACCTTGCTCACAGGTTAGTGTTTTTGACAACATTTTGCTTTTAAATAAAGAAGAAAAAAAGGAAGGGGGGGAAACCATTTGGGTTACATCACTTCCTGTAAGTTATACAGGCATTCTGGGACATGTAGTTTGTTAATTTTGTTCAACAAATGGCGCAAAACGTTGATTCCTTTATCTTTTTCATATAATGCATACTTTAAAAATTAAATTAATGTTTCTTAAAGTTTGTGCATTTAACTCCTGCATGACGTAGAGAAGCCTCCACGAAATCATATTAAAGCCCTCCAGTGGGCAAACCCGTTTCACACCAAGTTCGTTCGTCAATTTTTATGCTAGTGCAAGAGTTCACAAATTTTAGATTTCAATCATACTTTTCAAATCATGTATTACTAAGCGACTTAGATAAACATAATAAAGCCCTCTAGTGGGCAAAACCATTCTACACCATAAATCGTTCATCAACGTTTCACTGTGCAATATAGTTGCATGTTCAAACATGTCAAAAATGAAGAAAGATGTGTGAGAATAAATGTATGAATTAACAAAGAGTAAGCATCAGTCATTATCTGATAAGCGTGTAAGTACAACTTTACAGGTGGCAGTGTAGTTCTTCATCTTGATTGTGCCCGAACGGGCTCAAGGTCCGGAAATTCATAATATGTTTAGACTCTTTTTTCCTCATCACCAGTTCACGATCTCCGCCTCTTCGATTCGGTCCAACACTTTCGATTCCATAGAAAATTAAGGATTTCCAATCACTTTTATGTTCCTTCTCCATATGTCTAGCCACGGCATTACTGCGATCAGAGTTAATTGTCGCACGAACATGCTCCAAAATCCGAAGTTTAAGTTCTTTTTTGGTACTTCCAATATATTTCTGGGAGCATGGGCACTCAACCAGTGGTTAGCTACAGAACACAAATCTAATATTCGACTTCACAACCAGAAATCAACTGTAGCTAACCACTGGTTTGAAGCAAAGCATCAAATCTCTCAACTGAGGTTCACGGTATTGGAGACCATACCACAACGCAGCGATATGGACCCCACAAAACAAAGACTAAGAGCCGAATTCTTTTGGATCAAGAAATTGAACAGTCTTCAGCCATTTGGAATGAATGACCGAATCGAATATTCATGTTTCCTATAAATAGCATCCTATCAGGACCATTCCAACCCCCCCCTTGAATCTCTGGAAAATAATTAATGATCAATGAACCTGATGACTACACTGGTATTTGTAATTGTGACAAGACTTTTCATTTTTATTGACATCCATGAATGTAATGGATTTTATAGTTATCATGTTTGAAGTATTCATACATCAATGTTTTGCTACACATTTGAACACACTGAACATCTTTCATGTTCTTCCCTTATTGCTGTAGTCTTATCTCTATTTCTCATTCTTCATCCGAGCATTCTTTATTTAGTCCTTTTTCCATTTCTCTAGCTTTATCGGTACCCTCACTTCGGGTCGATTACATGTCTACGCAGATTAATTCACTAATTCATTTTTATTAATTCATTTCATCCACTTTACTTTACCACCACCGCGCCATCACTATAGACATTTAAAACTACCTGTTTCCTTCGATCCCCAGTACGGAATACATTTGAGAAGTCTTTCCTTGACTTCCATTGCTAACACGATCACGTGACCGGAACCCAGATAGCCCTTTAAATCACTACCGCGCGTAACCTCCCTCTACCCGCCCGGTATCTATGGGATCGACCTCTGTTACCCTCCCGATACTATCGTGACCATTGAGACTTTCTAACTCACGTAAGTGTTATAGATCCCCATGTGCGCATTTCTGTTTTTTTGGAACCCATTTCCGTAATCTTCGCCTAATACTTTACCTAACTTTGGACTATACCTAGTGTGCTCAGTTACCATCACACTACATGACACCTTTTATTGCTTTCACTGTCCTGCTGGTACAAAGCTCGAAATGTATGAAAACGTTTTCAAATGTGTACATAAGTATTATTTATAGTTGTATATATTTGCATGAATCTTCGACTTTATATAATGATGATTGCTAAGGTCCTGTGTCCGTTTTTCCACAGGCCCCTGACGAAGGGTCACATGACCTGACCCGAAATGCATTGGGCAGAGTTATAATGGATGTATAATGATTACTCAAAGATATTGATACATAAAACTTTTGATGATTAACTAAGGAAAATGAAAAATCAATAAAAATCAAAATTGATGAAAAAATGGAGTAATGCCCACACATGAAACCTAGGGGGTCAGGGGGGTCTACTCTGCCCCCTAATGGTCTTTTCCCCCTTTGTTTTGGCCACCTCTTGTGTCTCGATCATACCGAGACACAAGATGGCGGCCGCACCATACCGTTTGGAATGTTTACAGACACCCGAAAGCCAATCAGCTTTCCGTGCGCAAGTCGCGTAGCGCGCCCGGAGAGCTCCCCGGAGTGCGTACCGGGGCGCGCTTACAGATATATATATTTTTTTAAATCTAAATTACTCAAAATCCACTGGAGCACATATCTTGAGACATAGCAAAGGCACATCGGGCTAACCGTCCCTACAATTTTGCCAAGATTGGTGGAAATCCATTCAGCCGTTCGGGCTAAAACTGAGGTCGACCGCCCATGGAAATTAACATGGGGAAAACGCGTTTTGGGACCCCCCTTTTATCTCGGCCCCCGCTTGACGCATCCCCCCCAAACTTTCAGGGACGGACCGGAGCTCGAAGAGGCCATTTTGAGGAAATTTTCATGCAGATTCGTCAACCGGCGCCAAAGTTATTCCAAATAGAATTTTGAGATTTAACATTGAAAAAAATCCTAACTATAACTACCTACTGGCAACTGCCAGTAGGTAATATATATATATATATATATATATATATATATATATATATATATATATATATATATATATATATATATATATATATATATATATATATATATATATATATATATAATTCAGTCTGGCCCAAGTTCGGAGGATCCCGGGTGCTCTGGGGCGGTGCACGCGAGGCGCAGCAGGACCCGCTGCGATTACAAAAATTCAGCTTATCCCGTGGGGAAATTTTTTCCTCATGCACTCCCGTGTGAAAGATTCAAAAACCACACCGGGTTTTAGGTCAAAATTACAGTTTCTTTATTTCAGCATCCAGCAAAACCTAACGCGTTTCGGTCTCTACGGAGACCTTGCTCACAGGTTAGTGTTTTTGACAACATTTTGCTTTTAAATAAAGAAGAAAAAAAGGAAGGGGGGGAAACCATTTGGGTTACATCACTTCCTGTAAGTTATACAGGCATTCTGGGACATGTAGTTTGTTAATTTTGTTCAACAAATAGCGCAAAACGTTGATTCCTTTATCTTTTTCATAGAATGCATACTTTCAAAATTAAATTAATGTTTCTTAAAGTTTGTGCATTTAACTCCTGCATGACGTAGAGAAGCCTCCACGAAATCATATTAAAGCCCTCCAGTGGGCAAACCCGTTTCACACCAAGTTCGTTCGTCAATTTTTATGCTAGTGCAAGAGTTCAAAAATTTTAGATTTCAATCATACTTTTCAAATCATGTATTACTAAGCGACTTAGATAAACATAATAAAGCCCTCTAGTGGGCAAAACCATTCTACACCATAAATCGTTCATCAACGTTTCACTGTGCAATATAGTTGCATGTTCAAACATGTCAAAAATGAAGAAAGATGTGTGAGAATAAATGTATGAATTAACAAAGAGTAAGCATCAGTCATTATCTGATAAGCGTGTAAGTACAACTTTACAGGTGGCAGTGTAGTTCTTCATCTTGATTGTGCCCGAACGGGCTCAAGGTCCGGAAATTCATAACCACTGGTTTGAAGCAAAGCATCAAATCTCTCAACTGAGGTTCACGGTATTGGAGACCATACCACAATGCAGCGATATGGACCCCACAAAACAAAGACTAAGAGCCGAATTCTTTTGGATCAAGAAATTGAACAGTCTTCAGCCATTCGGAATGAATGACCGAGGGGGTTCTGCCTTTTGGACGTCGTGAGTGCTGCCTGCCTCTTGCTCCACATTTCATCTCTGTGTCCAGCGCCAGCAAAACCTTCACGCCTCGCGGCCCCCGCTCCGCGGGTGCCGCTCGAAGGCAAGACTCTATCCGATCAAATTACCCAAAGTCACCTCGGAGTGCACAGGAGCACCATCGCGATTTGAGAGAGCGAAAATCAACCCTTCTCCTCGAGGCGGGACTGCGAGGACCAGCGTGCAGCGCGGCGCTGATCGGCCGCAGCTGGTCCTCTTCCCGCCCCCTCCACCGTTAAAGACCAAGCGGTGTGACAGGAGTGTGGGTTCTGCCTTTTGGACGTCGTGAGTGCTGCCTGCCTCTTGCTCCACATTTCATCTCTGTGTCCAGCGCCAGCAAAACCTTCACGCCTCGCGGCCCCCGCTCCGCGGGTGCCGCTCGAAGGCAAGACTCTATCTGATCAGATTACCCAAAGTCACCTCGGAGTGCACAGGAGCACCATCGCGATTTGAGAGAGCGAAAATCAACCCTTCTCCTCGAGGCGGGACTGCGAGGACCAGCGTGCAGCGCGGCGCTGATCGGCCGCAGCTGGTCCTCTTCCCGCCCCCTCCACCGTTAAAGACCAAGCGGTGTGACAGGAGTGTGGGTTCTGCCTTTTGGACGTCGTGAGTGCTGCCTGCCTCTTGCTCCACATTTCATCTCTGTGTCCAGCGCCAGCAAAACCTTCACGCCTCGCGGCCCCCGCTCCGCGGGTGCCGCTCGAAGGCAAGACTCTATCCGATCAAATTACCCAAAGTCACCTCGGAGTGCACAGGAGCACCATCGCGATTTGAGAGAGCGAAAATCAACCCGTCTCCTCGAGGCGGGACTGCGAGGACCAGCGTGCAGCGCGGCGCTGATCGGCCGCAGCTGGTCCTCTTCCCGCCCCCTCCACCGTTAAAGACCAAGCGGTGTGACAGGAGTGTGGGTTCTGCCTTTTGGACGTCGTGAGTGCTGCCTGCCTCTTGCTCCACATTTCATCTCTGTGTCCAGCGCCAGCAAAACCTTCACGCCTCGCGGCCCCCGCTCCGCGGGAGCCGCTCGAAGGCAAGACTCTATCCGATCAAATTACCCAAAGTCACCTCGGAGTGCACAGGAGCACCATCGCGATTTGAGAGAGCGAAAATCAACCCGTCTCCTCGAGGCGGGACTGCGAGGACCAGCGTGCAGCGCGGCGCTGATCGGCCGCAGCTGGTCCTCTTCCCGCCCCCTCCACCGTTAAAGACCAAGCGGTGTGACAGGAGTGTGGGTTCTGCCTTTTGGACGTCGTGAGTGCTGCCTGCCTCTTGCTCCACATTTCATCTCTGTGTCCAGCGCCAGCAAAACCTTCACGCCTCGCGGCCCCCGCTCCGCGGGAGCCGCTCGAAGGCAAGACTCTATCCGATCAAATTACCCAAAGTCACCTCGGAGTGCACAGGAGCACCATCGCGATTTGAGAGAGCGAAAATCAACCCTTCTCCTCGAGGCGGGACTGCGAGGACCAGCGTGCAGCGCGGCGCTGATCGGCCGCAGCTGGTCCTCTTCCCGCCCTCTCCACCTCTCTTGCTCATCCAATAAAATCTGTGCAGCCCCAACGCGGGACGCGCGCGGGGCGACTACCGGGGCGAAGACCGGGCAAAGAGCGGGCCGTTTAAGGCCGTTCAAGGACGGCAGAGGACGGCCCTGGCCCTGAACCCCTGCTTTTTCGCCCTCAATCATCATTAACGTCTAAGATGTCGGCCATGCGCAATAGAACCAGAAGTTGCGCGAAAAAAGCTACGGCGGTAGCACAGGTGACTGGACCTATAGATCTTTTTATTTCCCGTGTACATGAGACTATTGACCAAAGTATTGTTTTATTGGAAAAGAGAGTCTCCATGGACCTTGCAAATGCTAAGTGCTCATCCTTGGGTTCTCTGGCAAATGTTAAATCACCCGCTTTGCAGTCTTCGAATAATTGTTCCCTACCCCTAACCATGCCCACTAATAGTGCTCCGACTGTACCAAATACTGTTGATTTATCGGTTGCCCCATCAGACTCAGACCCGTCTTTTGTTGACCTGGAGGTTACACCAGATCTAGAAGCTTGTCAGTCACCTGGCAAAGCGGCGCCGAGTCTGAGTGGGTTTAATGATGTGGAAACAGCTCCTGTACCTATAGTTCCTCGGGGAAGGGCTTCCAATCTCCCAAAGGCTATATCTAAGAGTAAAAATAAAGTAAAAGCATCAGTTAGGAATCACAATCTGATTTCCCCTACTCCACAAATGACATCAGGTATTCCTTGCTGGGTGCAAAACATGGTAACAGATTTAAAATTAGACCTTGAAGCCACATTAGCAGCACAAATCAAGCCTTTAATTTCCAAATTGGACAGGCTTACATCTTTAATACATTCGAAATGGCCACACAAAACGAATGGGCAAGGGCCTGATCAGCCACAAGGGATTACAGAAGTAGCCCCTAAATGTTCATCGTGTATCCAGCCCCCTAAAGATGTATTAAACAACGTTCAAGTAACTGTAACCCCCGGGAACCCAGTTATATCTCATCTGTCGCAAACAGGGAACAATTCTGTCCAATCCACAACTATACCCACTTCGAAGGTGATGGCTCCTATTTTGACTCACCAACACTCTGTTGTTGATAATAATACCACCACTATTCAAGTAAAAGATGTTGTAGGGAAATCTAATACCCCTTCAGTACCTCTTCCTACGAACAAACCCGAAGGTCCTAAGCCAAAGCAGGCACATTTTAGGTCAATTAATCTACCACCAGAGGTTTCCCCTTTTGTGGTTGTGTTGACAGCAGTCCCCCCGTTGAAGGAGGGAGTAAAAGAAACTTTCACTGAGCTTAGAAATAAATGTGCTCAATGGCTCCACTTACATAAACCTCTACCTAACAGCATGAACGGTGAAATTCTTACCGTGCGTAGAGGGGACTGGGTGGGCAGAAGCAAGAAAACAATAGTAGGGGATGTAATTACAGTTAATTTTAGGGATATAGGGGCAGCTAGCTATATATGTAATGCACCCAACAGTGGTCCTGCGACTCAAATTAATCCACTTCCTTTGTCTTATTTTTTACCGATGTCTTCAAGACCAAACCCTCCTTGTTCCACTTTTCAAAGTAATAGAGGATCCGTGTACCCCCCGCAACATGCTGCCAAACCTTGGCAGCAACCACTACACCCTTCTCCTTTTCTTCCACATTATGTTAATTTTCAGCAGCAGCCATTAAATGCTCCATCTTTTCCCCTGCACCATGTTAATTCTCATTGGCAACATCCCCCCCATTTTCCACCACCCCTACTTCAGCCTGCCCATCAGTGGCAGCAACCCTTTCAGCCACCACAACCAGTTAAACACCAGTGGCAACAAACATGGCAGGACTTGCCCCCTTCCCAAGATCCCCTGTTCTTACAATTCGCCCATCCAAACAGATATGCTGTGTTAGACGAGGTAGATTGACTCAGCCCTACTGAAGCTTTGGATTCAAACATCTCTACGTCCCATTTAGATATGGCGAGTTCTTCTCCAGTCACACCTTTAGCCGCACTTCTTGAACCCTTAATGGTGTCATCGCTAATACCCCTCCCACGTATAGAAAATAGGGGTAGCCTTGATGCATGTACAGCTACTGTTAGCCCCAGATTAAGCCCAGATACCATCTCTCGGGAAGATGGTCCTGCTCTATTACGAGCAATTCAGCCAGAGTCGTCTGTTGTTGGCGATTCTGGTAAACCAGCAGGACTCTCTCTTGTTTCCTGGAACATTGCTGGCCTTGCCAGCAAACTAGGTACACCCTTCTGGACCAGCTTTTTGGGGGAGGGATTGGACATAATTTTATTGCAGGAAACTTGGTGTCTGGACCCTATTAATATCGAAGGGTACGCATCTTACTGTCTTAGAGCAACCAAATCTAGCTCGGGTAGGGCTAAGGGGGGCCTTTTGTTGCTTTTATCCACCAAGCTGTGTGATTGTACGGTCAAATACAGTACGACTGTTGGGACTCACAGCCAAGTTATAAGGGTGGAGTGCAGGAAGAATATTGATTTAGTTGTAGTAAATTTCTACAACAATATTTTTGATGCTACCAGAGGGGATATTCTACTGCCTCTAGAAAGGGAAATTGTCAAGGCCCTTGGTATCTCGAAAAGAAAGGCCGAGGTTGTCTGGGCAGGGGATTTTAACCTGCAGCCCTGCCATTTGTCTAACGGGAACATCTGCGGCTTTGGTGCAGCAACGAGTAGCCATTGGGGGGGCCTGGGTGCGAGGGAGGATTCTCCTCACTTCCAACATTGCAGTTATGGTTCCACATTAAATAATATGCTAGTCACACTAGACATGACCCTGTTAAACTGTAACACAAACATCCAGGCAATAACATGCCCTACATTTACAGGCAGAGATGCAGGATCATTTATAGATCATATTTTGTTGTCTAGCAGTGGAGACTTTACTGATCTGTATGTAAACGAAGAAAGTCTCAGTGACCATAACAGCCTTCGTGTTACCCTCTTGGGGCATGGTACCTCATTAGTTTCAGGTGGAAAATGTTCAACTGACTTAGTACCTATTAGACCAAAGGGTCTAAGGATTAAATGGACTGGATTAAATTCTAAGGTTAAGCAGAAGGAGGTTCTTACTCACTGTAAGAATCAAATTAGTTCCTGTTTGGATGATGATTGTGATTCTGGCTGCCTAATAGCTCACTTTGTTTCCATGAATAGTATTATTGATGGTATTTTTACTAAGGCCCCGTTAGCCAATAGTGGTCCGAAGCAGGGGTGGTTTGATAAGACCTGTATAGTCGCCCTCCGTGATCTAAAGAATGCTTTAGGCACCAAACCACGCGTCAAGACGGATATACAATATTTTAGGGCTAGATATAAAATAGCAATTAACACTAGGAAAAGGGTATTACAGACTGAGGCGTGGGATAAGTTGAAGGAAGCAGCCGAGACCAAAAACTGCAAACTGTATTGGGAAACAATTAACAGCCCGTTTCTCAATAAAGAAAATGTTCCAGAATTAACTTCTTATGTGGCATGCAGCGATTGGGTTAGTCATTTTTCCAAAATTTTTAATCCAGAAGGGTTATCTTCTGAGTCACTATCACCTGAGCCTACTCCATGGCTACCCCTCCCGTTGGGAATAACAGTAGAAGAAAGCCATGAAGCAATTTCTTTAAGCAAAGGAGGCAAGGCCCCTGGCCCCGATGGGGTCCCGCTGGATTTATACAAAGATGAACCGGCTTTATGGGCTCCCATCTTGGCGAGGATATTTAATTGCGCGGCAGAAACTAATTTTCCATCCACTTGGGGCCAATCGGTCATTATTCCTTTACATAAGAAAGGTGATAAATCAGAGGCCTCTAACTACCGTCCAATTTCATTATTGGACGCCTCTGTAAAGGTGATGAGTAGGATTTTGCTCAAGAGGCTGGAAGACTGGGCAACTGATTTTAACATCTTAACTAGAGTCCAATATGGCTTTCGGAAAGGCCTGGGCACATTGGACCAATGTGTAAATCTGGACCTTTTAATCAACAAATATACTGTGGCTAAAAATGGCAACCTCTTTTTATGTTTTGCTGATTTGAGCAGCGCTTTTGATTTGGTTAACCATCCCATTCTTTGGGAGGTTTTGCTTGATGCAGGGGCCCCAAGGGAAATAGTTCATTTTTTGGCTAGACTCTACGAAAAACTCTCCTGTAAGGTCCGCTATGGCACCCTTGGCGAATGTACCCCGTTTTTTAAAGTGTCTCGGGGCATACGCCAGGGATGTGTTTTGGCCCCACTTTTATTTTCCCTCTTTATTAATGACGTCGACCGTTCCTTGGTTGACATCCCAGCAGATGCCCCCCTGATTGGTGGTAAACCTGTTCCGCTGTTACTTTACGCGGATGACGCTGTTCTTTTATCCCGAACACAGATGGGCCTTCAGCGCCTAATCGATAATTTTATGCAGTTTATTCAAGTTAGGCGGCTTCGTGTGAACAAAACCAAGACGTATGTAATGTCATGCGGTCAGGCAGCTAAGCAGGTAAAGCATACCTTTTTCCTGGATAAGGAAAAGTTGACTCCTGTCAAGTCCTTTTGTTATCTAGGAATTACATACAACAATAGTGGGTCCTGGACCTCGGAATTTGATTCTATCAGACTAAAAATGCTGCGGTCTACTAGCAGTATTTTTCGTTTTGCCTCTAAACTTGGCTCACGAAGCATTTTAGACATGATGAACATATACAATGTATGTTGTGTCTCCTCTGCTCTGTATGGGGCAGGGGTGTGGGGACATAGCGAGGGTATATCCCTGCAGAAGGAGGAAAACAAGTTTTTAAGGAGGTTGTTATGTGTTCCCCCTTCTGCCTCCATCCAGCTGATCCATGAAGAAGTTGGGATCGAGTTCATTTCTGACTTAGCAGCAGTCCGGCCACTTTTATTGTGGCGTTCTATTTGGGCTAAGCCAGAGACTCGATTCACTCAGGATATTATTCTTGTTTGTATAGGCTTGGACCACTCTTCACGCATACAGTGGTTGAGATACATTCACCGTTGGTATCTCCTTCTTTTTAATATTGATGTGTTCCGTGAGCCTGAAGAGGTTGTTTCTATCTCAAAAAAAGAAATTAAGACAACGTTCCTAAACTTCCGAAAGGCAGAGCGAGATAAAATCTCTGGCAATCTTGTTACCGTGAAATTTTATAAAGATTTAAATCTAACTTCGGGATTCCAATCCTATCTTGTGTATGTGACTCGTCCCTCTCATCAGTATGTTTTAACACGTGTCAGATTGGGTATTGTTCACCATCTGGTTGCTTTTCCAAACACAAGAACCAGTTCAGATATACCCTGTCCGTGTGACAGTATTTCTCGGCAGAGTAGTTGCCATTTTTTACTTTTCTGTAAATGTTTTCATTTTTTCAGGTTAAAATACCTTAAGCCAATTTTTATTAAATACAATATTCGTACTACAGAAACAGCACTGATATTTTTATCCTCATTAGAGAACGAGGAGATTTGCTTTTTTCTGGCTACTTTTATTTTGAAGTGTACAGCTGCCAGGAAAAGTATTGTACTATAATATTTTTATACTTACCTGTCTGTACCTATGTTATACAGCTGCCAGGAATTGTTTTATGTTGCTATTATTGTTTACATTCCTGTCTGTATATATACGCCTTCAAATTTTATATCAATTTCTGTAATTAAGGTATTATTCATATTTGTTGATGTCCACAGTATATTATGATTATTTAAAAAATTTTGATGTACAGCTGCCAGGAAAGGCCTATTGAGTAATCCCTACTGATCTCCTGTCTGTTCATTTATGAATGTCTTGTATTTTATAATAGTATGTTGACTTATAGAGACAAGATTACTTATTAATTGTTGCACTCTAACCTTTTGCACATTGTCTTACCATCTTTTCCTATAAGTGTTCATATGGTGATTTTAAATATTTTAACTATGTACTTCTTTTTGCTTGTATGATTTGTATGTACAAATCGAATAAAAGCTTTTGAAATTGAAATTGAATTGAATGACCGAATCGAATATTCATGTTTCCTATAAATAGCATCCTATAAGGACCATTCCAACCCCCCCCCCCTTGAATCTCTGGAAAATAATTAATGATCAATGAACCTGATGTCTACACTGGTATTTGTAATTGTGACAAGACTTTTCATTTTTATTGACATCCATGAATGTAATGGATTTTATAGTTATCATGTTTGAAGTATTCATACATCAATGTTTTGCTACACATTTGAACACACTGAACATCTTTCATGTTCTTCCCTTACTGCTGTAGTCTTATCTCTATTTCTCATTCTTCATCCGAGCATTCTTTATTTAGTCCTTTTTCCATTTCTCTAGCTTTATCGGTACCCTCACTTCGGGTCGATTACATGTCTACGCAGATTAATTCACTAATTCATTTTTATTAATTCATTTCATCCACTTTACTTTACCACCACCGCGCCATCACTATAGACATTTAAAACTACCTGTTTCCTTCGATCCCCAGTACGGAATACATTTGAGAAGTCTTTCCTTGACTTCCATTGCTAACACGATCACGTGACCGGAACCCAGATAGCCCTTTAAATCACTACCGCGCGTAACCTCCCTCTACCCGCCCGGTATCTATGGGATCGACCTCTGTTACCCGCCCGATACTATCGTGACCATTGAGACTTTCTAACTCACGTAAGTGTTATAGATCCCCATGTGCGCATTTCTGTTTTTTTGGAACCCATTTCCGTAATCTTCGCCTAATACTTTACCTAACTTTGGACTATACCTAGTGTGCTCAGTTACCATCACACTACATGACACCTTTTATTGCTTTCACTGTCCTGCTGGTACAAACCTCGAAATGTTGTATGAAAACGTTTTCAAATGTGTACATAAGTATTATTTATAGTTGTATATATTTGCATGAATCTTCGACTTTATATAATGATGATTGCTAAGGTCCTGTATCCGTTTTTCCACAGGCCCCTGACGAAGGGTCACATGACCTGACCCGAAATGCATTGGGCAGAGTTATAATGGATGTATAATGATTACTCAAAGATATTGATACATAAAACTTTTGATGATTAACTAAGGAAAATGAAAAATCAATAAAAATCAAAATTGATGAAAAAATGGAGTAATGAACTTTTGTCTAAAAGAGATAAAATAGGAAAAGAAACAATCAAAGTTTCAAGTTAAACCACAGCGCACAGTTAGTGGAAGTTAGTCAACTTTCACACAATCCTTCATTACAAAAGACACGAATAGGCATCGTGTGACAACGTGTAGCGCTAAACAAAAAATCACATATACCTCAAGGAAAACTTTTGAATAAGAGTGTGCACAGAGACCAAAAAACTTTTCTCATTGAATATACTGCCTAATCCTCTCTCTGTAGCACCAACAACTAAATTCTGAAAATGCAACTCGACGACATAGCTCAAATAACAGCCAACAAAGCAGAAACATTGGCATTTACGCCTGAAGCCGCAAAAGACATTTACGGACTGATACAAGAGACCAGAGCTTTCACACCTCAGATTTCAACTGTAACACAATTACTACGCCAATTTGAATATATATCCAAAAAGGAAATTAACCAAAGGCTTCACGCCACAACATTGATTCATTATCACAAGCACCAAAGAATTCCTCGGGGACTACGAATAGCCCTTAAACCGATGCTATGTAAAAACAACAAAAAATTCATTGAAAGATGGTACCAAATCCTAAACAAATGTTCTCTAGATTTAATTCTATTAATAATTGAAGAATTATCAAAAGTTCTAAAAGAACTAGAGGAAGAACTGGAAGGCATAAAAAGAGAACTGAACAAACAGGAAGATCTACAACAACTACTAGAGGATATTAACAAAAAACTTGAAAGATACACCAAAGAGGTGAATGACCGAAAGATTCGAAAATATCGACGTGATACTATCGATTATAAATTAGAAGAGGTGTACACGTGGGCTGAAATTTATAATCAACGAAAATGGCAACAACCACAAGCGCAATCGAAATCAAATGTGGGCTCATCCCAAGAAAGCGTAGTTTCAGAATCCGACATTGCAAAAACAAGAGAACAAATCTCAAAAACAAAAGAACTAATTCCATCTACATCAAAACCACTAGAGTCACAAAAATCTCAAACACAAGTTCAAAAACCGGCTTTTTTAGATGTAAGCCCAGCAGCGAACGAAACACCACAAGCTACAAAACAAGGAGAGGTAAAGGAAACAGAAGAGGAAAGAATAAAACGAGTAACAAGGAGCCAAACGAAAGTGACCTAGTCATTAACACCTCTAAGAAACAACTCAACGAAACTGAAATAAAAATTCTGAACAAGGGTACTTCGTTTGTCCCAACCTACCAATCTAATTTAGCTGAAACAGAAATAACTGTTTTTAAATTTTTCAGGAACTTAAAATTGCGCTATTTCTTCAAAAACAATGAGAACATGCCACCTCAGGAACTAGATAGTCAAACCAAAGAATTTAAACCCAAAAGCACATTTTGTGCGCCGATCACCCACAAAACTATTGAAGCCTTTGAACGATCAATACTAACTGATCTCCAAAAAATCAAATTTGCCAAACCGAAGAGAATGAATCTATCACCTCGTGAATGGAATATCCTAAAGAATTTAAGTCAAAACGAAGAACTGACCTTCCAAAGAGCCGACAAAGGGGGAGCTCTAATAGTAATGGACACCAGCTTTTACCTTGAAAGTGTTAATACACATGTTAAAGACATCAACATATACATGCCAATTGACACAGATCCAACTGATGAATATAAGTGTATACTACAACGGATAATTGACAAAGCACTTGACATGAAAATAATCAGCAAAAAGACTCATCAATTTCTGGAAACAAAATACCCAAGACGACCCAAGCTTTACATGTTACCAAAAATCCACAAGGATAAAAAAAAACCACCATTCAGACCAATAGTCTCTGCCTGTGGCTCAATCTCTGAACCGTTAGGTCAATACATCGACTGGTTTCTTCAACCTATAGTACAAGAAGGTAACACATACGTAAAGGACACGACTGATTTTCTAAAAATACTCAATGAAGTGACACTTTCACCTGGAAAAGAATACTGGCTATGTACGATAGACGTGACCTCACTCTACACCTCCATCCCCCATAACAAAGGAATGGAAGCTCTGGAATGGAGCTTACTCAAGAAAAATGAGATGGAAGAAAGTCAAAAAATGTTCCTTTTGGAATTAATGCAGTTTGCCCTATTCCACAGTTATTTCGAATGGCAACAGCGCTTCTACAACCAAAGCAACGGAACATCTATGGGCTTTGGGGGAGCCCCAGCATATGCATGTATCTTCATGTCAAAATTCGAAACAGATTTCATCCTCAACAACCCAGACTGGAGAAACAATCTAATTGTATTCAGAAGATACATAGATGATATTTTTCTATTATGGCAAGGAAACAAAGCGACACTGGAAAACAACATCAGTCTCATGAACACCAGATACGAAAGAATCAAATTTACACATAACATTCATCGAGAATCCATTGTATTTTTGGATGTAAGAGTCAACATGACTGATTTTCACTTCTCCACTCAAGTGCACATTAAGCCAACTGATAGGAACTCAAGTTTACTTTTCCAAAGCTTTCATCCCATAACTTTGAAAAAACATCTACCCACATCACAACTGATTAGATTGAAACGCATCACATCAGATCCACAACAGTTTGAAATCTCTATGAAAGATCAAATCAAAAAATATCTAGAAAGAGGATACCCCACTACTGTTCTAGATGAATCCATGAAAAGAATCAACATCATGCCAAGAGAAAAACTCTTCATACCTAAGACCAACACAACAGAACAAAAAACAGTATGTGTTCTCAAATATTCTACTGAAGCCATGAAAATCAAAAAGATTATTAACAATCACTGGAATTTAATCAAAATGGAACCAGACTTGAAGGATCTGTATAATGACAACATTACTTTTGCGTTCCGAAGATCAAAAAACCTGAAAGAAATTCTAACTACCACACCTAACAAAGTACAAAAATCAAAATTCAAAGGAATGTGTAAATGTTTTAACTGCACCCATTGTAATAATGTTATAGTGGGTAACAAATTGCGACATCCAACTCAAGGCTATGAAATTGACTTAAAACACACCAGTACCTGCGACACTACTAACACCATCTATGCCATCAAATGCCCGTGTGGCAAGATTTACGTAGGCCAAACGGAAAGGAAAATTAAAGTACGGATAACAGAAGACAAATCTAATATTCGACTTCACAACCAGAAATCAACTGTAGCTAACCACTGGTTTGAAGCAAAGCATCAAATCTCTCAACTGAGGTTCACGGTATTGGAGACCATACCACAACGCAGCAATATGGACCCCACAAAACAAAGACTAAGAGCCGAATTCTTTTGGATCAAGAAATTGAACAGTCTTCAGCCATTCGGAATGAATGACCGAATCGAATATTCATGTTTCCTATAAATAGCATCCTATAAGGACCATTCCAACCCCCCCCCCTTGAATCTCTGGAAAATAATTAATGATCAATGAACCTGATGTCTACACTGGTATTTGTAATTGTGACAAGACTTTTCATTTTTATTGACATTCATGAATGTAATGGATTTTATAGTTATCATGTTTGAAGTATTCATACATCAATGTTTTGCTACACTTTTGAACACACTGAACATCTTTCATGTTCTTCCCTTATTGCTGTAGTCTTATCTCTATTTCTCATTCTTCATCCGAGCATTCTTTATTTAGTCCTTTTTCCATTTCTCTAGCTTTATCGGTACCCTCACTTCGGGTCGATTACATGTCTACGCAGATTAATTCACTAATTCATTTTTATTAATTCATTTCATCCACTTTACTTTACCACCACCGCGCCATCACTATAGACATTTAAAACTACCTGTTTCCTTCGATCCCCAGTACGGAATACATTTGAGAAGTCTTTCCTTGACTTCCATTGCTAACACGATCACGTGACCGGAACCCAGATAGCCCTTTAAATCACTACCGCGCGTAACCTCCCTCTACCCGCCCGGTATCTATGGGATCGACCTCTGTTACCCGCCCGATACTATCGTGACCATTGAGACTTTCTAACTCACGTAAGTGTTATAGATCCCCATGTGCGCATTTCTGTTTTTTTGGAACCCATTTCCGTAATCTTCGCCTAATACTTTACCTAACTTTGGACTATACCTAGTGTGCTCAGTTACCATCACACTACATGACACCTTTTATTGCTTTCACTGTCCTGCTGGTACAAACCTCGAAATGTTGTATGAAAACGTTTTCAAATGTGTACATAAGTATTATTTATAGTTGTATATATTTGCATGAATCTTCGACTTTATATTATGATGATTGCTAAGGTCCTGTATCCGTTTTTCCACAGGCCCCTGACGAAGGGTCACATGACCTGACCCGAAATGCATTGGGCAGAGTTATAATGGATGTATAATGATTACTCAAAGATATTGATACATAAAACTTTTGATGATTAACTAAGGAAAATGAAAAATCAATAAAAATCAAAATTGATGAAAAAATGGAGTAACAAACTTTTGTCTAAAAGAGATAAAATAGGAAAAGAAACAATCAAAGTTTCAAGTTAAACCACAGCGCACAGTTAGTGGAAGTTAGTCAACTTTCACACAATCCTTCATTACAAAAGACACGAATAGGCATCGTGTGACAACGTGTAGCGCTAAACAAAAAATCACATATACCTCAAGGAAAACTTTTGAATAAGAGTGTGCACGGAGACCAAAAAACTTTTCTCATTGGCTATAAAAGGGCCCCGCGGGGCAAAAAAAAAAAATTTTTTTTTTATGGTTTGCGCGGGGGGAGCGCCCGGTACGTGCACCGGGGAGCGCACCGGGGAGCGCACCAGGGAGAAAAGAGAATGGCAGAGTTTTAAAATTTAAGTCATTTTATATAAATGGGAGGTAGTTCTGAAAAGAACTGTTTTTTTATTCTTTTTGTTGTTTTATATTTTTTGGGGGGTTTTTAAACATTTTATTCTTTTTTTGGTTTTTCTGAACATTTTTTGCTTTTTTTTCTATTTTTTAAGGGGAGAAACAAAAAACAGGCAGTTCAAAAGGGCTCAACAGGAGAAAAAAAAAGTGCAACAAATTAATATTTCCTTTGGCACTTGTGGTTTTCTCAAGCACGATTAATAAGAGTGATGCATTGCTCACCATAGCAAATCGTTTGACCACAAAATTTACAAACCATTTTAAAATTTGAAAAGTTGGTTTGTATGATGGAGCATGTCTCCCTAACTTCCGGTCCTGATGGGGTGGAAACAGTAGTTTGGGAGGTGCTGGCAGAAGATTGAACAGGGTTTTTGGCCAGTTCCCTGACCTCTGCCCTAGAATAGTTATTGGGATGCTTTCTAAGCATATGCCTAATCATTGTGTGGTTGCCGAAGGAGTATTTCTTGTTGGGATTCCCCCTTGACAGCTCCTGAAGACAGATTAGGCAGGTTGCTTTAGGTGCATTTACTTTTTTTTGTCACTCGGGATAGAAAAAAATTGCCATATGATGTGCTCTTTTGGCTTGTAGGTTAAGTTGTCCTCTCGGACGAATCTACTCTCCTCTTCGTCCTCATCCTCCTCCTGTTCTTGATCTCCACCACTGTGAAGTTGTGGAGGTCCTTGTGGTGGTGGAGGTGGTGGTGGTGGTGGTCCAGAAGATCCAGCAGCTGCAGCTAATGTAGCCATTTTCGACAGATATAAGTAAAGGTCTTCCTCTCTCAAAGCAAAAAGGTAGAATAAGGAAAAAAAGTGTGGGCCTTCATCATTTGGAAAAAAAAATATCCTGAACCAATGAAAAGTGTTAATTTTAGGTCACATGACCAGGGGTTTCATCATTATGAAACCAAAACTGTTATGAACCAACGAAAAGTGTTATTTTTAGGTCATATGACCCGACGCGCTTACGCTACGCGCTTCGGGCGCGCCCCGGGTCGCGTCACGTAAGCGCGTCGGAAGATTACGTTGCGCGATCGTATTCGCTCGACTGCTTCCGGGTGCTCTTACGCCGTGCGTATCACGCGGACGCGGCTACGCGATATGTCATGATCATGTTTTCGTTCGCGAAAATGGCGCTTACGGGACGCTCCCCGGGGCGCGCTCCGGGGCGCAAAAACCAGAGGTTTCACACCAGTTATAGTTAGGAATTAGCATTTAAAAAACCTATTAAATTCACTGAAAAAACCATAGGTTTCACACCAGTTATAGTTACCAGGAAATTTTACTGACATAAAACCATTGAAATTCCCACGTTATAGTTAGTTGGACTCACTATAACTTGCGCGTGCAATGCACTGCTGATGACGTCACATATTACATCACTCATGACAGGGAGGGACCCAGAGAGACGACCCTGGGGCCAAAAACAAAACAAAAAATGGCAAAAATGCCCATAATCCCTCAAGACTATCGCTGGATTGGAAAAAAAGAACTGGGTGCTGTGCCACAATTTTTTAATATAAGCCCTGAGGAGCCTACCCTCGGGCAAAAAACTATTTTTTGGGGAGGGGGGCCATATGACTCCCCTACCAGAGCAATTAGACACCCTTGGGAGCCTACCCCGGGACAGTTTTATAATTTATGGGGAGGGGGACTGCATGGCCCCCATGGACCCCAGGAAGCCCAACTCTGGGACTAAAATCAATTCTGATGGGGAAGTGCCTCTAAAGGCTCCGGGAAGCACACTCTCAGGCCGAAAATGCAGCCAATGGGGAGGGAGCTCTGCTGCCTTCCTCCCTGAGCCTGAAAAGACATCGGGGAGCCCACCCCGGGGCCAAAAACGTGACAAATGGGGAGGGGGCAACGCAGCTCCCCTCCCTGCACCACTAATAGCCCAGGGAGTCCACCACCGGGATCGGCTCAGCAGCTATCTCCCGGGGTACCTAACCCAGGGACATAGAGGTTTTCCATCCTGCAGCGGCAGGGAAATCTGTTTTTGTTCTTGCTTGATGGGAACATTTTTAAATCTCCTGCCAAACAGGAGCAAAAAACAAGTCCGCTCTCAGTGGGCGGGAGCTTTCAAAATGCTCCTGCCCGCTGGGAGCAGACTTTAAATCTGGTTATGCGGGCAGGGAAAAATATCTAAATATTTCTCCTGCCCAAAGGGCGGGAGCATTGCCAGCTGCCACTGGAAGTAGGAAGCTAGCTGGGGCAGCCTCCAATGTTACTTTGCCGGACACTAGGGGACGGAGTCCCCGGGGCCAAAATGTGCAAGTGTAGGGGGGCCGTGTGCCCCCTCCCCAAACATCATGCTGGGCATCAGGGGATGGGATCCCCGGGTGCCGTAATTGGCCCAGTGAGGGGGGCAATTTGCCTCTTCCCCCTTTAAAATGCACCTGGGCCCGGGTGTTGAGACATTTGAGATGTCATCAGTGATATAAATGATGTCAAAGAACATCTCATGAGTTATGTCATATGTGAGGTCATAAGCAGTGCATAGCGAAGGTGTAAGTTATAGTTAGCGCTGCTAACTATAACTGGTGAATAACGCTACTTTAACCTTTGGTCTTTTTCATTAACTTTCCAAGTTTTTTTTTAAACGAAAACAGATATTTTTATTACACCTAACTATAACATTACTTTAACCTTTGGTTTTGTCAGTGAACATATATCTATACTACTATTATAAAGCAAGAACTTTGGACCTTTGAGGCGGGTAAACTCGGGAACCACAGCGCCAATCCAGACACCCGATACATCATTGTAATGGTCAGGGTGTGCAGATGGACATAGGCTATATAAATAAAAAAATGACAATGTGGAATACTTTCTAGCCCTTGCATATGTCAACTCGCCCTCATTTGGCAGGTGTCTCCCTCTTCCTAACAACATTCACCCTCCTAAATAGCAATATGGCTTCACTGACGTGTATTTTCCATCTCTGCAAATGTGCCTCACCTCTAAACTGGTTTTATTCCTTTGACTTTAATGGTATCGCCCTTGTACACATCTGGCTTTTGAGTGCCAACTGGTCGACAGGTATGCGTTTGGATTTATAACTGGCCGCCTGTTAAGTTGGGCGTACAGGTATAGTGATCTTTTAGCATACTATTCTGTGTATCAGATTTAAATGCAGATGTATGAAATCTGTTTGGTGGAATGGTGGATATTTTATATTAGCATACACATACGAAAGATTTCCTATATGCAACTGCCTTCAAGAAAGATGTGTTTGTGTTTTCAACTTAATCAAGTTTTGCAGAGGGCCTCTAGCTCTAGCTACCCATATTTTATTTAATTCTGGGCATAAATTGTCGATTTACACATTTTAACACCTCTTTACACTAGAGACGCTCAAGTCACCAGGACAAAAAATATGCTTTGAGGGTGGTGGGGGGAGCAAAGAGGAGCGGGTGGGGGGGGGAGTGGAAAAGCAGTACATGAGGGTGTGGGTGAAAGAAATGTTTGAGAGCTCATGGGAAGAAAATGGAGCGTGGGAAGGGAAAGGAACACTCAAGAGACCGTGGCACACAAGAATGACAGCAACACAGAGTGGGAGAGAAGCGTGTGAGGGAGAAACGCAAGATGGGGAGTGGTACATGAAAGTAATACTTGGGGATAGTACATGAGAGTAAGAGCTAGAAAACACATGCAATGTCATGAAGTACTTAATTAAAAAGAAAAACATGAGTTACTGTTGCCTAAAATTGAACAGTGGACGGACACACGTCAGATAATTCAACAGGATGGTAAAGAGGCTGTGCTCTATGGGAGGGAAATACAAAATAGATAAGGCAAACAATTAAACAAGAGGCAAGGAAATAAAAGTCACAACAGATCTTTTTTGCCAGACAGCGGTGCTGCCTGGTTAGATTCGATCTAAAAATGCTATATTGGAAAATTTGAGTGAATGGGGGATTTAGCTGTCCCAGAAAAAAGTACAAGAAGCTGTAAGGGAATTCCTCATGAAGAAGATGATACTTTAAAGTGTCCTGAAAAAAAAGGTGATCATAACCATTTAAATAAAAAAAAAAGCTGAAGCAGTAAATATACAAAACAAATATTGCTTTCGTAATACAGTGCAGTCTGTGTGTTCTCTTTTGTACTGCCAGTCACCGGTGTATTCAATTGTGTAGCCTTTGACCGTGTCATGTATGTGCATGTCACTTGCATGATCGAGGTAACTATTAGCAGCAATACTACATGTCTCTCGGAGAACTTTCAAGTGCTCACCATCCTTTTTCCCCAGCAGAAGGCCCCCCCCCCCCTCCCAAGGGGCGGCAATCTGAGGGATAGCCCCGGGCGCCACAAGCTCTAGCTACGTCTGGGTTTGCGGCTCTTCAGGTCCCACCACAAGTGTATGCAGATACCCCGAGCACCTGCCTGTTTTACGTGGCGTTAAAATCTGCTAAATGCACAGACTCGCGCTCAAAGAACACAGTGAGATGAGCCCCAAATTCATGGGAATGTCAGGGAATAAAGTTAGCGCACAGTGTGTGGGGGAGAGAAGATGAACTGAGCTGCTGAGCGGAAGTGAGGAGCAGGGAACCTACAGATGGCGGAATCCTGGCAGAACGGCCAGATCCCGACGCACCGGGGGTGACTGCAGGCGTCGTGCGAGCGCCGCCAAACCTCTTACATGCAGTAGCAAAACCTTTTTTAACAAACACATCGATTTTCGTGCTAATGAACTCGAAATACAAGTTGCAGGTGCATCAGTCAGGTTGTCTCGAAAAGGAGGAATGCAGGCCTGCATCTAGCGAATGTTTACACATATTGCACTTTATGTTGAGAGTGGGCGCAACCTAAACTTGCAAGCCCCAAGCATCTGAACATAGTTAGTCTCTGTAAGAAATGTAGAGAGCACGGACACAGATCACTTCTAGCCTGCATGCGCGGTGTGCATATGCACCTAGGTCCGGGCCTCTTGGCCCAGTGACTAATTAATCCACCGAAGGGATCGGGTTTTTTACCTTATGGTCTCAAGTAGAAACCCTAATAGGTGCACTCAGCCCTTCATCCTTCGACGGTCAATAACATGGGCACCATTGAGCTGGGTAACAATAAAAACCTGTAATTCAGAGCTAAACTGCTCCAAGGGTAGGGTGACCAGATCTTGAGAACCCAAAACCTGGACATTTTGCATAAATAGAAGGACTACAATTTTACATCAACGGTGCTGCGCAGAATGACAAATCTTATCAACATAGAAACACAGTAGAAGCGCTGGAAAAAAAAGCAATGTCATTTTTCAAATGAGCATCATACCTGTTAATTAAATTGCTTACTTTTAACTGCTGCTAACTGGCACGACTTAAGAATCTATATCTATACTATACTACTATTATAAAGCAAGAACTTTGGACCTTTGATGCGGGTAAACTCAGGAACCACAGCGCCAATCCACACACCCGATACATCATTGTAATGGTCAGGTTGTGCAGATGGACATAGACTATATAAATTTAAAAAATATACGTTATTTAAAAAATTGACGTTTAAAAAAAAGTAGTCCCTTGCAAGTAGCGCCGGCCGCGACCTGCGTGGTGACATCAGGAGCGCGGGGAGGAGCGGCGTGCAGGAGCGGCGTGCAGGAGTGGAAGAGGACCGGCGGACATCAGCGCGGGGAGGAATTGCGGACAAGCTGGAAGGACCGGTGAGGAGCGGGAAGGAGTGGTGAGGAGCGGCGGACAGGCGGTGAGGAGCGGCGGAGAGGAGCGGTGAGCGGCGGATGAGGTAGGGTATTTATTTAATTGGGGTATAGTCAGTGTGGGTGTGGCAGAGTCAGCGCGGGTGTGGCAGAGTCAGCTAATAGTAGTATAGATTTATTAAAGAGCGGAGAGCGGCGGATGAGCAAAAAACAAAAGCAAACGTTACATTAAATGAAGCAAGCGGATGAGGTAGGTTATTTATTTATTTATTAAGGAGCGGGGAGCTGCGGATGAGAACATTACAAGTGAGCAAAAAACAAGAGCAAACGTTACATTAAATGAAGCAAAAGCAAAAATGACACGTGAGCCAAAAAAATACAAGAGCTAGCAAACAGTGCATTACAAAAGTGACAATCATGAGCGTAGCAAACGGCGAATTACAGGAGGAAAAAATGACGTATGCAGGTTACAAAAGCATACAAAGTAAACATAGAGGTAATCGTGAGCCAAAAAAATACAAGACCTACCAAACGGTGCATTACAAAAGTGACAATCGTGAGCGTAGCAAACGGCGAATTACAGGAGGAAAAAGTGACGTGTGCAGGTTACAAAAGCATACAAAGTAAACATAGAGGTATAATACTGCAATATATGGAGGAAGGCTCCGGGGGACCCAGGGACAACGTCGGGGCGGCGGGGGTCCTAAAGCCTAATTGCTCCCGGACAACGTCGGGACGGGCTGCTAGTGTATATATACACCACTGTATAGGTATATTTATGACCAGGTTTTTGTTTTAAATTCACTTTTTGGCACGTTTGACAAACCTTCAAAAAACTTCCCAAAACAAAAGTTCATCCCCTCAGCTCCTTCCTTGAAAGTTTCGGGGTGATCCATTTAGCGAGGGCTTAAAACAAAGGACATTCCCAAAGCACAATGTACCCATGCAATTTCCATAGGGATAAACATAATTACACCAAATTTGTCAGAAAGCTAGATCTTTACACCAAGAGTGTGCATTTTATGATTTGTCTTAAATCTGTTCAACATTGTTGTGTATCTGGACGGTTGGGTTTGTGGGACCCTCGTGGGAGTCCTGCAGGAATGCAACTTCAAATAATAGAGTAATCTGATTGGCTGAAGGGGCTTTTTCTCCCGTCGGCTCTCTTGGTCCTGCAAGAGGTTCCTGGGAGTCCTACAGGAGCTCATGCTCTGATTGGCTGGCCGCACCATGAAGAGAAATATTGCAGCTGGCAGAGGGCTGGGAGCTAGGCAGAGGTACCCTGACCCACTGACACCCTGGATCGTATGGGATGTTCACAGAACGACCCCCCCACCCCGGGTCAAATTTAATAATTACATATTTGGGATGCTGTGATTGTGTAGGACTCTGGATGCCATGATTGTGCGGGACTCTGGCAGGAGCCAGTGGGACTCCAAAGCTATTGCAGGAGTCTTACAGGAGTGCAGGGGCTGCAAAGAGGCCAATGGGATCAGAAAAGCATTAAAAATGGGAGGGCATGAGTGTCTGTGATGGTTTGGCTGCATATGAGTGGTTAGACTTGCAGCTAATCCATGCTACGCGCATCCAAAGACTGTGCGTTGTGGGGGCCTGGGCACTCAAACTTACACCGCGCATGACAATGGACATCTTACTTTACGTTAACAAAACGAACAAATTCACTGAAGAAAACAAAGGTTAAAGTGTTGTTATAGTGAGGAATTGTAATGATATCTTACTTTATATTAAAAAACTTAGAAATTAATTCAACAAAAGGTTAAAGGGATGTTAGAGTTAGGTGAAACTTTCAGTGACAACGTAACGTTTTAAACAAACAAAAGCACTGAAATTCAACTGCTATCGTTATCTCAAGTAACTTTAGCTTGCTCATTTGCCATGCAGTGCTTATACCCTCACATATTACATCACTCATTACATGTTAAATGACTGCATTGATAACATCCCTAATGGCATCGGATATTACATCTTTTTTTTTAAACTTATTTTTATTTAGAACTTGCACAGTATGGTGCATTACATGAAGGTGCATAAGGGAACAATGCAGCAATAAGGAGCATGTAGTGTCATATGGCTAGCAGTACGTCGCAGATAGACATTATATTGAACATGCACAGGTGTTGGTGGTCTTAGCTCAGGTGCATCATGGAGGAATTTACAGTTCCACAACAACACAATAAGTAGACAGTGCATTATATCCAAGAATAAAGCATTTTTTAGAAAAGATAATAATGAACAACTGTGGTAGCAGCAGATCAGTAAGGGTGTGTATGCCCATGGCAGTCAGGCAAGAGTAAAGAGGAGAACAGGATCTGTGGTCTCAGGTGCTCATGTGGGACTAGTTGCCTCCCTCATAATGGGACAATGGTTGGAGGGGAAACAGAGGGTCAGTCGATGTAGAGCCCAATCCGGCAATAGGTGGCTACAACTCATTGGGAATCCAATGAAACAGAGCAGCCAAAGGGGTAAAACCTGTCTCAGGCGGGTCTCACCTAGCAACATATGGGGAGCGCAGCCATCTCCACCTGCAACATCTCCATGTATATCCCCCACCCCCTAATCATCCACTTTCCCAGACTCTGCTGTACTTCATTCAGGAATTTGAGGGGTTAACTCCCGGTGTCACTAGTGGTGCAGCGAACCCTGCAGCCTGAGTAAGTCCAGTTGGCGTGGCCCCCGGCTTGTCAACAGCCATCAGCCTTTCCAACATGTCCCCAAGATCTCTAGGTCTGGATTCGTGTTCTCATCAGTACAGACCAAGTGTAGTCACTGTTCCTTATCCTCCCCATTCACTCAAATCAGCCCTCCATTTGTCCAGTCTGGGGGGGTCAAATGTAATGCAATGCAGCGTTTGGCCAACACAAGTTCTACTAGGGCGAACCTATGGCGCATTCGTGTCCCCGTCTTTGGGGTCGGAAGAACACCCAAAAGGCAATGCTTAACTGAGGGCTCGATCTGGTTCACCACGACGTCCAGCAGCACTCACAACACCTCTGACCAATGAACTTGCAACCTCGCACAATACCAAGTCATATGAAGGAATGTCGCTTGCACCAGACCACACCGGGGGGCATGCCGGCGAGTGTGCTGCATTAAAACGACTTACTAGCTGAGGTGTCAGATAGGTGCAATGCAAATAATGGAATTGCTTGAGCTTAAAGGAGGCATTGCTGAAAACCTCACAGACCTGCGCCAATGCTAGCTGCCATTCTCCATTTGAGATGGGCAGTGACAGGTCTGCCAACTATCTGTCCCGGATCTTCGTCACATCGACCCTATGGTCCGCCTTCAGGACTTTCTATTTGTGTGAAATTAGCCCTCTAGAGGAGCCCGGGTCAAGCAGTATTTGCAATGTCTGTGATTCTACTGGCTCATCTGGAAAAGCCACCCATAAATAACAGTGCGTATGTGAAATTTATGCATATTGCAAAAATTGACCAGGTGGCAATTGATAACACTCCCTTGTGTCTTCAAGTGAGAGGAAGGTGCCATTAAAATACAAGTCCCCAGCCATCGAGCACCCCCATCGTACCACTGTGTAAGGACCATCACGTTCTTTATCTGACTGAAACTGTGTAGCCATCTCAGGTGGAGCAGCTGCTCGTATGGGGCTCTGCGGAGTACCAAAGTGAACGCCCACTCCCATATCCCTGCGAACTGACGAACTATGAACGGGAAATCCGCAGGGACCTGTGAGCCCATCATTTGACACCCCAGAAGGTCACCCCCGCCCCACTCTTCTAACAGGGTCTTTTAAGTATTTGGACCCTCAGTATACCACTGTGCCGCATACTGCAGTAGTCCTGCAAAATAATAGAGGGTAAAATCTGGAAGACCCAGGCCTCCAGACTCCATATCCAATTTTAATACCTCTAGCTTCGCCTACTAGCCCACACCAGAGGGATCGGAAGGCTGTTGAAGGGCATAAAAGTGGTGCACATAGAGGCAGCGCAGAGCATACCCATCTTGCTGAGGACCACCCTTTGCATAATGGAGAGGGAAAGGCGGTTCTAGAACTAAATGGAGGCGTCTAGACCCATAATGACTGCTCCCATGTTTAATGCTTTGTTAGCTTCAGCCGTATGGGCGACCTGTATACCTAGATATCGAAAGTGGTCACACTCCCAACGAAGATACGTAGCAGGTAGAGTAGCAGCATCCACCCCAACCAGCTCTGCCAGCGGGAATAGAACTGACGTCTGGTGTTTGGCGCACAAGCCCAAGACCATCCCAAAATAGGATAACACATCTAAGAGCACGGGTATCGAATCTCCAAGAGGCTAACATATAGAAATGCATCATTGGCATATAAGGAGACAACATGAGTGCATTCCCCTACCATGATGCTCTACCCGGCTATATACTGACGCAGCCGTATCGCCAGGGGATCCATTACCAGGGGAAAAAGGGAGCGGGAACTGCCTCTTGCCCCGCTCTACAGGGATACCCACGGAGACTACGTTCCTGCTGCAGACACATGCCAGCAGTTAGCTGTAGAGCAATCGTACCCAGGAAGTGAACTCCTGGCCCAGTCCCATCCTCCCCATACTTACCAGAGGAAATCCCAGCTTAGAGTATCGAATGCGTGTTCGATTGCTAAGGCGACCATTACTGCAGCCATATCGACACCTCCCACCAAGTGTATTATATGGGAAAGCAGCCGCAAATTCATATGTGTCCCTCTGCCTCCTTATGGACCAGATGGCTCACTACATGGCCCAGATGCATCGCCAGGGTGATACCCAATATTTTTGTGTCCATGCCCAGCATGGATAGGGGATGGTACAAAGCAGGGTCCAGTGGATCTTTGCCTGGCTTTTGGAGAATGCTGGGTCTCCCACATGGACGACGCAAGGATACCTGCATTCCTGGATTTCTTAAGGGTCTCCAGCAAGTGTGGCAACATGGGGTCAGCGAACGCCTGGTAGTATTCCACTGGAAGCCCATCTGGGCCCAGGCCTGTGCACCACGTCATACTCTTCACAGCTTCCTGCAGGTCCTTTAGTCTGAGTGCCTCCCCAAGAGCTTCCCTCTGCGCCTCAGTAAGGTGCAGAAGAAGCAAGTCCTCCAAAAACCTCCCAATTTTGGTCAGGTCAAGCCACGGGCCCCTCTTATAAACAGTCGCTGAATAATCTTGCAGCAGAGAGTTAATACCGACCTCTACCCTGTTGGGGATTCTGAGTGTCACTATGAGTGGGGGTGGGCGTTCCCGCTTCAACAGCCATGCCAAAAGTCTCCCTGACTTGTCTCCCTCCCGGTGTAACAGGAGTTTTTCATTAAAAGGAGGGGCGCACAGCTCCACTTCTCGAGCTAATAGTGGCCTAGGGGACCCCATCCCCATCCCTGGGGTCAAAAGATATTTGTAAAGGGGATTGGGACAATGTGTGTTTCCCTGCCTGCTGGAGCACCGGCAGGGAAACAAATGTCTTCTCTCATGCGGCGCAAGCATTTTTAAAGGTCCTTCCTAGTTGGAGCAGACATGTATTCCCAGCCTGTGCTCCTGTGGGCAGGTAAGGCATGGCTGCTCCCACCAGGTGGAAGCAGACAAATGTTTCCCTTCCCGTGCTCTTGTGAGAAGGGTAACTACACTGTGTGGGAGATGGGCTTTCTGGGACACAGTAATTGAGCCAACGCAGGGGATGGGTTCCCTTGGGCCTTAACATGCTCAGGGAGGGGGGGGGGGGGCTGCACAACACCCCTCCCTTTTAAGTTCAGTTCAGCCCTAGGTGATGGGGTCCCAGGGCCTAATAAGGATAAGGAGAATGGTAGCGCACCCCCTCCCTTATTTTACACAGCCGCAGGAGATGGGGTCCTGGGGAATCTAGGAGGCTCCAGGAGTAACCCTGGCTGTAAGACTACGCTACGCTCGCATAGTTAGCACAACTACGCGCTATGCGAATTGCACGTAGCACAGTGCAAAAACGCATAGCGTAGCGGGCATTTTTTGCTTGCGCGCGGCCCTCAACGTTAAGTTGGCAACCGCGAGTGAGCAAAATAACATCCCGGTGAGACTTTTTCCTCGTTCGCGATCAGCCAGTTTTCGATCACAAGCTTGGAAAATAAACCTTCCAGCAAGTTTCTCAAAGCGGGGAGGTCAGGTTTCTCATTGCGAGTGGTGGTGTATACTCATGACCGCTCGCGATGAGAAACTACTAGTCCGCGTTGAGAAAGCTGCCGCTCAAGTACAAATCTACTCGAGCAGCGGAAAATGAGCACTTGCACTGTGCAAGATGCGGTTTGCAATGATTGCACAGTGACGACAAGCATCCGGCACTGTGCAATCAGTGCGAACAGCATTTTGCACAGTGCACTATGAAGTTTGCGTAGCTACGTGTAGCTTGCGTAGTGCGAAGTGCACTTTGTGTAGCTACTCGTAGCGCTACTATGTGAACTACACCCAGGGTTATCCAGGAGGGGGTGTACATCTGTTCAAGCTTCTTAGCTGAGCTGTGTCTAAAGTTCCTATAGAAAAATGAATGAGGAAAGCATGTTTTGGGACCCCTGCTTGACAGATCACCCTGAAACTTTCCAGGAAGGAGCTGAGGTGAAAAATAACGTTTTGTGAAGATTCCTCAAACAACGGCAGATATATAATTGTAAATCAAAAATGCACATCCTATGGAAATTTATTCAATTAAATGAGAATAATATGAATCTGGAATTTACGGCCAATACGAGTCCCCAAACCATTGAGTTCCTAGATGTCCAAATTTTTGTCAACAAGAACACATTAGACTCCAAACTACATTGCTAATCCACTGCAGGCAACTCTATGCTCCATGCATCGAGTTTTCAACCCAAGCACGTGATTGACATCATCCCTTATTGGGAGATGCTGCGTTTACGCAGAATATGTAGCCTAGAAAGAGATTTAATTCAGTGTCAACTAGAGGCCAAACAAAGGTTCAGAGAGAGAGGCTACAATGATAAAACAATCGATGGAGCCATTGTTAAGGCAAACGAAAAATCAAGAGAGTCGATCCTATTTGGGGAAAAGGAGTATGCCGAGCAAAAACAGAATGTCCTAAATGTCAATGACAGTGACAAGGTAGATGTTAGGCTAATTACCACCTATAGCAAACCGGAGAGAGCTATTAGATCTATTTTTAAAAAGCAATGGCCAATAATACTTACTGACTCTACTTTAGGTCCCATTTTATCGAGACAACTAGTTAAAACGTTCTGTCGAGCATTTTCGATGAAGGACGCACTTGTCAGAAGTAGCCCTGAAGTAATCACCAAAACAAACTGGTTATAGGCCAGGAAGGAATTTTACATATGTAGTACATGTAGGGCTTGCCGTTTTGGGACTAATACTACTCAATACACCATGCCATTTAAATCTAAACCTGTGGAAATAGAAAGATTATATACATGTAGAACAGAGTATGTTGTTCATGTGTTGGAATGCACCTGTGGGGGTCGGTATGTGCGAAGTACCAAGCTACAGGTGCATCTAAGAATATTACAACACTTGAGGGATATTGTCAATTCTGATCCTGCATACCCGGTGGCTCGTCATTTCAAACAACTTCACAATAATAATTTAAGTCATTTGAAGTATTTTGTTATTGATGACATCCCGAGTCTGAGAAAAGGTGGTAATGGGGAAAAACTACTACGACAGTTAGAAACTCGATACACATTAGAACTTGATTCCAAAACCCAAAGAGGTCTTAACTTCAGTGAGGATTTGCACAATATTTTATAATAATTGATTATTTATGACAATTTTTTATAATAATATCTAATAATCCTTGTGATCCTGATGGGCAGTTATATAGGTTTTACATTTGATGTTATTTTACACCAAGTCAATATGGGCAACAACTATGAAATGTGTAGAGTAGTTAGGCATCTAACTCCGTTAAATGAATTTACATTGTACAGGCATAGCTGCTTTTCTGTTCTTTTTTACTTTGCACTAGCACTTTATTTTGAAGCACTTTATACATTCAGCACTTTAGTTAAGTATTTATTGTGTGGACATTTACTTATCAATAGAGTGATATGCATTGGATTGTGGTAAATACACTCATGAAGTTGATTTGAATTGTTTAAACATATAAACAATCAATGTTTGTATACCTCAGGCTTAAGAGAATATCAGTGCAAGAGTTAGTAATCTCACTAGGGGCTCAATTTTGATGATTGATATATGTTAATTGCAAATTATATAAAATATTTTTCTTGCACGCCGTATTTTAATTAAATTTCCATCAAGCCAAAGGTTTGAAAAGTATGATGACATTAGCTTTCAAATCAATGAGTGATGGTTTTCATTAACTTGATAATGCACACAGGCAAACTGTAAATTGAATTTTAGATATATATGAACAAAATAGTTAAACAACATGTTTGGATAGTGCAGTGTGCAATAAGGCGCTTCTGAAACAATGTGTGGCATATTCATTTTGTTTAATTCACAATAATCTTCAAGTTAGTAAAGCCCTAATTCTTTTCTTAATGTCCACAGCCTTTGTAGACGAATAGCAATCAGGTGGTTAAAAAGATGCATTAAAAAAGTGATATGAAGATGCAGAGTGTATGTGAGCAAGGCCACTGTCAGCGACCGAAACGCGTCAGGGACATGGTGATAATACAGAAATAAAGAGAACGTATAACATTGGAGTCTGTGCCCAACTGTTTCAATAGTAACAATTTTGGGATGATTCAGTGACCCCCACTGGATTATATATATATATATATATAACTCCAAAACGGCGGCCCTTCTTGTTTCCCACTTGGCCTCTTGCTCTGTTTCCTCCTCTGTTTAAATTTCTTCCTCTTCTTGTCCCGGTACCTCTTGGTCTTCCTCTTGTGGGCGAAGGAGTTTGTTGATTTTTCGCCAGAAGACGTGCAGACGCCCTGGTTGCTTGACAGCTCTGATTCATGAGCCGATACATTTCTAAAAAATTGGGTTTTGACTTCATGGTTGCTCCTTCTGCCGCCATTCCACTGCGTGAACTAGAAGTACTATCAACAGAATCTGAGTTCTCCGTCAGAGATGTGCTTGTATACTCATCCTCATCATCTGGTTCTTCATTGCCAATTCCATTGGTCTGATCTTCTCGTTGCATCTCATTGTAGAGAAGATCGTATTTCTTTGCGTGTGTTAATATTCTTCCTGATTCATAGTCTCCACAATCTCTATGGAGCTTGTATTGCTTTCTCTTTTTGATATCGTCTTCTAAGATTTTGAGTCTTTTTTTCATCTCACAAATGTAATCAACAATGATCGCTTGCTCTTGATGTTTATTTAGCTCAGCTGCAATCTCCTCTATTTCTTTTTTTATCTTCGTTCTGTCGGCCCAGGCCTATTTAACAAGGATTTGCATCATCACTTTGGAGCTCTGTGCTGAATTCGCCGCCCAATCATCCATCATTTGAGGGTCACGGGATTCATATGAAGGGGTGATGTAAATGCGCAAACCTCTTGGCACCATGTTCTTTTCCAGATAATCCTCCAGGGAGGTGGCTTCCCACCATTTGGACACCTCATGCTTGTGAAGTTTTTCATATTTTCTTAGTAAATCCATAATGGGTTTGTTCGCCATTGCCGGTGTTGCTGTGGAGGTGTCTTTGCCTGGCGCTCTGGCGAACAATGAGAGTGCCGCTTCCCTTCTCTCCTTTTCTTCCTCCATTTGGAACTTGGGATTGGTGCTCCAATCCCTTGACTGACACCGCTAAACTGATGTGGGTGCTGTACCACTCCGTACAGTCGGAGTTCCCCCTAGTCCTCACCAGGAAAAGTTACTCGTCCTTGCGTATTGTGCAGCTGTCAATGCCGATATAACCGGTAAGGTTACCGGCAGGACTGTGTTCCTGTAACCACGTAGGAGACGCGAGTCCGGGCTCCAGGAGTAACGTTTTTCTCCGCCTTTACCTCGTAGCTAATCCGAGCAAAGGGTCTCTCTGTGGTTCTGAAGACTGCGTAGATACCCTCCGTTTTATGAAATCCAAAGAACACCTCTGTGGGGTATCCCTCGTCTGATGGGGGTGGCGCGCTGCCGGTGAGGTAACCGGTATAACCATATAACTCCAAAACGGCGTGCCAAGCGCGCACTCAGGTACTGAAAAATCCACACCAGTCAGCAGGTCTGTCAAATAGGTAGGGTTTATTCACGCCATAAGCCCTACGTGACGCGTTTCGCACCCCATGAGTGCTTGATCACACAAAATGCTCAAAAAGTTTGCCGTATTTACCGTGTGCATACAATAAACATTGACATAGGACTCACATACCAGAGCCATGTTGTACGGGCGCCATCTTGTAGTGGGTATAATCTGTAACCATACCAAGTGTGGAACTATGTCAATCTATGAACATACTATCACAAAGCAGTCCCTGATAGCATAGCAGCCCAAAGGAAAATACTGGACATTTGCAGCATATTACATGAAAAAATATGAAAATCATCATGATGTCACAACTTAATATCAGACATTAGAAAATGTAAACTCAAGAATAATTGGTGTTACAAATCATGCTAAAGCTTGCAACAATGTACCACAATTCTACGTTACATCGAGTGCCGTCCTCCAATCAAATTCGGGAGCACACAGCATGTGATCGGCATCGCGTACGCCTGATGGTTACTATGGCGACGTTGCAAGTCTTGCCGTACCTACGTATTGTACAGGTAATAGTTGTACATGTACATATAAAGTCAATCCCCCCTAGTTAGTGGGTGAATACATGACATTCAAATGCGATCTCATATCCCCTGGTTAGTGGGGGAGGTCTAAGTGACATAAGGAAAGTCCAGCATATATAGTCTGTTGGTGTTTCAGCACACGGTCTAGGAGCGAGCAATAAGTGAAGGGTCAACCACGGAACAACCCCGTTCCAAAATCCTTAAGTGGTAAAGTGCACAGTAATACAAATATTATAAGAAAACGTACTTCGCCTGGAGGATGGAGAAGGCCAGAGTTGAAAAGTACTCGGTTACTGTGATCACAAGCCTGTGATACAGTCCTACTGTTTCAACCTGTGGGGGTAAGAGTAAAGGGACTACATTCAGACTGAGAGTAAACTAAAATAAATATAAAACAACATGAACGACATACAGTCATATAAAATCGACATTCATTCCTGATGTAAATGCACATTGTATTCCTCATCAAGATTGTGTCCATTCGGAAAACGTGTACAGAGACCAATAATGTATCTCGACTCTCGTTGTCTCAGTCTTAGAGCACGATTACCTCCCCTTGTGGAAAGCATTACCTGTTCGACAACATAGTACTTGAGAAATTTGGCATTCGAGAAATGATGGCTTTCAAAATGCCTAGCAATGGGATACTGTTTGTCTTTGTTGGTAATGGCTCTGGTGTGTTCAAGTATGCGTTGTTTGGCCATTTTCGTGGTGCTACCCACATACTTCAGTTCGCAAGGACATACTAATACATACACCACAAACGTGGTAGTGCAAGTTAGAAATTGTTTTATGGTTTCCATTTTGTTGGTACTCGGATTCCAATATTCCTTAACCATGTGGCTGTTCGCACAAGCTTTGCAGTGACCACATGGAAAGAAACCGGGGAGATCTACCCCCCGTGGTACAATGTCACTGATCACGTTGTGTACTAGTAAGTCACTCAGACTGCGGCCCCTGCGGTAAGTGATGCTAGGTCTTGCTGGTATAGTACTTCCTATTATGGGATCATTTTTGAGAATGTCCCAGTTTTTTGTGATACTTTTCTTTATTTGTTTTTGATTGCCATTATAGTCAAGGATGATGCCTTGTTTCATCTTCCCTTTTGTTGGTTAGTAGGTTCGCACGTTCTACTAACTTAACTTTCTCGATAGCTCTTTTAATGACCCATTTCGGGTAACCTCTGTTGGTGAACCGTTGGACCATAATCTTTTCTTCCTTAGCATAGTCCGCAATAGTGCTGCAGTTGCGTTTGGCCCTGAGTAGCTCCCCATAAGGGATGCTCCACTTAAGGGGTTCAGGGTGGCTACTCAGGGCATGCAGTAAGGTGTTTCCTGCTGTTTCTTTCCGAAATAGTACAGTAGTGATTTTATTATCTTGGACTCTCACCTTGATGTCCAAGTATTCAATCTCCTTATCACTGATGTTACTTGTAAGTGTGATATTGTTGTTATTAGTGTTCAATTTGGAGATGAAATCAATGGCTGAGTTCTTACTGCCCTTCCAAATCACAAAAATGTCATCTATGTATCTTAGCCACATAGTGACATTGTGGAAATCTTCCTGTAAATCCGATCTGTTTCTGATGTCCTCCTCCCATGCCCCCATGAACAGATTGGCAAAGCTCGGGGCAAAGCATGTGCCCATCGCTGTGCCATGCAATTGGACATAGATGTCATCATGGAACAAGAAATAGTTGTTAACTAGACAGTATCTCATCATGTCTAGAATCATAGTCGTGTGTCCCAGATATTTGATGTTACGGGTTTTCAGGAACCTGGCACATGCCTCTATACCTTGATTGTGTTCAATAGAGGTGTATAGTGCGCTGACATCGAGTGTTATAAGCAGAAGATCCCTTTTCCATGTGATATCTTTGATTTTATCAGGAAAATCTTTGGTGTCACGTACATAAGTCGGAAGATTTCTGACATATTCCTGTTGGAAATAGTCCACGTACCTGGAGATGTTTTCCAGTACGCTCCCTCTGGACGAGATGATGGGTCTGCCTGGGGGATTATTTTTACACTTGTGTACCTTTGGAAGCAGATACAGAATCGGAAGGATTGGATAGTCACGTTTTAAGTAGCAATATTCCTCCCACTCAATCCAGCCTTTGTCTTTCCAATCAGACAGTTTGTCCCAGATTGTGGTGATACTTAAATTGTATTCCACTCTGTTGCTTTTTCTGTATGTCTTTTCATCCCTGAGTTGTCTCATCGCTTCCCCTATATACATTTCTTTGGGTAGGATAACAATATTGCCGCCCTTGTCTGCTGGACGGATAATAATACTGTCATCTTCAGCTAATTCTATCATGGCTGATTTTTCTGCCGATGTTAGGTTGTGTTTAAACATTTTCATTTTTCTCTGCCAATTCTGGCTTCTATACTGAAGAAGTTCCTTCCCAACCATATCTTGAAAAGTGTTTATGTTATCATGATATAGTTTAGGGGTAAATGTTGAGCGGGGTTTGAAATTAGTTCTGGTGCTGTTGTCATATTGTATCTCAAGAGCTTCCAAGATACGTTTAGTTTCCAGACTAATATCATGATCATCCAATTCTTCATTAATTTCATCCAAAGCCAATAAATTGTCTATATCCCCAATAATCAGGTTGTCTTGCGTTTCTCTAGTAACATTAATACCAATATTCCTGCTTCTAGATGGTTTCAATACATGCCATTTCTTAAGCTTCAATTTGCGACAGAACTTAAATAAGTCAATTTTACTGTTCACATAGTTCATAGGTACAGAGGGACAGAATGAAAGACCTAAACAGAGAGTACGTTTTTCTTTCATACTAATGTCTCTTGAGGAAAGATTAATAACAGTACGGTTTACCTGGTCTTCATCCATACTTAATATTTCTTGTTTTGGCCCTTCTTGTTTCCCACTTGGCCTCTTGCTCTGTTTCCTCCTCTGTTTAAATTTCTTCCTCTTCTTGTCCCGGTACCTCTTGGTCTTCCTCTTGGGGGCGAAGGAGTTTGTTGATTTTTCGCCTGAAGACGTGCAGACTCCCTGGTTGCTTGACGGCTCTGATTCATGAGCCGATACATTTCTAAAAAATTGGGTTTTGACTTCATGGTTGCTCCTTCTGCCGCCATTCCAGGGGATATGAGATCGCATTTGAATGTCATGTCTTTACCCACTAACTAGGGGGGATTGACTTTATATGTACATGCACAACTATTACCTGTACAATACGTAGGTACGGCAAGGCTTGCAACGTCGCCATAGTAACCATCAGGCGTACGCGATGCCGATCACATGCTGTGTGCTCCCGAATTTGATTGGAGGACGGCACTAGATGTAACGTAGAATTGTGGTACATTGTTGCAAGCTTTAGCATGATTTGTAACACCAATTATTCTTGAGTTTACATTTTCTAATGTCTGATATTAAGTTGTGACATCATGATGATTTTCATATTTTTTCATGTAATATGCTGCAAATGTCCAGTATTTTACTTTGGGCTGCTATGCTATCAGGGACTGCTTTGTGATAGTATGTTCATAGATTGACATAGTACCACACTTGGTATGGTTACAGATTATACCCACTACAAGATGGCGCCCGTATAACATGGCTCTGGTATGTGAGTCCTATGTCAATGTTTATTGTATGCACACGGTAAATACGGCAAACTTTTTGAGCATTTTGTGTGATCAAGCACTCATGGGGTGCGAAACGCGTCACGTAGGGCTTATGGCGTGAATAAACCCTACCTATTTGACAGACCTGCTGACTGGTGTGGATTTTTCAGTACCTGAGTGCGCGCTTGGCACGCCGTTTTGGAGTTATATGGTTATACCGGTTACCTCACCGGCAGCGCGCCACCCCCATCAGACGAGGGATACCCCACAGAGGTGTTCTTTGGATTTCATATATATATATATATATATATATATATATATATATATATATATATATATATATATATATATATATATAAAATCCATTGGGGGCCACCACTGGGTAGTTATAGTTAGGATTGTGTGACCAAAGGAAATGCATGTTGAGTGCTGCTTATAACTGTGCTACCATTTGACAAATCTCCCCAAAAATTCCCAAGAAACTGCTCTTGTTTGCCTAGTTTGTGCTTGGAAAGTTTCAGGGTGATCCCTCAAGCTGGGGCCGTGATAATGGGGTAGGGGGCTCCAATGCATATTTTCCCCATTCATTTTTCATAGGAACTTAAAAATACAGCTACAGCCCAAACCACTGAACGGATTTACACCAAATTTGGCAGAAAGTAAGATATTGGTTCAGAAAGAGTTAGTGTAAATCTGTTCAGTAGTTCTGGAGAAATTAAGGTTACAAAAATTGCCTATATCACGCAGCTCAGGATCTGCTGAGCCGACAGATATCAAATTGAGATCTGATGACCACCTCAACCAGGAAGTGGTGACATCCATCTTAAAAGTCTAGACTCAGTCCAGCGTCCATTAAAAAAATGTAAAAAAAAGGCACAAGGAGGCAGGGTAGAGATACCCTGACCTCCTAAGCCTGTTGGTGGGGCCCAAAAAGTTTTGTTCTTAAAATTTGATGCAAATGCTAAGAGAATCTTATTATTGCGTCTTAAGATAACTATAACTCACACCCTTGCCATGCACTTCTAATTACCCCACATACTACATCACTCATGACTTCTTCTATGATGTCATTGATAATATCACTGCAACATTTGCAATGAAATTATTGATGAGAAAGTGTGCATGGCCAATGTGCGAGTTCTAGTTACCGTAGGACACGAGTTACGTTGTTACTGAACATTACACCTAACTATAACATTACTTTAATCTTTGTTTTTCTCAGTTAATATATATATATATATATATATATATATATATATATATATATTGCTGCAACACATTTGTATTTTTACGAAAGTAGACGGCACTCAAAGTTGGTTTTCCAAAGTGGTTTATTGGCAGACCCCCTGCCCCCTCGACAGACGCGTTTCACCTTTTCGGCTTCGTTGGTGTCAACCAGTGTAACGTAACAGGCACCATTATATCTCCGCCCTTCTCCCAACATAGAAAGAGGACAAGCCATGCCCGTATTTTTCGGCGGCCATCTTACAGTGTACTTCATATTAAGAACATTACAATACTATATGTATAAGAGAAAATGGTGTCAATAAAGTGCTCGTGCTATTAAAAACAACATGGTTTTAGCCACAATTCATCATTTGTAAATCTCTTTCCAACGCATACCACATACCATATATATCGGGAAAAGTAGATGTCGTTTACCCATATTTCCAGATCAATAAGTGCATTTTTATATTTCATGGGACCCCAGTTATACACATATTATTTTCTAAAGGGCACACAGTAAAATCTCCTTATCAGACATGCCAAATGTTTACACTAATTGACAACCTCTGTGGTAACTATTTTGATCTAGTCGCTGTTATAACCATTGTATTCCCTTGTTTTCGTGGTTGTGTGCGTTTATATCTAGCCCTGTATGGGCGTGCTCGACTGTGGGATATTTATTTCTGATGTGAGGTCGCCCAAAATGGGCCTAGATGTCAGTGTAGTCTATGTATCCACTATTGGATAATCAAACGGGAGAGGGATGAAGCTCTTGTGTCTACCTGTCTATATCTATTTTGTGAGATGTCATACTCTTCATTTGATATTGACTTAGGTATCGACATTACTCAGTATGGTGTGTAGCTGTTGTCTGTCTGTACTTAGCTTATTCTATGTGTACCCACAGTTCTTCAACGTTATTCAGCCCTGTTGGTTGCATGCTGTGGAGATTGATGATGTATTTTGATTCAAGTACCCTTAGGACTCTAACCCTGTCTCCCCCTCGTTCCTGCCTGTCTAATTGATCCACAAGAAAGAAGGTCAGTAAATCTCGATTGCTGTTATGATGGGTTTCAAAGTGGCGTGCCACTGGGTAATTTTTGTCTCTGTTCGTTATAGCACCCATGTGCTCCAGGGTACGTTTTTTTGCCAGGTTGAAGGCACTCCCAATGTACCTTTTAGGGCAGGGACATTCCAAACAGTAGATAACGAAATCCGAATTGCAGTTTAAAAATTTGGCAATTTCTCTAGTGGGTCGTGAGTCATTCGGTCTCCCTTCATATTTGGTCCTCTTCCTACTATGTTTGCACGCCTTGCAGTACATGCAGGGGAAGAAACCTTGGATGGATTTCATCTTAGATGGTTTGGGGGAATCCTCAAAATGACTCCTAATCAGATGGTCGCTGAGGGACTGACACCGTCTATAGGTTATAGATGGTTTAGGGGATAGCATACCCTTCATGACTGGATCTGTTCTTAGAATATGCCAGTTTTTGTTAAATATTTGGACAAACTCACTTGATCTCATGTTGTAACCAGTAATCATCCTAGTTGTTACCTCAGGCTCAGTCACCTTGCTTTTGTTCTTCATAAGATCCTTTCTGTCTATGAGATCTACTCTACTTGACGCATTAGCTAATATTGCTGTTAAATAGCCTCTATCTTGAAACCTGTTAACAGCTGCATCCCATGCCTGTGAGAAATCGTTCTCCAAAGGGGATGTTTCTTATCAGAAAAACAATATTTTAGGAGGGTCCAGGGGACTATATTTATAGACCATCCAAACTCAAATACCCCTAATCAAGCTACAAAGAACAAGAAGAGTTGGAGGGTCTGTGAACCAAAAGAGCCGAGCCTATACGGTCCTATTTAGAAAACCACACTTTTGGATTGCACTAAACCAGACCAGGTGGTCACATGACACAAGTATATGATAGATATCCTATCAGCCCACCCACTTGGCGGAGCCTCGTCATGTAGGACGTCTAACCAGGATGGTGAGTCCGAGCCCAGATGAATTGGCCAGACAACACACACTTCTGGTTCATATAGTGGAAGTGTCCATGCCACAGAGTGGTGCTGAAAAAGTGCAGTGCAAACAAAAAAGGAGTGAAGTAAGTGATGTTAAAATGACGGTCGAGGCAAAAGAATTTTTTTTTATTGATATTCACCACGACGCCAGATTAAAAAGAGATGTAGGACAGTGTGAAAAAATCACTGTTTGCTTTGCTGTGTTGTGGATTAGGCCAACATGTTTCTGCCAACAGGTGAAACTACACCGGCATTCTTCAGGGCCACATAGATAAGATTTCGCTACTGCAAAGGTACACTCAAATAGTATCAATAGAGGCAAATAGAGGCCTACTACTGGTTCGTATCCTATCGAACCAGTAGTAGGCCTCCCCTTCGGCTTTGGTGTCAGCCGAGAGGTACCGACGGAGAGAGCGGGCCTCAATCTCCGAGCTGTTGCCGGGTGAGGTGAGGCTTGACTCCCACATATTGCTGGGATTACATCCTCTATCAACTACTGGTTCGATAGGATACGGTAGGATGGTCTATATGGTCTATATACTCCATTAGTTTTGACAGTCCGTTAACAAAAAAATTGGTCTGTCTTTTTCACTTTATACAATACTATTTGAGTGTACCTTTGCAGTAGCGAAATCTTATCTATGTGGCCCTGAAGAATGCCGGTGTAGTTTCACCTGTTGGCAGAAACATGTTGGCCTAATCCACAACACAGCAAAGCAAACAGTGATTTTTTCACACTGTCCTACATCTCTTTTTAATCTGGCGTCCTGGTGAATATCAATAAAAAAAAATTCTTTTGCCTCGACCGTCATTTTAACATCACTTACTTCACTCCTTTTTTGTTTGCACTGCACTTTTTCAGCACCACTCTGTGGCATGGACACTTCCACTATATGAACCAGAAGTGTGTGTTGTCTGGCCAATTCATCTGGGCTCGGACTCACCATCCTGGTTAGACGTCCTACATGACGAGGCTCCGCCAAGTGGGTGGGCTGATAGGATATCTATCATATACTTGTGTCATGTGACCACCTGGTCTGGTTTAGTGCAATCCAAAAGTGTGGTTTTCTAAATAGGACCGTATAGGCTCGGCTCTTTTGGTTCACAGACCCTCCAACTCTTCTTGTTCTTTGATGTTTCTTATCATACATTTGGGATGATGGCTTGCCGCATTTAATACGGTATTCGGTAGAGTTTTGTCTTTAGAGAATTCCCTACTACATAGACTTCCAAGTCGAGGTAGCACACCGATGTGTTGCTGATGGTACTGGTAAATCTCAAGTTGAGATCATTGTCATTCAGCGTGGCAACATATTCCTCAGCCAAGGATCTGTCGCCACGCCAGACGACAAAAAGGTTGTCAATATACCTGGCCCAGATCAAAATATGATCTAGCCATTTCTCGTTGGTCCCTCCCCAGGCCACGTGCTTCTCCCACCAGCCCGCAAACAAGTTTGCGTAGCTGGGGGCGAAGCACGTGCCCGTTGCAGACCCTCTGGTCTGTCGATACATAGTACCTGCAAATAGAAAAAGGTTGTTATGGAGGCAGAACTCCGTCATCTCAAGAAGCATGCGGTTATGCTGATGGTACTTCATATGTTTCTTACCAAGAAACCATTTCACTGCAGAAATGACGTCTCGGTGACCTATGCAAGTATACAGATTGGCGACATCAAGGGTAATCAGAAGCATGTCTGCCTCCCACTTGATTCCGTCAGTCTGTCTGAGAAAGTGTTGGGTATCTCTGACATAGGAAGGCAAATCTCTCACAAAGGGGGCTAGATCGGTGTCGATGAATATTGATGTATTTTCCAGGAGGCTGCCTATCGAGGAGACAATGGGTTCCCGGGTGATTCCTAATGTCCTTGTGCACCTTTGGAAGGTGATAAAGGTGGAAATTATTGGGTGCTCACAATGTAAATATTCAAATTCACTTTTATTTAGCATACCCTCATCCCTCCAACCTTCTAGTAATGTTTGGTAGTCCATGGTGCATTTTACATAGTCTCTCCTATTGATGGTTTCATAGCAATCCATATCTTGCAATTGCCTCAGGACCTCTTGTTTGCACTTGGGTTTACTGAAAACCACAATGTTCCCCTCTTGTCCGAGGATTTTATCTCGATCGTAGTGTCTTTTTTCAGAGATTTTATTGCTTACCATTCCATTCGTGAAATGTTAGAGTTCTTTTTTGTCAATTCTGTGGTTTTAGTTGTCATTTTTTCGAGATCTTGAAGTATGGCATCATTGAAAACGTCTATTGTGTTGTGTGTGACGTGTGGGAGGACTCTAGATTTCCATTTTAGATTACTCGGATCTCTTATTTGTGTAATCTCCTCTCTCCTGAATACTTCAATTGAGTTGGGGACTTCCTCTAGTCCTGCCAAGTTATGTGTTGTTACAAGGAGTGACATATCATTGTCCATGAGAGCAGTCCCAGTTTCTTCTGTTTCTTCCGAGATTGTTCTTATTCCTGGTAGGGATTTTAACGCAAAATAGTTTTGCAATTTCAGTTTACGGACAAACTTGAAAGGGTCTATCCTAGTTTGTACCGGGTCAAACTTAGCCGTAAAAAATATATATATATATATATATATATATATATATATATATATATATATATATATATATATATATATATATATATATATATATATATATATATATATATATATATATATATATATATATATATATATATATATATATATATATATATATATATATATATATATACACGATTCACAATCCTGCTCCGCTGCATCAGCACATGGACAGAAATCCAATCCGCATCAACGAAACCCACAGGTACAGACCACTCCACAGCGCGAAGAGTAATTTCAAAGTGGTTTATTCACACGCAATCGCCAGCATGACGCGTTTCGGTCACTACACGGTGACCTTGATCACATGCCAAACAAAACCAATGAAAATGCTTATAAAGGGTGACCAATTAACACAAAAGCAGGGCGTACACAATAATGGAAACTGAAAAAACACAAAATGTAGTTCATCCACAGTGAAAAACAGATCCATATTTACAACGGTTAAAAAAGTCAGTATATACAATTAGAAAATAGTCTAAGTGTACAAGTAATACATTGCCTGAATTATATACAATTTCTCAATGTTTTATATACCTTTTTGTACAATATTTACAAATTGCAGATCTGTTGAACTCATATCCGTTTAAATGCATTATATATACAATATTGATTCGATATTAGAATCCCCGGTTCACAGGATGATAGTGCAAAAAATAGTATTTATCATTAAAGTTGCCCGCTAAAGTGCTAGTGTTAATAGTTATAATCCCAAAAGCGCAAAAACCCTAGTGCAAAAAATATAAAGTGCCAAGGTGCAAATTCAGCCAAATTAAGAGTCAGATCCCTGACCCCTGGGTACCTCATATGTGGCTGGCCAAAATATTTCCAAAAAAGTGAATCGGGAAATTGTGAGGGAAAACTCAGGCCCAACCATGTTACACCATATTAGGAGGTTTACATGTTTATGGACTCATATTGAGGGCTACCCAGAAACCCTATCTAGACAACGTGACTATAATGGATGGAAAACAAGTATCCTAAATTTATACTACACCTTTAGGTATAATTGGGGAAACCCATATTAGGACATAGTGCCTTAACAATAACCCCACAAGGATACTGCATGTCAACTGGATGTATTAGCCCAGAGCGGATCAATCACACCCTCTTATAATAATAGATTTATATATCAATCTACATGACACTGCAGGCGATCTTATAATGAGGGAAATGAATCACAGACAGAAAATGTATACAATAATTATAACACACGGGATAGATACAAGGAAATACAACCAATTGGATTGGAATTCATGAATTCTGGAATGTACTTCAAGAGTCAAACCAGGCTGATGGCTGGATTCGGGGAGGCTAAATACATCTTACAGCTGGAAGGCTGGCCCATGAAGTTATATGGCCAGATTCATTAGACTAGATGTTATAAAAAACAATGAAGGTCCTCTCCCGTATTTAATCCATTAGGGATCCTCGTATCTAAAAGCAGGATGTATTTGCTCTCTAACTGTCTGAGACATTTTTCTCTATTGCCCCCTCTGATACTTTTAGGGACTCCGTCAACAATGAAATAGCTTAAATGGTTTACATTTCTCTGATGGACCAAGCCAAAATGCCGAGCGACCGGGTATTTTTCATCGGAGTTGACAATTGCTCTGAGGTGCTGGAGTATGCGATTAAAGGCTTGTAGTTTAGTGCTACCAACGTACTTGAGCCCACAAGTACATTGGAGCACATAAACCACAAAGTCTGACCGGCAAGTGTAATGCCCCTTTATCGCAATAGGAGATGGATCAAATGCAGATTTGTACTCCTTGGTGGAAACACCAAATTTACAAGCTCTACACGAGATGCACTTGAAAAAACCTGACTTCTCAAATAACCCCTCTTTTTTAGGAACAACCTCTGGGCTAGATCTAACCAGGGCATCCCGCATAGAGGGTGCCCTTCTGAAAGTTATTGTGGGTTCCTCCGGAAGTAAGGGGGCTACACTAATATCTGTTTTTAACAGGGGCCAGTGTTTTTTAAGAATGCCTCTCAATTTCCTCTCCTCACTGTTGTAGGTAGTGATCATATTTAATCTCTCAGGAACCTCAGAAAGAGATTCTTGTCTTGTCCTGATGGCTGTAGTGGAGTTTAAATATTCATCTCGGTTCAGCTCATTTGCTTTCTTCAAAGCCTCTCTGAGAGCAGTGGTTTGATAGCCTCTGGCAATGAATCTCTTAAATGCCTCAGTTTGACATCTCTCCAAGTCAGCCTCCGAACTGCATATCCTACGGATACGCAGGAATTCCCCGTAGGGGATGCTTTTCACGAGGTGACCAGGGTGCGCACTTCCGGCGTGCAATATAGAATTGCCCGCTGTGGGCTTTCTATGAAGTCTAGTCTGGAGTTTCCCATTCTGGACATAGATCTCAACGTCCAAGAATTGGATCATTACTTTACTGATCTGTGACTGAATTTAAGATTAAGAAGATTATCATTGCTAACTCTTACAAACTCAGTAGCTGATTCCACAGACCCTCTCCACACCATACAGATATCATCTATAAATCGCCAGAAGTGGGCTATTTTGTTGGGGAACTGGTTGCGAGTGACCCCATGAGGACATGCTCCTCCCACCACCCCACATGAAGACATGCGTAGGTGGGGGAAAAACATGCCCCCATGGCCACTCCTCTTAGCTGCTGGTAAACTTCCTTGTTATATAGGAAATAATTGTTGTTTAAACAAAGATCCAACATTTTCAGAAGCATATTGCTATGTTGACTAAAGGCAATATCACGTTTACTCAGAAAGTATTTGACAGCATTCAGTCCATCCTGATGTGCTATGCTAGTATAAAGGGAATCTATATCTAGCGCTATCAAAATTTACTCATTGTCCCAAACAATATCATTAATTTTGGATAGAAAATGTCCCGTGTCCTTGATGTAAGAGGGTAATGACTCCACAAATTCATGCAGGAAATGATCCACGTAACGTGAGACGGATTCTAACAAGCTGCCCTGGGCCGAAATGATGGGCCGGCCGGGCACTGGAGTGGTTTGCTTGTGGATCTTTGGTATTAAGTAAAAGAAAGGGGTTATTGGAAAGTCATTTTTCAGGAATGCAAGTTCTTGTTTACTTAACAGACCCTCACGCCTCCATTCATTAAGATCTTTATGCACTTTTTCTTTGAGGCGCAAGATGTCAATAAAACTGCCTTTCCTGTAGCAAGATTCATTGCTTAAATGCCTTTCTGCTTCAGCCATATATTGGTCCCGAGGCCAGATAACAGTATTGCCTCCTTTGTCCGCTTTGTTTATGATGAGATTGAAATCACTCCTCAATTTCTTCATGAGTTTATTATATTGTTTTTCCATATTATCTCATACGTTTGTTTTTACGAGAGGTGTTGTGTTGCAGTTTCTTGAGCTCTTCCACCACCATATCCCCAAATGCGTCTATATTGTCCTTAGGCATTATGGGGTAAAATGTTGAAGGTGGTTTAAACTTTGTAGTGCAAGGAAGGTTAGTGGCAATGCCCGCGTTTCTTAGATTTTGTTGAGTCGCCCCAGGGACAAAATCCTCTTCCAATGCTAATTCTTGTGCAACTAACAAAGCTTTTGTATCAGAAATAGAAAATACTCTGGATGGTTGAGTTTCATTAACAATGTCAGAGGCTTTAGAATGCGCATTTGATAATTTGAAGTGCTTCTTTAGTTTTAATTTTCTTATGAATTTGAACACATCAACCCGGGTTTGCACATAATTGAATGAGTTTTTCGGACAGTACGACAAACCCAGGGATAAAAGTTGCAATTCAGCTTTGTCTAGCACTACATCAGATAAATTGATAACAGTGTTGCACTCAATATTGTCCGTTACCTGTTCTCCACTGCTCAAATTACACAATGCCTCATTGTTCAAATCAGTTGTGGATGAAATGTGTCGGATAGAGGAAAGAGGTTCTACCATTTCTTTCCTTTTCCTCTCCCTCTCTTTGGTTTCCCTTTGGCGCCTACATTTTCTCCTTGCGCTGCGTTTTTTGTTTGCTGCTGCTCGTTTAGTTTCCGTTGTTGCCGGGTTTGAGGTCGCAATGTTTTGAATCTGTCCTCGACCATAAAACCCAGTTCCTCCGAAGGAGTATATTTTGTAGGCACTGGGCCTTGATTAGACCCCCCTGCTACATTGTCTTCTAAGTCACTACCACTAGTGACAGAGCTCATCTCCGGTTCAGATAAATCCACATACTGATTTGTATTTGCAGTTTGTGTGGTAACCTTAGGTGCCATTGCTTGCCTTTTAACATTATCGAACTTGCGCGCAAATGTAAAAATTCTACCAGTCTCATAATCATGTTTGTCACGAGCAAACTTGTATTGTTTCCTCGTGCTGATGGTTTCCTGGTGTTTAGCAAGTCTGACATCGATTTCTTCTCTCGTTTTTTTAATGAACTCCTGATCTTTTTCAGATTCCAGTTCTTTATTCAATTTCTCTATTTCCTGCAAGATTTCGTTGCGGTCAATTTCAGCATACTTGATTAACAGACTGACCATATTCATTGAAGCATCTAAGTTCCCAGTTGCCCATTCCTTTAGCATAAGGGGGTTGGGATTCTCAAATGATGGTGCAATCAGGATCCTCAACCCTCTGGGGACACGACCCACTTCCTGATATTTTTGTAGGGACCGTTTTTCCCACCATTTGGTGGTTTCCGTTCTGAGCAGCTTTTCCAGTTTTTTCAATTTGCTTTTTAAATCGATGCTATCATTTTTCAGTGTCACAGGTTCATTTGTCTTGTTAGGGGTGGGTAGATTCTCGAACATAGCATCAGCTAGAGCCTCCCGGTTTCGTAAAGCTTCTGCCGGCGTGGTCATTGTGCGAGTTTATAAACCAATACTAAAGAAATCCGGCTATAAAGAATCTGTTTTCAGCCAGAAATCGTCTTGAACGTGCGTTTCCTTTCCCCCGTTTATCGGCAAAATGCTATTGAGATCAGCATGTAAACCACAGTCCGCTGGCTTACCACAGAGTTTCACCGGCGGCGTCTCCTCGGTGTCCTCCGACCCACAGGAGACTCACGAACGGCGGCTCCAGGTCCTCCGGCAAGCTGGGTTTCTGAACGCCAAACAGGGGGCTGTCGGCTCACAATACTCCTTCCGGGTCAATTGAAAGGGTGCTTCCGCTTTTGGACCGCAAAAACCAAACAGCCCAAATGAAAGGAGGGTCCGTAAAGAAGGCAACGATCCAATGCCTTCTAAATGAAATACGATTCACAATCCTGCTCCGCTGCATCAGCACATGGACAGAAATCCAATCCGCATCAACGAAACCCACAGATACAGACCACTCCACTGCGCACGCATATAGGGGGCGTGGCTTGGACGCCGATGGCGATGGTCGCCTGAGAGCTCGGCTCCGGGACTGAGCCCACTTTGATCCTGCAGATCGGAGTCCGCGGGGCACCCCGACCCCCGCAAACCGATGATCGGACCAGTGGGGACCTGCTGGGACGCCCGGTGATACTCGAAAAATCGAAGTTCAGGGGTCCGCGGAGTGGGACCCAAGATGGCGCTCGGACCTTCTCGATTCCTTGGCTGGGACCCTAGACCCGTGGGAGCATAGCGCATCCTCTCTACATCCTATCTCCCCGTGACACGCTGGTCTGGGTGACGATTTGGGAGGATCCGAGCACAGTGGCCGTCCCCAGACGAACTGTTGGCCGCATTCTCGTCGGAATCAGAACACGGACGACCGGCGGCCCTGTGTGTGTGCGGCGGTCCCTCGAGCCGCACCCAGCTGCCCCCCACCGAGTGACTGAACTTCATGGGCAGCACGGCGCCCTGGCCCCATAGAGTCTCCGGCGGCATTGGTGACTCTCATTCCGGTTCATCATTGACCAGGCGGGCCTGCCCGGCCTGGCGCCGATTGTCCCCGCCTCCTCCTCACTGGCCTCCGACGACACGGCGGTGGCACGGCCAGAGGTTTCGGAGGAGCAACGGACCCTGGCGACGGCGATCGGCGACCCTCGGCACAACGACTGCGTGCCAGGAACGGCATAGTCGACGCCCGCACTTTGTGGTGCCTCTGACGAACTTTCCTCCACGGGACTCAACCACCATGGGGAAGCCGAGGGGGCCCAAGGGGACCACCCCAGCCGCCTCGGATACGGAGGCGCCGGATAAGGATGACCGAGGAGACCCGGAGAGCTCTGGTGGTCCCCACTTGCAACAACAATTTGACCGGGTCCTGGAGGCGATCGCAACCACGCGCTCGGCCCTACAGCAAGATATCGCCCAGGTCGCGACGAGCTTGGGCCTCCTGAGGGCAGACCACGGTAAGCTCTCGGACAGAGTTAAAGAGGTGGAGAGCTCGGTGAAGGTCTTGGAGCCGGCACAGAAGACTCTGGCCGCGACAGTGAAGGACGCCCTATCCCGGATTGAGGCCTTGGAGAGACGGGCGGAGGATGCTGAAGGACGCAATAGGCGGAACAATATCCTGGTGGTGGGCCTACCGGAGAAGATTGAAGATGGTGACATGGTGGCCTACTTGGAAGCTTGGCTCCGGGACACAGTAGCCCCAGAGGGTCTGTCCTCCTTCTACACCCTGGAACGGGCACACAGAGTGCCGGCGAGGCCGCCGCAACAGGGCCGCGCCCCGCGACCGGTGGTGGCACGTTTGCTGCACTTTCGGGACAGAGACCTCATCCTCAATGCCGCCAGGCACAACGGCCCTTATCAGGTGGAGAATAGCCAGGTGAACATTTTCCCGGACTACACATATGAGACCCAGCGCAAACGGGCTTCCTTCCTGGCAATCAAGCGCGAACTCCGGAGCGAGGGCATTCAATATTCGCTCCTTTTTCCTGCCAGGCTCCGTGTTATCGTGGACGACAAGACCCAGTTCTTCGATTCCCCGGAGGAAGTCTGCAGCTGGCTCGAACTCTATAGAGCGGGCAAGGATGGTTTTGGCTCATCGTCTCAGCTGGCTGTGGAACCTGGGCAACAACGTCGTTCTAAAAGACTTCGCAGCCGCCGCGGCAAGGCGGGCAGGCCTTCGACTGTGGAGACATTGGCGGAGCGGAGAGGAGTGCTGGAGATGGTGTCTACTCTATCTGGCTCGCATAGTGGCCCCATTATCGAGGAATCGGGACTTGGAGACGAGGGGGCGCAAACGGACACGGAGGAGTCGGAGACCGATAGTGTCCTTTTGCCGGTGGTTACTCCAGACTCGGCTGAGGGCATGCTGGATGGGCAGGGATGACGGGGTGAGCTACTTCCAGTTGGATGGGGGTTTGAGGCGGGTGTGGTAGGAAAGGCGGTTGATTGTTGACACCGGTGGAGGGGGGGGGGAGCCCCGATCGTGCAGTGGTTATTGTTTTGGGCTCACTTAGTCTCGGCAGTCCGAAAGTCGAGGGCCCATTACCGGCGCCCAGCCCGCACCTAGCCCTTAAGGCCTTCCTGCGGTGGCGACCGCAGGATTAGTCGGGGATTGTGGGATTGTTAGGGGTATGGTTTGGATGGGAGCTAGATGGCACTATTTGGGTCCTGTTCTGGGGAGGGTGGGTAGGGGGTTGTTTCAAATGGGAGTTGTTTTTTGTTGGGGAAAATGGCCGCCATCAGTGTTGCATTGATTGTCGCTCGTTCTTTGTTGGGGCCGTGGTGGGGAAACCCGGAACGGACAGTATGGGACAATGGGTGATATTGCCAATGTGAAATGCATCACGTGGAATGTACGAGGGCTTCACACTATGTCTAGACGACACAAAGTTCACGCTTATCTAGTGCGTAGAGGGGTGCAGATAGCGCTGCTGCAGGAGACTCATCTCAACAAGGCGGAAGGGGCGGCGCTACAGCGTAGATGGAGAGGGCAGGTCTTCTATACCTCGTACTTAGCTTATGCAAGGGGGGCGCTAATATGGATCAGGGCTGGGGTTCCCTTCCAGGTTACGAAATCAGTGGTGGACCCGGAGGGCCGATATGTGGCTCTCTCAGGCACACTGGGAGGTAGGGACTTGAACATTTGCTGCATTTACGTGCCTAATGTGGACCAGCTTGCCTTCCTCTCCGGGTTATCGGGTTTGTTGGCCCACTTCCTCTCGGGAACCCTCCTACTCGGTGGTGATTTTAACTCAGTAGTGGACGTAGAAGCCGACCGCTCGCACCCCCCCCCCTCCCGGACTCCCCAGTTCGCCGGGTGGCAAAAGGGAGGAAGGAATGGCAGACGCACTGGGGGCTCACGGATATCTGGAGGGCTCAACACCCCGACACTAGAGACTACTCCTATTTCTCTGGCCTACATGAATTACACGTGCGGTTGGATGGGTTTCTGGGTTCGGTAGAGCTAGTATCCGCAGCGGTCCGCTCTGAATAATTGACCAGGACCATCTCAGACCACAACCCCCTCCTGATGGACCTTCGTTGGTTTCCCGGGGTTCCTAGTGTGCCCACCTGGAAAATGCGCCCGGAGATCTTAGAGGACATTGTCTTTAAGGCGGACCTGGAAGACAACATTTCGGAGTATTTCGCGTCCAATGGGGGTACTGCGGGATCGAGAGCGTTAGAGTGGGACGCCTTTAAGGTGGTGGTCAGGGGCTACTGCATTTCTAAAAAAGTGGGCATGCGGCGAGTCATCCTCGATGACTTGGCTGCAGCTGATCGGAAGCTCCGCGAGATGGAACTTCGCCGCCCCGGTCATCCCGAACTCCAGGAGCGCACGGGGCGGCGAGGGAGAGAGTGGCGGCGGAGGTCGAACGGCTTCGCTGCTTCGACTATAAGGCCTACACAACTAGGTCGCTCACGGAGGGGGGTAGGTCGGGCGCTTTATTAGCGTGGCTAGCCAATCCTACACGCCGGACCTCTCTGACGACGTCCATGCGCACGGCGGAGGGAGTTGAGGTGCACACTCAGCCGGAGATATTGGGCTGCTATCTGCGCTACTATGAACAACTGTACCGCAGCAGCTCTGCTAGGGTCCCCGACCTGATTGAGGAATACCTGCAACCACTAGAGTTGCCAACGCTGGAGCCGGAAGTAGCGAAGGCTCTGGGCTCCGACATCGAACTGGGTGAAATTCGTAGTGCCATTAAAGGGATGGCGAGGAATAAGACCCCGGGCCTGGATGGCCTCCCGGTTGAATTCTACTCCGCCTACGCTGACCTCTTGGCGCCCCGATTGCTGATAGTTTACAGAGAGGCGAAGCGGTTGGGTCGCCTCCCCGGCTCGATGTGTGAGGCTTTAGTGGTTCCCCTCCTCAAGCCTGGGAGAGACTCGACCGACCCGGCGTCCTACCGGCCTTTATCGATGCTGACGGTCGATTATAAGATCCTGAGCAGCATATTGGCATCGAGGCTGCTGGGGCACATGCGCTCTTTGGTACACGAGGACCAGGCTGGATTCATTCCCAAGCGGAACACAACCATGAATATCCGCAGGCTGTTTCGCTTGCTGGGGGAACCACACTTGGAAGCCCCGTGCCCGGTGGTTCTCTCGGTGGACTTGGAAAAGGCCTTTGACAGTCTGGAATGGGACTACCTGCGCGGAGTGTTGCTGCGATTCGGTCTGGGAGAGGGCTTTGTTAGGTGGACCGCGGTATTATATGCCTCGGCATCAGCCAGGGTAAGGGCAGGCCCGCTGATCTCCTCACAATATCCGGTGGAGAGAGGCACGAGACAGGGTTGCTCACTATCCCCGCTGCTCTTCGCGCTAGCGGTGGAGTCGCTGGCGCTGCTGCTCCGATCCGGGGTTTACTTTAACGGTTTGCGGACACCATCTGGCCCGCATTATGTCTCGCTGTACGCTGATGATCTGCTGCTCTTCCTTGAGGACCCGATTGCTGCCTTGAGTGGGGCTGCGTCGGCGCTAACGGCCTTTGAGGAGGTCTCGGCCCTTCGGGTAAATTGGGCCAAGACTTGTCTGTTCCCGGTTCGCAGGGGAACGCCCAGACCTGACATCAGTGGGGGAATTAGGTGGGAACCTGACTGCTTCAAGTACCTGGGGGTATACATATACCACGACCCAACTGACCTCCTGGATGGGAATATAGCCTGCTGTACTCGCGCGTTGCGTGGTAACATGGACTTTTGGGCCACCTTGCCGCTCTCGGTGGCGGGGCGGGTCGCTCTGTTGAAAATGGTGGCACTCCCCCGGCTGCTCTACTACTTTCGCGCGCTGCCGATTTGGATCCCGCCGGCCACCTTTCGGCTATTACGATTCATGGTGGTGGGATTCCTCTGGGGTTCGGGCCGCCGGCGAGTGGCCCTCAAGACCCTGATGAGGCCGAAATCTGAGGGTGGCCTTGCGGTGACGGATTTCGAGAAGTACTATTTGGCGGCGCAACTACAGACCTTCACCCAGGAGGTCACGAGGGAGTTTCGTGGCCCGGAGACGGGGAGGGGCATGGGGATGCCTAGGCATGTTATCTCCTTCATCACATTGCGACAACGTTTGGCCTTACAGGACCTGACGCTCGAAGAAAGGACCATTCGGTCATGTTGGAATCGCGCCCACGCCCGGGGACAGTTGAGGTTACCATATGCACCTGAAATACCACTGGGAATGTTGACGGCCCTGCCTCACGGGGGAGATTGGTCACGCCTGGGGCACTGGGAGGACGCGGGACTGCAGTTGGTGGGGGACCTTTATGAGGACGGGGCGTTATTGCCCTTTCAAGAGATCATAGACCGCTTCGACGTTCCTCGAGGCGATTTCCTTTTGCACACGGCTCTGGTCCGAGCGATTCAGGCGCACTGGAAAAGCGGGCTGGAGGAACCGCCTACGTCCTCGGTGTGCCAGTATGTTATGATGTCTGCGGGGACGGTCAAAACGGTCACGTGCCTCTATAGCAGATTGGTTGACGAGGGGTTGTCCCCCCTTACCACTTTACGAACCCGCTGGGAGGTAGACATAGGAAAGGAGATACCGGAGACGACCTGGTCGCAACTCATGAGACGGGCTTGGAAGGGCGCACGCCACGCCGCTTCCAACTGGTCCACTTCTATGTACTCCACAGGGCCTATTTGACCCCGGCGAAGATCCAACAGTACTTTGCCGCGGATTCTGCAGCGTGCCCCAGGTGCCGGGCGCCTGATGCGGACCTCCTCCATATGTTGTGGTCTTGCCCGGCGCTGTCCTCCTATTGGCTTGGAGTAGGTGACGCCCTGAATAGGGTAACGGGTAGGTCCTTATCGGTCGACGCGGCGGTGGGACTCCTACATTGGTTCCCGCATACCCCCAAGAATAATATCTCAAGTAAATTTATTGATCTGGGGCTTCTCCTCGCTAAACGGGAGGTGACCAGGAATTGGAAGGCAAGAGTTGGTCCAACAGAGGTTAGGTGGCACGGCGAACTCTTGAAGTGGGCTGCGGGGGAGAGCATGCTGCGATACCAACTAGCTAGGCGGCAGCACAACGAGAGAGCGTTAGAGTCAGCACTAGAATGGGAGACGTTAGTGCAAGCCCTCAGGGATTATTGCGCTTCCAGCGATTCTGAGAGCAAGGATGCGGCACATCCCGAGTCCCAATAGTCAACTATACTTCAGATACTCACAGAATCTTCTGGGGTTATTCCCATAGGCCTTCCTACACGCACTACGACACACACTGATGGCAGGGTTGGGGGGGGACTTAGTTGAATCGTTGGGTTGCTGGGGGGGGGGTTTCTTTTGGCCGTTACGTAGGATGATCTAGAAAAGCAGATGAAGACCTTTGGATTATCCGGACCAGCTTCGTCCTTATGTCGGATCCCCTCTGATGTTCGCCGCCCGACCCTCGGGTTGTGGGCTGAATGGCTGTGTACACATGTCATTGCGGAAGGGGAATGGGACATGTTTAATTTTTCTTTTCCTGATTGTGCCTATATTGCTGGTCCGATATGTAATTATGACTAATTCCTGCAATAAAAATATATTTAAAAAAAAAATATATATATATATATATATATATATATATATATATATATATATATATATATATATATATATATATATATATATATATATATATATATATATATATATATATATATATATATATATATATATAATATCTTACTTATAGGCACTCTTTATCCACTGACCTGTTGTTGTGCCATTCATTTTATTATTTTCTCCCACTACAGCATGGTCAGTGGGTCAGCTCACTTCAGTGTGACAGCATTTTCTCTTTCACAATGAGCATGTCCGCACTCAAAGCAGTCTCCCTTAGTTCCAGAGATAACTATTGAATTTTTGTTTTAAAACAATTTTGGGGGTTTTTTGTTAGTATGCATAGCGTTCAATTACAGACAGCAGACCTTTGCAAAATTACGTTGGAGATTACCGTGGCATTGTGTACTTTCTGAGACCAGGAAATAGTTTTGCTTTTCTCCAGTATTTATTTGATATTGGTAATTCACCTAGCAATAACATTTTACAAAAAACACTCTAAATCAAACCAAGCACTGACGAAGCCAAAAGACAAGCAGCCAAAACCAGATATTTTGGCTTTGTCAATGCTTGTTAGTTTCAGTGACTCAATGCAGCTATTGAGCAATCCTAAATGATTCTTTGCTTACACTGAAATCTGATGTTAGTGACTAAACCATATAAAGTCTTTGGGTTTGAAAGTTAAAGCCAACTTTCCTCTCAGTATGGCTCTTTACAAAGTAATCGACTGTAATTACTTTTTTTTTATCTCCCAAAGAAACAACAAACAGAAGTGGTATTCCCTGCTGAGGACGCCTGTGTGGAAACATTTACCGTAAAACACAACTTTTTATGGAACTAAGAAATGAGGGGTTTTGAAAATGAAAAGAAGCCAGTGACAGCTTGTTTCTTCAAAAAGCTATCTTTTAACAACTCCTTGGTGTGATTTTTTTTTGCTGTAAACACACAAATGTTAAATATTGTTTGTAACACAGAACCGGAAACCTGTATACCTGAAAATTCCAGATGGCCATTTACAAATAATTTATATTGGCAGCAATTGCTGATTAGGGATTTTACGCCGCTAAAATGTATTGGCAATAAGAAACACATCTATAATTATAATTTGGTCCTATGACTTGTAAACTACAATGCAACACAAGAGTCCCTGCCAATTCTCTTCTCTAATTTGTCACCAAGAGATGTGTAGGCCTGGGTGGAGTTTATGGAATTTTGCAGTCCGCAAGCGGCGGAGTGCGTTTGATCCCGCCGTTCGCTTTGATTTTCAGCTCTGGGTTTTTGATCATCGCTGTAAAATCAGCGTGAATGGCACCATGCGCAGAGCATGAGGCCGCTACTTCTTTTCTGCCGCACGAGTAAATTTGCGGTTGTTTGGGCTAAAGCTGCTTTGGAAATGACCATTTCAAAATGGATGCCACTTTTCCATGAGTAGCGTGGCATTGGGATAAGTAGTCCTATATCAATTTTGTTGATTGTGCACGATATGTATTTTGATTTGACAAACAGTCCTTTGACCCCTGACCAAGGTGCGGCTCTCTATCGCTACCAGTCTCTCTCCCACCTCCTGGAAAAGAGTGTGGCACTGCTCCGGGGGACTTAAAAGCGGTTTTATTTGTTGGCAATCCACAAGCATAAAAAGGGTCCCTGAAATGCTTGGCAGGCGTGTTTCTTCCTTCAAATGGATTCCTCAGTGCCCGTTTCAGTTGTAACCTTGTCAGTGGTCCATTGCTGTGGTGTTATATATATATGAGCGTGAACAAGGGCTTTTTGCTCGAAACGCGTCGCTGGTTCTGTTGAAAGGATAATAAAAAACATCTTTTTGCTGACTTTGATGGTCCGGTCCTCATTTCTGCTGGCGTGGAGGCGGTGTCTGCGAGCGCAGAGCGAAGCTGGGGAGGAACCTTTTTTCATATATATATATATATCAGGATGTGGCATACTTACTAGCAATCTAGTGCAATTTAAGTTGAAGGTATACATTCCAAGATGGCGCCCGCGCTGCGAACAAGAATTAGTCCTTTGTTTGTTTTGTAATGTCTTGTAAACATTCATAATGGCGCTGCGCACGTCTTGTCAGATGAAAACATTGAGAAAGGGAGGGCTCTCCCGAAACGCGTCTGTCTTTGAATAAACAGTCCTGCTAAACGAACTGTGCAGTGCTTGAGAGTGCTTATTCTTCCTGGAACCCGGCTGGGTATTCTCAGGATTTTGGGAGCTTGGATATTTCTCCGCGAGCACCATCGCGGCAAACAGCACCCGCTACCTTGGAGTGACTCGTGTTCTGTTGGTGCAACTTCGGAGTGGATTTTTTATTACACGAGTGCACCGCCACCACCGGAGAACGTGAACTGATGTCTGAAGCATACCCCCACGTTGATTTGCTCCGGATCAAGCATAACAGGGACTGCAGCCAACCGGCCGACCTACGAAGCGGTAAGCCGTTTTTACAACTTGGCAATCCCGATTTGTTTGTTTAAACTCTGTTTGGTGGCTTAGCGAAAGCCGGCAGCAAATTCGTAGCAGGGCAACTCGTTGGATCCTGGGATCAGGCTCCAATTGGAATACAAGACAAAAATTCCGACATGTTTAATATGTCAGAGCGCAGAGACGCAGCTGGGGGCATGTTCAAGAATAAAAACCCGGACATTTCCAAACCGGCACGAGCCACTAACGTGACCACTCCTAATTCCTTGACAACGCAGTTTCATAAACTGGAAAAGCTTTATGAACGTGAACTGCGCAAGTGGTGGGAGGAACTTCCCTGCAGGGCTACATCGAGGTACAGAGGGTACCTAGAGGTCTGAGAATTTTCACCGTCCCTGCATATGAAAACCCAGACCCCCTCCTACTAGAAGCCTGGGCAGCCCATATAGCCAGTTCATGTAAAGGCATGTTGGAGATTTTAATCCAGTTTGCTTGGAGTGATCGCGAGAAAGTGGTGAAAGAAATTGAAGAATTGGAAACCTTAATAGCACAAAATACTGATAAAGAGGAACAAGAAGCGCTCAGGGCTAACATGAAGAAGAGACTTCAAAAATATGAAACTAAAATCAAATTACGCAAACAAGAAAAGTTTGACCGAGATAAACGGGACTACGCCATGGGAAGGGTTCTGACTTTTTCAAAGAAATATGATCAGCCACGCAAGAAGGTAGCAAGGAAAAGACAAATGCCTAAATCAAATGTCGAAACCAGAGTGGAAACATCAGACTCTGACGTGAATGCCAGCGAACTGTCAGGCGATGAAACAACTGGCTTGGCATCTACATCTGAGACATTGGCCCAGCAGACCCCTTTTCAACAGGAGTTCACGGTCATCCAAGAGAGCTGGCTAAGGGACGGCAAGAACAAACCACCAGAAGAGGCCGGCAAACCCGACGGGGAGGCTGGAAGGGGAAGAGGCAGAGGCACCAACCAGACCAAAACCACCGCGAGGGTTACCAGGAGTCAGAGGAGAGTAGGATGGTGAGCTCGTCGGAACAACTCACCATCGTTAATCTTTCTGAGAGACATCTTACGCCAGCTGAAGAGTCCGTTTTAAAGCTAGGACTCACCTTTTGTCCGAATAAAAACATGGAGTATACGCAAACGCGTATTGACTTGTACAAATTTATTCGGAAAGTCAAACTGCACAAGTTTCATAAAACCAAGCCCACAGCGAAAGAAGTCCAACAATTAAGACTGAATCGCAAGGAAACGGACCTCCTCACAGTGAACGACTTGACAGCCTGTGAAGTGCTACATAATTTAAGGAGAGAAGGCGACATGGAAGCCAGTTTGGTGGATAACACACTTACGCAAAGACTGGCTAATGTCAACATAGACCAAGTCGCACCTAAGAGTGACTTTAAGTTGGCCTCCAAATTTGTCCCCCAACTAGCTGTGGATCCTATTGACGTCTTCTCAGATGTGGTCACCAGGGATCTAATGACTTTAAGAAATACACAAAGCAACCAGAAGACGCAATACAATACCACCAAAGAGCAACAATCTGCTATCAATTCACTCCTGGAGGACAAAACCATTGTATGCAAACCCTCAGATAAGGGAGGCAACATTGTGATCATGTCGAGGCCCAAATATGTTGCAGAAGCCATGCGCCAACTTCAGGATATTTCCTGTTATGCTGTGATCAAGAAACAGGAATATTCTACCAGCATCAACGATCTTCATACCTTACTTAAGAAGTGGTATGATAAACAAATGTTAGACTTGGAGGAGTATCTGTTTCTGAAAACCACTAACCCTATACTACCTTGTTTCTACCATCTGCCCAAGGTTCACAAGGACATCAAGGAACCCCCAGGAAGACCTATAATTTCATCCATGGGAGGATTGACTGAAAATCTTTCGAAATTCTTGGATCACCACCTGTTTAACTTTGTACTGTCCCTAAGATCCTATATCAGAGACACCACTGATTTCATTGAAAAGGTGGAACTGTTGGAGTGGCAATCATCTTATATCCTGATTACCCTGGATATAACAAGTTTATATACTTGTATTGACCATGAACAGGGGCTACATGCAGTGGAATATTTCCTGAGCAAAAGAGAACTCAAATATGCAATGCATAATAAGATGCTATTGGAATTCATTGCATTTTGTCTGCGCAATAATATCTTTCTCTTTCAGGACACTATGTATCGCCAACTCTCTGGTACGGCCATGGGTTCCTGCTTCGCCCCCAGCTACGCAAATCTTTTCGTCGGCTGGTGGGAGGAGCAGGTAGCCTGGGCCCCCAGACTTGCCACATGGAACACCAAGGTGGTTACCTGGAGCAGATACATAGATGATCTGTTCCTGGTGTGGAATGGTACGGTTGAGGAAGCCAACCAATATATCCTATTGCTCAACGAAAACGAGTATCATCTGAGATTTACCAGTGAAATCAGCAGGGACATGGTCAATTACCTAGACCTAGAAGTTAGTGTCAGTGAGGGACGCATTTGCACACAACTTTACCTCAAGCCCACGGCCGGAAATAGCGTCTTACACGCTTCCAGTGGCCATCCTCGTAAATTGATTAACAATGTCCCATACGGGGAGTTTTTGCGGTTAAAGCGCAATTGCAGCCAAAACACTCATTTTGAGAAAGCAGCTGGTGAATGCATGGAACGTTTTATAACAAGAGGTTACAGCTCTTCTCTTCTTCAAGACACCCTTAATAGGGTTAGGAAAATACCACGTGCAAGTCTCTTTGTCAAGAAGAAAGGCCCCGACATTGAAGGCAAATTCCGCATCATAACACCATATGCTGCTGACTCGTTCAAACTGCGATCCATTTTGTCCAAACATTGGCACATCTTAAAATCGGATCAGATCGTAGGGCCTGATATTCCCAGCACACCACTCATTACATTCAGGAAGGCCAGATCTCTTAGAGATCAAATAGTCCAGAGCTACTTGCCTTCCATTAAGAAACCATTAGGAACTTTGAAAGACACCAAAGGTTTTTTCCCTTGTGGAAAATGCAAAGCCTGTGCTTCAAGCAAAAGGACACTGACATACCAAGTCCCGGGTAGAAAGGATGGGAGGAGAATAACAAAGTTTATGTCATGTCATTCTGACTTTGCTGTCTATTGCCTAATGTGTCCCTGTCTGTTACGGTATGTTGGGAGTACCATTAATCCTGTCAAGTTGAGAATATTAGAACACATGCGGGCCATTGCGAACAAAGATTTTACGTATCCCGTGGCCCGACATTTCTCCTTGAAACATAACAGTGACAGGAATCTTCTCAGATATTTTTGTTTGGACCAAGTCGAAGAGAATCCCAGAGGGGGCAACAGATTGCTCACACTCAGGAGACTTGAGTCCCGGTACATCATTGACCTGGAGACTAAAGCACCTGGAGGCTTAAATATGGGAGAAGAACTGGCCTCTCATTTGGGTTAACTGAGTGTATTACTGTGCTATGAGTTCTGTTTAGTTGAATACTGAGTTTCCACTTTCTGGAAATGGTCTGAGTGTTTTTGTTTTTTGTTTTGTGATGGATGATATCATCACTACCGAGATAACTAGATGATTTGCTTTAGTTTTTGACCACATCGTAGTTTTGGCAGTCCCTTCGGGGCTGCAATTGCCGATCCACGGCAAGATTGTGTCCGACCTGACCACATTATAGTTTTGTGTTTATGTCGCGAGTTGGGTATTTCTCAACAACATATTGTTGTCGTGGCCATGAAATGTATCATGTTCATACAGTATCTGGTTTTGCTTTTAAGACAACAATTTAGCCGATACACGGCAGTATCAGGATGTGGCATACTTACTAGCAATCTAGTGCAATTTAAGTTGAAGTTATACATTCCAAGATGGCGCCCCGCGCTGCGAACAAGAATTAGTCCTTTGTTTGTTTTGTAATGTCTTGTAAACATTCATAATGGCGCTGCGCACGTCTTGTCAGATGAAAACATTGAGAAAGGGAGGGCTCTCCCGAAACGCGTCTGTCTTTGAATAAACTGTCCTGCTAAACGAACTGTGCCGTGCTTGAGAGTGCTTATTCTTCCTGGAACCCGGCTGGGTATTCTCAGGATTTTGGGAGCTTATATATAAATATAAATTTTTTTTTTCTTTATTGCTTTCCCTATAATCACTTTATTTCTTATTTGTAGGAATCACTTTGGGTCTTGGTATATGAGTTGTGGCACTTAGTATGTACATGTTTAAATCCTAGTCGTAAAAAGATTAAATCATACTTGTATGTACCATGAGTCTAGGATAGGTCCTTAATGTTATGGTATAGATTTTTGGAGTCATGATTTGTTGATGTGTATATAGAAGTGTAAATAGATAGATGGTGTATATATATTTATATATATTTTTGTACTTAAGAAACGAGTATATATAGATAGCATATTTTTCTATATGTGTATACTTTATTTTGTACTTTAATAAGATTTTCTTTTCAAGAAATCATACATAGGACTTTATACTATATGTGTACATTATGTATTATATCTCAATGTATTTGCATTCATGCAGCTATTTTGTTTCAGTGCCCTACTCACTGTTTTATATTTATATTTGTTTAAGTGGTGTGCACGTATATAAAACTACAACAGTGTGTTTTTTATGTCTATACACCATGTGACTCACAGAATAGGTGGAGCATCACGTAAAAAAATGTGTATAAATTTGTTGCTGACCAGGTGCGCGTGTGTGACCAAGAGCACAAGTTGCTCGAAACGCGTAACCTGAGAGGTTTTAAATAAATCTCCTTTACTGCAGCCTATGGGGTCCGTGTCTTCATTTCTACAGCGGGAGTGTGCTGTTTGAAGATTTTGCCTATATATATATATATATATATATATATATATATATCGTAGTGTGCCCTCTCAGAGCTCGAGGGCCTTTGTTGAAGCCATTAATTGCACGACCACCCTTGGCCGTGGAGAGGAGCACCATTCTCACTTCAGACGGAAAGCGGGATGCGTGTCTGAGGGTGAGAACGCTTCTAAAAGTGAACTGTTCCTTTGATGTGAAGCACGCTTTCCCAAAGGTGTTTAAACTCGTCAACCAGTGACTCTACCTACTAAAGGAAAAAGAATTGGCACAATGACAGGAGGACTGAGACTACTAAAGGTTTAATTAATTACCTCTCAAAGGACTGCCATTACCAGCATGCTGCTGGTTGTCTGTCTCGTTATGCCACGCCCACTGAGGGTGTTTCTTCATGAATAAAAAGTTAAATGGAGAGGTGATCTTTCATTTCCCCCTGTGCCTGTCCATGAGGAAGGGGCGTGTCTGCCCTGAAACGCGTCGGACCATGCTATTGCAAAACGAGTAATACAAAAAAGGATGACCTGTTCCTTGGAATGATGAATGTACGTTTCACGGTGGTGTTTATGAAACGTACATTCATCATTCCAAGGAACAGCTCAGCCTTTTTTGTATTACTCACAACTTCAGGGCACACGCTGAGGCTGGACCTACCACTCCACAGGAGTGGCAATCGCCCTACCAAACAAACCCTTCCCCCTTGTTGTAAACAATTGCAAAACGAATCCCAGGAAAGGGAGTGACTACAGTTCAAAGAACATCAGATGATGCGGAGAGCGTAGTGTGCCCACTCAGAGCTTGAGGGCCTTTATTGAAACCATATATATATATATATGTATATATATATATATATATATATATATATATATATATATATATATATATATATATATATATATATATATAACCTATAAATATATCTAAGTTCAATGATGAGGCTCATATGCTATGAGAATTTTTTTGTTTTGCTTGGCTTTAAGGTAAATCGTAGACATTCAATCATGGATAGTTTGAAAGCAGTACTTTTGATGGTATGCATTGTGTAGGAATGACTGATTCCGCCAGGATTGTGTGCAATCTATATATTATTCTATGACAATGTTCTGGTTGGCTGGATGGTCTCAGAGGTGTTCCTGTAGACGTTGAAGATCATCAGAGATTGCACTAATCCTGGGATAACTAAGGAGGTCACAAGATAAATTGTGATTTGCAGGTGCCCAGCATGTTGTGCAGGGCTCTGTTTATTAGGTATTACTTGCACCACTGCAGTGTTAATTTTTTGAAGACCATTCTGGTGAAGAGGGTACTGAGCAGAGATTGTTGATCTCTCATATCACAGGCTGAAGATGAGAGTTCGAGGAGGACAAGATGACACTTGAATGGTGGCTGTCTCTGTGCTGTCCTATGGCTGAATCCAGATTAGAATTCTGTAGAAAGTTGTTTGTCTTCATCTTTTTGTGGTGCTGCGTGACAAGGACCTCTTCAAAAATTATTCTCAGGTAGAGAAGTTGGGCAACTGGGTTCGTTAGCCTTCTGATTCCTGGTTGGGTTTCTTTAGTGCCCGCAATATTTGTCCACTCTTGAGGGAGCGTGATGGTGCACGTGGGAGGTAGCATAGGATGAGACTGCAGATGTTACTGCTAACCACATTGTGTTACTGGATTGAACTCTGATAGGAGCAGTGAAGTGTACAGCAGCTACCAGTGCTTAATTTGTAAAAGAAATACGTGGCAGGGCTTTCGTCAGAAGGCCACTGCAGCTTGCACCCCATATTGCCCTTGATATGCTGCAAATTATAGTATCACAGCGGTACAAAAGGGGGTGGTGATGGACAGAGCATCTGAACCAATCAAACACTCACACCCAGTCAACAGATCTGGGTTTAATCCATCACCGTTCTTTAGCCCACTCTGCCACCCCAGTTCAGACATGGCCATATGCAAATCAGTCTGACCCTGTGCCTCATGGGAACAGTCCAGCCCGAACTGCCAAGCCAGGCCTTCCCTGGACCGGACTCAAGCTTCCTAGGACCGGTTTTTGGCATTACAGCCGTCTTCAGCCAGGCTTGCTTGAATCCAGTGGCAAAGTGAGCAGGGGACTTACGTCTGAGCATACCCTGCCAACTTATGCCGAACAAAGCGGTACAAAAGGGGGTGGTGATGGACAGAGCATCTGAACCAATCAAACACTCACACCCAGTCAACAGATCTGGGTTTAATCCATCACCATTCTTTAGCCCACTCTGCCACCCCAGTTTAGAAATGGCCATATGCAAATCAGTCTGACCCTTTGCCTCATGGGACCAGTCCAGCCCGAACTGCCAAGCCATGCCTTCCCTGGACCGGACTCAAGCTTCCTAGGACCGGTTTCTGGCATTACAGCCGTCTTCAGCCAGGCTTGCTTGAATCCAGTGAAAAAGTGAGCAAGGGTAGTGGGATGGGTATGCTCAGATGTGAGTCCCATGCTCTCCACACCACTGGAGTCAAGCTATCCTAGCTGAAGACGGCTGATAGCCAGATACCAGTCCTAGGATGCTTGATTCCAGTCCAGGAAAGACACGGCTTGGCAGTTCAGGCTGGACTGTTCCCATGAGGCACGGGGTCAAGGCTAATTTGCATATGGCCATGTCTGAACTTGGGTGGTGTGGAGTGCAAAAATAAACGATGGATTTAGGCCCAGATCTCTGTACTGGGGTGAATGTATGACATTGTTCTGCATTCTGTCCATCAACTGTTGTTTTGCAAATTATAGTATCAACACAACTGCTAACCATCTACTTCTGCTAACTTCATGGCCCCAAAGCTATAAGAATGGTTTGGGTGGCAAATAATAGTATTTTTTATGTATAGTGAATACATAATTACCTGTTCTAAATTAGCCAGACAGTGCTACCTTGTGGCAGACTGTCACAAGCGCCGGTGCTGAGCCCCGGAAACCATTGGCTCAAATTAAGCATGGCAGCTACCCACTTTGAAGCAGTCAGTAGAAACCACTACGCATGTAAAGCAACACAATGGGCAATCTAGTTTGGTTTGCTTAGGTGAGAAAAGCTGAACAACCACGGAGGTGGGCTACAGGGTGGGAAGAGCCAAAGATGCCCGGACCTTGAACTGTCAAAATATCTTATGTTCGAGTAGAGACAAGGAACTGAGCTACAGGAAAAGTATTGAGGCAGTGACTGTGCTGCAGGCTTAAGACCAATCAATCAGGTGATTAGTCATATGTAAGTCATGGGTGTTCAACCTAGGACCAGGCGGGCTAGATGCATGCCAGGCTTTCAGTATAACCACTCTTTAAATTATTTCTATCTAGAGTAATTGTGTGTAAATTTATCTCAGTTGGATACCCTGTAGGTCTTGCATGGATCCGGCATGTACGGATCTAAAGTAGACGTCAAATGTTGTCCCACAGACATCAGCTATATAGTAATTATGTGTATAAAGATACCGGGAATCTGGATTATCATAGGACCTTAAACAACTTGTGCTTGACAATGCAAACTGACAGCAACACACAAGTAAATTGGAATAAAAATAAAAATGAGTAGCTGAAAAGAAAATTGAGGCAGAGGATCAGCACCGGTAAAGAAGAAGCGACAGCTGAAGGTAATGCATTGAACCGGTCCAGAGTGTGGGATAATCAAGGAGCGTATCAGCATCTGACGGTGATTCATGTCTCGCGCTTTGGTTTGTCTGAGAGGATTTTCTCCACTTAAGTCGAGTAATGAATTCCCGCGCCTCGTGATTGACTCTCGTATTCCCTCAAGATCAGCGTGTCCCGCGAGGCTTTGTGACGTCAGCGTGGGCATTGATTTCCTTTTACTTCTAAGACTCCATTTCATCATGCATCAAGCTCCCAATCTGGATCTCATCAGGATCTCCATATTCGTGCCTTCACCCTCTCTGTGAACATTAATGATCACGCGGGTGTTTAAATAACCTGGTCTCTTCTCCCCATGGCAAGATACTTCCTCAATTATCTCAAGCAGCTTCTGACACTCGCATCCCTCCCAATTACTTTTTTTACTTTAAGCTTCCCTAACATATTATTGGAAAGCAATACACACTTTCACAAGGTTTTGAAGGACAGATTTTTAATGTTGCTGTTTCTTTCTCTTGTTGTACATATATCCTAGGAATTTGGCATGCAGATTGACAATGAGGGTTAAGATCTGCTCGAATGTGAAATAAAAGAGATATATTCCCTATGTACATCCAGAAAGCACAATATTGACAACCGACGACTTCCCTCCCAAACGTTCAAGGGATTTCACAGCTTTTTTCACTTTGGCCTTTTTAAAGTGTCCCTCAATCCCTATCCCGGTCACCCATTGGTAGATATCCATTCTTATACTGGAATTGATTTTGTAGTTGGTGTGCAACATTCACACAAAAAAAACAGAGTTATAAACCATGGCGTTGTTTATTTGTTAATTGTTGAGTTTTATTTAGCACTCAAGGTCACCTTGATCACTTCAGTGTGAGCAAAGGAAAACAATAATACTTTATGTCAGCAGCAGAGACGGTGTAGATATAGTGAAAGTCTGCCCAACTAAGTGAGGAGGGTGGACAGCAGTGGCGGCTGCTACGGTATGGGGGTTGGTGAAAAAATTAAATAAGATCACTTCCCTGTGAACGGCCTCCGTCTCTCCTCTGCTCTTCCTGACTCCTGGCAGCGCGGAAGCACAAAGGCCCCAGACTCCCCTGAGCCAATCACGAAGCTGCTGTCAGCAGCATGACAGTAGCAATGCGATTGGTCTCAGTGGCCTGTTTGGCTGCCCAGGCAGTGCCTGGGAGCCTGGGACAGTTCTCCACCCTGCTGTGCAACACAGCAAGGTGGAGAAATGCTAAGTGCGCATGTCTGTTTGGCCGGTACAAGACGGCATGCCAAATTGTCATGCGTACTTATGTTGGACCAACCACTCTTCCTCCCTGTGACGACAGCCCTGCCTGCCCTAACCTGGCCCCACAGCCCATACTAAAACGAAAATGCTAATAAAGTTGTGTTATCATTTTTTTCTCCCTTTTTTAGACAGCTCAGAGAGCAGTTGGGCGATGCTCCTCCACCATAGCGGAGGAGCCGCCACCGGTGAGCCTTCCGTACGCTAGAAATGATACTAGGTCACCATTGCGATGGAGTACTCTTTCCTCCGCACTCTAAAAGAGACCCTAAATATGTCATTCTTCAGTGGTCCCCTAAGTAAAATTCGAGTTCAGTGCTGAAATATGTTTGGTTTTCAAGTGTTTCTGAAATAAAAGCAATTGCATTCAGTTCAGATTCAATAACTTGGGTTTTTACAGACTTTAGAATTCATAAATCCTAAGATTCCTTCGCAATATTTTTAGGTCCTTGAAGGAACAATATGCTCTGCACATGAGGCATCATTTTTAAATTTCTGTGGTAGTTGACTCCAGTGGATTGCTTTCTAGGCTGGTTCAACAGTCACAAATACCCGTAAGTGCAGGCACATTATGACGGCCTTATTTTGCACTCTTTGAAGAATAGCAAGCACTAATTTTTTTTCTGTAGACTAGTATAGACCATGTTGGAAAAGTACAAACATGCCATTAACAAAGCTGGTGTTAGCTTAATGTTATGTTATGAAGATTTGTATGGCATGCTTATCACCCTAGGGGTAACCAGATGGTGGAGTAGATGATTTGTCCGATTAGGCTTCAAGTTGAGTAGCCAGATCTACAGTTTATTGGGGAACTTAAGTAGGGATGGGGAGGTCCTGATGTGGAATGTAAGGTTGTTCCAGAATTTGCCTGCAATGTAGGACAAGGAATGTCCTCATGATTTGCTCCTGCGGATACAGGGTATTTACACTAGGTAGAGTGTGGCTGAGCGAAGTTGCAGATGGGTATGTGGAAAGCGAGGCGGTGGTTGAGGTAGGCAGGTCCGACGTTGTGAAGGGCTTTGTATGTGTGAGTGAGCATTTCGAATTGGCATTGCTTCTGCATTAGTAGCCAATGTAGTTGAGGTGGGTGTGATGTATGCGCTTCTGAGGATGTTCAGGGCGAGTCTGGCAGGTTGTCCTAAGTCTTTGTATGAATTGATTCATAATGACGGCGTAGAGTGAGTTGCCGTAATCTTGTCTGCTGTTGATGAGGGACTGGGTGACCATGTGTATGGTGGTAGTAGGGAGCAACTGGAATATTTTGCTGAGCATTCGTAGGATGAAGAAGCAGATAGAGGTAACAATGTTAACTATTTAGCCATCGTAAGTCCGTTGTCCAAGATGATGCCGAAGGTTTTTGGCATGGTCAGTGGGGCGGGCGTGGGTTTCAGGTCGGTTGGCCATCAGGGGCCCTATTATAGATTAGGTGCATTTTCTCTGTTTGCGCCGTGGCTCACCTTAAAAAAAGGTTCGCTGGGCACAAACAGAGAAAGTGTGCCCTGTTCCATTAAATGCACTGCCCCCAGGGCAGCCACGAACTCACGTTGCCCCTGAGGGTGGCGCATTCAAGTGTACAACGGAGCGGCTTCGAAGCAGCCGCTCTGTGTTTCACTGTGCGGGCCGCAACCTGCCTGCACTTTTCAGGGGGATTAGAGATCCCTCTCCCCTTGCAGGCGGGTGCATAAAGTGACTGCACCCATCTGCAAAGGGATGTCTCGGAAGTCTATAGGACCCCCTATCTCCCTCCAGAGGGCTGCCATCAAGGGACACACTGACAGCTTCTTTAACTCTATGCCCACGCCTATATTATGGCACAGAAGCAAAGGGATTCCCTCATTTGCATCGGACCATGTACCCATGCAAATCAATGAACACCCTTTGGTGATAGCTCTGGCTCATATATATATGTATTACAGAAAGGGGCGCCCAAACATCTGCAGCCCTTTCTGTAGTACCAAAGTTCCTCGGGGCCCGAAAGTGAGCCCACGTGCCTGTTGTGCCCCGAGGACCTTACTTTTAAATCTGCAAGGGTGAGTCTGCTTTAGACCTCGGCTACAGCCGAGTGCAGAGCCAGAGATCGGATCTCTCAAAGATTATAGGATCGCCCAACCACTGGGCTTACCCATGATGGGCACAGGAGGATCATCAGGAGAAGGCTGATGTGACCACCCTCTTTTCTCTCTATATTATAGTCAAAGCAGCCAGGAAGGGTCAGAAGGTAACAAGGCAAAGTTTTAGTGCTTTTATTGGATGAAAATGCATTTGCATTTGATTTTGTAATGTGATCTTAACTACAATCTTGCTGGGGTACAAGGTGTGTAAAAACAACAAGACCACAGTACCTCAAATGTTCTCTACCACTCATCTAAAATAAATGCTTGTGAATTAACAATGGGTTTCCTGACAGTAACCCCTGTAGACCCTGACCCACAAGCTGTAGTAGCTCATCCGCTAGGACAGAGGAGCGTCGTCCCACTGCTCAAAAGGAAAAATAAAATGATAATAACGTATAGTTATTATCATTTTAGTTTTCCTATTGCAATCAGTGGGTCTCGGGGGAAGGACTGGCCAGAGCAGGGGGAGGAGTGATTTGCACTCCCTATTTATTTTTATTTATTTATTTGGAACATTTATATCACGCAATAGATGCTTCATTGAAGAGGCGTCCCGGCGCTAGTAGACATGCCAACGGAGTGCAGAAGCTAGGCCCTAGAAGAAAAAGCTAGACCCTAGAGAATATAATTTTTTTAATCGCTTTACAGAAGGACAGAAGGCAATCAAGACGGGGAATGTGAACAGGGAGGGAGTTCCATAATTTGGCAGCAAGATACCGAAAGGACCGACCCCCTGCTCTAAGCCGATTCACCCGAGGGACCACAGCAAGGAAGTGCTCGGCCGAGCGCAGCTGGCGTGTAGGTACATAGGGAATCAACAAATTAGACATAACCTCAGGGGAAGACCTTTTCAAAATTTTAAAAGTCAGACAAAGTACCTTAAATTCAATCCTACGGGGCACAGACAGCCAGTGCAAACGCCGCAGGGCACCCGTCGCAGAACACCTTCTAGGGAGCCGCAGAAGGACTCGGGCTGTACCGTTCTGCACCCTAACAAAACGCATAACTTCCACCTTATTGGCACCCAATAAAAGAGAATTAGCTTAGTCTAGACTAGACAAAATAGTTGCTTGGACTATCAACTGACGGGGGGGGGAGTCAAAGAAACCAAGCAAAGGTCGTAATCCTCGGAGGAGACCGAACCAGGAACCCGCGATCTTCTTGGTATGCTCTTGGAAATCCAGCTTGGTGTCAAACCAAACCCCTAAGTTTTTCACGGCCAGCTTAGGGGTAGGGGCATCACCCATAGAATCCGGCTACCAATGTTAGCTCCATAGTCTCTTATCTTTCCCCACCAACAATACCTCTGATTTGTTCGTGTTGAGTTGCAAACAATTAGAGGTCATCCACTGAGCAACCACAGCAAGGCCAGCCTGAAACTGTGCGGCATCCCGAGAGTGGTCTTCAGAAAGGGCCGCCACCAGCTGAGTGCCATCAGCGTATGAAATCACAGTCAAACCGTGGGCTCTTGCTACCGCAGTCAAAGGTTGCACATAGAGGTTAAACAGGACTGGGCTTAAAGCCGAGCCCTGTGGCACCCCCTGCCCGATGGCATGAGCATGGGAGAGGAAGGGGGGTGCCGTGACCTGAAATGATCTGTCCGATAAAAATGAACAAAACCACTCCAGAGCTGAACCTACCACCACCACCTCTTCTAAGCGGCGCAACAGGATCTTATGAGAGACAGTGTTGAACGCTGCACTGAGATCGAGCAGGATGAGAGCCGCAGTCTGTCCCTCATCCAAGATGGTACGAAGATGTACACACACTGCTACAAGTGCGGTCTCAGTGCTATGACCCGGGTGGAACCCATTCTGGGAACGATCTAAGGCGTCAATATTGCTCAAGTGGCCAGAGAGAATGCTATTACCATGGGCTTAAGCAATTTTTGCGACCCAGGGTAGCAGAGATATGGTACGAATGTTTTCTGGCTTAGCAGGATCAAGAGTGGATTTTTTTAGCAGGGGGATCACCCTCGCAGTTTTCCAAGGTATAGGCACTACTGCTGGAGAAAAGGGGGAGTTTATAATCTGGCATAAAGGTGACAGAATCACAGATAGAGCATCTCTGAATTGGACCAGTTTCATAGAGTTAATAGGGGAGCCCTATTTGACCCTCTTACTCAGCGTAAGGAATTTGTCATGGGACAAAGGAGGGATAACAGCGAAGGTAGTAGTGGGCCGAGGAGTAACAATAGGAGCAAAGTCCATAGGGGCAGTAGAAAAGGTTCTGTAGATGGTCTCCAACTTTTGAACAAAGAAGATAGCCAACTCCTCACATTGTCGCTCAGACGTAATACATGTTGTAACGGGATCTTTCGGGGTTTTAAAATCGTGGAGTATTTTAAAAATGCTTTTAAAAGGATTGTTGCTGGCCTTAATCTCCTTAGTGAGAATGGCCGAAAGGGCCTGATGTATAGCCTTATGATAGCGCTTAATCGCTTCCTAATAAAGCTTTTTTGCCCCAGGATCATATGCCTTTCTCCAAGCGCGTTCAAGCTTTTTACAAGAACTGCGTAAAACAGCCAAGGAGTCATCAAACCAGGGATTAGACTTTGAGCAACGGCCCTTCGACCATTTGGCTGGAATCAAAGAGTCTAGAGCTTGGAGTATCCAGATACAGAAAGTGTTATAAGTTTGCACGGGGTCAGTGTCAAAAATAGGGCAGGAGGATGTCAGAATGGAACAAAAATCTCTTATGTTAAGTGTATGCCAACACCGTCTAAGAGTGGCCTTAAGGCTCACTCTAGGTGTGACCGTGAAAAGGGGAACAAAGGAAGTGACTAAAATATGATCGGTCCAACACATCGGGCTAGGAGTCCCCACCATAAGAGAAGGGATGTTAGAGAACACCGGATCGAGTAAATGCCCAGCTCAGTCGGTGGAACCCACTACCGACTTTATTAATTGGCAGGTGGCGAAATCAGCAAGCAATCTGCTTATATCAGGGTTGTTAGGGTGGTCAAAGTGTAGATTAAGATCCCCAATCAGGCAGAAGTTCGACGCCATTAGCGCCAGTGAGCCAGCTGCATCGATAATGGCTGCCTTAAAGTCATCGATGGCCCCAGGGGGGGCGATACACTAATAGGCCAGAGATGGATGAATGAGCATTAAAGGAGATGGCAAAATGGGCACATTCACACCCGGACTCCTCCTCCTTTGCAAAGGTGCAGCCATAACAGGCTTTAAAAATCACTGCTATACCCCTGCCTCTAGACTCCCTATTAAGAGTTAAAATGCTAAACCCTGGAGGAAGGGCGAGCCCAGGTTCAACCAGTGAGGCATCTGTCAGCCAAGTTTCGGTAATAAAGAGTACATCAGGTGACTCGTCCTCATTAAGATCTTAGACCTCCATATAATGTTTAACCAATGAACGAACATTCAGAAGTAACATTTTCATGTTAGGTCGGGAAGGTGTGCTGGGCCCTAGAGAGCGAACCCGGTCGCTACAGAAAGAACAACAAGGAGAGCCAACCTCAACAGTCCCTTGATGAGAACCGCAGGAACCAGAGCGCAGACCAATGGACAACAAGAGTTCCCTGGTATAACTGAGCGCCCCTGCCTGAGGAACCCCATCAAGTCTGGCGCCCTGTCGCGAACGGGCGCAGACGGGCTTGCATCTGGCGTGCCATCGGCACGCGCGCTGCGCGCTTGCATAGCCAGATTTAAATAGGCAGGCAAGTGCTGGCGGCCCAAGAAACTAGAGTGCAACCCCGGAAGTGCCCCCAAACACGGGTCCCTACACGCAAGATGGCACTGGGCAGGGACACCGAAATTTCTATTCTCACCAAAGTGGCGAGTATTGTACAGTTAAAGTGCAGGTAAGCGCCTAAAGAATGGACAACAATTAAGACAAACAGTAAAAATGAATTTAGGCAATTTATTAAAAACACTGCTCCCCAAGGCGACAATGTCGAACACAACAGATTAAGAAGCCTATACTAGATCCAGGCTACATGCACACAATTCGCGGCAAATTAGGTGGTAATTCACAAGTCTATATGTGCGCATGACTGCTTGGCCGGCCCTCTTGGGTACTCTTGGCGTTCAGACCAATCACAACGGGGAGCCTAGGAGCCTGGGTGCTTCCTGCTGCCGGACCGAAGAAAGGAGAAGAGGACGGAGGAGAGGTGGCGTCTGGTCTTTTTCAGGGAAGTGTTTTTTTTCCTTTTTACATCCGTCCCCCCTCCCCACCCAGCCGCACCAACACCCGGGTCCTGTAGCAGCCACTATTGCCCCCAAGTCCATCCATCACTTGACCATCGCACGACAACACAACCTCAACATCATCTCCTATGCAGACGACACCCAGCTGATCCTCTCCCTCACCAATGACTCTAACACCGCCAAAACCAACCTACACGAAGGGATGAAAGAAGTAGCCGAATGGATGAAGGACAGCCGGCTAAAACTAAATTCGGACAAAACTGAAGTCCTCATCCTAGGTTCCTCACCCTCAGCCAGGGACGACTCTTGGTGGCCACCATCCCTGGGAAGCGCTCCCATACCTACGGACCACGCACGCAACCTGGGCTTCATCCTCGACTCCTCCCTCTCGATGACCAGACAAGTCAACGCCGTCTCCTCCTCATGCTTCAACATCCTGCGCATGCTCAAAAAGATCTTCCGCTGGATCCCTTCCGAAACAAGGAAAACGGTCACCCACGCACTAGTCACCAGCCGACTGGACTACGGAAACACCCTCTACGCCGGGACAACGACCAAACTACAGAAAAAACTCCAGCGCATCCAAAACGCCTCAGCCAGACTCATACTAGACATCCCCCGCCAAGCTCACATTTCCGGTCATTTGAAAGACCTCCACTGGCTCCCCGTCAACAAGAGAATTACATTCCGTCTCCTCGCCCACGCACACAAAGCCCTCTACGACCTAGGACCCGAATGCCTCAACACGCGCCTGTCCTTTTACACCCCCACCCGCCGACTGCGATCATCCACTCAAGCCCTTGCAGCAATCCCACGCATCCACAAATCCACCATGGGGGGAAGATCCTTCTCCTACTTATCAGCCAAAACCTGGAACTCTCTCCCCACCCATCTCCGCCTTACTCAGAACCACCTTTCCTTCAGAAAACAATTGAAAACTTGGATTTTCGATAAATATAGTACCCCTCCCTTCAAGCGCCTTGAGACCCTCTGGGTATATAAGGCGCTATACAAATGCCGAACTTGAACTTGAACTTGACTGCTCTGTCACTGTGATCAACCGGTCACTTTCGGCCATTTAAATCATGGTGGACATGGGCAGGGAAAATTTGAAATGGCCCTCTTGCACAAGCAAAAAGCTCGTTGCACATCGAGTCCTTGTGCTTTTTTTGTTCAGAGTAAGCAAATTCCCATTTTGGAAGATTGTGGTATTACAGATCACAGAAGTATTTGTGGGCCACTTTATTCTTTTGCGTCTGTTCTTCTAAAGTGTAGTCACCATCTGTTGTATATTGTCAGCTTCTCCCTGTTGTCATCCTTCTACTACAGGGGCCTCTATGGGCGGCAACCTTATTCAAATAATATATATTGATAAGATTTTTCAGCATGTCCCTTGATATTTGCTAGCACCTTAAAATTGTCCTCACAATCTTACAATAACAATTAAGATGTACTGATTTGGAGTGAGCTGATATCTTTATTGTCTTTATGTATGTTATAAACGTCTTTTATGGTAAAACTTTACCGAAATAAAGATATTTTGAATTGAATTGAATATTGTCACAGGTGGAATAAACTAATTAGAAAGTGAAGGAAGGTTGACTGAACTTAGCATGGCAATTGGGACGCAAAGGGGTTATGGAACACCACAGGTTTATGCTGGGGCACTGGGTATGGCTCAACCAGCTGGTTGGCCTGCACTGGTGAGTGCAGCACTCAATGCTGGGATACTAAATTGTAAATGAGTGGAACTGAGTCCTGCTAATTGAGTATTCAAAATCTCATTAACCCCAGAAATGTATCTTACCGCACTCTGTTGGGGCACAGGAAAATACATAATCATGCTAATTCATTTAAGGCATGATGGAGGCAAATCAGCAGCAAGCATCTTTGTTCATGTCCTCAGTTCAGTCAATAACACTGGCCAGAAGCTTTTAGCTCATTGTGTTGCAAGGAGCACTGATAAACACCTGTATCCTTGTGTAATTCAAGGAGGACACCAAAGTATGCATAGCTATGGCACGCACACTAGGAATGCGAAAGTAAGCAGCAGGACACCAGGCATCTGCAAAGCAGGGTCATTGATTCATGTCAGTATGCATGTGTGCATGCGTTTAAGTGCAAGGAAAGAAGAATGAGATTGTGTGGAACAGCTGCTGTCACAGAGGCAAGCTACTTTCAGTGCCAATGACCTATGGAGACTGTAGCTGTAGCTGCAAAGTATTAGAATTGGGAAATGCTCTGGGCTGACCCAAAATGTGGATATCACCTCATTGATTCAGTAGCTTAAGGGAATTCTTCCAAAATAGCCAATGAGTGAGGAGTGTTGTTCTAAAACCTATCTCTCTATATTGTTTTCTATTGTTCTTTTTGTGTTGGTATGTTTGTCAGATTATGGTTCTAATAACTTTACACAGTTATTGAACCAGTAGGTCTAGTGCACTCTATTCATTTGAATTCTGCACCTTAAGCAGGACTTGTGGTATCACATGCATGCTTGACTACACATTTTGTCTAACAATATGCTTTATTGTAGCTCTGCTGTCTAGCTGTCTTGGGGTTCCATGAGTGCTTTTGACCTACACATGTATGCAACGTGCACCATAACTCGTTCAGAGACGACATAGATGGTGAGGTGTGCAGGTATTCGGCTTGCAGTAATGGTTCCTTTGCACTGTATTCCTAATCTGAGAATCATATGTCTTTAGTTGCCAATTCAACAGACTTTATGAATAGCACGGTGCCTGAATATTTATGCATCATTTGTGGTGCCAGGGTAGGGTGTCAACATGTCATGTTGGCATCTACAAATTAATCAACTGCTCCCACTTTTGACATCAGCACGTACACCTTGTATTCGATGGTGGGCCGAACAGGATGTGTGTGTCATCAGTGGCACAAATCACATCTCAGAAGTGTACTTAGTGGTAGATGGCATCATTCACAGACTGTTGCTCATCAGGCAGACCTGTCATCTAAGTACCTTTTTCACCAAGTGAGGATGTAGGGAGAAGGGAGAAGGGAGCGTGACCTTTGCGAGTGGGTGGGGTCATGGTGAGTGGGGTTTTGAACCCCATCTTCTCTGCCTGAACAGCCACAACTACCCTCCCCCACAGCAGTAAGGAACAAAGCAGGCACCACCTCCCTGTGCTGGGAAGGTTTTACCTGGAGCCTAGCTGTGTAGAGCATACATACCTGAGCTGGACACATCTTATGTGCAGGGGTTTCAAGCTTGCTGTGTGACTGTTTCTCTTCCAGTGGTGGCCGGTAAGTACAGCTTAGAGGGGGGAGCAAAGGGCACACACATACACATGCACACACACCCATGCATTCACATGCACACATGAGCACGCACACACCCATTCACAACACACTCAAAAATACACATACATCTACATATACCTGAGGGCATCAAACAAGCAATTAAAACACAACACTTACCTGCTGCAGGTCTCGGGGAGGGAAGCCGCTGAGGTACCAGGAGGGTTGGGATTGTTGCCGCCGCTCATTGGCTGAACTTAGGTCAGCCAATGAGGAGAGGCAGCAGTCCCTACCTTGTCACAGAGTGGGATTGGGTCAGTGAGACTGCTGACCCCACCCCACTCTGTGAGGAGGTGTCAATGATAAACACTCTGCCCTGGGTATTTCAGGGCTTAAAACTGAAGCGCCCCGGTACGAGGCTATCACTGATGCTACCCATCGTCACTGAGGGGAGGGCCTCCAGGACCTTTGCAGTGCTGAGGAGGTCACGCCCATAGGAGCTGTGACATCCTCTGACCAGCAAAGTCCAGCTCAGGCATCCAGGCACCTGTGCATTAACGGCACGTCCAGCTCCTTGCAGCATGACCTGTAAATAAAGGTGTGTGGGCGTTGGCCCTCGGCCCTCATGGTTAGGCCACTCCTAGCCTCTTACCCGTGTGGCCGTAAGATGAGCCATACAAGTGTGTGTCCCACAGCAGCACCATGTGAGTTGGTAGACCTGGAAGTGTGTATGGGTCTTAAGGTGAGCGAGCATGCCTTTGTAGATTTGGAACCGCGCATGAGGCGGTAATGGTAAAAGGGCAATCTGCTACGGCCGTCGTGCACTGATAGCTCCAGAGGACAAGCGATGCAATGTGGCCAAGACATGCACATATGTGCCTAATGTCTTCCCACACTGTGACAGCTTGTCACCCAGTCTTATCCATGGATGACGTCATATATTTTCTCCCATGACAGTCAATTCCATTAAAAAATCTATTTTATTGACATTCCCATGAAGCTGATTACACAGAAAAGGCAATGATACTCTAGTTAATTCTGTTTGTTAATCATTGTACTTTTGAACTCGCCTAATGTTAAATTGGATCCCTCATTGCAACTGTACTTATCAGTTATCCAACCACTATGAAAACAATTAACAAATGACTAGTTAAGTGTTAAGGGATCTGTTTCATTCATGTTCTTGTACAGAATAGGCTTCCCATGCAAGGGGTGGCGTCTTCTCTATTTCCAAGTTAATGGTGTGTGGTGTACAAATGTAAACATTCAATGTAAAAAGTTGGTTAAAGGACTCCATTATTCTCTCATGTCCATGTTCCGGATTAATCTTCAAATTTGGTTAAAGCGACCAGTGGCGGTTCGCCATGGGAGTGCTGCGGGGCGATGAGGCGGGGAAGGGGTAAGGTGGGGGGGGTGGGGTGGGGGGGGGTAGTGGAATGAGTGAATGATTTATTGTACAGTTAATAAAAACTCACAATATTAAAAACTTCCATTATTAAAAAACGTTTAAACCTTATTTACATTTATAGTGTAAAAATTTGAAAAGAAAGTGTTTTACACTCTGTAAAATCGTAAAAGTCTCAATTGCGTTTTGGTGTAGACCATTTATAAGTTTAAAAGGTCAATGTGCCTCAATTTGCCGGCGTAGTTGTAACTTGGCAAGTGACTAAGCGGGCTGTCCTTTGTTGGATTGAGGTGCTGTTGCTTGCTGTACTTTGGATGAACCATGCGGCAATCTCATGAATCTTCTAGCCACTATATCAAAATACTTTGTTAGTCTGCAATTTAACTGAATCTCTTCAAGATTAAAGCACAGCATCACAGCCTGCCTGCAACTTTTTATGCCCTTTTGGTTCCATAAAGCTCGAAATAAGAAGCGCTCTATGTCCATCAGGTTTGGGCAGATGGAGAATATATGTATTAGGTCCTCTTTCCCTGCTCTGCAAAGTCGGCAAAGATGTTCTTCTGCCCCCTTTTCCAAGGTGCCAGGTGAGGTAATATTGGTAGGATGCCGAGGCACAAATTAAAAAAATTGTTTTGGAGGTAGTGGAGTCTGACGAACGATGGACAGGAATAAGGTAAGTAATTAAATAAGTAAAACTATTTACCTTGCGCACGCTGCACCATACCATTGGCTTCTACACATTTGACCAAGTCTTCCAACAGGCTGTCCACAGTGGGATCCTATTGTGCAGTGCTGTCACAAGGGAAGGGGGTAGCTGAAACCCTTTAATGCAGGGTCCACACATTTTGGGTCCTGGATTAGAAATTGGTACCCTCAAGAGTACATGAATTGCTGATATGTGTATCCCCCGTATGAACGATAGTTATCTATTTCCTAATATTTTACCAAGGATTTTTTAATGCGTGTTAAGCATAGACAATGGACGGCAGGAGCTCTGATTTAGGGGGTCTTGCTTGTGTTTTACAATGACGCTATCATTCCTTCCTTAGTAGGTTGAGCCGACATCCCTTGATGTTGTGCTTCGTCGTATAAAATGTTACCCCAATTGTGGGGTCAAGAATCCTTTGTTACATACAGAAAGAAGACCATAACACTCTTGTGCTATCCCTTTTGCCCTTTCATAGATAGCCTTTGTAGTTCCATGTGCAATTATGGGGCATCCCCTGTGTCCTCTGCTCTGGGGTTATTGAATGAACAGCCGATGTCTGGACATATTGTTTTTTTAGCTACTGTATCTTTGTCACTATTGTCAGAATACAGATGAGAGTCATATTTTGCAAACTCAGAGTTAATCACTTGTTGTTTTTGAGACAAGGCACCCAAACTATTTCTCAGCTGTGTTATCTGAGTACTCTGCATGCCACCATATGCAAACAATGCTAATATTCTTCCTGCATTATCTTCCTCTTCGAGCAATCTTGCTAAATGCTCTCGGTAATCTGCACACTTCAATCTCTAAAATTGTTCTTTTTTTCACTAGTAAGTTCAACAGAGCTGGAATTTTCATCTGTACTGTTTGTTCTAATATTTTTAAGTCACTTTCTAATTTATTCATCCTGTATCTTAGTGACCTCTGCTCTCCATTGGCCATCTTGATACAGTGGCCTCTGACCACCACTTTAAACACCTCCCATTCCATCAAGATGTTACCAGTGAATTCTTCATTTTCAGCAAAGTAATGCTGTAGCGCTTGTAGGAGAGTAGGGTCTGCAATCCTATGATCACCCAGATTTTTTTGCTTTTGTTTCACTGGTTTACGACTTTCTCTGGCTGTGGGCCTGCCAATCAGACCCACAGCCTGGCTGTTCTCTTTCTAAATTACCTCATGTACCCTAGGTGCATCTACCAATTGGTACTGGGCCACCTTATCAGACCCTGTAACTCAGGGCATAGGTGTACCCAGGGCTGCCAGGGGCTGCAGCACGTATTGTGCCACCCCTGGCTGGCCTCCTAAATTTGACACAACTGGCTGCATGACAGCTGGGGCAAAGTCGTGTAATCACCCTTTGCTGTAGGTGTAGTATACCTATACCTAACCCTAAAATGGACACACAGATTCCTATCAGTCACTCCTATGGCAGGCCTTGACAATCCTGAAGGCAGAGTGCTTGGAATCGTGTGAGATGGTGCTCTGGCATGAGCTGAGCCTGTCTGCAGCTTGCGGAATCAAGTCCTAATAGCTGTTTCATGATATCGCATACCATATACTCTTAAGTGCATTATAATCCTCGCGGTTAAATGCTATCTTTGGTATTGCTTTATCAAAACATGTCGAGTAAGGTGTCATACGAATTGGAATACTAACCCCTCGCCAATTCTGGCGACGGGGTTAGCATTCCACCCTTCTAGAGGGACACGACATGTATGTAACTGTGAACCCCGGTTAAAGTTAACTGAAGCCTCAGCTCCACAAAATGGATGCTGCCACCACAGACACGAGTCTGACCCCCTGCAGCTGGGAGTCCTTCCAGCGAGGGGAGCCTGGACAAAGGGTTTCCTGTCAGGGGCGGTGCTAGCACCGTCCCAGACATGGTTTTGTGTATCCTGGGTAGGCAGGGCTTTACAGGAAGGTGACTGCTGAGTGGCACCCCGGTGCTCACTACGCATAGGCCGGTCTGAACCAGTTCCAGGGGCACACCAGCCCCTGGCCTGGGGAAGTCCGGCATGGCTGAGGGGTGTAACCACCCCCCACCTAGTCCCACCCATAGGCAGGACCTAGTCACCGGGTCAGCCCCCTTTTTTAGTATAAAGATGGGAGCGGGCCCCCTGTTAAAATTAGATCATCTTTGGAATCAAGATACCACTTTCTTCGAAAGGACTTCACGATTTCTTCTTCAAGATTCTCCCTTGTGGCTAAGGAGTAGTCACCCTGCATCCGCAGGCACCATCCTAAAGAACACTGCGGCCTGCTGCAAGTCCTTCATCACGAATCCGACGACCCAGCACGACGAGACCCGGCTTCCCTGGCACCTCTGACCTCTACTCACCTCTACAGCCCAGCTGAGAACCGTGAGTGCGACGAGACCTCAAGGGACCGACGATCGCCAAGACTGCACGACATCTTTACTGCAAGCCCACCGTGTCCTCCACTGGTGAGTGCTTTGGGGTCCGAGAAGCCCCGACCCTGCGCAGCTCCAGCACCCAAGATCAGCCCCCCTGCATCTCCACGATCTGCGTGGGGCCCTTCTGCTGTTTGCTGTGCACCGCGTTGTTTGGCTACTAGCCGGCTGGCTTGTGGCCCTCTGAACGACGCCCAACGACTTCACGACTGCTGGTCTGGTTGCTCCAGGCTGGCCTTTGCTTCCTTCTTCAAGAGAGGCACCCCGGACCCTCCTGGTCCACTCCAGACGCCATTTTAGGTCCACCGCGTGGGCTTGAATTTGCCAAGGCTTTGTTGCCCAATCCTGGGTCCAGCGACGCCGACAGCTTCTATCTTCGTGGGACAGCTCGATCCTCCATCCTGGTCGCCGACAACGCCTCCTGGTCCGTGAGATCTTCGAGTCAAGCGTCACCCACTCACCTAGTCGAGGTGGCTACCATCCGGTGCCCTCCTGGTGCCCACTGACTACTGGCTAGTAGTCTCGAACTTGGTCCCCTCTGCTTTCAGGTGTCATCTATCTTCAAGATCCAGGCTTGGATCCGACTGAACTTTCTTCACTGGTCACCGGCCAGCATCTTTTCTTCCGGCTCCTGGTCCGTCTACGAGGATTCCCGACGTCTTTTCAGACCTATGCAGCTGCAGCCCCTGGGCTAGGTAACTTCGGCATTTCGGTGCCCCAGCATAGCCTCACTATCCAAGGGTCAGAATCTACTTTCGTTTTCTCCCTACCAGGTCGGGTTCGCCCGAGAACACTAACTTTCTAATTCCTAGCTACCATAGACTTTTGTCCCGCATCTCGCGTGAGAGTGCACACACTGCACCCGAGTCCCCTAGGCCTCCTAGACATAATCTAACGATTCCCTAGTCAAGTCCTAGCGATTCCAAAAGCTATTAGTACTGTACTTACCTGCTAGGAATTTCGCATTCCACTTTCAGAGTATATGGTTTTCCGTGCCCCTCGGGCATTTGTATATACTGTGCTAACTTAAGTATTTTTGTAAGAGTTTTGGTTTGTGCTTAGTACCCTGTCCTCATAAAGAGTACAGGGCTGTTGTGATCTTTAAATAAATAACTGTTTATTTTCATAACACTTGTGTGGTGTCCTTTCACTTGGTATTCAAGGGGTATATGTGTGGTAAACAGCTGGCTTAACGCGCCCTCTCGAGTCTTTAGCCTTAGACTGCTCGTATCCACGCTACTAGGATAGCTGGTCTATAAGGTTGACTTACAACCAATCATCAATAAGGGTTGCTGGACTGATACATAGTGTTCACTAGAATAGTGAGCACTGCATATCAGGCCACCTTCTCACATTGGTGAGCAGCGGTTGGGATTTGAGCTTGCTGTTGTTTTACCACACGTATCCTAAGAATATCTTGTTGAAAGATCACATAAGTACTGTTAGGTACACATAACTAAAGCTTAGAATACTCTGAGTTCTACTGAACCAGCTGTTGTAGCTCCTCAAGGCTTAGCACACCTTGGCTGCAACTCTTAGCAAGGGATCAGTAGGTAAACACATAGTGTAGGTAGGTGCATCACTTACACCACACTAGAAACAGTATGTCGGACAAAGGAGGAAACACTGAGGTTCCCCTTGTGTCAGTTGACCCTCCACAGGTCATCCCTTCAAGATATACTGCGCTTAGCTTCCATGAGTTACGACAAGTGTGTACCTCTAGGAAGATTAAGCAGGGGTCTAACCCCACAACTGCCTTTCTGATTGGTCTCTTAGAGACTCATGATGCAAGGAGGGCTGGTAACCCAGACCCTTCTAATTCAGATGGCAACATGCCCTCCTTACAGGGTCCCTTTGATGCCCAGGACCATCCTCTTCAGGAAGCAGATGATGCTGATGATGAGGATGATGATTTGGTATCAGGGGATGAGGCAGAAAAGGAACAGGTAGAAGTCAGCAGACTAACCAGGTCCAACTTAAGCAGACATGAGATGGGCACTAGGGGACCCTTGGGGCCACTCTCAGGTCAGCTTAACATTGGGAATGGACGAGATAGATCTCTATCAAGAGGCTCTATCAGATCCCTTCATACCAATGGCTCTCAACGTTCCTCTCAAAGGGGAATGACATCTCCCCAGAGGAGAATGTATGAAGCTAAGGAAAAGGCAGCCAATCTGAGGATTGAAAGGGAAGAACTTGCCCTGGCCAAAGAGAGGCTTGCCTTTGCTAGAGAGCAACAATTGAGTGGGACAGTCCCCACTGGTGGCAGCATTGTACCTAGCAATAGGGAAAGGAGTTTTGATACAAAACACCTTGGTAAGATAGTGCCCCCCTTTAAACAAGGGGATGACATCCACAAATGGATTACTGCTTTGGAGAGGGCCTGCACTGTGCAAGGTGTTCCCCCAAGTCAGTGGGCAGCTATCTTGTGGCTCTCCTTTGAGGGTAAAGGAAGAGACAAGCTCCTCACCACAAGGGTGGAGGATGCTAATGATTACCAAGTCTTGAAAAATGCACTGGTTGATGGGTTTGGCCTAACCACTGAGCAGTACAGGGTGCTGTTCAGGGATACCCAGAAAACTCAGTCTCAAGATTGGGCTGACTTTGTAGATTGTGCCACTAAGGCTTTTGAGGGCTGGTTGCTGGGCAGTAAGGTTACTGATTATAAAGGATTGTACAATTTGATGATGAGAGAGCAAATTTTAAACAATTGTCAGAACCAGTTGTTGCATCAGCATCTTGTTGACTCAGATCTGACCTCTCCCCAAGAATTGGGAAAGAAGGCAGACAGATGGGTTAGAACAAGAGTTAAACAGAACCAGGGCCAGAATCAAGGTGGTCAGAAGAAAGCAGACCAGAAGGGTAAGGATTCGAAAGGGGAACAAAATGACCAGAAGTCTTCGACAGGTCCCCAACAACCCAAAGAGGGTGGGGGTCAGGCTCCCCAAAAGAAGAAAGAAGGCCAATCTAAAAGGTGGTGCCAATACTGCAAAAGTAAAACTCACTGGTTTAGTGAGTGCACCAAGAAAGGAGGAGGGCAGACTCCTGCCACTGCAGCCCCTAAGGCACCTGTGCCCCCTAGTACAGCCAGCAGTGGTAGTGCACCTCCCAAGGGTTTAGTAGGGTTAACCCTGGGTTCTGAGGGGAGTGACAACTTAGTTGGCACCCTCACTCAGGCTGTCCTTGTCAGTACAGGGGATATGGATATGTCCCCTGACATAAGTCCCAATACTTTGGGCAAATACAGACAGACACCTTTTATTAATGGAAAAATGGCTCAGGCCTATAGGGACACTTGTGCCAGTGTCACAATGGTGACACCTAGCTTTGTGGACCCTGGACAGATCATGCCAGGTACAGAATTCCTGGTGACCAATGCAAGCAATGTCACTACCAATCATAGTATGGCAATTGTAGCTTTCTCCTGGGGAGGGGTAACTGGCCAAAAGAAGGTTGTAGTTAGTTCAGACCTCCCAGTGGATTGTTTGTTGGGCAATGATTTGGAGTCATCACAATGGTCAGAAGTGGAGCAGAGGACTCATCTGGAAATGTTAGGTTTGCCAGCACATGTGTTTGCTGTGACTAGGTCACAGGCCAGAAGATGCCCCACTGAACAGGTGCTGGATCCTGGAACAATGGACCAGACACCTTCCAAGAAAAAGAGCAGTAGGGTTAAGGCTGTGCCTTCCCCCTTGCCCCAGGTTGTGGATCAAGTCTCAGAGGAGGCTGACCTGCAGGAATTGAGGGAAACTGAGCCTAGAGAGTTTGAACTTGATCAAGTTGAATTCTTGGGTTCAGGGGGACCCTCAAGGGAAGACCTGGGGAAGGACCAGTTAGGCTGCCCTTCTCTTGAACCCCTCAGACAGCAGGCTGCTGCTGAGGCTGCTGGGAACGCCACAGGTACCCACAAGGTATACTGGGAAGATGGACTCCTGTACACTGAGTCAAGAGACCCCAAGCCTGGCATGACCAGGAGGCTGGTTGTACCCTTGTCTCAGAGAGGTTTCCTACTTACCTTGGCCCATGAGATTCCCTTAGCAGGACACTTAGGCCAGACAAAGACTTGGGACAGGCTTGTCTCACACTTTCACTGGCCTCACATGAATGAGGATACCAAGGAGTTTTGTCGCTCCTGTGTCACTTGCCAAGCCAGTGGTAAGTCAGGTGGCACAACAAAGGCCCCCCTTATACCAATGCCTGTGGTGGGGGTGCCCTTTGAAAGAGTGGGGATTGACATTGTTGGTCCAATGGAACCCCAGACAGCATCAGGGCACAAGTTTATACTGGTGGTAGTGGATCATGCCACCAGGTATCCTGAAGCTATTCCACTTAGGACCACCACAGCCCCTGTGGTGGCAAGGGCCCTAGTTGGAGTGTTCTCCAGAGTGGGCTTCCCTAAGGAGGTTGTCTCTGACAGAGGTGCAAACTTCATGTCAAGCTATTTAACTGCTATGTGGAAGGAGTGTGGTGTCAATTACAAATTCACTACACCCTATCACCCACAATGCAATGGGCTTGTTGAAAGGTTCAACAGGACCCTAAAAGGGATGATTCATGGACTACCTGAAACACTCAGGCGTAGATGGGATGTCCTGATGCCCTGCCTTCTGTTTGCTTACAGAGAGGTCCCACAAAAGGGGGTTGGCTACAGCCCTTTTGAACTTTTGTATGGGCATCCTGTGAGAGGCCCCTTGTGTTTGGTGAAGGAAGGATGGGAGAGACCTCTCAAAAAGCCTGCAACCAACATAATGGACTATGTACTTGGTCTCCGCTCCAGGATGGCTGAGTATATGGAGAAGGCATCAGAAAACCTTAAGGCCAGTCAAGAACTTCAAAAAGCTTGGCATGACCAAAAGGCTGTCCTGACTGTTTATCAGCCTGGACAGAAGGTGTGGGTGCTGGAGCCAGTGGCCCCAGCAGCACTCAAAGACAAATGGTCTGGGCCCCACACAATCCTTGAGCAAAAGGGAGAGGTCACCTACCTGGTGGACCTTGGAACTCCCAGGAGTCCCCATAGGGTACTCCATGTCAACAGGCTCAAAGCATATGTCGACAGGAAGGACATGAGCTTGCTCATGGCCATAGATGAGGGACAGGAGGAAGAGAGTGACCCTCTCCCAGACCTGCTCACTCAGAATCCTGATGATGGGTCAGTAGATGGTGTTGTCTTTTGTGGCAGCCTCTCTGAACATCAGCAGAAAGACTGTAAACAGGTTCTTCAGTCTTTCAGACGTATGTTCTCTCTGACACCCAGTCAGACCAATTGGTGCACCCATGAGGTTGACACTGGTGACAGCCTGCCAGTCAAGAGTAAAATCTACAGGCAGCCTGATCATGTTAGAGACTGCATAAAAACTGAAGTGCAGAAAATGTTGGAATTGGGAGTCATTGAACCCTCAGATAGCCCTTGGGCTAGTCCAGTAGTTCTAGTGCCAAAGCCTCACACCCAAGATGGTAAGAGAGAGATGAGGTTTTGCGTAGACTACAGGGGTCTCAATGCAGTCACTAAGACTGATGCCCATCCAATACCAAGGGCAGATGAACTTATAGATAGATTGGCTTCTGCCAACTACTTAAGTACATTTGACTTAACAGCTGGGTATTGGCAAATCAGGTTAGCTGAGGATGCCAAGCCCAAAACAGCATTTTCAACCCCTGGTGGGCATTATCAATTTGTGGTAATGCCCTTTGGTCTGAAAAATGCACCTGCCACCTTCCAAAGGTTGGTGAATCAAGTCCTTACTGGGCTGGATGACTTCTGTGCAGCATATCTAGATGATATTGCTGTCTTTAGCTCCACCTGGGAGGATCACCTGGTCCACCTGAGGAAAGTGTTAGAGGCTCTGCAAGCAGCAGGCCTCACTATCAAGGCCACCAAGTGCCAGATAGGGCAGACACAGGTTGTATACCTGGGCCACCTTGTAGGTGGAGGCCAGGTTCAGCCACTGGAGAGCAAAATACAGTCAATCAGGGACTGGGCTCCTCCAACCACCCAGACTCAGGTTCGAGCTTTCTTGGGCCTGACTGGATACTACAGAAAATTTGTCAGGAACTATGGTTCCATTGTGACACCATTAAATGAACTGACAAGTAAAAAAATGCCAAAAAAGGTTCAGTGGACAGCAGGCTGTCAAAAAGCATTCGATGACCTAAAGCAGGCCATGTGCACAGCACCTATCCTTAAGAGTCCAGACTACTCCAAACCATTCATTGTCCAAACAGATGCTTCTGAGTTGGGTGTGGGAGCTGTTCTTTCTCAACTGAATTTTGATGGTCAGGATCAGCCCATTGCTTTTATAAGCAGAAGGCTGACCCCCAGAGAGAAGAATTGGTCAGCTATTGAGAGGGAGGCCTTTGCTGTGGTTTGGGCCCTGAAGAAGCTGAGGCCATACTTGTTTGGCACTCACTTCAAGATTCAGACCGACCATAAGCCCCTCTTGTGGCTAAATCAGATGAAGGGTGAAAACCCCAAACTGCTTAGGTGGTCCATTTCCCTACAGGGGATGGACTTTACAGTGGAACATAGACCTGGTACTGATCATGGCAATGCCGATGGGCTCTCCAGATATTTCCACTTAGAACAAGAAGACTCACCTGGTCAAGGTTAGCTTATTGTCCCAAAGTTTGGGGGGGGGTCATGTAGGAGAGTAGGGTCTGCAATCCTATGATCACCCAGATTTTTTTGCTTTTGTTTCACTGGTTTACGACTTTCTCTGGCTGTGGGCCTGCCAATCAGACCCACAGCCTGGCTGTTCTCTTTCTAAATTACCTCATGTACCCTAGGTGCATCTACCAATTGGTACTGGGCCACCTTATCAGACCCTGTAACTCAGGGCATAGGTGTACCCAGGGCTGCCAGGGGCTGCAGCACGTATTGTGCCACCCCTGGCTGGCCTCCTAAATTTGACACAACTGGCTGCATGACAGCTGGGGCAAAGTCGTGTAATCACCCTTTGCTGTAGGTGTAGTATACCTATACCTAACCCTAAAATGGACACACAGATTCCTATCAGTCACTCCTATGGCAGGCCTTGACAATCCTGAAGGCAGAGTGCTTGGAATCGTGTGAGATGGTGCTCTGGCATGAGCTGAGCCTGTCTGCAGCTTGCGGAATCAAGTCCTAATAGCTGTTTCATGATATCGCATACCATATACTCTTAAGTGCATTATAATCCTCGCGGTTAAATGCTATCTTTGGTATTGCTTTATCAAAACATGTCGAGTAAGGTGTCATACGAATTGGAATACTAACCCCTCGCCAATTCTGGCGACGGGGTTAGCATTCCACCCTTCTAGAGGGACACGACATGTATGTAACTGTGAACCCCGGTTAAAGTTAACTGAAGCCTCAGCTCCACAAAATGGATGCTGCCACCACAGACACGAGTCTGACCCCCTGCAGCTGGGAGTCCTTCCAGCGAGGGGAGCCTGGACAAAGGGTTTCCTGTCAGGGGCGGTGCTAGCACCGTCCCAGACATGGTTTTGTGTATCCTGGGTAGGCAGGGCTTTACAGGAAGGTGACTGCTGAGTGGCACCCCGGTGCTCACTACGCATAGGCCGGTCTGAACCAGTTCCAGGGGCACACCAGCCCCTGGCCTGGGGAAGTCCGGCATGGCTGAGGGGTGTAACCACCCCCCACCTAGTCCCACCCATAGGCAGGACCTAGTCACCGGGTCAGCCCCCTTTTTTAGTATAAAGATGGGAGCGGGCCCCCTGTTAAAATTAGATCATCTTTGGAATCAAGATACCACTTTCTTCGAAAGGACTTCACGATTTCTTCTTCAAGATTCTCCCTTGTGGCTAAGGAGTAGTCACCCTGCATCCGCAGGCACCATCCTAAAGAACACTGCGGCCTGCTGCAAGTCCTTCATCACGAATCCGACGACCCAGCACGACGAGACCCGGCTTCCCTGGCACCTCTGACCTCTACTCACCTCTACAGCCCAGCTGAGAACCGTGAGTGCGACGAGACCTCAAGGGACCGACGATCGCCAAGACTGCACGACATCTTTACTGCAAGCCCACCGTGTCCTCCACTGGTGAGTGCTTTGGGGTCCGAGAAGCCCCGACCCTGCGCAGCTCCAGCACCCAAGATCAGCCCCCCTGCATCTCCACGATCTGCGTGGGGCCCTTCTGCTGTTTGCTGTGCACCGCGTTGTTTGGCTACTAGCCGGCTGGCTTGTGGCCCTCTGAACGACGCCCAACGACTTCACGACTGCTGGTCTGGTTGCTCCAGGCTGGCCTTTGCTTCCTTCTTCAAGAGAGGCACCCCGGACCCTCCTGGTCCACTCCAGACGCCATTTTAGGTCCACCGCGTGGGCTTGAATTTGCCAAGGCTTTGTTGCCCAATCCTGGGTCCAGCGACGCCGACAGCTTCTATCTTCGTGGGACAGCTCGATCCTCCATCCTGGTCGCCGACAACGCCTCCTGGTCCGTGAGATCTTCGAGTCAAGCGTCACCCACTCACCTAGTCGAGGTGGCTACCATCCGGTGCCCTCCTGGTGCCCACTGACTACTGGCTAGTAGTCTCGAACTTGGTCCCCTCTGCTTTCAGGTGTCATCTATCTTCAAGATCCAGGCTTGGATCCGACTGAACTTTCTTCACTGGTCACCGGCCAGCATCTTTTCTTCCGGCTCCTGGTCCGTCTACGAGGATTCCCGACGTCTTTTCAGACCTATGCAGCTGCAGCCCCTGGGCTAGGTAACTTCGGCATTTCGGTGCCCCAGCATAGCCTCACTATCCAAGGGTCAGAATCTACTTTCGTTTTCTCCCTACCAGGTCGGGTTCGCCCGAGAACACTAACTTTCTAATTCCTAGCTACCATAGACTTTTGTCCCGCATCTCGCGTGAGAGTGCACACACTGCACCCGAGTCCCCTAGGCCTCCTAGACATAATCTAACGATTCCCTAGTCAAGTCCTAGCGATTCCAAAAGCTATTAGTACTGTACTTACCTGCTAGGAATTTCGCATTCCACTTTCAGAGTATATGGTTTTCCGTGCCCCTCGGGCATTTGTATATACTGTGCTAACTTAAGTATTTTTGTAAGAGTTTTGGTTTGTGCTTAGTACCCTGTCCTCATAAAGAGTACAGGGCTGTTGTGATCTTTAAATAAATAACTGTTTATTTTCATAACACTTGTGTGGTGTCCTTTCACTTGGTATTCAAGGGGTATATGTGTGGTAAACAGCTGGCTTAACGCGCCCTCTCGAGTCTTTAGCCTTAGACTGCTCGTATCCACGCTACTAGGATAGCTGGTCTATAAGGTTGACTTACAACCAATCATCAATAAGGGTTGCTGGACTGATACATAGTGTTCACTAGAATAGTGAGCACTGCATATCAGGCCACCTTCTCACAGCGCTGTTTTAAAATCAATCACAGAATGCTGTGGCTTCCAGGGATAGAAATACTGCTGTCTTTACTGTGTGCATTTTACCGTATCTCTGTCCTACTCAAAGGGGGCTGTGATCAGATAAAGCTTTACACTAGTATTCAGTTCCTATAATCATGTCCAAAGTTCTTTCTGAGCATATGATCCTATCTAATCTGGTTTTGAGCTCACACAAATATGTATAAGACAAATATTCCTTTCTTGGAGCCTGGGCTCATACAAATGAGAGCGTCCCCGGCATATTTGGAATAAGAAGTCAATAACAATTGCCCCCACCCCCTTCCTCCATTTCCGCTTCAATTCCTCTGTTTCTGTTTTATCTTGATGGATTTCGTGCAGTACGCTATTGGAATTTATATGATATCTGTTGGTTATATGAGCTATCCAGCATAGACATCAGCTAGTTGGCTCAAGCGCCTCAGCACTATGTAGTGTTTAGCCATTGTGGATGCGTGTGCATCATTTGGGATGTCTTTTATACTTAGCACCTGCTTTGGGCTTGTGGTAAGAGGGAGTTTCTTTAATGTTTTTGTGCAAATTGGTTAACTCCGTTTTGTTTGCAAATGTATTGTGTGATTCAGAAATCAATAGGCTATTTAGCAGAGTGAATTGTTACATCTTTATGTTTCCACCAGTGGGTGTACAGTGCAATGTTATTATGTGAGTGTGGTTCAGTGGTCCAATGTCAAGGTTTTTGTCTGCATCACAAGCCCACTTTGCACTGTTGTAATCACCTTTGTGGCGGCTTGCATATCCGCATATGCTTCTTAAATCTATCCAGGATTTCCTGCACATGTTGTGTTAGATGGCTCTGTTTGAATACCCAGAGGGGTCTATATGGCCCTTAGCAGTGGACACGGACCCCAATGACTCTTATATATATATAATATATAATATATATATATACACACACACACACACACACACCCACACACACACACACACACACACACACACACACCACACACACACGCACGCACAACCCCCCCCCCACCTATTTCTTTCACAAACTGTGGCCGGTGGTTACCTTGATGAAGTCAGATTGGTGGTCCCTTAGTGCCACAAAGGAGTGGAGATAAACATGGGAAGGCATGCATGCACAGGCAGCCGTGGCCACTGCAGATAAGAGCGGTGGCCCGCTGCTGTGCACAGGCACATAGGCATACAGTCACACAAACATAGACATTAGAGGTGACTTCTCATTTACTCACCCCCTTCCTTTCCTTCACTGCCCCTCAATGTAGCCCATGCATCTTAGTAACAAGCACCGTGGCCAATGCACTCTTGCAACCACTCTGTCATTTGTCATCCGTTTATACCTGCTTTAGAATAACCCTGTAAAGCAGCTTGTTATGCAGGAGGAGGGAGGGCTAACAAAGGGAATTAATTTCCTGCACAAAACACACATCCTCAGGGTAGGGAGCTGCCAATGATAGCATTTCATTGCAGGGGTTTAGAGGACAGCGTTCAACCACAGGGCTGCCTGCTAGAGGGCCGTTCTAAGTTCTGTGGGTGTTTGTTCGTGTGTCTGAGACCCCTCGCTGCACGTCTGAAGTGTACCCCGGAGCACGCGCTCCCATCTTAGCAATGCTGAGCGTGTATGCAGCTGGTTTCTGGAACTGTCTAGTTAAGAAAGGCGAGCAGCATTTGTGATACTTCAACATGCAAGACCGGTGGCGGATTAGAGTGCAAAGAAATCACTGCCGGAAAAAAAGCAAAGAGAGTAGAAACAAAACACCAAGGACACAGAGGAAGAAAGAAGTCTTAAGTCAAAGGACATTAAGCAGAAAAATGAACCACAGACTGGTTCTGGATGTGGTTTAGAAGGAAGGAGAAGCACTCTACCACTTTGGTTTAATTGTTCTCGTGGCTTTTTTCATCTTTGTGTTTATGGGTTATTATGAATTTGATTGGTGTGTATTCGCCTCATTAACTATATGTGCTTCACTGTTTCTTTTTTCACGAATCTGGAATAATTTATTCCAGTTAAAGGTTGTTTTTGTTTGAACAAAACATGGGTTCAAATCCACATATGTTTCTTTTGAATGTCTGGAGTTTATTCACATATGTTACAAAGTTGATGCCACAGGCGATGTCAAAAGTGATGCTATATACTAGGTCAACTGCAATGCATTACAGGGTCTTTTATGGCCATCTGGTCATCTCTTCACATAGCATTTGTACGACCTGTCTGAGGCTGGTCCTGGTGCTGTCACTGTTTTACCCAGTTTTACTTCTAATCAGTGCCCATAGCGAAAGAAAAGGTCTCACAGTCTACTTCTGCCCTTATTCTTTTATCTGCCATATCTGCCAACGCTGGGAGCACTTAGAAGCAGGTTCACTTTAGGGAGTTGTGCTATAAAAACAAGCATTGACAAAGCCAATAGGTCTCAGCAATCCATTTTCTATTGGAGTAGTCAATGTATTTGTGACAGCCCCCGATCGCCACTCTCAAGATTATCCCAGAGGCCAATAAGTCAAGTCAAGTCAAGACAAAAGATTTTTATAGCGCGCTACATACCCAGACGGTCTCAAGGCGCTTGTAGAAGGGTGGGGAGTTACTTGTCGAATATCCACGTTTTGAGTTGCTTTCTGAATGCTAGGTGGTTCTGAGTAAGGCGAAGGTGAGTGGGAAGTGAGTTCCAAGTTTTAGCTGCTAGGTAGGAGAAGGATCTACCTCCCATGGTGGTTTTGTTGATGCGAGGTACAGTGGCAAGGGCTTGGTTGGAGGATCGTAGCTGACGGGAGGGGGTGTAGAAGGATAGTCGTGTGTTGAGGCATAACAATCCCACAGCATTGGTGGGAGGGGTGGGGCATTGCAAGTGTTCACTCTCCCAAGCAGACTCACCAGGCTGGCAGCTCTACTGGCACAGTAGTGGAAAACAGCTCCCTAATACCTGGTGAAACAAGCAGTAGGCAGCAGCACCTTTTAGAAGATAAGAGGATGTAGGAGGAGCACAGTGATGATTCTGAAACATAAGAGCTAATAGAAACAGAAGAATGTGTTCAATATCCCTCTTTGTTGTGTGCAAATATAGTGGCCATCTTTAGTAGTTGTAGAGTTAAAGACAGTATCCAACCTGATGTGAGGGAGGGAGGAATTGCTTTGTTAACCCGAGCCCTACTGGCTTTTCACTCTCGCTTTAGAAAAAGTTCTCAATTTCAGCAAATATCTCAGTATAAGGAATGTGTGACATTCATTCAACACATATCATGTTTTTGAATTTTCATTGTCTACTGAATTGTCCGTTGTATATCATATACTTCAAGAAAGTCATAGTTTTTCCACCGGCATGGCATCCTCGTAAGCGCTACGGAGGGAGCAGGTGCCTCAGTGAAAGATGATTTAGGAGGAGCACAGTGACATTTCCAAAATGTATCAGCTAACAGAAACAGAAGAAGGTGTTAAGGAACATCCTTCTTTGTTGTATGGTGGTCATCTTCAAAAGGTGTAGAGGTAAAGACAGCATCTCTTTCCATGTGAGGGAAGGAAGAATTGCGCTGTTTACCCAGGACCCACTCGCTTTTCACACTCGCTTCAGAAAAAAATCTCAGTTTCAGAAAGTTTCTTAATACAAGGAATGAGATATTCATTCAACACATATCGTATCTTAAAATTATTGTTGTCTTCTGAATTGTTCATTTTATATCCCATACTTCAAGAAAGTCATCATGTGTCCACCCGTATGGCATCCTTATAAGCGCTAATAAGGCCACAGCAGCCTCAGTGAAAACACTGAGCAGCAACGATGGGAAAAGCATTGACGGGGGAGGTGGTGACCTGTGGACAGGGTATGAGGAGCAGTAGTGTTTGTGACAAGATAATTAAGAACAAGATCTACAGTCTTGTTTACAGAACGGAGCTTGATGTGAGTGAAGAAAACAAGCGCTCATGTAATGTGCTCCAAATGAAAAAAAAAGTAGTTCCAAAAACATTTGCGAAAACGGAAGCTGGAGATGGAAAGTAGTGATTGGTCCATGCTCTCATGCAGGTCTAAACACAGGAAGAGTCATTATGCGTGCATGCCATGGACAAATGGGAAGAAAGAAGGGAGAGGGACAATGGAGCCAGCAAATGGGCAGCTTATGGGCAGGCTGAAGCCCACAATGTATATACAACATTTTTATTCGAGACAGCACATGCAGTATATAGAGTCGAGATATTAAACGTTGGCAGAGCACCCAGAAAGATGGAGATGGGCAAACCATTGGGACAGGCTGACACTGCCACTAGATATGATCTAGTGGGTAAGTTTTGGTCATGGACCTAGAAGACTTGTTATCTAATCTTGGCTTCACCACTTAGCCAAAGCATACTAGTGCTGCACACTGCATTAAGAATTTGTGCGGGGATCATAGCAATGTGGCATTTTTCTGTTGAGGGTTATCCCTCTGCCTTGTCATCAAAACCACCTCCACCCCAGTTGTGACCTAATCAGCAAGTTAGATACTGTGTAATAAGGGAGACATGAGGCCTATTCCCAAAAGTATATTTACATGTCAATAAATCTACACATGTAAATTTACACTTACACTTGGCTATTCACCATTTGAAAGTGTACATTTAGTATGTAGTGTGGACTTATATGTCTCCACCCCCTAAAACAGGGTGTGAAGCCAGATTTACGAGTGTAAAGTTACTACAGCCAGAACGGACCCAAGCCAGAAGTACATTTTCTCCTGCTCAGACCTGGAGTCATTCCAGCACAAAACATGGCCAACCGCTGGTACTGTGACACCTTCCCATAGAACATAACAGAGGCAGAAACTCAAAATAGACCCCTTTATCAAATAATTTTGAACTAACTTTATTTATTTCGACTTTTTAAAAATATAGGTAAATTTACCATTAACTTTAATTTAATGTTAAATATAAATAACACATGCTGGCTACCTGTTTGATCTGATCTGTACCTACTGTCACACTGTCCTCTTGTATCTTATGTGAGCGATGGATTTTGGTGCTTCCCTGAACCCTGTCCCCAGACTACTGAGTTGAACAGGAAGGCAGAGACCTGCTTTAAAAGAGACACAGGATGGACTGAGAGGGAGAATGGAATCCTCGATTGGTAGGCATGTACTTTGCATGCAACAACCAGGTTTCTCTGCTTGAAGCTAAGTTGTGCAGTCTAAATACAAGACACAAATTACTGCTCTGCAAACATTGTCATTGATAGAGTTGGTAACATGTGAAGTTTGATACAGACCCCTGTCTCCTGCACCTGAATTGCCCCTCATACACTTGTTATTAATGCACAGTCTGATTGACTATCTCTTGTACTTTAACCCTACCTTCCGCGTATTGCTTGTGTGCTCGCTCTCACTCTGCTAAAACTCAGGTCTGTGCACAAGCTCCCTTTCATCAGGCAAAGGATGAAACTGCTATCAAAAATACAACACAATTTTCTATTGCGCTCTTTGTTGTGATATATGTTAACAAATACCAAGGGGCTTATTTACAAGCCCCTTGCGCCACCCATACGTCACTTTTCCCATGTTAAAAATGAGACAAAAGTGGCCCAAGAGGCATGTAAATAAGGCCCCAAATTTGGTGGACTTTGACCGAGAAGTGCCTTCTTTTCTTACTTTCGTCCGTAATCGCCTGCTGTGGCTTAGGCTGAAAAGGCACACGCCTCCAGTCACAGCACTCTTATAAGATGAGCATTCTCACCCTACTATTGCTTCGTTAGTGTTTCCCTTCATTCGTTATTCTTTCCTCGTGTTTCTGCGCCTAGGAGTTGACTCTGGGTTAGTCAAAAAGGATTATTCAAAGAATAATGAATCCTTTCTGGTTAGTTTCACTGATCTGGGTATGATAATAAATAATAATAATAATAATAATTCATTCCTATTTGTAAAGCTCGAACATATCACCCCCTTAAGGGTTTCAAGGTGCTGGGGTCCATCGGGAAGATTAAGTGAGCTATTGCCCAAAGTCACATGATGCGGAGCTGAGCTGCCGCCTGCGATCAAACAGTGAGCCCCGTGCTCCGGATTCAGCCGCTCTGGTCGCTGCACCATACCTCTTGTATATAGTACTGCGTTTGATTTGCTAGTTTGGTCTATGGGTTTTTTCTGACACATGACTAACTTGAATGTGTCCTTTTGTTGCAGGTGTGGTTGAGTTTGGATCTGTTCAAGAGCAGGGGATCAGGGCAAGCTCCATAGTGCTGAGGCATCGCCTCTTGCTGCTAAGTATTCAGTTCTGAAGGAATTTTTGATCCTTGCGCAGGGAGTGGCTGAAGTGTGGGCATGCAGACCTTCTTTCCTGGTTCCTGAATATCTAGCAGGGCAACAAAGGAACTGGGCACAATATTTATACCCTTATGCCAGTATTTGTCTGGCACAATATTCTGATTTATATAATTTATTTTAAAATAAATCAATATTCTTGAGGCCCATCTTAAACTACACAAATCTGCGGAATGCCAATTCATTTAATATTGAAAATTGCAAAGTATTAAATAATTAAGGTAATGTTAGAGTTGTATTTTTCTAGTTTATGCTCCCGGGATAGGGATGTACTTAAGACAACTCTCACACCTCAACCAGCACAATTAAGCAGGATGTTTTTTCCACAATCCCAGTGACCTCTCTACTTTTTGCCTTGAAAACAATAGTGGTGGAAGGGCTGTCTTACAAGAAAGAGAGAAAACCACTTTACCAGCCGTTTGATGCCATAGCAAATGTACTGAGGCGCAATCAATGCATTTTCTGGATATACTAAATTGGTAAAGAGAATTTATTGATGGGCACATGGATGTAAATCCCACCAACTAGAAATCAGCCTGAAACCAAAGTTCTCACTTTACATAATAATAGGGACCAGTCTTTCAATATTGGACAATATAAAGGACACAAAATATTGTTGCAGAGTCTAGTTCCATCCAAGCAGAGATTTTTGCAGCCTCTGTGATTTCATGCTTCCTAACTTGAATTACCGGGTTACTCCATGTCTGTATGATATATTTCCAAGCATTTGCTTCTACAAATCTGTGTTGTAAAATGAAATAGTCCAATTCGTTTTATTGAAGCAAATCAGGATTACCACTCCAAGAATGCACACCCCAACATCCCCATCCAGTAGCAGCCTCTACTGCTTTTGTTTTTTAAAAAAATATATTTTTATTAAAAGATTTTTTCATGTGATACAACACAGCACAAAGAATATATTAACAATAAATAATAGCAAAAAAAATAATAATAAATCCATCACTTATGGGCAATTGTTTTACACATACGAAAATAATTTCTCATCACAAGCTATATATTATTGCATATATTCAGCCCTCCAACATACCCTCCTTCCATCTCTGAATTGGTTCCCAGATTTTCTTCCCGAGCACCCCCTCCTGCCCTTCCTAGCGTGAATTCCCTTTTCCAAATTATAAACAGCCAAGAGGCTTGCAAGCCGTTGTTGCATTGCAGGAGGTGTTTTTATACAGCCAGGCCCTGGCTATAGAGAGTCTAAGAACCGCCATGGCGACAAATAAAAACTCCCCATGGGAGCCATCCAAATCTGGCATAACCCCAAGTAATATCAAGGGTGGAGTGAGAGTAATTTTAATCCCTAAAGATCTGTCAAGGAATAGTTCGATATCTCTAATAAGTGTGTAAAATGCGGACAAGTGGCGAATATATGAATTATATCCGCCTCTGGTACATCACAACTTGAACAAGTGGTCCCTGAGGTACCGCCCCACTGAGCTATTCTTGCTGGGGTGAAATAAAGGGAGCATAGTGTCTTATAGTGCTGGGCCTGGAGTGTGGCTGAACATAGTATCGAGCAACCCAAGTCTAATGATTCCTGGAACCAGCTTAGCTCAATGCCCAATTTCCCAGCCCATTTGGTTCCATGCTTCTCCAAGTCATCTGGTTTGGCCGCTGCGAGGACTGCATAGAAACTGTGGATTGTACAATCCCTCCCCTTTCTATGTTGTCCAGAATTCCATTGTTATTAAACCCTGCAGCCCCTCCATGTTTATTACTCAAAAAACTCAGAACCTGTAAATATTTAAAGAAGCTCTTCCTATCAATGCGAAATTTAGCCTCTAAATCCGCGAACTGCAAGACCCCACCCGCACCAGCAAAATCACCTATCTTCACAATCCCCTTTCCTGCCCAATCTGCCATAACCAGGTCTGCAAAGATCGCCTCTGGGAGGGACCTATTTTTAATCAAGCGAGTGTACCTATTGAACCTTCCCATCCCAAATTTTTTCAGGAAGGCAGCCCAAATTTTGTGAGCAGCACAAACTGTCTTAAACCTTGTTCTCTTATGTAGGAAGAATCAGTGCAGTTGAGAAAGCAATTCTCTGTCTCAGCCGTTGCATAAACATCAGTGGAAGTATAGGTGATTTTTGAGTGTAGCCCACCGCCCCCAATCAGTCCCTGCATACACTGCAGTGCCACGGCCCAGTAATACATCCTGAAGTCCGGGGCCCCCCAGCCTCCTCTAGCTCTAGGGAGGGTGATAAACCTGTATGCCCTCCTTGTTTTGCCATGGGCCCAAATGAATCTGTTCAGTACTGACTCTAATACATGAAACCATTTAGCTTACAAAAATAGCGGTATTGCCCTGAAAAAATAAAGAAATTTGGGTAAAATTATCATTTTGATAATATTAGTACGGCCAACTAATGATAGGTGGAGATTGTCTATTCTCTCTAGATCGGATCTTACTTTAGTCATTAAGGGTGCCATATTCTGTTCCACGACCCCGTCTAAATCTCCAGAGATCTCGACCCCTAAATAAACTGTGGAGCTGACTACACGATTATCATTGCAAACTGTATGGGAGTTTTTAACTATCATCAGGGTCTTAGTCCTGTTAAGCCTGTAGCCTGAGACCTGGCCAAATTGCTGGGCTTCAAGTTCAACCTCCTCAATAGCAAGGGCGGGGTTTGGTGTGACAATTGCCATGTCGCCCGCGTAGGCCAGCGTCTTAAACTCCTTACCGTTTATACTTAGAGAGGGAATCCTTGGGTTAGCCTCTAGCCTACGCAGTAAAGGGTCTATATATAGCGCAAACAGAAGCGGTGAGGAAGGGCAGCCCTCCCTAGTACCCCTTCTAATCTGCACCGAGGCAGTATACCCTCTGTTAATCCAAATCCGGGCTGTGGGCTCTCTATGCAGCATCTGGACGACCCTGATATAGCCCTCCCCTATACCATTCCATCTCATTACCATCCACAGGTAGTCCCAGGAGACCCTATCGAACGCCTTTTCCGCACCTAAAAATAGAGCAGCCATAGGGTCCCGTCAAACAAGGTAACTACCTGTCTAACGTGTTGTGTAGTGTCTTTCCCTGGCATGAAGCCATGCTGTGAAGGGCTGACCATGCCCTCAATCACTCTAGCTAGTCTTTTAGCAAGTATTTTGGAGAAGATCTTAGCGCCAGGGCTCATCAGAGTGATGGGCCTGTAGGACCCCGGTGCTATAGGTGATTTGCCTTTCTTCAGAATTATTATAACATCAGCCCCACCCAGGAATTTGGAATAGACTCCCCTTGCTGTGCCTGGAGTACGGTATTTAAAATGTCAGAGAAGATCGCACTTTGAAAAACCTTATAAAATTCAACAGGGATCTGATCCGGGCCAGCCGCCTTTCCAGAGGGAAGGTTCTCCAATGCTGAGGCAACCTCCTCTAGTTTAATCGGGGGGGTCTAAGGCTATCTTCTCCTCCTCGGGATGGGCCGTGTCTGGAATATGCCTAAGGTATTCCTGTATATCTGCATCCCCACCGCCAGCTTCCAACCCATAAAGATCTGCATAAAATTGTCTAAAAATTTCCCTTACACCCTCGGGCTCGAACACTATGTTGCCTTGGCCATCTGAGATCTCCTTTATTTCTCCTGGTGATAGTTTCTGCCTGGTACGAATGGCTAGTATGTGTCCAACCCTCTCGCTCAACTCATAGGATCTTTCTTTCTTGGCTAGGTAGTTATCTGCAGTTTTGCTTGCAATGCCCTCTACTGCTTCAGCTTTTACCGAGATGATTTTAAGTAGTTGTTTTTCCAAAGGCATTTTCCGCTGAATTACTAAGTTCAATTCCTTCACCTGCCTCAACTAGTTCTTTTAACTATTTCTTCCACTCTAGCCTTCTCGCGCTTCTGCTTATGAAGCGTATAGCTCAGCTTCTCCCCCTGGACTCCTGCTTTGAATGCGTCCCATACTGTACCTGAAGATGCACTCCCTCTATTGACATCCCAAAATACCCTTATCCAACTATTCATATACTTAATATATACATCATCCTTAAGTAAAGCTCTTTCGAAGGTCCAGGTGTTTTCCCTACTGCCTGCCCTGTCTAATTTAATAGTTATTATCAACGGGTTATGGTCCGATACTATCCGAGGGTGTTTTTCTATTTGGGATCTGCTAAGTAGTGAGTTAGATATCCAGAAATAATCCAGTCTTACCAAGATTTTATGGGGTGCTGAGAAAAAATTTACTACCATCATTTTGGGGATGCAGGTTTGCCCAGAGATCTATTAGTGAATTATGGTGTGCCATAGCAGATATTGCTCGATACGTTTTTTTCTTTCGACCAGTATATCTCAACCCTGCTTGTATATCAGAACCTGAAGGTCCATTAATATTGAAGTACCCGCAGCATATAATGGGTTCAGGCTACCGGGCTATTTCCGTATCTAAAAATTCAAAAATGTCAGCCTAACACTGAAGATTTTTCTTCAGGGAACTGGCTGTGTTCCGAAAAATACAGGTGTGACGGGTGTACAGATATCCATTTATACAAAGCAACAGAAAGACAGACAGGCACCTGTGTACACAGACAATTTACATCCAGGCTACCAATGTACACATTCAAAAGCAGCTCTCTCTGGATGTGGTCTCAGAAGTGGCAAGTCAGCATATTGGTTCTGGCATGGGGCAAGCTAGGGTGCTTCTTTCACCAAGCAGGCAATACTTGTACAAAATTGAGGATGAATGTGGTGGAAAGCTGCACAAAAACACTAATCCTCTACTGTGGGTCCACCAAGGATGATGCACTCTTCCATATTATACCTCCTCCGCCAATGACCCTACACAAGAATGAGTGCCAGTGGTAGAAAAGGAGAAAGGGAAATGAGATACGAGAGGAACCGAGACACTGGATTCCACCACTCGGACTTGTTGCTTCTGCTGGGAACTGATATCTTCAGTTGTGGAAGTCTAAAGGCAAAGACATACCCTTGGTTACTTTCCTCAGTGATATCTCTGTTTAACCAACTCTCTATGATTTAATGTGGAATACATAGTTCCTGAAAATAAATGTACAAGAGATGAGAATATGTTCACCTACTCTTCTCCCCAAGAGTAAGATAACTACCTCAAGCTTAGTCACTATGCACTTCTGTGGAAGATTAGTTTCTACTTGACTCTTCCATCCCTGCAAGGTAATCAGCAAACATTCATTTTCTATCATACATATCTTAGCAACTCTTATAAATATAACTAGAATTCTAATACCTTACACACTAACATATATATAGCATGAGCAACATAATCCTGGCTAAAAATGTCTCCTGTTCCTTCACAGGATAAAACCCAAGCGCAAAGCTACAGTGTTTACAAAGTTCATTTGAAAATTGTTCAAGTTTTTTCCACAACACAATTCGATTTTCATAATATTTCTCTGTATTGCCAATGTCTTTCATTCAGCTTTGAAGGAAGAAACTGGTCTTTGCAAAGGAAGTCCTAATCCCACATAGCAGCAACCTTGTCTCACAAGTGCCTAGCAAAGACACCATGGGCCACAATGGAAGCTATACCTACAATTCCAAGATAGCTGCTGCTGCATCTCCAACCTATGTGAAAGTTCATAGCCTGTTGGGAAACGTAGATCGGCATCGGGATGCCGTCATGTAGTTTCCATCCATGCAAACTCCGCAAGGAATACTAGGTTTCCGTTTCCAGAGATTGAGTGCCATCCTCCAGCACTCACCAAACATTGAGCAGTAAACCATACCTCCTGCCATGCTTCTTTACAGAGGCCTCCGCTGGTGCTGGGCAAGCTGGTCCTCCTGAGCCCGTGCCTAACACAGGCGTACCTAGACCAGGCAGCTTTGAACCAGAAGAGGTATGTGGTGATCTGTATTATGCAATACTTGTTGGAACTCCATGATGTCACCTGTGGGTTCTTCTTGTACTGTACATTCTCCTCCAGTGTTCCCTGTTTGGCAGTTGCAGCTGCCCTGTCTCTCCTTCATGCTGGACGGCTCTCTTCTCTTGAATAAATCTCCTAACAGCAGTTCTGCCTCCGCCTCATCTTTACATTGGCGACTGAGGATGGTCAGCTGTTCCTCAGCTGTCGGATCTACTCACTAACTATCTCCCAGGAAAACGGTTTGGACTCTTGAACATTTTCCATACCTACGATCTACTTTCTTGTGAGTACCTTTTTTTTTCTTCTCTCAAACATTTCCCCCACGTTTCACCTCAGAGAGCCGTCGCAGCCAACAGACTCTTTTTCTACCATTTGCCTCGTTTTGCGCATCAATCAATCAAGCAGCACATCTTCTAGCGCTTTGTTAACTGTTACCCTGCTTCGCGCTATCTACCCTTCTTTCTACTAGCGCTACGTCTTACCTGCGCTCCCTGTGCCTTCACCGTCTAAAGTCTAGTCCTACCGAGTGCTGTCTGTGTCTTCGCTGCTCCTCATCGACGCTGCATATTTCTCCGCTGCTTGCTCCGCCACCTTCGAGCTCCGCTACAGAATGATGACGTAGTGGAATCCCTCCATTCAGCGTCATCACGTTTCCTGTCTCCTAACAACCAGCAAGACGTCCAGCGCCAGCACGCGTTTCCTCAGCAACCAACTAGACGCCCAGCGCCAGCACATGTCTCCTCAGCAACCAGCAAGACGCGTTCTGTTTATGCTACGTCATAAAGCCTTCGCGTCCATCTCATTCCTGTCTGCTTTATCTTGACTTTGCCAGCTGTCGACTTCAACCCACACAGCTTACTCATACAGCCGACGGTTATTTCTTGGCCGAAATCTCCATCTTTAGCAAATCCATCAAAGGGAAGGTCTATGTTGCCAAACGTGGTATCAATGTTCTAGGACTCATACATCAGGCAGAATTTGGTGTCACCATTAAACCTGGTTTACCCAACCCTGTATTCATTGAAGGATGCAATCTCTCCTCTCCTGCATCTTCTACCCCTGTTTGCAACATCTTTAATAGTGAATTCTGGGAGCACAAATTTAAAAAAAATGTTGAAGATCGTTTGGGCAAGATTACCAATTTTCAACACTTTATCAAGGTCAAAGATGGTGTTTCCCCAATCAAACACAAGCTTAGGAACGTTCCCCTTAGTATTAGAGAAGATTTGTCCAAACACCTTAAGTCATTATGTGAGCAAGAAATCATTGAAAAGGTAGAATCCACATTATGGCTTTCTCCCATTGTTCTTGCCAGAAAAAGGTCTGGCGATCTCAGGATGTGTGTGGACTTACGCAGTCTCAATGAAGCTATCTGGGTCGATGGTTTTCCCCTTCCTCGCATTGAGGATTTGATAGCTAAAGTAGGCTCATCCACTTGGTTTTCTAAACTTGACTTAAAGGCAGCCTACCACCAGATTGAGTTACATCCACTCTCTCGTCATCTCACTGCTTTTGTAACTCCTGATGGAGTTTTCCAATTTCGTCGTCTTCCCTTTGGGTTGGCGTCTGCCGCCGCTGTTTTCCAGCGCATTATGTCTGAAATGTTTGAGGAACTCTCTAATGTTGTCGTCTTCCAGGATGACATCCTTATCTTCACTCAAACTGAACACGAACATAATTTAGTCATTGACCAAGTTTTCAACATTTTGGAAAAAAGAGGTGTAACCCTACAAAAGAGCAAATGTGTATTCAAAACTAGAGAAGTAGAATACCTTGGTCATACCATTTCTGAATGTGGTATTAAGCCCAGGCCAGGTCTAGTCAAAAGTATCATTGAGGCCCCTGCTCCCTCTAACAAAGAACAGCTTCTGTCCTTCCTCGGTCTCTGTGAGTTCTACTCCAAATTCATGAGAGACTACGCCAAGACCACTGAATGTTTTAGACTTCTACTCAAAAAAGGCGCCACCTTCAGCTGGTCTGATGAGTGTGAGAAAGGTTTCCAGCTCATCAAAGAACACATCACCAAAGCTCCTGCTCTTCAACCTTTCAATGGCAACAGAGAAACTTTTGTCACCGTTGACGCCTGTGAATATGGCCTAGGAGCTGTTCTCTCACAATTGGCCTATGGTAAAGAATTTACTGTGGGGTTTGCCTCCAGGACTCTCCGCCCTGTCGAGCGCAAATATTCTGTTATTGAAAAGGAACTGCTGGCCTGTGCCTGGAGCGTTGAAAAGTTTAAATCTTATTTATGGGGCAGACCATTTGTTCTCCAAACCGACCACCGACCTCTTGTCGACATTCTTTCCGGCAGAAACGTCAAGCGCACAACCGCACGGTTGGCTAGACTCTCCACTAAACTGCTAGAATACAACTTCAAAGTTGTTTACATTCCTGGGGGCAAGAACAAACGTGCTGACTGTCTTTCCAGGTTACCCATACAAGAACCTAACGAAAATGAGTGGGAAACAGAAATTGAAGAGTGTTTTGTGGCCAACATTTCACAAATTTCCATCTCCTTCGCTGAGAATGATTGGGTTAATGCTGTTGAGAATGATACTGTACTTAGGGATGTTGTCTCTTTCATACAGAAAGGTTGGCCCAAGGAAAAATCTCTTTCTCCTGAGCTTCAAATTTATTGGAAAATCAATTCCGAACTTTCCTTGGAAAGTGGCAAAATTGTTAGGGGCAATAAATTTATTCCTCCCTCTGTTTACCGAGAAAAAATTATTGCTGATGCTCATTCTGGTCATCTGGGTGCCACCATTACCAAAAGAAATGTCAGATCAAACTTTTGGTGGCCAAGAATGGACAATCAAATTGTGGATGCTGTCAAACTTTGCACACGCTGTAACACCAGCGATAAAGTCCTTGTTCTGGAAGGTGTTTGTGATTCTGTTGTTCCCCCACCCAGCAGGGCTTGGCAAAAAATTGGCCTGGACTTTCTGGGTCCATTCCATGTTCTTCCCAACACTTCCAAGTATGTCTTGGTCCTCATCGATCATCTCTCTAGGTGGGTTGAGGTTGAACCCATCAATGTTCCCAATTCAAAGAGTGTTATTGATTGCCTGACCAAAATTTTCCTGAGGGAGGGTTGTCCTGAAGAAATCCTCACCGACAATGGGGTTCAGTTTATCTCCAAGGAAATGAGTGTTTTTCTGAACAATTGTTGTATCAAACACACCAGAACTCCTTTGTATCACCCTCAGAGCAATGGCAAAACCGAGAGGTTCAATAGAGTTATTGTTGAATGTGTGCAGGCCGCCTTCAATTCCAATAGCTGTATTTTCCAAGCTGTAAAAGATCTTGTATGGTCTTATAGAATTTCCCCACATGTTGCTACAGGCTTCTCCCCTTTTGAATTGATGAGAGGAAGGAAAGCTTCTTCCCAAGCTTTTCCTTTTTGGATGGTTAAAAGTCTCCACAAAGGTTGTGATTTGGAAGTGGCATGGGATTGTGCCAACAAGAAATCTTCCAGTTCTCTGCCTTGTGACGTGGAACATGTTAAGAGGTCTTTTCATAGTATTCATGCTGGTTACTGGGTCAAGATTAAGAATCCTGTCACTGTTAAAAAAGGTCTTTCCAAGTTTCTCGATTCCCAACAAGTTGTGGAAGTTCGCAAAAATGCTGTCAAATTGTCAAATGGAAATTGGTGGAGCACTTCTCGCGTTGCCAGAGATCCCTCTCGTGCTTCTCGTGCAACTGTTCCTACCCCCAATGTCCAAGTTGACAATGGTTTAAGGAAAAGCTCTAGGTTGATTGTTAGACCCAACAGATTTCGTGACTATGTATGATTTACTATTCATTGTAGTTCAATCTTGTTTTTTTTTAGAAAGGGGGGAGGTGTGTGGTGATCTGTATTATGCAATACTTGTTGGAACTCCATGATGTCACCTGTGGGTTCTTCTTGTACTGTGCATTCTCCTCCAGTGTTCCCTGTTTGGCAGTTGCAGCTGCCCTGTCTCTCCTTCATGCTGGACGGCTCTCTTTTCTTGAATAAATCTCCTAACAGCAGTTCTGCCTCCGCCTCATCTTTACAAGGTACCTCTGAGGAGGCCAGGGAGGTAGGGAGGTCCAACCTAAGTTGGGCCTCTGACGAGCACTAGAGATGAGCCAATGCAGGTGGTACATAGGAAGGTCACTGTTTCTAGTGTGGAAGAAGTCACCTCATCAATTACTGAAGAGTGACGTTACACTGCGGGTAGAAGCCTTCTTCTGAATGTAGACCTAATTTGAAGTTCTGGTTCATTTTGCCATTAAGTATGTATCTTTTGGTTGCATTGGGTGACAACCTCACCATTAGCTTCAAGGGTAGATTTAGCTTCATTGAGATAGTGTAGGTGAGCAGGGAGAGGTGTGAGGAAAGATGCCACATATGAATAGATTGAACAATATGATTGAACTGTATCTCCTTCACAATTGCAGTCGGAAGCTGTTAAAAACTTACTGACACCTCAGAAAAGGTGGTGACTCATTCACAAATGGGAAGCTGTCCCCACTGGCCAACTTCCCCATTGGGAATTTTGTTCGGTATCCATGTGTCGAGTAGGCAGTGGGTCAGGGGACCACTGCATTCTCCCTCTGACATCTTTCGAAAAAAATTTCATTTTTTTAAAAGCACACATGTCTGTTCAAGGAGTAAAGGCTCCTTTAGAACAATTTTTTTTTCTGGTTTAGGAATGTGAATGCTGGGAGTGTGGTCTACACTGGCGACTGGTATTTCATGGCGGTGGGGACAGTTCGCGGAGTAGTTAGGGGTGAGGAAGTGAAAATAAAAATAAAAAAATACACTTGTCTGCCACCTCCTCCTCCTTCCAGTCCTTTTCTTCGCTTGTTTAGAGTGCAGGAAGCACCCAGCTCCCATACTCCCATTAGCCAATCACAATGCTGCAATACAGCACTGTGATTAGTCTGAATGCTGTGGATTGGCGCTCAGCCGGAGATTGTGAGGCTGGGCATGTTCTTCATGTAGGCTGTAATGCAGCCTGTATGGAGAAAATACAAAGTGTTTATGACGGTTCAGCCGTCCCGACAGGGCCGGCCAAAGCGTCATGAGCACTAGGAGTGGACAAACCACTCCTCTCTGCCCTGCTCTGTGAGCAGAGGAGCCGTGCCCCGCCCCAGCTGAGTAATGACGTAAAAATAAAATGATAATAACAATGAGTTATTAACATTTTATTTTTACCTTTTTGCCCATCTCAGTGGGGAGGCACTCCTCCACCTTAGTGGAGGAGCCGCCACTGGTGGTCTACTGTCCCCTACAGTCTACCATCCCTACATTGAATCCCTACATTACGACCATACAGTCTATCACAGGTCGTCAGCAACTAGGACCTGCCTGGTTAATATTCATTAGGTTGCATCATAAAATGACAGGTATGTCACCAAAAAGCAGTTCACACTTTGCACCCACTGTGTGCAGCCTACCTGATTGTTCATATGTTGTAAGAGCCTCAAAGAAAATTGGGACTCATAATTTAATGTTGGTACATTTTATTTGTCTGCCTCACAAAGTCTGTCACATTATGCAGCACTGACTTTGTGAGGTATAAACATCTGGTTCATCTTGCTGTAAACCTTTGGAGGACTGTTATACAGATGTTGTCAGTGCTGCTTTGGAGTCATATGCACACAAATTAACCTTTAACTTTTTTTTTTTTTGAAACGCATCTTGTTTTCCTTTAAGAAAAAATGGTCTGCATTTAAAAAAAAAAGTCATGGTGGTCTACTGACCCCAGCAGGCCACAATCCCTGTGATGGCAATGTTTCCTAATGGGTAGAACTTTGCGACCTTTCTCCTTATTATTCATGAGGTAGTTCTATTGCGACCCCGTTAGGAATCAATATTGCTAACTTGTAAATTTTATTGCAATTTCCTAATTTTGATGCGCAAAGGATCGCAGTTAGGAACGCGCAACCCCAACATTTTGTATGTATGGCCTTTGGTTTTTCGTCCAAAACCGAGCCTCATCTGTATCCTAGAACTGGGGAACATGTTTTGACTGCATCATGAGAAGGAGGTAGACTCCCACCAAATTTTCGGAAATACAACTTGAAAAAGGATCGCTGATTTTATTTTTTCCTCACTCCGTCTGTTTTTCTCATTGCAACCTGGGGATTTTGACCACTTTAAATAAACGATTTTATTTTTCACTTAGTGGCTACCGTGTTTAATAATTCCTGGTCACGGATGATTATTTTCCTTGAGTCATTACTGCTGTATTGCTTCTGGGATGAGTTTAGAGATGAGCACGCGTCATGCCTCTTTGTCTCTCTCCAGTGTTTCAGTCTTGGATCAATGCAAATTGTGTAAATCATGGAAATGTAGGAGCTCGTGGGCCAGAGAGCTGCCAAGTGCTGGATGCAGCTCTGGAGTATAGGGGGGATAAGCGCCAGAGGTTATTTATTAACCACGAGATGTCTGCAGTGCCAGATGTTTGCTGCACTGGAACATGTCCTTTTGTAATAGCACCGACAGTCTTTATTGTATATGGTTAATTAAAACCTTTACAAAATTTGCAAAGAGAATATAACATAAAATCATTAAAATGAAAAATGAATGAAAACCTACATTTACTAATGTAATAGTAAAATTCTGAGAAAATCCAAGGCTGGGTTCAGTGTCATCTCAGGGATTTTGGAGGACCCAGGCATGACATATTTTGGGTGCTCCCATACGGTGCAATTTGGAATTTTGTTACCCATTTGCCGGTAATGCCACGCAATAATAAATCATGATAAACTTTAACAGGGTCACAAAAAAAAACAGTTAAAATATGTATTACTGGGACCTCAAAAATCTTTAAGATGACGCTGGTGGTGAGGTAGATGTAGGCAGAGAAGGAGAGATGTTTAGATATCAAATTAGACTAGACAGAGGTCTAATGGAGGCCTTAGCGTTAATGAGAGGCGGGTGGGAGCTTTGGATGGGCCAAAGGAGCTTGTTGGAGGTGAGCATGTCTGCCTTATGTTGTACCGATACATTCAAAGTTTTAAGCAAATGGCTGGAACTAAACAATGTCCTGCCTGATCTGGATGTAGAGGTAACGTACTGGGACAAGCACATATCAGCCAAGTTATCAATAAGAGTACGTGGCAGGGGTGACTCCTCCATTTGAGCAGAGGAGCGACACCCAACAAAGAAAAGTCCAAGGCCAGAGTCCATGAAAAATAAAATGGCAATAAAGTTATTTTTCATCATTTTATTTTTCAGCAATCAACCCGTCCCAAACTGAGCGTCAGGACGGGGGGGGCATTGCTGCTGAGTGGCAGCTGGGAGCTGTGCACTTATGTTTAAAGTGCACATGTCACTTTGGCTGTCCCTCTTGCGACGGCCAGCCAGACTTGCGCATTTTAAACTTCTCTAAGTTAGCTGGGTTAGAGAAAGGACAGACCTCCAGCACGCTTAAGAGCACTGAGAGAGGCCGCTCCCGCCAATCCTGGCGGTCTCTCATGCTGGATCGGAGTTGGGAACCTGCCTCGAGGAGAGAAGAGTGATCGAGGAGGAAGTCACTCTCCTGCAGGAAGGTAAGTGTACTTCATTTTATTTTAAAAATGTTTTTTTTTTCTGTGCCACCCGCCTCACCACCCTCGGGACAGGCCAGCCGCTACTGCTATGTGGCATTCAATATTTAGCTTCATCAAACCAACTATCAAATTCAACAAGATCTGAGAGATAAAGCAATCAGTCAAAGGAGAGCAACTATACCAGAGATCACAGAAGGAAAGTTTGGTCAGAGGTCAAGAAAGGGGCGAGTAAGCCAGAAGAAATGTATGCAGGTTTGTGCATGGAGGAGACAGGCATTGCACTGCCAACAGCTCATGGCCAGATGTCTCTAGTACAATACATTTAAAGGTGATACGTCTCTTTAAAAATGATAGTTATTAGTTGGGATTTCATAAGGAATGTACTTTGATAAGCTCAAAGCACACAACAATAGATCTACTTTATTATGTGACCATGGTTAAATTCAACACATTCAGCATTCCTTGCTTATTAGAGCATCTGTCTGTAGTTAACAGAATACTTTTTTTTGCAAACTGGCAGGTATGGTGGGGCTTTCAGCCGACATGTGTTTCGCTCTTGGAGTTGTACTCCTCAATCTGAGCTTTGTCTAAGCTGTTCGTCTCCAGGAATGAAATTAATGGAATGAAAAAATGTTAAAGACATTAGAACAGAAGCACGGATGGAAAAACGTTTAGCACTGGGACTGAAGTAATATGGAACCATACAGATATCTTTGATATACTCTCACTAGCTAGGAATCTCATTGACAGCATTTGGCAAGTTGTTCACAATGGTATTTGTCGTGTGTCATAGTCACAAGTTGTTTCTCCTTTCCTTTGCTTTCCATTACACTTTCTGAGCAAGTGATAAGCTGCCTGAATTAATACAATATTGTGAAGTCCACCGAGCAACATTTAGGCCCACATGCATCAAGCATTTTTGGAGTCGCAAACGGTGCGATTTCTTAAAATCGGCCGTTTGCGATTCCAAAAATGCTTTTTGAGATGCATCAAGCAATTTTAGATCTCGCAACATTTTTGCGATTTCTAAAATTGCGATTGCTTTTAAGAAATCGCAAATTTGCGATTTCTTAAAAGCAATGCATGATTAGTTTTAAAATTGCGAATTCGCAATTAGGGTGGCAAATTTACCGAGTGGTTGAACCACTCGGTAAATTTGCAAAAAGTGTTAAAAACGCAGAAAAAGCATTTTTTAAACATTCATGTTACGGACACACATGTCCTTAGGACATGTGTGTGTGCAACATGATGCGAAAACAACATTTCATGGGTGCAGGGGGGGTTCATTTGAACCCCCCTCACCACCCTTGAAATGCAATCAGGATTTGCGATTTTCAAATTGCGAATTCGCAAATCCCATTCATTCCTATGGGCCTTTTGGCCCATAGGAATGAATGGGAATTGCGAATTCGCAATTTGAAAATCGCATTTTTTATACGATTCGGTAAAAATAGCGATTTCTACCGAATTGCATAAAAAATGAAAAAAATAATCATGCATAGGCTTTTGCGATTTCTAAATTGCGAATCGCTATTTATCGCAATTTAGAAATCGCAAAAGCCGATATTGATGCATGTGGGCCTTAATGTTGGAAGCAATGCCCCCTCTAATTTTTTTCCCTATGTACTGCAGTGTTAGACCTGGCATCTTTTGGCATGGTTTCCCCTGCCCTTTTGCTTCTGACCTCCTGTTTTTGACTGTGTGCTGAAATTCGCTTAAGCTGGCTTTAGTGCTCTGGGCACCTTACCACTGCTGACCAGTGCATGTGCTCTGTGTCTAAAATGTAATGGTATTTGGTCTCCATGATTGGCCTATTTGATTTACTAGTAAGTCCCTAGTACAGTACACCAGGTGTGCCCAGGTCATATACATCAAATGCTACTAGTGGGCTGCAGCACTGATTGTGCCACCCACATGAGTAGCCCTGCAAATATGTCTCAGGCCTGCCACCACAGCGTCTGTGTGTGCAGTTTAAACTGCCATGTTGACCTGGTAAGTACAACCACTTGCCAGGCCACAAACCTTCCCTTTTATTACATGCAAGGCACCCCTAAGGTAGGCCCTGGATAGCTCCAGGGGCAGGGTGTAGTGTGTTTAAAATGTAGGACATGTACTTGTGAGTTTTAGATGTCCTGGTAGTGAGTGGAAAACTGCTAAATTCTTTTTTTATGACAGCAAGGCCTATCTCTCCCATAGGTTAGCGTTGGAGTTGCCTTGTAACATTTTACAACTGTATCTTCAGATTGGGAGCAGATTGAAAAATTGGAGTTTGGTGTCAACCGGAGTCTGAAAATTCAACTTTGAGAAAGTAAATCACCTACAACATGATGGACCCTTGTAGGTCAGTAAGTCTAGGCCACTAGAAATACAAACACCACACAAATTGCCAATACTGACTCTTCACACCTTCATTTTTATTTGTGCCAATTGTACTTAATAGCAGTGATCACCATTTATTTTTTCAAAACATAAGTCATAGCAAAATAATTTCAATATTTTGCATTGCCGTACTCACAAAATACAATCTGAACATATTACAAATATGCATTACAAAACATGTCTCTGAAGCAAGCATTTGATATGGGGTACATTGGTCTATGTGAATATGTTTTTTAAAAAAAAAAACAATTCAAGAACACCAGTCTTGTAATTGCTTCCCACATTGCATAAGGACTCAATATCGCCTCTGGGATTCCCAATAGTTTTGGGTTGTGACTCTGTATTGGAACCAATTGCCCAATACATTGATGTGTTCTATAAAACTTTCTTAAATCAAGTTCCGTAGTATCATAGAGATACTATGGATTTCATAAATGAAATCGAAAACCTGAAATTCAGTCCTTCCATTCAGCGATTGGTGACTTTGGATGTTGTATCTCTATATACACAATTAGAAAAACAGAATCGAGGCATTTGACATATATTTAGACGAGCAACCAAGAACAGATCAAGTTTTATTATCGAATTAGCTTGATTTGCATTGAAAAAAACTATTTCAAATTTGGGGAGGAATACTGCAAGTAAAAGAGACTGCGATTGGTTGTCCCTTTGCTCTGGAGCTGGCCATATTGTTTATGGCCAAATTTGAGGAACGTTTTATCTGTCAAAATAACCCATTCTTCCATCATATTTCTAAATGGGTTACATCTTTTGAAGTCTCCCTACTTCAAAGGATAAAATGTGTATAAGTACTGGACCTCCGACACCATATACTCAGAGCACTTCTGTACTGAGGACATTCTGAAGAAGAGCTGTTTGCAGCTTGGAGAGACTTACTGTTTGCTTTGCCGTGTTGGCCTGCTGCCCGCTGCTTCTGTCTGGGAGTGAGAGGACTGGACTTTGCTTTCTACATCCTGCTTTCTAAAGTTTCTCCAAGGGCTTGAGTTGAGCTTGCCTCCTGTTGGAAACCTCAAGCCATCAAATACTTCAGTCGTTGATGGAACCAATGCTCGTCTGCAACTTTGACACCATACCGCTGGGTGCACCCAAGCCGTGGACCCCACTTGATGTAACGACCATGACTTACAATGCAGCGCCTTCAAAGAACCACCACTGCAGGAGCCCTGATCACTGTGCCACCGACGTCAATGACACACCGCTCTGACTCTGACACCGCAGCTGTAGCTCAGTGGTTCGACCTCAACGCAGTGAAACCAAACCTCATAGCTTGACCTACAAATGCGGTACAAAAGGGGGTGGTGATGGACAGAGCATCTGAATCAATCAAACACTCACACCCAGTCAAAAGATCTGGGTTTAATCCATCACCGTTTTTTAGCCTACTCTGCCCCCCCAGTTCAGACATGGCTATATGCAAATCAGTCTGACCCTGTGCCTCATGGGAACAGTCCAGCCCGAACTGCCAAGCCATGTCTTCACTGGACCGGAAATAAGCTTCCGAGGACCGGTTTCTGGCATTCCAGCCGTCTTCAGCCCGGCTTGCTTGAATCCAGTGGCAAAGGGAGCAAGGGAGTCACGTCTGAGCACACCCTGCCACACTTATGGCGGCCAAAAGCGGTACAAAAGGGGGGACCTGCAAATGCTTTATCAATGCCACCCAGCAGTAAGGAATTGAGGGCAATCTCAGCAACCACCCCATCACCTCCCCTGCACCCCACAACGTCCTCGGGCTTCAGAGACTTCACGACTCTGCACCGCAGCCTTCAATTGATGCCTTCCTTGCTTCAGTGATGCCTCACTTTCCCTGCGTCTTTTATCTTCTTTGAATTATGACGCCTACAAGGTACTTTACCAGGGTCCACGTGACTCCTGATGACGGCCCTCGCTCCATCGAGGTTGGACTGACTGTGGAGTCATCGACACCAAGCGTGACCAGATGGCCCTATTGGATCTATTGTTTTCTAAAAGCTATACTTTTCATAATCTTTGAAAATTCATATCTTGACGTGTGTATGTTGGATATTTGTCGTTTTGATCTGGTTTTACTCAGATAAATATTGGCTATTGTTTTCTAAACTGGTGTGGTATACTTGTGTGGTGTTTTCACTGTGTTACTGTATGTGTGTGTGCAAATACTTTACACATTGCCTCTGAGGATAAGTCTGACTGCTCTCACCAAGCTACCAAGCGGGTGAGTATGGGTTATTCTTAGTGTGTAACTTACTTACCCTGACTAGAGTGTAAGTCCCTACTTGGACAGGATGCAAACCACTGCCAACTAGAGTCCACATTTCTAACATGCAGCGAATGTTCTCGGTTTACTGCAGCCAAGGCCATGCGCGTTGAAGACAAGTGACAACATACTAAGCAAGCAAGCAAGCTACCAGAATCATTTTTATTTGCCTCACCAAGGATTTGTTCGCAAATGAAAAGAAAAGGATGCATTTTGACTCCCTTTTAGCTACATGAAATAAATCGCTGATGGCTGCATAATATGCATAGAAGATGATAATTTACCACTCTTACGTCATAAAAATAGTGAGTTATTCAAATAAAACAACCACTGTCCTCGTTAACAGCTCATCTTCTCTGTACATTTGTGCAATGCCCAATCATTGCAGAGAGTTTGGATGAACTAAAAAAAGTGAATCTTCATTAAAGTGGATACAGCTCCAGAGGATGGAATTTTGTTGTTCAGTTTGAATTCTGACCTCAGTGGCCACTGGTTGTACAGATGGTAATAATGCTGGTGACCACACTGTTCAAACTCAGACACTAGAAACCTAGTAATAAGATGTAATTCAGAGCCCTTTTGACCTGAGACACAATTCAACAATGCAACTCAATAATCCAGGTGACAAGCCGCAGAAGTTCAGAATCACTAAGCATGAAACCCCATATCTGTCTATCACTATAGAAACATAAGTGCAGCATCTTCAGCCTGTGGCCCTTTAGTTAATAGCCCTTTATATTTATTGTCTTGTAGCTCTGTTTTTGCCATTGAGGTATACACTTGAAAATAAAGACATACCGTGCTATAGTAGCATAGGTTTTGAAATCACAAATGAAGCTCTTTTTCAGTGCTGTTAGTAAAATGTTCATATCTGAGTAGCAGATACATTTACCTATGTTTCAAAATTGTTGGTGATGCAATACAAAGCTGCCTGTGGAAGTAGATCTCTTCTCCAATAGAAATGAATGTGGAGGCTTTGTTCCAGAATCATTGGTGCTACAAAGAAAAACTGAAATACACCAGCAGCTCCTATGTGTGGAGGTCTCATTGTTAGCACAGTTAAGCCTAAGGAAGATAAGCAATGGCATAGGGAATAGGCGAAAAAGGTTGTTAAATGCAAACAAAAAGTCTTAGAAAAGATGAGAGAGAAACTGGAGCGATGAGGGACTAACAGAGAAAACCTACTCATGGGAAGGGCCTGGGCGGTGCACTCCGCTACGCTCGCGAAGCTTGCAGAGTTTTCCGCACTCCACGTTGAGCGTAGCTCGCGTAGTTCCGAAAACTTTTTCTCTCGCTCACGCTTGTCAACATTAAGTTGGCGAGTGCTAGCGGGGAAAATACACCTCCCAACGAGATTTTTTCCTAATTTGCGCTGGTCAAAGTTGAAGTTGGCAAGCTTGAGCGAGGGAAATCAACCTCCTGTCGAGATTTGTCAATGCGGGCAGTTGGATCTCTCAATGCGGGTGGCCACGTATACTCGTGACCGTTGAGAAACCGTCCGTTCGCGTTGAGAAAGGTGCTACTCGAGTAGAAAATCTACTCGAGCAACAGAAAGGAAGCAGCGCCCGCTTGCGCTGTGCATGGTGCCGTTTGTGATAATTTCACAGCGCAGACAGACACCGGCACTGAAAATTACAGCGAGCAGCATTTTTCTAATGCACGCCGCCGCTTGCGGAGCTCCACGTAGTGTGGAGGAGTCTTTTTTTGCACTTAGCGGAGTTCTGCGTAGCAGAACTCCTCGAACTCCACCCAAGCTTACTCATGGGCGGATGAGTAGACAGAGTAGAACAAGCAAAGAGATTGGGAGACATTCACAGAACAGAGGTTTCTTTAGTGAAAGACTATTGTGAGGTGGGGTTTGAAAAAAAGAGAGAACAATTGAGTTGATTGAGGGAAAGGCATAAACGGGATAAATAAAAAACATAAATTGTGATAGGAGGTGGAGAAAGATACTAAAGAGAAAAATATATGAGTAAGCACAATCCCAAGACTAAGACAGTCATGAGAGAAGTAAGGAGTATCTTAGGGCCATAGGAAGAAAAGTAGGGAACGGACAATAAAAAAGAGCTTTCTGGGATATTGAGAGTGGTTCCACAGGTCTGAAATGAAATGATAAAAGGACACTGTCCTTACAGCAATCGGCTAATTGGTGCAGAGGTTTTCCTAGATGCACAACTTGGGCAGATGGTGGCTTGTAGCACAAGTACAGAATATATATTGGGCAGGGGATTATCAAGAATATGCAAGCATTATGGGTGCAAAAATCTTTGATGACCAATGTAAGTCACCCATAACTGCATTACCCAGATGCATAGTTTTAGAATTGAATGAAATAGACACATGTAGCTAGGTGGATGATCTTTCATCCTTCATGAACATGGAGCAGCTTTTTATTTTAACTTTAACCACATTAGACATGCACAGAGACATGGTCAACACCGTCAGATTGCAAGGACTCTACAGCATCTCCTACGCCGAAGACACCCAGCTCATCCTCTCGCTGTCAGCAAACCGCTCCCACACCAGAGCAATCTTCCATAGATGTATGATGAACGTCGCCGACTGGATGACGGACAAGTGTCTTAAGCTCAACATGGACAAGAAGGAAGTCCCTCATCTTTGGGAACAAGACATCACAATGGAACAAAACACATGGTGGCCTGCTGAACTCAGCCCATCCTTCGCCTTGACAGACCATGCCTCTGCATCATTTTGGACAGCAAGTGATCAATAAAGAAACAGGTAAACGCAGCCTCATTTGCCTGCTTTCACACCCTACGCATGCTCTGCAAGACCCTCAGGTGGCTCCTAGTCAACACCAGAAGGACTGTTTCACACACCCACATCACCAGCAGGGTGGACTATGGGAACACAATCTACGTAGGAATCAGTGCACCCCTCCCATACATTTTAGTGAATGGATTGTGAGACTGGGTGTTCTCTCCCCTGTAGGTAAAATCTAATGACTGTTGAATCACATTCTTGTTTTCTTATCACATATGTACTACCAGTGTTTAGTGTTTAAAGTGGTTTAAGTGGAGAAGTGTGGCTCAATGGTTAGAGCGGCAGACACTGATGCAGAGGTCTAGCCCGGGACCAGGGTTCAATTCCCCGCCTCGGCGGGTCTTGGGCTCAAAATTCCACGGACCTGATAATTCTCGCTTCGGTGCCTATTCCAATCATGGAGTCCCATTCTGCAACTCTGGGCAATAGCTTGCTTAATCTCGACAATGGCCCCCACAACGCTAAGGATGCCTGGCCTCCACCTTGGGGGTGCCCAGGAGTGGACGCCTCACAGGCAAAGCCAGGATGGGTTCCACAGCAGTATTCGTACAAGCGCCTTGAGACCCTTGCGGGTGACTAGTGCGCTATACAAGTATCAATTTACAATTTACATTTACAAAGGTTTCTATCCCTGTAAAAGAGCAGAGAAATGCGTTCAAAAAGTGATTGCCCAAGAGCACACAATTTATCACAGAAGGCTATGATTAACAAAAAACATGTTTTCAAGTTGCATTTTGTCTTATTTTGTTCATTACACAAAGGGTGTGTGAGTGATTATGATGGTAAGACTCAGGGGCTCCTTTCACCAAATTGTTGCCTAGTGATGTGGAACCTGTCTGTCCAGGCTATTGATACCGAGCTAACAACCAGAATATTTTGGCAAGTGGTAAAGCCAGGAATAAACCTCAATTCTCCTAGTGCCATGGTTATAACATTTGCTCTGTACGACATCTAGAGGTGAAGGTTGGGCGTTAAACTGCACGACTTCTTGGTGTGTCTTTGTTAAGAATTTTTTATGGCACTAGCTACATTAAACTCAGTCTGTTTCTAAGCACTAATAGGCACAGGTTTACTATTCCTTGACGCAAGGTAATGCTGACCAAAGTTGCTATGCTCCCTTATGTCAAAGGGAGGGAAAAATGCGCCATAGCTGAATAGATATGGCACATTTCACTACCCCAGTGCTGGAGCACATTTGGCGGCCATGCCCGAATGCAGACTCTCTGGTGCCATGGTGTAAGGTTGTCTGTGTTCTCTAAAAATAGGTTTTGCACTGGAAAGGGTCGCTTTGAGTACAAAGCTACACTTTAAGGCTTTGAATGTGTGTTTTACAATGCAGCAGCCATACAAAGTTGGAAAAGGAGAAATTAAAACATTTTTTCCGTGTTGAGCCTGCTTCCAGGGGACGTAGGATGTTAGCTCAAACTCATTGTCTACAATTCTTTGTGAACAGGATATGCATCAAAACCCCTGGGTGGGAGCCTGGGAATGCCCAGGCACCACCCATTGAATGCCCCGTTGAAGTAAAATAACACACAAGGCAGGGCATTGCACTACGTTGTATTACTATGAGGTACTATTCATGCAAATCTAAATTATTGCTGCATAGTAAATCCCACCTTAGTGTCAAGTTTGGGTTCATTTTGAAATGCAAATCTGATGCATAAGAGACTAAAGGCTTAAGGGGATTGTGAGGTCTAAGATTATAATTCATTCCAATTTTTAAGTTACTCTTTTGCACACATGACTCACCAAAGGTATCGGTAGCAAGCAGAGAAGGCTTACACCAGAGTGCACTAGAAGGATAGAAACTCAGATGCAGAAAAAACAATGTTGTAAAATATATGTCTCTTCAAGAGACTAGGGGCTTAATTTAGAGGGCAATATTGAATTAAACAACTCAAAACAACTCCACGACTAACAAGTCACAACATGTACATGATTTGCTCCCACTTTTTCCAACTTCAACTCCCCCCCACGAAGCCCACCATGCTGGCAGCAATGTGTCCTTCTGTCACACTACAGACCATGCTTTTTGCCTGCTGAGAATGTTTGCGTGCACCCATGGTGTAAAATGTGAGTTGGAGTTAAATTACAGATACACAGGCTCATCTCATCTTCTGCTGACTTTTTGAGAGACGTGATTTATGAGATTAAGGGCTTGGCCTAAAACATGTGAGCTAAAATCCATTGCTTCCCCCAGCATCTCTCCTCACCAATATTTGGGCACATCGCTGAGATTTCGGTTACTGTATCAAGGCAGTAGTAGCTGATAAATAAGTAAACAACAATGATAATGGAGTGAAATATTAGAGTTCAAAACGTCTAAATTATGAAAACTTGAGCCTAAATTAAACATTGCTAAGGCGTGAGGAAGAGTGGTGGTGCCTCAGTCACACTCCCCTACACACCACCTTCTTCTGCAATCTCTGTTTTGTTAGATTCTTATGCCTTTTTTCTCCCCACACCTTTCTACAATTCTCCATCTGTATATCTTACACACAAGGCAGAAGTCCTAAAAAAAAGAAGTAGGCGCAGCGGACGAGCGCAGCGGGCGCGCCGTAGGCGCGCCGGAGTCACGCCAGAGTCCAGCCCGTCTGCGCCCGTCCGCGGCAGGCCGGGGCAAGGGGCACCCCCCCATTTCCCTTCACTTACATATTCTCCTTCCCTTCTCCTTTCGTATTGGACCCCCGGCTCCATCTGCTCTTCTGTCTCCGAACGTCTTACATCTCTAGGCCTTTACACCAGGCCACCTTCCACTTCTCCCGCTATTACACTAGGGGCTGTCCATGTGTCCTGTATTGTCCCTCCTGTTTCTGCCCCCCGCGCCCCAGCCTCTAACACCAGGGCCGTGCTCTTAAACACCACATCGGCTGTTAGCCACCAGTATGAGCTATTCGATTATATCGATACTCACGAACCAGACCTCCTGTTTTTAACGGAGACCTGGTTCAAAGCCGACTCTTTGCCTAATGTCCTAGCTGCGCTACCCCCCTCATATTCCATCATCCGTGCGGACCGTCCGGAGGGCAGAAGAGGCGGCGGAGTGGCTTTGATAGCCCGTACAGATTTTCATTTCCAGACTCTCCCTTCCCCCCCTATTCCTGAAGTCGACTGCTTGATAATCCGCTCCAGCTCTCATTCGGCTCCCCTAACCTCTGTTCTTATCTATCGTCCTCCCCACCCCACCCCTACTTTCGTTTCCAGCCTTCAAGACATCCTCGCTGCACTGGTAGTAAACAACTCGTCAGTGCTAGTCTTAGGCGACTTAAACTTTTGGCCTTACGACCCTGCTGAAAGCTCCCTTTCCACAGAGTTCACTGATCTTATGCTCAGTCTTAACTTCACCCCCCACGTCCACAGCCCCACTCATGTACAAGGCCACTCACTTGATCAGGTTTGGACCCTGAACATTCCCATTACACCTCCCAACATTTCACCTTGTCCTTGGTCTGACCACTTTTCAATTTCCTTTTCCCTCGCTTTAGCCCCAGTCATTAAGCCTCCTCTTCCCAAGAACATCTGGGTCAGAAAATGGGGCAAAGCAGATTTGTCATCCCTTTGCTCATCTCTGGCCAATTCTAGCCCCGATCTCTCCGGCCTTGCCGCCCCTTCACAACTGGCCACCATCAACAACTGGCTGACCCAAGCAGGCGACGAATTTTCCCCCTTGAGGCGGATCACGGTTAAGCGAGCCCACGCTGCTAACCGTTGGTTCACTCCCGACCTCAAGGAGAAGAAGCTGGCCGCGCGCAGAGCAGAGCGAGCCTGGAGAAGAGCATACTGCCCCGCCCAAAAAATTGCCTATCTCTCTGTGCTCAAGGTATACAAGCAAGGCATCCTTGACGCCAAGACCCTATTTTATTCCAACAGGATATTGGCAGCGGAGTCACAATCCAAAGAGATTTTTGCAACGGTGCAAGAGCTTGCTTTATCTAACAGAGCTACGGCCTTGATCCCCCCTTCGCAACCACTCTGCGACTCGCTCAACGATTTTTTCGTTGATAAGGTCGCAAAGATTAAGGCTAACATTCCCCCTCCATCCCCCACATTCATCAACCCCTCCCCCCCCCGTTGTCACTACTAAATTGACTTCCATTCCCCTTTTGACCAATGTCACTTTCCCTCCACTGCTTCAAAGGGTGAAGTCAGGTTCCCCCCTGGACTTCGCCCCTGCTCATATCCTGAGAGAAATCTTCCTAAAATGTCCGACTCCACCCCTCACACTCCTGAATGACTCACTCAGCAATGGATTGGTTCCCACCCCTCACAAATTTGCAGCTGTTATCCCTATTTTAAAAAAGGCCGGCGCTGACCCTTCATCTCCATCCAACTACCGCCCTATCTCCCTCCTGCCTTACTTGGGTAAAGTTCTAGAGACTCATGTGACCAGCACCCTGAGTACCCATGTAGAAACCAACCACTGCCTCTCCCCCCGGCAGTCGGGCTTCCGGCCCCGCCATTCTACGGAGAAGGTGGTGATCTCAGTGATGGACAGCCTACGCGAGGGCATCGATACCAATCTTCCGCAGGCCCTCATCCTTTTAGATCTGTCCGCCGCTTTTGACACGGTGGACCACTCCATCCTCCTCACCCGTGTCAGGGCGGCGGGCATAGAGGGCCTAGCCTTCGCCTGGCTTGAATCCTTCCTGAGTGACAGGGCTCAGGCAGTTCATCTAGCTGGGTTCACTGCCGCCTCTCGTAAGGTTGTGTGTGGGGTCCCCCAAGGCTCCTCACTTTCCCCCCTTTTGTTTAATTTATACATTTACCCCCTTATTTTTATGTTGCAGCAGCTTGAGGTCACAGTGTTTAATTACGCCGATGACCTCCAGCTAATTTTTAACCTTTCCCACTCCCCCACATCCTTTCAGAATGTCCAATCTGTCATGTTGTTCATCCAGGATTGGATGAACTGCAACCACCTCAAACTTAATCCGGACAAGACGGAGTTAATCTTGACCGGAGGTGGCTGCAGTCCTTGGTCCCCGTCCCACTGGCCCCTCTCACTTGGTGTTCCTCCTCCCCCCGTTCCCAAAGTCAAAACCCTTGGTATCCTCCTTAATCCTTCACTTTCGGTTCACTCACAGGTTAGCTCGGTCGTCTCCTCCTGCTTTTTTTCCCTCCGTACCATTAGGAAGATCTCCCGTTTCTTTTCACTCCCAGCTTTGAAGGTCATAGTGATGGCCATGGTGCTCTCGCGCCTTGATTATGGCAACATCATCTACAATGGCGCGCCGGCCTATGCCATCCACCGTCTGCAGCTGGTGCAGAATCAGGCTGCCCGCCTGATCTATGGCCTGCCCAAATTCCATTGCACATCCCCCTTATTGCAGGCACTACACTGGCTGCCGGTGAAGGAGCGAGCCCTGTTCAAGCTTGGCTGCCTTACTTTCCAGGCCAAAATGGGCACCGCTCCGGAGTTCATTTGTTCTGCCATTAAGCCTTATACCCCGGGCAGAGAACTCCGTTCTGCCCACACGGCCCTCTTGACCATTCCTCGATTTAAAAAGAAAAAGGCAAGTGGAACAAAATTTTCGGTCCTCGCTCCCGTGTTTTGGAACTCCCTCCCCATTGAACTCCGCATGACACCTTTGTACACAGTGTTTCGAAAGAACCTCAAAACCCTACTCTTCTGCCGAGTTTTCGCAGTTTAATTTTCCTCGCTCCTGCTGCCTCCTCGCAATCTGAAAAGCGCCATGAAACCGCGTGGTAAAAGCGCGCTATATAAATGTTTTTAAATTCAAAATTCAAATTCAAATTCAAATAACCCAAGTTAGGCAGTATGCAAGTGACGGCATGGTGCGTTACATTACAGCACAACATCACGACACCGCAGGAAGTGACATCACAACCCATGACATCACAGGAAGTGAAAGTAAAAAAAAGTGAAATCAGATCTTAGCATTTCATACACGTTTCCTAGGTCTATCATGAGTACATTAGAGCCCATTATGAGATTTAACAAATTAGATTTTGTGTCTGGGTTGTGCCAAAAAAGCGACAGATCTCCGAGGCAAATGGGCATCAGTTTTTTCATTTTTTGTTAAAAACTCTGCCACAAAGAGGTTGACAACAAGGAGAAACGCAGTAGTAAATCTATTGAGCTTAACTGGTTGCAAAAGTCTGCCTTTTAAAATATCCTCTGGGGTGAAGGAATCTCCTGCAGAGATCTTTGTGTGGCCAGTTAATTCCAGGGCACAATAATAATGGTAAGATAACTCAGGAGGGTAACGCATTTGCTGGTGAGACCTGTGTTTTCTGTAGTCCCAGTTTTGAATCAAAGTAGCGTAGAGGGTTACTGAGTCTCCTGCAAAGCAAATCATCTAACATGCAGAGGACAGATTTGTATTTGATGTAGCTAGGTAAGTTAGTGCTTTTATCACAGTGATCCTTTTGTTACTTGAAATTCATAATTCTTAATCCTTTTAATACAGCACAGCAAGCTATGAAGGATATTAATCCAACAACTCATAACCCCCAATGTCTTATGTAACACATCTTGTACATTGATTTACACTTTTATAGGATTTATTGTCAATGTGTATAATGTACACATGTGATGTAAAGTACTCTGATACTCTGCATTGGGATGAGTAGAGCTATAAAAATATAAAACAAAATAGTGGTGTTTAAATTGTTATTTGTGTAAATACTGGAACTGTCCAACACATCTGTTATTCCTACAGTGCATGCATATCTCTTAAATACAGGGATTGAACAACTTAAAAAGCATGCCTCTCTTAAGTACCTGTGAAATGCTAACTAGCTGTGCCTTTGTTTCCCTCCCTTGCATTTACATCTAGGTGTGAGGCTCAGATAGCTCCCAGTCAGGATAATGGCACAAAAGGACACCTGATGGTCCTTAAATTCGGCCTTTACTATGGGCCCAGCTGGAGTTTGAAATATGAGAACCCCCATCACCTGCACGTTGCTACAGTAAACGAAACACAACAATGTGCATTCGCTGCTGAATGTATTCTGGTGTCAGAAAATTATACTAGGACAAGTTCGGCATATATCAGTGGGCCCACTTCTTGTAGGGTGGGCGGCGTCCCCTCTGCAAAAATAGTGGGTGGACGCTGTGTACCGGTGCTTACACCAAGTTTTCTGCCGCTAAAGCGGCGCGCTCCTGCCTAGGTCCTGTGAGCTGGAAAAGTGTAGGATGCGCGCGCGCACCACAGAGAAACATAGGTTGAGAGTATATCTAGACCTATACCAAAACACCCACAATTCAGATTATTTCTGTGCAAGGATAATCCTCTCCAGTCCTCATACAAGACTGGTAGACCATGGATTATACAAATTATATATCAGAGTTTGAATCTGAGCTACGCTTCAGGATTTTAACCCCTGCTCTGATATAACACTAATTGGAATCCTAAGTGGAACATTAAGAATAGGACAGCCAATCAGAAGGCCTGACTTGCAGGCAATTACTACCATTATCCGGTGCAATCTGTGGTTGACCGCTCATTGGGCAATTCGATGTTCCTTTCTCCCTTAACCTATCCTGTTGCAGGGCCCTCCTCTCCCTCCTCTCCCTAAATTGTTTTTATTTGTCAAGCTTCCTGTCCATGCTGGACTAATTGGAAGTGGTGGAGCAGAACCAGACCATAGTGGCAGTTGTTGAGCTGTACTATTCAATGTAAGTCATTGTCGGGTCACTTCTGACAGTGCTATAGAGGTCAAGAGCAACCGCTGGTTCAACGGCTCCAGGGGGCTAATCCACCAGGTACATAGGCATGCCGGGATGAAGAAAGAGGTAGAGACAAGTCTAAAACGTATCCGGGCCATGCAGCAGTTGAAGCAGTGCCAAGAGATACAAGCTCCCGGGACCAGAAGTATTGAGGAGGCCACATGGCAGGAAGAACTTTACAACGAGAAACTGCACTTATTGATAGCTGATGATGGAGCGTAAATGTTAAATCACCCTTTCCTCTATCAGTTTTTCACTTACAAAAGAGATTGCAAACATTTTTTGGGGATAAAAACATGAAAACTGGTTTAGCTGAAAAACGTGAAATTTCATACTGCACCGTAAAAGCATGCAGAAGTGTTTGAAACATGTAATTTATAAATGAAAACAAAGAGAGAGAAGAAACAATGATATTTATTATGCATATAAACACGTGTTTTAAGAAACAACCCGTAGTTAATACAGAGATTGTGGTGACGATAACTACTAATACATGTCAAAATGAAATGAGGTACATAAAAGCTCCTGAAATGATTAAAATGCATATTTTAATTATAAATGATAGTATGAACAACTGTGCAATTCTCCAACATTATGTGATAAAAACATGTATTTCAGAGTGACACTTAAATATTTTCTTTGAAAAATGATGGACATGCAAAAGATTGATTTAATCAAGATAGATCGAAATACAATTATTATTGTGTGATTTATCATCATCATAACGTGGTAATGATTCAGTGAAATTACATGTAGGCCTCAGATGCTTTTTCTTCCTTGTTCAAAAGACAGAATCAAGCAGAAGTAGTCACTTTAGACGCTGTGAGAACTTTCCCTGAAGTTTCTTGTCTGTATTCAACAACAATGGGCTCACTTTTGATTTAGCAACACTCTTGAGAGAAATGTATCAATATGATTGCAAACCCAGAGAAAGCACCTGGGAACGGACAGACTGTGAGTAAAGTGAAGTTTCTTACTTCAGTGGAAAGAATGGACAATTGTAACTTAATGGATTTGCAAAAGGATTACTTAAGGCTTCCGAATTATTTTTAGTGAAGTATTGATCACACCATGAACAGCCCATCATGAGCAACCAATGGAAACCATATGGGGTGATGGAAAAGATATTTTGTGGGTGTAAACCTTGAACTGATGGAAGTATAATTGCCCCTTGGTGGAGGAGTCAGGGTGGCTGTCATTTTCCATTTTGCTGCCTGGCATGCTGTCGGACTCAACTTTGATTTCCCTCAATGCCAAATCCCTTGAACTGATCCTTCCTGACTGTCCTGAACCTGCACTTTAACGGCAAAAATAAAGTTTCGGCTGAAGGGTTAACCTACTCCTTCTCTGGCACGCTGTGTTGCCGTTCTGATTTGGTCAGGCCCCTACCTAAGACGGACACATCTTCAACTTTATTTGGTTTGTATGCTATGACTAATGAATCTCGTTTTCTATTGTCTTTCTCTTACTCTAGGCAATTAGCTAAAGCTCATTAATGAACTGCATTGTAATGTGTGGTTATTTGCACAAATTAACTGACATTAAATCTGTTTATGAAATGTGATTTATTGTACTATTCTATTCAAATTGAGGCTTTAGATAAATATTTCCATGAGTAAATATATATGTATTCTTCTCATTCTTTTTGTCAATATTTTCTTGTCTCTAGGTTGGTGACTTGGTGTATAAGTAAGGTAATGAATAGGCATGTATTTGGCATTTCTTTATTCCAGGTCTTTATATGGAATTTTCCTCATGTGCTCCAAAATATTTAAGCCTCCTGTTAGCTCAACAAAAAGATCCATTGGAGGGCCAAGGTTTGATAATTAGGATGGTGGTTTAATGTGGTTGAATGTTTGATCTAGTACTTAGATCACGGTTCAGTGGAACTACCAATACTGTCCCCTTTATACAGAAATCACTAAATGGAGAAAATGCCATTAAGGGCACCTCCAGATGTGGCACATGTCAATCTTGTGATGGCATAATATCAGGTGAGACATTCACATTTAACAAAGTACAACTACAGGCTAAGGAATTATGGACATGCAACACAACCAATGTTGTTTATTTGATATTGTGTCCATGTAACTTAGGTTATGTTGGACAAACCGCAAGAACTATGAAACTCCGTCTAACGGAACATAGATCTGCGATTAAAACAAACAAACTGACAGCACCATTGGCATCCCATTTTTCTGAGTTCCATCATTCTCCGTCCCAGATCCGTTGGCGCATCCTAGAAAAGATTCATATAGCTAATAATAACGGCGGAGACAAAATTAGGAAAAAAAGAGAGGTTTATTGGATTTTTACTCTTAATACATTTACCCATGGCTTAAATAATGATCTACCGTGGATAAATGCCATATTATAACAAGGACGATATATGCCTCTGTTTTCATACCTCTTTAATTTAGGTAAATAATAGGATCAGTCTGAAAATATATAGTCCCTCGGGTAATAAGACCCCTCCGTATATGACACTAGTAGTAGGTATGCCCATTCTATTTACTTTATTCACTTATTTATTTTCTCATTGATAACCCCATAGTAAACAAACCTAAAATAAACCTAAAATAAACATTCCAGAAACAACTTAGAAAGACTAAATACTTATGACTGTTTAAAACCGGGCACTTAGCGATATGGAGTCATGTCGCTTTAAGATGCACGATAATACCAGGTGAACCAATTAGCTGCCTTGATATATAGACCAGTAAGAAAGCGCCAGACAAATCCTTTGCTCAAACATCAGATACCGCCGGGATGCCGCCTTAGCCGGTCCGTTTTAGACAACGCGAATACAGGTAAAACTTTTGCAGCCGTGCATCAAACGCATAAAGCTTTCCTCAGTTTAAATATGCTGGCCATGATATAACGTCAACGGCGTTCGTTTTGTCCTTTCAGACCACATACGCCGCCTAAACGCGGGGAATGACCATTGGCATTTATCGCAGCAGGTCGTCCACCCCGAGAGACGAAATAGGTAAATAATAGAGTCACTTTAAATAGTTAAAACACACCAAGTAAAACCGTAATATACCACGAGTATTCAATGTGACCTGTGAATGAATTCTCTTTCTCCATAGATGTATGACCACATTTATCTATAATTTTTATCGGATACATACCTAGATGGCATCTAAAAACAATGAAAATAAAGGATATTCTTTTAAACGCGGTAAGGATATGATGTGGTTTGCTTAAGGGCATATATATGCAAATAGTAAATAGGTAATCAATGTGATTTATAGCAACCTATGTTTTAGATAACACAAAATAAAATGCATGCAGTATAAAACTAAACCCTACCTACTGCAACACTAACTAGCAGTTCTATATATAAAAACTGGAATATAAAAGCTAAAACAGTGTTAGTTTTACACAACACGTGTCGTGTTAAATAGAGTGGTTCATGATCAGTTAATTTTGAAGCAGCAGGTATTCGCTTTATGCCTCCAGTAATGAAAGGAAATGTAAAACCAACCAATATGATTAGACAAATACGAATAGGGTAAGCAACTGCAGTAAGTCTAAGTTTATGTTAGAAACTAAAAGTAAGTAATGCCTGCCCTAATAAAATTAATTTATAACAATACTGCTTGTTTAATAATTGGGTTCACCTTATCTACCTACAGTGATCTAAATATTTTGGCCTGATTATTACACTCCCGTGCCGCTAATGAAGTAGCTCACTGGATGTTAGCAAGTCTAGGTGACCATTAAATCTACATACAGAGTTTGAAAACCAAGTCAATCTGAGCTTCCTTAAAAGTCGGGTAAGCACACTCAATCAATTTGACTACTTATTACAACTATTTAGCCTTAGAATGTAATTAGCTCAAAATGTTCTTATATTGCAGATTTGGTCTTCATTGATATTCATACTAATCTCCACGGCATCTTGGCATTTATCTGTTTTGACCCTTGATATTTATCCTGTTTTGTCCTGGAAATAGGTAAGCTCATCTGATGCTTTTAGACATGAATGATTAGTATAATAGGTCCACATTAGAATTTTAAAAAATGCAAAAAAGACTCCTTACACCTTGATAGTATGCTAAAAATGAACCTAGATACGACAAAGTCTATCATTACACTACATAGAAATTCATATTTCATGTGGTGTAATTGATATTAGGATAACATCATAATACAGCAGTCAAAGAGAGCCAGAATATTTAATGTTTTTTATTGAACAGCCTTCTGCGAGTCAAACACCCAACTTAACTACATTTACATCCTTTCTGTTGTCTTTTTCATTAACCTGGCTGTTTACCTTGGTTATGAAATTCTTTTTCTTCTTTTTATCCCTTTTTCTTCTTTCATAGTTAGGTTATCTATATATATACCATAACCATAAAATGAGATGAATAGTATGCTATTATCCAAATGAAATAAGTCGCAACTGAAGAACTGTTATCAATGTGTAAATGAAAAATATGGTTACATTTCGAATTTGTGTAGTCCATGGCAACTATGTACAAGATAGACACTAATATGTTTAGAAGCGGTATTATCAATCGATGTTGATAACCAGTATCTAGCACATGTCATTAAAGCCAGAACACTAGCTGTTTTTACACAGAAATATAATATTGTAAAAATATCTTTTTTATAAATATCTTTTTCAGCACAATGGTACAGTCCTGAGGACGGCACGTATAAGTGTCGAAACGCGTAGACAGGAGACAGGAAACCATCCAACAGTTTTTAAATGTATGAACTATTTGAATGATTGAAGTTATGCATATGCTATAATGCTACAAAAAACTTTTTTATCTTCTGTGTATAATTATGTATCGATTTTATCAAATATCATGTTCGTGTTACAAGTATTAAATTTGTATTCCAATGTGTATAAACAGTAGTGGATTATCATTTCTTTACGTGGCCCAGGCCACTCTTCATGTGCTAGCTGGTATCAAAAATTTGCCTGGGTATTTTACTTACACATGAATGTTTGTGGGCCCAGTTAGAGATGATGAATATAGGTGATTTGGAGTAATGAAAATTGATAAGTCATATGCTGCATCACTGACAAAGGATGGCAACAGAGCTAAATGATTTTTGCAGCAGGGCAATAATTACTATTAATTTCCTACCGGCCCTTTATGTAGCTTTGGCTCAAGCCCTCAGTGGGCGTTCAGTAAATTAACAGCTTTATTTGACATACCAGTAGAAATAAAGCCTAACAAATTCTCTGCCAGTTAAAAGGGTGGCTTCCTTTAAAAAAGTATTTTAAATAAAAATGGCTGCTGTGGCAGGGCATATTGAAGATGTGTAAATGTAAATGTATGTAAATGTATAGGCATTTATATAGCGCACTACTTACCCGGAGGGTCCCAAGGCGCTTCGACCGCTGCGAAACCCTTCCTGGCTTCCCTGAGAGATGGTCCCTTAATGGGTATCTCCAGGGTGAGACCAGGCATCCCCGGCGGTCTGGTGGGGCCGTTAGTGAAGATGAGGCAAGCTAATGCCCAGAGTTGCCGAGTGTGATCGCTGATCAGAGTGGGCACCGAGGCGAGAGAATTATCGAGTCCGCTGACCCTGGTCCAGAAACCTGCCGCGCCGGGAATCGAACTCTGGTCCCGGGCCGTCCTCTGCTCTCGGGTCTGCCGCCTCTAACCAGTGAGCCACACTACTACAGATGAGATAGAAATATGAAAAATCATGACCACATTTTTTTAATTTTCTTACTGAGCAGTTTGATGGGCTACTGTTCTCGACAGAAAACTGTAAATTGGGTTCCCATGGCTTTAGCCAGGATGGCATACAATGTCCCAGGAGTTACTCCTCTCTTAGACGATTTCAAAGTGTGTGTATAAGGCTTTTAAAGAAATCAAATCAAGGAAAGTGTCTTCTAAGATGAAAACATGAGCACAGCAGAGGTGCAGGTGTCAAACAGTGAAGGACATATGACTTATTCCTGGTGTGTAGCCTAGAAAAAGGCACAAAAAGCCAGATACGGCTTCCAGATGTGGACATAATATCCTAAAGGTGGCATTTAGGTTGGAACTAAGGGCCCTATGCATGACTCTTTTGCAAGTCCTCCCTAACTAGTCATAAACTAGTTAACGTATGCAAGTTCACCATATCTCACGGTAAAAAGTGTTATATGTGCAAATTCCGCATAGAAAACCCAAATTAATAACAATTCATTAGAATGTAATATGAAATAGTGCTTACTACACAAAGAATACCTAATTGTGATTTCCAAATGGTATACATGAACCATTCATAATGAGCGCAAAGAATGTGATTTTGCCCTAAGAGATTGGTGCCAGGTGGAAGCAAGTGGTAACCAGATGCAAACTATAAAACGTGGTCAGAAAGCAAGTATGTTTCTTAGAAATTGTTGCTTTCCATGCAATAGCAAGGCAAATGCAGATTCAGGCAGAAAAGCAATAGAGGGGGAGCAGGAGAGATGTGTCTGGTTCATAGTCACAATTTATGATCGAAGAGAGAAATACACAAATATAAAGTACGAGCAGCCCGTCCCGACGTTGTCCGGGTATGAATTGCTGCCGGCCAGTAGTATATTGTTTTGTAGGATTTCGTTTTGCTAGCATTTCTTATCTGTGACAGGCCTGTGAAACGCTCCGATTCACAGTGCACTGCTGATGCACTTAAGAGTGCGCGTTCAGTAGTGTGTGAACTCGAGTTTCCCTACTTTATTTTTCCTTGCAATATTATATAGCGTGAACTCGACAACATGGCATGAGCACAATTTACATTACAGAAGAGCACATTAATTTGTGGTAGGCACGGGGAGACCAAGCGATTTGCCTGGAATCACAGGATGTTGAGCTGATGCCGAGATTCGAATGTAGCTCCCCAGCTCTAAAGTTCGCAATTTTAGAACTTGTGGCGGGAGGTGTATCTAAAAGTGTATGTCGTGCTGGCCATCAATGAGAGAGACCTGTGCATTTTTCAAATGGGTGGTGAAAAAATATGAGTATGTTGCTGGAGATTTGGGCCGCCGTGCCACCAATGTACTTACAGAGGGAAGGTAAACACCCATTATTCTGCAACTTTCTTTCCGCATACCATCACTCCCAATACTTTCAATACGAAAATACCATGACTCCGCAATGCCATTATAACGCATGGCATTACATTTTATATGCTTTTACCACACATACATTTACAACGAAATTCGTTGTAAATACATGAATGGTAAAAGCATGTTTTTTTTAATGTTTGGATAAGGTAAGTATGGGTATAGGGGTATATGTTTTGGGGTACTGAGGTATATGTTTTGGGGTGTTTGGGTATTTTAAGGGTTCAGATATAGTTTTGGGTTATGGGGTACAGGGGTAGTTTTAGGGTTTAGGGATAGGTATGGGTTTTGGGGTACAGGGGTATTTTTAGGGTTCAGGGCTAGGTTTGGGTTTTGGGGTATAGGGGTATTTTTAGGGTTCAGGGGTAGGTTTGGGTTTTGGGGTACAGGGGTATTTTAAGGGTTCAGGGCTAGGTTTGGGTTTTGGGGTACAGGGGTATTTTTAGGGTTCAGGGCTAGGTTTGGGTTTTGGGGTACAAGGGTATTTTAGGGTTCAGGGGTAGGTTTGGGTTTTGGGGTACAGGGGTATTTTTAGGGTTCAGGGCTAAGTTTGGGTTTTGGGGTACAGGGGTATTTTTAGGGTTCAGGGGTAGGTTTGGGTTTTGGGGTACAGGGGTATTTTTAGGGTTCAGGGGTAGGTTTGGGTTTTGGGGTACAGGGGTATTTTACGGGTTCAGGACTAGGTTTGGGTTTTGGGGTACAGGGGTATTTTAGGGTTCAGGGGTAGGTTTGGGGTACAATGGTATTTTTAGGGTTCAGGGCTAGGTTTGGGTTTTGGGGTACAGGGGTATTTTGTAACACAGATGCGCTGTTGTCAGCTTCAGCCCATTAGCACAAGATTATGTGCTACCTGGAATTCACATGACTTAATTCGCTAATCATTTCTAAATCCATTTTACTTAGGGGGCAGAAACAGACACAAGATAATGCCGGGTTAAAGTGATTGAAAGCAGGCCCCGGTTTTATGGGGGCGGATGTGCTGCTTAACAAAACACAAGCAGTTTCAGCTAAAACAGCACATGTCCGGCCTGAAGTAAGAGAAACTCAATAAATTAAACAGTGCTTACAGACTAAATAACAGGTCCTGTGTAACAACTGAAGTAAAAGGGCCAGTCGCCATGGGAGGGTACAAATAAAGACAAGGCAGTAATAAGAAGGGACTAACAAGCCTATTAACGAATCCGAAGACAGCACTTATGAAAGACAATGGCACAAGCCAATGAAAACTATGGGAGGATAGTGGGTGCGGCTTCTCTCCCATACTCTACAAAAGCAGTCCCGCAGAGCGAGTACCGCATGCGCGCTGCCCGTAGGCTCGATTTTAAAAACATTAGTTAATATGCGTCCACGTTGCACGCAATGCAGAGTGCATTATTACAGATCTTTTTGCATGTTACCCTGAAGTGCACATGACTGTGGCCTCTACAGTCTGTTGATAAGAGCTTTTGGATATGGCATCATGTTCTGTAATTCTCATTACACGTGGCATTATTTCATAACAAGCAAAAATAAGCAATTTATTTTACTTTGGGTGATCATACATGTTCCATACGGCCTTGGCTACTCTCACCATATCTGAATTATGTTGCAAGAGAGGAGGGAGGGTGGCTGAAGGAAAACAGCACAGGACACACATGAAAGCCAACCACTTTTTAGGTAACATAATGCAATCTTCACAAAGGCACAAAAATATGAACCCTTTTTGCAGGTTTTAAGAAAGATATTTTTTTCTGCTTATTCATAAATGGCGAAGAGCAAAAGGAAAAAAGAACTGTGAAGGTTAACACTTATCCAGTGTTTAACAATACACTATTCTGATATTAAAATAAACAATGGGCTGCTAACACCACCAGAGAAACCTTTAATGTCTTTACGACGTTTACTTTACTCTTGCCTCTCTGTGGAGGAAGCTGCCCCTGCACTCTCAGCCTCCCTACCTCTGACACTTCCTCCCTGTACAGCTTGCATTCTTACACTGAAGTACTAGGCAGCCTAGATGACTCCACTTTCTTGTGACACATGACACTGTTCCCCTGTGTAGGATTGTCGGGTCTGTAACACTTCAAGGGCAGTACTTACTTGCACTAATCCTTTAGCTACATTTTGGTTACATTGAGCCATTTACTTCTGAATATTCATTGTCCTTAAGTGGATACCGGTTGTATTTTCCAATTTTTCTGCAGATCCCATATGACTATCTGCTCTGTCAAGAATGTGTCGCCAACTCCTATTGTGTGCATTGAAGTCACTTATAGTTGGACAAAGTGCTGTCACAGATTCAGTGACAGTGGTTAAAATGTTAAAAAAAATAAGTGCCGGGGCTCTCGTCAGGAGGCAGCTTTCACCAGCCCATTTCTCTAGTTAGCACCGCCTAAAACAGAACCAACTACTAACCATGAAAGTGGGGAGATGATGTGTTGTAATGGCCAGAGCTGTTGGCTCACCATCCTATGATTCTGCGCAAGTCACTTGATCTCCACAAAAATGAATGTGTCCTTAACTGGTGCTCATGAAAAGGGCCGGTGTTGATGATTAAGTGTCGGTGCTGAGCGCCGGAAGCCACCAGCTCAAATTAAGCACTGTTCAGTGAGCGTTTCCATGCCTAGCTGCAAAGTCTGACATTGCAGCTCAAGGTAGGTGCTCAGCAATTCTGTGTTTCCACCAGCTTGCTGGTCCTGCACTGACAGTACAGCTGCCTCTCTGGCCTGATATTCCTACCACCTACCTGCCCTCTCCAGACCAGGGACGGAGGCAAAAAAAGCCACGGTATATGTTCTTCCACTTCAGCCCTGTTCTTGCCCCAAGAGCAATCATCCTTAAAATGTGGGCAAAGTATTGATTGTTCTCTGATTTATTTTTATGCGAAAAGCTATGGGATTTCTGTCAAAGGGAAGCTTCTAAATATATACATTACTGCATTGCCTGGCACCAGCGTTCCAAGTATGGGAACTGTGATGCTGAGTGCAGTAGGGGCGGGGTCAGTGAGCATTGGAGCAAAGGTGTGGCTAAAAGAACAAAATACGCCGTAAATTCTTTGTCTTTCAAATTCAGGTAGCCACATATAAAATATATATATATATTATTAATCAGTGGGAAATGCACTATAGTACATTATGAGACTCTATTAGTTAATGCAATGCAGAGGTCTGGGTGTAACCAGAGCGCCGCAGAATTATAGATGGTGCAGTGGAGAGTAGTAGCGTGCATTTATTTTTAGTGCTAGTAGGTCTCAGACTGTGACAGAAAGCACTGCGAATATGTAAGTCATTATTTTAACCTTACATTGCACGTAGTATGAGGTAGACTGCTACAAAATGTGCAAAAAGGTTTAAGAAGGTGCTTTCAACATATCGATTTTAGTAATACCCAGACAGTATGTAATGCCATTTTTTATATGTGCCCCTTAAAAGCAAGCATTTTACAGCTTAGCTGATAACTCCCTTGCAATACCATTCAAAAAGAATGAGTCGTCATAAGGAAGCTTCAAGTGATTCCATCAATTAAAGCCAATACCGGCTTCCAAGCACCCTTTAGAGCTGCAGATTAACCAGTTGTGGGGATTTGCATTTCTTTCAGGCAAGCAGGCACCCGGGCTAGAAGGCTTGTTTCTTGCTTCGCTTTCTGCCCCTCCCTCGGTTTCACTGCACAGGAACCTTCTTGCCTCACACTTCAGCTGAAGCATTTAACTATTGGAATTAACCATCCTGGGACGGTTGTCTTCTCACAAAAAGTAGGGGACTGGGTTTTCAAAAATTAAAAAGTATGAGCACCTCCTGCCCCTCTGAACCTGCCTACTTCGACCTCCGCCTGGCACAGTATATGGAGAGTTATTTCTCTGGTGAACACCTCTCCACCCCCTACTCCTCAGATCCATAAATGCTTCCCAAGAGGGGAGGGGCTTCCACAATTACCTCCATGAACCCTATTCTTTATGCACTCTTATGATGTCAGGTTCATCCTGGATTTTCTCCTAGTCCTCATCAACACAACTACCCCAATATCTACTTCAGCCTTCTGCATTTCCTCATTGCTGAAGTGGCGTACATTCCCCGTGCCCGCTCCTTGTTGTGGTAGTGGAGATGGGAGGCTGTAAATTTTCCCTACACAACTGTTCACATCCTTCTTTTGGCTACAGATATCAAGCCAAACTACAATGTTTTAAATCTTCTGGCACTTTTTCCAGTGAGTTTAGGCAAATAATCTGCCCGCCACCCCAAGCAGAACCCTGAAAGGGAGGGGTGTAGGGTAGGGTGCATTCACATTTCATGTAAAGGAGAGTTAACTGTTCCAAACGTATTGACTCTTTCTTGTTCAGTTTGTGAAATGTGTGACTGCGCCCTCCCTTGAACCCCCGTCCCCCCAAAAATATGACAGTAAAAATGGCAACTTACGTCGGGAGATATTCTTCGAAGCACTGCGTATAACTAGTTATAGTGGACATCTCATTTCTCAACCATGGAAAGAAGCCCTACTAGTGTGCGCCCACTTCCTCTTGAACGCCAGCCAGTGGCGGCTCCTCTGCAATGGCGGAGGAGCATCCCCCTACTGACTCAGAGCCAGCGCCTGAAAAATCTAACAATATTTTACTATTGTTTTATTTTTCAACTGCTGGCTGTGCGAGCGTGTGCAGGGAGGTACAGGCCAGGCCATCGGAGGGGGAGGAGGAGTGGTATATGTGCACTTTTAAGTGTGCATGTCAGTTTGACCGGCCGTTCAGGCGGGCCAAACTGACATGTGCACTTAGGTTTTTCCAACCCAACTGTATTGTACAGCCGGGTTGGAGAAACCGCACAGACTCCCTGTGCCCGAGCGAGTGTTGATTCGGCCCGCTAAGGCCAATCCCCACGCTGCTCTCATGCTTGAGAGCAGTGTGGGGATTGGATGGGGGGTCCGATGCTGTCCCAGGGACTGATGGGACCAGGAACAGAGGAGTGACAGACGGCCGGCAACACAATGTAAATCTTGTTTTCGAAAAAAATATTTTATTTACCCCCGCCATGCTCTTCCTCCAGAATGCTCCCCGCCAGCCTCCTCCACCTGCCCCACTGGTCTTTATCTCTGCAGCTCTAAAGCTCCTTGACTGGGCAAAGTGGCTCCAGTCGAGGGGTTTGTGTTTTCCCGCTGTCCTTTGTTTGTTACCCACACTCCTCCCACTGTCTATTGTTTTTTTTTTTTTTTTATCCCCCAACCCTCTCCCCAGCCCTTCTCACGCTGCTGTGAAACATGTCTACAAACCATCAATACTTATCACAGTATTGGAACTTCTCAAATGGCTGCTCCTTTTCACCTTCAGAAGTGGAAGTTATGACTTTTTGCTTTAAGAATTAGTGATTTGCCAATTTACCAATTAGTGATTTGAAAATTTACCAATTAGTGATTTGGTAAATATAGAAATTGGTATATGTCAATGTTCGTGTCAATGTTCGCTATTTAGGAATCAGTAACGTAGAGATGTGATTCATATTTTCACTTTGTGCTTCTTAGTACATTGTAATGTGTGATTCATTAAAAAACACAATTGACGAATCACAGATCATAATGTTAGTAAATCAGGTCCAAAATGGCATGTGTCATCTCTAAAATTAGTGATGCGTCTGCGTATATGATGCTTCACTGTCCTTTTTCCCCGACTGTTCAGTGTTTTTACATGAACCTTGCAGTGCCTCTGCGACTGCCTGTGCTGTTTGTGTTGTGAATGTTAAGGATCTGTTTTAGGGAAGTCTGATTTTGGCCATTTTGTGCTTGTGCTTTGTGCAGTAGTAAAGGTTTCTAAAGCGGTTTCACTGTACAAAATGCAAAACGGTTAACATTGTCAATGTTTGTTTATAAAACAAATAACACAACTATTGTGCCTAATTTAAGCAGTCTGAACAGTAGGGTTATATGGGTAAATTTAATGAAACTTAGTATTTAATCTGGGGAAAAATTAAAGGCTGACTTGGTCCTGCCAAGATTCAAACTTGTCACTGCCAGCAAGAAAGATGTAAGTAGCACATACCTAATAAGACACCTCTAAAAACAGTCACCAATCATGTGGGAGGTGTGCTGCCTCAAAGAAGGGGTAGGAAGTCAATTAGCCATTTAATCTTTTCTTTTGTTGCAGTCTTCCAGTTGTTCTAGGGCTAAAGTATCAACACCAGGAGATCAGCCCACAGAATCAGGCATTACTCAGAAGAGGAAACACCAAAGTGAAGGCTAACAACATCATATCTTGTAAAGGTGATGTCTACGACTAACCACGAGCTGGATGGTAATAATCCACAACCTCGTGGAGAAGAGTTGGTCTCCGTGGATCTCCTGCAAAGGGAGGCCACAAGACACCACATCAGTGCTCAAAAGATCTCCCAAAAATAAACAATTACCCCTCCTTGAGGGTGTCTTTGGGTCAGGGGTTTCTTGAACCTATGACACACTCTCCAGTGGTTGAGGATTCGAGGAAGCTGTACACACTTTCTTCTTAGCCAACCATTGTATGTTGTGTGGTGGTTGAGACCAGAGACAGCAACCTACTCGATGGAAAGTCATATAGAAAGTCATATAGACATTTTGCCACTCAAAGGGCCACAGCCTACACACTTACTGGAGCACTTATGAAAGGTTTGAGTGACATCCTGTGCCAGATGGTCCAGTTCCTTGTCTGTATGCACTACTCAGCCAATTCTAGTAAGGTGGTGACATCTTAGGGCACAATAGTGATGCCTCATGGCACAGAGTGCCCTTGCATGGTATATTGGTGTGCACAAAAGAACTATTGTGTTGTCTTGTAATGGCATTTATATAGCATTTCATACCACTGATGAGGTGCTGAAGCACACTGCAGACGGTTAGTGCGGGGTTCCATGAGACTACTTAAATGGAAGAGTGTGTGTTTGTCACGAATGTGGCCAAAGAGAGTTTTATTTGAATGTTATGCTTGAGAACCAAAGTTGTGTGGTTACTCTGTTCTTGTTGCACACCTTGGCTACCAGATCATTCAAATTTGTTTATGCGCTTTCCAGTACTTGTAGGCAGTGGTTTGCACTAATTCCATTAGGCTTGAGCATCATGTGATGTCATGTGCTCCTGATAAACAACTTTCCATTAACTCTCAATTGACAGGTTGTCAACATGTGTATAATGCGCATTATCGGCTATCTGGGAATAAGTGCTGGCATCTCGTGATAGAAGCTCTCTATAAACAACTTCTTTATTTCACCTATGGATTGATACACTGCCTCATCTCGGTTTGATTATGATTGTATATTGCAATAGCAAGATAAGTTACTAGGCTATATCATATCCAGAATACTGACTATTATCATATTATGGTGGTAAGTATACATCTGCGTATCTTTTTTCAAAGTGGGTAGAAGTAAACAATATTAAATCAACATCTACATATGCAAATGTGAAGCTAAGAACTATAAATCTGCACTCCACTATGTCTACTTGCGTACACGATCTAATAGTAGCCGATATTCTGGATACAATATTTTGGCAGGATGATATTAAAAACTCGCCAATGTGGTAGAACACCCATGATCTGTGTATGACCCTCTCTAGTGCATTTCTGGCAATCCCCTAAGCCACACATTCACTGCGCTCCCAAAGTGGAGCCTAAGACATCTGGCTTGAAGTACCGCAGCAGAGGAACACGATATAACTTCAACCTTGAGTCGTAAGAAGAGTTCCTAAAGATCTGAGATAGTTGAAAAATTTGACCATGAAGGAGGAACAATCAACAAATGAGAACACTGAACTTTTCACACTTTCTATCTGATGGGCCTAACTTCCTAGCTCAAAAGAGACAAATGTGGAATGTATCTGTTTTTTGCCATGGGAGGCGGTGTCCTGTGATGATTGAGGAATGGGATTTGGAATCAAGGGGCCAGGGATTTTGGATTTGGTTCACTCGAAGCTGCTTCATCTTGGACCATTGATTTTCTGCCAGCACTAATTCCTTTCAGTGTATATTTGGAACCCTTAAAATGCATTTTCTCTAAAGGGCATGTTGCATAAAGCTGACGCTTCCATTTGAAAAAATATATTTTCGGTCTGTTTTCTGTAGTCAAGGAAAAATCAGCCATTACTTTAATGTAGAATTTTACCCCTCTGCCAAGGGCTGTACTGGCCAGAGAGAAGAACTTTAATAACCTGTATAATCAGAGGTAGAAGGTATATAATGCTATTAGAACATTCCACCCTCTGAGAGCAGAAAATAAAAAAGGGAGATAAATAAAGTCATGCACTGGAAAATTGGAGGAGAAGGCCAATAGCAGTGACAGCACTGTTACCCCTCTCTGCTTCTCCATTGCTTTCAATGGCGCCCCAACATTCCAATCTTTTTAAATTTTATTTTTATATGTTATTCATCATATCACCCTCAATGCATAGATCAGTGTCAGCATTTGTATCTGGTTGATGTTACCCAGTCAGGCTGAGGGACCCACTTTCTGTCCCAGCCACTGTGTGAGTACTTCTTCTGGCCCTTCATCTTCGCGTAATCATCGAACGTTTTGTGGAATGGGTGTCTATCCACCTTGTGAATGGAGCCCTGATTTGAAACTTCTGCTGGTTAGAGTCCAAGACACTTACATGCTTTATATATAGTCTTGCCAGGTTATATTGCGCGGGTATTGTCTGAATCCAATGTTTGCATATTTCCCTCTTAGCCAGCAGTGTCATGTAGAACAGAAGCTTATGCAGGTTAGTTGACAGTGGCATTCTTTCCCTTCTTTGAAAATCCCAAATAAAATAAGAGTAGGGCTTACCTTTATAGTCTCTTGCAGTATCTCAGGCATATGGCCTGATTTAGATCTTGGTAGATAGGTTACTCCGTGACAACGGTGACGGATATCCAGTCCACCTAAATCTAAATCTGATTATATTTTATGGGATTTATATTTTGGCGGGCGGGATATCCGTCAGCTTTGTGACGTAGTAATCTTTCCTCTGAGATTTAAATCAGCCCCATAGTCTTGCCCACCTTAACCCCTTAAGTGCGGCGTAGAATCCGCCGAGGTGCAGACGTTTCCGTGCGCGGGCGGGGCCACGTCAGCCAACAGACGTACGCAGCACTACAGAGGTAGTGCTCGCGACGGGCGTTGGCCGACGCACGCAATGAACGGGTTAAGGCAGAATGATTGTAGTATCTTACAGGTCACAAACATATGCTTATCATGCGGCATGTTTGCTCAACAATTTGTGCCAAAATCCTTCACATTTTTCCCCCACTTTGCCTGTTTTGCAGGACTCCTGAAAGCCTTGTAGAGAAGAACAATTGACTCCTCCTTAAGGGTGCGGCTTTAACTGTTGCATATAATGTTGGTAGAGGATACTTGCCATAAGTCTTCTTGCTCCCTCTTTGGCAGGCTCCATCCCATATCACTATTGGTGGTTTATGGGCTACTTCCGCACTCTCAATTATCATTGCTACTTCTACTTTCCTCAGAGCAGTATTTTCCCTATCCATCAAGTGTCCCCAGTTCAGGATCCCAGCCTCTTTTAGCGGGCGCAAACACTGATCTTTCATACATTCAGTTAAACCTGAGAAATTCCAAATTTGAGAGAGTGGACTGTAATATAGAATCCTCAACCCAGACCTTATTTCATACCAAAGTTTAACTGCATCTGGAGGTGTCTTCAGATGCACTTTCTTAAATTACCTTGGGGCACCAACTTATACAAAAGGCCCTCTCTCTCTGTCCCCAGCCAACATTGCCCACCAGATGTTTCCCATCATTAAATGGTCTGGTATCCCCAATAGCCCAATAGAGTGTTTAGATTGAAATGGCCAGTAATAGTACTGTAAGTCTGGCACTCCTAAGTCCCCTCTGTCTCCCTTTCACCTCAATTTACTCCAGGAAATCCTAATTCCTTTTAGGGCCCATATGAAATTCATTGTTTATCCTGTAATGTAGCTGTCTTCTTCGTATCAAAGGTCAGCAGTAGGGTTTTCACACAGAAACGTGACCTTAAGTAGGACCAGCATCTTAATCAGGTTGACCCTTAACAGTAGATTCTTCCACCTTCTCAAAAGGATATCTAGATCTGCTTCAACTTGCGCAAGATTTGCCTCTGGGATATTATTTAAATCTTACTGAAGAAATATACCTAAATATCTCATACTCTTTTTCACTGGGCCTCCATTATTGGTCACATTCCATGTCCTCATTTCTGTTTTGCTCTATTCACTGCATATCCTGATACTCGGCCAAAATTATTTATTACACGCTCCACTTGTGGAGCTGACCTATCCAGTCAGGATGTATATACCATTAATTCATAGCATATAATGCAAATTTACTCTCTAGACCATTACAAACTAAAGGGACTATCTCTTTGTCTTCCTTTAGCTGCTGTGCTGGCGGTCCAATATCTTATTAAAGAGAAGTGGGGAGCGAAGACACCCTTGCCTGGTACCACGACTTATCTTCAACATATGAAACAGCCTCCCATTGACCAACACCCTAGCATTGGGTGTGTTGTAAATTTGTTTAACCCCTTCCATAAACCCCCTTTTGAAGCCAAAGTGAGTCAAAGTCCCCGTCAAATATTTGCACGTCACTCTATCAAGGGTATTCATTGTGCCATTAGTCATGACGGCCAGGGGTATACTGTGAGCTATGGCCAGGTCTATTGATCCAATTAAAGTATGGGTCATCTCATACCTGTATCTCCCCGAAATAAAGCGTCTTTGGTCCTGGTGTATTGAGACGTTAGCCACCCTACTTAATCCCTCAGCTATAATGCTAGAGAAAATCTTATAATTGGAAATCAAGAGCAAAATATGCCTATATAACTCACATTTCATAGGGAATTTCTTGGGTTTGAACATAATATTAATAGTTGCTTCATTCCACGAGGGTGGTGTTGGGGCTCCCTCTACAAGAATTGAATTAAATAATCTCTCCCACATTGGAATAATATTATTGCAAAGTTTCACATATAATTTGTTAAGTATACTGCCAGGACCGGACTCCTTCCCCACTTTGGATTTCTCCCTCCCCTCCCTAATTTCTTCCATCTTTATTTCTTGATTTAGGTATATAAACTGTTCTTCAATCAGTCTGGGGATCTTTTGATTTGCTAACCAGCTCTTTATTTTCATTCCCTCCACTTCTTTTTAAAGGTCCTTGTCAAATTCTAAGATAACTTGTTCAATTATGTCGCTGTTAACCTCCTTAGTACCTAACCTCTCATTCACAATCTCTTTTATATTGCTCTCAGCTCGATCTTGTCTGGCCTTCTCTACCAGCAATTTTTCATACCTTTCACCATGCTCAAACTGTCCCAAATTACTGACCTCCCACTTTCTACAGACCTTATCTTCTGATCTGAGTTTAAAGCTCTGTTGAAGAGTCTCTAGAGTTTTCCCTAACATAGATTTTTCTTCCTCCAACTCATACTCTTGCTCTAGTTTCCTCCACTCCTCTTTTTCTATTTTCCATCTGTAGTATGCCATTATGCTTATCCCTCCTCTTATGTAGGCCTTATATGCGTCTCAAACTATATTTGCTGGTGCTGATCCTCTGCTATTTTGTCGAAAGCTGTCTGTGTCCTTCTGGAATGTCTGTACAGCCTCTGTTTCTAGGAGAATCATCCTATCTAATGTCCACATAGGTATGTTTTAACCACTATTCATTTTAGTTCCAAGCCCACTGCTGTTTGATATAGTAAGTAAGATGGAAGATGCTTAATAATAATGACTTTATTAACCACCCTGTCCTCTACTGAAAAGTAATCAAATCATCAGTGATTTCTATATTTCTGAATACAGAAAGGTGCAATCTCTATCAGTGCTGGCCTTTTCATGCCAAAACTCATGTAGGCTCAACTCTCTTATCAGGGACTTTAAAGAGTCACATGTTTTGCTTTGGTTTACTGTGCATCTCTGTGAAGACCTGTCAGTTTTCTGGTCCAATACTATATTATAATACCCTCACCCCTATTATAATAGAGGACTTGTACTCAAACATGACAGAACCTAACCGCTTGGGTGGCCCTGGGTTATCCCTGGTGGAGCCGTAGTTCTCTGCACAAGTAAACAAGTTGTGGGATTTTAAATTTCTGCTACTACGCATCTTCCTAGCCTATAACTTGGTTTGCCCTATTGTAATTGCCACCTCTTTAATACAAGACTGATCCGTTGCTGTAATTGGCTGGACCCAATTATAATTCTTACACAGGTCGCAAATTTCAAGTCTAAGTAGGTGGATTTTGTGTAAGATTATATTCTGCGCTCTGTTATCCTGTAAAGATTCTATTAGCCTCCTTATCCTTTTCAACCTCATCCATCAACATTCCATATCAGGATACCTAGTTTAGTATTTTCCCTGACCGCCATTCCCACCTAAAGCTTCTGATGTATCGACATCTGCAACAAAAGTTACCTACCACCTCAGAATCTGTTGCTTAAAACTCTGAGAGAGGACTTTTTTCCCTCTTTTTCCCCCATAGATGCTTCACCCTGTGCTCCACTATTTCCTCCCCCCCCTCACCACTACCCTCCACCTGTGGGAAACCGCCCCTTTCCATTTGTAGGCATGATTTCTATTGCCTTTTGGACTCCAGGATGGCACATAGTGGCACAGGACAATTATTTCCATTTACCAATTATATAAAGATATATATATATATAATATTTCTTTTTTCCCCTTCTTTCTTTTTAAACTCGCCTACAATGACCCAAAACCTAGACCATCCTAATATCTTTCTAAACAAATTTGGCTACCTTATATTTATTTTCTCTCTTTATTTGCATGATAAGGGCCTCTACCTCACTGGGTTCACTCAATTTCACCAATTTATTCTCCCACATGACTCTCAACATGGGTGGTAACTTCATCTGTACTTTTGCCCCCAATTCCCTCCGCTCATTTATATGCGTGTCCATTTCCCAATGTTTATCTAAAGTTGCATGCACAATGTCTGCACAAATTTTAAAGGAGTGTTCACCCACCTTCAGATTTTTAGGGGAATATGGCAGCCAGCTAGTTAGCTAGTTGGGAACCAAGGGACAGCATGACAAACAGGTCCCACAATATAGAGATGTGGTTGTAATATAAGGTGTGGAAATTCTGTGGTGCAGGTGGAATTAAAGAAGCAGAGACTAGATATTTACCTTAGGGGATGGCAAGAAATCAAGTTCATCTCCCGCCCCGTTTTGAAGTGTGAACTGAAGTGTGTGCTAGAAGGCGTTCATCATTGGGCTCGGGCATCTTCAAAACTTCGGAGAAGGAGGGCAGCATCTGCACTTATCCCACTCCGGAGTAACTTTGGCAGAGTTAGTACCAGGGGAGACAGCACAGCACAGAGAGGACACATGATGCAGCATAGCCAGCTTGGTTGCAGCAGTTATGCAGAGCACAATTGCACTGCAGTAAGATACAGGACAGCGACCTCCCAAAGGTAAAAGCTAGTATGTATGGGACCATTGAGGACATACGAGTAACTGCAGAAGTAAGTGGGAGAACAAATGAAGTTACACATTTATCAAAGTGGTCCCAAGTACTGGGGTCCTCAGGGCAAGAGGTTATTGAGGCAGGCGGGTACATGCTCACTTCATGTGTACATGTTTACTTCATTTGTCTGGAGGGGTCGAGAGGTAGAGAGAGAGGGAGACAGCAATATTGAAATAACCCTAGTTGGGGTGGAAGAGCAATAAAACTAAGAAAACCTACTACTACAACTAAGAAATTAAGAAAAGTGAATAATAAACAAAGTTGCAGAAACTGTTCAAGACCATTAGAAGTAGTATTGGCATGGTTGCAGCTAGAGGGCTGGTGAGGGAAGGCACACATTTGGATATAGGTGGGAAACTGAGTCCAACAGTCAAAACAGGAGGAGTACAGAAGATAATTCCTTCCATCTGGTTCTTTTTCAAGATTTGGAAAGCTCGACATGAAAAGCCTGTCAGAAACCGACATCACAATCCCCATGCCGTCAATAGGGGATTATGTGCGCCCCTTATCAAAACACACAATTGGAAAAAGGGTCCTAGGGCATTTTTATAGACCTGGCACGGACACAACCCCCAACAGAATACTTGAACAACAAAAGGTGTCCATGGGTCTCATCAGGTGGACCTTAGACCTGTACGTGGCAAGAGCCCAACAAAAACTAAATATTTAGACAGAATAATGCTAATGGTGTGTGATTAAAGCAGAACAGGATATCCCTCAGGCGTAAAAGATACCCATCAGTTACTGTCCGATACAGCCCTTGTCATCATCTGGGTCTCCTCACACCAAGGAGATAACAGTTGTAGCCATCAGTATTGGATGTAAATATTGGATGCTACAAAACTAGTGATGCAAAGAAGTTATATAAGGTATCAACATGTTATATGTTAGCTGATTTGCAGTGCATAAAGTGCATAAAGTGCATAAAGTGGTGAAAAACAAAAATGGTGATCTCAAAGTCGGCCTTCCCCAAGACGGCTTAGCTGCTTGCCAGGAGTACCGAGGGAGAGAGTGGTGCTCCATTTACCTGAGCCGCAGCCAGGTGAGGCGAAGCCATACCCTCCTGCCTATTAGCAATCAGGAGGAGCAACCAGATGTACCTAGGACTATCAGGTGACATGGTTGTAATTTAGTCTTTTATATGAATAGATAGAGCCAGGTGGACTCTGCAGGTGGTCGGAGAGTCTGGAATCTGAACGAGTTGTTGTCAGCTGGTAGGATGTGAAACATTATAGGATTCTTCCAGGGAAGCCAATGTGAGATTTTAGGGTGAGGATCAATGCTGGAGCTGAGTTCTGTGTGGTCTTGAGCCTTCTGGTCAGTTGCGTGTTGAATCTGCCATAGAGTGTGTTGTCCTATTGGTTGGTGTCGAGGAGGTTGTTGCCATTGAGGAGGGTGGCTAGATGCTCAAAAATTAGTTTAAAGGTGATTTTCAAATCACCCAGAACATCAGGGTACTTCTCTGTACTCCAAAATGTCCTTAATCCAATCCTTTAGGTGTTAGAGGTTATAACGTTGAAACCAACATCCATGTAGTGAGAACAGGCTACAAAATATTGTAGCACAACTGCCTAGCAAGGACGCCAAGCACCAAGTCGAAAGTTACACCTGAACATGGTTGTCGTCTTGCGAGACACACTTCAGTCGATGGCTCACTGGGAAACTTAGGGCCTGATTACGGGATCAGTGGTCCATCGGACAGCCAAACACGTGGGAAGGTGTGGTGGCGGTTGGGGACCAGTGGTCCAACAGCCGTATTTCAAATTTGGGTGTCGGACCCTTTTTGTACCTCCGCAACCGCCAGGGATCCATGATCCCTGGCTGTGTTGCTGCAGTGTCAGGCCGCAATGCCCTGCCCAGCATATTATGAGTTTCCTCACTGCCAGCGGTCTCATGGCGGTGTTCATGCCATGAAACTGCTCGTGGTGAGGAAACTAAGGGGGCCCTACAAGGCCCCCTGTTGCCTCTGACCAGGGTGATGTATGCAGGGGGGGCACATGGTGTGCCCCCCTGTTTGCATGCATGCCCTGGTCCTTCACGGCATGGACTTAACAGTTCATGTCATGATGAAGGAATTTGCTTTGGGGTTCCCATTGCGGTGCCTTTTTGCAGTGCTGTAGGACACCAAAAGACCACCCGCCAGACAATGAGAATACTCGTAATTTTGCGGGCAACATTGCTTTCTCAACATGTGTAAAGCCTGATGCAGTCAGTCCCACACTCTGTAATGACCAACAGCTTTTCTTCAGGTAATCCATCATTTTGACAAAATTCAATAATAAAGAAATTCAGGCTGACAAAAACTGGCTGGAGTAGCTTCATTAAGCAAAAAAAGTTAAAAAGACCTGAAATCTTTTCCACTAAAATATAATATCTCAGTTGAAAATGTGAAGGATTATTTTAAAGAACAGCTTGATAAGCTGGTAAGGGACGAGTGGGTGGGTATACAGGATTGGGGGAAGGAATGGACTGGGAAGGGTAAATAGCAAGAGGTTTGTTAGAAAGGGGAGCAAAGTGGGAGATAGACCAAGAGGTTTGCAAAAATAAATTGGAGTAAAGCGGCAAAGGGAGGAAGAATTTTTGGGAAAAAATGGAGCAAACCATGAGTGGAACTAAGTGATTTGAAAGAAGTAGAGGGTGTAACGTACGAGAGAAAATAAAGGGTTAAAAAAGGGAGTAAACAAGGAGTGGGAGTAAGGGGTATATAAAAAAGAAGCAAAGTGGGAGGAGAAGTATGAGGTTGGACAAAAACATTAAAGCGAACAAAGCAAGGAAACCAAATTTACTGTCAGAAGTAAGTAAAATACCTTTTTCCAGTGTATGAGAAACACTCCCTGCATGAAGCAAAATTCTCTTTAGCCGGTGCACTTAAAATCTTTTCACAGTTCCGTAGTGCAAATGATGCTACACTATGCATATATGTTATTTTCGAGGAAGTTAATGCAGGCACCAGCAAAGAGCACAACTTATCTTTATTTTAACACATTGTTTTATTAACCCCTTGCGTGCTGCTGTCGGACGTCGCGAGCACTGCCTCGCTGGTGCTGCGAACGTCCAGCGGCCGACGTGGTCCGCCGGTTTTGCGGCAGTGCCGCACTGCCGCGAAATCGCGGCCGCGGCAAACGGGTTAAAGACAGTTATGCAGTTATGCAGCACAGCAGTCAAAGAATGAACAATGGAAACATTATGTTGTACAGTTCCATTTCACCACCAATGAGTTTTTGCTCGCTGAACATATATCCCTAATAACTTTCACACAAGAGTTCCAGCCTACCCTGATGACCGGCCCACCCGCACCCTCCCCCTTCTGCTTTACAAACCCCTATAGGTGGCCCACTGGTGCCATACTTTCTCCCATTTTTTGCAGCAACCCCTACCTTTGTACACTACTTTTTCCACTGTACAACACCAGTCCAAATCAGTCTTCCATTGAACCACCTTCGGCGGCAGGGCGGCCATCCATGTCTGGGCAATATTTCTTTTGGCCACAATAAGCCAGAGTTTCTGGTATTCTGGCCATGCCTGCTCCCACTTTACACACAGTATATGCCACCTGGCGTCTATAGGAATTTCTTGTCCCAGGACCTCTGACATTACCCTAGATACCTTCTCCCAGTAGTGGTGTATGTAAGGGGACTCCCGTTGGATATGGAAAATGGTACCTTGGCTGCCACATCCCCGAATGTAAGTGTCTGTTGGTATGCGTCCAAGTTTGTTCGTAAGCGTGCTCATGGAGTAGGACCAATGGAGAATCCGCAACTGTAGGAGCCTGAATCTTGCCCTGATTGCCACCTCTCTTGGGTTTTGCACAGCTTCCATCCAATTATCATCCTCCAGCAATCCAATATCAGCCTCCCAGGCCTCCCTTAGCGCCCCCAAGGGATCAAGTGAATTGTTTCAATCTTTTTGTATGTTAGGGATAGGGCTTTTTCAGGCTTTGTGTCCAATAAAAGCCGGTCCTCCATAGGGCTGTACTCCACAAGACTGTCCCCCTCTCGGATATGTGTACGGAGTGCGTGCCCCAGCTGCATATATTTGTTTCTTTCAGTTTCCGCAAGTTGAAATTCAGACTGTAAATTTTCGAATGAGATAATCGCCGGACCCCGCCATACATTCCCCAGGTGAACAATGTCTAACAATTTCCATTTGCCAAAGCCCTGAAGTCTCCCAACCTCCTCTAGCATATCACAGTCCCACAGTGGAGTGCGCTTAGTCAATTTATTATGCCACCCCAGGAATCTGTAAAGAGCACAACTTTTGGAGGTCATGGACTCCCCATCAAGGCAACAACATAAAAGATTGGCTCAAGAAAAAGGAATCATTTTTATTAAAGATCTTTGCTCTTATTAGAAGACAAGTAATATTTGGTGACATTAGCAGGGGATAGGCTTGGGCACATCCATAGATGTTCATGTACACACAGCAAGTCAACATTCCACTGGCTGGGGCAAAGGAGGTCTAGTGGGACCACCAGCAGTAGGTTAGCCAACCAGGATATATGTAAGTCTGTGGGCCACTGTCGGCTGGCTGGTGAATGTAGTCTCCAGTGGTTGCTTTAATAGAGGCAAGACATAACCCACAAAATAACGGCATAGAGTGAACGCGCATTACCCCTCCTCAAAGGGTTCATTGGGCTCTCCCCCAAGTACATTTTGAAATGTTTCAAATGCACTCTCGCAGCTTTTTGGCATTATGGGGACAATCGCTGGCTTAAGGATGGCGATTCACGGCCAAATGGTGACCTTCCTTGTCACAGTGTGACCACCTCTAGCACGGACATTGGCATCGCTGGCATAATAGTGGCCATTGCTGGCCTAGTGCTGATCAGACCTCACACAGGCATACACTGACTGATGACAGGCATCTTTTTTTCTAACTTTATTTACCATTTTGCAGCATACAGTATCAAGAAACATGAGTGCTCACTGTCATAGGATGACAGGCATATTTTGAATGGTAATGGCCACCTCTGGAATGGGGTGGCAATCCTCAACATCTGGTTGCCTTCTCAGGCACATGGTGGGGATGTAGGACGGACATGAGCATGTGAGACAGATCCTAAGCCTCAGAGTCTGTGCCTCAGAATTTGAGGCAGTACCTGACTTAATGGAGAGTGGTGTATGGACGTTTTTAATAAAAAATGTCACGCTAAATAGTATTTGAGGTATAACCTAGTCTATTTGATAAAGAAAAAAAGTTGGTACTACAGGGGAAAATATGGCACTTTCAGGTGATTACAAACTTATGTTTGAAGGAAAATGTGTCTTTTGCTACAATAAAAAGCTAGAGTTTGAGGCCCAAAATGAAGAGTATGCTCAGAAAATTGCATGCCAATGTTTGGGGAAATTAGCTCATGGACCAACAAGTGAAAGCTGGTATTCTGGGACAAAAAATTGTATTTTCAGAATTTGAAATTTTTTTTGTGGTCAAGCTAGTAAATTTCACAAAACGATATCAGAAAAAAATGGTATCAGGCAGAGATGTTCGCTTAATATGAGTAAATTTAGTGAAAACGACAGGCTGGTAATAACGAGCAAAATTAGTGTCATTTCAGCACAAAATTGCAAGTCAATCTTTGGGTGCAAATGTGTTCACATTTTCAAATTATTTTAAAAGCTGGTATTTGAACATTAATTCTTGGTGAGTTGAAGAAATGTATTGTCGATGTTGGTGATACTTCCATAGTGAAGTACTTGGTGATGTGACAGTCATAAAATGACTTGTGTGGAGATTCTTAATCTTACACACCCATAGCCTTTTATTACACTGTTGTTTCTGTAGAAAACTGCTGCCGGAGGCTCGAACATATGTCTGAATTTATAGGTTCTCTGTAGCCTTAGTGCTAGCTACTGTTTGAAGTTCTGAAATCTGTTGTACATAAGGCCTGCATATGTGAGGGTCTGTTATCATTAATTTTCCTATCCTCACCCTTCAAAGCAAATTCGTGGTCACAATATATGACTGAGAATCTTATTCAAATAGGAGCTTAAGCAACATCAAAGAAGTGGGAGAAATCTTTATTATTTCTGAGAAAATGATGTTCTGTTGCATACCAAGAGTATTTGAACTACTTTGGAAAACCCGTGGCGCGTTGGCCAATCTTCTAGAGAAATTATGCAAATAATATTTACCTCTTGCCCTATACACTCATTCATTCACTCAGCACATGCAGACATACACACCGAGAACTACACTCAAACCCATTAGCAATGTTGCACATGCATGCTCAGACCTTCCCATCCACACTCACTCAAACATGCTGTTACACACACACACACACACACACACACACACTCTCACACACATACGCGCCCCCATTCAATTCAATTAAATGTATATTTACTATTTACTATATTGCAATATCCCCTTTTGGAGGCTATTAATAATTAATTTAGATCTGGAGAAGGACCAATTGAACATGGGGTTGTTAGTCCCATCATAAAGAAACCAGGTCTTAATAGCGAATTAAAAAACTTTAGGACTGTTACACTACTCCACCAGACATCTAAGGTGGTGGTAAGGTTCACAGCGAGTTGGCTTACCAATATTCTTGAGGTAAAATCAACTTCAATGTAATACCTAACAAGTATTATGCCCGGTCATGGAACTAAGATGATGTTATTCACAGCCTTGAATCAATTAAGATTGTGACAGGACAAAGGTATTTGAGGAGGGATTCTTTAATTGGACCTCTCTGTGGCCTTCTTATTTGCCGGGTAGCAGGTTTTCAACCTTGGCTACACCGTAGCGTTTATTTATCAGCCCATTGCTGATTGAATAGACTCCACCGCAGCGGAAGCGCCGTGAAAGATTAACCGGAGAGAAGAGATATATACGCTACGGTCTGGCCAAGGTTGAAAACCTGCTCCTCTGCAAATAAGAATAAAACAAAGTAGATTGGCGCAGAGCGAGGACAAATGAAACCAAATAGAAAGGTCCCCACATTGGAAACAAGGGTGCATCTTGCTGTCTAGAGGCGGACTTGTAGACAATAGAGATCTTGGTCTTCAATTAACAGATAAAGAGATATGTCCAATTTGCGTGAACTAAGAAGCCTTGATGAAAGTCCGTAAAGAATACAGGGGCATATTACCAACAACTAGCGATAATTATCGCTAGGTTGGCTTAGCGGCAATAATTTTATCGCCGTGTAGCGACGATTTTTATCGCTTAGGAGCCTTGATATTATCAGGGTTTATCTCCTAAGCGATAAAAAATCGGCCGCATTACAGAGCTAATGCTCTTAGCCATGTTATCCACCTCCCATTGGATAACATGGCTAAGAACTGCTCCTGGGCAGGTGTTAGCTTTTGGAGATATTCGCGCTTAGCGCTAATATCTCCAAAAGTTGGTAATAGGAGATAGCGATGTTAGTGACTGTTTCCAGTCGCTAACATCTTGGCACGCCCACTTTGCATGTCATTAGTGATAAATATCACTGACATGCAAAGCAGGGCCCAAGATGGTCGCTATCTCCTACTAGCGGTCGCTAACTGGTGTTAGCGACAGCTAGGTAATAGGGAGATCATTTTATCTCCGCTTTCTTGGCTTTTAAAGCCAAAAAAGCGTAGATAAACCCCCTTGATAGTATGCCCCTCAGTGAGGCTTGAAACGCGTCGGCTTTATCAATTTTTGATGTTGAATATTTGAAGTACAAATCAGGTAAACTGGTTTGGTTCACATATGCCTAAATTGGTGGTGGCATATGCGAGAGTTCATATACGTTGTATGTATATGTTGGTGTCAATGTGAAGTTATTTAGTGACATATCGTATGTTCTATGTGGTCATTATGTGATTTATTTTTATGTAAATTTGGTTTTGTGATTGTGATTTTGATAAATGGAAGTCCAAATGTCGTAAGTGTTTCTCTGAAACAAGAGGATATTCTTGGTATGTAAAAAAGAAGGAATAAGTATAAAAAAAATGGGTAAATAAATAACCATAATCACAAAAAACATATAGTGTGATTTCTTCTAATAAACAATAGGACACTAGGTTAATCATTTTTCTAAACGCCTTCTAAATAAGGCACCCTTTCATGCTAAACTTAGCGTGAAAGCGGTGGACATCCCGCAGAATATCCATTGATTTTGACGCTGCCCCCTATTTACAATGGTGGCGTAAATAGGAAACAGCCGCAAAAAAACGACCAGGGAGAACCTGGTGTTAACATGGTGAAAAGAGGAGAAATGCTTAATTTCGCCACGTTTTTTGCTGTGTCTTTTTGTGCAGCACAAATAGAAACAACAAATCGCCATGAATGATTATTTATGTGCAGGAAGGTGTCCTTCCTGCACATGAATTATCATTTAAAAAGGATGATTTGCAACTTCTATGTGTGCTGCACAATGCAGCACATAGAGATGGTACAATTGGCCATTCGGGGTTGTTTATGTGTAGGAAGGGACACCTTCCTGCACATAGCACATTAACAATCAATCCCCCAAAACGGACACCCTTGCACTATGGTGCAAGGTAGCCTGCATTGGCGCTAGGCAGCTACATTTAGCACTGGTGTTAGGGGAAACGCATGTGCGCGCCGCATTCTTGTGAATACAGCACATCCCTGTGTTTTCAGAATGGCGGAGCGGGGCATTAGCAATGTTTGCTTAACGCCACGCTTCGCTATTTCCTTGTGAATACGCACCTATGTATAGTGTGATCTACACCTGACTAGACATCCTGACACACACATACGGTGCACACACAGACACACGCGCGTGCACACAACCCACACTCACACACTTAGCTGGTTGTGACTGAACAGACAGCAAGACCATAGAGTGCCCCCCTTTTAGTAAATGTCCTGCTACGGACCTTTCACGTTTCTCATGATGCAACCTGTGCAAGTGTAAGAAAGGTCCAGGTTCAATGCGCTTGACAGTACCAATACTTCCCACAATGCCTGGCATATCTATAATAGACAAGACTAACATCACTGAGGTGGACTGCTGTAATTGTCATGGACAGAACCAACACTTCTTAGTAGCACATTTAATGGGGCCATACCTTCACTACACAGCACCACTGCCATCTTTGTATCGGTGTCTTGCAACACTGCTAAGCAGATGTGTTCTAGCATTAATGGAACAACACCAACCCTTTCCAAAAAGACAGCAAACATTTAAACATACGTCCGAGCCGAAATGCAAAACATTTCATTGGGAAAAAACCAACCCTCTTACCAGAATGGATGCCAAACTTGTTTTTGGACTTCACCCACACTTCTCAGCAAGGACATCATAAGTGTATTGGATAATGTCTGCACTTGTCAGGGCTGCTGTGCGTGTCCTGTATTGAATTGTTTGTACAGTGTTGGAGTGTTGCTTTATGGACCCTTTTCTGACTTAGAATGGCATGTCTTGTAGCATCCCCCTAGAAGTTAAGAACTCAGAGAGGTGGGTGATGCAGCGAGGGGGACGAGAGGACTCATGAGTACTACTTTAACCCTTTCGATGCTGATGACGAGCTCAGCTCGTCATCACCCACGGGTGTCGTGTGCTGATGACGAGCTGAGTTCGTCATGGTGCCACTAAAATGGCAATTTCCAGCACAGAGGGGGGGAAAACGCCCAGCAGCCATGTGGTTAAAGAGTAGATTATGAGAGATCCTGAATACAGTTTTTTGCATGGCTCGCTCCCTGTGTCAAGGGATGAGAGTTAATGGCCTGCTTGAAGAGCTTTGGCTTCAGGGCTCCCTGGAAGGGAGCCAGACAGGGTGGGTTCCTGAGATACATGTTCATGGAGCCTTGGTGTGAGCCCAGCTCATACACAAGATCTGCTCTTCAGCAAGTGCACTGATTAAGCTGAGCACAACCCCACATGCACACAAGCTGCTGTATCACAGGACTGAGTATTATAACAGTGGTCCCTCATCAAAACATGTAGCAATAATATAATGGGAATACTGCTATGCCAATACATGTTGTCCAATAGACAGATTAAAATCGTTTTTATTAAACAATAAATATCATTAAATAATTGGGTGAAAAAACACAAACAACAACCAGTAACATTGACTAGGAGACTTAGGCGCTAGCATATGACGGCATAGGCTCAAAGTGAGCAAACAGGCACACTTTGAGCCCATGCCGAACGTAATCATACGCCGGCGTGATTAGCCTCTTCTGCCATGATCACTGCGTTCCCTTGGGACAGACAATTCAATTATGCAACTCAGCTGAGCGCTCATCATTGACGGCCCTTGTTCAATCTTCACCCCTTGATAGTGGCCGCGGAAGTGCGCTAATTTTAGCCTCTGAGACAGCCCATTGTCCGGTCAGGTCTCCACATGCAGTGACCTCCCAGTTCTTGGTCTTCTACCACAGGGTCTTTAGCTCAGTTAATTTTGTTTACCATTCCATATACAATTCTCTGGCATGAATTCCTAAATGTCCTGATGATGATCCTATGATTATGTAAGGATCGAAACGTTGTCGACTCCCGCACATTTACCCTACTATGATGTTGATAGTAATGTACATAAGGACAGAAGTGCTGTTCTGAATTGTGACTTATCTATTTTTATGGTTTCTGCCACATACTAGTGCCTGAGTCTCCTTGTCAATTTGACTGTTTGTTGTTTGTGTTTATTCACCCCCCATTTAATGATAGTGTTTATTAAAGAGATTTTAATCTCTCTATTGGAAAACATATATGGGCATAACAATATTCCCATTATATTATTGTTATATGTCTTGATGAGGGACCACTGTTCCTTTAAAAAAACTACATTCCCCTGGTCCCCTGAGATCCATTGGTTCCTCTTGTTCCTTTATAAGGTATCACAGGACTGAGGTGTTTGCGAACAGGACCCATTCTGTAGACCATAAAGAGGGCAAGACTGTGCAAACAGGCATTGGTCTTTAAGAAGTTAGACACACAGTGTTCTCTGTTTCTTAGTTCTCGCATCAACAACAGTACATTCAGTTCTTATGCGTATAAAATACAATTTTACACAAATTAAACTTATGCCGCATTTACTGTTGTTTTTGGTCCTGATTATCACTGTGTCTGTGGAGTAGGTGCAATTTATTGCACCCAATAAAAAAAAAAATTATGGAGTCCAGTAAACAGCACCAATTCTGAGTTTTTGAGGAATACCTTGCAGATTTTGCTGCTTACCAGACATAGTTTGCATGGTACGGTCTGTTCTTACCAGTTAAAATTTGGCAGGTGTGACCAACTGAAATTTAAGGAAGGATGAGATATTTAAAGGACCCGGTGCCATAAATACAGCACAACTCTGATTCCCGACCCACTCATAATCTGGGCCTAATTCTTACAATGATCGGATCCTCATCTCACCCAATTCTCCCACATTTTATTAGATGATTATCCACTCAGAAAGTTGAGCATGAAACTTGAGCACCATGCGCTCTTGCTGAATCTAAACGTGTGGTCAGGAAGTATATATAAGAAAATCCTGGATCAAAATGTGCAGTAATTATGTGTGAAATGTAATGTTTTTTCTATAATGTTGAACCAAAAAATGTAGCTTCTTTCAGCTCATGTTTCTATAGTTTGCTATCAATTCTAAATATCTTATGTATAGTTCAATTTTCTGTCTACACTCCAGAGAACCATTTTTGAAATGCTTGCAGGACTTATTAAGCCAAAGTGTGAACACCCACGTCTTATCTTTATCAAATGTGCATGAGTCGAAGACCCTTCTTGCTCAGCCTCTTTTTATTATTTAAAATGTTCCTTTGTGTGTGGAAAGATACTCCAAACCCTTCCTTCACATTTATGTTATTTCTCATTAAGCTTTTTTGCATACAAGGGGACACCTCAATTTTTCTCTCTCCCTTTCTGATCCCTGATTCTGCTTACCAATTTTCTTCTCCCTTTTAGGTCTCTTTGCCAGCAGCACATGCACTGTCCACTGGGAAGTTTACTATAAAGGGCTTGGAGCCCACCCACTGCTTACCATTCATAGGCTTCATCTTCACTCTTCTTTGCAGCACTTCTAATTGGCCAGTGCCTGCCAGGTGTCACTTCCTCTTCTGTGTGTGGAGCATGGACCAAGACCAAGCACAAATTGATTACTCCTAAGTAGTATCTACCTGCTGCTTGCACTGTGATTCTGGAAATGTTTCTTTCATTGCTGTACCTCTTTTAAAATATTTTTATAGTGCTTATCCCATTACCCACACATGACACTTTCCCTGTTTCTCAATTGTTGTTGCTTTCAAACACAGTTTTGGACATTCTTTGTCTACGCCTGCATCTTTTTGCTTACTTGTACAACTAGAATAAAATTACATCTTACGTGGGTTTGATTAACCTTCATAATGTAGAATGCCACACTAATAACACATTTAAACCTTCCTGATGATTGTTGCTGCAGCCCTATTTTTATTGCCATTCATCCCCTTCATACCTCATACCTTTGTTTTGATTTTAAGTTAGGTTCCTTGTTTGTTACTTACACCCACAACTGTACGACTCTACGCCACTTTATTCTACTCCACTCTATACCACTTCATTCCACCCACTCTACTCTATGCCATGCCAAATTCACTCTACACCACTCTATTCTACACCACTCCACTCTTTATGCCACTCTGCCCTATGCCACTCCGCTCTATACTACTTCACTCTTCACTACTTCAGGCCACTATACTCTACTCTCAGCCACAAATAGTTTCATCCTACGCGGGGTGTGCAATACACTTTGATAAAATCTTATCAGATATTTTCTGACATGCTGGGCCAGAGGATCTCCAAAAGCTGCCAAGGACTTTGTGATCAATTGGCTTATGATGGAATCCCAGAGACACTCACCAGGTCACTTCCCCCTTTTTTTCAGATTCAGAGCTCAGTTCACATTCTGACATTAACAGGGGGATATCTGGACACTTGTCATTGGAATAAAGTTCAGAATTCAATCCTTGACAGACTACAGGAAATTGACTTTTGCTCAAGAGGGGTGTTAAGCTTAAAGTCCAAGATCTAGCTATCACCTGTCTTTCTTAAATTGTAATGGTTTCCAATGCGCTTTTAAACAATTTACTTTATATGCATTTTGCTCCGAACGTTTTTGTCCACCATTCTATTAAATAGTAACTTGATAAGAAGAGATTCGCGTCATTCATCTATCCAAGTTCCCTTTGCCCAGGCTGTGGACTCCTGTTGAGGCAAAATGTCAAATGCTAAATGGGTTAACAAGGAGGGTTAAGTCAAGTGTTTGCGATGGATGCTGACATTGAGTTGATTCATCACCCTGTCGGATGGAGGAGAAATGATATCACACATTTTTTGACCCTTGGTGACATGACAGATTCCACCCATTCGTCCAACCCTTTGACCACCAGCAGTCTCCAATGGGCTGCTCGCTCTGGAAATTGAACTCGAAAGTCCAGAAAGTAAACCAAGCTTTTAAAGCTGTGCATACCCTCTGTTCCTGCCTTCTTGACCACTTCAGACCAAGTGTACCAAGTATAGTTTCAAGGGTAGCAGAGGGACAGCCAGTTTTAGCAGTGGTTGCCTATGGCAACTGCTAATAAATATCCATAGTGGAGTGAACAATTCCATTGGTGTTTTAGAAAGGGGACCCCAGTAAAGCATGTGATATGTTGGGAGGGTGGAAAGATTCTAACCACTTGATGAGGGTGAGTTCAGAGGCATGTTTCCAGCCTAGCTTATAACTTTGTTCACTACTGACTGACCGTGCGGCCACGGCTGATTTCCAATGTACCCACATCAGCATTGTGGGTTCACTGTGCATCTCATGCAATACGTGCTGTTTTTGGAAGCCCTATCTGCCTTTAATTAATTCACACATTGTGACACTACACCCAGTTGAAATCTATGTATTTCCTTATTCTGATCCTAGGTCAAAACACATTGTATGCTTTCTTTCTTAAATAAACCCAGCCCACATATCATTCATTCCTGCACTGTTCTCTCAGCCCAGTCTGCATTATATGCATTTCTGCTCTGTAATTAAAAGCCCAAACCACTATATTTACAAAACCCTACTGCTCTTTCTCAACCCATCCATAAATTTAGCCAAGGTTTCATAAATGTCAGGCCAGGATACACTTTTATCATGTATTCCTGTCATGTTAACAAAAACATAAATAGTCTTTAATGCTATTTCTTATCGCGTTAGCAAATCCATCAACATTTTCACGTTTTTATCTTTCATATCGTATTTACCCTATGACACCTAACGCGCTTGCCAAAGTGTGATTAAATAAAAAATTGAAATCCGATTCTATTCACGGTCGAAGGAAATTATAATTTTTTATTCTGGAAGGATTTGTTTAAAGAGTGGAGAAGCTTTTGCTCTTTTGCTGGCGAGCAGAAGTTATTTCAAGGTGAAAGACACTTGAACATGAGCTCAACAGTTCCATTTAAAGTACATTCTTGACCTTGTGCTGCCAGAAGCACTTGAGGGAGCAGTCATTAGCATTGACTGGCCAATTCATGGTGGGGGGGAGAGGAGAGAGAGAGAGAGAGCGAGAGAGAATTTTGTTGTTTAGGATTTGTATATAGCAGTGACGCTAGCGTGGCATGTTGGCCCTTTAGCTCTCTAGATCCACACGTGTGGCTGTGGTAGCCACACTCGGATATTTGTCTGTCAGGTGGTCCAGGCCGTGCCCCTTTTTACACTTCTCTGAAACTCAGCTCTGTGGCGCTAACTGGAGATACCTGGTGGGCTAGTTGGACCCAAGGGACACTCAGGATTCAAGGGGACTTTATCCCCCAAATTAAACACGCCACAGGCCGTGTTTGCACACATGTCACCTCAGGCCCCGCCCCCTCCCTTCACCACTGTGCAAACGCACCCGGTGGCGCGTTTTAAGAGGTAGTTTTATTCCTGCTGCCCTATTATGTACTAGGGTCTTATAGAGGAGGCCATGGTAATGACAGGGGTACCCCTATGCAGAGTGTTCCCTAGTGTATGCAGGTGTTTTTATCGTATTCTAAGTGTCTTTTAGCATAGCACTGGCTCTAGGACTGGTTAGTCAGAGTCAGTTACCACCAGTACCCATCTGAAAAAGTTGAGGGTACAGGATGATTTTGCAATAGGGCCTCTTTCTGCTCCTCTGTGTGTTCCTTCTGCACGTCTTCCTTCTTCCTGCACTTTTCTTCATCTTTGAGGACTTCTGTTGTTTCTTTCTGCATTTCTTTTTCTTCTTTCTGTGCGTTTTTCTTCTTTCTTCACATGTCCTACCTCTGAAGGCATAGTTAGAAACTCACTGATGAAATCACTGATGACATCATCCTTATGATAGAGTGGCAGACCTCCTCTCACCCTAATATGACCTTTGATACACACACTCAAAAATAGATACGAACATTTTCAAAACAATGGACATACCAATACCAGTTACAACAACCTATTCAGTAATTCCAAGATCAACATACACAACCACTCATTCACCAACAGTCCTATACAGTCACTCATACATGTACTCACTCATCATATGTACTCATACACCTATATAACCTGTTACACACCGACACTCATCCATGGAGTTACTCACACACATAGTCACACATGCAAACAAAGTATCAAACATCCATTTACTTGCATATACAGTTATACACACACCACCACACTTACTTCTACAGAAACTTACACATACTTACTCTCTTAAGCAATCACTTATAGAAACACACACTAATTTATACAGGGACTCTTCCAATCTATCACTCTCACATATGGATAACTAAAAAAATATCGAATACAAAAATATAGACGAAAAAAATATCGAAGTAAAAATATAGAAAGACAAAATATCGAAATCCTATCTACAAACAGGTAAATACAAAAATATCGAATCAAAAATATAGAATAAATATGTATACTTAATAAAAATATAGAATTTATTAAATGAACGTAAAAATAATTACAAATGTATGAAATAATAACTATAATTAATTAAAACATACTTAAAAATACTTAAATAACGTAAACATTATTACATAATTAATTTAAGTTAAAAAATAAAAATACAACTTGATTTGTTAACACATATATATATATTAACATAATATTAATTAAAAATATGCAATATTTTTACTGTAGCCGAGCAAGAGGTTAAAATTTACTATTACCACTCCAGCAACTGCTACAGTAGGGTAAACATTGGATAGCGTAGGGGTAAAAATTACTATTCCCACTCCAGAGAGTGCAACAGTAGGGAAAGCGTTAGATAGCGTAGGGGTAAAAATTACTATTCCCACTCTAGAGAGTGCAACAGTAGGGAAAGCGTTGGATAGCGTAGGGGTAAAAATTACTACTCCCACTCCAGAAGGTGCAACAGTAGGGAAACGTTGGATAGCGTAGGGGTAAAAATTACTATTCCCACTCCAGAGGGTGCAACAGTAGGGAAAGCGTTGGATAGCGAAGGGGTAAAAATTACTATTCCCACTCCAGTGAGTGCAACAGTGGCGAAAGTATTGGATAGCGTAGGGGTAAAAATGAGTATTCCCACCCCAGAGAGTGCAACAGTAGGGAAAGCGTTGGATAGCATAGGGGTAAAAATTACTATTCCCACTCCAGTGAGTGCAACAGTAGGGAAAGCGTTGGATAGCGTAGGGGTAAAAATGACTATTCCCACTCCAGTGAGTGCAACAGTAGGGAAAGCGTTGGATTGCGTAGGGGTAAAAATTACTGTTCCCACTCTAGTGAGCTTAACAGTAGAGAAAGTAAATATATTTTTTTTAACTTTATTTTTCAATTTTGCAAAATACAAACGAAGGCACCCCCACCCCACCCCCCCCAGGCATCGTTAAAAACATTTGTTTACAGATCGACAGACTCATTACAGCACATCACGGATTAGGACAACATCTTAAAAAATGGAAGTTCATGTGGTATTATAGCATAAAACAGTATATTACGGACATTGTGAGGGAAGACAGGCCAGGCCCGCACCACTCACCCTGCAAGTAACCCCTCAGTGATCTTCACCCCCTCCCCCTCAGACTCTGATTCGTGTGCTGAAAATAATTCGCCACTAGTCCCCTCTGAGTAGCTGTGTGACGATTGCCCGTCTGTAGCGAGACCCGTCATATACATGGTGCGCCACGCCAACAAATCATCGGGAAATTTTTCATCTTTCCTAGTGGTTTGCATGTGTGTTTTCTCTGGGAGGGTCCATTCCCTCACATCCCTAAGCCAAGTGTCCACCTCAGGGGCCCTCTGTCCCATCCATGTGATGGCGACTCTATGCCTAGCCAGCACCAACATCAGTTGTAACAATTTAAATGGAAGTTTCCTTTTCCTAGGCTTGGGTACTAATACCAACAGACAATGCAAGGGGGATGGTTCGATTCAGAGGCCAGTAGTAGCCGTTATACGACCTACAACCCCTGTCCAGAAACTCCCCACCAACTGACATTCCCAGGCCAGATGGAGAAACCCTGCGCCCCCCACACCACACCTGGGGCAATTGTCCCTTCTATCTTCCGAGTAACGACTCACCGATTTCGTAGTGAGGTAGGTGCGGTGAAGAAAATTAAAATTAATAAGCTTAAAGCGTGCATTACAGAACACCCACCGTGTCAAAATCCCTAAGCGCTTGCGCTGCCCCTGGTCTAGGGGCGCACCCAAATCTGCCTCCCAGACCGCCTATGATGGTGGCACCGGGGGGGCGGAATCACGTTTCATAGCCGCGTAAAGCAAGGCTATCAACCTCCGTCCTCTGCCACAGGACAACAGTATATGTAAGGTATGGGTCATAGGGGGTATCTCCGGACAGTGCGGCCAGACCGAGCGCACTATTGAGCGCAATCCTTGATAATGCAGGTATTGACCTCCGCTAAGGCCGAATGACTCCTCCGCTTGCTCGTATGACAAGAAGCTCTCTGAGGGGTACAGATCTGCAAGAACCTCACACCCCCGCTCACGCCATTCGCGAAATGACATATGCTGCTCTATTTCCACCATGGGTGCCAATATCCAAATCGGTAGTTCCCTGTGAAATGGCGCTGAGCGCAGGACCTTTTCTAGAAAGCATTGCCATACACCAGCTGTATGCCTCACCACGTAAGGGAGCTCAGCTTTAGCTCCTGACCCACGCATCAAAGCCATCTGAAGCTCCTGCACCGCGGCCCGTCCCACTAACAATCGTGTCTCCCACACATCTGTGTCTGCGAACCACCTGGCCGCCGGAAGGAGCTGTGCAGCGTAATAGTATAGATCGAAGCGCTGGGCCTCCAATCCTCCCTCCTCAAAGGAGTGCACGACGGTACTAAGGGTCACTCTGCTACATCGCCCCGCCCAAAGTAGGGATGTGAGCAGCGTGTTGAGGGTCCGGAAAACCCTAGAAGGAAGAGAACCAATGAGTTTTGAAGGACATACAGTGTCCTCTGCAGCATCACCATTTTGGCGATCACCAGTCGCCCCATGAGGGACAGTGGTAGGGTATTCCAGAATGTTATGGATTGCCAGAGAGACGTGAGCACCCTATCCGCGTTACGGGCGAGGGACTGTTCCTCCGTCGAGGTCACATGAATGCCCAGGTATCGGAAACTGGTTTGTTCCCATCGAAGCCCAAGCTCCGGTAAGTCCTCTAGAGGCACCATGTCAAAGCCGGATAGTGGAAAAATTAGGGACTTACTACGATTAAGTCGCAAGCCCGACACCTCACCAAAACGATCCAGGAGGTGCAGCAATCTCGGGAGCACCTCTCTGGGGGTTGTCAAATAAAAGAAAGCGTTGTCGGCTTATAACGACAGGATATTGCACGTGTCTCCCACCTGGATGCCCCATTGCCGCAGTTCAGTATGAATCTTGACAGGAAACGGCTCTATAGCCGGAGCAAAGAGTAGCGGAGAGAGGGGGCACCCCTGTCTCGTGCCCCGACCTAGCCGGCACTCCTCCGATCTCGCACTTCCCAGACACACCCGAGCACTGGGGGAGCTGTATAGGATCCGAACCCAACGGGCGAAGTTGGGCCCAAAGCTCAATGTCCGAAGGACCTCCTGCAGGTATCCCCAGTCGACGGTATCAAACGCCTTGGCCAGATCTATTGAGACCAAGACCGTCTGCTCTTCCTTGCCATGTACCTCGTGCTGAATGTGGGTTAACCGTCTCAGGTTCATAACCATGTTGCGCCCAGGGATAAAACTGCATTGGTCTTGGTGCACTAAGTGCTCCATATGGGGTGCCAGCCGGATGGCCAATAGTTTTGTGAGAATTTTGATATCCATGTTGATCATGGTGATCGGCCGATAGGAGGAGGGGTCATGCTTGTCCCCCCCAGGTTTAAGGATCATGCAGATTTCCCCTTGAGCCATGCTCTGTGGGAGTTCTCCCCTTTCGAAAGCCTCAAGGTAGACCCGCAAAAGGAGTGGAGCTAAATTATCCCGGAATTCATGATAAAATTCCAGAGATAACCCGTCGCTCCCTGGTGATTTTGCACGCGGCAAGTGGGCCAGCGCCCCACGAACCTCTAGTAATGTCAGGCCCGCGTCCAGCTCTTCCGGATCCGAATCCGAAAGGGTCGACACAGGCAACCCCTGCAGATAGGGGAGATCAGAGGCCTCAGAAATATCTGAGTCCGCCGCGTATACTTGCCGCAAATGGGAGTGGAGAACCGCCAGGAGGGCCTGCTCCAAGTAGATCAACTCTCTGTTACGGTCCCGAAGGGCAACAATACGCTCAGGGGTCGGCTCCCTTCTCAGAATCCAAGCCAGTAGCCTCCCTGACCTATCGCCCTCCCTGTGGAGGCGCTGCCTATATTGGCCCAGGGTGTACTTGTCAAGCCTATCTAGGGTGTCATGTAGCCGTGCCCGGGCAGCCTGTTCCTCTAGTCTCTGGTGCTCGCTAGAGTCCACTACATGTTGGGCCTGCAGGAGGGTATCTTCCGCCTTCTGGAGATCTTGGAGGAGCTGTTTCCAGACACCATAGGTGAGCCCCATACAAGCGCCCCTTACTACCGCCTTCAGGGCCTCCCACTTGGTGGCCAAGGACCCGCTACCCTCCCCCCAATTGAGGTCGACATAGTCCCCGATGGCTTTAACCACGTGGTCCTTTCCCACTTGGTCTCGGAGGATATCCACTGGGAGCCTCCAAGTACGGGGGTGAACAACCGGGGACTCCCATTGAACCACGCAAGCTACCGGAGAGTGGTCTGACAAAAAATGGGCCTGGTGCGTTACATCCACGGTCATGTTAAGCTTGGCGTTTGCCACTAAGACTCTATCTAGGTAACTGTATGTATTGTATGTGAGGGAGAAGCATGTGTATACCTTCTGTGCCGGGTGTCTGAGGCGCCACACGTCCATCACCTCCACGTTTTCCATGACCTCCTTAAGCTGTGCAGTAATACAGGGTTTTGTGCCCGCCCGGGTTGGGGATCTATCTAGCACTGGGTCAAGAATACAGTTAAAGTCTCCAAACCAATGTATCGAGGTCCCCAGGTTGTGAATCAGGGCATTCTCCAGAGTCCCGAAGAATGTCGGGTCATCAGTGTTGGGTGCATAGGAATTTAGGATAACTATTTCCCTGCCATCAAACTTGGCCCTAAGGAGCAGGTATCGACCATTGATGTCCGCTTCCATATACTGGATAGCGAACGGTACCCCAGGCGCCACCCAAACCAGAACCCTCCTAGCATATGTAGAGAAGGACGCATGAAACAGCTGACCACGCCATTTTCTCCCCAACCTCTGCGCCCCGTCCTCCATCAGGTGGGTCTCCTGCAAGCAAGCAATGGATATTTTGTGCCTTCGAAGGAAGGAGAGGACTCTGTATTGTTTAGTGCATGTGTTATCGCGCTATATTGGGAAGACTGTACCCGATTGTGCCGATGCCTCTGCCCACATCCTGTTTCGCTTTTGTTTTGTGGACATTTTGTTGTTGTGCCTCCCAGCCAGGCTCTCCACCCCGCTCCCGCCTCCCAGCTGACCCTCCCTCGCTCCGCCCCCCCCCCACTATCCACTTAAGTCAGAGCAGCTTGCGCGCAGCTGACGCGCCCCATGCGCGCCGAAGGTGCGCCAAAGGTAAGCCCATCTACGCCCGTCTGCGCGTGGACCGCGCCCAGCACCAAACCCCCTGGCCCCGCAAAATCCACTCCACCCGCATAACGTATGACGCCGCGACCCTCTCAGCACTTAACCCCGGCCGACTCCCAAACTGCTACCAAGCCGCCCCAGGACACACCCATGGACCCCTCACCTGCCATTCCTGCAAGCTCGACTGCACTAGATCCCACACCAAATCCACAAACTCCAAACAGAGCTCCGACCCTAACCATCTGAAGTGCATCCTTCTCAACACCCGCTCGGTCCACAGACACGCCATTTGAACTTTGGAACCTACTCGACACAACATCGCCGGACGTCGCATTTCTTACAGAAACCTGGATGAACGCGTCATCATCGCCCGACATCGCCATAGCCATCCCGGACGGCTACAAGATCATCCGAAAGGACCGCATCAACCAAACAGGAGGAGGCATCGCCACCGTCCATAGGAACATCATCCGCATCATGACCAGCTCCGACGAAACTCTCGCAGCCGCCAAACACCTCCACTTCCAGATCCACACCGACCCCAAGACCACACTCAGAGGCACCCACACACAATTCAGCGAAGACATCACTGACTTCATCAGCCCTCACGCCCTCCCCACTGACAACCTGGCCACCTTCAAGAACGCCACCCGCAAACACCACCAACTGATCCGTTCCACCAGAAAATCAGCATTCAAGGATCGACTCGACAACAACGCCCACAACAGCAAAGAACTATTCAACATCGTCAAAGAGTTCACCAACCCCACGCCGGCACCAACGACATCACTCCCTCCCAAGACCTCTGCAACTCTCTAGCCTCGTTCTTCCACAACAAAATCGCTGACATACATAACAGCTTTGGTGACCAGTCCACCCCACCCACCTCCGAACTAAAACCCCCCTCCAACAAAATTTGCGCTTGGAACCCAATCACCACTGAAGACACCATCCGCCTGATGAACTCCATCCACTCAGGATCGCCAACCGACCCATGTCCCCACCACATTTTCAACAAAGAAGACTCCAGTATTGCACCCATCTCCGAGACGTCATCAACTGCTCCCTCAACTCCGCTACCTTCCCGGAAAGCTGGAAACATGCCGAACTCAGCGCCCTCCTGAAAAAACCCACAGCAGACCCCACCAAACTTAAAAACTACCGCCCCATTTCGCTCCTCCCATTCCCTGCCAAAGTCATTGAGAAAGCCGTCAACAGTCAGCTCGCCGCCTTCCTCGAATCCAACAAATCCCTCGACCCTTCACAGTCCGGCTTCCAAGCCAAACACAGCACCGAGACCGCCCTCATCGCAGCAACAGACGACATTCGAACCCTACTGGACAACGGAGAAACAGTCGCCCTCATCCTACTTGACCTCTCCGCAGCCTTCGACACAGTCTGTCATAGCACCCTTACACAACGCCTCAGCAACGTCGGAATACAAGGAAAAGCATTGACCTGGATCGTCTCATTCCTCGCCGGAAGAACCCACAGAGTCCGCCTCCCCCTGTAGAAAAAGGTAGGGCTAGGACCTTTCTCAAGATTTGCCCGGCGCTAACCGCCCTTGTACCATTCAAGTTTATCAAGCAATGAGGCAGGCGCCGGAGACCAGAAGGCAGGAAACAGAAGTTTTATTCCGACGGAGCAGAACACATCAGATCAGACAACAAGGTATCGTCTCGAGGTGCTCTAACAGCCTCTCGGAGGCCTGGCCTCTTATACACTGGTTTATGGCATGTGACCTTCCTTTATTACAATAAGAACTTTGTAAAGCAAGAAAAAGACATCCCCGTAATCCTCGTGTTAATCCCACCCCCATATACCTTCACAATAGAGGTCCTCAACCTGCTGATAAGAGGAGGGGGTCATCACGCAGCTGAGTGTTTCGTCGAGTCTTAGGATGTGTGCGCCTGATCATATCACAGGGGGTGGGGAGGCCTGGATCAATAGAGGGTCCTTTGAAGGAGAGCGACCTCATACAATAAGGGGCAGTAAATGATATCTCCCGGCTTACGCCGTGGCCTCGGACCTGTGTGGACAGTCGGACATGGGGTGAGGGGCCATCAATGGAGTGGTATTCATGCCGCGTGAACAATCCAGCGCAGAGGGGAGGTTTGTCAACAGAGGGGCATTCATGGGAGGAGAGGAGGTGTTGGTCAGGCGCTGGCGTGACTCCCAAGGACAGGGTCATGCAGAAGGGTCATGCTCCTAAGGAGGAGGGAGGGGGAGCCAGGGTGCGCGGAGGAGGCTTGCTGGGTCAGAGGGGCGCGCTGGCGATCGATCGTGGACAGGGAGACCATGATATCTAAAATGGCTGCCGTGCACGTAGTACATAGGTGACAAGCTGGCGCAGATGATGTTCAGATCGCAAACTAAAATTCCACAGTCCTCCCTTTTAACATGTCTCGCCAACTTGTCAGTTTGAATTTATCCCCATAAGGCCACGTATTTCTACTTCATAGAGGGGGCTCATGTGCTCATTTCGGAAGTCCAAAGTCTTTGGGCACATACAGTTAGAAACAAGGCCGAACAAAGGTGGCAGACATTGGATACCTAAGCAACACCCACATAATATCACAACAGGTACCAGCACGAAGGAAAACAACTTCCAACCCCAATTTTTCAAAGTGTCCCAAAACCAGCTCCCAAGCGACCATCCTTCCTGTTCTTGGTGAACCTCCGAGGAAAGTCTGTGGAGGTGTTCGATGGCTTTGTAGACTGAAGGCGAGTTGTCCACGTCTAGGACGAGTCAATTTTGAAGGGTCACAAGGCGGACCGCCTGAAGCTCCGCAGTGTTGTTGGCGAGGATACCAGCCGTGATGTTGATCGTTGTTTCTACTGCCTGGGTCAGGTGTCGGATAGCACGGCTGTTTGCCATTGGGCCCCACAGAGGAACAAGTCCCTTTGCTGCATCCAGGAACTGTGCTCCAGTGGAGTCGGCTTGTCCAAGGTCGTCCGCACGCCTCTGCCGGTGGTGGTTGGCAGGGGCTACATATGTGGGTGGAAGAACGAAGGCAATGTAACAGGTGCCCTTCCAACCTCTCGGGAGCCAGGTGTAAGCCTTGGTGCCACACACAAAGTACATATTCGGAGAAGCAACAAAAGAAGGGGGTTCAGCTGAGTCCAATGTTCTGGTGATTCGGCAGGCGCTGTAACCCACCAGCTGCGTTCCCTGGCCTTCGAGACACACGAGACCTGTGACATTGATAACAGACAGGGCCACAGTTAGAGTGGCGGTAGTTTGTTTTTGCAGATGAGTGAAGGTGGTTCTGGCTGGATTGTGGAGCACCTGTACTTCGACTCGTTCTTTGGCTGGAATGTCTTTGATGAAGGTGGCGCCTGCGAGCGCAGGACACAGGGCAGCTGGGGTTTTTCCTGTTTTGTTCAGCCAGAACCCAGAGTAGAAGTGTGACACTGTCCGGCTGGAGGTGGCGTTGTCCCTGTGGCTCTCTTGCATGAGGATCAACCAGGCGAGGCAAGAGCCGTGAACTGAGAAGGGTGAAGGGATGAAGGGGATGGAGTGTCCAGTGGCATGCGGGAGCAACCCGCAGATCCAACAGTTCGTAGCATTTGCAGCAAGGTTGTGTTGGTGCAACAGTTGCACGAAGGAATTGTTCCAGAATTCCCTGCGCCTTTCTCGGAGCTGAGGCGACAGAGAGATTAGGTGATGCTCTTTCAGGGGTGTTGGCTGTGCAGTAGGTAGCAATGTCTCATGAGCCGGTGTGCTTTCCTCCAGAATCCAGAAGGAGGTCATGAGGAGGAGGCAGAAGAGGAAGACAATGAAGAGTGCGATTGTCTTTGATTTGTGCAGGTTGTCAGTCTTTGGATTTCTATACTGGGTATTTCCTGTTGCTTCCATCAACTTCTTATCTGGCGCTTCCATCATCTTCCTATCTGGCGCTTCCATCACCTTCAAGGGGCTCGGTAGTGGGCAGAACCACAGACTTCGTTTAGCTTCTCTCCCGGCAACCCTTGATTGTGTGTAGGTCACCGTTCTGAGATTTAACTTAGTCCGTGGCCTACTTAGCCGAGACTCCCTCCTTTCGACGCAGGAAATACCCTTCTCTGGATGGCACAGTGGGATCAGAGAATTTTGCAAGTTCGAGTGCCTCAGTATCGGGATAACAGTCCAATATCGGTCGGTCCTTGCTCAGGAGCTCTTCTTGGGTGCTGACGTTTTCTGTCGTGGCCAGGTTTGCAGAGACCTTCCGGCAATGATGCGCGTGCAGCCAGTGCTTCTTCCCCTCCACTCGGAGTGCCGTTCGGGTGGTGATCAGCACTTGCCAGGGGCCCGTCCACCGAGGTTCCAGACTCTTGGTTCGCTGGAAATTTCGTATCAATACAAAATCTCCCGGTTGGATGTCGTGACCGGGGCCCCTGGAAGCATCGGGGATGGCCTGCTGCACCTGTTGATGAATGACAGACAACGTTTTAGTTAACTTGCACAAATAATCAGACAGTAGGACGTCCGGGACGTCATGAATGGAGGTCGGTTTGGGAGCAGTCCAGAGATTCATCGGTCGCCCAAACACGACCTCGTAGGGGGTCAGATGGTGCTTGGTGGGAGTGGAGCGCATCGATAACAAGGCCAGTGGGAGGGCATCCGGCCAGTTAAGTCCAGTGGTGGCCACTATTTTGGCCAGCTTCAGCTTTAGTGTGGCATTATGGCGTTCCACTAGACCAGCGGATTGGGGTGGAAGACCGCATGAAATCGTTGCTTTACCCCCAACCCCTTTAGGATTAGTTGGATAACCTCAGCTATGAAGTGGGGGCCATTGTCGCTCCATAAAATTCGGCAAAGGCCATAGCGAGGGAAGAATTCTTTCAGTAGTACTTTGGCAGTAGTCATGGCAGTGTTGTCACGGGTTGGATAGGCCTCTACCCATTTACTGAAGGCACATACAATGACTAGTACATACTTCAGGTTTTGGCATCTCTCTAGTTGGATGTAATCCATCTGAAGGACCTCAAAGGGGTGATTGGGGGTCCCAAACCCTCCCCGGGGCACTACAGTTCCTTTCCCGGGGTTGTGTTGCAGGCAGATAAGGCACTGCTGAACTAGACGTCTGGCTGAGTCAGGGATTTTGTCGTTATGCCAGACTTTGGAAATGAGTTCGATCATGGGTGCAGATCCTATGTGTGCGGGGGAGTGAGCCATTGTCAGTATGGGAATTAGATATGAGTCGGGCAGCAACCATTTGCTTGCATCCTTCGTTCGCCAACAGCCCTCCTCATCCTTCAAACCCACCCTTGCCCACTTAGTCAGCTCGTGAGGGGTGCTGGCCGATTGTATGTCTCTGATCATTATCCTTGTGTCACTCCATGTTTCTGCTTGTGACCTGGTCATGTACATGCGTGTCACCGTCCTATTCTCGGCTGTGGTTCGTGGAGTGATGTCGGCCAATGCATTCCCTTGTCCAACTAAGTCTGTCACCCTTTTGTGTGCCTGACATTTTATCACCGCTAATCGTTTGGGGAGGAGAACTGCTTCAATCAGAGCGGAGACTAGATCTCCGTGGAGGATCGGGGTGCCGTGGGACGTCAGGAATCCCCTCTCCCTCCACAGGAGCCCAAAATGGTGGACCACTCCGAAGGCATACTGGCTGTCCGTATATACGTTCGTGGTGGTCCCTGCGGCTATGATGCATGCTCGGGTGAGGGCTATCAGCTCTGCGGCCTGGGCAGATCGTTGTGTGATGCAGGCTGTCTCAACTACTGTTCGGGCTGTCGTTACTGCATAGGCAGCTGAAGTGATGCCATCTGGGAGTTTGATGCATGAGCCGTCTACCCATAGCTCTCCATCGGGGTCAGGAAAAGCAGTGTCTCGGAGGTCAACCCTACTCCTAGTTTGTTCGTCCGTGAGGGTCACACAGTCGTGGATGGGAGGAATGTCGGGGTCATTTTCAGGCAGGGGTAACAATGTGGCAGGATTCAAAGTCGTGCATCTCTTTAGTGTGATGTGGGGTGCAAGCAGAGTCAACTCGTACCCTGTCAGTCGTGCGCTAGTCAGGTGCTGGGTTTTGGTCTGGTTCAAGAGGGTGTCGACTGCATGGGGTACTAGCACTGTGAGAGAGTTGGAAAGTACAATTCCCTCGCTCTGACGGATAGAGACAGCAGCGGCGGCTACTGCTCGAAGGCAGGCAGGCAAAGCTCTGGCTACAGGATCAAGAGTGGCGGAGAAGTAGGCACAAGGGCGCTGCTTAGGACCAATTGATTGAGTCAGGACAGACAATGCGCATCCCTCCCTTTCGTGGGTGAAGAGGGAGAAGGGTTTGGAGTAATCCGGCGTTCCGAGGACGGGCGCTGAGCAGAGTGCATCCCGTAATTCCTTAAAGGAGGCTTGACACTCAGTGGTCCAAGGAAGCGGGGAGGGGACATCTTTGGTCAGTAGGGCAAGTAATGGTTTCACAATGAGGCTGTAATTAGGCAACCACTGTCTGCAAAAAGAGGTTAGGCCAACCAAAGAGCGGACCTGCTTTTGTGTTTTCGGGATGGGGGTATCTAGGATGGTTTGGATTCGGTCGGGTGTAAGTTTCCTCCCTTCTTTGGACAGAAGATGGCCTAGGTAAGTCACCTGTGGCTGACAGAACTGTAACTTCTTTTTGGAGACTTTATGGCCATTCTCTGCAAGAAAGTGTAGGAGTTGGACGGTGGCTGTCGTTGCAAGCGGGGTGGTGTCAGCCGCCAAAAGGATATCATCGACATATTGGATCAACACCACTCCCTCTGGTAGCTGGAAGGCATCCAGCTGTCTTTTGAGGGCCTGGCTATAAATGCTGGGACTTTCAGTGTACCCCTGGGGAGCTCTACAAAATCGGTACGAACGGGATTTTAAGGTGAAGCCGAAGAGATAACGGCTGTCTGGATGAATGGGGATAGAGAAAAACGCGTTCTTAAGGTCGATAACAGTGAAGGTGGTGGCAGTGGACGGGATGAGGGTCAGAATGGTGGTGATATCAGAGACCACAGGATATTGGGGTACAACCACTTTGTTAATCTCTCGCAAGTCGATGATGAAGCGGTACGCTTTCTCATCTCCTTCACCTTGCTTCTTAACAATAGGTAGGATTGGGCTGTTGCAGACGTTGCTAACCACCTCTTCAACCACTCCTGCATCTACCAGAGACTGAATGATCGCTACCAGTGCCTTCTCACCCTCTGACGATATCCGATATTGCGGGAGTTTCGGGAGCATAGCGTCCTGTCGTACAGTTATGTGAATAGGATCAATCATCATTCGCCCCACATCAGAGTCATTTTTGGCCCACAGGTACGGAGGCAGGGTGTCAAGCAGGGACAGGTCAGCGTCAGTTACGGAGCACATGTGTCGTGGGGGAGGGGATCTGGGCATGTCTGGGTTGTCGTACAGGATGACTCGTATTCCATCTGGGGAACACCTAATGGTAGCTCGAAAATGTTTCAGTAAGTCAATACCCATAATGGCGTCAGGGGAGTTGGAGGAGAGTAGAAATGTCGCGTCAGTAGTGTTGTTTTCTAGGTCAAAGGTAATAGGTACGGACAGGGGGTTAGTGGAGGGCGTCCCATCGAAACCTATCGACGTTATGTGTGAGCCAGACAAGGGTGCCCTTGGAATCAGTCGTTTTGATAACACACTACGTGTCGCCCCAGTGTCTACCAAGAATGGAGACTCTGTACCCAAGACCTTAGCGGTGACATAAGGACCTTGCTGGTCAACACAGAGCTCGACTGGATCCCTCCCTTGCCCCTGGCAGTCCTATGCAAAGTCGGGGGGCTGTTCACCTTCGGACAGCTGATATTGGTTCTGTCGGGGATGGTCAAACGTGTTCAGTCTCCCTGATCTGTCATTGCTGGTGTCGTTGGTGTGCCCTCGTCCCTGTACTCTATTCCTCGGACCACCTGCCACATCCCTGGAATCCCTATTTCTATTCATTTCTAGCAGAACCGGACACTGGAATTTCCAATGGCCGAGCCCTTTGCAGAAGGCGCATTGGTCATTGCTAACGTCTCTACGTCCAGTGTGGGGTGCTGGGGTGTGATCTTTAGGAGGTAGATCTCTGGGGGTGGTTGATTGGTAGTTCCCCCTTTGGTGTTCCCGTCCTAGCGCTATACCCTGTATCTGGGCTATCATTACCCTTTCCTTTAAATCTTTCTTCTTTTTCTCGGACGCCCTATCATTCTCATTCTTTTGGTGCTCGTAATACTGAGCCATCTGAAGGATAGCTGCGGGTTTGGAGGCCCCCCAACTACTCTCACTCGTCTGCAGTTTTTGGGAGACTTCTTGTGTTAGTCCCTTTACATAATTTTGCACAAACAGGTGCTGTCCGGTTGCGGTGGTCATGTCTTGGCCACTGTAGTCGGAGAACACTGTCTCAAATCGGGAGAAGTATTCTGACACATCTTCCTGGGGTTTCTGTCGACAGGCCGTGACTATCGACCAGTCTACTTTTCTTTCCGGGACCAGGGTTTTTAACTTCTGGACCAGTTTGTCTGGGAGTTCCAGTATGTCCTTCACTGGTTTACTCCCCGGCTCTCGCTGTCTATCTAGTTTACCGAGTTGGTCCCAGGTATGTCCAAACAGATCCGTGTGGTCAACCTTCCGGATTTGCTTCCACACATCAGCTGGCAGGCATAACCCAAAGAACAAGTCAATATCTGCTAAAGTCATTATTGTCGAACCCAAGGCTGTGCCTAATTCGGTATAAAATGCCATCGGGTTCTTTCTTAAGTCGGGCAGGGTTTGCTTAAAGGTTAGGATGTCCTGTCGGTCCCATGGTTGGTAAACCCAATTGTACACAACCCTCCCCTTTGCATTTTCATTATTAATATCATCGCTCGTTCCCTGGCCCCGTGGCGGGATCCAGTAAGGAGCCGCTTCTCTGATAGGCATCATAGTATTGGCTACTTCTGCCGAGGTTGTTTCAGGGACCGTAACCTTGGCTTCTGGTTTCTGTTCCGCGAGGTGGCGGAAGACCTCAAGCATTTGCATGAAGAGCTCCGTCGCCTCACGTTCAGTCCCATCTCCAACATCAATCTTCCTATACAGTGTTGTTAGTGTAGTGGGACCCTTACTCTGATACCTATCTTCATACGCGTTCAGGGTGTGGTAGCTGAATCGCAAAATGAAATGCCGTCTGTGGCTGTCGGCATGTGAATTATATACGCTCATTGTGTATTCTTCGCTCTCCCTTCGTTCTACCGATGTCTTTGCTATTTCGTTGATCCCATCCCGCTCATCTTTGCTTAACCTACTTAACCTGGCTGATGATTGTTTGCTAGCCTCGGGGTCGTCTGACGAAGTTGTTAATATGGTTGGTGCGGAGGCCGTGAGGGCCGGTGCACTAGCACTAGGGTCACTTTCACTCACACTCGGGGCTTGCAGGTTTTGTTGGCTGGGAGCATATGGAGGGGGCATGTAGATGATTGGGGGACCTAACAGTAACTCATCGTTTGCCCGTTGTTTGGAGGGTAGTTCAGGGTAGAGCGCAGAGGGGGTCCTAACAGGACATTGGCCTGTTGACCCTGATTCTTGGTTTTGTGTAGCTTCTTTTCTTTCTTTTATTTCTTCTTCTAGTTGTTTTGCGGCTAGGTGGGCTGCCTTTCGTAGTTCTTTCCCTATCTTTGCTTCTTCTCTTTTCTTTCGTTGTTCCGTTTCCTTGCGCCACATGCCGATACTGTCGAGCATAGTGGGCGTGGTCTTATTCTTCTGGAGCGCTATTTCTAATGTTTTTATTTTATTTTCACTAAAGGAACCTATCAGTGGCCACTGACTTTCAGGGTTCTTTTTCGTATATTTATGCCATAGTCTAGTGTAAGCTATAGCGACTAGTCCATACTTAGTGAACATGTCCTTATTAGGGGTGCCCTCCAGTGGAGCTGGATGGTTCATCTCTAATAAGCGGTCCGGGCTAAACAGGCTACCAACCAGTGGGGAGAAGATAGGCATGACGGTTTACACCGGGGACAAAAGTCTGCACTACCTATCTTATCACGGCGGGCAAAGACTAGACAGAATATTTCTATTCTCCGTTGTTTGCCGGCGGTGAATACCTCAAACGAACCAATACCGAATAATCGGCCAATCAAACAATTCAGTGGGGAGAATAAGTGGGCACGAAAAGTTATCGCTACCCACTCTTTCTCTACCTGCAAAGAGAGACCTTGTTCTTTCCTGTTTGCAGACAAAGAATCTCCAGACAATAATCCACGAACGACAGTTCGGGAAACAGTGGGGGAGGAAGATAGGCACGACGGATTACAACGGGGGCAAAAGTCTGCGTTACCTATCCTTCACTGTTTGCAAAGAGAGAGCCTGTTTGTTTTTCCCCGTTTGCAGACAGCGAATCTCCAGAGGTTTCAACAAAGCGTAATACTAGTATTATCCAAACAAACAATTTTCCTCAATTCGTCGTGTTTACACGACCTTACCCGGACCGCATGGACGGTTTCCTGTCCCCTGGATCCAGCGCCCGACAGTCCTCTCTCCTTCGTGATGTTCGCGGCACTCCTGATGGTTCCCAGTCAGGACCGTAGATCACTCGAGAGAGGTCTGTTCAGAACTAGTGAAGGTCGGATGATCGGCTGTCAGACGAGGGTCTATCGGACATGAGCTCTTCCCGATCGTTGCAGTCGTTCACTCTGTCATCGGGACCTCTCCCACTGGATCCACGTGTCGCTGATGGGCCCCACGCTTTGGGACGCCAATTGTAGAAAAAGGTAGGGCTAGGACCTTTCTCAAGATTTGCCCGGCGCTAACCGCCCTTGTACCATTCAAGTTTATCAAGCAATGAGGCAGGCGCCGGAGACCAGAAGGCAGGAAACAGAAGTTTTATTCCGACGGAGCAGAACACATCAGATCAGACAACAAGGTATCGTCTCGAGGTGCTCTAACAGCCTCTCGGAGGCCTGGCCTCTTATACACTGGTTTATGGCATGTGACCTTCCTTTATTACAATAAGAACTTTGTAAAGCAAGAAAAAGACATCCCCGTAATCCTCGTGTTAATCCCACCCCCATATACCTTCACAATAGAGGTCCTCAACCTGCTGATAAGAGGAGGGGGTCATCACGCAGCTGAGTGTTTCGTCGAGTCTTAGGATGTGTGCGCCTGATCATATCACAGGGGGTGGGGAGGCCTGGATCAATAGAGGGTCCTTTGAAGGAGAGCGACCTCATACAATAAGGGGCAGTAAATGATATCTCCCGGCTTACGCCGTGGCCTCGGACCTGTGTGGACAGTCGGACATGGGGTGAGGGGCCATCAATGGAGTGGTATTCATGCCGCGTGAACAATCCAGCGCAGAGGGGAGGTTTGTCAACAGAGGGGCATTCATGGGAGGAGAGGAGGTGTTGGTCAGGCGCTGGCGTGACTCCCAAGGACAGGGTCATGCAGAAGGGTCATGCTCCTAAGGAGGAGGGAGGGGGAGCCAGGGTGCGCGGAGGAGGCTTGCTGGGTCAGAGGGGCGCGCTGGCGATCGATCGTGGACAGGGAGACCATGATATCTAAAATGGCTGCCGTGCACGTAGTACATAGGTGACAAGCTGGCGCAGATGATGTTCAGATCGCAAACTAAAATTCCACACCCCCTTTTAGATCAGAGGCCACCGAAGTCATCTGCGGCGTACCACAAGGATCATCACACAGTCCCACCCTCTTCAACGTGTACATGAATCCCCTCGCATCCATCGCGCGCCAACACAACCTCAACATCATCTCCTACGCAGACGACACCCAGTTGATCCTCTCCCTCACCAAAGACCCAAACACCGCCAAAACCAACCTACACGAAGGGATGAAAGAAGTAGCCGAGTGGATGAAGAACAGCCGTTTAAAGCTGAACTCGGACAAAACGGAAATCCTCATCTTAGGATCATCCCCCTCCGCCTGGGACGACTCATGGTGGCCACCGGCCCTGGGAAACGCACCCATACCAACGGACCACGCACGTAACCTGGGCTTCATCCTGGACTCCTCCCTCTCGATGACCAGACAAGTCAACGCCGTCTCATCATCATGCTTCAACATCCTACGTTGGATCCCCACCGAAACAAGAAAGACGGTCACTCATGCACTGGTCACAAGCCGACTGGACTACGGAAACACCCTTTACGCCGGAACCACAGCCAAACTACAGAAAAAACTCCAACGCATCCAAAACGCCTCAGCCAGACTCATCCTAGACATCCCCCGCCAAGACCACATTTCCGGTCACCTGAAAGACCTCCACTGGCTCCCCGTCAACAAGAGAATAATGTTCCGTCTCCTCACCCACGCACACAAAGCCCTCTACGACCTAAGACCCGAATTCCTCAACACGCGCCTGTCCTTTTACACCCCCACCCGCCAACTACGATCATCCAATCAAGCCCTCGCCGCAATCCCACGCATCCAAAGATCCACCATGGGGGGAAGATCATTCTCCTACTTAGCGGCCAAGACCTGGAATTCTCTCCCCATCCACCTCCACCTTACACAGAACCACCTCTCCTTCAGAAAACAACTAAAAACTTGGATATTCGATAAGTAAAGTACCCCCCTCCCTCAAGAGCCTTGAGACCCTCTGGGTGAGTAGTGCGCTATATAAATTTTAAACTTGAACTTGAACTTGAACTCAAGTTCCAGCTCATAAACATATACCCCATGATTTCCAGTAGAGTTCATCCTGCCGCATCAGGCTGTTCACAGAGTATGTCCCCTCCAGTGCCCGACTTGTAATACAAATGATGCCTAAAACATTTCCCCTCAACGTTCCCCTCAAACAGTCCCCCCGCGAGCAAAATATCAGCAACAACCATACACGCCAATATGCCCTTACACTGCTGGTGCCAGGATGTGCACAGCCACCCCATTTGCCCAACGAGGCAAATTCACTCAAGAAACAATAAAAATATTTCCCCCCATCCCAACTCCCTGCCAGACCCATTATCTATGCAAAGAATACCGGGCTCGACTAGGCGGCCCAAATCCATACTCACTCATCTCCCTGTCCACATTCACACTTCCCCCTTCACTCATACACTACTCATAGGGAGGAAACCCCCTGTAAAGGATAAGTCACACGGTCATGTCACACGATCACTATACACTGGAGTGGACCCAACGCGGTCCGAGGACCCGGCATATGCCGAACATGAATTTCACTCAATCCATAGGTCCCTTCAAGAAGGATCCTCCGCCTCGGGTGTCTTAGTCCCCCCAGTCTCTGGGATCACCGGAGCGGTGAGTGACATTTCCCTGCCGTGACCTGCAGTGTATCCGGGACCAGTATGGCTTCGGGCTCATGAGGCTTCAAGGACCCGGACTCGTCTTCAGCATCAGACGGGGCCAGATGTAGCGCCCCATCATCCCCCACTGTGACTCTGCAGCGCTCCTCACTCCCTGCGGCCTCGGAGCGTCGTCGTCGTCTGTTGGGGCGTGAGAAAGTAAATATTTAATATATTAATGAATATAAATTAAATATCAATACCAATAAAAAATTAATTAAAAGTAAATACCAATTTAATACAATATAATAATTAATCAATTAAAAAAAGTTAATTATTAAAACTCATTAACTATTAATACAAGTTAATTACCAATTTACAATTAATTAAAAAATAAAATGTAATTACCAATTAATTCAAAATAAATACCAATCAATAAATAAAAACATTTAATTAATTACAATTAAATAACTTTCCACCCTATTCCCCTATAAACCCACAACCCGCTACGGAAAATAAATAAATTAAATTCACTTAATTATAAATTAATCCATTAATAAAAATGATTTACCAATTAAAAATTAATTAACAGTTTTTTCAAAATAAATAACAATATATAAATTAAAATATTTAATTAATTAAAACTAAATTACTTTCCACCCTATTCCCCTATAAACCCACAACCCACTACAGAAAATAAATTAATAAAATATACATAATTATCAATTAATAAAAATGAATTAAGAATTAATTAATTACCAATTAAAAATTCATCAACAATGTATTCAAAATAAATACTAATAAATAAATTAAAATATTTAATTAATTATAATTAAATTACTTCCCACCCTATTCCCCTATAAACCCACAACCCGCTACAGAATTAAATTACGCAAAAATTAAATAACATAAAATGAATTACTTAAAATAAATTACAAAAAAATATACACTTTGCACACATATACTAACATACAAAAGACTTAAAAAAATTCGATATTATTAAAAATTCGATCATTTTAATTACCTATATTATATACTTCGATATTTTGACTTTCTATATTTATAAAAATCGATATTACATTACTTACCTTAAAAACTATATTTTTGATGACTATATTCTGTCCATTCGATATTTTGTCCATTCTATATTTTGAAGTCGATATTTTTGTAATTCTATATTTTGTACTTGATATTTTGTCTGTTTACCCTCACATATATACTCACTTGACCCAAAAACGAATGCATTCTGAATAATATTCCACCATCGTTGGTCAACGTTGGTTCCTGACAAACTGATTCCATATCTGAGGCTCACAGTGCCGAAGCTCTGTAAACATTGATGTCAATTGTTTTAATAAATGTATATAACTTTACGTAAGACATATTTTACTTTGCATCGTTCCTCTCCATCTGCTCCCTGGTACTTAGCTGATCTGGCCTCAGTCAAGAGAAGATTGAGTAGACTGGCAGTTGAAGTAACATTTGGAAGATAAACAGATTTATGAACAAGAGCTCAAAAATTATAATAACATTCTCAAGAAAGTAGGAAGCAAAATAACCCAATAAAGAGGATTTTTCAATTTACACGACTCTGGCAAATCCTGAAGCACTTACTCTGTCATCACAGCATCACAAACTCTATGTTCTAAGTAAGCTAATTTTTTCCTCAGAAATACTTGTCACCTTCGTTTGTCCTTTTCTGCTGTTACCAACTCAGACTCAACTGCTGATTCGGTTACTCCCCTCATACTTTCTGTCTGTCTCATCATCTTGGACAGAATTCTGACCAGTAACTATGGATTTTATTGTTTCTGAAGGTAATTTTTTTTAGCTCAAGTTAGTCCCTTGGCCTCTACCATGCCAACATTCTTAACATTATATCAGCTGGGGCAGCTCAAATGCACATCTCTCTTTCAAGGGATCGGGCAACAGATTTCTGTAAAATAGCGTCCATAATTCTACCTATAATATAACAGCCCTTCATGTGCGCTGTCCAGCATTGTGTATCTTCTAAAATGTTACTAGCGGAAGGTCTTTCGTCATTGGCCATATGTCCGGGGTGCTCTGGAATGACAGGGCCTACTAATGTGGCAAAGGTGTGTCATCGTAACACATACATTAAATATCACTTGATAAACTGTATTGATCGAGATTACTAAGGGTCTCATTAAGTGCGGCGGCCAGATTGGTTGCAGGTACTAAAAGAAATGCGCACATCTCCCCTGTCTTAAAATCACTAAACTGGCTACCCTATGAAGCAAGAATACAGCTATAGATTGCCTACCTATCACACAAAGCCCTCCATTTCAAAATCCCAGTTATCTAGCGCAAAAGCTGGAACTATCAGGAGGGGGAAGACCCTCTAGGAGTGCTAACTCCATCCTCCATCTTGCGCAAAAGGAGAACGTGTCACCAAACTTTCCCCGCTCTTCACCAAAGATCTGGAACTCTCTCCCACCAGGAATACGGAGAATCTCCTCCAAAGTTGCTTTCAAAGTGGAAGTAAAAAGATTCCTTATGAACAAGTTCTTACCTTAATAGGGTGCTGGATTGTCTGCTCTAATGCATTGGACTCACACCTTCAAGCCCTGCGCTGGATGTTATTCTTGGTTTTCTTTTCCTTCTCGAATCATTTGCTCCCCTCCTAGTTCGCTATGTACCAGTTGTTATCTTACTCTTTGTCGACCCCTTGCATTTGTATCCATTCTTGTTCTGTGAGTTCTTTTTTGATATGTGCTCTGTTTGGTATCCCAATTTGACACATGTACTGCAACTTTTACCTTCCTCTCCCTCCAATTGTAAAGCGCTCTGATAACCGTTAGGATCATGTTCACGCTATATAAAACTTTATAAATAAAATAAATAAATAAAATATATACACCAATACTCAAATATACTAGTTTAAAACATATGTAGTTACTCATAAAGACACTATTGAGACAGTCATTCACTCACTAACACACCCATACACACACTCATCCACCTACACAGTCCTGCACACATACTGTTTTCAACACATACAAACAGTGAGTCACTCATTCACGCATCTATGCACTAAGTAATACCCCCACCGAACCATACAGACACTCAGACACTCATACTGATACTCAAAAACCAACTAATAACCCATATAGACACTTATGGAGCTACTCACCAACCCAGGCAGCCACTTATACACAAGGTCCATTAGGATGGCGGGCGGAAACAGTCCGCCGGCCTCCCTAACGGAGATCGGGACCGCCCGCCTAAAGGGCGGGGGTCCCGACATTGGCATTAGGATGCGCCCGCCACTGTGGCGGGCGCATTCCTCAAAGTAACATTGTGGCGGGCGGTGCTCACTGCACCGCCCCCCACAATGTTAAAAAGAAATGCACGCATTTGCATACTCGAAGCGGCAGGCACCGCGCGGTGCCTGCCGCTGCGATTATGCAAATGCAGGGGGGTACCACAGGTACCCCCCCGTGTGCCACCCCCCTTTGCCCGTCACTCTGGGGGCCCACAGGGGCCCCCCAGAGTGAACACCGCATGCCTTTCCGTGGCGGCATTGCCGCCACGGAAAGGCATTGAGAAATGCCTATTCTAATATGGCTGGCGGTGTCTGATAGACACCGCCACCATGTTATCCCTTTTCCGCCCCGGCCGCTATGCGACTGGGGCGGAAAACAGGCGGGCGGTCTTTCCGACCGCTGCGGTCCCCTCCGCCATCGTAATATGGCGGGGGGGAATGCAGGGAAGGATGGCGGGTGGATTGCCTCCGCCAGGGTGGTGGTGGCCACCGCTACCCTGGCGGAGGCAATCCGCCCGCCATCCTAATGGGCCCCAAAGTGAGAGACTGATACAGACATTTACATATTTAAACAGTACTCACTAACCCATGTATTCACTAAGATACACTTAATCAGTCAGTTATACAATGAATTTTACGAAAAGAAAATCATCCATTTAGACACATATACCCATTTATTCTTTCATCGACCTTGAGATATACAAATATAAATATATTTAATTTTCAGAAAAACACAGTGATGTAATCAGTGATGCCATTTGAGATGTCATCAGTGATGTCATGTGTGATGTCACTGACCATGTCATGAGTAATGTAATATGTGACGTCAGCAGTGCATTGCGGGCGCGCAAGTTATAGTTAGCTGAACTAACTATAACGGGGGAATTTCTATAGTTTTGTACGAGTGAAATGGCCAACTAACTAGAACGCCTGTGAAACCCATGGTTTTTTCAATCAATTTCAAAGGTTTTTTAAATGCTAATTTCTAACTATAATGTGTCTGAAACCTATGGTTTTTTCAGTGAATTATAAATGTTTTTCAAATGCTACTTTCTAACTATAACGTGCCTGAAACCTATGGTTTTTTCAGTGAATATATATATATATATAGGTACTTCTAGTTAGGACCTAGTTTCCATAAGAATTTTTTTTTGTTTTGCTAATAACTTTTTTGCTGTTTGACGAATCTTCATGAAAGTTTCAAACATTGTTTGCCAGTCACTTTCAGCTGCAGTCTGGAAAGTTCTGGGTAATTCGTCAAGCGGGGGCCGAAAAAGGGGGTGTCCTAAGACGCGTTTTCCCCATGCAATTTCCCATAGGGATTGTAGACACGACTACAGCCCAAACTGCTAATCATAATTACAACAAATTTGGCAGAAAGCCAGATCTTGGTCCAGAATGAGTGCTTTTTGTAATTTGGTGTAAATCTGTTCAGTAGTTTTGGAGTTATTAAAGTAAAAAGATGTATATATGTCTAGAGACACAGCTCCACTGTGGAGGATCCGTGATACATTTGCCAACAGCAATGCTGTGATTGGCTATCTGCAACCTGAGAGAAAAGTTGCGGTTACCATTTTGTCAATTGGGACATGGTTCCCGGGGAGGAGGGATAAGGTGTAAATAGGATATAAGTCTTCAGGATAGAGGTATCTTGACCCCAGGGGACTGATAAAGGGGTCTGTGAGGGACCCCTCTAGTCAAAGAGATCCGCAGATCCACTGCTGTGCTCAGCATGGCCCCTGTGTGAATCTTTGGCAGATCCACGGATCTAGATCCAAATAAAAAAAAATACACCCACTCACAGACCAACTCACACACTCGCTTACACATCGACACCCACACAACCACTTACACACCCACTCGCCACTCATATACCTACTGACAAACCCAGAACACCACTCACACACACAGCCACTCACACACCCATACAGCCACTCACAAACCCACTTAGAGACCCAGAGAACCACTCACACACCCATTCAGAGACCCAGAGAACCACTTAAACACCCACCCACTCACAGATCCACACAGGCACTCCCACTAACACACTCATGTACATACCGATGCGACCACTCACACACCCACTCAGAGACCCAGAACACCACTCACACACCCACATAGACACTCACACACCCACTTACACATCCACACAAACACTCAGACATCCGCTTACACATCCATACATCTACTCACACAATGGTTTGCATCTTTAAAGTAGAGTTATGCAATCTGGAGCCTAAAGTTATTGCAAATGTGAAGTTCATGTAGTTAGGGTTTGTGTACAGTTGGGAATTTCTCTACTTTGACTAGAATTATATTCCTGGAGGAATAGGTCAGGGATAACAAGCTATTTCCAAGTGTGATGCAAAGCTTGATACGGTTGTGTGGATACATGGAGAGCTGTTAACGTTGTTATAAAGGTAGCATTACATTTTATTGTTTGATTAATTACTATTATTACAAGTTCATAAAATGTTTACAATCCAATACATTATTATTAAAAACACCATTGTAACTAGTAAGGAAAGGGAGAAGTTCAGTAGCATACATTAGGTCCGCTATTGAGTAATAGTTAGTCCATTGGATAAAGCTTAGTAGGTGCTATGCACAATAACTTTTTTAACATGCACATTAATTGGGTATATTCACCATTCAGACTCTGGATTAGTGCTTGCCTGCACGTTCATACTTCCATTGTTTTTAGATAAGCTCATTGCAGCGATTTCCCAGCTTCTAGTAGCTCCGGGTAGGTGTGTAGAATGTGCAATAACACAAAACCTTATTACTATTTAATGCCTTGGTGGTAAGTTAAGTCAGTGCTTGGTACAAACACCTTTTACCACTGTTATGTAAGCACGTTTTCTGGAGGTGGTAATGTGTGACAAACATGTTTATGCATATTTAATGCCTGATATTTTGTTGTGGTGGTAATATGTTCTTTTGTTTGTGCAGCATTAATGAGATGTGATGTTGTAGTGTTGTTGTTAAAACTGAGGATCTCTTGTTGGCAGTGGCTTGCACTCTGTCCAAGTAGGGACCCTTATTATAGTCAGGGTAAGAAGATTACACAGCTAAGATAACCGCTGCTCATCCCCTTAGTAGCTTTGCATAAATATTCAGGATTATGCCTGAGGCAATGTGTAAAGCATTTGTACAAACACACACAGCAATACAGTGAATACACTACAAAATGACACCACTTTAGAAAAATAACCCATATTTATCAGAATCAAACAAGACCAAAATGACAAAAATCCAACATACACAAGTAAAGTTATCACTTTTGAAAGGTTCAAAATAGTTCAGGCCATAGGAAACCTATGGATGCATCACTTTAGTCACAAGGTACCTGGTATGCGGTATCAAAGACAAAAACAGGCGCAGGGGAGGTGAGACACCGGAAAAGCGAAGCGATGCATCATTTCCTTACTCCCAGGTGAGACGATGTGTCGGTTTATTACTGCCAGGGAAGGTGATGCGTCAGTTACTTACTGTCAGGGGGTTGAAGCGTTGGTTCTTTACTGTGTGGTGAGGTGATGCACCGATTTCCAGACACGCAACCTCAGTTCCTTACTGCTAGAAAAACTTGGCATACAAGTGCAATGCGTGGCAAATCTGGATGTGCTGGGTCAATGCACCAGCGCAAAAACAGGTCCTGCGTCGAGTTCCAAGCCGCGGAGCAGGTGATGCGTCAATTTCTTCAGCCTCACAGCAGGGCCTGCACCATAGTTTGAGCTGGTGCCACGGATGTTGGTAACAGTGCTCGGGACTCAGGCTGCAGTGATCTTTCCACCCCTGGCAGGCGCTGCACTGATTCCTGGCCACACTGCAGGGATGCATTGCTTTTTCAGTCACACGGTGATGTTGTGTCCGGAAAAACAGCCCTGGAGGTTGATGCATGGATTCTCTTGAGTCCTTTCCTCCAAGGGCCCAGAACTGGTATTGGCACCACTTGGGAGGTCAGAACTCCCAGTAGAGGAGTTCAGGGACTGCAGCTGAAGTCTTTGATGGTCCTTAGAATTCTTAGCAGGAGGCGAGCACACACAAGCCCTTGGAGGACTTTGGCAAGTAGGATACAGAAAGCAAAAGTCCAGTCCTTTCACTGCCCAAGACAGAAGCGGCAAGCAGTAGACCAGGACAACACTGCAAAAAGTAGAGTGGCAGTTCCCCTCCTACAGCTTCTCCAGCTCTTCTTTTTGCCAGAATCTCCTCTTAGTCTAGAGTTTTTCTGAAGTTATGGTGTCACAGCTCCAGTACTTACACCAGTTTCTGCCTTTGAAGTAGGCACACTTCAAAGGAAAGTCTCTGTAGTGTACAAGATCCTGCCTTTCCCAGACCAGGCTCCAGACAGCTTTGTGAGAGGAGAGGCACAATCCTAGTCATGTATCAGTTACAACTCCTCCCACCACTCTAGCTTAGGAAGACTCATCAGCATGGTGATGGGCCATCAGGATATGCAGGACACACCTCAGCTTCCTTTGGTTGAGTGTCTAGAGTGAATTCACAAACAGCAGAACTGTCACCCTCCCTACAACAAGGATTCCACAAGCAGGCAGAGGCACAGAATGGTAAAGCATTCAAAGATTTATTTTGAAATGGTGAGTTCCGAGACCGCAAACTCCAAAACTCTATCTCTTCCCAATTGGAAGTTTTACTTGTAAGACATTACAAGGCAGCTCGAATGATAGCCTTTGGGAGAGATAGTCCTTGCAGTAGTGAAAAATTAAATGAGTAGTATTTCACTATAAGGACATGCAAAACACCCCAGTACATGACACCTTTCACATACACTGCACCCTGTTCATGGGGCTTCTTGGGCCTACCATGAGGGTCCCTTACATGTAGTAAAAGGGAAGGTTTGGCCCTGGCAAGTAGGTGACATGACCGTTTAAAACTGCACCCAGAGACACTGCACTGGCAGGTCTGAGACATGTTTGCACTGCTACTCATGTCGGTGGCACAATCAGTGACACAGGACTACTAGTAACATTTGATTTACAGGCCCTTTGAACACCTGGTGCACTTTAATAGAAACTTACCAATAAACCAGATATGCCAATTATGGAAATCCAATCACAGTCACAATTTACTCAGGGAGCACTTGCACCTTAGCACTCATCAGCAGTGGTAAAGTTCCTAGAAATCTAAACCTAGCAAAAAGCACACAGTCAAAAACAGGTCAGAAGCAAAAATAAACAGGGGAAAAACACGCCAAAGATGCTAGGTCTCACAGTTGCACTGTGGTTGTTGTGGTTTGTTCTGCTTTGACTTATATGCTATGTCCTGTTATGTTTTAATTGTGTTATTATGTTGTTTTGTGTGTATTTTGTTCACTATACATATATCAACAAATGCTGCTACATTTCTAGCCCAATATAGAAAAAGCAAGCGTAACCCCACATTTGCGAGAACCTGGGGTAATGTAATATGTTTGCATAAACAATGCTTCAGAGGGAAAGAAATCTCTTTTGAAGTGTCACCAGTCGGGAAAAAAATGCACATATAAATCTGGTTCAAAACGTTGTCAACAATCAGACTTAAATGCATTTCTTCTAGTTTAAATAAAACAGGAGTCATTTGTCTTTTTAAGTGATGCACTGTTTATTTCTTCTACCGCACCCCACTGCACCTTCTTTTCACTAAAAAGCATGAGCACTAGTTCTTGTTGATTTACAGTATATATCTCAAGAATGTTTAGCAAATAGAATTGCCTTTCTGCTAGAAAAACACTTGTCTCTGTAATAAAAGATTTATATGTGCATTTTTTGGCTGGTGAAACTTCAAAAGAGATTTATTTCACTGTCAACCAATGTTTATACAAACACATTTCCAACCCAAAGCAGCATATGTCTTTAAAGCTCCCCTGGCAAGCAATCTTTTACCACTGTCTAAGATGGTCAAATAGCGCTACTCCAGTTCAACTATTTAAGACACCAATCAGCCCAAAACTAAGAAAGAGTCTTAACTTTGCTCGCCCAGGGCTCACTTTATGTGATACAGCCCCAGATCTTGGCTTAGAAATTCACATTCTAATTTATTCCAGAATCTGTGTATTGATGTGCTATGACTCTAGTTTTCCAAACGCTTTGAAATGCATGGAAAGAATGGGGACACAGAGCTTGTAGAAATGTGCTATAATGTATTTGTGTGTTGATATAAAAGGTCAACTTTTGTTAAATTCTAGAAAAATACTCTGAACTCATTTGCATGTAAATTGCAAATGCAAATTGTTGCGGTTTAAATTATTTTACAATGATATATACCTTATAAACTGCATTTGCTTTGCCTTTATTATTATTTATTAGATTATTATGTTAGTTCCATATTTTTATGTTGCATTCATCAGTCTACAATGCATTGCATACATAATGCATATTTTATATCTGTTGTAAGTAATAAATAATTCCTCGCTGATTTGCACACTTTGCCGAGTGATATTTAGAGAACCGATTATAGGAGAAACAGGGATTTTCAGGCTATTTTAAATCAGAAAAAAATACTTACAAGCAATCCAAATGGAACTTATTTACAAAGTCAATGACTACTACTTAGGTGGCAGCTTCTATAGCAATTTTACAACACAGTTTCACAATTCTTGTATATCTAGCACTGTGACAGGAGGAATAAAACATTACCAACACTGCACCCGTTCCTACATGGCCCCAGCCTAATACACTTCAGCGTCGATGCACACGAGTAAAAAAGAGCGAGAAGGCATGAGTTGAAAAGAAAAGAAAACTGAAGTGAGATAGAGTAGACAGGAAAGAAAGAATAGATAGGCGGAGGTGAAGAAAGACTATAAAAAAGAGAAGAAAGACTAATAGTTGCTCATTAGGAGATGAGACCAGATAAGCATGTGGAGAGGATCACCGAGATCTGAGGAACAGGAGAAGCAAACAAGCAACACCACACTCAGTTTGGTTATCAAGAAAGGGGGTAATAGTTCTGGAGTTACGCTGCTAGTATTGTCTTGTTGGCGATATTGATTGTTTACCCTATGAGATCGGTACACAGACAAAATATCGAGTTTTAAATATCGATATACAATAATATCGAAGTTTAAATATCGATGGGACAAAATATCGAAGGTAAGTAATATCGACAGTCTTAATATCGATATTAGTATGATATCAGTAATATCGAAGTTTTAAATATCGATATACAATAATATCGAAGTTTAAATATCGATGGGACAAAATATCGAAGGTAAGTAATATCGACAGTCTTAATATCGATATTAGTATGATATCAGTAATATCGAAGTTTTAAATATCGATGTCAATAATATCGAAATAAATAACTTCGATGTTACTAATATCAATTTTTATATAAATTTAGTGTATATCATATTGTATTTATTATGTTTTATTATTTATCTTTAATGTAATTTAATTAAATATTGTCTTTTACTACTGTAGCGGGTTGTGGGTTTATAGGGGAATAGGGTGGGAAGTAATTTAATTATGTTAAATTAATTATTAATTAGTAGGAATTATTAATTAATTAATTGAGAATTATTTTTTAATTAATTTTAATTAATTTAATAATTGATAAATATGTTCTGTAGCGGGTTATGGGTTTATAGGGGAATAGGGTGGGAAGTAATTTAATAATAATTAATTAATTATTATTAGTTTGTACATATTTTAATTAATAAATAATTGGTAATTAATTTATATTAATTAGTTAATTAATTAATATAATTTTGTACATATTTTTATTTATTAATTAGTTGGTAATTAATTAATATTAATTAGTTAATTACATTAATTATAGTAATTTTTTTAATATATAATTGTTTGTTATTCTTAATAATTAATTAGGAAAAATAATATTAATTATGTTATTAAATTAATTACAGCTAATGTGCTAATATATTTACTTTATTGTTATTGTTAATTAATAATTAATTGGTAATTAAATAATATTAATTAATTTTGGGTAAAGGAGTATTTTTAGGGTTCAGGGTCAGTTTTTGGGTAAAGGGGTATTTTTAAGGTTCAGGGTCAGTTTTCAGTTCTTTGGTAAAGGGGTATTTTTAGGGTTCTGGGTCAGTTTTCAGTTTTTGGGTAAAGGGGTATTTTTAGGGTTCAGGGTCAGTTTTCAGTTTTTGGGTAAAGGGGTATGTTTAGGGTTCAGGGTCAGTTTTCAGTTCTTGGGTAAAGGGGTATTTTTAGGGTTCAGGGTCAGTTTTCAGTTTTTGGGTAAAGGGGTATTTTTAGGGTTCAGGGTCAGTTTTCAGTTTTTGGGTAAAGGGGTATTTTTAGGGATAAGGGTTAGTTTTCAGTTCTTGGGTAAAGGGGTATTTTTAGGGTTCAGGGTCAGTTTTCAGTTTTTGGGTAAAGGGGTATTTTTAGGGTTCAGGGTCAGTTTTCAGTTTTTTGGTAAAGGGGTATTTTTAGGGTTCTGGGTCAGTTTTGGGTTTTTGGGGTACAGGGATATTTTTAGGGTTCAGGGTCAGTTTTGGGTTTTTGGGGTACAGGCGTACTGGGTAAAAACAAAAAAAAATTACATTAAATCAATTAAATAACATTAAAAAAATTAAAATTACATTAAATTATTAAGTGTTTTATTTATTTTAAATGTATATGTATTAGTTTTAATTTTGTTTTAATATTTTTATTTAATATTTGTAAAATTATATGTATTTTAAAATTATTTTTACATTATTATTAATACATTTAAAAAAACGATATTTTTAATTCCGATATTTTTGTACTACGATATTATTTTTTCGATATTTTTGTACTTACCTTTATGAAGATATGATTCCGATATTTTTGATGTCGATATTTTTGTTCCGATATTTTTGTAGTTCCATATTCTGTCTGTCGATATTATGTCAGACATTCATGAGATCAATACCCCTATGCCCCCAACTATGAAATATATTTAAGTAAGGTCTCAAATGCGATTCTCAGTAACAATAATAATAAACATGGGTTTTGATATTCCTTGAGCTAAATAGAGGTCAGAAACTACGTACTAATCATCACATATGTTTATTTTAATGCAGCTGAACACAAATTAAATCCTCTTTTTAAATTGTAACGCATCAGAGAATTTAGCAGAACCAACATGTGTTTTGCCCTCAATGGCACCCAGGCCTGGGACTTTTTCAAGGCTAAGATGGTTTGCACCTCACAAATAGCATTATGGTTGGTCTCACATGGATTGTTGGTAGGCTGCTAATCCAATTAAATAGAGGTTTTCATTTGTTTTCAACAGCATCAAAATAAACGTATGTGATTATTAGTATGTAATCTCTGACCACTATTTTACTTAAGGACTTTCACATCACACGTTTATTATTGTTATTTGTACTCTACCTTACTTAAACACACTCAATTTGGAGAGGAGGTACTGCCAGGTTACAGGGACACACCCAAAAAGGAAAGATGCCATCATCAGTCCAGAAAAAAGTGCACCAGGGGAGAAACTCTGCAGCAGTGGTGGAGACACCAGACCCAACCAAACCCAAAGAAGAGAAGTCAGAAACCTGTTCTAAAGACTGATGGCCTCCCACCAGTCAGCGCCACGGCCTAGACTAGGACCATTCATTATCCAGGTTTGGTGCGCATAAAAAGGGAATATGGAAGGGAGACAAAGTAGAGGGGGGCTGGAGCTGGACATTTTGAAACTGGCTACATTTGTTTTCTTTTCTGATCATGATTTTGGAACACCAGAGACCTGAAAAAGGAATTTGGATTGCTTTAAGACCTGTACTTGTCAGGAAAATGGACGATACTTGAGAAAGATTATAAAGATTCACAGCCTGAGGAACACTGAAGAGGAAACTTTTATCAGAAGAGACCGTATGGAGACAATTAGAAAGAAGAGGGAAAAGGGAAGTATAATGTAAGCATATGAACCTTCTCAAGGCAAAGAAAGAACAAGACAGGTGTAGTAATTGAAGAACCAGAATATAAGCAAGAGGAATGGATTAAAGAAGAGCCTTACAGGGTTAAAGACCCAAAAATTGAAAAGATAGAGCTACAATTAAGCTGTGATTTCATTTTTATCTTTTTTGCAGTTGATGAGCCGGTGGCGAGGAAGCTCCAGGGAACAGTAGACAAGAGGAGAAGATCTTGAAAAAACAGAGAAGGGACTTAGTTTTGTGAGACTATTAGTTTAAAAAAAAAATTATATCAGAAACAACAGTGAAAGAATCCACATGCTGGGAGTGGGGCAAAAAAAGGCACAGACGGGAGAAACAGACATCAGGATACAGTGGCGGCTCGCATAGGGCATGCTGCGGGCGGTGAGGCGGGAAAGGGGCAGGGTGGGGTGTCTCTAATATCTTTCCTCCATTCTGTCGTATGTCCGAGTTTACTACACCTACACCCTGCCCCTCCCCCACCCCGCCTCACCCCCCGCAGCACGCCCTATGTGAGCCACCACTGTCAGGATAGCACAAAATGGTACAGACTAGGAGGGATGATAACGACTGAGAGCCTGATTCACAAAGGACCTCTGCGCTCGTGGGGGAGGCCCCGTAGTCGTGGGGAAGTCGCTGCACTCAAAGCAGAATCTCCGCAATGAAGAATCTCATTGCGGAGAGTCTGCCCTGAGTGCAGAGACTACTCCACAACTGCGGGCCTCTGGCACAAGTGCGGAGGCCCTTTGTGAAATAGGCCCTGAATGAGAAGGAACGGGAGGTCACAGGCTAAGAGAGAGCACACAGAGGTATAGAGAACAGGGCAGATAGAGAACTGTGGGCTAGTTGTACAAAATTCTTATTTTGCATTTCCTAAATAGCTATTTAGGAAATGCAAAATGGTATGTACAAAATTAGCGATTTCCTAATAGCGATTCCTTCGGAAATAGGAAATGCTGTTGCATTCCCACCTATGGGCCAAATAGGAAATGGTTTGCATTTCCTAAATTCGATTTCCTAATAGGAAATCTCAATTTAGGAAATCCAAACCCAAGGGCGCCTCTGAGGTTAAGCACCACTAAAGGGACCTCGAAATTTGCAGTGCGCATGTAAGTGCGCAAATGCCCTGGGGGCATATGTGTTCTTCATGTCACATTAAGAAATGCATTTTTCAATTTTGCACATGGTTACCATCGACTTTGAGTCAATGGTAATAGCATTTCCTAAAAGTCCAATTCGCATTTAGGAAATGCTTTGTACATGTGCTTTAGGAGTCATAGATAGGTAATCCCTATGTGCGTTTCCTAAATTGTGGTTGCAATCTTCAATTTCTACCAGGAAGAAATCACAAATTGCAACCAGTTTTTGGTCTTTGTACATACGAAAAGGCTGTTTTGCACTTCTTGACGGGCTGATATTGCAATTTGGCACGTTAAGAAATGCAAAAAGCTTTTGTTCATCTGTCCCACAGTGTGGTAAGAGAGGTCCCACTGTCATTGAGGGTGCAGAGACAGGGAGGGCTGGCAAAATGTGGAAGAGAGAGCATGGAGTAATCAGCACATGCTGTAAATCACTGTTTCCCTCAGCTTACTGAATCATCCAGCAAATGAAAGAATATCTTCTCTGATAAATAGACTTATAAGCTCATATAGGTCCTGTTGGGTCGGCTACCAAACTGCTAGAGTGGCGGATGTAGCGTCTTCCCCAGCCCAGGAGCATGCAGATGAATTATGTCACAGGGGAGCTGCAGTCAAGCATTACTTTATTCTTCAGCATACCCTCACACACTGTGCTTTACATCATACTTCCCATTAACCACTCTCTAACACCTCCCTGCATATTACATATTTCAAATTCAGAGTCCACCTAGAACCACAAGTATCTGCGTGTGCATAACATTGATATGCTACATCTCCCCCTTTCAATCAATCAGTCAATCAATCATTTGTAAAGCGCACTACATACCCGCGAGGGTCTCAAGGCGCTGGGAGGCGGGGGAGGGGGGAGGCGCTACTGATCGAACAGCCAGTTCTTGAGTATCTTCCTGAAGGTCAACAGATCTTGGGTCTGTCGTAGGCTCAGTCGGAGGGTGTTCCATGTCTTGGCGGCAAGGTGGGAGAAGGATCTCCCATGGGTGGTTGTTCTTCGGATTCGCGGGATGGTGGCGAGTGAGAGGTCGGCAGAGTGTAGCTGGCGGTTGGGGATGTAGAAGGAGAGCCGTCTGTTGAGGTAGGCTGGGCAGTAAGCATGGGCGAATTTTGTGGATCTCGCGTTCGCGAATTTTGCGGATTTGCGAACTCGCAATCCGCAAAATCCGTATATTCCCGCGAATTTGCGGATTTTTTTTTTTTTGTGTTCGCCCGTGTTTCTGCCAGTTCGCGAGGGTTTTTACAATTTCGCAATTTGCGAACTTACCTGTCGGGTCGCAAGTTTTGCGAACTTGTTGTTTCTACGTGTCCAGCCTGTTTGGGACACTCTTTTTCATCACTGCCACTCTCTATCACCACTGCCACTCTCTGACTACTCATGCCACCCTCTGGCCCACCCATGCCACCCTCTGTTTCATCACCACACCCTCTGGTTGTCCAGTGTACATTATTTTCGGCAAAGCAAAGCACACCTTCCCTGCCTCAAGTGACCTGAATTAATTTGGGGCTGATTAATGTGTCACAGAATATTTTTTTAGCTGGCACCTGCTTCCTTAGTGCGCCCTGATTAGTGATCTTTTGCACTTGCTAAGTGCTTTCAATGTTGCAAAATTAGTTACAACACCTGCCCTGCCCCAACTGACAATAATGAATTAGGGGCTGCTTAATGGATTTTAACTTCCAGCCTGGCTCCTGCTTGTCTCCCTTAGCTGTAATTCAGGACCTTTGTGGCATATGTGTAACTATTCTGAGGTTCAGAGCAGGGTCACATAATAGTTGCAACTGGCAACTGAACTCTGGAGGGGCCCCTCAGGAAGCACTACAGGAAATGGCTACTAATGATGAGCCTGAACTTTTGAACCTGGCAAGTAGTTTCAGTTTTGCTAAGATCGTATTTCTGCAATTTAGCACTTATTCGCGGGGCGCGAAGTTGTACTGGGAAGCCGCGAACTCACGCGAACAGTGCGAGCAGTGCGAGCAAAATCCGCTGCTCGCGGATTTGCGGATTTTGCGGGAGATTCGCGAATCTCGCGGATTGCGGATTTCCCGAAAATCCGCAAAATCCGCGAGCAAAACGGATTTTCCGCCCATACCTACTGGGCAGGTCTTGTGGAGTGCCTTGTGTGCGTGGGTGAGAAGCTTGAAGAATATCCTCTTGTTGACGGGGAGCCAGTGGAGGTTTCTCAGGTCGGGGTAATGTGGCCGTGGCATGGTATGTCAAGAATCAGTCGTGCCGAGGCGTTTTAGATGCGTTGTAGTCATTTGATGAGCTTGGTCGGGGCTCCCGAGTAGAGGGCATTTCCGTAGTCGAGTCTGCTGCTGACGAGGACCTGGGTGACTGTCTTTCTTGTGTCTGTCGGGATCCATCTGTAGATCTTGCGGAGCATGCGGAGGGTGTTGAAGCAGGAGGAGGAGATGGCATTGACTTGCTTGGTCATTGAGAGCGTTGGGTCGAGGATGATTCCCAGGTTGTGTGCGTGGTCGGTGGGTGTCAGGGCTGCCCCCAGTGCCGTCGGCAACCAGGAGTTGTCCCAGGCTGAAGGGTTAGAGCCAAGGATGAGGACCTCCGTCTTGTCCGAGTTCAGCTTCAGACAGCTGGTCTTCATCCAGTCGGAAACAGCCTTCATTCCTTCGGGTCCTTGGTGAGGGAAAGGAACAGCTGAGTGTTGTCAGCGTAGGATATTATGTTGAGGTTGTGCTGTTGGGCTACATGTGCGAGTGGGGAAATGTAAATGTTGAACAGCGTCGGGCTGAGGGAGGATCCCTTTGTGGAAGACATCGCAAAAAATCACATTTCCTTGAAGCGCTCACACTTGTCTGCCAGGTCAGTGATCCAAGGTGTTTGAGGTCCACACTGATCAGGCAAGGGCAGCATAGGCTCAGTCGTTTGAGATGGACATACTGGCTGGGTTCCCTCAAGCCTGTGGTTTCAGGTCTCGACATGTGTTGTGGTAAGTGTTTAAAATGTGTTGTGTCACGAGTGATGGATTGTCTTAGATGATGTGCTGTCACCATATGTCCCTTGCACGCTATGACCTGTGGCAAAAGGAGTGTCTATTTACATCTTCATCTCTGCTTAAACAGTAGCCGGTCTCGTTTGTCAAGGTCTGTCTCCAGGGCATGACGACGCTGATCTGTATATGTTTTCCTTTTTCTTTTCCTAGTCACGTCAGTGTCTCGAACCTTGTCAGCATTCACTGAACGATCTGAGGTGCAATGAAGCAGTTTAGTCTGATGGCTCTCCCAAATAGCAATGTGGCTGGATTCTCACCAGTTGCGGAGCGAGGAGTTGCTTGGTATGCCTGGAGGGCCTGGCACATGGCTTTGTTGAGATCTATTTCTTCCATGGACGCTCTTTGAATGACCATCTTGAGGGTGCCCATGAATTGTTAAACTACACCATTGGCTTGGGGCTCGAGGGGTCATCAACAGAACACCCCTCTTCTACGCTGGCACTCGATAGTGACATCAAAGAACCTTTGTACGATGAGCTTGACGACGATTGATTTTGCTGGGTTTCTTCTTGTCATAGCTAATGTTGCTTTTTAGTTTTAGAGGCATGGTGAGAATGCTCTGGAACGTTCTTGCATCCATCTTTTCTTGCTCTTGTGACACACTTGATTTTTTCTTTAGCTCAGCACACATTTATGAAATGGTTCTCTTACTCACAACCTTTGCAGACTTGTCCTGTGGCTGGAAATTTACCTTTATGGGGAAGCAAAAATCCACATCGGAAGCATAGCTTCTCTTTCTTTGACAAGGTCGACTTACATGTATCTTGTTTCTGCTTATGCTTTCTTTTCACAATCCACACTGATTTATTGTGTGCTGTTCCAGCTTTCAGTTCAGCAGCTTGTCGGTCTCGTTGTCCTTTTACTCTCGCAACCATTAGCATTCTCTCTAGACTGTGTGTGTTTCTCAGAATGCATCTTCTAAACGTATCAATGACTCTCAGGCACATGGCTTCTTCGTCGATGAACTCACAGAACTTGAAATGTTTAATGAATGCATCACGTCTTTCAACAAACTTGTCTATTGTTTCACCAACCTGTTGTGGCGCTTGGTTGTTGATATACCTTTCATTGTCTACATTCAGCATTGGATTGAACTTGGCCTACAACGTTTCTTTTACCTGTTGGTATGATTTTACATCAGTCTGAAAGATTTTCTTTCGCCCCTCTGTCACTCCATCAACTGCAAGGTTTTTCAAATATTTGATGCTCTTCGTCATCTTCTCCTACTAGTGCATCTATGAAGTAATTATATTTTTCTATCAACGCAGCCCCATGGGAGCAAAGTTTTGTTTTTTAGAAATGTCAAAAGGTGGTGGCTTCATGAACATGGCTGCAGTGTATTTCATGGTCCCTTCTGCTGCCATTAAGAGCAGGTGCTGTTCAGACAGCTTTCGCAGTGCAGGGAGGCACCAACAACTTCTGCAAGCACTAGCCTTGTACTTTGAACACGGGTTGCATAATGCTGCAATCACCCTTGTTGGTGAGTAAGTTCTTTGTTTCTTGTACCTTGTTGTCGCTGTCATTATCTTTTTTTTTGCTTCGTATAAATAAGTGTTCTGTATTTGGGGTACAGCGCAGCGTCTTTGTCAACCACCTCATCGGTGGATTAGGCGGGTATTTAGAATATGTTCCTCTTCAAGGCCTGCTATCTCTTCTGTGGCCATGTAGGGGCAGGAGCAGGGCTTTGACTCTACATATGTTGGTCGCAGACCGCTCTGCACCAATTCTGGGCACACTTGGCACACACAAGCAGTTTGCTGTATTGTTGCAAACTCTCAGGGCGAGCAGTCTTGTCTTTTCGGGCATGTATCCCATACTCGTTGCCAGTTGTAGCCTCTTACCCAGCCCAGGAGCATGCAGATGAATTACGCCACCCAGGAGCTAAGGTCAAGCTTTACTTTATTCTTCAGCATACTCTCACACACTGCACATTCATCATACTTCCCTTAAACCACATATGAACACCTTCCCACATATTACATACCTCTTGTTCAGAGTCCGCTCAGAACCACGAGGGTCCTAGTGCGCATAACATCATATGCTAAATCAGAGGGCCCCCTTTATGAGCTTTGCAGTGGCCTGCCTGCCATGTTTTAGAGATCCAATTAACTCTACTGGAGATTTATGAATGAAAGTCCTTCTGTCTGGTTGGGTTGCCATGTCATTGCAGCACATTTGACTTTACCCCAAGGTTTCTTTCTGAAAAACACAAAATGACTACCCATAACATGACAAGAGGTTGTCTTTTGGGGCGTATGAAACTTTTAAACATTTTTCCTGTTTATGATTTGCATGGTGGTTGTGAACTGGAAAAATCTGTGTCAGAAGACCCACACTTATAGGGTGGGGCTTTTGGCACTGGGATGCAGGTGGGTCATTTTTAAAAGTGGAACTAGCTGAAGCTTGCTCTTGTAAAATGGTTTACTATCTATTTTATTTATTTGCAAAGTTTTATATAGCGCTGGCTAGACCCGGGGGTACCAGAGCATTTTACATGAGGATCAGTGGTTTACATGTTACATAATTACATCAGTTACAGGAGCCAAGTATAGACATAGGTTAAAAACATGAGATTACACAATAATATGGGTAATTAACGCGTAGTATAGCCAATAAACTGGGAAGAGGAGGGGGAGGGGAGGAAAACACAGAGGGGAGACGGGGAAAACCGTGTCAGATGTCCGGCTGGGTAGGTGCCGGCCGAGTCAAGTCAAGTCAAGTCAAGTCAAAGAATTTATATAGCGCACTACATACCCAGAGGGTCTCAAGGCGCTTAGGGAGGGGAGGAGGATTATTTGTCAAATATCCACGTTTTAAGTTGCTTTCTGAATGCAAGGTGGTTCTGGGTAAGGCGAAGGTGAGTGGGGAGTGAGTTCCATGTTTTAGCAGCCAGGTATGAGAAGGATCTGCCTCCCATGGTTGTCTTGTTGATGCGAGGTATAGTGGCGAGGGCTTGGCCGGAAGAGCGCAGTTGGCGGGAGGGGGTGTAGAAGGACAGTCGTGAGTTGAGGCATTCTGGTCCGATGTCGTAGAGTGATTTGTGTGCGTGGGTGAGCAGTCGGAAAGTGATCCTCTTGTTGGCGGGTAGCCAGTGGAGGTCTCTCAGGTGACCAGAGATGTGTTCGTTACGCGGGATGTCTAATATGATCCTGGCTGAGGCGTTTTGGATTCGTTGGAGTTTCTTCTGGAGTTTAGCGGTAGTACCTGCGTAGAGGGTGTTTCCGTAGTCCAGTCGGCTTGTGACCAGAGCGTGGGTGACTGTTTTTCTGGTCTCGGTGGGGATCCAACGAAATGTTTTTTTGAGCATGCGAAGAATGTTGAAGCAGGATGAGGATACTGCGCTGACTTGTCTATTCATTGAAAGGGAAGAATCCAGGATAACGCCTAGGTTCCGTGCGTGGTCTGTTGGGATGGGTGCTTTTCCAAGGGCTTCCGGCCACCAAGAGTCGTCCCATGCAGAGGGGGATGTACCTAAGATGAGGACTTCAGTTTTGTCTGAATTCAGTTTCAGACGGCTGTGATTCATCCATTCGGCAACTTCTTTCATCCCTTTGTGTAGGTTAGTTTTGGCGGTGTTGGGGTCATTGGTGAGAGAAAGGATCAGTTGAGTGTCATCCGCGTAAGAGATGATGTTGAGGTTGTGTTGGCGTGCGATGGCCGCGAGGGGGCTCATGTATACGTTGAAGAGGGTGGGGCTGAGTGAGGATCCTTGTGGTACTCCACAGATGACTTCAGAGGCCTCGGACTTGAATGGTGGAAGGCGGACTTTCTGGGTTCTTCCGGTGAGGAACGAGGTGATCCATGCGAGTGCTTTTCCTTGTATTCCGATGTTTCTGAGGCGTTGTAAAAGGGTGCTATGGCATACTGTGTCGAAGGCTGCGGAGAGGTCGAGGAGGATGAGGACGACTGTGTCTCCATTGTCCAGTAGAGTTCGAATGTCGTCTGTTGCTGCGATGAGGGCGGTCTCAGTGCTGTGTTTTGCTCGGAAGCCAGATTGTGAGGAGTCGAGGGATTTGTTGGCTTCGAGGAAAGCGGCGAGTTGGTTGTTGACGGCTTTCTCGATGACTTTGGCCGGGAAAGGAAGGAGTGATATGGGGCGGTAATTTTTGAGTTCGGTGGGGTCCGCTGTGGGCTTTTTCAGAAGGGCGGTGAGTTCAGCGTGTTTCCAGCTTTCCGGGAAGGTGGCGGAGTTGAAGGAGCAGTTGATGACGTCTCGGAGGTGCGGAGCTATGATGGAGTCTGCTTTGTTGAAGATGTGATGAGGACATGGGTCTGTGGGGGATCCTGAGTGGATGGAGTTCATCAGGCGGATGGCGTCGTCGGTGGAGATTGGGTTCCAGTCGTTAAGGGTGATCAAGGGGGGAGAAGGTTCATCGTATGGTTGGGTGGGTTGGTCTCCGGGTTGGTTGTCGAAGCTGTTGTGAATGTCTGCAATTTTGTTGTGGAAGAATGAGGCTAGGGAGTCGCAGAGGGCTTGAGAGGGGGTGATGTCGTTGGAGTTGGCTGAGGGATTGGTAAATTCCTTGACGATGTTGAAAAGTTCCTTGCTGTTGTGGGCGTTGTTGTCTAGTCGGTCCTTGAATGCTGTTTTCTTGGCCTTTCGGATTAGTTGGTGGTGTATGCGGGTGGCATTTTTGTGGGCGTCTTTGGTGCTGGTGGTTGGGTCTTTTTTCCAGGCTTATTCAAGGGAGCGGCAGAGTTTCTTGGACTTCTTAAGATCATCGTTGAACCATGAGGCCTTCTTGCTGCCAGGGTATCTTTGACGTTTTTTCAGTGGTGCTAGAGTGTCGGCGGTGTTGGATAACCATAGGGTGAGGTTGGTGGCGGCTTGGTCTGGGTTAGAGGAGTGGGCAGGGGTGTTTAGAAGGAGCGATGAGGAGATCTGGTCGATGGTGATTTTGTTCCAGTTTCTTTGTAGAGTTGGTTGGAGGTGGTTGATGGGTTTCGGCTTGTTGTAGGTGAAATGAACGCAGCTGTGGTCAGTCCAGAGGAGATCCGTAGTATGGCTGAAGGAGACATGATTGCTGGAGGTGAAGATGGGGTCGAGTGTGTGACCTGCGATGTGGGTGGGGGAGGTGACCAGTTGTTTAAGTCCGAGGTTGGCGAGGTTGTCCAAGAGGGTGGTGGTGTTGCGGTCGTTGTATTTTTCAAGGTGAAAATTGAGGTCTCCCAGGAGGATGTACTCTTTGGAGGGGAGCGCGTGTGGAGTGATGAAGTCCGTGATGTCTTCGCTGAATTTTGCGCGGGGTCCTGGTGGTCTGTAGAGGAGGGTGCCTCTGAGTGTGGTCTTGGGGTCGATGTGGATCTGGAAGTGAAGGTGTTCAGAGTTGGCGAGGTTGACGTCAGAGCTGGTTGAGATGCGGATTGATTTTTTATGGACGATAGCGATTCCTCCTCCTGTGTGGCCGGTACGGTCCTTGCGTGTGATCTTATAATCTTCAGGGATGGCAATGGTGATGTCTGGGGCGGAGGAAGCGTTCATCCATGTTTCTGTTAGGAAGGCGACGTCTGGAGAGATGGTGTCTAGTAGGTTACATAAGTCAATGGCGTGACTGTGGACCTTGGGGGTGAGCCTGAGCCAAACTCCTCTATAGCTGCATAGGACAGCTCCACTGGGCATCAGCCAAGGTTGCTCGGGTACCGCTGTAAGTACGTACAGTTAAGGTATCCGCCCAGGGGTTATCGTCATAGATCCCGGTGGCACTGGGAAGCAGCGACCGCCTCGTCCGCCAACTCGTCCCCAGGTCTAGAGTGGGGAGATCAGACATGCAAGAGACAGTTCCAAAGTCTGTAGAACTGAGGGACAAACCATCGTTCTTGTTTACAGCACTCTTGGCAGGAGTGAAACTGAAGAGGGGTTGTGAATAGAAACCTGAACTTAATCAGAAATTAGTCCTCAATAGGCCCCCATAGTGACATTGCTCATATTGATTCTAGGCGCCATTTAAAGTCAGGCAAGTCTGGGCCTGACCTTTGATCAAGTTTATACATCAGGATCCCGATGGCGAGGGAACTGCATTTTGGGTGAAATGGTAAGTCTGCTGTTTTACGTCATATATTAATACTCACTTAACAACTCATTGCACCTGCTCACTCTGCTAAAATAGAAGGATTTTTTAAACCAATCAAAACACAGTGCACTTTTAACAAAAATGGGATTCATTCACGTATTACCTGTCGAGTTCATAAAGCACACAAAGTATTTAAAAAGCTAAATGAATTCAGCAGCGTTATCCAATTTATTGGATTAGAGATACCTAATACAGAGTAGGCACTTAAGTTTTGCAAATTTAATAAAGATTCACAATGTAAAAGTCATAAACAACATTATCTTTAACAAAAAGGCATAAACTCAAAGAGTCAGCAGGGTGATCCCAACCGGTAAAAAAATATTGTCCCTCAAGAGACTCTCAGAATGTTGGAGGCATCATTTTCTGTGTATTTTCTGAACACAAACCCTCATAAACCTACTGTTGAAGGGGGTTGTTTGAGAAAAAAAACATGCCAATCAGTCCATCATGCAGCCTCGGCATGGAAGGGTAACAATCATTGAGTTTCACCTATAGTGTAATCGCCGTGTCGGTAAAAATAATTTTGGTGAAAATTCCTCACCATACTGGTGACGTACTTAAAATAGGGCAGGCGAGCTGAAGCAATGGAGGCAGAAGTGATGCCTTCAACCCACAAATTAAACAACTGAACAAGTGCCAATACTGTTATTTCTAGTTTACAAACCTTGAATTCTACACAAAAAGAATCAAACTTGATGTGGGTTCGAAAGCAGATAGTATGCTTGGGTATGGAGGGAGTATCGTTAATCTCAAAAAACTCGGTGAAAAAATTAGTAAAAGAGGTGGTGAACTTAGGATCTGATAGAAGAGTGTAATTAAAACGCCATCTTCTAGGCCCAGCGACTTTAGGGAGACAAAAATATAATCAATCCTCGACTGAGAATGATGGGAGGGTGAGTTGAAAGTAAATTCTTTTGTCATCGGATAACAGAGGCGCCAAGCATCAGTGAGTTTATGTTGCGAGACAGCCTGAACAAAATGTTTGTGAGATCTATTCGGAATAAATGAAACTTTGGAATTCCTATCAAGAAAGGGGTCAAGGGGCTGATTACAGTTTTTAAGTTTGACTGATTCTACGTCTGAAATATGAGTTTCTTGCAAGAAGGCAAAATCAACATTTAACTTAGCTAGATGAGATAAGATTCTTTGTCTCTTAATAGGAGAGTTAACACCCTTAGCATTCCATGTAACTACTTTTAACGACATTCAATATAATACCAACAATGAAGAATAAATTGAACAAATTCAAAAGAGAAGCCCGTAAAGAGAGTACAAATAACATGTAAAAAATTGCGAAGAAGAAAGTGGAAGAGAAAAAAGAGCAATACAGTTAGACATGTTGTAGCAGAAAAAAGAACAAGGAGATGAAGAGAGGAACAGAAGAGAGAAATATGAGAAAGGAAGTAGATAGTAAGAGACAAAAACCTGGAAAGCAGATAGGGAGACCTGTATAAGAAAAAGGGGAAGGAGAAAAAAACAGTGGAGCGGAATATGACGCAGTGAGAAAAGGGACCTGCAATCTAGAAGAACAGGAAAGAATAGGGAAAAGAAGAAGTATATAAATGCTAGTAAACGAGAAACAGGATGACCATGAGCAAAGATGACGAATGACGATGTAAGAAAAAGAGAGGGAAAGAAAATAGAAAGATCGAATATAGTCTGACACCTACTAAAAGGGAAAGAAGGAGGAGAAGGGAAAAAGAGAGGGAGAGGAAATGCTAAGACAAGTGCATGGAACGATGAGAGTAGAAACATACTTGCAAAGGAGACGAGGGAACAAAATCAGGAACGAAACCAAGAGTGAGGGAGGGTGGAACCAAATGGAGCAGGCGGAATGGCCAGGGTCAGCGAAGCACCGAACCAGGAAAACACCACAGAACAGGGTTCTTGTTCTAAGGAAACATGAGGAGAACAGTGAAAAAAGGCGACTAAAAATTAAACAGGAGAACCAGTAATTAGAAAATAACAGCTCCAAGTCTGTTTACAAACACGTGAAACAAAGAGAACAGTCATAGTATGCGGTAAACAACTATAGAAAGAAAGGCTTGAAGAAAGCAACATAGAAACCAAGAGAATCAAGGAGGGAGGGAAGAAGATGGACCGGATGTGTCCATATCAGTTCCATGACAAAAGTTCAGGAAGCTTCGGAGATGTACAGGATCCTCGTAGGTTGTGGTTTTGTTGTTATATATAACCTTGAAAAGACAGGGATGGAAGAGTCCATATCTAGCACCAATGGAACGAAGATCAGCTCGCATGTCCAGGAAAGCCTTGCGTCTGTTTGCCGTAGCTCTAGCATAATCCTGCGCGAAGAACAGAGAAGAACCTGACCATGTGAGACGAGGAGAGGCTCTAGCTGCGGACAGGACTTTTAGAAGATCTGTGTATTCTAATAAGTACATAACGACACCTCTCGGTCTCGATGTGGTGGAAGGTGAGGATGGAGCTCGACCAAGTCTGTGTGCCAGCTGGATATTAAGCACAGTGTCTCCTGGCATCTGTAAAAGCTTGGGTAGAAAAGACTTAAAGAAAGTGATGGGGTCATTCCCCTCACAACCTTCCACTAGGCCGTACAAACGCAAATTATTGCGCCTATTGCGGTTTTCAAGTTCCTCCACTTGTTTCTGAAGAGATGAAACCTGGGACTGCAGATGAGAAACTTTAGTAGACGATTCTTGAAGAGAGGAGACATTGCGTTCCACTGCCGAGACCCTCGTGTCCATTTGCGCCCAGTTGTCAGTCAAGGTTTGCAATTTAATATTAGTTTCCTCCATAAAAGGGCGAAGGGCTCTTATTTCTTCTAACAGGAGCTCCATAGATACTGATGTTGCTGATTTAGGCGGCGATGGAGGATCTTTTTTTAGTCTTTTGGTAGTGTTCTTTCCTGAGGCAGTCGCAGACGATTCCATCTCGAACTGTGAGTCGGCAGTGAGTGAGGATTGAGAAGCATCGTAATTGGCAAATTCAGAAAATATTTTGGAGTTCTTAAGAAAACTGCGGCTTGATTATCCAGCGACGAAAGTTGCCAACTTCCTGCCCATAAGGTAAAATCAATCACTGAGGGAGACACTGGAGCAGGACAAGTTAGTACGCCTTGAAGCTTTGAGGTATAATAAAGAAAAGCAGCAGAAGGATATAAAAGAGGAGGTAAATCCACATCATAAAAAGTCAAGTTTAGGGGTAATGCGTTAGCGGCAAGGTAGAAAGGCGTAAGAAAATGCAGTTGGACGAAAGGCAAGCTGTAAGCAATATGCAGCAAATTGGTGAAGTAACTCTGAAGAGTGAGAGCAAGACACCAACCTCCAAAGGCAAAAGTAATGGCACAACTGGTTCAATAAGAAAGCAGGTAGAAGAGTAATCCCAAAGCAAGTGGCTGAGACCAAGGCGAGTCACAAAATGGCCGTCAAGCATGTGGAGGAAAAATGCCTCATAGCGTATGAAGAGGTTTTCAATAATGCAGTATGGGCAACTGAGCTTCAAAAATATCCACCTTAGTTGAGGAGTTGTAGTGCTAGGCATTATGAAGAAGCATGCAGGAGCACTAGCGAGCAACAGCCATGAAAAGCATTTTGCGCGAAACGAGCTCAGGAGAGGAGAAAGTGCATAATAAAAAATTAAAAAATTAAAAATGGCGGCCGCGGCCGATGAGGAGCCGCGACCAGAGCAATTACGCCAAATAATGGAAGAGGGCTGCCACACAGGGCTTCCAAAATGCCCTCAGCGCATGCTGGAATCCTTCCGACGGTCAGAGCTGCCTCCTCTTGAATTCAGGAGGCAGGAGAACCGCGGGAAAACGCTGGCGTCGGCGGAGCGCTCACACCAGCGCCGCCATACTCTCCGGGCGCCAAGCCACCTCCCACCACTTATCTAAACTTCTTTAATTGGCTTCTGGTTCAAAAACAGTGCATATTCAAAGCCCTGTGTTTCTGCTGCAAGGTTGTTATCAAATCTCTTCCACCATCTAACTATATAATTTTGATGTTTTTGAGTTACAACCCTCCAAGAAGGCCTTGTTCTTTACCAGCCAAGTTGGTCACTGTCCCTAAGGTTTGCAGAGTACGTCTGGGAGCCAATTACTGCGTGCACATCTTTGGGGATGAACGCTTCAGTCATAACCATCTCAAGAAACTTTATCAGTTGAAATTTCGTAAGCTTTTAAAGACCTATTTCCTCAAACTATAACTTTACAGGTTCCTTTTCCACTCGGATCCTCTTTCTTCTCTGACCTCTTTTGGTGGACAGCACCAGGACACTTTCGCGAAGTAGCGCGCTATATACAACTAAATATAAAATACAAATATACGTAAGGGACATTTTACATATAAAGGACATTCATTGTTTGTTGATCAAAAATAAACTCATGCTTTAGACTTTGTTTTTGAAGAACAAAAATAAAATTGCTGAGTTTCCACACTAAACATGGCAGCTGCTCAGCTAACCTTCAGTGCCTTCAGACGGCGGATCTGCATAAGGCATAGAGGCCTCTGTCTGTCTGGTGGAGGTCTCTAAATAGGACGGTCGGTCTTTAGCAAGGTTAGTACAATAACTCCCTCGCTGCCCTGGGGACTGGCAGCCAAACTCTAAATACAGCCTTAAGTTCTGAGAGTTTTATGGGACTTTCTATAGTGCTCTAAAGTTACGGTGATGAAAAAAGACAGCGTTGTGCTGCCTTCTGGCTAGATTTGCTCTACACAAAATCTAAGTACTTACATTTTTCATAAAACCTACCAATAAGTAACTATTTAGCCGCATTGAGCTTACTTAATCTTCACACTAGCTCAGTGCCAGAAATTCACTATAAAAATCTGACAGTTCTGATGAGGGAATTCCTGGGTAAAATACGAGAAAATCTGGTTTTCATGGCACTGCCTGGTCACCAGGAAGCTTATGCAATACTCAGGTGTTTTTACACTTCTGTTTCTAAGCCTCTTAAATAACAGATGTTTCTTTTTGCAAGCTTGTACTACTCAATAGATTGCTGAGTCTTTCTCGCCAGATTTGAACTCTGACCTTTTGGTCCCTGCCAACAGCCACAGGAAGCTTTAACCCTATGAACACTCTTGTCAGTAGATTGTGAAGTCTCTCAGAGGAAACATCTCCCCATATAGAAAGATGACTTACATCATTTATATATTGCAATGTCAGAGCTGAGTATGTTTGCATCTTTGAAATCGTTCCAAAACATGTTAGCAAATTGTAAAACATTCAAATTAAAACATTCAAATTTCCAACGATGCCCACCTTCACATATGACTCAGGAGAAAAGCTGATATTGGGTGGGTTCAATTTGAAATATTTCTACTGCAGCCCCAGTCCTTTCACGGTGCAGCAGACAGGTCCTATTTCACGCAGTTTCCACTGGAAGCTTTTGACATCCTTGAATATTTCCATTTGAAGGAAAAGGGTACTTTCATTTGTATATATTCTTTTGCTCAAGCTTTGACATTTTTCAATTTTTTCCAAAGATTTAAAAGGGCCTTTCATTGCAGGGCAGCCAAGCATGTAAGGCTCTCTCTCCATTCTTTCCATCGTATAAATTTATTGGCCTATTAACTGGCAGGTGCCAGGCTGTATTCAGAGGTCTTTCTCGTAAAGGTCCTTAACATTCAACGCTTTAGTTATAACTGCATTGTATATCTTAATGTCAGGAAGAATGTCAAAGAGTTCCAAAAATAGAATTCATGAAGCTGAAGACCTCATTGATTACAGTGGGCCCGATTCACAGAACTATTTTAAGACTAAATCCAAAACTTACTACTTTTGGTATTCACAGAAGTTAGGATTTTGTCTTAAGTTTGACTTAAGACAGACTTAAGTTAGGATTTTGTCTTAAGTCTTTCTTAAGTCTGTCTTAAGACAAACTTAAGACAAAATCCTAACTTCTGTGAATACCAAAAGTAGTAAGTTTAGGATTTTGTCTTAAGTTAGTTCTGTGAATCGAGCCCAGTGTGTCTAAAATAGGTCTTCCACCAGTGGCGCTGGAGAAGTATTCCTAAACTGGCTGGACACCACTCCTCTCATCTCCCTCTGCCCAAACTGGCCTCCCACCTCTCTATTTTTTCTTCTCAGATCCGAAAGGCAAGGAAGAGGAAATATCTGCCATATTCCTAAAATAGCTTTTGGCTTCCATTGGTTTTCTGATGGGAGCTTTAACTCACAAAATCGAGGAAGATGTACTAAAGGAGTGATGTATTATTATTTTCTCACTCGTGAATGATTGGTCAATCACAGCAGTAAAATCAAACTCCATGTTGACGCGGTGCCTTATAAAATAGCCATCTCAACTCTGCATCTTCTTCATACAATAAAGGAGTCCAAACAGGAGTGATGGTGAAGCTCCAATACAAGGGACTCTCTCGAATGAAGCTATCATATCCCTATATTTACTTCATGCAAACCTATGGATCACTTAAAGAGTGAGGACCAAGATATATTTATACAATTAAATTCTTAAAGAAATTCACAATCTTTTGCACATTTTGCAAAATAAATTACTTTACTTCACATTTAAACAAGACAATGTTTGATTTCAAAGGCTTCTCTTGTGTGAAATGCACCGCATATCTGTAATTTTCAGTCATATTTAATGGGTCCATCAAGGAGCATGGCTTTTGCCTGGGAGATTCTTCTAACTTCGTCTGATCTATACAAAACATTAGTAAAATAGCAATAAAATATAATTAATGTTAGAGACACCACCTAGCAAGTATAAATCACTGGTAATCACTCGGGCCGCATCCCAATCCATAGTTATTTTGCACACCATGCCATCTCAGTTTGCACCCAGTATATGCAAATCAGTCTTGACCTTGCTTCAGTAGGAACAGTCCAGCCCAAAACTAACAACCCAGTTCCTCCCAGAACCGGAACACAAGCAACGTGCACAGGACCCACGTCTGTGCATACCCATCCCCCTTACGGCGCAACAATAAGTATACAAAACAGACATGGATGGAATGCTTGGATTAATCTCAGACACTGGTAATCACTCGGACCGTATCCCAAACCACCAAACCATTGAACTTTTAGGGGCAGGATCTCTGTTTTGTCTTTGTTAAGGGTATAGCCAGAGACTTGAGCATAGTCGTTAATGGCTGATCTACTATTGGGTATTTTGGAGTCTACGTGGGTTATTAAGAGGAGTATGTAATCTGTATATGCTGCAACATTTGTGGTCCAGCAGGAAATTGGATAACTGGGATCGAGGGGTTTTGCAGTTTTATTTGAATGATTAATTAATAAATTAATTTTATTTCATTGAAATTATATAGTTTTATTGAATTTTCTAAAGAACAAAGTAACACTCTACAATAACCCTGTTTCCAGAGTATACTATTTTTTTTTTTACATTGCTGCATTTTTTAGTTTGCCTTTTTGAAAACGACTTTTTTTCTTTTTTGACCAATCCACAAAAACAAAAATGCAGAAAACATTAAATTCATCTCCATCTCAAAACAAAGTATTTAGAAAAACCCAAACAAATAAAAATGCCATTCACGTAGGCTGGCCAGAGTGATCTAGACAAATGTCTGCATGTGGGAACAGCAATCCTGGGGCAAATAGACACAGAGAATCACGATGGAAGATTATTAAGTATCTAAGGGCCTTATTCAGAGTTTAGCGGACTATTTACTCCATCACAAACATGGTGGATATCCCGTTGGCCATGTTATGTGTGCAGTTGGATATAATGCGCTTGTAATGTGGCAGACACGATATCCGTCATCTTTGTGATGGAGTAACCCATCCAATGGAAATTGTATTCAGGCCGTAAGAGAGTATTTCAAAAAGTAACACCCGACAACCCTACATTTTGGTAATCACAGGCACCAATATTTTTACTTGCAGATGATATACTGTACTTGCTAGGAATAAAAACAACCTACAAATTCGAATTCATAGTTAATTTTCGTACAGAAGGTCTAGGAGGTTAAGATGTCATAGTCAAAAGCTATTATGAAACCCAAGGATGTATGGCTGAAGGTGTCAAAGACTGTGACTACCTGGTGTTAGATATCACCTGTGCTCTAAAAAGTATCATTGAACAAAACATTGATACTTTGCTATCTTTGCTATGAAGCAGAAAATGTCTTTGAAATACCATATGGCTGTGAACTTTTGGAGCTAAAAATTCCATACTTCAAGGAAATGGTGGTATTTCCACCTATACTCCGTTCTTTTCATGAGACATTTGGTCAAAATATTCACAAGATTTTACAGAAAGCATTATCTGTGACCTGAATAATCAAGCAAAAACTGATAAAGTCCCATTGTTTAAATATATAATATTATCACTTGGTTGTTGGTAAGAATTTATATTTATCCCCAATGACTATACCAAAAAGCCACTCTGGCATTAAAATGAATATACTAAAAATTACCAAGAAGGTAAATACATTCAAGCCAACTGATTTAAGGAATACGTTATGGCCTGGGAAGGAAATGTTATGAGCCCACAAGAGTTAAAATACTGCCTAGAGAAAACATAATTTTATTTTCCTTTTAAACTTCAATGTCAGCAAAGGATGTGGCATCAATTGATCTAAACATGCTGAATACATTGGCAACAACATTGTTAAAGGCAGAAGTATTATTCACAGAATACTATGTGCATACATGTTGAATCTGGATTAAACCCAATAAGAAAGCATCTACCATAATATTGGAATGTACTGCTTTTTGACATGAAAGCAATGCACAGACTGCAAGATTGGTTCACTCCGTCTTTGCATTAATGTAATATGGATTGGAGCAAAAACTGTGTGCAAGCAGCAGGGCCGGACTTGGAACCAAAATCGGCCCTGGCAAAATGCGCGGCTGGTCCCCAAGGATGGGGGGGGTGGAGGGGGTCCTGCCTAGCTAATCACTAGGGCCGGTTTCATCTGATTTTGTTACAGGGGGCCTATATCACCGGCCCCGGTACGAAAAAGGGCTACTAGGGGCCCAAAAACGGACCCACCCTGGCAGCCCACCGAGGAATCGCCCGGTGCCCGCTATGGCCAGCCCGACCCTGGCAAGCAGCATATCCTGTGCCAAACCGAGTACATTTATTTTTGCATTGGTGCAAACTCGAAATAGTATCTGGTTTTACTGCTCTTCAGAGAGATACCACCTGGGCCCCTTTTAGCCCCTCCTGAATTCAGCTGCCTTTACCATCGAGAGATAGGAATTTTCTAGCAGTCCTTCATGAAGCATTAACCACCTCCTTTCAATACTTGTCAAGATACATGGTAAAGTGTTGTGAATGTTGATAATAGGAGTGGGCCTAACTCTCATTGTTTCCCAAGGATAAGTCATCCTATGGTCTTCTAGGTCCTGGTATCTAAATATATGCGCCTTATTATGCGTTTGGCGCTCCAATAGATGCCAAACTCACTGTGGCAGTGCGGCTACCGCACCAGTGGTCCGACCGCCCTATTACAAGTAGGCCCTAAGATAGAATAGCCAATCACTGAAATAAATATGATCTTATATATTAGTGCCACTGCTCCACCCAGTTGTTTCTAGGTGCATGTGAGACACCAGGGGGCTCAGTAGGATGGTGGAGGGACCGCCACCACCAGGCCGGCGGTCCCTCTGCCATCTGACTCCCATTTCCCCTGCCACATTAGGATGGCGGGAGAATCGCTTTGTGACCGTGGCGGTCACAAAGACCGCCCTCCATGCTTACGCCACAAGCAATCTTCATGATTGCCTGGTGAAGCGGTCAGCATGGGTGAAATGGCGGCGGTGCCTAGCAGGCACCGCCTGCCAGATTACAATATAGAGATGTCCAGAGCCCAGAGGGCCCAGTGCGAGGGTAGGATAGAGCTAGTTGCTGTCCACCCAGCACATCAGAGCAACTACATGCTCTGTATTCCCCTGTCAGGACATAGACCACTATACTGGGGGTCTTCAACTGCCCAGTATAGGTCTACTAGGGTTTCTGTCTATGTTGTCTGGTTATCACCGACACTTTAGGAACCAGACCTCTAGTAGTGCACCACTCAGTCACTTAGGTCCTGATGACGTGCCATAAGACTCGTTAGGAGCGATAAGGGCACAAAACATGTCGACCCATTACAGCGATAGCCCTCTAGGAACATTGCATCCAAATAGGGCAACCACACACCTTTTAACCCCTTCCGTGCTCCCGTCGGCCAACGGCCGACGGGAGCACTCCCTCTCCAGTGCTGCGAACGGCCAACGGCCGTCGCAGCCCCGCCCACTCATTAGAACGTCCGCACCGTCGCGGAATTGCCGCCGCGGTTAATGTATTAACTACGGTGGAACTACCTGAACCATTAAAATTGTCTTTGAATAAGACTGCTCCAGACTTATTTTTACATCCACTACCTGTGCACTACACTATCCTTGCTCTCTCACCCGCACGCAGCCCACGGCTTCTTCAAAAAGATCTCAGCCAAAGAGCCACGTTTACGGTGAGCCCGTCGGGGGTTGCAGCACCAGCCCGACGAGGAGCAAAGCCCAATGATGAAGCATGACATCCTCTGGGTTGTTCTCATCTTGTCACATCTGCTGTGTTTTCAAAGACAGAGGTCAAATGTCAGACTCTGTTTTCCAGGGAGCTTGGTGTTTACTTTTCTTTCTCTGACTTCCAAGTCAGAGGATTTAAATGGCATCATTCTGGCTATGAGGTGTGGGCTTTACAATGCTATTTTTTTCTGGCACATACAAAATGTATATGTCTGTAGATGAACTGAAGAGATATTTCAGAATGTTTCAAAATTAGAAAAGCATGAATTAAGCAATTTTTTTGGTAGTTTTCATGTGTGGTGGAAACAAATATTTTAATTTGACCAAAACAATCAATACACTTATTGATGACATTTCCACACATTATCGTTTGTGCGCTGTATACTTTTATCAATAGAACTGTATCTCTGTGCAAATGTAATTGTCATTTCAATTGAAGATGTGTTGCCTGTAATGGCAGTGTGCAACTGCAACATTCATTTTCCACTCTATGCCACTCTACTCTGCACCACTCCACATTACGCCACTCCACTGCACAAAGTGTCACTGCATTCTACTCTGCACGACTACAACCTATACCACTTCACTCTACGCCACTTCACTTGATGCCTCTCTTCTCTACACCACTCTATTCTATACCAATGCACTCTACCCCACACTACTCTACTTTGCAGAACTGCACTCTTCACCACTGCACTCTTCACCACTCCACTCTCTGCCATTCAACTCTACTCTGCAGCACTACACTACAATACACTTCTTTTTGCGGCCTCCTGTTGGGGGCTAAGGTCTCAATGGGAGCTTGTGTTACGGCAAGTCCACTCGACATCGTAATTAAGCCCTAAATCTCCAGACTGGTAAAAGTGAAAGTAGTGTCTGCCACCCAGAGCAATTCTTATGTGTGTCCAGCTTCATTATCTGCCTTGCTCTTTCTGTCTCCGATAGTGGGGTTGAAGATTTGTGCAGTTCAGCACACACCTGGTGTGTGTCTGTGACCACTTCCGCTTTCCAATGTATGTGCTCTCGCTCATCAGCAGTGGAGAATTATCTGAAATACGTGCCTGTCATGTGTGTTTGCCAGACCTTTCCTCCAATCCCTTGTCCTTGTCTCTGTCACATGGAACGTTACAAATAGACATTCAGTACAGGGGCTGCTTAGATCTTTCCTTCTATTTGGTTACTACCACTCTCGCAAAAACACATTTGAAATAAACAGACTTAGTGAGCATATTTCAGACACAATTATCTCAATATTGGCTGCATTGTGACACACAGTGCAAACATCTGTTTGTTCAGCAGGATAAACTGATTCTAAAAATACACATTAGTGCATGGGTACTCACAAACTTTCTCTCAGGGGCCAAATTTACAGTGTGGTTTGTGTCAGAGGGCCGCACCGGTTAAGGCGGGGGTTAATGGGGAGGGGGCAGGGCTAGAGCAACAAAAAAAACTGTGACCATGAGGTTGAACACAGGTCCCTGTAGCAGACGCCTTCGTCCACTGAGCTACCAGACCCGCCATATATATATATATGTCTTCATATAGCGGCTCTGAGGATAATTTGGCAACTGCCACTCTAGCACAATTGGACTTGACAAACTTTACCTTGGCTGATGAGCTGAATTTTGTCAGCGAGGACCGACGCTACTCCCTGCGCGCCAGGAATCCTCCTCAACCAGCAGGCAGAGCAGGAACAAAAAGCGTAGCGCCCGAAGGCGTGCCACCAAAGCAAGGTACAAGAAGAGGAAATCGGCGCAAGAACTGGAACAGTTAACCCCGACACAGGAAAATTCTGTGATTAACTTGACTAATGTAGTTTTAACCCGGGCGGAAGAACAATTACTCTCACTGGGTTTATCTTACTGTCCCCCCAATAACTTTTCTTATGTACAGGCGCGGTATACACCTGTTACAACGCATTTGTTACAACGCACTACCATTACAACGCTACTTTTACAACGCAAACCATTACAACGCATTGCGCTGGGGGGCGCTCTAGGATAGGGAATAAGTATAATTTACTATCCAACACCTTCCCTAGGGTCCACGGGGACTGGAGTTAGAATAGTAAATTATACTTACCACTATCCAGCACCTCAAAGCGCTATGCGTTGTAATGGTATGCGTTGTAATGGTCGCGTTGTAATGGTAGGTAGTTGTAACGGTATGCGTTGTAACATGGTACATCCTACAGGCGCGCATTGACATCTTCAAGTTTATTAGAAAAATCAAACTTATGAAATATTTTCAATTGCATCCTCAACTATGCGATAAAGATGTTGACTCCGATGCCCCTGTTGATTCATCTACAACTGTGCCAGCTCAATCTTTGCAAGTTAAAAATCTTGGAGGCCTCCAAGCATTGCTTCAATTCCCAACAAGAACCTACGATTAGTCAAGTTATTGTGACCAATACAACATCTCCAAGTCCTTTTCGAGGTAAATCTACCTTTTTACCATTGATGCCAAAGAATGCCCTAGATGTCTTCAGTGACAAAGTCATTTCTGAACTAAAGACCTTGACCAGAACTGAATTAAACAGAAGAAATCAAACAATTGACTATAACAACCAACAATATTCAAATCTGATCAAAGTAATGCAGATGTAGTTGTTAAAACTGCAGATAAAGGGGGCAATATTGTTTTATGGGGTAAACCTGAGTATCTTCTTGAGGCAGCCCGACAATTAAATGACCCGCTTTGTTATACAAAATCTACGAAATTTGCCATGTTAAAAACCTTTGAAAAAACTAGGAAAAACATCTTCCAGTGGCAGAAGCAGGGTCTTTTGACAAAAGATGAGGTGAAGTTCTTGAATGTTACACACCCTATCACCCCTTTATTTTATTTACTGCCTAAAATTCACAAATGCACTACTCCTATTCCGGGTCGTCCTATTATTTCTGCATTAGGTAGTTTTAATGAAAACCTCTCCAAATATGTTGATTTCTTTTTACAGCCACATATGAGTTCACTTCCTTCATTTTTAAAAGACACCACAGATTTTTTACTTAAGATTCAACAGATCACTTGGTGCCCAGAATTTTGCTTTCTGGTGATGGATATTGAATCTTTGTACACCAGTATACACCATTCACAAGGTTTAGAGACAGTGAAATATTTTCTGGAAACTAAAGATGCTACCTTTAGAGACCATAACACAATGCTTTTGGGTATGATTCATATTTGTTTGAGCAACAATTACTTCCAATTTGGAGGTGATATTTTCCATCAAGAACGAGGTTTGGCCATGGGTTCGTGTTTCTCCCCCAGCTATTCGTGTCTCCACGTTGGCTGGTGGGAGGAACACGTTCTCCGGGGGACTCATCGCCATTGGCTCCAGAATATAGCCCAATATTATCGCTTCATCGATGATATTTTCATCGTTTGGAACGGCTCTAGGGAATCAGCTACTTTGTTTGTTAATGAGATCAACAGTAATGACAGAAATCTTAAGTTCACTGCTTCAATTACTACTGAATCAGCTGTGTTTTTAGATGTACAGGTTTACATTGATCAAGGCCAACTCCACACCAGGTTACATAGAAAAACTACTGCGGGCAATTCGATTCTCCATGCCCGCAGAGCTCATCCTCCGCACACCATCAAAAGTATACCCTATGGGGAATTTATTCGAGTAAAAAGGATTTGTAGCAATGCTGCAGTTACTGAGGAGTGCTTAACTGAATCTAAACAGAGATTTTTACAACGAGGCTACAGCCTTAGCCTCCTAAATCAGGCTCTACAAAAGGCATCTAAACGTCCGAGAGCAGACCTTCTAACTAATAAAATAAGGGAAGGAAAGGCAGAGAATATTCCAGCTAATGTCAGATTAATAACCACTTACTGTACACAAGAACATAAGCTGCGAAAGATTATCAACAAAGAATGGCCAATTGTCTTAACAGACGTGACATTAGGTCCAATTCTGCCGAAACTGCCCTCTATCACCGTTAGGCGTGCGCCTTTCATGAGAGATGTACTTGACATCACTCAGCCGGAATTACCAATAAAAAGGAAAATGCACACTAAAAATGGTTTTTTTAGATGCACATCTTGTAGAGCCTGTAATTTTGCGAGTAACAGTACACACTATACTTCAGCATTTAGCAGCAACCCTATACCCATCAAAGAATATCTTACCTGCCGTAGTGAATATGTAGTATATCAGCTTACATATACTTGCAATCTTTCCTACATAGGCAGCACAAAGCTACCAGCTAACCAACGAATTCTTCAACATCTTCGTGCTATAGTTAATTGTGACCTTAACTACCTGGTAGCTCGTCACTTTAAATCAATTCATAATAAAAAATTAAGTGACTTGAAGTATACTCTATTGTGCTCTGTCCCTAACCCCGGACGGGGTGGGAATAGAGAGAAACTGCTGAGACAAAAGGAGTCTTCACTTATCCTACTTCTTGATACCCGTTCCCCTAATGGCCTGAATACCATTGATGAGCTTCATCATTTTCTTTAATGTTGAACATCTTTGAAGCACATCTCTGAATACTTTGATCTATGTTTCTGAAATTGTGACTGTGGTTAATTGCTACTATACTATGAATTCTTTAGGTTGTGTTTGAAATACTTCCAATTGTATTTTATCTGAATTGGTAAAACTATTGTAGTAATATGTAAATTTCATTAGGTTTTCAGCCGCTTTAATTTAGTTTGGATTCACAAAAAAATGTTCTTTTCACAAAAACGAAACGAGGGAACCATTTCATTCTATTGCAATCAAAATGTTGTCTTTGGTTTTGCAGTCAGAGTTATTACAACATAGGATAATTGAGCATTGACTGTCATGGTTATACAGGCACTTGCACTTTATTGTATTCATCAAATGTATTCATCTACATTGAGGTGATTGTTGCACTTGCACTTTATTTTTTGCTGATTGACAGCTGATAATTGTCAAGAAACTGTTTACCATTATAGATATTGGACATATGCTCACCTAACTGCACTTTATGACATCTAATTCTATGAGCACTATGCTCAAATTTTTCTCTAAAAAACCAAGGACTATCTATACATTTGTTTGGTTTTGCTGTGCAATGTATTTATAAGCAGCACGCTATGAATTTGTTATTATTTTTTAACCTGTTGCACTCGTTTTGTACTCAGATGACTTATTTCTTTAGTCACATGAGCTTTTATTTCTTTAAAACTGCCGTGCCTACTCCTGACGTGTCATGTGATCAAGCTCTGCATGCAGAGCGAAACGCGTCAGGGAGAGCACTTGCTTGTTAAATGGCAGAATATTAAAACTGCACTGCTCACTCTATTTTGTGTGATGGCCTCCTAATTCCTGGATTTTGGGAGTTGGAGGGAGAAAGAGGTCCGCACCCAACAGAAGCCGTGTCGAGAGCGGCTGGGACTTGTTTTTTTATATATATATATATATATTCACTGAAAAAACCATAGGCTATAGACCATATATAGTTAGGAATTCGCATTTACAAAACCTTATTTTACTCACACAAAACCATTGAAATTCCATATATAGTTAGTTGCACTAACTATATATCGCGCACCCGCAATCCACTGCTGATGATGTCACATATTACATCATTCATGACATGGTCAGTGACATCACTGATGACATCACTGATGACAACATCCAGTGACTGTATGTTTCTGTAAAGTTAAAATATGTCTTACATATTGAAGAATGAGTGGATGTATAAGTGTCTGGATGAAGGATTTAGTAGGTGCATGACTGACTGTATGAGTGAGTGATTAAATGTGTCTCACTGAGTGCATGGGTTAGTGACTAAACTGTCTTAATTTGTGCATCATTATGTCTGTTGTTCTGTAAACTGTTGCATGGGTTGATAAGTAGCTATATGAGTAACTATATGGGTTATTGATTGGTTGCCCAAGTATTTGTATGGGAGACTGAGTGTGTGTGTGGGTGGCTGGGAGGTGTATGACTCTGTGCATAGAGTGTGAGCAGTTGATTCACTAGATGTATGGTTTCAAAAGTGCATGTGGAAACAGCTGTATGGGCAGTTGACTGTGTGCATGAGTGTATTGGTGAGTGAATGGATATCTCAGTGCTACATGTCAAAGTAAGTACATATGTAAAACACAGTGCATGTGAGAGTTGACATATATAAATAACTGTGCATAAGAGCCAGTGAATGTGTGAGTGGCTGTATGGATCATTGTGAACTTGTATCAGGGATTGTATAAGAGAGTAAATATGTGTTAGTATATGTTTGAATAAGTAAAGTTTGTATAACTGTATAGTTGAGGAAATGGAGGTGTGATTGATTCTTTGCATGACTGACTAGGTGTGTGAGTAACTCCATGGATGAGTGACAGTCTGTGAGTGTCTGTTTACACTGATTGTATCTAAGGTTATATTAGAGTCTGAAGAGGTTCATCGTATTATCACATGAATGATATCATCAGTGATGTGATCAGTAATGTCAAATGAGATGTCATCAGTGATGTCATCAGTGATGTCATTTGAGATGTCATCAGTGATGTCATTTGAGATGTCATCAGTGATGTCATCAGTGATGTCACTGACCATGTCATGAATGATGTAATATGTGACATCATCAGCAGTGGATTGCGGGTGCGCGATATATAGTTAGTGCAACTAACTATATATGGAATTTCAATGGTTTTGTGTGAGTAAAATAAGGTTTTGTAAATGCGAATTCCTAACTATATATGGTCTATAGCCTATGGTTTTTTCAGTGAATTTTCAATGTTTTGTAAATGCTAATTCCTAACTATATATGGTCTATAACCTATGGTTTTTTTCAGTGAATTTTCAAGGTTTTGTAAATGCTAATTCCTAACTATATATGGTCTATAGCCTATGGTTTTTTCAGTGAATATATATATATATACATACATATATAAACATATATCATCTGTATATCTATATAAATACAAACATAAATGCATGCATACATATACTTATATGCATACAGATGCATGTTATTTACATGAAAGTTGAAAAAACACTAATAAAAGCAAAGCTAAAAAGCCACCTCATTACAAACAGAATGGCTTTAACTTAAACGAGGGCGAGATCTATTGCATTTTCAATGCTTGTTTACTTTGGTTCCATCAAGAAGGCATTCAGATGTGTCACACATTTGCCATAAATTCTGAATGTTAGCACTCTAGTTGCACATTAGATCACTGTAGTAAAGCTACTGCTCACCAGGGACGTCTGCTGCTGGTATTCAAAGTGCATGTTTCAGTCTGCATGTCAGAATTTTTTTAATGAAATAGAAGAGGATTTGAGAAGTCACTCAAAATGATCCCTAATTTTTCTTTCTGAAGCACTAATCATACTTTCTATGGCAAAATTACCCCCCTCATGTTGTTCCTTTTTAAGTTGAGTGTGTTCAGACTTACCACTTCATTCCAATCAAGATGGCTTCTGGTGTGCCATACATTTGTCATAAGTAAGACTGTTAGCGCTCTAGTTGTTCTTTAGAACACTCTGGGACATTCTGTCATTAGGCTATACTTGGGGTACATCTGGGTGATATTTGGGCTACATTTAGGCTCTTTTGTCTCTGGTGGCCATCTTGGGAGACTGTATGTCAGAATTTTTTAATGAAATTGAAGAGGGTTTGAGAAGTCACTCAAAATGTGCCCTAATTTTTCTTTCTGCAGCACTAATCATAATTCATATGGCAAAATATACCCCCTCATTTTCTTCCTTTTTAAATTAAATGTTTTAAGAGTTACCACTTTATTCCAATCAAGATGGCTTCAGGTGTGCCATACCTTTGTAATAAGTAGGACTGTTAGCGCTCTAGTTGTTCTTTAGAACACTCTGGGACATTCTGTCATTGGGCTATACTTGGGCTACATCTGGGTGATATTTGGGCTACATTTGGGCTCTTTTGTCTCTGGTGGCCATTTTGGGAGACTGCGTGTCAGAATTTTTTAATGAAATAGAAGAGGATTTGAAAAGTCACTCAAAATGTGCCCTAATTTTTCTTTCTGCAGCACTAATAATACCTTCTATTGCATAATATACCCCCTCATTTTGTTCCTTTTTAAATTAAATGTTTTAAGAGTTACCACTTTATTCCCATCACGATGGCTCCAGGTGTGCTATACCTTTGTAATAAGTAGGACTGTTAGCGCTCTAGTTGTTCTTTAGAACACTCTGGGACATTCTGTCATTGGGCTATACTTGGGCTACATCTGGGTGATATTTGGGCTACATTTGGGCTCTTTTGTCTCTGGTGGCCATTTTGGGAGACTGCATGTCAGAATGTTTTAATGAAATAGAAAAGGATTTGAGAAGTCACTCAAAATGTGCCCTAATTTTTCATTCTGCAGCACTAATCATACTTTCTATGGCAAAATATACCCCCTCATGTTGTTTCTTTTTAAATAAATGTTTTAAGAGTTACCACTTTATTCCAATCAAGATGGCTTCAGGTGTGCCATACCTTTGTAATAAGTAGGACTGTTAGCGCTCTAGTTGTTCTTTAGAACACTCTGGGACATTCTGTCATTGGGCTATACTTGGGCTACATCTGGGTGATATTTGGGCTACATTTGGGCTCTTTTGTCTCTGGTGGCCATTTTGGGAGACTGCATGTCAGAATGTTTTAATGAAATAGAAAAGGATTTGAGAAGTCACACAAAATGTGCCCTAATTTTTCATTCTGCAGCACTAATCATACTTTCTATGGCAAAATATACCCCCTCATGTTGTTTCTTTTTAAATTAAATGTTTTAAGAGTTACCACTTTATTCCAATCAAGATGGCTTCAGGTGTGCCATACCTTTGTAATAAGTAGGACTGTTAGCGCTCTAGTTGTTCTTTAGAACACTCTAGGAGGCTGCAGTAGAACACAAAGGAATCAACTGACAGTCTCTGTCCTTGTTGGATGTACATGTTTTACTGAGAATGTCAGACTTCATTTTCACATGACTGAGAAAGATAATGTGAATTTACAGAAAATATGCTTTCAGTTTAGCTTATAGATCCCCTTCCAAACCACTGTGGGAAAATCATGAGATATTAGTTTTCTTTCAAACAATATTCATGATATCACAGCAGAAGGTTTTTTCACATGGTAAAATCACCTTAGAACCCACCACAATTCCTAAAACGAGTATGGTACCATCAACAAATGATTTATAATGTAACTAAAGTCCTAAAACCCTCTATTAACTACAATGCTTTTTAATGAGGTGCTATCATGTATATTGGTCCCAAGATGGCCGCCAACACTTCTTGGATGAAGTGCTGACAGCCAATCAGATCAGATGTGTGGTTAGGCTCCGCCCAGATATATATCTTTTTTTGAACCTAAATTACTCAAAATCCACTGGAGCACATATATTGAGACCTAGCAAAGGCACATCGGGCTAACAGTCCCTACAATTTTACCAGGTTTCGTGCAAATCCATTCAGCCGTTCGAGCTAAAAGTGAGGCCAACCGCCCTATGGAAATTAACATGGGAAAAACGCGTTTTGGGACCCCCCTTTTTTCTCGGCCCCCCCTTGATGAAATCCCCCCAAATTGTCAGGGGCTGCTCAGAAACAAAATGTTCCATTTTCCTGAAAATTTCAGCCAATTCCGTCCTCAAACGCCAAAGTTATTAGACATAGAATTTTCAAAAATCCCATAGAGAAAAAATCCTAACTATATATACCTACTGGCGACCGCCAGTAGGTAATATATATATATATATATATATATATATATATATATATATATATATATATATATACATATATATATGTATATATATATATATATGCCTCCCTCCCTCTATCCTTCTATCTCCCTCTCTCCCTCACTCACTCTAACTGTCTCACTCTCTCTCCCTCTCTCCTTCCCTCTCCTTCCCTCTCCCTCCCTCCCTCTCCTTCCTTCTCCCTCCCTCTCCCTCACTCTCCTTCCCTCTCCTTCCATCTCCTTCCCTCTCCTTCCCTCCCTCACCCTCACTCCCCTCACCCTCACTCCCCTCACCCTCACTCCCCCTCCCCCTCTCCCTCCCTCAATCCCCTTCCCCCTCTCCCTCCCTCACTCCCCTTCCCCCTCTCCCTCCCTCACTCTCCTTCCCTCACTCCCCTTCCCTCACTCCCCTTCCCTCTCTCCCTCCCTCCCATCACTCCCTCCCTCCCTCCCGTCACTCCCTTCCCTTCCCTTCCCTCACTCCCTTCCCTCACTCCCTTTCCTCACTCACTCCCTTCCCTCACTCCCTCCCTTCCCTCACTCCCCTTCCCTCACTCCCCTTCCCTCTCTCCCTCCCTCCCATCACTCCCTCCCTCCCTCCCGTCACTCCCTTCCCTTCCCTTCCCTCACTCCCTTCCCTCACTCCCTTTCCTCACTCACTCCCTTCCCTCACTCCCTCCCTTCCCTCACTCCCCTTCCCTCACTCCCCTTCTCTCCCTCACTCCCCTACCCTCACTCCCCTCCTCACTCCCCTTCCCTTACTCCCCTTCTCACTCCCCTTCCCTCACTCCCCTCCCTTCCCTCACTCCCCTTCCCTCACTCCCCTTCCCTCACTCCCCTTCCCTCTCTCCCTCCCTCCCATCACTCCCTCCCTCCCTCCCGTCACTCCCTTCCCTTCCCTCACTCCCTTCCCTCACTCCCTTTCCTCACTCACTCCCTTCCCTCACTCCCTCCCGTCCCTCACTCCCCTTCCCTCACTCCCCTTCCTTCACTCCCCTTCCCTCACTCCCCTTCCTTCACTCCCTTTCCTTCACTCCCCTTCCTTCACTCCCCTTCCTCACTGCCTCCCTCCACTCCCCCTTCCTCACTCCCCTCCCTCCACTCCCCTTTCCTCACTCCCCTCCCTTCACTCCCTTCCCTCACTCCCCTCCCTTCACTCCCTTCCCTCACTCCCCTTCCTTCAGTCCCTTCCCTCACTCCATTCTCTCACTCTCTCCCTCCCTCCCCTTCCCTCTCTCCCTCCCTCACTCCCCTTCCCTCACTCCCTCACTCCCCTTCCCTCACTCCCCTCACTCCCTTCCCTCACTCCCTCCCCTCACTCCCTCCCCTTCCCTCACTCCCCTCACTCCGCTTCCCTCACTCCCCTCCCTTCACTCCCTTCCCTCACTCCCCTCCCTCCCCTCCCTTCACTCCCTTCCCTCACTCCCCTTCCTTCACTCCCCTTCCTTCACTTCCTTCCCTCACTCCATTCTCTCACTCTCTCCCTCCCCTTCCCTCTCTCCCTCCCTCCCTCCCCTCACTCCCTTCCCTCACTCCTCCCTCACTCCCCTTCCCTCACTCCCCTCACTCCCCTTCCCTCACTCTCCTTCTCTCACTCCCTCCCTCACTCCTCTCTCTCACTCCCCTTCCCTCCCTTACTCCCCTTCCCTCACCCCCTTCCCTCACTCACTCCCCTCACTCCCTTCCCTCATTCCCCTTCCCTCACTCCCCTTCCCTCACTCCCTCCCTTCCGTCACTCCCTTCCCTTCCCTCACTCCCTTCCCTCCCTCCCCTCACTCCCTTCCCTCACTCCCTTCCCTCACTCCCTCCCTCACTCCCCTTCCCTCACTCCCTTCCCTCACTCCCTCCCTTCCGTCACTCCCTTCCCTTCCCTCACTCCCTTCTCCTCACTCCCCTTCCCTCCCTCCATCCCTTCCTTACCTCACTTCCTTCCCTCACTCACTCCCTTCCCTCACACACTCCCCTCACTTCCTTCCCTCACTCCCCTTCCCTAACTCCCCTTTCCTCTTTCCCTCCCTCCCATCTCTCCCTCCCTCCTGTCACTCCCTTCCCTTCCCTCACTCCCTTCCCTTCCCTCACTCCCTTCTCCTCACTCCCCTTCCCTTCCTCTGTCGCCCTCCTCCCTCTGTCTGTCTCTCTTTCTCTGTCTCCATCTCTCGGTCTCCCTTTCCCTCCCACTCCCCTACCCTCACTCCCCTCCTCACTCCCCTTCCCTTACTCCCCTTCTCACTCCCCTTCCCTCACTCCCCTCCTCACTCCCCTTCCCTCACTCTCCTCCTCACTCCCCTTCCCTCACTCCCCTTCCTTCACTCCCCTTCCCTCACTCCCCTTCCTTCACTCCCCTTCCTTCACTCCCCTTCCTTCACTCCCCTTCCTCACTGCCTCCCTCCACTCCCCCTTCCTCACTCCCCTCCCTCCACTCCCCTTTCCTCACTCCCCTCCCTTCACTCCCTTCCCTCACTCCCCTCCCTTCACTCCCTTCCCTCACTCCCCTTCCTTCAGTCCCTTCCCTCACTCCATTCTCTCACTCTCTCCCTCCCTCCCCTTCCCTCTCTCCCTCCCTCACTCCCCTTCCCTCACTCCCTCACTCCCCTTCCCTCACTCCCCTCACTCCCTTCCCTCACTCCCTCCCCTCACTCCCTCCCCTTCCCTCACTCCCCTCACTCCGCTTCCCTCACTCCCCTCCCTTCACTCCCTTCCCTCACTCCCCTCCCTCCCCTCCCTTCACTCCCTTCCCTCACTCCCCTTCCTTCACTCCCCTTCCTTCACTTCCTTCCCTCACTCCATTCTCTCACTCTCTCCCTCCCCTTCCCTCTCTCCCTCCCTCCCTCCCCTCACTCCCTTCCCTCACTCCTCCCTCACTCCCCTTCCCTCACTCCCCTCACTCCCCTTCCCTCACTCTCCTTCTCTCACTCCCTCCCTCACTCCTCTCTCTCACTCCCCTTCCCTCCCTCACTCCCCTTCCCTCACCCCCTTCCCTCACTCACTCCCCTCACTCCCTTCCCTCATTCCCCTTCCCTCACTCCCCTTCCCTCACTCCCTCCCTTCCGTCACTCCCTTCCCTTCCCTCACTCCCTTCCCTCCCTCCCCTCACTCCCTTCCCTCACTCCCTTCCCCCACTCCCTCCCTCACTCCCCTTCCCTCACTCCCTTCCCTCACTCCCTCCCTTCCGTCACTCCCTTCCCTTCCCTCACTCCCTTCTCCTCACTCCCCTTCCCTCCCTCCATCCCTTCCTTACCTCACTTCCTTCCCTCACTCACTCCCTTCCCTCACACACTCCCCTCACTTCCTTCCCTCACTCCCCTTCCCTAACTCCCCTTTCCTCTTTCCCTCCCTCCCATCTCTCCCTCCCTCCTGTCACTCCCTTCCCTTCCCTCACTCCCTTCCCTTCCCTCACTCCCTTCTCCTCACTCCCCTTCCCTTCCTCTGTCGCCCTCCTCCCTCTGTCTGTCTCTCTTTCTCTGTCTCCATCTCTCGGTCTCCCTTTCCCTCCCTCTCCCTCTGTCTCTGTCCCTCTACCTCCCTTTGTCTCTGTCCCTCTACCTCCCTCAGTCACCCTGCCTGTGTGTCACAGTCACTGGGCTGAGACAGCTTCCCCAGCGCGCACAGACACACAGCCCTACCCGAGCAGTTCACAGGTCTTTCAAAAAACATTTGCATGTGAATAGGGCTTTGTTCACCTTTTAGCGCCCCTGCAGCCCCACTCTGGCCTCCTGGAATGATTCGCTCCCAGCACAGAGCAGCAGAGTCTCTCAGACTGTCTCTGCAACCAGCAGTGTTTGCAGACACTCTTGGAATTATTTTGTTTTTAACACGGGTACGATGTCTCATGGTGCGCGGGCTGCCATGGAAGGCTAGCCGGCCGTAATATGAGTACCCGTGCATTAGTGCAATGTGGTAAACACTCCATTTTAAAAAAGTATAAGATGCGCGGTGGACAAGGCTTGTGTACAAATCAACACATTTGCAAGCACAAATACACACATAAGCAATTATGTTGCTACACTATAGCTTAAATAGATTAATGGATGCTGCACTCTATTCCTATTCTGGGAGTCGTAAACAAATTAACAGAAGCAAATTGGAAACATATTTCTTACAGAATAGGAATTTATCTTACTTTTGTAATACATCTGTTGTGAGAAATTGGAGTATTAATTGAGGAGGATGAAAAAATTATCACAGTCCTTGTCAGGGAGTACCACAACAGTCACTGTATAAACCTGTGCTCAACCCTCTGGCAACTCGGCACAAAGCAATCAGGCTTAACATGGAGGCAACGTGTAAATTATTTATGCAGCACACAAACAGTAACACAGTAAAAACACAACACCCAATTTTGGAAAATACAGAATATTTTATTAAATAAAATGTCACCAAAATGGGAAACATCGCATTAGTAGAACTGGAGTTATGGCTTTTAAAGACAACGGTTCAAATTAGAGGCAAAAAGTGTGAGGCGCCACCTGCTGGTGTCTGGTTGCGCACACAGTGATGAATTCACAAGTCAGGCTGACTGTGATGGAGTGTGGGCCGGATACAGGACCAGGTTTGTCCTGCTGGTTGTTTTACCTTCTGACTTCAATGCGATGACTGTGCAGCTTTCATCGATCCGATGAGGCTTTCATTTGGGAGCTGAGTGGCTCAGATGAATCTGTATGGCTCAGTGACATTTTAAGTGAAGTCTGCTGTGAGGAGCTATGTGGCGCCGCTCAATAGGACTCTGTGTTGTTCTGTGTTGGATCTGGTGATATTTCCTGCCAGGAGTTGCACAGCGCTGCAGGGCTCTGCATCGATGTGCGTCGAATCCAGTGACACCTTCAGTTAGGCAAGGAGAAGTACACTCTGACTCCAGCCAAGGTTCTAGGGCCCTGAGGAGAGCCCATGGGGGTCAGGACTTACTATCACCGAAGCCAGCAGATAGGACCAGGTCAGGTCCAGTTGGATCTGCTTGAACGCAAGAAAAGCCTCCAAAACTAATTGAATCCCTGTCATTTGTTCAGGAGGTCAGTAAACTAACCTTTGGAGTCACTTCTAGTCTTCCAGTCTTCCTTCAGGTCTCAGACAGCAGGACAGACCTTCTTTACAGTCTACATTGGTCCAGGAGAGTTCTGAGTTCAGTTTCTGAGGATGCCACTTTTTTGCCCAGTGCAGTCAGGGAGTGGGAGACAACCCTTTGTCTAGCCCTAAAACTGGCTTTGTTCAGTTCCTGCACTTCCCCTGGGTTTCGCTCGAGTCTGCCAAGAGAAGCAAAGGCAGGGCAGGCCTGGGGTCAGGTACTTCTTTGAGGGACAGGACAGGAGAGCCATTAACAGCTACCCTGGACACTGGCAGAAATGGGCATTGGGCTTAGGCAGGAAAATACCAACTTTCTAAAAGTGGCATTTAAAAAAAAAGTTATTTAAAATTAGACTCTACCATTAGGTTGAATTTTAAATTCATATTACAATGAATCCTTGAATCATTTCTCTAGCTAGTCCCAAATGGAGGTTGCGCATTATAAGGAGGTGTAATGTAACCCAGTGTTTTCCTATGCAGGAGGTAGTCTAACTGCAGTTAAAAACTACTTTGGAGGTTTTCAAAACCAGGACATCTAAAACTTAAGAACAGATGCCCTACTTCTTAAATTTCTTGCACTCTGCACTAAGAGCATTTAGTGTTTACATTGGGGTAACTTATAAGTAGTAAAAACAAAAGGAAGGTTTAGAACTGGAAAAAGGTTTATTTTGCCAGGTCAAAATGGCAGTTTGATACTGCACACACAGGTTCGAGGGCAGGCTTGTAGAAATGTTGTACAGTGCTACTTTAGTTGGTGGCACAATACTTGCTGCAGCCCACTTGTCCCATTTGATTTACAGGCCCTAGGTGTATATAGTACCACATACTAGGCACCTATAAGTTTAAAAAATGTGGTGTATGCAAACCTGAACATGATTGATAGAGGGAGCACAAGCACTTTTCCAGTCTTTCCACACCCCTGGGGACCATTGTGCCTCCTACTGGCCCATTTAATTCCTGAATGCAGACATCAAAATATTCCCAAGCTTCTGGCTGACAGGCTCCGCCCAGTGTTGACCAAACTGGTCCACCCGTACCAGAATGGCTTTTTACCACATTGCAGTACCAGACACTGTATCCAGCGGCTCCACCTGGCCATATCCCGTATGGGATACCTGAAGAGTCCACCGCCAGTATTATCCTAGACTTTGAAAATTCCTTTGGTCAGGGTCCTGGAGGGGATGGGACTGGGAACTAGACTCTGCAAATACATTGCCATCCTCTATTCTGAGTCGCAAGATTGGATGTTTGTCAACAGGGCTCTATTAAATCCGTTCACCAAGCGCAAGGGAACACAGCAGGGTTGCCCCAGTCGCCGCTCTTATTTTCCCCGTCTGATACTCTGTGATATCAGAGTGGCAGGTTGGGAATGGGCGAACGGCTTAGGACAGGATCGCCCTGTATGCAGACGATATCTTACTCTACTTGTCACACCCTCAGACACCGGGTTCCCGCTGTATGGAAATACTGGATCTCTACAAACAAGGCTCAGGTCTCTGGGTCAACCTAGCAAAATCATTACTTGTACATCTTGGAGGTAAGAATGGAGGCGCTGCGTGGCAAGAACCCTTGACTATCTGCACCACAAGCTTTAAATATCTAGGGATCCATATCTCCAGGGACCTGGAGTCTTAATCTCAATACCCTGACAAGGAAAATAACAACAGTTCTGCAATGCTGGAAGAAGGTACTACCATTGCAGATCCTTGGGAAAATCACTGTTGTTAAAAGGATGGTACTCACTGGATATCTTTATGCCTTCAAGAACTCCCCCCCATCCTCACATCCTGGACCGCTAGTTCTGTGAATAGGCATTGACACTCTGCTTCCTTTATTGGTCCAGGGCCCCTCTACGCATCGCTCATGACAGACTGAGGAAATTGGTGTATGATGGGGGTATGAGTGTGGCGGACCTGCAACTCTACTATACACAACTACTCATCATCAGTGATTGGTTGACAGGGTGTTTGAGATGACCTACATGTCAGATTGAGCTCCCCTTCCTATGCTTTGACCACTTGATGGAGATCCTATATGACGACCCAATACCTAACAACCTTTCTGAGGTTACCAGGGTGGTCCTCTGGAACTGGTGTGAGGCATCCCAGGGCATGGTATGGAGGAAAACTCTAATACACCAGACTCCGCTGTGGCAGGGCCACCGCCTTGTGCACACTCCCTAATTACAGGGTTTCACCAAGTTGGACCAGGTCAGTATTACGAACCATGGGGATGTCTGTATCGGTGGTGCGGTTGGCTACCTCAAGGAACTTCAGACAAACTTCTCCCTCTCAGTGACACAATTTCACAAATATTTTCAGCTGCTGCATGCTCTTCAGACATATAAATCTTAGATCTCCACCCTTCCTGAGCATTAACCCATCCAAACTAAGTTATTAAGGGGAAGGTTAGGAAAAGGGGGGGTGTCCCAAACCTACCATTCACTGGTAATACACGACCTGACAGTTTCCAGTCTCTATGGAAAAGCTGAGTGGGGAGACTCGATGACACCTACTGGACCCTTGCATGGTTGGACTCCAGAGAAACATCCTTGAGGCTCAGGCTTGTACAAATTAACTAACTCCACATCACTTACCTTACCCTGCATCAGCTTTGGTGGGTTGGCAGAACCCCTACTCCGGAATGCCCCAGATGCCCCTGCCAAAGTGGCAACTTTTACCATGTTGTGTGGCAATGCCCGCCATTGCATCCTACTGGCAACATATTATGGACACTTTGACCCAAATATTGGAGACCTCCATCTCCCTTACACCCACACAGGTATTCTTGTGGGTTCTTGGTGTGGTCAGGGATAGCCATGGGGATCAATTTCTGATTGGGCTGGCAATGGTGGTAGCCAAAGGAAACATTGCTCAGCGATGGAGATCGGACTCACTGCCAACTCTCCTTGTGTGGCGTTGGGAAATAGACTGGTGTGCGCAACTGGAGAAGCCCATATACATCGCCTCAGGCTGCCTACAGAGGCACTCCTGAATATGGGGCAAATGGGTGGAATACTATGGACTAGGTATTTAATTACCTCCTATGATGGACCATATACTGCCAGAGAGCCATGCCGGGGTGTGTGGGAGGATGGTGTGATTGAATGTTTTGCTTGTTTTTATTATGATGTTTGCAACTGAAAATCAATTTAAAAAATGTTTATTAGAAATAAACAGTTTTGAATGCATCGGATCAAGGCTTCTTCACTGCTGCATTGTCAAAATCACAGAGCTGGACTCAGTCTTTCAGTCTCGTGACAAAGCATCAGAGGTCTCATTTTGTTTTTCTATCATTGAGTGAAAAAGAGAGCTTATCTAATTAACAATTTATTTAGAGAGGACATAAACCCCCAGTTGATGCTTAAGGCCATAATATGATAGGTTATAAAGGTCCTCAAATTGGTGGATAATATCACATATGTTATACCCGACACATTACACGAGGAGACTCGAGTTTTTTTTTAATTTTTAATTCTCAAAGCCCCTGTGTAAATGTCAAAGTCCTTGATCCATCAGCACCATCCAGGGCCCATGTTATACATATGCACCACCAGGCCAAAATGCAGACTCACACTAAATTCACTAGTTCAGAATTATTTGGGGTCAGTAATAGGAATAACTTACTAGTCGACACCAGGCTCTGGTGAGAGTTGCGTTATCCAACTGGCTTGTCTTCTTCAGAGGATGACAAAACCATCATTTCTCAGCAGTGAAGTGGTGGTGGTAGGCTGAGTTTTTAGGTGTTCAATGTTTCACTAGGTTCATCTTGTCACCAGTGTAATATCCTTTGAGTTCAGAAGGTTGGCTACTATTACACACATATGCCAGGGAAGCTGGGTGATGAAATTATGCATTTATTCTTACATGCAGTCGAAGTCATGAAGAACAGTTATAGAAAGGAGGGGTTGTCAGTGCTTGTTGATGATGAGTTTCAACTCTACCTTTGTTTGTGGCCGGATATGCATAATTAGGTGAACCGCTTTGACCAATTGTGGCCTGACTGATGCCTGTTATTACCAGCTCCCGCCCTCATATACACGTGTCATCTTCCAGAGTGGTACCCGGAGACAAGTTAACGCAGTGGGAGAGTGGGCATGCTTGAGCACTAGAGTGTGCACAACACTGCAGGCGGTGGACTGGTGCTTCTTGGGAGCAATCCTCTGTGCCCTTCCAATCCCCTGCACCGATCAATGAATAGTGCAAGTCCAACCCTGCCTCTCACACCTCTAGCACTGAAGTTGTTCCCTACATCTCCCTCCTGATATGCCTCATGACCTGATTGATACCTACCACCACAGGAGCTGCCCTGTGTTTGCAAATCCTGCATACTGATGTTGTCCCATGCTGTATTTCCCATTTGCTTGCATGCATTCCAGGGGTACTTCCTCCCCACACTTTGCACCGTGGGATCCCGGGAAAACTTCCACTTGTGGAGACACAGCCACAGAATGCCCTGCTGATGGGGCATCCATCAAAAGGAAATCCTGCCTTGCAGCAGGTGTGGGTAGGTTTAACTTCACCTTGGGTAAAGTTGACAAAGTTGAGAAACATTGCCTAACCACACCATGGCTGAATTTCCCAAGTTCTCTCAAAATTGTGGGTGAAATTAAAAATTCACCCACTGCTAGCTCTGACCCCACAGTCTCTCTGAGTTTGTCATAAAAGTAAGCTCCTGTGAGTGTTTACTAAACTGCCATCTACTGTGTGTCATGATATGTCCCCTGGTGAGGAGTGTATGCTGAGCTCAGAACCTGAGTGTGCCTTGAGCACTCAACCCCGGAGGGTTCTATCAGCTCTCCGACAATGTAAGTATGTTCTGAACTGAGCTCCTGTAAGTGTAACCTGGACTTTCAGTCCCTGTGTCTTCTGAATGCCTGTGAATTTGCCCTGAACTCCCTCCCAGCTCTCTCACAGTGTGCCTGTGCTTCTACCCCTAATACATCTATATCCTGTGCATGTAATGCCCGGTTACTCATCGGTAATATTCATTACTCCGAGTCCTGGTCTTCCCGTCCCATTCCTGAGCCCTTCCCTCCCTCCCTGGTTTTTGTCTTTGGTGATTGTTTTCCTTTCTGGGTTTTCTTTGGTATTCTCAGAATGTACTGTGACGCACTGCCCCCTTTATCGTCACCTGATGGTGGCGCCATATTGGGGGAAGTGCGAAAACCTCTGCTAGGTAGTAGGTATCTGTGGAGCAGACTAGCTGCTCACTGTTAAGGAATGGGACGGGAAGACAGGACGAGGAGGTAATGAACACTGGCTGTGAGATAGATCTCATGTGAATGTATCTTTAGCTGGTATTCCATCCAAGGTTGTCTGAGCTATCAGCCTCTTCGTTCTCATCAGAATGATCTGAACACATAATCCATGCATGCATGCCTAAAACTTTAGTATCCAAAGGCATTGGGCCTGATTCACAGAACTAACTCAGACTAAATCCTAAACTTACTACCATTTTGGTATTCACAGAAGGCACTTACTCATTTTGGTATTCACAGAAGGCACTTACTCATTTGGAGGGTGGAGCCCGACAGGCCTGGGAGAATTACCTTCAATCGATTAAACCAGACTTCTGTGATTGATTACATATTCATGGAAGCCAGGTACTGGGATAGGTTGCTTGAGTTTAGGGTTGTTGACAGGTATCATAGCGACCATAATGCTTTAGTTCTTTCTCTCAAACTGGGGAGTTTTGGGTTAAATAATCCACCACCTTCCCAAAAAAAGTGCTTCACAATCACTAATAATCACCAACTGTAGGCGAAGGGTTAAATGGCCAGACTTCCAGGATTCCCCGAGCAAACTTGCTGACTTGTATGAGACTGCAATTCCATTTATTGCTGAAATGGGGGATCCTGATTGTATGGGAAGGGCCACTGACATACATAATCAATTGGTGGCCACTTTAAAGGATGCCCTTTGCCCTTTGGTAAGGACTAGCCAGCCTCGGGCCAACAAGCATTTGTGGTTTAACGCCTCATGCCGTAAGTCCAAAAAAGCCTTGTTATGAGTATTAAAAACCAATGACGTTGGCGCTATTAAGGTTCAACGTACCCTGTACAAGAAGGCAATTAGTGACGCTAAGAGGGAACGGGAGGTTCTCCTGTGGGAGGAGTTGGGAGCTGCAATTACTTCTAGGGACTCCAAATTATTCTGGTCTATTGTTGCAACCGGCCTTCACTGCCTCAACCCTGTGCCTGGCCCTAATATTGCTCCGAAAATTTGGGAAAGGCACTTTGGTGGCCTATATGGAATACCTGAGACTGACACCTTAACTTGTGATATTTCTGAATTCCAACAAATTTTAAATGTTCCTGGGCCAGAAGAGTGTGGAAGGATGACTACAGTCCCCAGTCTCCACCACCAGGTTGAACTTTTTACACTGAGAGAGGTTGAGGCAGCAATAGGTAAACTGCTTCCCAACAAGGCCCCAGGGTTAGATAAATTGCCAGGGGATCTGTTTCGAACGCAGCCCAAAATCTGGGCACCTTATCTGGTCGTTCTATTTAACGGGGTTCTTCAGGGTGGCGATTTGCCCCCTACTTGGCTGGGGGCTGAGATTGTGCCAATCCTTAAAAAGGGTTGTCCGCTTACCCCCTCGAACTATAGACCAATTAGCTTAATTGATACATCACAAAAGCTAATGGGGAGGATTATCCTTGACAGGATTCTTGGGTGGATTGACGAGAATGAGATCCTAACTACATTCCAGGCAGGCTTTATGTCCGGCACTTCCACTTTAGATCAGATATTTCGCTTGCAGGTCCTGTATTGGAAGGTAGCAAAGGTGGAGGGTGGCAGCCTCTACCTTGTGTTCGTGGACCTGCGGGCAGCTTTCGATTTAGTTCCTCGAGCGAAATTGTGTAAGGTACTGGCAGACCTAGGACTTCCGTCTTATCTGCTGTTCATTCTGTTTAGGCTCCATATAAATAACTATGCCCAGGTTAGGTGTGGTAGGCATGGCGATCTCACGGACCAATTTCCTGTCCAAAAAGGGGTTCGCCAAGGGTGCGTATCGGCTCCCACGTTATCCAGCCTCTATATTAATGGACTTGTGGACCATCTGAACGGTATGGTAGGCAATGATGCCCCCAAACTGGCCACGGGGAGGGTGTCCGCTCTGATGTTTGCAGACGACACTCTGTTGTTGTCTAAAACATCGTCGGGCATCCAAAAAACACTTGATGGCTTTGTAGAGTTCTGCGCGCTCCGGGGATTGGAAATCAACCTGGAAAAAACAAAGTTCATGATATTCAATCTTCCGAAGCGGACACGGACAAACCCGGTCCTACATGGTATTCCCCTTGAGAGGGTTGAGACATTTGTCTACTTGGGTGTTTACCTTACAGAGAACTTTGAGTGGAACACACAGATTGCCAAGTCGGAACTAAAACTATCACAGCTGGTGGGGGGAATTAGTAAAGTAGTTAAGAGGTCAACATTTAAGCCGGTATCCCCGGCCTTGGAAATATACTGTCGCCAGGCTAGAACTGCAGTAATCTATGGGGCGGAGCTTTGGGGGCACAAACATATATCGACCACTTCAAGGGTGGAACAAACCTTTATGAGGAATCTTGGATGTAATTGAACCCCCTCTTGCTAGAAAGTTGTATCTTCGGTTAAGGCATGGCACTTTACCCATTAGGTCATTTACAACCAAATGGTCCAAAACTAATACTGAAGTTTGCCCTGCCTGTGACTACAAAATTGAAAATGTACCACATGTTTTGTTCTTTTGTCCTACTTATTCTGCAATTAGAAATTGCTGGCTGATTCCAATCTGTAAGAACCTCAAATTTCTGCATTTTTCCAGGCATGTAGAATATTGACTTATGACACCCATCCCCCCATTGTGTTTGCTGTATCTCGATACCTATTCAGTATGTGGCGTAGGAGACAAACATTTTTAACCTAAATGTTAGCAATTATGAAATTTTACCGTTCTTCTTCATTGATAATTCACAGTTTAATTCTTTTCTTAAACGTTTAATGATTATTTATTGTTTTAACAATTTGTGCTGGTTTGTATTTTATGTGCACTTTTATGGTCATTGACCGAAATAAAGTTATCAATTGAAATTGAACGTACTCATTTCGGTATCCACAGAAGCTAGGAGTCCTAACTTTAGGACTCCTAAATGCCTTCTGTGAATACCTAAAGTCTTAAAGTTAGGATTTTTTCTCAGTTTAGGAGTAGTAAAGTTATGACTCCTAACTTTAGGACTCCTAAATGCCTTCTGTGAATACTGAAAGTCTTAAAGTTAGGATTTTTCCCAGTTTAGGAGTAGTACACTTAGGAGTCCTAACTTTAGGACTCCTAAATGCCTTCTGTGAATACCGAAAGTCTTAAAGTTAGGATTTTTCTCAGTTTAGGAGTCCTAAAGTTAGGAGTCCTAACTTCTGTGAATACCAAAATGAGTAAGTGCCTTCTGTGAATACCAAAAGGAGTAAGTGCCTTCTCTGAATACCAAAACGGTACTAAGTTTAGGATTTTGTCTTAAGTTAATTCTGTGAATCTGGCCCATTATGAATGCATTTCCGCTCCTTTGTATATTTGCAGAGTTTGTCTGTTCTGAACTTTCAGATTCTGTGAGCGTGTGCCGAGCACTCAGGCCTTATGAGTGGGCCCTAGAGTCTCAGCCTCTGAGAGTGTTCTGAGTGCTCAACCCCTTTAAGTATACCCTTGCCTATGTGCCTTAAACCGTCAGCCTGGTGAGAATGCCCTGAATTCTCAACTCCTGTAAATGTGTCTCTTGAGCACCAAGCGTATTTACATCAGCCATGAGAGTTCTTACATTTTCAGTTCCTGCAGGTGACCCCTGAGATTTCAGCCCCTTCTGAGCTCTCAGCTTCTGTGGGTGTATCCAGAACAAATATTTTGGGAGTGTGTCTTGAGTTTTGAATGTTTAGCAGGGATACAGCTATCAATAGCACACCTCCCTGTAGACAGCAGCTGGAGGCCCTCCTAGCCTATTGTTACTAATTCTTTAAAATATACAAGAGTGGCTTCTCCAAGGAGTGTTTTTTGTCTCACCTCATACCATTAACCGTCTGACATACTATGGAGTGCTTGCATTGCAGTGGGTGAAAGACAATTTTACATTTAAAACGTAGTGATTTCTCACACATTAAAACATTTACCGCATTTGTGCACTGTGTACATAATGTAATCAATCGTTTTCCAGTTTGTTTTCTGCTGCAGCATTCTTTTTTGGTAATGTTTTAGTCAGAACTCCAAACGCTACCCAGACAAATTGGTTTGCCAAATGCTTGGTTTGTAATGAGGGCAGGTGTCAAATTCAGTGGTAACTAATGAAACTGGGTTTCTGTACCTTTACCTTTGCTGGTCTACTCTTCCTCTATTTTTAGAACCATTTTGACAATTCTTATACCTTTATTTTTGTATTTGAATACATATTTTTTTATTTTCTGCTTCCATTTGCTACTCTTTGTGGCTAATTATTTCACCATTGTTCCTGGTGAGCTGCAAGGACTCTAAACTGTAATGCATTTAGCCCAACACCCTCCTGTTCTCATCCCTGGTCCACTTCTGCACCTGAAGTGGGGACTGTGGCCTTGAGCACAAAGTACAGATAGGCGAGTGCATAGAGGTCCAACCCAGCTCATGACAGGAGCCCAGACTGTCTTAGACAAAGGCATTCTTCCTATCTCCATGCCAAGATCCCAGTAGTTACCTCAGAGCATTCCTTACCTCATGCTGGCAAAGTCACTTCTTTTAAGCGGCCACAGCATGAGCTATCATTCTCTTCTCTCTCTCTCTCTCCTCTGCAGTTGGATTAGAAGTCTGCATTAATCCATCTCTCTCTGTTCTGCTTCTCAGTTCAACAACATATAAATTATCTAATGAGGGCAGACAGGTTCAATTGTGTTCTGGCCTGTTGTCTAGTACCTGGAATTACTTTCCAGATGGGGAGGCTGAGTCAAAAGATTTACTTTCATTAAGGAATGGGATGTTCTTAGTAATATTTGGCTTCCAGACCTCGTGGCAGGACGTGTGCTTCTTTTGACAGCAGTTCAGTCCTAACCACTCAAGTAGCTCATCACCCTAGAAAGCTGTGACATCATGAGATTGTGGTCATTGGTGATACAGAGCATCCTGACAGATGAGAGCCCCCTGCCAGCCATGAACCTTTTGGCACTCTTGATCACACAGCTGTCCGCGAGTACACAAATAAGTCATGAGCATGCTGTGAGGCATGAACTAACCTCCAGCCATGAGCACACTGTCAACAACGAGCAACACTCAATATATGATTGTCCAGTCAGTGCTTTTTCTTTAGAGAAGGAAAAGTACATTCATTACACACACACTACTAAATACTGTGCATTAGTTTACAAATGTATTCTTTAGGCAGATTAAAAATTAAATACATGACATTGCGTAATCCCATTTGACCCCTAAACTGTTGTGAATCCCAAAATCCCAGTAGACTCCACCTATACAAGCCTATTGGCTTTATCAAAGGTTCAAGATCAACAAACCATATTTTAAAAACACCATCATTTTGTATGTAAATGCAATCATCATTGATAGTCATGTGTAAATGCAATTAGTAATATTAATAAAGCTTATTAACCGTGATCAATAATCACTATCAACATTATTATGTCAATAATAATTATTAATTCATAAGCACACTGTCTATAAGGATCAGCCTGGTGCCGGCCTCAAACACACTGATAACCTGGATCACATTGACAACCGCAAACACCCCATCAATCAATCAGTCATGGGCCCACCATCAATCATGAGACACCTGGCATCCACAACCACTCTGACAATCTCAATCACACTGTCAGTGTTGAGCACACATTCAGTCATTAGCACACTTTCAGCCATGAGCAACCTGCTAGCCATGAGCACAATCTCAACCATAGACACGTGGTAGCAAATAAGTCAGCTGCCAGAAACAAGCTATGTTTCCGACACCATTCATAACAGCGTTAGCCACGAGGACACTGTAGGTCATGAGTACATTGTCAATAGTGAGCATTCTGTCATGCACACCATCACCCTCCCTCAGGTATAAGTATTCAATCATGAACACCTAGATGCACCAATGTGCACTGTGGCAACAATAAACACACTACCTGTCAGCTATGAGCAGTACACTAGTAGTGATCAGCACAATGTCAGCATTCCATCAGCCATGAGTGCCCAACAGTCATGAAAATTGAAAACACTACACCACCTATATGTCAAAGATAGAGTAAGGTCTACCCTGAGTTTGTCCTTCATCCTGTAGGAATGAGATGGACCTCAGAGAAGCTGGATTCCAACTCTGCTATCAAACTCCAACGTCCCTAGCAGTAGTGGGGCCGCGTGAGGGGGGATTTTGAAGGAGGATGCCAAGGGAAAATTAATTATTTATTTAATTTTCTTTCAGCATCGTCCCTCGAAATCTCCCTCCCCACCTGGCCTTAGCAGCCCGCAGCCCCACCGCGGTTACCTGCATGAACCACGGCTGGCCACTAGAGAAGGTATAACACCTTGTGAGCTCGACAGGGGAAAGGGGCATGGGATGAGAGAGAGAGAGAATTCTCTAGCTTCTCAAAGTTTGCCTTTAGGTGGTGGAATTCCGTCTTCAGAGTGGTGACTTAGATGGATGCAGTCTGTGTTAACTGTAACACATATATAATCTGTGAGCTATCTTACCCTAAATGGACTCTCTCATTGCTTTAATCTTTAATTGTTATGTTACTGTTCCTCACCTTTGCATACTCCCTTCCCCATGTGCAGAATAATAGACGCCCTCACTCTGTCTGTGGTAATTGTGGGGTTTGGTGAACTCCTAGTATGGACCAGCACAGAATTAGTTCCCCTTCTGCAAAATGTTTTCCTTATTTTGTGAGAGCCCAATTCTACCTTGTACCCACCTTATGCTTTTTTCATTAAGGCCCTTGTGGAGAAGGGTAATTTGATTTGATAACTTCCCGGCCACACCTTAATCCAGGAGTGCAGGTAATAATCAATAGCAGAAAAACCTTAAGCTCTATAAATAGATCTAGCAATTAATATAAACACGATTAGTAACATCACTGAGTTCGCAAGAGTCGCCTAAACAATGCACAAGTTTCAAATTCACAATATCTATTTAGGTAACTGCAACTTTTCACAAACTGTTAGCATTTCACAAGTTTTAACATATGTGTCTTTTTTTCAGAGGACTGGGGATGCCATGGAAAGTACTTTCACAAACCACTAAGTTTCAGTTATTTCTAGCGCTCGTGCTTTACAGGCTTTCTGAATGTCTCAAGCGTTGATCAGTCTCTAATCTTTTTCCTTTTTCTTTCCTTAGGCGTTCGTCAATGGGAGATCATGGAGTCGCGGAAGGAAGAGCATCGGAGCGTCAACAAGGATCCAGTGTCTGGTAAGCTAGCACCAGCATGCGGTTGGGCGGGGCTTAAATAACCAGCCACACCCAGGGAACCACCTTCACCTCGCGAGATATGGCCAAACCCTACCTCAAGGGGCGCATTTGGGTCACTTCCCGTTTTGGCATGTTGCCCATTGCTGATATTGTTTTGTGGTAAAGCTTAGGGCATAATTTTTGAATGTTAATATAAGGGGGTGATGCTTTGTGAGTCTCTGTGTGTTTATTCGCGTGGTGTGAATCCCTGGCAACATCAACCGGAAACATCTCACTTGTTTCCTCGTCCCCCGGAAGCACTGTGGCATTCCCGACACTATGTGTACCCTGGTAGCCATGTGCACACTCTGGTCATACCCCACTAGCCACAAGGCAGTCATAGCAACCACATCAGCCATATGCATGCCGTCAACCATGCGTGCCCCACCATCCACACAGTCTTCTAGTCTTGAGAGTGCACTTAGACCATAGGCACCTTAAGAAACATGAACGCCGTTAAAATCTTGAGTTGGTCACCCATGAGAACATCATTGCATGCTGGAGCTTCATCAAGCTATGAGCTTTCTGCAAGACTCAAGCATCCTGCCACACACGAGCCTATTTCCACTATGTGCACCATGTCGCCTGTGGCTAACTTGTCACCCATAAACATTCTTCTACTCATGAGAAATCCGGCAGCCAATGGCATCCGCAAGAGCCTTGAGAACCTAACCAACCACGAGCACTGAAACCTGAATCTGGAACCCAAGAGCACAATGACAGATATGAAGACTCTGATCGTGATAGCTAAGGGCACCCCGAGAGCCATGAACACTCAGCCAATGACCACAGCCCTGTCAGCCAAAAGAGCCTGTCAAGCAGAAGCACACTGATAATCAGGATCTGCTGTCAACAGGAGCACCTTGCTTGACATGACTGGTGGTGGTGGGAAGCCCCAAGGCTTGCTCCTAATGTCATGTAAAAGGACATAATCATGTATTCCCTTCTACCCAGGATCCCTGAAGCCTCTTGGTGCATGGCTGTGAAGTAACTTCACGCAGAGGGACATTCAATTTATATTGTCAACCCAGCACTGTTGGGACACGTAAGAAGCAGAAGTGGAAACATCCTGGAGCCGAAATGTATAGGATGCTCATATAGGGGTTCTTCTCGTGTGACATTTAGTTCCAGTATATAAGTAAAAAACACAGAAGCGCCAAACAGAAGAACATCATGCCTATGCATTCCGCCTGAATTCTGGAATTCCGTGTATTTCCTCGATTCCACGCCCCGTGCATATATTTCCCTATGTGCCTCCGATTAGGAAGTGGTCTATAATCTGAGTATCTCGAATTATGCAGTAATGGGGGGCTGCGAAGTTTTCCACATAATCATACATGTACTGCAGTTGACACTTATTCCACCATTTACTGCAGTTTGTAGATTTGAACAAAGAATCTCTCTAGGGATCAAAAGTTACTAAAAGAAACAGGCCACTTGTGATGCAACTCTCAGTCTGACATTAGCAGAAGTTGCCTGGTCACCTTTCAATTGCTGGCTGTTCTATTCCGGTGTTGAACCGGTATCAACGAGGTGAAAGTGCTTTCCCAACAGTTTAATGTCTCAAGTTGAGGAACTGAGGAAGGGCCTTTGTCTATAATAGGAAAAAATCCTTACAAATGTAAAAAATGATTCAAGCTGTATGGAAATAATGATTCCTTCATTGTCATGTAAAATGTTTTGTTTCATTATTTCAACAAAATTATTTTTACAATTCAAATACTATATATATTTTTTTTATTGCAGTTTTACATAGCGCAAACTGGACCCGGAGGTATTTGGAGCGCTATACATGAGCTCCAGTTACATTACACAAGGTCACATTCTGCAGCAGTAACTGCAAAAGGGGAACCAGAGTAGAGAAACATTGCAAACAACGTACTTCTCTTTTCAAGTTCTGGTGTCTTGAATCTTACAGAATCTAAAATATGATTAGACTAGGGCTAAATTTAAATTATGCTGGCGTAATTCACATAATTTTGGGAATTTCACGTGACACTTCTTACATGAAATTCCTAAAATTACGCATGATACCACTTTGTGATGCCAGTCATACAAAAAATGTACATTGAAGACTGCAATTCTAGGTAATTTGCCGTGAAACTTTGCCTCACATGCATAAGAACAACAGAACGTGAACTGCTGTTGTTCTGGGTGCTCTTGTTTCAATGCATCCTCGTGCCAAAATTGACTTTATGATGCATTTCATGCTAACATATAGCGCAAAATGATGGATTTGCGTACATAGGCATAATTTCAAGGTATTATTGCGTTATTATGCAAAAACAAATAAAAATAATACAAATTTCGCACACCCCTAATTATGATTTGTCAGGGTTTTAGTGGGAAAGGGTGCTTCTAAATGCCCAAACATGGACTGAGTGTGGCCCAGCTCTATAATTTAACTTAAATACGCAGAATAAAAGAGGCACATCTTTTATTACAAGAACTATGCACACGTAGGCTTCTTTTCTGCTGAGAGCCACAAACAATGCTGCACTCAACAGAGAGGGAGGGAGATCCTGCTTGGCTGCTTTAAGTCCCTTGTCCATCCTCACCGGCCACCATTTTGGAATCCGCAACACTGTGGCTTTTGAGGAAGAGGTTAGTAAACTGCAAGTCAGTATGATGTTCCAGGCCAATAATGGAGGGATTAATCTACGTGGATTGTGCCATCCACAATACAGGTTCACTCTTTCCAGGCCGCAGGCAACAACAAGTCAAGTGAAGAGAATTGCCTGTGAAAATGTTGCGTGAAGCACCCACACACCATCTTGCACCTACTATGTGGAATTGAAGTGACACAAGCCCTTGTGTTTCAATAATCAACCATATCATTCTACCATAGACTTCACAGCGCTTCCTTTTTGCTATATTGTCCGAATATCTTTTCGCCTTTTTCCCTAAAGGCCTCAAAAGCAGATTTACCCTGGGACTATAATCCTTAATTACTGCTGATGTGTATTTAACATGAGTAAGAGTTCAACTTTCTACCTAACACATTACCCTAGTGATGTCCTTTGTGCAGCATGTGAGTAAGCATGTGAGGCAGTGTGTGAACATTTAAGTAGAAAATGTGAGCTAGTGATTGAGACACTAAAGCCAGTGTGAACGGATGTATGATGTAACAACGCGATCATTTAGATCGCGGTACATTACATCCCTGATTTTACAATGCAAGTCGTTACAACGACTTGCGCTGTAGGACGCTGGATTTAGGAATAGTATGATTTACTATTCCAATCCAGCCTACGTACAGTAGGGAAGGTGTTGGAATAGTGAATCACACTATTCCTCAGACTAGAGCGCCCTCCAGTGCAAGTCGTGGTAACGACTTGCGTTGTAAAAGCAGCGATCTAAATGCGGTGTTTTGACCGCGTTGTTAAGGTCGTTTCCCGTGTGAACATGCGAATGAGACGGTGAGGGAGAGCATGTGACATTGAGTGAGAAAGTGAGGCATAATGAGTGAGACAGTCAGAGAGACAGTAAATGATGCAGTAAGTGAATTTTCAACTGTGATTGAGACTGAGTGAAACACTATGAGCATGTGAATGAATCAGTGAGTGACAATGAGAGTGAGGGGCAGTGAGTGAGAGTGTATGAGGCTGACAGTGTGAGCAATTGAGTGAGTGTGAATGAATAACAGTGATACATTGAGTGACAATGAGGATGTCTGACGTTACAACGCAAACTATTACAATGCATACTTTTACAATGTAACTTCCATTACAATTAATGCTATTACAATGCCAGCCATTACAACGCATGGACCATTACAATATACGCTAATATTCTAACACCGCTGAATGCTTACCTCAAAGAAGGTTCTGGTTAGTGAGGTATATGGTTTGTAATGGCATGGCATGGCATGGCGGAGAGGTGTGGCTCAGGGGTTAGAGGTGGCAGACCCAGAAGCTGAGATCGGCCCTGGACCAGGGTTCAATTCCCCGCCTCGGCGGGTTTTGGGGTCAAAAATTCCACGAACTCGATAATTCTCGCTCCGGGGCCTTCTCGACTCACGGGTTCACACTCTGCGACTCTGGGCAATAGCTTGCTTAATCTCCACAACGGCCCCTCGCGGCGGGATGCCTGACTTTCACCTTGTGGATACCCTGCCGGGGTTATCTCACAGGGGAATACCAGGACGGGTTCCCTAAGCAAGCGCCGGGAAACCCACTGCAGGTAGCTGTGCGCTATATAAGCTCAAATACATTTACATTTACATTTACATGCGTTGTAATAGCATGCGTTGTAATGGAACTTTGGTTGTATTGGCTGCATTGTAACAGCATTGCGTTGTAATGCCTGCATTGTAATGGATGTTTCCCGACAGGGACTGAGAGTGTGAGACACTTGGGTGTCACCCTGTGTATTTAAAAAACAACTCAATGTTATGACTAGACCCGCAAGAGGATAAAGCAACTTTGGCGGCGAGCTCATTACCTTCTATGGTCTGCTCAAGCCTCAGCCCTACTTTGGCCAAGGGCACCCGTACCACATAATGCTTCAGTTTATGCCAGTCAGGATAGGCATCCATCCAACTCTGGTTAAAAACAGCTGGCAGAGAAACTTGCAGACCGTGTGTCTCTGGGAAAGAAACCATGATCCACAATCTTTGCATCTGCCTGCCATGTTACTTCAAATCATGGAGCTGCTAAGAGGGATTTTTAACCAAAAGAAGATACGATCATGCAGACAAGCCCTTATTACAGCACTTAACCGCGAGCACACTCAATTAAACGTGTGCCTGGTCAAACTTATTGGAATAGAGATCTTTAAAAAAAATGTTTTAAAAAACCAATAACTTCACTAATGAGCGTGTGCCGGAAAAAAAATGATATAAATATGCACAGTCACTTTCGTACCCACTAGTCTGCCGGCAAAGAGATTTTATAGATATGCACCCATGGCCAGACTGATCGTACCATGCACTGGGTATTTCCCCAGGAGGCTGGAAAGGTGGGGGCCGATTTTGTTACTGAGGTCAGTTTTGCAGTGATGCTGCTATATCGGCCCCCAGTAACAAAAGCAGCGAGCAAGAATAATCCACTTACTTTCGTTTCCAGTCTTGCGGGCCAGCCAGTGCTTCACACTTGAACACACATACCCCTCTCAAACTCCTTATAGTGGTCAGGCTCGAACACTACGCTTCGCACGGGGGCTGGTCCCAGTGGCGGGCGGCATGGCTCGTGGGTGGCAGGCGTGGGGGGAGGGAGTTGGGGAGGGGAAGTGTTCCAGGTAAAAAAAGATTGAACACTTTGACGCCGGGACCAGGGCCGGCTCTAGGCTCATGGTGGCCCTGTGCAGGGAGCGTAGGTGGGGGCCCCGGAAGAGGGGGTCCGGACGGGGCGGAGCTCAGGAAGGTGTTTTAATAATACGTCCAGAAAAGTCTTTAGATGACCAGTACCTGCGACTGCTCCTACCCTTCCGAATTCGTCTCAGAACGATACAATTTAGGTGGAGGAGGGCATTGTGTCCTATTTGGCTACCGCCAGCCAGGACTGAGGGTCACTGGCAGAACTACATAGGGGGTTCAGTACTGTTGCTTGTCAAACTGAGGTCCGCTGGCAGACACCTGCAACTAGGAAGGTCCGAGCAGTGCAACAGCCAGTAGGGCTGTGAGTCAGGCCTGAGGTGCATTGGCAGGGTGGGGCTCCCAGTAGTGGAAGAGCTTTGCAAACAGCCTCAGCCTCAGTCTCTGTACTCTCTCTGAAAAAACAAACATTTGTAATGTTATGTTATGTTATGTTATGTTAATATGTATTTATTAAGCGCACGTACGCCCGGGGCTTCATGGCGCTATAGAAAGAGAACACAACACAACAGTTAAAAGTGAGATACAGCTCAGCAATAGGCCTGTGAGAACAGCCAGGTTTTGAGGGAATGTCTAAAGCTAAGAAGATCGCCACTCAGTTTCAATTGTAAGGGAAGCGAATTCCAAAAGGTGGCTGCTAGGTGGTTGAAGCAGCTGCCACCAAGGCGCTTCCTTTTATAGGATGGAACAATCAATAAAGATTTTTGAGCAGAGTGGAGATTTAAAGATGGATTATATCTAAAGAACAATTCTTTTATGAACTTCGGGGATGAGTCTTGTAAAGATTTAAAAATAATACACCCAGTTTTAAATGCGATTCGCTGCGCAACAGGCAGCCAGTGTAGTTGTTTCAAACCTGGTCTGATAGATTGCCATTTTGAGAGTCCCAGAATAAGTCTGGCGGCCTGATTCTGGGCCAGCTGAAGTCGTTTTAACTCTCCCGCTTGGAGCCCCAAATAGAGACTATTGGAGAAGTCCAGTCGAGACAAAACAAGGGCAATTATGACCTGGATAATGGCGACCTGCGTGAGAAAGCAGGCTATTTTCCTTATTTTTTTTAGTTGAAAGAAACTGGACGACACTACCGTGCCTACCTGTCTTTTCAAGGAAAGATCCTCACTAATTAATACTCCCAAGCTTTTAACTGAGGACGATCTAGTAGGTGGAGCCCCCATGCTAGATGGCCAAAAGCATGGGCTCCAACTTAGTTCACTCTGCCCAGGCAAGACCAATTCAGTCTTGCCTGGGTTAAGTTTCAGATGGTTACAACTCATCCAACCCTGAATGTGTGACATGGTGTTATGAAATTCCTCCACCGAGTCCTTGGTGTTCAAAGGGAAGATGAGTTGCAGATCGTCTGCATAGTTGAAGATGGTAACTTTAGCGTTTCTTAGGGAGTACAGTAGTGGGCGCAGGTACAAATTAAAAAGTAAAGGTGAGAAAGATGAACCCTGGGGTACTCCACATGTGGTAGAAATAGTGGGAGCTGTAAAAGGGCCCAATCTTACTGATTGAGTGCGGTCAGTGATAAAGGAACGGATCCAATTCAACGCAGGCCCCCTAAGGCCAGCTTGTTCGACACGGTTGACCAAGATGGTATAGTCAACCGTGTCGAATGCTGCCGAAAGGTCGAGTAAAACCAGGGCCTGGTGAATTCCATTATCCGCATTCCGCCTCAAAGTATTTTGTACCGCCAATATGACTGCTTCGGTTGAATGGCACGAACGGAAGCCAGCCTGATTGGGTTCAAGGTATTCTGTTTGTTCTATGAATTTAGACACGTTAGCACAGACGTGGGCTTCCAGTAACTTAGAACTATAAGGCAGCAGTGATATAGGCCTATAATTTAACGGATCAAGCGGATCTGCTCCAACTTTCTTGATCAAAGGGATAAGCAGAGCCTTCTTAAGGCTGTTAGGAACTTTACCCTGTAGAAGTGATCCATTTAACAAAGGAAGCACACCCTCAGGAATAGCTGTCCCCACCTCTCTCAAGATGTGCGGGGGGCAAATATCATCAGGTGAGCCCGATTTATCTCAATGCAATATATCTCGATTTATATCAATGCAATATATCTCGCATTTAGGATAGTTTAAGCAATGGGCATTGGAAATGACAAAGCCTTTTATTTATCTGTTTTGTCAACACAAATAAAAGGCATTGTCATTTACAGTGTCAATAGCTCAAACTCTTGTAAATGCGAGACCTATTTCACTACAAAGAAGCGGCCGCCATTGTCCCCGGCTGCTTGGAAAGTGAAAGAACGCATAGCATGGCGCGCCGAATGTTGCAGGAAAACATGTTGTGCCTGCAGTAGGAGAAACTCATTAAAGAAGATAGTGCTTACAGACTAAATAAGACATAGCGTATAACAACGGAAGTATATCAGCCAGTCCTCATAGGAGGTTACAGGTGAAGACAATGTGGTACTAAGGAGGGAATAACATGCCTATTAATGAATCAGAAGCCAGAATTTACAAAGGACAATGACAAAAGCCAATGAAAAATGTAGGCAGAGCTTCACAAACATACTCCAATACAGCATGCCTGGCTAGTGCCACTGCTCAGAGCCTTTGATGTAACTTTAAAGAGACTCGTTTTAGTTGTTTCACAGTCTCATTTCAGAACAGAAGTGTTATCAATATTTTATACAACAAAGCCATGGTTGTTGCTTACTGATTTTATGCAACTACCAACCACTGACAGAGTCAATGGCCCTGTCTTGATGTTTATGTAATGTTACGTGTGTAATATATATTTGGAAGAAATGACAGAAACAGCAAAATACCAGTCGGGCAGCCCACTATGCTCAACACAGATTGTTAGCTTACTTTTTTTAAGCCTCATCTTTAATTGCATCGGCCACGCCCCTTTGCAAGACCCCACCTCCGGGTTTTTTCATCCCACTTAAAGCCCTGAAAAATGCCAGCAGTCAAACCTAAATATAACGAGAAAGTTTATATCTTTTTTTTCGGGCAGCTAAATCTTCATGGAAACCTAAACCATGTACGAGCCACAAGGAGGAAGGACACGTTCTACTGGCCTTGGGTGGCCAGTTACCAACATGGCTCGTACTAATAGAAAGCCATATTTCCAGACCAGTACTTTCCTTTTGCAAGCTATTGAATTATAGTACAGACAATCAGATTGGTTTTATTGTGAAAACATTACTACAACTCTCAGAATGCACTGATGTATTGAATCCAGTGGAAATATGCGTTGGCGACACAAAGTCACGTAGTCAGCGCACAGATGGCGTGACATGACACTAATGCTAGGACGAGCCCTTGGTTACACGAGATAACAAGCGTCTCCCGGAGCTGCATGTCATGTCATGGCTCAAGGAAGACAGACACGATTATTTATTATTATAAGGAACTTTATTCTTTGCATCCTTCTCCGTCCATGTCCCTACTCTATCTGACCCTTTCCTGCCTACGGTCCTCCTCTTCCCCTGGTCCCTGTCTACTCCGCGCACCCAACTACTAGACTGCTGACTACATTACATCTCCCGCTTTCTTAACAAGACAACAAAACAGTGAACTGGTTCAGATTTCTTCAATGAGTCTTTTTGGTCGTTGAATATCTCCGCGGGCCGCATAGACATGGTTTCAGTTTCAGTCATAGCGTCTTGTCTGACTCCCGCTCTCTCGGTCAGAGTGATCATGTCCTTCAGGGGTGGACACTCCAGTCATCTTCGTTAAGGCGTCTCTCATGTCCGGAGGGCACTTCTTAAAGTGTGATACGTTCCTAGTGATCCGCCGTTTATCAGACTCCGCTGTTATCATAGTGCCCTTCTGCTGGGTGATCAGCAAAGGTTCATCTCGAAAGCGAGTCAATCTTTCTTTGTTGGTCTTGTTTAACAATGACGCAATCTCCTTCATGCAAAGACTGTGATCTAGCTCTTCTCTTTGCGTCTGCGTACGATTTCATCTTGTCTTTGTTGCGGCTGTCAGTCACCATCACCTCTTGATGACTGCGGAGGGGCGACACCGCTCGCAAGGCTCCTTCCCAAGTCGGAATGCGATTCCTTAGAGGACGCCCTAGCATCAGGGTTGCAGGACACTTTCCAGTGGTCGCATGAGGGGTTGTTCTGTATGCTCTAAGGACCTCGTTCAGGGCTGCTTGCAGATCCCTTTTCTCAGCAGTGGCTTGTTGAAACGTCTTTTTGTGTGTGGCCATAAATCGTTCAATGGTGCCATTTGCCTGCGGCCATAGAGGTGTAACTCTCCTATGTTTGAAGTCCAAATGCTTTGCAAAGTCACTGAACTCGTGTCCATTGAAAGGAGGTCCGTTGTCTGTTTTCAACTCTTTGGGAACACCCCATGCTGCAAACACTTCATCCAACACTTTAAGAGTGCTGGAGGCACTTGTGGATGATACAAATTGCGCAATAGGGAATCGTGAGTACTCATCAATTATGGCCACGACATATTTTCCAGATTGTAGAGGTCCGTAAAAATCCATGGCGAGCTCTTGCCACACTCCACTAGGTAGGGTGGTCATTTGCAATGGAGCACGAGGATCCCCCCGGTTGACCAGCTGACACTGATGGCAGTCTTCCAGAGTTGACTCCACCATCTGATCGAGAAGAGGAAACCACACCCGTTCCCGGAGAGCTCGCTTTGTTGACACTACACCCTGGTGTCCTTCATGGGCAAGGTTGATGACACCTTGCAGTAGTTGTCTGGGAACAACAATCCGCTGACCTCGCAGTATCAACCCATCTGTGGTGGCAGACAGTTCATCACAGACGTGCCGGAATGCTTGCATCTCCTGCTTGATAGTCGGATCACCGACGTCTTCTTCACATTCATGTCTCCACCGGTTAGTCTGAATCCGACGTAGCACCTTCTGTAAGATGACGTCTTGTGCAGTGGCATCCTGGATGGCTTCCATGGGAATCGCGGGTGGCAGTGCTTGATCAGCCACGAAGTGTGTATACTCCTCTGCAATGGAGGGCTTGGACTCAGACGATGCGTGCGGGTGTCGTGACATGTAGTCTGCCGGGTTCTCAGACTTCCCGGGTTTGTGGATGATTGTGAAAGTATATTCTTGTAGTCTCAGACCCCATCGTTCAATTCTCGGTGGCATCTTGGATCTCGGGTTAAAAAATGCCGTAAATAGTGACCAGCGCCTGGTGATCAGTGATCAGGGTAAAGTGCTTCCCATAGATAAAGACATGAAAATGTTCACATGCCCATACCACCGCAAGACTCTCCTTTTCGGGTTGCGAATATGCTTTTTCGGGATCTGAAAGACTGCAACTGGCATAGGCAACGATGCGTCTCTGATCAGAGTCATTGTCATATTGCGCCAGAATCGACCCTAGCCCCACAGGGCTGGCATCCACTGTAGTCTCTGTTTTCCGGCGAGGACTAAAGTATGAGAGGTTATCGGCAGACTCTACTGCCCGCTTGATCTCCCTGAACGCCTGTTCACACTGAGAGGACCAGGTAAACGGTTGACCTTGTTTTGTGAGAGCTCGAAGTGGGTGGCTGATGGTCGCATAGTCTTTGATGTAGCGAGCACAATAGCTGGCCATCCTTACTTAAATTCCTATTTTAATTGATTTTGGATAAATAATGATATAGACTTGTCTGAAGATGGGCCTTTGACCAATTCTCTGTTTCGCTGGTGTATTATTTTTGATGTCTTTTTAAAAAAAATGTTGAGTAAACACAACGAAATTTGTTATTTAGAATGTAATAAGAACCTGTCTTTGGTTAACACATTATTTTATGCATTTACCTGATTTTGAATACATGTTGTTTATCAATATTCGGGTTATTTGGTTGCTTGTCCTGAAGAAGGCGCTCGTCGCCGAAACGCGCGTTGAGATTAATTACTTCTGTGCCACGTATATCTGTTTTATGTATGATGTAATTTATTTATTTATTTGTAATTTTTTTTTGTGCATAGTGATTGTATTATATGTTGCTATCTCGTATATAGCTCTTCTGGATTATTTTGATCAATTTTTGTTTTATTAAATAATTATTTTTAACTGTTTTACATGAATTATTGATGTGTTGCCAATAAAAATTATTTTAACTTCATTTTTTGAGAATGGTCCCTTGCCCGTATAATATTCACTTGACAAGCATTATGTCTGCCTAGGTTGTTGTTTACACATATGATTTATCCCTGACCTAGGAGCACAGATAGTTCTTTGCTCAGGGGGTCCTTGTTTTATACACTAATGAGTCAGTCAGTTAAACAGTGAGAATGGGAAAGTGTGTGAACATGTGATAGTATGTTATGCTTGTGAATGTGTAGCCGGCTTCTTGGAGGTAATTCTTAGCTTATGGAGACACCCATGGTAGCATGATAGTTCTAGTGTATTAGAGGTAAAAGGAGAGGTGGTACCTATGGCAAAATGCAGTCCCTGACAAACTGGAGGTACCAGTGTTTAACTTGAGCGGGTGGTTTCCAGAGCTCAGCACCAGCACTCAATTGTGAACACTGGTGCTTGTGAACGTCTGCCACAAGATGGCGTTGTCTGATTCATTTAGAGATTATCACAACAACAACTGTTTATTGTCTTGCTTTGCCATAACATGGTGTAATAGCCTGTACTTTACAGCTCCATGGAAGTAATACATTATTGCAAGGAATTTAGGATGTCATATCGCTTCATTCAGAACTTTATTCTTCTGTGAGAGTGTCATCAATTTCTCTTTCTTCCACAGCAGATGGCCATGGTCAGTCGGATACTTCCTAAAGAACTTCCTAAATTATACTTTTGTTTGTATCATTGTTGGTTATTGGTCACTGAAAATTTCCCAAATGTATTTTCTTTTTGTGTTAAACTTAGCATAATACATAATCAAAGTGCGGACATACAGGCGTCATTTGGAAGACATTGAATTACCAGAAGTTAACCCCACCCAAGTAAATACCTCAACTACAAGTTGCTATTTTTCAAACAGGGGACTAAACCTTCTCATTCTTAGCCGTTTGGGTCGAAAGGAGAGGTTAATACAAGGGATTGGTTTTATGGGAAGGAGAAATCACTTCTAGCTTTGGCCTGTTTTCGCAACAGAAATTCCTTGAGGGAACACCTGCATTCATTTTCAAATAGAAAAATTATTCACACATTTTGTGTCCAGAACTTTAGGTAGATTGGAAAGACCAGGTTGAATAACATGATTAACAGCGACCCTAAGGCTGTGATAACTCTAACTGGTTCCCCTACTGATGAATGTTTTTTCTCTGTTAATGAGGGCGAGGAGGAAGGAGAAGAGGTGGGGGCGGTCGGGGGAGGGGGAGGTGAGTCAGAGGATTCCTCTATTGCCGACTTGGAGAGTGATCAGACATTGTCAGGACTAGTAACAGAGACCATATCTACATCTGGTTCTGGAGAGGCTTCTGACCAAGATCTAGCTGCAAAACGCAAATCTAAAGTCTTGACTAAAAAAAGGAGAAGAACAAAAGGATCTATAAGCCCAGCAGCTATTAATGTCGCAAAGAGACTCGACTGGGACTATGCAGCTACATCTCAGATGTATAAAGAGGGTGTTGGGGGCCTAGATGAAACCATGGGCTCTTTACGGGTGAACGAGGAGAGAGCTAGGCAAGGCCAATCTGAAACTCAGACCCATAGTCAGGGGCATCCTCAACGTCAAAACTCACCTATGGGGTTTGAAATGATGTTTTCAATGCTTAAACAAATTCAAACTGAGGCAAGGGTAGAGAGTCAGAGAGCCAGACAGGAAAGCAAAAAAATACAAAGTTCTCTTCGAAAAGTAAATAAAGCGTGCACAGATTTGGCAGGGAGAGTTACAGAGGTCGAAGAAAGAACTGGGGCCCTGGAAGATGAAATGAAGGGCTGGAAGGAATTTAGACAAGATCAAGAGAAGACTAACAGTGATGTATTATGGAAGCTCGAAGATTTCGAGAATAGGCAGCGGAGAAATAATGTCAGACTTTTAGGCATTCCGGAAGGAAGAGAGGGACAGGACGTTAGAGCTTATACAATAGAACTTCTCAAGGGAGCACTCCCAGACATAAAAGGCTGGGAATGGGAATCAGAGATTCAGCGTGCTCACAGATTCCCATTTATACAGAGGAAGGGGGATGGCTCAAAAAAGCCTAGAGCAATCTTAATCTATGTGGGCAACTATTTATTGAGAGAAAAGATAATGGCCAAAGCAAGGCCACAGGCAAAATGTAGATACCAGGAGGTAGAGTTTTTTGCTAGACCAGACTTTTGCCAAACAACGGTAGAGCGTAGGTGGAGACTGCGGGAACTAATAGCACCGTTTCAGAGAATTGGCTGTGAGGCATACCTAATGTTCCCCAGTAGACTGAAGGTGGTAAAAGATGGTCAATTTAAAATTTTCCATTCTGAGATCAGAGCCGCTGAATTTTTGGCATGGCTCAAGGAAAGGAATCCACAGAATCACACACACTCTCAGGCACAGGCCGATAGGGAACTAGTGGTTGACTTGCTGGCTAAAGGCAGCAGGATATAAAGTTTGGATTTTGGAATTAGAGTAGAAGCACAAGAACAGAGAATTGTACTGTACTGTTATGTAATTTTGTAGATAGGTATTAATAAGTGTGCAATCTTTTTGCCAATAGGCAGGAAGACAATAGGAGTGGGGGGGGGGGGGGCGCGGGGCCCAAGCAGACACAGCTGTCACACATAGGTCCCTTGGACCTATTTGCCTGTAGGGGGGGTGGGTTAGTCGGGGTGGGGGGCCAGGGTGGGGGACACGGGGGGGGCAAGGAACACAGAGCAAATTGGAAATATAGAATACAGGAAACATTATGGAACAAGAGGATTAACAAAATGGAAGAAATATTTGTGTTGTATAAAGCCGTGGTCACAATGTGTAGTATGTCTTTTTTTGAAATGAACAAAATTATGGTTATACTTGTCAAAAATCCAGGATGAGTATTCGAATAATGACGTGGAACGTGTGTGGTCTTAACGATAAGGCAAAATGACAGAAGGTAGCAGTCTTGATCAAAAATCTAAGATTAGACTTTTTAATACTCCAAGAGACTCACATACAGTTGTCTGAAATTAGGCTGCTAGACCAGTTAGGCCTCACTGTCATAGCACACTCTAGGCAGGGAACCAGGAATAGGGGGGTTGCTGTGATGGCAAAGCAAAGAGATATCACTACTAGAAAAAAATGGGAGGATGCTTGGGGTAGATGGGCTTTTATAGAATGTCGGGTTGGAGAAACATGGGTTACCCTTGGTTCTATTTACGGATCTACAGGAGACGATCCGGAGATTTTTGAAGAAATCGACATCGAGTTGGCGACCTGGGCTCCATTTATACTGATAGGAGGAGATTTTAATATCAATGGAGCAGGGGGATTGGGGTTGGGGCTAGGACCCCCAGTCAAATACAAGGGAAGGAAGAAAAGAGTTTTTAAAGCAATTTATAATTTAGCAAGAAATAATGGATTACTTGATGTACGGGATACCCTTAAGCCAGGCCAAGATGGCTTTACATATTACTCAGCACCCCATAGAGTAAGCGTGAGACTAGATTATTTTTTAATCAGTAGTCAAGGCATCGATGGGGCAGACATTGAAAGAATACCAAGGATGTTATCGGACCATAACCCTCTTATCGCCACTTTAAAGGGAATGACAGCGGTAAGGAAGGTCTCGGAGTGGACATTTGAAAAGGCATTGTTAGTGGAGGATGCATATATTCAACATATGAAGAGATGGATAACTGAATTCTTGAATATAAATAGGCATACAGCACCCGTAGGGATAGTGTGGGATTGTTTTAAGGCCGGAGTGAGGGGTGAGACCATCAGCTTCGGGGCTAGGAAAAGGAAACAGGAGAAAGAAAGAAGCGATGGGGTAAGGAGGGAACTATTGTTGGCAGAGGAGGAATTAAACAATAGGACAGGTCAAACTAGTAATGGAGCTCCAACGGATTCTGCATACATTAAACTTGTAAAATTACGAATGGAAGCAGAAGAATATATAGCAGAGAGGGCAGCTAAACAATATACAGTGAATAGAGAGAATTGTTATGAGATGAATGAAAGAGTTGGCAAAATGTTAGCAGCCAGAACTAGACAGAAGGCATCTTTTGGTGAGATAAAAGCAATAAAAGATAGCTCAGGGGCGATTGTAACCAATGTACAACAAATAAGGGAAGTCTTCAGGAACTTTTATACGAATTTATACTCTGAAAGCGAAATAAAAGATCCTGAAGACATAATGGAGTATTTGAACTATTATGAGGGGAGGCAGTTGGATGAAACAGAGAAGCAGAGGGTCGATAACTCGTTAGACTTAGAGGAGGTAAAAGCAGCTATGAAGAGTTTATCATCAGGAAAGGCGGCCGGTCCAGATAAAATCCTGTTAGAGTTCTATAAGGTGTTTTGGGAGGAGTTAGGAGGAGATATGCTTTATATCATGAAACAAGCACAGAAGGGATGCTCAATACCAAACACCTGGTCTGAGGCTGAAATTGTGGTCATCCTTAAGAAAGGGAAAATACCAACAGATCCTGGGTCATACAGACCAATTACCCTCATGAACACAGACACAAAGATATACTCAAAGGCACTGGCAATAAGATTCGCCAGGGTAATAACACCTCTAGTTACCACCACCCAACATGGTTTTATACCGGGACGGGGGACTACGCACCACGTAAGGAAGCTAATCACCCTTATGGACAAAACAGAGGCTAGCGGGGACCCATTCGCTGTATTATTACTGGATGCTGAAAAAGCTTTCGACCGTGTATCATGGGTATATGTGTGGAGTGTTTTGGGAAAAATGGGATTTGGTAATGGCTTTTTGACAGCGATAAAGACACTGTATAGAGATCCAGTAGCGGCAATTAGAATCAATGCGGGTTTAACGGATAAAGTAAAAATTTATAGGGGCACAAGGCAGGGTTGCCCATGCTCCCCGCTATTGTTTGCAATATATCTAGATCCGCTAATCCGGAGATTGGAGTCAAATATGAATATTCCCCCAATCGTTACACTTAGGGGGGAGTGTAAGATTTTGGCTTATGCTGATGACGTGGCGGTTATAATACCATCACCCACAGAGGCTATAAGATATGTGGAACAGGAGGCAAAAGAATTTGGGAAGGTGTCTGGGTATTCTTTGAATACCGGAAAAACACAAATTATAAAAAATAATAAGGCTATATGCCAGGATCCACGGGTGGTGCAGACGGGAACTTATCTGGGAATAACCATAACCTCAGATTTAGAAAAGATAGTAGAATTAAATATTGATCCTATTGTACGGAAAGTAGGGGGAGAACTAGATAGACTGAACAATCTCCATCTTACTTTGGTTGGAAGAGTGAATATTGTAAAAATGTTAATTATGCCGACATTTTTGTACCTCTTCCGAACAATTCCCTTATGGTTTGATAACGTGTGGTTTAAAAGGATTGAAAATATGACTAACAAATTTATTTGGTCCAAAGGCAAAACTAGGAGAGCGGCGAGATTCTTGGCACTCCCACGGGAAAGAGGAGGATGGGCATTACCAGACTTTAAGTTCTATTACTGGGCCGCTGCTCTGCAGTATATGGTAGGATTAATAGGTGGAGCAGAAGTAGAAGGAGAAGACCATCTGGGGTCACTAGCAATATATGGCATATTGATGGGTGAAGAAATCAAAAATATTTTTTTGAAAAACTTTGACACGGCGTACTTTAAAAGAACACGCTTCAAAACTATTTTGGGTGCATACAATATATGGAAGGCTTTCATGAAAAAGTTTGGTTTGGGGAAATTCAATAGATATACGAGGATATATGAGAATATGTCATTTCCGGGAGATATATTCTCTGACTCAGTATATACAGAGTGGTATCGGAAAGGGGTAACAAAACTGGGGGATGTTATGGGGTCACAAGGGGTGAAACAATTTGCAACAATACAGAAAAAATTTAATTTGTCAACAAGTCACTTCTTCAAATATTTACAAGTAAGAAGCTTCCTACAAAATAAAAGAGGGGGAACAAGAGGATTTGAAAAAAATAACATATTAGAGATAATAGAGACTGGAGTAGATTGCACAATTAAAAGGTTCTACGCCGAGCTAAATGATCAAAGACCAGACAACATGGCTAAATGGGGGGAAACCTGGTCAACGAAGCTGGGCATAGAACAAGAATGTTTTAATGTATCACTAGAATTAGGGACGAATATTCTATGCTCTGCGTCATTACAGGCACAGCACTATAAGACCATGTATTGGCTATATTACACCCCGGCTAAATTAGCACAATGGGGGGCGACAACCGGTATAAACTGCCCTAGGTGCATGAGTGTAGACGCAGATGCTATTCATATGTTTGCAACATGTCCATGCTTAGTTACAATACTTAAGGAGATAGAAATGTTTTTACAAAGGGCATTAAAACTATCTACTAACTTAACACCTGCGACTATTTTGCTAGGTGTAGATGGAAGCAATGAAGCTGAGGCAGGAAACTACTTTATTTTTGTTGCCATGGCAGTGTATAGACTATGCGTCGCCTCTGCATGGTTAGATCAAATGGCACCATCATTTCAGCAATGGTTAGCTAGGTTGTTGAGTATATATAATTTAGAAAGAGCGATCTACTCAAGAAGAGGGAAAAATTCGAGGAAATTAGGTTTGAAAATATGGGAGCTAATAACGAAATGGAAGGAAGAAGGATGATTTGTATAGGAAATGTATATAATTTGTATATAATGTATAATGTATATAGTGTGTATAATTGATATCAATATGTAAGTATAAGGAGAGTGACTCCATTCCAATAAGAAGGATTGATGTAATATCTTGGTATGAAGAAGAAGTTTTCTGTTTAGGGCATAACGAGCCATATGGCACAAATTTCTTATGATTATGTATTACTGTTTTCTTTATTATCTGTTCCATGCCCCCTCTGGGTTCCAGAGGGTGGAAAATATCTAAAAATCTGTCAATAAAAAGAATATAAAAAAAAAAAGGAAAGACCAGGTTGTTGTGGAGCTAAGCCTTATTGCTTTTGTGGCAAGCTCCCAGAGGTTTCGCTTGTTTTTCTCCCTGACAGAGATTGTGGGAGCTGCTTGAGTAGGGGTACACCCCCTTAAACCAGTAACCCAATTTCCTACATCTGCCTTCTATTTAATCTACGAGGCTCAACTCCGCATGCAATGATCTGACTTGATCTAAATCTCCCATCAGTCCAGACTATTTATTTGTCTAAAAAAATCTATTTCTTCTGTAACTGCGCTTCTGTGAGTACAAAATCTTTGAGAGGACTCATCTACCGTGATTTGGCACAGAAAGCTAGCAGCAATGTTCCTCTCTGCCAGGCTCAAATTACTGCTTCACTAAAAAAAACGTGATTTACCATCAGTACTGGACCTCTGGGCATGCCAAAGTCTACCCGCAAACATGTTATTAGAGAACAATTACAGAATGCCTACCGAATAAGAGACTTACTGAAAGCAGCAGGCTATTAAAAATACTGGGCTCCTTGTAGAATCTTATTTTCAATGTCATCAAGAACCTATTGCTTCTAATCTAGAGTCCAAAGCAAAGCAAAATCAGCCAAGATTCCTCATAATAAAGACTTTTGAAGGCTCTTGCAATTTTAGTCCCCTCTTCAGTTCCCACTGCAGTATTTGTAATTATCCTAGAGAGACTCTTGAGCACATCACTTGCCTCTGCCCAGGCTTAAACGATCTATTGTTTTTATCACCATCTTTCAGAAAGCTCTCACTCCGAACAGTAAAAAAAAGACTACTTCATCTTTTGTGAATCAATCAAACGCTTTTTTCAGGAAGCTGACATCATTCCTAGAAAAAACTTGCGAAACACTAAAATCAACAGATACCACAGCCACAGATTGCATAGAATAATTGTTTTTCAAAATATTTTAATTGAATATTATTGTTTTTCAACAGCAGAATAGTGATAGGTTTTATATACACACGTTATTCTCCAAAGCTCTTAACAAATAATGTGGCTGCTTTACAGTTTGATTACTGCGGGGTCTGAGCGGTTCGGGCCATACATTAATTGTACTTGAACTTACAGCACAATGCATACATAGCTTAAAAATTAAATGTGGTCTAATGGTTTTATGGATATTGAATTGAATTTTAAAAAGTTATACAATAAAGTCATTTTACTTTCACTCATCAATACGCAATCAATGGACAGCCAAACCCATCCTTACAGAATCAGGAAACAGACTTCTGGAAGCTCAGTCAGTCACTCATTCATCCTCACATCCATCCAACCACTGACTCATTCTCACACCCATCCGCATAAAGCACAACCAAAAACACCAATGTCGCCAGTCAATAAAAATACCCAGATCGATTTGATTGGCCAATGGTTTTTTCTGGTTTATTTATTTATTTATTTTATAGTTTTATAGAGCGCAAACCAGACCCGTGAGTGTATCAGAGCGCTTTACAGGATTTTTGGGAAAGGAATACACAACATTAGGATGGGAGGGATCAGATTTTCCAGTTACTATATTTTAGTCTTGTATTTTCCACAACAAAACAGTTCAAACAATGAAACGAGAACTATCTGTTGCAAGCCTGCAGATCTGGCCAGCACATGTTCTCTGAAGTTCAAACACCAGACGCTGGATTCCAACAGGTTTAATTGTTATTCGGTTGTATTTCAGAAAACAACATCTTGTAATACTTTCCTTGTGTGCTGGGCAGCTGTTGGTGTTGGGAGCTGGCTCCCAGATCACTCAAGCTTCCCCAACGCTTTTCATGCTCAGATTGTATCACAGCCAATAGGGATTTAAAGTCAAAGGTTTAAGAGCATGAGGTGTGTGATACACATCTAGACACATTCCTGATGCTTGCAGGACAGAGAGTCAGACAGGCAAGGCTACACTCCTGGAAGGGATGACAGTGCAGCCCATGGGATAAGAACGATGGCCGGTGTGCGGGATTGGTCCGACACAAACTTTTGTGAAAGTTTACTGACTCCAACATGATGCCTTTTCTGAATCACTTAATGTGAGCCTTTCCTAGTGTGTTGTGTTGGTTCTGTTGAGTAAAGTGAATTGTTTAAATGAGAAGATTGGCAGTCTGGATGGATAACTAGCAGTTGTCCAATCAGAGTAGATACACAGAGCTTAATAAAGTGAATTGTATAAATGATGAGAGCGGCAGTCTGGAAGAAAAACACGTCACAGTTGACCAATCAGAGCAGACACACAGAGGACTTAATATTGGTTGTCGTCCGGTCCAGTGTGGGAACGTGTCCGTTCCGACTGAAAGCAAAATCAGCCTGATCCGGTTCCAGTCCAGACCCCAGAGTGATGCAATGTGGTTGAATGAAACTAGCTAATCCTGGAGCTGGTCTCATGCTGTTTTCAGCATTAGGGAAGCGCCAGGATTGGTTAGAGCAGGCTAATCCAGCGCTCCTGTGGCTGCAATCTCCTCGGCTGTTTAAAATAGCTCGGATCATTGCGATCTAAAGTGCACATGTAGGCCTGGCCGTTGCAAGACGGCGGTCCATCCGACATGCGCACTTTATACTTTAGTCAGTCATCATCCCTGCTGTCAATCAGCAGAGATGGCTCAGCAGCCCACTCACATCCAAGTGAAAGTAAACTTTATTATAAAGTGGAATGGTAATGATGTTGACCATTTTATTGTTTGCAGCTGCACTCACAGCAGGTGGGGCGATGCTCCTCCGCCCTAACGGAGGAACCACCCCTGCTTAGAATCCTTCCCTGGAGTCACAGGGCTGAGGTTGAGGTTGAGAAAAAGCTCCTTCTACATTATTGGAGCTAAAGAGAGGTCTTGCTGATAGGCAGTGGTACTATCTATAGCCTCTATGTCACTTTGCTGCAGGTTCAGGGTGAGGCTTCTACCCTGGTAACAGTGGCCAGGAGCCTCAGCATTGCAGTTGGCAGCAAGATGCCATTCTTGAGGTTATTGCAGTTGTCTGATGTTTTCAAAGTTGGCTACTGCAGCTGTTGTAATGCATATGGCGTGCCAGCCGAATAAACTAGTAAACTGTAAAAGCTGCAAGGTAGCAAGAGCCGTAAGCTGAAAACAATGAGCAGATCACCCAAACAACAACATCCATCCACTGTCTCTAGATCAAGCATTTTACACAAAGAGTGGGAGGTCATGGTTCCAAAACACCAACAAAAACTGCTACTTCCGCTATGGGATCTGTGATCCAGCTGTATCTCAGGGATCTGGTCAAAATGTTCAAAACAAACAAGGAGGATGATCCATCAGTGCTCAGAGGGCCATAATCTACAACATGTTGGAGTTGACACTGAGCTCCCAATAAGCCATCTGCTACAGGCGTATAGCCTGCTGTAGAGGGCTATACTGGTTCTTAAAGACCCTGAACCCCCGTTATATTGTGAGGCCCTTTGACAGCATGTATAGCCCGAGGCAGAAGAGCTATAAGGCTTTTAGAACACTCCACTCACTTAGGCTTGAATGTTCTAAATTAAAAAGGAATAAACAGAAAGACAAACATTGGAATGTTGGAGCAGGAGGCTTACCTCAATCATTATAAGCCCTGGCCACTTCATTGTCTTCAATGGGGCTATCAACATTCCAATGTTCTACTATAGCCTTATATCTATACAAGCCATTAAACACCTGCTCCAGTGATAAAGGCCAGAGCCAAAGGGTATAACAGTATAACCATCTACAACAGGCTATAAGGCTATTGGAACATTCTGCCCCATCAGGGCAGAATGTTCTAGTTTGTAAAACAAAGTCCTCACGGAGCCGGAGGGAGTTGAAATCCCCTCAGACTCCTCGAGGCCTTTGTTCACACCTGTTGCAGTGAGAGACAAACGTTGGAATGTCGGAGGTTTTGGCTTTTACCAGCCATTATAAGCCCAGTGCTACTCCATTGTCTTCAATGGAGCTCTCAACATTCCAATATTCTAATATAGCCTTATAACCCACCATTGAGGGCTATACCGGCCCTTAAAGGCCCGCCCCAGCGTTAAAGGCCCAGGCCAAAGGCGAGGGCCTTTAACAAGGGAGCAGGCCTTTAATGGCCAGTATAGCCCAGCTATGGTGGGCTATAAGGCTATTAGAACATTCTACCTCATCAGGGCAGAATGTTTTAATTTGTAAAACAAAGGCCTTTCGGAGGCCGAGGGGGTTAAAATCCCCTCGGGCTCAGTGGAGCCTTTGTTCATAGCTATTGCTGTGAAAGACAAACAGTGGAATTTTTGACCTCTGGGCTTTTACCAGCCTTTAGAATCCCAGAGCTACTCCATTTCTGCAATGGAGCGCTCAACATTACAAAGTTCTTATATAGCCTTATACCCTGCCGTAGTGGGCTATACTGGCCATTAAAGGCTGCTTCAGTGTTAAAGGCCCGAGCCGAAGGCGACGGCCTTTAACATGGGGGTAGGACTTTAATGCCAGTATAGCCCAGCTACAAAGGGCTATAAGGCCATTAAAATCCCTTCAGGCTCCGTGAGATCTTTGTTCACAGCAACAGGTGTGAATAACCACATTGGAATATTGAAGCTCCGGGCTTCTACTGGCCATTAGAAGACCGGAGCACTCCATTGTTTTCAATAGAGCTCCCAACATTCCAATGTTCTAATATAAATTGGAACATTGGAATGTTGGGAGCTCCATTGCAGACAATGGAGTGCTCCCTGCTTCTACGTGCCGGTAAAGGCCCGCAGAGCAACATTCCAATGTTCTACAAAGGCTTCTCAAAGCTCGAGGGGATTTATATCCCCTCGAGCTTCGAGAACCCTTTGTTTAAATTGTTTGAACATTCTGCCCTCTAGTGGCAGAATGTTCTAATAGCCTTATAGCCCTTCGTAGCATGGCTATACCGGCAATTAAAGTCCCGCTGTCTTGTTAAAGTCCCTCGCCTTCGGCTCGGGCCTTTAACGATTCAGCGGGCCTTTAATAGCCGGTATAGCCCGCTACGGCGGGATATAAGGCTATAGTAGAGCATGGGTATTAAGATAATTGTGTTCCTGCTTCTCTTATATGAAAGAACTGCTCACTCTTCTGCCAATAGGATATGCCCCTCTTGCATTCAGTATATCTAACAAAGTAATCCATCCAGACTTTAAGAGGTTGCCCCAAATGGGGGATAGTTTCAATACCAAAGGGGAAGATTTTTTGTTGCTCAGTTATCACTGTAGAGTACCTGAGAGAAAAATAAGACAATCCTTAACACGGTGTTCTAAAAACTACGGCTCGCATAATAGCACGGTGAAGCGAGCTTGAAATTCCTTGCCCCAATTTAAAAGATCCATAGTTGAAAAATATTCTGATTGTGGACAAGCTAAAATGTAAAGGCATGTTGCTACAATAAATGTAAAGAGATCTGCACCATGCTGGAATCCTTCCTACTGACTTGATGGTATTCCACTATATGTATGGGGTTCATAATATGCACAGGAATCGTGGCAGTCCTAGGTGGGACACCATCCTACCATAGCTGCGGGTGGCCCATGGAGGATGTACATATTAGTTGGCACTCTCAATCCATATGGAATTTCTGCTCCAATGTTCTTTTGAAAACAGCTCTACTGTGTGGAATATACTATATTGTCAATGTTTATCTCTCCAGTTGAAGAGCACAAGAAACCATTGATTCTTTTCTAATCCAGGCAGACTATCGGTCACGTTTTGTGGGAGTAACTATCACAACATTCCATCCTGCAAATGTACTGTTGGAATCTATTCCGCTTTCTTAAGAAGTCTCATTACATACCTGGAAAAACTGTGGGGGTAAATGAATTCCATCACAAAGAGTCCACAGTTAGATGTGTTGCCAGACACGCTCCTCAACTTTAGCATTCTTTGTTGGACTATCACATCTTCGGTTTTGCCATATTTCACTGTCTTTGTATGTTGTTAAAATAAAGCAATAAAAAACTGTTAAAAAAACCTTTAGCATTCTTCATTTTTATTAACAAAACAAGACAGATGACAAAACTTCCATAAAGACGTGTAAAAGTACAATGAGAAACAGGGCATGGATCAAGGGACCATGGAAGACAGCAAAGAATGACACAACTATGTATCACATATTTTCAAAAACACTTCTGGGGCTCTAAATGTGGAAGTCATAATTCCAGCACAATGCAATATAGGGAAGATTTTGACGTGGAATGTTTCTGCCTTTTTCAAAATAGTCAGAGTGTGAAAATTAAAACATGGCTATTCAGTGTATAAATTGTGCTAACCACAGACCTGTTCAGGACAATGGACAAATCATAGCGCCAAGACGCCTCCGGGCATTCGTGCGCTTTAGAAATGGATAAATCAAATCAAATCAAATCAAATCAACTGAAACCAGGCAATATGATGATACAGTGGAGAGAGAGTTGGACGTCTCTGGCATCAAAACAGACACAAGAACGGTATCACTCAAAGGCAGAGGAGACATTTTAGTTCAACTGCAGCAGGCTGCTCTCTATTATAGAATGGGGGCCTCTGGGCTCCCTGCATTCAGGGATATGACACTGATGCCTCACCAACACTAGGTGGCAAGTTTCATCATAAGGTTCCCAGCTTACCTGCAACAAGTTTGCCTGCTAGATGGGCTCATCAAGACATCTTGATTTGAGTGGCTGTTTGTATTTGTTATATGCATTCTCCTGGACTCTTACAGAGTATTGGCTTTAATCTTCTCTCGTTTATGCAAGTTAAAAAATATATGCATTTCGCAAGGGTTTGTTTAATTACATTTCCCTCCTTCATATAATTGCAGTAAAATATGTTTTTGCTCTGTTCACAATGTCTACAGTTCACAGGACATTCTTAAGGACCGAGATGGACACCAACTCCTGGCTTACGCCTCACTCCCTAATCTAAATGCTGTGATGTGTGGGAATAAAGGAAGTGCATACAACCTGTAAACCAGGGGATTGAAGGGTAATCTTGAACCTGCAATATTTCCCTGTAGGATAGAGAAAATGATAGATAACCTTGCTGTGCCATTCAAGTTGCTTATATCTGCACTTGTCCCTATATTCCGTCAATTTACAGAGAAGTAGATTACTCCTGGTGCTGTGACCCATCTAAACATTAGCCACCTCCACACACAGTACAAGCGTCATTACTACAAAAGAGGGTGCTAAGAATGTCTACAAACTGTCAATATAATTTAACAATGAAGCAAGACACCTAGGGGCATATTACCAAGCAATAGCGATAATTATCACTATTGCTTGGTTAGAGACAAATATTTACCGCTGCGCTGCGGCGATTTTTACCGCAAATAAACCTTGGTATTACCAAGGTTTAACGCAAATGCGATAAAAATCGCCGCAAAGCATGAATATCGCTGAAAAGTCAGCGATATTCAAGCATTACCGAGCTAATGCTCTTAGCCATGTTATCCACCTCCCATTGGATAACATGGCTAAGAACTGCTCAGGGCAGGTGTTAGCTTTTGGAGATAATTGCGCTTAGCGTGAATATCTCCAAAAGTTGGTAATAGGAGATAGCAATGTTAGCGACTAACAGTCGTTAACATCTTGGCACGCCCACTTTGCATGTCATTAGTGATAAATATCACTGACATGCAAAGCAGGGCCCAAGATGGTCGCTATCTCCTACTAGCTGCCGCTAACTGGTGTTAGCGACAGCTAGGTAATAGGGAGATAATTTTATCTCCGCTTTCTTGGCTATTAAAGCCAAAAAAGCGGAGATAAACCCCCTTGATAATATGCCCTCTAGTGTGGGGTCCACACATCCTATTTCTGAATGTAGGTAGTACAGAGATTGAATTCCCATATAGAAAGCCAACCCACTGTAGCATGTTGGAAAAAGTTCTATATGCGTCCGAGTGATACAGGGCTTAAATCTCTATTGGTTTCTGTAAAGAAAAGGTACTGTATTACTTCAAAGTATCTCTCGCTCCTGCTCTTTTTATCGGTCTCAGGCATTAGTCAATTGATTCCTTCTGAAAATCACTGGCCTCCTCCCCTAGCACAGTGGACCCAGCTGCCTCATCTATCAATCCAAAAAAATCACTTGTGACACCGAGATCCTCCTCTGGCCAGACAGAAAATCTGGGAGCCAGGTGAAGATTACAAACTGTCTGAATCATGCAAATTATTGGAAGAACTAAAATGCCCTCTGCATCATGGGGTTGTGAGCAGAGCTCCAGTAACTGTGTGAGTCACAGTAGAGAAGGAATAACAAAGAACCTTTCAGACGTTAGGCCAACTACCAACCCCGAAAGCAGAAGTAAAAAAAACCTTGGAGTTTGTTTCAACTCCAAACTGACAATTGACAGCGAAATCCAGAAAGAGGCGGGAAATGCTTTGGGACCCTCAAAGTCCTAAGAAACATCCTTGACCTATTACCGTCTAGTGCAAGGAAAACAGTAGTACATGCCTTGGTAACCTCCCAAATGGACTATGGCAATGTTCTATAACTGGGTGCGTCCAAAAAAGGGCTGACTAAACTTCAGTCGGTACAGAACGCGGCAGCTCGCCTAGTGTTTAACCTCCCAAAAAGAACATCCACAACGAAGGCTCTGGTAGGATTTCACTTGCTGCCTGTGGAGAAGAGAATCATGTTTAAGGCAATGTGCTATTGTCACCGAATTCTGTTAAAATAAGGTCCACGATATCTGCAACCATTGATCACACCCTATACACCGAGCGGGAACCTAAGATCCAAAGGCAGGGCATTGGTGACTGTGCAGAGAATACAGAATGCGAGAATGGGTGGACGCTCCTTTAGATATCTTGCAGCCACGACGCGGAACACTTTGCCTGCAGACATAAGAGCAGAATCTTGTGAAGCCTCCTTTAACAAAAATTTTAAGAAATGGCTGTTGCCAACAGCCAACCGAGTTAGACCTACTAGAACCACTGTCAAAGATCACTAGCTTCTTGCTGAGAGTTTCTCCGCTGCCTCACTGAGAGTCTGTTTCTGGCATGGGGACACACCAGTGGTGTAACTAGGCGTTTTACAAATGGATAAATAAATAATTTGGCATGAGGTTCCGGCTGCTACACCAACATAACCAATATGGGACTTACCAGTGGGGAAGACATTACATTTTAAGACCCCCACATAATACAAAAGGATCCAGAATGGGAATGCTGAATACCTATAGATGCAACACCACTCATCTTTGCCTTATTAAGTGCAAATTAGGAAAACCTGAGACCTTATATTTTTGGTACAATCTTTCAACAGAAATTCAAGGCCAATAAAACATAGGGTATATCTCTTGGTGTAAGTGGAGCAGGCTTCAGTCATTCGTGAGTGCAATGGCAGCATCCACACTTTAGAAAGCCCCAGAAAAATGTCCTGTCCAAAGAAGTCTCTGACCTTTAACAAGAAGCAATGTTCTCAGTAACTGAGAAATGCCACATGTGGGTATCCTCTTCTGCTCATGGCTGGACTCAAAGTTCTATAAGCCACATGCTGTACACTGTAATTCATCCTTTGTTTTGTTTGTGGATGGTGGCCTTCTTGGACAATTGTGACTCACTCAATTTGATCACTCGAAGTGGGACTGTGAGTAACTTTAGGGGTAGGTGCCAAGGACTTCCAAGAGTTGTACAGTATTATCTCCAGTTTGTCCTTGTACTGGTCATCTGACTTGTGGTTTGGTATCATCTGCACTGCCATCCTCCTGGCAGACTGCACAAATAGGTCCTTAACTCTTTCCTCCATCATCTGTAAAAGGCCTTGGAGTCACCTTGGATCCTGTCTGTACCCTCATACCCCAACTCAACATGACTGTGAAATCTTCATTTCACCATCTATAACTGCTCATTTGTATTCTTCTCTTTTCCTAAGCTGTTGGGTAGATGCTGCTATTGCTGTAGAGCTCTCACATCTGAGCCATGCCAATGGTCTCTCCCTCAGTGCATACGAATACCTCTTGTGGACATAGCAATGGGTCCGGCAGGTAGCAATAAGGCTTCAGACTGCATTAACTTAATGATGCATGCTCTTCCTTGCTTTTCTGTAGTGAAAAGTCCTTCGGACCATTTGCATTGCCCACCAAACCTAGCATGGAATTTCTTCAAAAAAGATGTTTCTGTGTCCCACACATTAAGTTCACTTGAAGATCCAGCTTTGGATAACATTGCTATCTTTAAACCCTCTAGTAAACACAACTTTCTTCCTCCAAACTGTAAGACTTCCTTTGCCCACATTAGTAATGTTCATGACCACCTTGCTATTCAGAGGGCCATCAAGGTATGATTGCTTTCAAATGTTTGACTTATTCTCCACTGCCAATCATTTAAACCATGAAAATCATCTACTGTGCTTAATTTTGGCATGTATTATACTGGGTCAACCAAGCTTTGTAACTGTGCTGTCTTCTCATTGTGCCATGAGTGAGGGATAATTCCAGGTCTTCTTAAGTACACCTGCATCAACCAACATCTTTTCAACCCCTACATTTATGCCCCTCCGTACCTTCTGAAAGCTTGGTATGGGAACTTGAGGGCATCACGTGTGGCAGTAGGTTTGCATATCAATCAATCAATCAAGAGGCTTGTAAAGCAAACCTACTCACCCATAAGGGTCTCCAGGCGCTGGGGGCGGTTGCTAGACGGACTCGGTGGAAGATCATTCGAAGACCCAGGTCTTAAGGTTCATCCTGAATAGGGTCAAGGACTCTGATGGTCTGAGGTGCAGGGGCACCGAGGGCAGGGGTAGGAGAATGATCTTCCTCCTGTTCTGGTCTTTTGGATCCTGGGGACAGAGACATGGGCGAGTTGTGAGGATCGGAGTTGTCTGTTGGAAACGTGGAAGGTGAGGCGGTGGTTCAGGTATGCTTGTCCTTCATCGTGTAAGGCCTTGTAGGCGTGAGTGTGGAGCTTGAAGGTAACTCTTGCTGACTGGGACCCAATGGAGTTTTTCAGAGGTGCTGCATGATGAGGATGCAGCGGGGGATGTCGAGGATCAGTCCGGCAGCGGTGTTTTGAAGGTTCTGTAGTTTCTTGAGCTGTTTCTGGATGGTGCTGGCATATAGTGCGTTGCCATAGTCGAGTCTGCTGGTGATTAGTATGTGGGTGAACGTCCTTCTGGATTCTGTGGGGAACCATCTGAATGTCTTTTGGAGTAGGCGGAGCATGTGGAAGCAGGCTGAGGAAATTGCGTTAATTTGACAGACCATTGTGAGTGAAAAGTCCAGTATGATGCCAAGGTTGTGTGTGTGGTCCATCGGGGTGGGGGGAGCACCCAGCAGGCTACTCACCAGTAGTCGTTCCAGGCTAACATGGTGGGTCCCAGGCTGAGAACTTCGGTCTTGTCCGAGTTGAGCTTGAGGCAGCTGTCTTTCATCCACGTAGCGACGGCTTTAATTCCATTGTGAAAGTTGACTCTGGCGGTGGAGGGTTCATTGGTGAGGGATAGGATCAGCTGGGTGTCGCCAGTGGCATATAAATGTAAACAACAATGGCACTGCATTATGGGCAACAAGAAACAACCATTGCCAAACAAAGGCATATGTTAGATAAACAACCCACTGTAAGAATTGCATCCTATGGATTTAAATGTATGATCAGAAATTAAATATGATCAGTTACAGTGACTGCAAGCAAACATGTTTGGTATTAGTAGAAAAGTTCAGTACCCCACCATGCAAAAATGGATACAATCCCAACTGTTTCCTTTTAAGGAATTATTTTGAAAGAATTTTCGATGAAAAAAACACAAGTTAACAAAATGTGTGGCTACATTTTCATTTTTTTGTCAGACTACTTGCTTTCCTTATATCTCCCACCCCAGAGTACTGTAGGGGGTTGTGGTTTGGTTCAGTCAACAAGAACGACAGAATTGCCAGAGAGCCAAGAAACGATTTGTTGTCTCTGCCCAAAGAAACAGAGCTGTGCGAGCTTCCTTTAATTTAATAATAGAGAATGTGATATCACAACACTATGGTTGGCACAGTCGCTCGGTGCACATCTCGCGTTACTGTCCACAGTATCTTAGCTTGAAATGTTGCAAACTTGTTTAGTCGGACATTGGAGTTGGTGACACCTGTGGTTTGGGCTTAATGCTTGCGGAGAGGGCCTTTAATGACTGACATAGCCCTCTGCAATGGGTGATAATGCTTTAATGTTTTAGTATAAATGACTGTTTAAATTAGATACTTGCTAGAGAAAGGTTCCCTTATATATTAGTCGTACACTCCTGGAAAGTCATCATGTTTACTACAATCCAATGCCTATAACCGATAAGCCAAACGACTATTCACTCATTTTTTATATTAAATGAATACAACTTGGTGAATCGCTAAAACAATAAAATACATTTTTAAAAAGGTGTAGCATGTTAGGACGAAACATGTTGGGGTCAGTGCATGAACTGTTGTGGCCTCTTATCTTGTTATCCCATGTTAAGGAAGGAATGAAGGGAAAGTTGACATGGAATAGAGTAGAGGTTGTGAGTGCTCAGCCCAACCTGCTCATTTGGAGATGTGGACCTTTTCTGGGGTTCATCTTCAGTTTGGTTGTCCGTGCACTGTCGGGTGGCACATTGATTTCACACAACTGTCGATACTGCATGCACGGTAGAGTTTTGTGTGCATCTACACATGAAAACATCTGTTTAAGTGTAATTAAAATAAAACCCTCTCCAGTGTCACCAATTGATTTTACTTCGGATCTATAGATATGCAAAATTATAATTTTGCCAGCAAAGTTTTGAGAAGGTAACAAGCATAGTAACCTCACAATGTTATAAAGTTTCTCACCTCCTCAAACTTGACCTGACTGTGATTTGCCCCAAAATAGGTTCTTGCAGGAGATCCATCTTGCTGAAAAATGCTATGCTGGAGATTTCTCCTGTACAAAATTAGGTATTGAGTTACTCCACCAATTAAACACCAACTCCTAGTCCTTGGACCCAACCCCTCTGCGTGGGACAACTCCTGGTGGCCCGCTGCCCTCTGCACCCCCCCACCCTCACAGACCACACCCGAAACCTTGGCATCATACTCGACTCCTCCCTCGCCATGACCTGACAGATCAATGTTACCGCCTCCACCTGCTTCAACACCCTCTGCATCCTCCGCAAGACCTTCATGTGGATCCCCCCGAAGTCAGAAAGACCGTCACCCACGCACTCATAATAAGCAGACTGGACTACGGAAACACCCCCTATTTTGGAATCAACAAATCCCTGCTACACAAACTCCAGCCCATCCAGAACACCCACGGCCAGACTCGTCCTCAGCATCCCACGACATGAGCACATCACTCAACACCTGCGAGACCTCCACTGGCTCCCAGTCGAAAACAGAGTAACCTTCAAGCTACTCACCCACGCCTACAAATCCCTCCACAACATTGGACCCAAATACCTAAACGAAAGAGTCTCCTTCCACATACCCAAAAGGAACCTCTGCTCCGCTGACCTCACCCTGGCAGAAACCCTGCACATCCGCAGAACCAGAGCGGGTGGAAGAGCCTTCTCCTACATCGCAGTGAAAGCCTGGAACGAGCTCCCGATCAACATCAGACGCTCCCCTACTATGCACACTTTCAGGAAAAGCCTTAAGACCTGGCTCTTCGGCTGAAGCGGAGCTGCATCCCACCCTCACCCCAGTGCCTTGAGACCCTCACAGGTGAGTAGCACGTGTTAAACCCCATTATTGATTGATTGAACTTATATACTTTTAAGGGGATTTTTCACATACTATTTTTAAAATAAATTTGCTAACTTCTTAAGAGGTGTGTAGGATTGAAAAATCAGGAACTTGACAAACGTGACCTCTTAAAATGTGGGCCCCGTTCTAGCTATTGTCCTCCCCCGCTGACTAAAATGGCGTGATATCCAATTAATATATTTCTCTCCTATCCCCCTGTGCCCCAGCTGTATTCGCTAAATACCTTGGAAGTGCTTTGAAACAGACTAATCATCACTATTAAACACCATATAAAATACATATATGTGCATGAAACATAGCAGATCTGTAAGGTTCGTAAAATAAATGCAACTCTTATGATAAAATGTGGTCACATATGTCAAACATTGTCTTGTTCCCCTGTTTTGTGAAGCCTCTGGTATTTTGAAATTGATACATTGTTTGTCTCTTCTTTGGTGCGTGATACATTTGTTTGTTTCCACTCTGCACAACTTTATTAGCTCTTGAACTGAGCTGTAATTCCATTCCGTTGTTAGTCGATATAATTATAGAGCTCTTTGATATGATGTACTTCTAAGGGCTTTATTTGCTCAGAAGCCTTTCATGTGTTGCGCTGCAATGAACCGTCCTTTGCAGAGGTACTAAGCTGCTGCAATGCAGATGTGGACACATATGTGGATGTCTGTACTATATTTCAGTGTGGGGAGAAAAACTGATGAGTGTAACTGGTGTATCATTGTGGTCGAATGTATGTTCAAATCACGTATGCATTTACCACAAATGGCTTTAAAATGCGGTCCGAACCACTAATGCGTCCAACACATTCCTTTACACCGCAAGTTGTTACGACTTGCCTTAGGGAAAGCGGTGGACTTTGTAATAGTATAATTTACTATTCCAACTCCAGTCTGCACAACAGTAGGGAGAGTGTTGGCCTTAAGGTCCAAAGTCTGCCCAGCAACATTGTACCGACTTGCCTAGTAAAGGAATACGCTGTGAAGATGCATTCTTGGTTTGGACCACGTTGTAAAGGCTTAGCGTGACTTGAGCCGCGTAGTGAAGGCTGTTTACCTTGTGGTCCACTCAGCGAACAACACGGAGACCCTTTGAAGACCAAAGTACAAATCACTCTGCTGATGATATGTCTGCTATTGCAAAAGCAATATTAAATAAAAACAAAATACTCCAAATGTTTCAATACAAAGTTATAAAGTATCTCAACTGCAAGTGCCATCCTTTAAGTCGGCACTTACACTCATTATGGCTGCAATTTCACTTGAAACTCTTGGTTTGTTCGCTATCCACCTGTAGCGTATGTATTCGGTGGAAATTGTGTTACCGTTAAAATTAAAATGATATTTGTAACCAATAGATGCACTGATAAACCAATAACCAGCTATCAGTTCCAGAATTAATCGAAAGCAACCAGGATTTTCTTCATAGCAGTTCACTGGATCTACAGAAATCTAGATGCTGAAGTGGCAGTAAGTAGAAACCAATTGTAACTGGTCAAATGGAGTATACGTGTAACATGTACCCCCAAGCCTTTGGTCGCCCTTAACTTTTGCATGCCTCTCTTCTCTCTCCTGAGCTCACTGCATGTGATGTGACCCTGCCCTCATAACCAAGGTCATTATGGGGAAGGGACAAGGGGTGCTGGAGGAGAGATCTCTCTGCCAGTCCCGGACAAACCCAGAGGGTAGAGGGCAGGGGTGGGAAAGGAGTTCACTTTCTCAAAATGTGCTAAGTGGTGTGTCCATAGCACGTCTATTGAGGTATTCCTCACTTTTTCTTTTCACCTTTTCACTATTTTGAAAAGGGAGTGTGTCTTGATTAGTAAGGTTTGTGCTAAAAAAGCTGGAAAAATGGACTAATACCCAAATGATTGTCATGAAAACCACACTGGTTCAGAGAACAGCCAGTCAGATCTCCTTAGCCTGCGCCTCTCTCTCTCTCTCTGTATCCCTCTCTCTTCTCTCTCAGTCTCTTTTCATAAGCCTTGTACACGCACAATCTAATCTGGAAAGTTGTGCCACATATATGAAGACAAAGAGCAATTTCCATGAAGCCAAGAAAAATATAGATCTAAAGCATTAATTGTTGTATTTCACACGTCGGTGCTTTAACTAATAGATAATGTTCCTTTATTTAGGATCTCTTAATAACCTGGTTCCCAATTTAAAAAAATATCATGTTAAGTTAACCTTTCTGCTGACATAGAGTCGTATTTGAGGCAATATTAAAAAATTGCCATCTTGGAATTTTCACACTTACAATTTGAACAATACCAGTGAGCTCTCACAAATTAAAAAAGAGCAGTTTCATCTATTCTAGATATCATACTGTAAGTTTACAAATTAGCTTTGATCATATGCATAGCAAGCAAGGGACCTACGCCTAGGCATACCATTGGATAATTAAAGCATTACAAAAAACACAGGAAAGTCGTGTGAGGAAGCTTGCAAATAGTCTAAAACACCGGCACTCACTCCATCTCTCATTGTCTTTCTCCTTTCCTGCTACTTTTTTCTCTGCCCTTGCCTCTTCTTCTGAATCATTCCCTTCGCTCTCATTCTATAAATGTGGCACTACCTTCCCTTTCTATCTACCTCCACCTCTCTCTATCACACTCCTTTTTCTACTTTACCTCTCTCTCTAGCACATCCCTCAGCGCACCCCATCCTTCTACACCTCTCTACATTTCCTTCTTTTTCTGTAGATTTATATAGCCAAACTCGACCCGAAGGTACTGGTGAGCTTTACATGAGCACCAGTTATGTTACACAAGGACACGTTCATTTTTGGTAGGCAGGGTGAGATGAAGTGATTTGCCCAGAATCACAGGCTGTTGAGCCAACGCCGAGACTCGAATCTGGTTCCCCAGCTCCGAAGTCGGCAGCTCTACATCCTTCTCCCTATCTCTTGCTCTCTGTGTCTCTTTACCACTTACCTTTCCCTCTACCTCTATCTTTTCGTACATCTTCCTAATTTTACACCTGTTTTCTTTCAGGCAATGTCATCATTCGATCTTTACCATCCTTCCCTACCTCACCTATTTCTCTCACTTATTTTTCTCTCCACCTCACTTCAGCCACTGCTTCATCTTTCTCCATACACTGTTCTTTATATCTGTTCTTCTCCCGTCTCCTGCCCTTTCCCATTTCTCTTACTCTGCGGAATCAGAAAATACTGTCTAGAGAGGGGTACACATAGAAAAGAGAGCTGAGAGCAGGGCAGGGATAAGAGAATTAAGGGAAAATGACACTTGCTCGAAGAGGTAGGTGCTCCATATAATGTACAGAAGCCAAAAGAAAAACTTTAAAAGAAAATGTAGGAGTAAGTGTTAGAGTATTTGAAAAGACTGGATGAAGAACGATTTATTTACGGCTTTGGTTGAAGCTATAGCCATATGGGTCAAGATACCCAACCATACATTTGGAGAGAGTTATACTAAACCTGCCACAGACAGGCAACTGCAAAATAACTTCTTTTGACTTCACAAGAGCAGAATGCGGTTCTGTTCCCCAGCACTTCGCAGGCAATGGAAACACATTAGCATGAGGTCAACAGATGGGTTTCAAAAGGCTGATGAGAAACGGATAAAAGAAAGAACACGTCTAAATCCAAAACATGAAATTAGTTGACAGTGGATATTCATGTCTGACAGGGGCCTGGCCTCTGGTGACGGGAGAGCTCGAGGCTGATCACCCCCCTCTCACCATGAGAGTGAGTGAGCCAGGCGCACTGCCAGGGGCTGACTGGTGCCTTCTGAGGCCGCCATCAAATCCTGGTTCCGCACAAGATGCCAAGCCGCAGACAGCAGACAGCGAAGGCACACTCATTCCCAAGGCTTAGCACTAAAGTAGGACGCTGCCTAAATGTCTTTTATCCGATGCTCCATTTTACAAGCTGCATTTCGAGTTGCCCCTGTGTGAATCCATTTAATCCACGACAAAACTCAGATGGCACGTGCCCTGGGGCCGTATCAAATTTCTCTGTCAGAAGACATCTGTGCACTTATTTTTGGAATCTTGATCGCATGCTGGGCACGATGACGCACAACTCACCATTAATGCTGCTCCCACCCAGTGCGGCACTTCTCTCCCCCTATAGTGGTGTCAACGGGCAGGAAAGGGAAGGACTTCCTTCCTGCCAAGTGGAACGCGAATTGAACCAATCCTGGAGCTGCTCTCATGTTGTTATTCTTTAGAGCAGGCTAAACCAGCGCTCATTTTGAGGCCGGGGCCCGGTGTCAACAATCCCTCAGCTTTTTCACAGCCCTGGCATTGCTGGGTCTACAGTGCGCATGTCGGGCTGGCTGTTACAAGACAGCCGGCCAATTCAACTCATGCGCTCTGTAGACCGAGAAGTCATCCAGAATTTTGTAGCGCACCCTGCATCGCATTTTGCGATACAGGGCGCGCTACGAAATTCGTTTTTATTAATTAAATTGTTTACTTACCTTCAATTATCCATACTCCAGTTTTCAGCACCCCCCACCCTGCCCCTCTTCTCCGCCCCACCTAAACTCCCTCCACGGGCAGTGGCTGCAACATACTTACAAGCAACAGAGCTCAGGGCATCACAGAGCCCACAACATCCCCACATGTTTCCTAAAAACTATTAGGTCTAGGCAGAACTCGTGGAGTTCCACTCTGCGGAATTCCACAGAGTTACAAAAAAAACTCCGCGAGATTCTGCAGAATTCTATGAATGGCAAGAAATGAAGATGTTGCACTGCTGGCACTGAGATTAAGTGCTGGGAGCTCATTCTGCCCTGAGAAATCAGCGCAAGCCGCACCACACAGCGCTCCAGAGGTCGCGGCTTCTCGAGCTGACTTTGCTGCTGCTTTAGTAGATTTTTTATTCGAGTGACAGCTTTCTCACCGTGACCGCCCGTGATCGCGGACGTTGGAGAAATCCCAACAGGTGCCCTCCTAGCAACTGAAAATCATGCTAGGGGCGCCAAATCTCGCTCGTGCTCACCAAATTACCATTTTCGAGCTGTGCATGAGAAAAAACGAATGAGAAAAAACGAATGAGAAAAAACTCAGCCGGAGTTACAAGCATGATGCAGAGTGGCCAAAGTACCGCCGGTGGAGTGGAATATATCGCCTACCCCCAAAAAATATACTGCTCTCGAAAAACAACACATTGAATACTAAACCAACACCACACAGCTAAACTGACCTAGGGGGGTAGAGGGGAGCCCAACAAGTCAACATAGTCTAAGTTACCTCATACACATGCCTTAAGCCAACTCATGCATGTACAAGTGCTTCAAAGGGCGCATACAAATTACTAAAGATTACCAGCAGCACAAACCAGACAACACAATAACCAAATGCATGCACAGAATATCAACAGAACGCACATTACTGATGGATGATCCTACTCAAATAGGAAACAGACTTTGGTCTTTGACAGTCTTCAAGATCAGGGTGTGAATGTACCTGATCACAGAAGAGGCCACACTAATGGCATTACAGCAAAGTATAAACCTGTCAACATAACAAACCAAGGAGGATGATTCAATTAAAGTCAATGGAGGGAACCTGCCTTTAGTGGAAATGTCAGGTTTGCTATTAGTGTGATCCCATTGATCTCTTTGGAGATATTTGTCGAATGTAGTGGATGCTTAGTGGATAGTTTCACCCTCACTCTCCAATTTGGAGGAGAGAAACCTAGGATGGGCTGGGCAGACCTGAGCTCTTCAGGAAGTATAGCTGGCTGATCCTTATTAGTCCCTACAAGATAACTTGTGACCGGTACTTTTAAGGCGCCTTTTCTTTGCAGAGCCCTCCAACTTGCTGGAGTCAGGATGAGTTAGGTGTGTGCCTGGACAGACTAAGTACTGTTCTTTTAGGGAAGTTTAAAACTTCGTCTGTGGGACAATGGGATAGTCCCACCCCAGAATATTGTACTGATCTAGCTTACCAAGTACCAAAAATGTATCAGTGCTGTAGCTGTTAGGAACATTATGTGGTCTTTTCTTTTGTACATTTAGTATGTCATGCTGAGCCACAGAGGCCATCATAAAAATAATAAAAGGTCCCAGTTGCATGGTAGGATCGAGAATAGTATCCAGGTTTGGGGCAGAGGAGGCAAGGGAAATGAGATTGGACTAGATAAGGAAATGTTGTTGAGGATGCAAAGTGTTTGACTTTTGTCTTGAGTGAGTTTAGCGTAAGGGACCAAGAGCCATCATCTTGCCAATGACGTCAAGGAGCCACCTAACATCCATGTTCAATCTGCTCCTGGTGCTAAAACCTTTTCCAGGACCCTGGACAGTGGCATTGTTACATACATGAACCTAGCTTAGGCTCCACCCCATGTAAACCCTGGGCCTGAGGGGGAAGCAGTTGAGAGCTGAGATCCAATCTTCTACCGTGGCCGAGAGATTGTGAGGGGCAATCAAAAGAACGTTTTCAGAGTAGTCAGCATGAGGTGATTGCGGGTCAGCTATTGTTGGGTTTTTTACAGAGTACAGTTCAGCGTTTTGATATCTTCAAAATGTCTGTAAGAGGTTCCATGAACAGGTTGAATAGCGTGGGTGAGAGTGTGGAACATTGGGGTATACAAATTTTTACCAATGTAGTGTCTGATAAGGTTGATTTTGATTCTCTGAGTTACGTTTTGAAGGAAAGAGGCAAACCATTAGAAAACGGGTTCCGATATCCCCATCCTATCTGCGAGGAGGTCAATCATGTTGTCATGTCTGACTATATCAAGGAGTATAAGTAGACAGGACTCATTCTGATCAAGCAATCTCTTTGCCAAACTTGTCCACTTATTGGTAAATAATGCTGGTCTCAGGATAAGCACAACTGAGAGATGTTATGGGTTTCCCAATTTCTTTCCATTTAGAAGGACTGAGATGCTGAGGTCATTCAGAAGCTGTTCTGATGTCTTCTCTAGGGTACCTTTGTAATAACAATGTACATTCTAGGATGGTGATGTACACACAAGGAGATGTGATTACAACAACCAGGCTGACTCCTAGGACCGTGACAGTGAGGGAATATTCTACAGAGTATATCCTGGATGTGATTAACAGGTATTCCCAATGCACTCAAAAGTAACAAATATGAATTATTCAAATTCAGACAAATAAACAGTGTACAAAGCTACAGAGGGATGTGGGAATCTCCAGATGAAGAGTAGTCCGATGGAGTCCTGTATTAAGTACAACAGCCAGATGTGCTTTAATAGATTTGAAGAGAGAGTTTGCTTACACTGTCAAGAGTCCAGTCCATGCTGACTCATTATTCTGTGGATGAGGAAAGATGTAAGGAATGTCTAAATCCATGTTCACTCTTCAAAAGTATGTAGATGGATACATAGATGTTCATGGTAGCCCAAAAGAGAGAAGACAATGGGGTGGTGGGTGATATATGGCCAAAGTTATCTTAAACATGTACATGGGTTCAAAGTCAGAGGTCTCAGAATGAGTAGTTTCACTGTGAGTAGATAGCTCTAGGTAAGAAAAAGTGTGCTTCTTATTTCTCCTATGTGTCTCTTTGCTTCGGTATCCTCTCTGTGGGTGTCTTTTTGATTGTATTTGCCAGTATGGTAAGTGTACAATTTTCTTAGGTTTCTAAGGTTGGAGGGGGTACTTGGAGCGGAACTGAATTACAAAATACAATTAAAAAAGTGGGTGAAGGTAGATGGGAACACAGTGAGAAGCCTGTAGACCGGGTCACCTACTCTCCCAACACATCACCCGTCATATATTGACCATGAAAACCTTGGCACAGGGCCGCTTGGCTCTCAAAGACAAGCCCATCCATCCTCACAGGTGAGTCTTCTGCAAATCTGTATCTTTAGGTGCTCTTTAGATGTTATTTTCCTGCCTCTTAAATTACCTCTTTTGTTGTAATTGCGATGGGTGTGCTTGGGGCAAATCTGAAAGATACAAGTGTGGAATCAGCAGAGTAGACCAAGAGTCAGTGGGCACTGATTCCCAGAACTCACCATCTTTCATCCCTTAACCAAGAATCCACTGGCACAGGATGTAACACGTCTTTAGGACTATGCCATCTCTCTTCTTTTCCTTCTTTGCTTCTACCAAAAAGGTGAAGCTTTGCTCAAGAGCAAAATATTGCACCCCCTCTTCAGCCCTCTCCTCTCTTCTCATGGCTTCTCAAATTCAAACCTCTTTAATTGTATCCCACTTTCACCTCACTGACCGCTACTTTAATCCATCTGGACACTACAAACACCAACTCTGCCCTGGAAGGCTAGTCTGGAGTTCAGAGCCAACTGCAACATGGGCCTTAGGGATGGTGGAGTGTCAACACAAGGTGTGCCATACTTCTTGATTTACTGTTCCTCTATATGCCAGCAAGACAGTGATTCTAAAGTCATACTCCCTAGTTTATACCCTTGTAGCAATAAACCAATGCTGTGATATACTATGGAATCAGCAGCTGCTGGGATATGTCATGGTCATCAGAAACTGCTGTGATATGCCATGGTCATCAGAAACTGCTGATATATGCTATGGCCATCAGAAACTGCTGGTATATGCCCTGGCCACCAGCCACTGCTGTGATATGCCACGTTCATCTGCTACTGCTGTAATATGCCCTGGTCATCAGCCACTGCTGTGATATGTCATGGCCATCAACCACTGCTGGGGTGTACCGTGGCCATTAGTCACAGCTTTAATATGGCATGGGCATTAACCACTGCTGTGATATCAATGCCATGGCCCTGAACCTTTGGTCTGATAAGCCATGGTCATCAACCCCTGCTGTGATAAGCCATGGCCATCAGCAACAGCTATGATATGTCATGGACATGAGCCCCTGCTGGTATATGCTCTGGCCATCAGCCATTGCTCTAATATGTTATGGGTATCAGCCACTGGTGGGATATGCCATGGTCATCAACCACTGCTTGTAGATGCCTTGGCCATGAACCATTGCTATTATATGCCACAGCCATTAGCCATTGCTGTAATATGCCTTGGCCATCAGCCACTGCTTTGTTATGCCATGGTTATCAAAAGCCTCTACTGTGATATGCCATGGCTATCATTAGCCTTTGCTGTGATATGCCATGGTCATCACCAGCCTCTGCTGTGATATGGCATGGTTATCATCAGCCTCTGCTGTGATATGCCATGGTTACCATCAGCCTCTGGTATGATATACAATGGTCATCACCCACTGCTGTTATATGCCATGGTTATCATCAGCCTCTGCTGTGATATGTCACGGTTATCATCACCTTCTACTGTGATATGCCATGGTCATCATCAGCCTTTGCTGTGATGTGCCATGATCATCATCAGCCTCTGCTGTGATATGCCATGGTTACCATCAGCCTCTGCTGTGATATGCCATGGTCATCAGCCACTGTTGTGATATGCCATGATTATAAGGCTGGGTGGAGTTTGTGAAGTAGAGCTACGCGTAGCTATGCAAAGTGCACTACGCGAGCTACGCGTAGCACTACACGAACTGCGTACTACGCTGTTCACACTGTGCAAGATGCCATTTTCAATAATGCACAGTGCGGACAAGCATCTGGCACTGTGCAAACTTTGAAAACGGCATCTTGCACAGTGCGAGCTGTAGTTTTCTGCCGCTCGAGTAGATTTTTACTCGAGCAGCAGCTTTCTCAACGCAGACTGGTAGTTTCTCATCGCAAGCGGTCGTGAGCATATGTGACCACTCGCAATGAGAAACCTGACCTCCCCGCTTTGAGAATCTCGCCGGGAGGTTTATTTTCCACGCTCGCGATCAGCAACTTGATGATGCTGATCGCGAACGAGGAAAAAGTCTCTCCGAGATGCCATTTTGCTTGCTCGCAGTCGCCAACTTGACATTGAGGCCCGCTAGCAAGCAAAAAATGACCGCTACGCTATGCTGCACGTGTTTGCACTGTGCTACGTGCAGTTCGCGTAGTGCAAAGTAGCGCACACTTCGCAAACTACGTGAGCGTAGTGTAGTGCTATGCCCAGGATTATCATCAGCCTCTGCTGTGATATGCCATGATTATCATCAGCCTCTGCTGTGATATGGCATGGTTATCATCAGTCTCTGCTGTGATATGCCATGATTATCTTCAGCCTATATTGTGATATGCCATGGTCATCATCAACCTCTGCTGTGATATGCCATGTCATCACCAGCCTCTGCTGTGATATGCCATGTGTATCACCAGCCTCTGCTGTGATATGCCATGGTCATCATCACCCTCTGCTGTGATATGCCATGACCATCAGCCACTGCTGTGATATGTCATGGTTATCAGCCACTGCTGTGATATGTCATGGCCATCAGCCACTGCTGTGATATGCATGTTTACCATCAGCCTCTGCTGTGAAATGCCATGATTACCATCAGCCACTGCTGTGATATGCCATGATTATCATCAGCCTACGCTGTGATATGGCATGGTTATCATCAGCCTCTGCTGTGATATGCCATGATTACCATCAGCCTCTGCTGTGATATGGCATGGTTATCAGCAACTGCTGTGATATACCATGATTATCATCCGCCTCTGCTGTGATATGGCATGGTTATCATCAGCCTCTGTTGTGATATGCCATGGTTATCATCAGCCTCTGCTTTGATATGCCATGCAAAAAAACACAGTTGATGGACAGAATGCAGAACAATGTCTTACATTCACCCCAGTTCAAAGATCTGGGCCTAAATCCATTGTTTTTTTGCACTCCACACCACCCTAGGTCAGACAATGGCTATATGCAAATCAGCCTTGACCCTGTGCCTCATGGGAACAGTCCAGCCCGAACTACCAAGCCATGTCTTTCCTAGACCGGAATCAAGCATCCAAGGACCGGTTTCTGGCTATCAGCCTTCTTCAGCCTGGATAGCTTGACTCCAGTGATGTGGAGAGCCTGGGACTCACGTCTGAGCATACCCAGCCCACTCGGGTGAAAATTGCAAAAAACACAGTTGATGGACAGAATGCAGAACAATGTCTTACATTCACCCCAGTACAAAGATCTGGGCCTAAATCCATCGCATTTTTTGCACTCCACACCACCCTCGGTCAGACAATGGCTATATGCAAATCAGCCTTGACCCTGTGCCTCATGGGAACAGTCCAGCCCGAACTACCAAGCCATGTCTTTCCTAGACCGGAATCAAGCATCCAAGGACCGGTTTCCGGCTATCAGCCTTCTTCAGCCTGGATAGCTTGACTCCAGTGAAGTGGAGAGCCTGGGACTCACGTCTGAGGATACCCAGCCCACTCGGGGTGAAAATTGCAAAAAACATAGTCGATGGACAGAATGCAGAACAATGTCTCACAACCGGTCCTCGGAAGCTTGTTTCCGGTCCAGGGAAGACATGATTTGCATAAAGCCATGTTTGAACTGGGGTGGCAGAGTGGGCTAAAGAACAGTGATGGATTAAACCCCGATCTTTTGACTGGGTGTAAGTGTTTGATTGATTCAGATGCTCCGTCCATCGCCACCCCCTTTTGTACCGCTTTGGGCCGCCATAAGTGTAGCAGAGTATGCTCAGACATAAGTCCCTTGCTCACTTTGCCACTGGATTCAAGCAAGCCGGGCGGAAGACGGCTGGAATGCCAGAAACCGGTCCTCGGAAGCTTGTTTCCGGTCCAGGGAAGACATAGCTTGGCAGTTCGGGCTGGACTTTCACATGAGGCACAGGGTCAGACTGATTTGCATATAGCCATGTTTGAACCGGGGTGGCAGAGTGGGCTAAAGAACGGTGATGATTAAACCCAGATCTTTTGACTGGGTGTGAGTGTTTGATTGATTCAGATGCTCCGTCCATCACCACCCCCTTTTGTACCGCTTTTGGCCGCCATAAGTGTGGCAGGGTATGCTCAGACGTGAGTCACTTGCTCACTTTGCCACTAGATTCAAGCAAGCCGGGCAGAAGACGGCTGGAATGCCAGAAACCGGTCCTCGGAAGCTTGTTTCCGGTCCAGGGAAAACATGGCTTGGTAGTTCGGGCTGGACTGTTCCCATGAGGCACAGGGTCAGACTGATTTGCATATAGCCATGCTTGAACTGGGGTGGCAGAGTGGGCTAAAGAAGGGTGATGGATTAAACCCAGATCTTTTGACTGGGTGTGAGTGTTTGATTGATTCAGATGCTCCGTCCATCACCACCCCCTTTTGTACCGCTTTTGGCCACCATAAGTGTGGCAGGGTATGCTCAGACGTGAGCCCCTTGCTCACTTTGCCAATGGATTCAAGCAAGCCGGGCTGAAGGCAGCTGGAATGCCAGAAACCGGTCCTCGGAAGCTTGTTTCCGGTCCAGGGAAGATATGGCTTGGCAGTTAGGCTGGACTGTTCCCATGAGGCACAGGGTCAGACTGATTTGCATATAGCTATGTTGAACTGGGGTGGCAGAGTGGGCTAAAGAACGGTGATGGATAAAACCCAGATCTTTTGACTGGGTGTGAGTGTTTGATTGATTCAGATGCTCCATCCATCACCACCCCCTTTTGTACCGCTTTTGGCCGCCATAAGTGTGACAGGGTATGCTCAGATGTGAGTCCCTTGCTCACTTTGCCACTGGATTCAAGCAAGCCGGGCTGAAGACGGCTGGAATGCCAGAAACCGATCCTTGGAAGCTTGTTTCCGGTCCAGGGAAGGCATGGCTTGGCAGTTCGGGCTGGACTGTTCCCATGAGGCACAGGGTCAGACTGATTTGCATATAGCCATGTCTGAACTGGGGTGGCAGAGTGGGCTAAAGAACGGTGATGGATTAAACCCAGATCTTTTGACTGGGTGTGAGTGTTTGATTGATTCAGATGCTCCGTCCATCACCACCCCCTTGTGTACCGTGATATGCCATGGTCATCATCAACCTCTGCTGTGATATGCCATGGTCATCATCAGCCTCTGCTGTGATATGCCATGGTCATCATCAACCTCTGCTGTGATATGCCATGGTCATCATCAACCTCTGCTGTGATATGCCATGGTCATCATCAGCCTCTGCTCTGATATGCCATGGGTATCATCAGCCATCAGCCTCTGCTCTGATATGCCATGGGTATCATCAGCCTCTGCTATGATATGTAATGGATATCATCAGCCTCTGCTATGATATGTAATGGATATCATAAGCCTCTGCTGTGATATGCCATGGTCATCATCAACCTCTGCTGTGATATGCCATGGTCATCATCAGCCTCTGCTCTGATATGCCATGGGTATCATCAGCCATCAGCCTCTGCTCTGATATGCCATGGGTATCATCAGCCTCTGCTATGATATGTAATGGATATCATCAGCCTCTGCTATGATATGTAATGGATATCATAAGCCTCTGCTGTGATATGCCATGGTCATCATCAGCCTCTGCTGTGATATGCCATGGTCATCATCAACCTCTGTTGTGATATGCCATGGTCATCATCAGCCTCTGCTCTGATATGCCATGGGTATCATCAGCCATCAGCCTTTGCTCTGATATGCCATGGGTATCATCAGCCTCTGCTATGATATGTAATGGATATCATCAGCCTCTGCTATGATATGTAATGGATATCATCAGCCTCTGCTGTGATATGCCATGGGTATCAACAGCCTCTGCTTGATATGCCATGGTCATCATCAGCCTCTGCTCTGATATGCCATGGGTATCATCAGCCTCTGCTATGATATGTAATGGATATCATCAGCCTCTGCTATGATATGTAATGGATATCATCAGCCTCTGCTATGATATGTAATGGATATCATCAGCCTCTGCTATGATATGTAATGGATATCATCAGCCTCTGCTGTGATATGTAATGGCTATCATCAGCCTCTGCTGTGATATGCCATGGGTATCAACAGCCTCTGCTCTGATATGCCATGGTCATCATCAGCCTCTGCTCTGATATGCCATGGGTATCATCAGCCTCTGCTATGATATGTAATGGATATCATCAGCCTCTGCTATGATATGTAATGGATATCATCAGCCTCTGCTATGATATGTAATGGATATCATCAGCCTCTGCTATGATATGTAATGGATATCATCAGCCTCTGCTGTGATATGTAATTGCTATCATCAGCCTCTGCTGTGATATGCCATGGGTATCAACAGCCTCTGCTGTGATATGCCATGGTCATCATCAGCCTCTGCTCTGATATGCCATGGGTATCATCAGCCTCTGCTATGATATGTAATGGATATCATCAGCCTCTGCTATGATATGTAATGGATATCATCAGCCTCTGCTATGATATGTAATGGATATCATCAGCCTCTGCTATGATATGTAATGGATATCATCAGCCTCTGCTGTGATATGTAATGGATATCATCAGCCTCTGCTGTGATATGTAATGGCTATCATCAGCCTCTGCTGTGATATGCCATGGGTATCAACAGCCTCTGCTCTGATATGCCATGGTCATCATCAGCCTCTGCTCTGATATGCCATGGGTATCATCAGCCTCTGCTATGATATGTAATGGATATCATCAGCCTCTGCTATGATATGTAATGGATATCATCAGCCTCTGCTATGATATGTAATGGATATCATCAGCCTCTGCTATGATATGTAATGGATATCATCAGCCTCTGCTGTGATATGTAATGGATATCATCAGCCTCTGCTATGATATGTAATGGATATCATCAGCCTCTGCTATGATATGTAATGGATATCATCAGCCTCTGCTATGATATGTAATGGATATCATCAGCCTCTGCTGTGATATGTAATGGCTATCATCAGCCTCTGCTGTGATATGCCATGGGTATCAACAGCCTCTGCTTGATATGCCATGGTCATCATCAGCCTCTGCTCTGATATGCCATAGGTATCATCAGCCTCTGCTATGATATGTAATGGATATCATCAGCCTCTGCTATGATATGTAATGGATATCATCAGCCTCTGCTATGATATGTAATGGATATCATCAGCCTCTGCTCTGATATGCCATGGGTATCATCAGCCTCTGCTATGATATGTAATGGATATCATCAGCCTCTGCTATGATATGTAATGGATATCATCAGCCTCTGCTATGATATGTAATGGATATCATCAGCCTCTGCTATGATATGTAATGGATATCATCAGCCTCTGCTGTGATATGTAATGGATATCATCAGCCTCTGCTGTGATATGCCATGGTCATGCACCTGTGATACATTGTGAACAGGACTAGACACCATCACTAGGAGGTTACAGAGGCTGAACGAGGTGATTCTCTATCTGGGAGAAGCTGCTTCCAGTTCTATCTCTGCCAATGACACTCAATCAGATTGTGAGGCGCCCCTTCAGTTTAACACCTGTGAAAATGTTTGGATTTTAGAGACTGGAAAAAAAATCCTTTTTAAAGCAGATATATTTTTTTACATTTTTAAGAAAGTCATCTGATGTGTTTTTCAAGCAGATTTGTTTCTGTGGTTTTGTAGATTAATGTTATGATATGAAAGGCATCAAGAGTTAGCGATAAGGTGCTGCTTGATTGTAAGTTATTTTTTTTACTATATGCTTGTGGCAAAAGTCCTAAAATAAACAGTAATCCTTCCCAATTTTCCTCCCACTCAAGGATCTTTATTTAATAATTAACAATTGCTCTAGTCAGACTACAGAAGCCACATCTCATAGGTGCAGTAACTTGGGACATGTTAGTTGCCACATGGTTGTAGGATAGCACCTCGAAGCCCAACAAGCATTCTGTGAGTCTGTGAGAGAAAAGTCCTTCCATTTACCAGGCTGATTCATACTGGCCGCTTTAGACAGGAAAGCTGCTAGAATACTGTGTCACCACAACGAAGAGGAGCCTTGCACAATCACGGAGCAGCTGTCAAGCGCCTGCCAGGGAGCCAGGCGCTAGTTCTCGACGGATGACCCAGGCTTGAGTCTCTCTAATTTACGACGTGCGCGTTTGGCACTGTTAAGAAGGAATTTATCAAGCGTTAATATCTGCACATAAAATGAAATATTACATTTGTGATTAATGGCACCAGGTTTAACTGTGCTGTCTTAAGTGTAAACACTGCTCGTGCACAGTAGCTGTCGAGTAGAAAAGACTGGTTTATGTATCACAGAGGGAATAAAGTTCATTACGGGGCATTAAAAAAAGGCGCAAGTCCATGTAGCGTCCAGGAGTCGCCTGTAAAGGGGTGAAGGTAAGGCAGCAGCGCTAAAGAGGGTAGTTAAATAAATAACACAGGTTCACACCCTGCACGAGGCGCTGAAGCGCATTTTCGGATGGGTAACGCGTGACTCGGAGTATGTGTGTGTGGGGGAGAGACTTAGGGGCAGATTTACAATAACTGGCGCATCCCTGCATATCAACAGTGATGCGCCAGTTATTGTGCCCCACAGCTCCGCCACCGTGGATGCGCCGCATTTACAATGTGGCGCACCATGGGGCAAAAACAGCACATATGCGTGACGCATCTGTGCCGTAAAGGCGGCGCAATGCTGGAGTTGCGTCGCAAGCCCGACGCAGTTCCAGCAATGCTCTAGGGGGCCCTATCTTTGCAATGCTGCGTTAATCCTTACGCCTGCTTCAAGCAGGCGCAGGGTTTTGACTCAGCATGGGCCCCAAAGTGACTGAGTGAAATCTTGTAGATTTCAGTCAGCCACTTTTAGGAGGCGTTCCTGTGCCGGAACGCCCCCCCCCCCTGCACCAGAATGCCTACTTCTGGCACAGGGCTTTACAAAGTGACGCATTTCCCAGATGCGCCACGTTGTAAATACCCTGCACCATGGGGCCTCTTTTGCGCCGCCACTGCATCACAAAAGTAACGCAACGGCGGCGTAAAAGAGGCACAAGGGGCTTGTAAATCTGCCCCTGTTTCCTAGAACAAGCACGTGTCTTACCCTGCACGTTTCTCCTCACACTAAGAATGGGTACAGTACCACAACCATGCAAGCGTCCCTGGCGCAAACGCCCAGCACAGCACAAGCATCCCTCACAAATAGAGCTGGTAAAAGCGCACAGAAGAGCTGGACACTGTGGGCCTTATTTATGAAGGCCTCGCGCCGCCGGTGCGTCACTTTTAACATGGGAAAAAGTGACGCACCAATGGCGCAAGGCTTTCATAAATGAGGCCCCGTGTTCCATACACCGAAGAGTAACATGTCAACACGGTGCAGGCTTCTCCATTTCATGTTAACTGAGGAATGAGACGGAGGCCATGGATGTGGCCACTGCTTTCACCTGGAACAAAACAAATGTGCTATTTGGCTTGGAAGATGATCTGCAGCCTCAGTACCACTCTCTGGCTAAGTGAGGCCTGTCTGGAGCAAATGCAGTCCTAGCAAGCATTATGGGATATTAGTCACCACCATGGAGTCTGAGACACTCAGCTTATTGTTAGATGTCCAGTTGCAGTGGGATTGGACTGCACAGCAAGAAAGATGCTCTTGGATTTGGATTCTGGTTGGTTCTCTCCAAACTTTAATGTGCTGAACAGGAAGTGAAGCTGGAACAGTTTTCAGAGTGGGGGTGCTGCCACTAATGTTATATCACTGAGTCATGGGGATTGTGAAAAATCCAAGCATCACACAAAATACAAGTATAGCAAATGAGCCACGCCCTTGCAGCAGGAGAGTGGTAAGGGTGTGGTATGTAGCCATCGGTGCATTTTGGAGCACACTCGCAAATATATTATTAAAGCATGGTGGGGTAGTACTATGTATTCACAGACACCACATTTCATATTGAAATAGCGACTATATTTGCAAAGATATGCAATGTTACTGATAAAACTATATTTCTTGCAAACATTCATGTGTGGAAATTGTGTTTCAGCAAATAGTTAATATTTGCATATCACCAAGAATGTGTCTTAACTTGTTTTGATCCTATTAAAATCTTTGTTTTCATTATAATTCAGAATTAAAAGGTGCTTAATTTGTGTTTTACTAACTGCTGATATATTTTAACTATTTGTATAGTTCGTTTACAGATATTTTAATTATGGTGTGTGTTGAAAAAGGGGTAGCTCCTCTGCTAAGGCGGAGGAATGTCACCCCACTGCTCAAAAAGAAAAATAAAATCATAACAACGTATCGTTATTGTCACTTTATTTTTCCTATTGCAGTCAGTGGTGGGGCGGGGCTGGCTAGAGCACCGGAGGAGTGGTTTGCACTCCCTAAGTGCAGATGAATGTTTGGCTTGCCCTCTTTGTCTGGCCTGCTGTTCTGTCTTTTTGATAGGGGCAAAGGTGTTCCCTGAGGTGGTGCCCCACTCATGCCTAGAAAGACCAGCCCCGACCTTGTGCCGAACCCTTCATTGATAGCCAACCTCCCATGGGTCACAATCCACACATGAATGGGCAATCTGCAGCTATGCACAATCTATGCCCTATACACAGCCCCTCTTTGGGATCACTGACATAATGTCGAGGAACATAATATCGACTACCAAAAATATCGGCGACAAAATATCGATAGACAGAATATCGACTTTGTATCTACAAACAGGTAAGTACAAAAATATTGAGTAAAAAATATCGTTTACAAAAATATAGTTTGTAAAAATATTGAATTTATTAAAAACAATGTTAAATTACATTAATATTAAAAATTATTTACTTAAATATACTTAAAAATACTTAAATTACCTTATAATAATTAAACAATTAATTAAAGTTATAAAAAAAATGACACACATATTTGTTAAAACATATATATATACAGTAACATAATATAATTAAAAAATATCCAATATTATTACCGTAGGATAGCGGAAGTGGAAAATTACTATTTTCCCTCCAGAGAGTGCAAAAGTAGATAAAGCGTTGGATAGCGTAGAGGTAAAAATGACTATTCCCACTCCAGATAGTGAAACAGTAGGGAAAACATTGGATAGCGTAGGGGTACAAATTATTATTCCCACTCCAGAGAGTGCAACAGTAGGGAAAGCGTTGGATAGCGTAGGGGTAAAAATTACTATTCCCACTCCAGAGAGTGCAACAGTAGGGAAAGGGTTGGATAGCGTAGGGGTAAAAATTACTATTCCCACTCCAGAGAGTGCAACTGTAGGGAAAGCGTTGGATAGCGTAGAGGCAAAAATTACTATTCCCACTCCAGAGAGTGCAACAGTACGGAAAGCGTTGGATAGCGTAGGGGTAACAATTACTATTCCCACTCCAGAAAGTGCTACAGTAGGGAAAGCGTTGGATAGCGTAGGGGTAAAAATTACTATTCCCACTCCAGAGAGTGCAACAATAGGGAAAGCGTTGGATAGCGTAGGGGTAAAAATTACTATTCCCACTCCAGAGAGTGCTACAGTAGGGAAAGCGTTGGATAGCGTAGGGGTACAAATTATTATTCCCACTCCAGAGAGTGCAACAGTAGGGAAAGCGTTGGATAGCGTAGGGGTAAAAATTACTATTCCCACTCCAGAGAGTGCAACAGTAGGGAAAGGGTTGGATAGCGTAGGGGTAAAAATTACTATTCCCACTCCAGAGAGTGCAACTGTAGGGAAAGCGTTGGATAGCGTAGGGGTAAAAATTACTATTCCCACTCCAGAGAGTGCAACAGTAGGGAAAGGGTTGGATAGCGTAGGGGTAAAAATTACTATTCCCACTCCAGAGAGTGCAACTGTAGGGAAAGCGTTGGATAGCGTAGAGGCAAAAATTACTATTCCCACTCCAGAGAGTGCAACAGTAGGAAAAGCGTTGGATAGCGTAGGGGTAAAAATGACTATTCCCACTCCAGAGAGTGCAACAGTACGGAAATCGTTGGATAGCGTAGGGGTAACAATTACTATTCCCACTCCAGAAAGTGCTACAGTAGGGAAAGCGTTGGATAGCGTAGGGGTAAAAATTACTATTCCCACTCCAGAGAGTGCAACAGTAGGGAAAGCGTTGAATAGCGTAGGGGAAAAAATTACTATTCCCACTCCACAGAGTGCAACAGTAGGGAAAGGGTTGGATAGCGTAGGGGTAAAAATTACTATTCCCACTCCAGAGAGTGCAACTGTAGGGAAAGCGTTGGATAGCGTAGAGGCAAAAATTACTATTTCCACTCCAGAGAGTGCAACAGTAGGAAAAGCGTTGGATAGCGTAGGGGTAAAAATTACTATTCCCACTCCAGAGAGTGCAACAATAGGGAAAGCGTTGGATAGCGTAGGGGTAAAAATTACTATTCCCACTCCAGAGAGTGCTACAGTAGGGAAAGCGTTGGATAGCGTAGGGGTAAAAATTACTATTCCCACTCCAGAGAGTGCAACAGTAGGGAAAGCGTTGAATAGCGTAGGGGTAAAAATTACTATTCCCACTCCACAGAGTGCAACAGTAGGGAAAGCGTTGGATAGCGTAGGGGTAACAATTACTATTCCCATTGCAGAAAGTGCTACAGTAGGGAAAGCTTTGGATAGCGTAGGGGTAAAAATTACTATTCCCACTCCAGAGAGTGCAACAGTAGGGAAAGCGTTGGATAGCGTAGGGGTACAAATTACTATTCCCACTCCAGAGAGTGCAACAGTAGGAAAAGCATTGGATAGCGTAGGGGTAAAAATTACTATTCCCACTCCAAAGAGTGCAACAGTAGGGAAAGCGTTGGATAGCGTAGGGGTTAAAATTACTATTCCCACTCCAGAGAGTGCAACAGTAGGGAAAACGTTGGATAGCGTAGGGGTAGAAAATTACTATTCCCACTCCAAAGAGTGCAACAGTAGGGAATGCGTTGGATAGCGTAGGGGTACAAATTACTATTCCCACTCCAGAGAGTGCAACAGTAGGAAAAGCATTGGATAGCGTAGGGGTAAAAATTACTATTCCCACTCCAAAGAGTGCAACAGTAGGGAAAACGTTGGATAGCGTAGGGGTAGAAAATTACTATTCCCACTCCAAAGAGTGCAACAGTAGGGAAAGCGTTGGATAGCGTAGGTGTAAAAATTACTATTCGCCCTCCAAAGAGTGCAACAGTAGGGAAAGCGTTGGATAGCGTAGGGGTAAAAATTACTATTCCCACTCCAAAGAGTGCAACAGTAGGGAAAGTGGATACTTCATATATTATTTAAAAATATATATATATAAATATCTATAAAAAAATTAATTAGAAGTAATTACCAATTTAATATAATATAACAAATAATTAATTACAAATACTAATTTAATTTAATCATTACAATTTGTTATCTAGTAATACTAATTAATTAAAAATTAACAATTAATTAGTAATTAAAAACTTACTTAACAATTGAAATCTAATAAATACCCAAAATAAATTAACATATGTAATTAGTTATAATTAAATTACTTCCCACCCTATTCCCCTATAAACCCACAACCCACGACAGAAATTAAATTAGTTAAATTAACATAATTATCAATTAATTAAAATTAATTGCCAATTAAAATGTATTTAATTACAAAATAAAAATTATTTAACATTTAATTATAAACAAATACCAATAAATAAATTTACATATTTAATTAATTATAATTAAATTACTCCCCACCCTACTCCCCTATAAACCCACAACCCGCTAAAGAAATTAAATTAACATAATTATCAATTATTCAATTGAATAACATTAATTGGCAATTAAAATGTAATTAATTACAAAATAAAAATAATTTAACAATTAATTATAAATAAATACCAATAAATAAATTTACATATTTAATTAATTATAATTAAATTACTTCCAACCCTATTCGCCTATAAACCCACAACCCGCTACAGAATTAAATTACGCAACATTTAAATAACATTAAATTCATTAATTAAATTACATTATAACATAAATAAACACTTTTATTACATAAAATACACTATAAAAAATTCGATATTATTAAATGTTCGATATTTTTATTAACCTATATTATGCACTTCGATATTTTAACTATCTATATTTTAAAATTCGATATTACATTACTTACCTTCAAAACGATATTTTTGATGTCTATATTCTGTCCATTCGATATTCTGTCCAGCCTATATTTTGTAGTCGATATTATGTCCATTCGATATTTTGTAGTCGATATTTTGACTGTACACCCCTCATGGACAGCTCACTCCCTGTAGATACCCATACCCTCTCTGAGCTTGCCAAAACAAGCTAACAAGGAGAAATGTTTTCATGTTCTCCTCATTTTTCCATTTTGCATGCATGCTGCTTGTACAGCAACCATACAAATTGGCAAAACCCTTATAGTTTTTGTGCTGGAAGAGACATCTTCCAGTACCAAAACTGTACTTTACGCAATGCAGGCACCTTTGCACTTTGATGTCTGTGTTGGTGCATAGCTGCTTAAAGTGTAACAGCACAATGAGAGAACAGGTCAGTGCCAAATCTTAGTAGATATGGGGCTGTTTTGATCTCTCTCATTCACACAATGCAGCATATCAGCTTTACTTACTGGCCATCGTTTTGTGGCTTCCCTGTAAATCTAGACTTATAGTCTGCTGTAGCAGATTATCGTAGCTATGAGAGTCTGAGTCTGTTGTACTACCCTTTAGTTTGGACCTGTAACAGTAGACTGGCATTTTATTGTCATCTATTGCCTGTTGTGGTATCTCTAAGGATATATTAACAATAATAGATAGATATAACAAATAAGATATTTTTTTCACTTTCTGAACCAGAAAAAGTGGTTTCAACAGGAGCGTTTAAAAAAAATCTTTTTGTACTTTCTTTTAGTGAAGTAAAAATGGAGAAAAAAGGGTATCATACCTAGGATTAAAAAAAAAATGTGCACACTTTTACATATGCCTCTACCAACCTGTCCCTGCCACCTGCACTCTGATGTCGTACAGACACAAATTTCCCACTGTCCATGTGGCGGCGACAAATCTCCAATTCCTCTTGTGTGAAAATATGATACCCTACTACAATACAGAGCGTTTCAGTGATGTCACACAACAAACAGAAAAGGAAAATAAAGTCATTACCACAAAACAAGATCAATAACGAAATATTTTTCAGCAGTGATTATGCTGAAAGCTTTTTTTTCTGCAACTTCGAGATATTTCGTCTTCACGCCGACGCCTCATAAACTCCTCTCAGATCATAATGACTGTGAATCTTATAATATATAGATTTACAGTATATGATCAAAGGGGGGAACAGAGTAAGAAGGAGTAGCTGTTCACGTTACATATGAATGTTTAGTCTTCGCATCGACGGGTCACTAACACCTCTGAAGTTCGCTATACTGTGATTATTACAATGTACATAGTCACAGTATATAACCTCGAAGGAGCCAGAAAAGGAACAGTGTTTCCTCTATTGTGGGTGTTTCTCAATACCACCTGGTGACGTTACATATAAATGGCAAAAACATCCAATAACACTTTTTTCGCAATACAAATCTTTAAATATTCACAAAAAGCTACATATCATAAATATCTACTATGACATCAATCAATCAATCAATCAAAGACATTTATAGAGCGCACTACTTACCCGTAGGGTCTCAAGGCGCTTGGGGGGGGGGGGGGGGGGTGCCGTTACTGCTCGAACAGCCAGGTCTTGAGCTTCTTCCTGAAGGAGAGGTGATCTTTGGTCAGGCGCAGGTCGGGAGGGAGGGAGTTCCAGGTCTTGGCGGCCAGGTAGGAGAAGGACCTTCCTCCTGTCGTCGCTCTTCGGATGCGGGGGACGGCGGCGAGGGCGTGGCTGGCTGATCGGAGGTGGCGTTTGGGAGCGTAGAAGTTGATTCGGTTGTTGAGGTAGCTCGGGCCTTGATCGTGTAGGGCTTTGTGTGCGTGGGTGAGGAGACGGAAGGTGATTCTTTTGTTGACGGGGAGCCAATGCAGGTCTCTCAGATGTCCGGAGATGTGGCTGTTTCGTGGGATGTCGAGGATGTCGAGGATGAGTCTGGCTGAGGCGTTCTAATCAAACAACTTACAACTCCGTAATATGTTTTGTTTTCGCAAAAGAAGAATCTAAAACCAGAAAAGGGAGCCTGCATCACAGAATGGACACGCGAAAATAACTTGCAAAAACGAAACTAATCGATCAACGGGTGTGGTTTATATATTTTTTTGGTATTGAGAAGTCTATGGAAGGAAAATGTGGCTCCGCCCATTTAGATGTCACGTTTTGCAGTTGACACGTGCTCCCATTTTCACTGTTTCCCTTGCGCATGTGTTGGGAAAAGTTACAAAATGTGAAGCGGTAAGGGATTCACTTTCGATCCTCATAAGTACAAGTTACTTAATATGTACATACGCTGGAGAGCTTAAAAACTGTTACCCTGCAAACCGTGTCATTTCCTTTCTCATGACTAAAAACATCTATTAATTGCTGTAATTGTAAATAGAAGATATAAAAAAATATCGTTAACAATAGAAGAAAAAAAAAGTACGTGCTAAAATTTCTCCTCACTATGTTTTTAAATAAAAAAAATACCAGCATTTGTAAAGCGTACAGGTACCCCTGGAAAGTGCCAGCGCTTGGGGGTGTTGGGAAGATTAAGCAAGGTGTTGCCCACATAGTGATGTCACTGACCATGCCATGAATGATGTAATATGTGACGTCATAATCAGTGCATTGCGGGGGCGCGAGTTAAAGTTAGCTGAACTAACTATAACAGTGGAATTTCTATGGTTTTGTACGAGTGAAATGTCCAGCTAACTATAACGTCCCTGAAACCTATGGTTTTTTCAATGAATATATATACATTTAGATCTCTATCTCTATATCTATACTACTATTATAAAGAGAGAACACACACCTTTGAGCCAGGTAAACTCGGGAACCACAGCGCCAATCCACACACCCAATACATTGTAAAAATTGTCAGGGTGTGCAGATGGACATAGGCGATAAAAAATAAAAAAAAACGTAAATTTAAAAATATAACTTTTAAAAAAAGTAGCGCTGGCCGCGACGCTGAGCTGGCCGCGACGTGCGTCATGACGAAGAGGAGCGGCGGACATGGAGCGGCGGTGAAGTGAGGAGCGCGGAAAGGAGCGGCAGCTCAGGTAAGGTAAAGGCACATTGGAGTCAGGGCGGGAGGGAGTAGGGTCGGGTTGGGGCGGGAGTGGGTGTGCACAGAGGGACGGGCTGGAGGGAGTCGAGGAGGGAGGGGGTCGGGAGCGGGTGTGCACAGAGGGACGGGAGGGAGCCCTTAGTGCACGCAAGCATCAAATGCTGCCCGGGCGGGAGGGAGTCGAGGAGGGAGGGGGTCGGGAGCGGGTGTGCACAGAGGGACGGGCGGGAGCCCTTAGTGCACACAACCATCAAATGCTGCCCCAGCCCCTTTCTACCCCAGGCAACGCTGGGGCGGGCTGCTAGTATACATATATAATTACAAATATATGCATGTTTGCAAAAGAGATCTATTTAACATATTTGTATACAGCTTTATTGTTTTGATTGAGACAATATCCAGAAATGGATGGTCCTAATAGTTTGGTAAAAGGGTATTTTCTCAGCTTTATAAAAAGCAAGGCATAGGACTGCTGCCAACACACTGACTTTAAACAAAAATGGAGTCACAAACTTTTTGTCACTGTGTGAGATGCATTGTTCAAGTACAAATGGAAACTGTCCATCAACATAGACAATTATCACGTTGGACACATTTCAGAAGATTGCAGAACAAATCTGTTTTGGAGATGCTGTGAGGCTGAACAGATGTATGATTCGGCGATGCTGGGTGTCTAAACGTATTCCAATTTAACAAGCAATTTGTGATCAGTAATTACAGTCGGAGGAACCGGATCTGATGGAAGAACCAATCTAATGTCAATTTTGCAGGACAGAAGAGATGCCGCAGCTGCAAAACTGTACTGGGGGTGTTGAACTTTTTAGTTACCAAAGAATGTGTACTAGATGTATGAAACTCTTTTGTGGTTGGAAACACTCCCATTCAGAGTTTCTGACTTCAATGTTTGTTTTACCCATGTACCAAACTTGTTTTACAAGTTGGTAAGGGTTTACTGTCTTCTAAAATGAGTCTGCAAATCAATACTGAATCGCAATTTGGAAAGTGTGATGTGGGCGTCTCTTCCAAATTACGATTCGGTACCCGATCAGAATTCCGATTGCAAAGTTACCGACTACTAAGTTGGGCTGGTAACTTATTCACAAAAGGGAAGGGGTCCTCATTGTCCCCCTTGCCCTTAGTGAATTGTTCTACAGGTTTTTTGGGGGATAGGTAGGCAGTGGCCAAGGTGACAACTGACAAATCTCACTGAAATTATTAAACAATTAAAAACTTTTTTTAAAAAGCACCCACATTTATGCAGTCACAAATATAGTGATCTGCTGAACTTTGCAGGCCACCATCCCTGTGATAGTGGCCAATCATAGTGAGCCGCAATTATCAACCGTCACAAAGGTATGTCCGCAAAATAAGCTTCTGGTTGCAAAAAGACTGGCTGTAAAGTGCGACCTATTTCTGCAAGCAGAACAATAGTACATCTGTCCAAAATACCTCATGGGAAAATGCATAAAATATTTTCTAGACATGGATGTATTTTCGACCTCAAAAAGTGTGTCTTTGTGGTTGCAATTTCCAAGCCATGATTTCCAAGATCTTGATTTATGGATCTTTCTGACTGTAAATCTCGCTTAGGGTCTCGTTGTCTGTTATTTGGGTTGTCATACTGCATCCAGTGAAAGCTGATAGCAGTGGCTGTGGTATTTACCAGGTGCAGTATTACTTCCCCGTTTGAGTTCCGCTCCTTGGAATGGATGATAATGTGGTAGAACTTTGTGGTTTCACTTGTGTGAAGCTGCAAAACTTGCAATGTGGGTTGTTTTCCTTGGGCACAAATTCCGCCAGGTTTTAACCGGTCAATCTATTACAAGGAAAAAACGTTATCTTAATTCAAGCTCAGAATTATTTATCAGGTTTACTGGCCCAATTGGATTGACGATTTTCCACAGTCATAAATGTATTATAATGGATAGGACTAATGGTGATCCTGTGTGGGCTGGAGAATGGTCATGGGGAATTGGATGACCACCCACAATGTAATGATCTAGTAAAGACTTTCATTGCCTACCTCGTCCGTCTTCCTCACTCCAGTCCTTACTAAGGGGCCGATTATGATTGCGGATAATCCGCATCCTCCGGGCCGGCGTTGGCTTCCGCCGCGGACTGAAAAAAGACCCCCCGCCAGATTAGGATGGCTGGAGATCTTTTTTCCGTCCGCCGCTTTTCCGCCGCGGTCGCTTTCCGACCGCGGCGGAAAAGCTCTAACATGGCTGGCGGTGTTTATCAGACACCGCCAGCCATATTAGGATGTCAGCGGTCCTATGCCTTACCACGGCGGCATTTCCGCCGTGGAAAGGCATACAGACTTTTCTTTGGGGGCCCGTTGCGGGCCCCCAGGGGTGAAGGGGGGTAAACATGGGGGGTACCCCCTGCCTTTGCGTGCATGGAGCGGCAGACACCACGCGGTGCCTGCCGCTTCGTGCATGCATAGGAAAACATGCACTTTTAACCTTGCGGCGGGTGCTGCTTGAGGCAGCATCCGCCGCAATGTTAAAAGTAGGGGATGTGACCGCCAGGGTGGCGGTCACATCCTAATTGGGATGGATGGAACGCCGCAGCCCCTGCGGACAGCCCCTCCACCTCGGGGGTGGGGACAGACGCAAGTCCGTCCGCCATCCTAATCGGCTCCTTAGTGTGCACTCTGTGTCTTGTGCACAGCATTCAATCATAGAAGTTGAAAAAATACATAAATGCCCCAACCAATGTGGTTCCCATAGAAAGTGAATGTTCATGGACCATACGGGTGGGGCCTGACGTGTGCTCCTTGTTTTTTATCCGTGTCTCGGCCTCGTCACCCAGTTGAGGAAGATCATTTTAATGTAGTTACAAAGTCTTTATTAATTGTATGATTGTTGCCAAATAGTCTGCCCTAGTGGCTGTCTATAGGCTAAAGTGCACCATGTGTTGAGGGACACCTCAGCTTGTTCAGCAAGCTGCCTCCCCCTATTTTCATTTATTATTACTTATTGTCTTTTTTGCTGTTTAGTGCTGCTATAGCACAGTCACAATATGTATATTTGTGGGGGTCGCTAAAGCGGGAATGCAGCACCTGTTTTAATCTTGGCGATGGTCCCACAAGGCATTTTCTATTGTGTCTCTGATGCTAAGCAGGCACCAGCTGTGGGAAGCCCAGTCCAAAGATGGTTGGGCTTAAAAAGAAACAAGCTTTTTTCTAACAGTTAAACGCAGGCATTATGAAGGTATGTATCTGAGCCCAGCTCACATGAAGAGGACCTTGGCCAGTTGTCGCCACCCCTGAGATCCCTTCCCATTATGTGGAACTCTTACAGAGCATGATAAATAAGGATGTAGAAGCGGCCTTTGCTGCCTTCGAAGGGCTGGCTTTGCCCCAAAACACCAGAACTTCTGCTCCCGATGACCCAGACTCGGAGGAGGAAGAATACAAGCGAAGCTATATTTCAGGGACCAGAATTGAAGGAAGTCCTAGCACGTATCGGAGGGAACCGCTCCCTTCAGGATACAGGATTCCAGATGGAGGAGGAAGACTTCTTTTGTCAACAGAGAAGGAAAGAACTGGAGTCAGTTCCAATTCATAAGGCCATTCAAGGGCTGTTATCTAGGGAACAGTCGGATGTAGAGAAGACAGGGTTTCCTTGATTCTTGTCCCAAATATGTAATCTTCTAAATGTTCCTAAGAAATTTCCTTTCACAGTGAAGGTTGACTCCCTTACGGCAGGGTTACCATCAAGCGGAACTATCATTTCGGAGGTAAGGGTGCTTTACCATCTGACCAGTTCAACAATAAGGTTTATGGGGCAGTCCAAAGATTCTACTCTCCATCAAATGTTTCTATCAGGGCTAGAGCCTATGCTACATATACTATTGCGTCTCTCCTGCACAATTTTCAAGTCATGGGGGTAGTGTTACAGCAAGGTAAGGATGGTAAATCCAGATTGGCAATCATGGAGCAGCTTCATTCCTTGGGTCTGTTGGTGTTCCCTTACTTGGATGACTAACTAAATTGTGCTTGTTCTTTTTCCAAGAGTGCTGACGCTGTCAAGCTAGTATGCAAATGCCCAGAAACCCATGGACTACTGCTAAATATGAAACTATCGCTTCTTCCTCCCTCTCAGGAGCTTCAATTTATCAGTGCCCTATTCAACACCAGCCTGGGGAGAGTCTACTTGCCTCTAGCCCATAAACAGAAGCTGATGTCTCGCTTCGGAAATATGTTGAGTCCTCAAGAAGATCCGACAAGACAGTGGCAGAGGAAACACAGAGACACGGCAGGCTGATGGTACCCAGTGTCTCCACTCGTTTCATTTAGTTTACCACCTCCTTACTCACTGGGATCTGGTTTATTAGCACTACAGCATTGCAGTAAAAATCTCTCCTGCAATATACCAGCAATTTGCAGTGGTGACTGATTGCCTCAAATCGGAACATAGAAGTGTAGCACTCCCCAACTTCCAGCAACGATCACTATAGATGTGAGCAGTCAGACTGAGGAGCTACGATAGGGAGTCTCTCTTCTCAGGGTCACTGAACCTCATCAGAATCCAAGAGTTCATGGGACTGGAAAGAAGAGCCAACAGTGCACAAAGTCGTACCATTTTTTGCGACTGGAATCACAACAGGTAGATTCAGATCAGGACTAACAATCAGGTCACAAGAGCCTATGGGAACCATCTAGGGGGTACACAGGTGCCTCTGTTGGCTTCTCTAGCGAAGCCGATAGGAGTATGGACATAGAGGAAACTTCTATCCCTGACAGCAATCTTTCTTCCGGGGAGGAAGAATATGCACGCAGCCCATATGACCCAGACATTCTCCTCCTCCGTCTCCATGTCACAATGCCCTCTGGTGTTCCAGGAGCTTGTACAACGCTTCGGTGTCCCATGGCTGGACCTCTTTGCATCCCCTCAGAATGTTCTCCTGCCTAACTTCTGCTCTCTTCTCCTTTGTCAGGAGGCCTGGGGATAGATGCAATGAGTTTCAGGTGGCCAAGCAGTCTACTATATGCCTTTCCCCCTTTCCACTCATCAGCAGAGTACTATCCAAACTTAAGGAGGAACACTCTGAGGTTCTATTGGTGCTTCTCTCATGGAAAAGCCAACCGTGGTTCCCTTGGTTACCCCATCTAACAGTGCATCCTCGTTGGATGTTCCCGCTTGTTTCTTCTCCCCAGACGTATCCTGTGTTAATGGAGAATTCACTTTGCCAGCTCTCTCTGGAGGCCTGGAAATTGATAGGCAGAGGCCAGAAGCTTTAGGGCATTCTTCTGACATTGCCACCTCTCCTCAGAACTCTGGAAGAACATTACCCTAAAGGTTTCCGTAAGACATTTTGAAAATTTCTCTGAGTAGTGTTCTGCCAGGGAACTTCTTCCTGTCTCTTGTAAAGGGGAAGAATCCCATAGTTTGTTAGGGAATGTTTTCTCCTTGGTTGGGCTGCAATTGAGGCTATCACAGGCCCATCTTTTGCCCAGTTTTTTCTTTTGGCTTCTCGCTTATTGAGAAAATTGCATCTGAAAATGCTGGTAGCCCATTTCACTGTTCCATCTTGGAAACTACCCTTGGTCTTAAATTATCTTCAAGAATCCACATTTAAACCACTTCGATTATTATCCTTAAAGAATTGGGGAGATTTGTGTTCTTCTTTGTTATGATACCTTTCTGCAAGACTAGACCCTTCCTTATTACCTAAGGTATTGTCTTCCTTTCATCTATCTCTCTCAAGATTTGATCTTTCCTGCCTTCTTCCCTGCCCGTTGCTTGGAGCAAAACATTTGGGTTGGTCAATAAGGGTGTTCCACTTTAAGTCCATGGGTTAAGACAGTGACATCATTGGCCTATCAGAATGCTGGCCTTTCTCTTCTCGATCCACGAAAGCTATGTCGTTCTCTTGTGCAGCTTCAAGGGGGCCTACTTGAAGGACAAGTACACAGCTGTGATGGGCCACATCTCGTACCTCATTACCCATCATGAAGTAAAAATAGGAGACGTTTTTTCTTCTTCATTTGGTTTCACTGTCCTTTTTCCAGTTCAGTGAACAACATGGTGGTCATTTCATTTACCTCTGTAAATAAATGTACTTGGTGTATCATTGGTCCAGTTGTTTGAGCAATTGTTTTCATAACCAACTTTGGTATACGGTCATTTTGTAAGAACTGGGGCAAGGACTACGGAAGAGGTAGGTAATGACTTGGGGCAGGATTTAGAGTTTGGCGTATGGGTTGCTCTATCACAAATGTGATGGATATTCCTTCTGCCATAGTCTATTGTATACTATGGCACTTGTAATACAGAGGACGGGATATCCATCACGTTTGGACAGAAGAACCCAAGCACCAAACTCTAAATCAGGCCCTTGGTTACTTATCGACAATCTTCTTTACTCTGAGTCATAGTCTTCCTCACAACTTTCCTACATTCCCTCAATGGTAGAGGGGAAAATAGGCATTATATCTTCTATAGGCAAATTGGTATCATATATAGCGTGGGTTTTCCAGTATGCCAGGCCCCTGCTTTATAGTCCATGAACTATTCACGTCCTGTGGTGGCAATATTGGTTTATTGGAATGGTGAAATAAGCATCATTCAGATATGTATTTCTTGTGCTACTACCCAGGAGCGGCCCGTGCAGGTAAGAGCTGTGGGGCAGTGGGATGGGTGGGAGCAGATTTGACAGAAGACGACGAGGGAAAATGACTTATTTATTTAATTTTCCCTAATCGTTGTCTGTCGAGTCCCCCTCCCCACCCCACCCCAACACACTTACCCGCACTGACTGTTCCTGCTACTATCTCCATTTGTTCCTGTCTGAATACTAAAACACACAAGATGATGGACGGAATGTTGCACAATGGCAAAACATTCACCCCCAGTCACAGATCTGGGTTTAATCCATCGTTATTTTGCTCACCAAGCCACCCCAGTTCAGACATGGCCATATGCAAATCAGTCTTGGCGCTGTGCCTCATGGGAACAGTCCAGCCCGAACTGCCAAGCCATGTCTTTCCTGGACCGGAATCAAGCATCCTAGGACCGGTTTCTGGCTATCAGCCGTCTTCAGCCAGGATAGCTTGACTCCAGTGGCGTAGTGAGCACGGGACCCACGTCTGGGCATACCCTTTCCACATAGGGTGAACAGCAAAACACACAAGATGATAGACAGAATGTTGCACAATTGCAAAACATTCACCCCCAGTCACAGATCTGGGTTTAATCTATCATTATTTTGCTCACCAAGCCACCCCAGTTCAGACATGGCCATATGCAAATCAGTCTTGGCCCTGTGCCTCATGGGAACAGTACAGCCCGAACTGCCAAGCCATGTCTTTCCTGGACCGGAATCAAGCATCCTAGGACCGGTTTCTGGCTATCAGCCGTCTTCAGCCAGGATAGCTTGACTCTAGTGGCGTAGTGAGCACGGGACCCATGTCTGGGCATACCCTTCCCACATAGGATGAACAGCAAAACACACAAGATGATGGACGGAATGTTGCAAAATGGCAAAACATTCACCCCAGTAACAGATCTGGGTTTAATCCATTGTTATTTTGCTCACCAAGCCACCCCAGTTTAGACATGGCCATATGCAAATCAGTCTTGCCCCTGTGCCTCATGGGAACAGTCCAGCCCAAACTGCCAAGCCATGTCTATCCTGGACCAGAATCAAGCATCCTAGGACCAGTTTCTGGCTATCAGCCGTCTTCAGCCAGGATAGCTTGACTCCAGTGGCGTAGTGAGCACAGGACCCACATCTGGGCATACCCTTCCCACATAGGGTGAACAGCAAAACAGACAAGATGATGGACAGAATGTTGCACAATGGCAAAACATTCACCCCGAGTCACAGATCTGGGTTTAATCCATCGTTATTTTGCTCAACAAGCCACCACAGTTCAGACATCAACACCATAACCCTTCCAATGAATAAGAAACTGGAGCCTGTTTCTCACTCTCCTAGAATCAATGATTGCTCCTACTTTGTATTCGAGGTCATCATCTAACGCAACAGGACTAAGAATGTCAGGAATGCGCGAACCTGGAACCACAGGTTTTAAAAGGGACACATGGAAAACTGGATGGCATTTCAAAGAGGCGGGTAACTCCAACTTCATTGCCACAGGATTTATTACCTTGCAGATTTTATAAGGACATATATATTTGGGTTTAAATTTACAGGATCCTCGCAAAGCTAGATTCTTTGTGGATAACCATAACTAGTCCCCTTGTCTATATTCTGGCTCTAAACTTCGGTGAGCGTCCGCTCCTTTCTTGTAATTAACCTTAGCCTGATCCAGATTCACTAATGTAGACTTGTGTAAGTCTTGAAGGCTTTGTACCAGATCAATGGCTGCAGGAATGGAACAGGAAGACAAGTGAGGAACCGATAGGAGCCGGGGATGGTACCTGTAGGTGCAATAGAACGGTGTGTGTGCTATAGAAATGCGATAACTGTTATTGTATGACAGTTCTGCTATCCAAACTAGCTTGTCCCATTCTTCTAAGGTGTTCAAAACTTGGCATCTAATGTATTGTTCAAAGTATTGGTTGACCCTCTCAGTCTGGCCGTCAGTTTGTGGATGGTGACTAGAAGATAGGCGTTCATCAATATGGAGTAAGGCACATAACCCAGTCCAAAATCTTGAAATAAACTGAGCTACCCTGTCTGAAACCAAAACTGATGGAAGCCCATGCAAGCGTACTATTTGTTGAAGGAAGACAAAGGCTAATGTTCAGGAAGTGGGGAGACCTGACAGGGGAATGAAGTGAGCCATCTTAGAAAATAAATCTAACACCACTAAGAGGGTATTGTTGCCCTTTTTTGTACGAGGTAATTCTGTTATAAAGTCAAGTGAGACCGTGTGCCAGGGACGTGGGGGAGTAGGTAAAGGCTGCAGCAAGCCTACGGGACTCTTATGAGAAACCTTTCCTTGAGCACATGCATTGCATGTCTGAATAAACAGTTTAGTATCCTTTCTCATAGTTGGCCACCAAAAGTGTCTCTTTAGGGATTTCATAGTCCTTTTGACCCTGGGTGTCCTGCAAGAGGATGGGTATGACACCACTCTAACGCCTGTAATCTTAATCCTTGTGTGGGAAGTACTAGACCACCTTGTACATAGGACAAACCATGCTCTGTGATAACTTCTTGTATACCTACTACTTCCTTCATAACTGGGGCTTCTTGGGTTTCTCTAACCTGTCGTACAAAGTCATCTTCAGAACTCAGGACTCTAATTATTCGTTCCCGAGGAATAATGGGAGGAGCGTCGTCAAGGACCTGTATGGGTTCATAACCTAAACGGGACAATGCATCAGCTTTGCCGTTCTTTTTTCCAACACAAAACTGTATAACAAAGTCATATTCACTAAAGAATTGAGTCCATCTTAGCTGCCTCATGGATAAAGCTCTTGCAGATTTCAGAAGTTGCGATGATCCGTCAGTACAGTTACAGTGTGGGTAGCTCCCAATAAATATTGTCTCCATTCTTCGAATACTCTTTTGATGGCCAGTAACTCCTTATCCCCTACAGGATAGTTAACTTCAGGTGATGTTAATTTCTTTGAAAAAAATGCCACCGGGTGGAGCATTCCTGTGTTGCGGTCTACCTGAGAGAGCACACCCCCAAGTGTCTGCCTCAACCACATATGGACAAGAGGGATCAGGATGACGAAGGATAAGGGCTTGAGTGAAAGCTTTCTTTAGCTTCTTAAAAGTCTCTTCTGCCTCAGGGGTCCATTGAAACACCTTTCCCTTTTTCAGCAGTCTGGTAAACGGAGAGGCAAGGTCAGAAAAGTTGTTTATAAATCGCCTATAGAAATTGGCGAAGCCAAGAAAGATTTATGTTTCTCTTACATTCTGTGGGGCAGGCCATCTATGAATAGCGCCTACCTTTTGGGGATCCATACTTAGGCCCTGGGCATAGATAATGAATCCCAAGAAACTGACTTGTTATGTATGGAACTGATATTTTTCGAATTTACAGTATAGATGGTTTTCCTGTAACCTTTCCAAAACTCTTTTTACATGAGTCTCGTGCTCCTGCAGAGAAGAAGAGAATATCAAGAGGTCATTGATGTAGGCAATAACGTATTGATTCAACATGTCTTTCAAGACGTTGTTTTTAAAAAAAACTGGAAAGCCGAAGGGGCATTACAAAGTCCAAAAGGCATCACTAAATACTTGTATAAACCATACTTAGTATAGAATGCTGTCTTCCATTCATCTCCCTCCTTGATGCGCACTAGGTGGTACGCTCCACTTAGATCTAACTTGTAAATGTTGTAGTACTTGTATAGCGCCGAATTACCCCACATGGGGTCTCTCCGGCGCTTGTACGCATACCGCTGTGGAACCCTTCCTGGCTTTTCCCTGTGAGGGGCCCACTCCTGGGCACCCCCAAGGTCCAGCCAGGCATTCTAGCGCTGTTGGGGCTGTTGTGGAGATTAAGCAAGCTATTGCCAGAGTTGCAGAGTGGGACCATGAACCCAATTCTTAACATCTCATCCAAGTAGTCTCTCAAGTAAACATTCCCCTTTTCAGTTAAGGAATAGGGGGTGCGGGCTCCAGGCTGTAAATCGATCCTGCAGTCGTATACCCTATGCGGAGGGAGACCTGTTCTTTATCAAACACCTTCATATAATTCTGATAGACGATGGGTAACGTACCTTCGTCTATAATAGCTAATATCTCTTCATTTGTCTTAGCGAAAGAAATTCTAGACTTAGGGCATTCTGGAGTTGATGGTACATGGCCTTTACAATTCTCTGAATTAAAATTAACTGTCATTGATGTCCAATCTATCAAAGGATTGTGCCGACGTAACCACGGGATTCCCAAGATAGCAGGGAATTGGGGAGACTGTATTAGGTCAAAGGATATGTTTTCCATGTGATTCTGTTCTATAACCAAAGACAACTCAAAAGTGGTATGTGTGATAGGCCCCGATTTTAAGGAGCTGCCATCAATAGTCGTTACTTCTTCTCAAGCTGTCTTGGACACTTGTGGGATCTTCCACTTCTGGGCCCACTGCATGTCCATGAAATTGCCAGTGGCATCGGAGTCTATCATCACCTTAGCCTGAACTACCCGAAGTCCTTGTCTCTGAAGACTTCGGGCTTGCTAGTTTTTTGAACGCCTTTGTTTGGGCTTGACTGGAAACTCCCTTGGGAAATGACCTTGCTTGCCACAATATAGGCATAACTTCTTGTCATGCCTTCTTTGTCGTTCTACCTCACTGAGGGGCCCTCGCAAGCTCCCTATCTGCATGGGCTCTGATTCGTCTACCGCTTTCTCAGGTTCGGGTTTCTTTTCACGATAAGATAGCCATCTGCATTCTGACTTGCCCTTCTCCCTTTTCCGTTCTGTAAGCCTATGATCTAATTTAACGACCAAATCAATAAGTGCGGAGCATGGTTCAGGGGGATCTACTACTTGAGCTAATGCGTCTTTTAAGTAATCCCTCAACCCCTTATAAAAAAGTGCACTCCGCTTCTCTTCGGGCCACCCTGCCTCTGTTACCAGCCTATGGAATGTAGAGATGTACATAGAAAGGTGCCTAGTTTCCTGCTTTAGGGTTAATAATTCTGTGTCTGCTGAGTGAGTAAAGGTGTGTTTGTCAAAAAGCTTTCTAATTCCTCGTTTAAAAGCATCATAATTCTGAAGCAAAGGGTCATTTCTATCAATGGGACAGCCCAAGTAGCTGCAGACCCTCCCAAATAAGAAATGACAAAGGCCACCTTAGCTTGATCAGTAGGGAAACTAGGGGCTTTACACATAAAATGGAGCTGGCACTGACTAATGAAGGTAGTGAACTTGTTAGTATCCCCTAGAAAGCGTTCAGAGGTGCTAAGGGAATGGATGGAGGAGTAGTCACCTGTATTAACGGTGTATGAGTGCTAGCACTAGAGGGCAGATTGACAATAAGTGGCGCATCCCTGCATATCAGCAGGGATGTGCCACTTATTGTGCGCCATGCCTCCGCCACCATGGATGCGCCGCATTTACAATGTGGCGCACCATGGGGCAAAAACGGCACAGATGTGTCACGCATTTGTACCGTAAAGGCGGCGCATTGCTGGAGTCTCGTCGCAAGCGCGAGAGAACTGCTGGAGAACGTCTTGGCTAAGTAAACAGGGCTGTAAATGAGTGGAACATAATTTAGAGAGCAAATACTTAAAACCTGTAATACTTAAACTCTAAGCAATATAGATATATACCTAATTTCCCTTCAACAAATCAGGAAAGTGTAGGAGGATCAGAATGTGGTCAGCTCTTGGTAATGCTGTGATTTTAAAGTACATGTTATTTCCTGGATATGTGTGTACATCAATAGCTTCTTATCTCCCTTTCTCTGTGATAGCCCACCTGAAATAAATCTTGTCACTCTTGTCTATATCCTGAGCCACTCTTGTCTATATCCTGAGTAATTCACAATAGTAAAAAAAAACACTGTGCTCTACAGAGCTTCAGAACCACCGGTTCTATTATAACTCTTAGTACAAAACAAAAAGTAGAAACCAAAGAAAACTCCGCAACGTGCTAAATACCGTAACCATGGAATGACCAACAGTTTTTCATCTTCTTCTTTTTTCTTTTATCCACAGGAATCCAGTAGAAAACAGGACCGGAGGGAAACTGGGACTGAAACGCCCCGACGAGGAAAGCAGGACGCCGACGACGTGGAAGTGAGGGGGTCGCAACGCACTGGAAGTGACGCAAAAAGGTACTGGCAAGGCTAGAACGCAAAGCACTTTCACTCAGGAAAGGCAGAGCTTTAACCTGCTCTGCCTATCCCTGTGCATGCGTTCTTAACGGGGGCCATCTTTGTAGTTTTGCGAGCCTCCGAGCCGGCCCCGTGCCAGCAATCATGACAGGACCCAACACATCCAGAGCTTATCCTCACACTGTCGTCCTTCTCTAATGGTTTCCTAATATGCTGTTTTATGTAATCAGCCACATGTCCCAATGGCCACCAACCCGAGCTTCTCCGGTGTCTAACTTCTTTTGGACCAAATAAAGTCTGACCTAAAGGTCTTTTATCAACCTATTTGCAACTTTCTTTACGTCAACCATATCACTACACTCATTTTATGAATAACTATCCATATCCAAATCAAAAATGTATTTAGCACAGTCTTTTTTCCTTATTCCTGAATTTGTATGTTCAAATACCTCATCATCTGTAGGGTTAACCTGCCTTTTAAACATGCGGTTACGGACACCTTTTCTCTGTGAGTCGCTTGAGAGTCCGCTTTCAGAAACCTCAGATATTTCCTCCACAGAGATAAGCCTTTTTTCTTATGGCATTTCCCACTCTGTCTTTTATTTGCACAGTCCTCCTCATCTGACAAGTACCAACATTCTTCCTGATTGTTTCCCTTTAATCTCCTTCTCCTTCTATCTTTAAATAAAGATTTAGCTGTCGCCTGTACTGCCTCCTTTATCTCCTGCCTTACAATCTCTCTTATCTTCTTTTCTTCTTGGTCTCCCTGCTCTCAGACATATCTTCAGATTTTTAATTATACCTTCAGCAATATAATCTAATTAAACCTTTTTAAATGAGTGTTTCTCACTCAATGGTAATTCTTCCTATTTATTATGAATTATTGATCTCAGATAGATTCATAATCTGTGATAGATGTAGCCACTTTTCAGTAATGGGCTGTCTCCATGTCTCTCTCAACCACTGTTCTAATTTACCTTGGACGTGTACCTCAGAGCGTTCTATTAACCAATACCAAGGTCATTTCCTTTAAATTCTTTTGATGCTCAATTTTCTATAAAAATTGTTAGCAAATGTGTTGCGTGCCCATTTTAAATATGGCTGCCTGCAATTGGTGTCTGATCTATTCAGCTTTATTTAAATGTGATGTGGCCTGAGGCCTTTTAAAGATTTTTGAAACACAATAAAAGAACTTTCTTTGAAAATGTTGAGCTCTCTGGACTGAATTTATAGTGCACCGTCTCCATTTTGAAAAAATCCCTGTATCTGTCCTCACAGTTGAGCTTTTGTGTGGCAAGCTCGAGACGTGATTCTGCACTGAAACCAAGAAACTTTCTTACTCTGAAACCGAGGTGCTGGACCAGAGTCAGCCATACAGTTCTTTTTTCTGGAATTAAATGTGATGTGTGCCAGTTTCAAACATGGCCGCCTGCTACTTCCTACTACGTCATACGCTCCCTCCTCACTCCTGCCGGGTACCGTACTTAATGTGCACTCCCATAGCCCCGGAGGGTCTCGAGACATACATTACTCCTTCCAGGGAATGCACTTAACACACACTTCCAAGCTACGAGAGGGGCTCAAGAAATACAAGATGTTCTCTCTCACTGTCACGTTTAATCTAAACTACTGTGAACGGACAAGGTAAATTAAGTTTTAATTATATTTAACCAACTATTTCATTTTATTGTAGATTTATTCAATCATACATAGTTTGTAGAGACTTTTCCCAAAACCACACTAATTTACCTTCTCCCTTTAAAAACTTTCCTGGCACCATAACTTTAAAAACATACAAACTCTCTTCCTTAACAACCCATAAATTGGATTGATCCCCAGATTAACAAACCATGATTCCACTCTATTAATACACCATAAATCTACTCTAAATACATAAGAAATATATGAATAAAAGAATATACAAAAGAGGAAGAAGATATAATGTTGTGGGGTTTTATGGATAGAATGTTCTGAAGTTCTTTATGAGTTATGCAATGTTCTTGTTTTGGAACTTTGAAGTGCTTGCTGGTTAGAAGGGGTGAATACAAGTTTATGCATGATGCTAGCCTCCTGTCTTGCCCTAAAATTCATAGTGTTATTTAGCCTCATTATCTCTGGCAGACAATTCCAAACAATTTGTACATGAGAGTACCTTAAAATTAAGAAACTCCCTAGATTGTATTTTAAGATATTTCATCAATTCTAAGAGGAAAATAAAACTAGTGACAATTCACCTTCAAAAGCTCTGAAAGAAACATGTTGGAAATAAGTAGTAAAGGACAAAATAGAATTCTTAATAGATAAGAATTTAGAGCCTACAAAAAACTTTGGCTGTAAATAGTTGAATATTGTACAGGGATATATATTCATAATCAATTACATCTAAACTAGATGAACTTTCAGGTTTTCAACGATGAAATAATGTCTGCCAACTTCCTTGCACATAGACATAATTCCCTTTAGAATATGAAAAATGTTAAGCCTGAGTTAGACTATAATGAGACATTCACCAAAAAAGTGTGAATGCCACATCCACTGACCTCTGCTTTTTCCTACTTAATTTGGAGGATGTGGTAAGGCAGCCTTCCCTGTGGCACAGCCACTGCCAGCAGGTTAGAAGTATATTGAACTGTGGCAGAAATCATGACCTGTATTAATAATATTGTCAGAATCTGTCGCGCCTCGAGAGACTAATGGGTACAGATGGGAAAAAACTACATATCCCAGAATGCTCAGCGGCCAAGAGGCGGGGTATAAATAGACACCACTTCCTGCAGCCGGTGTCGGATATTCTGGTTCGTGGTTCCTGGCGTTCCTGTCGACCGTGCGGTGAGGTGTTTCCTAAGCTCCTGTTCTAACCTGTATCTTGGACGCCCTCAGTTGCGTGTATTTCCGGCTTTGTTGTTTCGGTTCTGTCCTCCGTTGGAGAGCCTTGTCATCGGCTATTGCGGAGGACGGTCTTGTATTTCCGGCTTTGTTGTTTCGGTTCTGTCCTCCGTTGGAGAGCCTTGTCATCGGCTATTGCGGAGGACGGTCTTGTATTTCCGGCTTTGTTGTTTCGGTTCTGTCCTCCGTTGAAGAGCCTTGTCATCGGCTATTGCGGAGGACGGTCTTTATATTTCCAAGGTTTAGTTCACGTGTCTCCGTTGGCGAGCCTCCTTGCCCCGGCTCTTGCGGAGGACACGTTTGCATTATTCCGTTTCCTCCGTTGGCGAGCCTTTTTGCTACGGCTATTGCGGAGGAAACAGTTGTTTGATTTCGCGTTATTTACTGACCTAAATCCTCTGTTGGAAAGCATTCTTTCACCGGCTATTGCAGAGGATTTGCTTTATTTAGTCCCAGGCTGGGACGAAGAGTTTTCCTACACCTGAAAGCACTTTCATTCAGGTAACCTTGTTCTCCTTTATTTTTGGGTGACGTAACCCTTCTTTAGTTTATGGGAGTTACTGTATACTTACTACGCATTCCTTAGAACCTTGTCTATGTTTCTTCAGGACTCTGATGGAAAAAGATTAGGGTATGTAGTGTCCTTCTTTACCCGTATAGGTGTTGCCATTACAGGGGTCTTATGGGCTGTTTTACTATTAAGTTTTGTGTTCACAGGGGAAGGCAATCACAGGCTGAATTTACGTACCCTCAGTAGAAGAGAGGCATCTCCTGAGTTAGTGCGGTCAGCATTCCATTTACAGGTATAGCACGGTATAGTCTGATTGGTAGCCTTAGTAAGAGAAAACTTTCCTGAGAATTGACACCAATCAATTGTTTGTTTGTTTTCTGTCTTCGCAGCTCTCCCTCCCTGCAGTCCCCTTCCTTTCCTCCCTGTTTATTATTTTGCCCTCACCTGATCCTTCTCTAGCCCACGGCTATAACAGCATTCGGGGCTTGGATAGATCTGGAGGTGGCCTACTTGTACCACAAGCTGATCCTGAGGACGGAGAGGATAACAAATATAGACTTGAGGTTCTTTCTACAATTGATGTGCAACAACAGGGTCTGGAATATGTCCTAGGTAATTGCAATCTCTCCGGTATTGCACCGTCCGGCCATCCTTTAAGATTTTTCTGGTACTGGTTAAAGTATTGAATTTCATATTCATGGATCTGCGTAAGTCAGATAATCTACTAGATATACTCTACAACGTAGATTTCTTTAGGGTGACTTTCTTGGTTTAACTCAGATAATTAAAGCTATTAGGCCATTAGTCACTAGTGAGACTGAGATAACCACCAATTTAGAATTTAGGGAAGATTAGACTGAAATCAATACACATGGCCACTTATAGGTTATCAGAGAAACATAGCACCCAAAGGGGCAATAAAGGGTATAGTACCAGAGTACTGTGGACTCAATATTGTCTGGCCAAAATATTGTGCTCTAAATGTCATTTATAAAAAAATATTGCTTAATTGAGGTGTGATAGAAAATCAAATTTCACAAAAATATGTGATTTAAAAAGGATGCCTAACTCTGTCCAAATGTTATTTCATATATAATGACTGTATCTCCCTTTAAGGGCTCACCAAAATCCTGATATGTGTGGACATGCCAAGTATATTGGATTAAGAAGCCTCACCCACATGTTGTGGCATGCTTCATCCTTGGCAACCTCATCCCACCAAGGTAAAATGGTACGACCAGGGCAGACTCGACTTCAAAGTGAGGAAGTTCTTGATATTATAAATACCAGGGGATCCATGAGAGTTAAAGCAAGTTAAAAATGCATTGAGGTAAACCCAAATATATAATTTTTTTAGTGGGCACCCCGATCCATTAAAAATCTGACCAGTGGGAGGTGGATGCTCATTTTGGTTTAATGACCTATGCATCTGTGTTAAGCCAACATGTTTCTGCCCTCTCTAGTGCTGATACTGGTGAAGGGCATTCATCAGGGCAATAAGGAGCCCTCTCTCTCGCATAAGTAATGGTTCCTATGACTGAGATAAAAATGAAGGAAACAAACACTGTTCATAAATTCTTGAGCAAAAGGAAATACTGGCATAAAAGTGCTTTACAACCATGCTTTTGTGGGTATCAATCTCTTTAAGTTAAATGAGGGGAGGCTTATGTGACACACATGTTTTGTGACAAAAGTGATCATACACAGTTCCTAGCTAGTGCTTACCCTAAAGTTGGGAGTACCGAGTTTCAAGGTCTGGTTGGGGGTGGTATCCTCTGTAGTCACACACTACATTTATAATAGTAATTTAATGTGTTTTTTAAATTACTAATGTAATTTTATGTGTTTTTTAAATACTACTATAAATGTACATATAATGTAGGGGAGAGGAGTTGGCCTAATGGCTAGGGCAGTCGACCACGAACTTGAGGAACTAGGTTCGAGTCTCGGCAACAACGCTGAACATCCTGTGATTCTGGGCAAATCACTTAATCTCCCCATGCCTAACAAAAAATAAAAAATTTAAAAAATGAATGTGTCCTCATGTAACGCAACTGGTGCTATGTAAAGCGCTCTGATACCTTTGGGTCAAGTTCACGCTATATAAAACTCGGCAAAATAAATGAATAAAATAAATATAAAAGGTGTTGTGTTTTGTACTTCATGTCGCAATTTAACTCCACTGGCTAATGCGATGTACATTAATTTATGGACCTCAGGAGGTTGGAATGCTGAGGTGGTCCTGCCAGGATTTGAGCTTCAGACCTGCAGATCACAGAAGATATCAATGATGTGCGCTCACCTCACTGAACAATCCGAATGGAGACCAACTATCCCCTCGCAGCAAATGGGTTCACGAGGAAGTTAGCACTATATGTTGACGACCTGATTTTATTATCATTGAATGTCAATCTTACTCTACCTGAGCTACTTACTGAAGTTCAGGCTTTTGGGAAGCTGTCTGGCTACGAGGTCAACAACGATAAAACAGAGATCATGGCCTGGAACATCACAGTTCAAGGGGTGAAGCTCTCCAAGGAGCTAAGATACCTTGGAGTAATAATAACCCAAGATCTCAGAGATATTCCCAAAACTAACTTGGAGAGAGTCTCCAAGGAAGAAGATGTTCTACTGAAAAGGTTGCAGAATATCCTGCTGTCCCACTATGGGAGGTTCATTCTGATTAAAATGTGTGCTCCCCCTAAATATGCATATCTTTTTAATAACATCCCCTGGAGTTTGATAAAGGTGAATTGCTTAAAATACAGGGCAAGATTTCTTCTTTCATCCGGGCAGGCAAAGGGATCAGGTTGTCCTGGAAGAAATTAAGACGTAAACTTTCACACGGCGGTATGAGCTTGCCGGATCTCCAGCTGTACTGCTGGGCATATCAATTAAAGAATTGTAGGATTCTACTTCTCAGGCTAGATAGCTCGCTGATTGGCAGCACGTTTACAGCTATGCTGCTGGATGTAGAGGAGGTAGGATTTATGTATTAATTTGGCGCTCCTAAATTCTTTACAAAATTCCGGCTGAAGATGCTGTATGCGGCGGCAAAGTTGTGGTCGGACTGTCGGGTCTGTTTGGGATTGTCCTATAATAGTGAATGGGCTCCGGTGTGGGACTCCACAGGAACACCTGAGTGTCTATTAGACACCTTATTCCAGCCATTAAAAGATGCGGGTGTCACACACTGGAAGGGCATTGTGGTCGGCAACAAATGTTTACCCTGGGACTTCTGGAGGAATCTTACGGAGTTCTCTCCAGATTTAAGTACTACCAAATTTCAACATGATTTAAGAGCCAACACTGGCCCTTCCCACAGGACAATTCCATGGAAGATGAGTTACAAGATTCAACTCCCAAAAAAAGGAAGTAGCACAGTGGTATAATCATCTCCTTTCTGCAGTGGATAGGAAGGTGGAACATCCTTACATGGTCTGGGAGAAGTGCTTGCCGAGCGAGGAGCTGAAAATCCTTGGCAAGTATCTGTAGACACACTTTATCCAGTGATTAAATCTGCTTCACTAATGAGAACCCCCTTTTTTTACGCTCCGCAGGATATACTGGTCATCACTTAAACTCACCAAAATAAAGTGCAGTGGAGAAGCAAGATGTATGAGACGTGGTGCCCAGAAGGTTGGTGATATCCATGTTTTTGCTTCCTGCCCCATGATTCAAGAATTCTGGGGCAACGTGGGTAAGAGTCTGTCCGATGTCCTGGGCATTGAGGTTGAGGTGAGCCCTTCTCTTATCTTGTTTGGCACTGTATTGACACCTGAAGGGGCGTTGGGCTTCACAGGGATACAGAATTGGTATTTTATTTGGTCCTTTTGGCAAGTAGGGAGATCTGTAAGTTATGGCGTCAGGTGGTACCCCCAACATGGAGAGCCTGGTGGAATTCAGTAAGATACTATAGAGATTTAGACTTGAAGGTTAACGTATATAGAGAAAGAAGAGAACTTGGGTTATTTTGGAATTTGTTAGATCATTTAGATCCTGATTAGACTACTTTACAGTGTCCAATGATTATACCTCTTGGTCAGCTCATGATGTGTGCAGCGGGTGGTCCTCGCAAGAACATCAGCTGAGATTGGACACCCAAGTTATGAGCAGCATGGGTGGATCAGGCAAAGAGGTTGCTATAGCTACGGCGGTCAAACGAGGACAAAAAAAAACAATGGATACCTACTGCCTGTTTAAATGAAACACATGTTGCATTAGAAAACTGGCACCTTGAGAGCTGAACTGAGAATGTGTCAGTGCACGTTAGCCAATAAACATAGCTCTGCTCCAAAGTTCCAATGCTTCTGTTTCCTCCTGATTAATTTAGAATATACCAAACACCACACTCACCGTTTTGTGATAATGGATAAAAACTATGATTGTTCACACATAATTGACAGTCCACAACAGTTAACTGTGTTTTGCTGTATTTATGAATCTGCATTTGACTAAAGCTGCCACTGACTGAGCTAGTAAGCCACTGGGGGCCATTACGTCAGGATGACCCAAAATACGGGTCATGTCACTCCGTTTTCTTAGAAAAGATGTTTGCTCTTGATCTCATCTTTCTGAAAAAAAAATTGTCTTCCTGCTAAAGTAGAATATTGGTAAAATAGCACTCTAGCTAAAACAACAGGCTGCAGTTTCCCAATGTCTCAATGTCTACTTCAGAAAGGAAAGTGGTTAATCGCAGAAATCTTTTTCTACTGTTCCCTAAAGATAATGGCGAGTTCAAAATTAAAGTAGTTACATTACGAGTCCATGGAATACACCTACAAATTTCATAATTTGCTAATTATATGCGAATACTAAAAAAACTCCATTTCATGCACATAAATCTAGGAAAAGTGCAGATTTTGTTGAATATGCCTAATCCTAAACTGGAGGACTTTCACAACCTATGAACATTTCTCTACAGAGCTCTTTAGTGTAAGTGGAGATGTATGAGCACTTCTTGGAAGGACGGCCAAGCATTTAAGTGGGCAGCACCTGTCACTTAAGATCAGCACTGGTATAATTTTAATGGGGCAGATCCTGCTCTTCTCAACAGGAATCTCAAGCTTTGTGGGACAGCTCAGAATGTCTGAGCAGGACTTGGCCATTCCCACTCCCACAGCTGTGCACTTATACATTGAACGGGACACTGCTGCCGCCTTTCCAAAGGTACCTCCACAACCATTGGGTCAGTATGCGAACTGCTCTTCATGGATGCTATCCTGAGACTGAAGGTGTCAGAACATCCAGCAGAGATGATGGATCCTTAATGGAACAACTACTAAGTAGGTTTGATACACTTTAAATAGTGCTATAATGGCAACCATTTTCCTAAGACCAAAGAGGTCAATATTTGAAAGGACATGGATTCTGGATTCTTTGGGTACACTCCTGAGCGTGTTTGAGGGATGAGGCTTTTGTGTGAAAAGAAGGCCATCAATATAAGATTCTATGATACAAAGTTACATCACAAACTGCAGCTACACGCTTCTCTCACAACCACAGAACAATTACAGGCCAGACTTCAGTCATGCAAGTTTTGGTGGCACACACACACACAATGTACAGTACAGGGAACACCAAAGTTTCATTGAGACATTGGGCCTAATTCACAAAGAGGAACTTAGACCTGAAGTCTAACTTAGACGTCAGGTCTACATTTACCTATGTGAATTGGGCCCTTAGACTTCAGGTCAAAATTTACCCATAGACTTCAGGTCTAAGTTTACCTATGTGAATTGGGCCCTAAGGCTTTAGGTATAAGTTTACATTTGTCAATTGGGCCCTTGGAGCTCAGATATAAGTTTACATTTGTGAATTGGGCCCCGTAGCAGATACAGTAGAGGCTGGCAGCAGGACAATTGTAATTCCATGTGAGCAGCGAATCCTGTTTACATAGTTTAAATGTACATACCTCAGAACTCGAGTTTAAGTTATGCCTTAAAAGAGCAGAAAAAAACAGGTACCAGAATGGACCTAAAACTATCATGAGATGAGCTCCTGACATGTAGCTGTGCCATTTGCAATCCACAGTGCCGACAGCAGTTAACATGAGTGCCACCATGTATTAGCTAATATTGTCACTATCAGATGCTGCAAGTTCATCCTGCCTCTTTATTTTTTTCCTGTTAAGTACGTGCACTATTATTTTTTCACTACATATGCAGGAGTACATGTATGAAATGCAAAGAAATAAGCTAGTACAAACAAGCATTGGCATGACCAACAATTCTGGAGTTGGTTACTGGCCTTTTGGTCTGGCATTGCTTAGTTTGTTTTGTAATTTTCTTGTAGAACTATATTGCTGTGGGAGCTGCTGAGTCCATGCCAATATAAGCTGAAAACTTTTGTTAAACCAACAAATATATTTTTGATCTCAAAAAGCACCTAATTCCTAAGACGTTCCTGGCACTGTAGGGAACTACTTTGTGTGATGATATGCTCCTTATGAAAGAGCAGAGTGCCTTCACTTACAGCAAAATTACCCAATAGCTGTAGTGTAGTGTGTTGACACAATGCCTCATGCTTCAGTGGGCTGAAGAAGAAAGCGGATGGCTTAACAATAGACCAGTGTAGGAAGAGGACAGTCCTGAAGCCCCTATAAATAATTATATTTTACATAATTTTGTAATGATTAAAACGTCACGGCTCAATCTAGACTTAAAATGTTCCTTGCATGACTAAACATACTATGTTTGCTACAGCTTGACTATATGTGGTATTCTTTACATATAATTGCATTTACCTGTAAATTGAGTAGCCCACTATACAAAGATTAGAAAGAAATTAAAAAACGTCACTTTGTGGTTTAGTTCAGATGTTCCTCTGGAGCAGGTTTTAGCTGCCCAACCAGCTGAGGGATCTGGTGGCCAAAACTCTGATCTACATATTTCTTGCTTCTCAATATTAAACACACAAACATTAGCTTAGGGTCTTCCCAGCTCTCGGCTCTCACTCACTCATGACTTGCGAGGTATGTCACACTTAAACAACGGGAGAGTAAGGGTAACTAAGTCACTCCTCTACCCCTGAGATAAACTATACAACAACAAAAGAGTGACTAAAGGGTGCAAAAGAATTATATAGTAAACATTGCAACCAACTTAAGTCCCAAAAGAACAAACTAACATAAAGCCCAGAAAGGTGTGATTGGTGAAAAAAAACTTTGTTTTTTAGGAGAACCCTCACTCACCAATCTGGTTGGTGACATGCTTCATCATAGGGTCCCACCAGGGAGACTGAATGTTACCCCAGTGTGCTGCAACACCTGCTTTACAGCGGAGCTGTTTTTTTGTGTGTTGGACTAGTGAATTGGTGCTTTAATAAAGGGACAGCCAGCGATCAATAAAAACAAGATGTAGGAAATTTCATTTTTCCGATTCTTAAATACCGACTCATACCGAATCGGTATTTCAGAATCGGAAATTTTGATGTAGGTAAAAAATCAGTAAAATTTACCGATTCGGAATCACTCGGAATCTGAAATCGGTATTTACCGAATCGGTAAATTCCGATTCGGTAAAACACATTCATTCCTATGGGCCTCCTGGCCCATAGGAATGAATGTGTTTTACCAAATCGGAATTTATCGATTCTGAAATTAACGATTAGGTAAATACCGAATCGGAAATTTGAAACTGACAAACATGCGAGACTGTGAACCAATCAGAAACACCAACCACACCCAAAAACAAAGCTACAGTGGAATCAACCAATCAGAATCAAGCACCCCTCCCCAGTACCTGGGAGTGGCCACACCCATGCAGGTGCAGAAACTCAACTGTCAGGAGAGCAGGAGGACAGACAGAGGAGCAGGCTTCCCTGCGCTTACCTGAACAGCACAATGGAGACCCAGGATGGAGAGAGGAATGCAGCAGAGCGCAGGAGGAAATTGAAATTCAGCCCTGAAGAACTCCAGGTGCTGGTGGAAGAGGTGGTGAAACACTACTGCAAAATCTTTGGAAAACAGTCTCTGTATGTTGCAGAGTCTGTCAAGCGCACTACCTGGATTGATATCCAATCAAAGGTAAATGCCATCGGGGTCACCCACCGTGAAATTGATGATTTAAAAACAAGGTGGTATGTCCTTCGCATTAACACCAAAAAGAAACTAGCTGTCCACAGAAATGAAGCTGCAGCAACAGGGGGTGGCAGAAACCGAGCACCACGACTCACCGACATTGAGGAGCTTGTGGAATCCACCCTAGAGCCGGAAAGCATCCATGGCATTGGGACGCTGACAGCTCTGCCAGAGCTGCAAAGAAACAAGGTAAGATGCATGGACATTATCATTAACCCATTTACCTGTTCCCCTTCCCCACTCTGTGTGCCTACATCACACTCCAGAACAGGTTTTACTAATGCCCAGCAATGCATCATGGGAGACGTAGTCATAGGTAGATAAAGCTATGCAGTCAGCATACCATACAGCAAGGTATGCAACACACTACTAGCAGAAGCAAATGAGGAGCAGGCAAATGTGTGATTGTAGTGTGATTTAATCAAGACACACAGGTGAACTACTCAACTGACACAATGTCCATGTCTGTCCACAGGAGAGTCATCGCGCAGCACAGCAATGGATAGGGAGAAGAGGATAGAAGAAGCTGGTCCCAGCACAGTTCAACGAGGGAAGAACACAGAGCAGGCAGCCAAGACACCTGAGCAAACAACCACACCACAGCCTCAGTCTCCTCTTTTGTTTGGGACTCAGGAGTCAGGGGCAGCAGCACAGTCCCCCACACCAACAACACCGTCACCAGTGCAGGAAAGGGCAAGGCAGCTTTATGTGCCCCCTCCCCGCATTCTAGAAACATCTGAGGAGGAAGAGGAGGAGGGTGATATGGCAAGCAATCCACCAGTCAGCCAACGCTGAGCAGCAGCCCACTCCAAGAGCTGTGCGGGCCAGTGTCCGAGGATGAAGGTCACGGGAGAGAGCTGAAGGGCAGTACGGTCAGGGGGTCTTCTGCGGTCTGGAGGCCACCATGGTCAAGGTCCAGCGCCTGCAGGCAAAGGCAATGATGGGTGTTCAGAGGCAGGCGCGCAGCATTAACAATAAGCTGGATAACATGGACAAGGGCATAGGGAACATTTCGGACAGCATGCAGTCGCTGGCAAATGGCATGACAGACATGACCCAGTGCATGACTGTCCTGTGCAACAAATTGGACAGGGACCACTTGGAGAGGCGCAAGGCTCGTGTGGATGTGCGCCAGCAGACCAAAGCATTAAACCGCTTTGCAACTGCAACCTCCCTGCTGTGCAGACGGTCAGTAGCGATGCAGGATGCTATTGTGCAGTTTATTTATTTTTTATTTGTTTACATTTATATGGCGCACAGCTACCCAACAAAGGGTTTCCCGGCGCAGCAGATCCCAATGTCAATGCGGTTACAGAAACTAGATGTTAAATAGCCATGTTTTTAAGGCTTTTCTGAATTTGATGTAGCTTGGCTCAGACCGCAATGTGTGTGGCATTGAATTCCAAAGTGTGGGTCCCAGGAGTGAAAAGGACTTGCCACCCATGCGTGACAACTTGATCTTTGGGATTTCAAAATTATTTGCCGTGGAGGACCGAAGAGATCTGGAGGGACGATAGGGGCGCACCAGGCTTTGCAGGTATTTTGGAGCAGTATTGGTGGAAATCCTGTACATGAAGCATAGGGATTTAAATTTGACTCGATTTTCAATTTTTAGCCAGTGTAATTTCCTGATGTATTTGGAAGTTGGAGTAGTGATGGGAATTTTCCAGAGTAGTCTGGCTGCTGCATTTTGTACTGACTGTAACCTGCGGACAATAGCTTTATTTGCCCCCAGGTACAGAACGTTGCCATAATCTAATCTGGATGTGATTAGGGCGTTGACAACTGTTTTCTTGGTGTTTTCAGGCAACATACAACAGATCTTTTTTAGCAGTGCTGCACCAATTTATCTGTGGGGATGGGCAGAGTGACCTCTGCCATGGAGCTGATACTTACACAACAGACAGCCACTGGAGGCGACACACGTGTGGTTGAAAGTGAAGAATCCACCAGCAGGAGTGGCGCAAGCACTCCTGTCCCGGAAATACGCAGGAGCGGCAGGCGTCAATCCACAGAGCCAGGCAACACCGAAAGCCGTGAAACACAGCCACATCAGTCCCACCCTGTAATCCGTGGACGGAAACATTAACTATGCCCTCCACCCAAAGGATAAGTCACGGTGGGGTTAACTGTGACCACCCAGTCATGGACATTGATATTTTGTGTAACCATTGTGTGGTATTATTGCAATGGCGTAGTGAAAATTAAACTACGTACATCATAATCTTAGCCTGTCTGTGTTTCATTATTCACTCAGAAATATTGCTGTGTGATCTCTGCCCGTCTTAGTCTCCCATCTGTAGCTGGTGCTGCTGCTGTAGCATAGGGCTCTGCCTGTTCTGTGTTATCATCAATGTCCTCATGATGTGTGATCTCCACCTCTGTGCCTTCCTTGGTGGCGAGATTGTGTAACATGGCACAGGTCGCAATGATTTTGCAGCACAGGATTGGAGTGTATTGGCGTGCCCCTCCACTCTTGTGGAGGCAGCGAAACCTGCTCTTGAGGAGTCCAAATGTGCACTCCAAAACGTTGCATGTAGTTCTTTGAGCCACATTGTAACGCCTTTCCTCCTGGTGGATGGGTTGAGGTAGGGGGTGAGCACAAAGGACCGCAGGGCATATGCACTATCGCCTAGGGGGGAGAAAGATTGCCATTAGTTGCATTATCATGATACATTCATCTACTGTGACTGTCAGGGTGTGTCAATGTCATTTGCCTAGCAGGTATCCGTTCCCAAAATCTCTGGCAACTAGGCGTGTGTATATCCCACTATTCTGGAATATGTACGAATCATGGGTACTCCCATGGAATTTCGCCACGATGTCTGTGATGATGTTGCCAGCGTTGCATATGACCTGCACATTGATGGAGTGCGTCGACTTCCGGTTACTGTATATGTGTTCTGTGGCTGCAGGTGGGCAGAGTGGTATGTGGGTGCCATCAATGCAGCCTATCACGTGAGGGAACTGTGCCAGTTGATAGAAATCAGTTTTGGTCTTTGCAAGTTCCGCAGGTGTGTCAGGGAATGAAATATAATGCTCCCTCCTCTGCATCATGGCGTCAATGAACCTCCGGAAGAAACGGGACAGGCAGCTCTGGGACACACCACCTACTGCAGCTATAACACTTTGGTAACTCCCAGAGTCAAGCAGGTGTAGGCTGCAGAGCACCTGCACATGGGGTGGGATGTTGTGCGCCCTTGGTGTTGGGTGCTCCAGGAGTGGGTGTAGGTCCCTGATCAGGTTCAGGATGGTTTGGGGATGTAGCCTGTACCTTTGGAGTATTTCTGGCTCTGTCAGTTGGAAAAGTGTTATCCTCTGCCTGTACACTTGCTCCTCCCTTAGCCATTCCCTCTCTCCTGCTGCCTGTAGTCTTTGCCGCCTTGCAATGACGTAGAAAGCCGCCATTATGGTTACACTGTTGCATTTTGGGCCTCATTTTATAGCCTGCACCTGGTTACCACCTGCATTTAATCCATGGTAAATACCGACTCCTAAATACCGAATTTCCTTAAATTCTGTATTTTTCGGGTTTCCTACATCTCCATGCCCATTATTTTACCATTTCTTATTTACCGACTCAGTAATTAGGAATTCGGTAAATGTGAATTCGGAATATTCCGCATCGGTAAAATACCGACTCATATTTTCCGATTCGGAATGATACCGACTCATATTTTCCGATTCGGAATAATACCGACTCATATTTTCCGATTCGGAAAAATTACACTCCTACATCTCATTTCCTGGATACCGGTCGGTAACGGCCGAAATTACCGAATTTCGACCGTTACCGACCGGTATTTGCCGACCTACATCTGGCCCTTAGTGTGGACACTCAGGGAGAGCCCACACGGGTAAATTCGTGAGTTTTTTATTCCAATTTCACACATCTCCACGGATAGGGTACGCCTTAGCGTGCGTATACCACTGGGGGATTCATTTTTGGTCCTGATGAATGCTGAGCGAATTTAGCACCAAACAGCAGAAACATGTTGACCTCCACACTTCTTTAGGATACAGTGGTTCAAGTTTATAAAACACTAAGTATCCGTTTCACTTATTTTTATTGATCGCTGGCTGTCCCTTTATTAAAGTCAGTACAGGGAACAGCCCGCCATCTTTTAAATCACTTTTCACTTTAGTTTGGGCACCAATTCACTAGTCCAACACACAAAAAAAACAGCTCCGCTGTAAAGCAGGAGTTGCAGCACACCGGGGAGACATTCGGTCTCCCTGGTGGGACCTTATGATGAAGCATGTCACCGACCAGGTTGGTGAGTGAGGGTTCTCTTAAAAAACAAAGTTTTTTTTAACCAATCACACCTATCTGGGCTTTATGTTAGTTTGTTCTTTTGGGACTTAAGTTGGTTGCAATGTTTACTATATCATTCTTTTGCGCCCTTTAGTCACTCTTTTGCGAGGTATGTCTGCAGGTCCTGGCGACCCAGGCGCCCATGGTGGAAGCCCAATGCCCACACATCAGGGAGCTGGGCTGCCACCCGGATCCCATGCTACTGTAGATTTTCAGATAAAATATCTCTGGGCTTCATCCAAGAGCATGCATGTCCACAGATTCTGCCTTATTGAATCATGATCTGCCATTTAATCAGAAACTGGGGCTGTTTGCACACCTCTGTTGAAACTAGCGGAAAACTTTTGTGGCCTCACAGCATCTTCTCACTTGACATGAGATGCTAACAGTTTCAAAAAACAACTTCCACAATTACAGCTTTAGCCAACTTCCAATCATTATACTAGTGAAAAGGGGCGTTGTTCTTGAACCTGCAGCCTCCCATTTAATTATACCGTGCTCCAAGCTGGCAGCGGCTTAGACAATCAGCGGCCAACACAAGGCATTTTAAAATCCCCTTGTTCACTCATTTTTCTTGTTTTGACGCGCTAAAGATAACAGGAGCTGCTTGATTATGGAGAGAAAGTTGGCAGGGAAGCAGATTTGCATTTCTGTCTTCATTAAGCCTTTTCACATGATTGTCAAAGTTTCAATCTAAGGCATAATTAAGTGGAAACATTTGAAGTGCGCCCTGCAATTTACTGCCTTGATGGATGGAGGGATAAATTTGCATATTGGCAAAGTAAACAACTGAAGAATGCATTCTTCACAATATTATTCTGCATTTTATGCACTGCAAAGCTTACACTCCTCCCACCTAATGTTCTATTTATGAGTTCAGCAGCATCTACACGTGTTCAGTAGACCTCACACCTGCAAAATGGGAAACACGCCTACAAAAGCAGTATGTGTTTATAAATTGGTTCTCCATTGAATAGTTAAGGGGTGAAAACTGATAATCCCAGGGCTGGGTGGTAGTCAAGGGGAAGTTGCAAACACCAAGAAAATCCTAACTTTGTGCCTATTCACACTCCTCTCCAATGGGTTTTCACCTCTAACTTGGAGACAGTGGGCCCGATTCACAGAATGAACTTAAGACTCTATCCTAAACTTACTACTATTTTGGTATTCACAGAATGCACTTACTCATTTCGGTATTCACAGAAGTTAGTAGTCTAACTTTAGGACTCCTAAACACCTTCTGTGAATACCAAAAGTCTTAAAATTAGGATTTTTCTCAGTTTAGTAGTCATAAATTCACAGAATGAATTTACTACTTTTGGTATTCACAGAAGTTAGGATTTTGTCTTAAGACAAACTTAAGACAGACTTAGGACATACTTAAGACAAACTTAAGACAGACTTAAGACAGACTTAAGACAAACTTCAAAATCCTAACTCCTGTGAATACCAAAAGTAGTAAATTAATTCTGTGAATACCAAAAGTAGTAAGTGCATTCTCTGAATGCCAAAAGTAGTAAGTGCATTCTGTGAATACCAAAATAGTAGTAAGTTTAGGATTGAGTCTTAAGTTCATTTTGTGAATCGGGCTCTTTGTGATTATCAGATCCTTAAAATTTAACGAGAGACAAAAAACAGAGGATGTGCTGTTCTAGTTTGATTCCATGGTGTCAAACACCCCAGCATGGTATAAAACATGAGCTAAGATGCACAGTCTAAAGTATTATATGGAAAAGATTTATCACACAACCAAACAAGATGAAGACCTAAAGACAAGAGAGACCCTTTCAAAAATGAGGAAGGAACAATGTGAAAATCATAAGAGAAAGCACTCAAGAGCAGACATAGGAATGCCCAAATGGTCAAATTATAGGAGGATATGATGATCAATGTTGGCAGGGGGCTGATACAAAACCTGAGGACATTTTTCACTGATATGAATGATAATTTAAGCCAGGAGAGATGTTTCTGTTGAATGTCTTGGACAGGTTTGCTGAATAGAGAGCACAGAGTTAATTACAAGACTGCAGAAAAGATGAGTGTGCAATTCTAAGAGTAATTCCAGTAAGACAAGAGACATAGAGCAATACTTAAAGAGAAGAAAGGAACTACTTGTAATTTATTGAGGAGCAAAATCGAGATCATTAGAAAAATGTACGTTAAAAATACTTTGGCATGGAAAAAACGATGAGTGTAAGCAGAACTGATGAGTGATGCTAGCTCAGGGTTAGAGGGAAATGCATTTAGATTGGTATGGGATCAGAAATGAGATATTATTTTCTTTAATAGCAGAAGTGCATAAGCATTTGTACAGAATAAGAGTTATTAATTATTAATATTTTAATTGATCAGGCAACCATGTTTTTTTCTGTGGCTATTTTTGGAAATGCAGTGATGCTTCTATGATCATTTTTTTATTTTTCCTATTGAAATGATACCTCTACTCTGGTTTAATATAAAATAAGTTAGCAATGCACCACCTATTGATGAGACATATGAAGTGCCACATTTCTTTCCCTGCTCTAGTAATTCAGTTCTCATGCATGTTGATTAACTCCGGCTGAGAAATATGAGACCTGGCCCCATCGGCGGGGGTCTCCCTTCCATTTTTCGCATTTACCTCCTGTGTTTTGCCGCATGTTGGATTCCATTGTCGCTGGTCTAGATGCTTTGGGCACTTTGCCACTGCTGTTCAGTGCCAAAGTGCAAGTGCTCCCTTTGTAAATTATTGTTATGGATTAGTGATTCCATGATTGGCTTATTTGATTCAATTGTCAGACTCTAGTACATTGCACAGGGCCTGTAAATCAAATGCTGCTGCTGGGCCTGAAGCACTGATTATCCCACCCACAGAAGCAGCTTGTAAAATGTGACTCAGGCCTGCCATTGCAGAGCCTGTGTGCAGTCCGGGACTGTTATGTCGACTTTGCAAATGCACACACTTGCCAGTCCCTAAACCTTCCCTTTTCTACATATCAGCCACCCACCCCTAAGGTAGGCCCAAGGTACCCCTGTGGGCAGGGTGCATTGTATGTGAAAGGTAGGACATGCCCTGATGTTTGTGGCATGTCCTGATAGTGAAATAGAGCCAATTTTGTTTTTCACAATTGCAGTGCTATCTATTCCCTTAGGACAGAATCGAGAGTTTGTTTATAACATCTTATAAACATAACTGACCCTAGGAACAAGATAGAAAAGTAGTTTGGTATGCCTGAACTCAGAATGTTAAAGTGCATCTTTTAGTGAGGGTGATTTTTACATTCTGTGTTTGAAAATACCACTTTTAGAAAGTAGGTATTTTCTTGCCTAAGCATCCAGTGCGCCTAAGCTAGGTTTGGTTATTACATGTCTGGCTTTTGGATGACAGGCGCTGGAGAGGGGCACCAGCTCCAGAAGTCTGATGAGTAAGGGCTGGGCTGAATAGGCCTGGTCTGCATTTGGAGTGGTGAGAGGAGTGGCACCTTCACCTGAATAGGGCTGTTCCTGCCTTCCACAATGACGGCTCCGCCCCCACTGTGGTGTGTCTGGAGCCAGGGCTCACACCGACAATGGAGGTTGTTATGCACTTGCAAAGTGCCCCACAGAACTGATTTTGGCTGGGTACAGACACTATCTGCCTTCAGAGAACAAATTATTTTTGGGCATAAAAAGAAGGGCCCAGACCCCAGACCTTTAGATCACTTCTGAGAAATTAAGAGGACCCTTTGCCAATGAAAAGAACCAGATAAGCTGAGGAGGAATAATGCCCCTGAGCTGTTTGCTGTTTGGGGTTGGCCTGCAGTGGCTGCTTGCTGCCAAGAAAAGGAGAAAAAGGACTTGATGTTTGCTTTGTCACCTGCTTGAAGAAAATATCTCCAAGGGCTTGAAACTGAGCTTGCCTCCTGTCCTGAAGTCTCAGGGACACAAAGACTTCACCACCAGCTCCTCTGAATTCCCTTGCTGGGTATTCCAACCTGAAAAGAGGTGCCTGCAGCTGTTTAGGACCTCTAGGGACTGTTTGTCGCTGGTAGTTCTAAAGTCGACGCAACATTGAAGAAGGGTGACTCATCCACACCTATTTCAGACACATCGCCGAAGAAACCTGCAGCTGCTCGAGAAATCGCCGTACGACGCATCAGGTGCAATGATCTCCGAATTTCGAGGTCACTTAACCGATCCCGACGCAAGCCTGCTGTACGGCTGAGCAAAGCCACACATCGTATCAGATCGACCCATTGCATTGAGGCACCAAGACTGTTGCATCATTGAGGGACGCAGTAAGAAACAGACGCATCAACTCCCCATGCAGTAAGAAAACGACGCATCACGTCCTCTCCGGTAAGGAACCGAAGCATCACCTCCCCTGCGCTGCAGTAAGGAACTGATGCATCACCTCCCCTGAAGCAGGGAATAGACACATCACCTTCCCTGCATGTAAGGAACCGACGCATCACCTTCCTGGTAGCCATTTTGTTTGTTTTGCGTGATGCATCCCAGGCACTTTGTGAGAAAAGTGACGCATTTACCCTTTGCATTGAACTGAACTATTTATACCTTTTAAAAGCCATATTCTTATTACTGTATTTCGAATTGTTGTCGTTTGGTCTTGTTTTGATTGAGATAAAGTTTACTTATTTTACTAAACTGGTGTGGTGTCCATTTGTAGTGTTTTCACTGTATTTCTGTATGTGTTCACAAATGCTTTACACACTGCCTCTGAGATAAGCCAGTCTGCTTGTGCCAAGCTACCAAGGAGGTGAGCAAGGGTTATTTTAGGAGTGTATCTCTCTTACCCTGACTAGAAGCAAGGGTCCCTATTTGGACAAAGGTACCTACCTCTGCCAACTAGAGACCCCCATTTCTAACATTGGTGGCAGCAGTGGGATCCTGGACTTGCATTTGTGATTTACATCATACAGTGATTGGTGTACACTACAAGTAAGTGCAGACCATTATGCAACCATATACATTTTTGTAGAGCTTTTCCTTGGAATTTTTTCCATCTTGAGAACTGCCAATTTTCACCATGAGTAAACCAGCATCTATTGCATCCGTGGATATTGAATTTGAAGAGGACAGGGTTGAAACCTACACTGTGCCACAACTTAAAGCCATCTGCAAAACATTTAAAACCTCCGTAGGAGGCCTCACCAGAAAGGAAGAATTTCAAAAGGAGCTGAGGGTCTGAGTGGAAGCAATGAATGCCAGTGGGCACACGAGAAGCCTATGGTGGAGGGGGAGAATTTAGAAGGGCAGCAGGATGGGCTAGTGGGCCTAACTGGAGAGGAGTGCTTCCCAGGGAATGCAGCAGTGTGTCTTCAAGGAGACTGTCGCCAGAGGGATTGGAGAAGAGGGAGAGAAACAGAGCGCATAAAATGGAGCTTGCTATGCTCAAGCTAGGGTGACTTAGAGAATAAGAGGTCGGAGTTGGAGAGCAAGAAATTAGCCATGGAGGAGAAGAATATGCTTTTAGAGCATGAGAGAGTGTGAGGGAACTAGAGAGGAAAGCGAAGAGCCAAGAGATCACTTCCTTTGGTGACAGCACCCCATCAGTGCCTGGGGAAGGAAAAGTATACATCACCAAAGATGTGATCAAAGATTTCATGAAGCATGAGGACATTGGGCAATGGTGTAAGGCCTATGAATAGCAGTGAAGTCCCACTGGGTCCCTGAGAGAGATTGGGGAGCGGGGTTGTGGGGCTGCTTCATAGGTGAAGGGAGGGAGACCTTACTAGCTTTGCCCAATGAGGATCAGATGTCCTATGCCCCCATAAAGGAAGCCTTGATAGCCAGGTATGACCAGACAAGTTGGCCCCAGAGCTTTATAGGCAGAAATTTAAGAACTGCAAGAAGCTGGAGTCAAGTACTTGGGTGTAGTATGTATCTTACTTTTGCAGAGCACTGGATGGATGGGTGAACTGTATGTGTTCACAAATGCTTTACACACACTGCCTCTGAGATAAACCTATCTGCTCGTGCTAAGCTACCAAGGGGGTGAGCAGGGGTTATTTTAGGATTTTATCCCCTTACCGTGACTAGAAGGAAGGGTTCCTATTTGGACAAAGATACCTACCTCTGCCAACTAGAGACCCCCATTGTTAACACAAATGATTGAATACTGCCCCTACTTCCCAGAATCCAATGAAATCTCCTGCTAGATTAGATATATGTCCTCTTTTGATCACTATTTGATATAATATAAAAATCTGCCTGTGAATTGGATACACATTTATTTTTATAATTGTATGCTTATAAGGTTTGAATATTTGCAAATAAGTGGTACACTGACTATTTTACTAATAACTTTTAAGTTAACGTCATAATCGTAAACACTAACTACTTCCAATGTACCTAGACTTTAAGATGCTATTAAGGTCAGTTGTAACACCTTACAAAATACTCCTATTGCAGTTATAGATGAAAGGACATGTATGCATTCCCCAGAGTAGTTTAAATAACAATGTCAGGCAAAGCAGCCATTTCATTTCTCAGGCAAAAGTCAGACTGCCCCGCCACTGGCCACTCTCAGCAGAAAGACAATGCTAAGCAAACAGCTCCAAAGTAACTGAGTTAATATTGTAGACTATCTAAGCTAATTAACAACTTTTGTATACATAGGGGATCCATGTGTCAAAACTGCTATGAGAATGACAGCAGGTGCGATTTCACCTCCAAACAAGTTTGTGAAAGTCAACTCATATTGTCACCAGGATTACTCTAGTGTCCTTTGACAGACATAATTCAATTCGCCATGGTAATTTCTGGTTTAGTTGAAGAATATCATATCCTTCTAAATTCATTGCAATAACTACATTGAGGTTATTTGAGATTGTCTGCACAGCTGATTAACATCACATCTTCTGATAAATTATCCTCATATTGATCACTCGCCAAGAATAAGAAGGTTTAGTTTCCCAATAACTGAATCGCTTTGGGCAAAAACAACAATAATTTCTTTGTGCACTCTTAATCAGAAAATTATGGGGTACTTGTTAATATTTTCCAGTACCAGACAACTGACTAATTCTATTATCCTGAGGGTCTAACATCTGCTTGTGATTAAGGGACTTTAAGGATTTTACTGACGGTGGTGGGTATTCATTGCACCCCAATGCCATCACAATTCTAATATGAGTTAGACTAAAAAGACAGTTCTTAACTAGGTTGATTAGTGGTATGTGGATCCACAGTCAAATGTTATTAGTTTCACCCTTGTCCCACTTCCTTTTGAGTTTAAAAGATAACATTTATTTAGCAATTAGGGTTGTACAATAGATGAATTTACAATCATGTAAGAACATTATGATGAGAAAAGCATGAGAGTACACAATAAGCAAGAGAAAATAATTACAGCTCAGAAGAATAAAAGGAGAAAATGAAGCGAGAAAAGAACAAATATAATATACCTGTATCCTATTAACCCCTTGAATACACATGACGGCCCCTGGCGTTCATGAGTCACAGTGGGCGTTGGCTGACGACGGCCGGGGGCCGTCCGAATCCCGCCCACTATTAAAATCACCCGCACAGCGTGAAAATTTGCGGCACATGCAAGGGGTTAAAAATACAATTACAGAGATACAATATGATTGCTAAAAATAAGAACCAAATATACATTAATAACGGAATTTATAAAAATTCCTGATACCAGTAGTAAAGAGTCATGGAGGGTTGGGGAGCTCTTTGATCTGGGGATCATGTGAGTTGGCAGCTTTCGCAGAAAATTCTAAGAAAGTTGTCTCTGGTAACAAAAGAAGTTCTCTTTTATTGGTAAGCGATATGGGTTGCAATGTGCTCTGTCAAGTATGTGATTATAGCAAACACCATATTACCATGCCTGAGAAGATACATATGAAGAATCTTTCCGTAATTTGATGATCTGCTGAAAGGCAACTTTAATAAGTAAATCCAGTACATGAACTGTGTCTGAATGAGAAGACCAATCCTCTGAGATACTACCAAGAAATGTATTTGTGACGGCAAAAGTTACTTGTGTGTGTGAAAAATGTCATTTATCTGTTTCCAGACTTTCAACTAAAATCAATATGCAGAGGAACATTCAAATAGCACATGTTTAAGGTCAGAGAGAGTGATATTGCAGTACCAACTGGATGCTGAGGGAGAGGCTAACAAGAATGTAGCCAGTCTGGGGTAGGAGTAGAGGTGATGAAAGATGTTCAAAGGTTGACTGAACCACATATATTAATGACATATATTTAATACAATATCAGGTAGGACAGGAGAAACGTTGTTAAGCTTATGTAAAAAGAAAACAAGAACCATTATCAAAGAGCTGAGTAATCCGCTAACACCTTTTTTTTGCGAAGACTTCCAAAAGTTGTTTTTTTAACATACTTATTATGCCAAATTGAGGTTTGGAGAAATGGTTCTTTGGCATTCTGATGAGAGATAAAAGTAGGACGGGGAAGTTTACATGCATATTTTCGAGGAACATAGATAGAGTTTTCTCTGTAAAAGATAAAAATTCTTGAAGGGAAAAAGGGTGAAAAAAACAATTCTCAACCTCAACCCAAAGGGAGGTGTAATAGATTCCTCCTCGATCAGAGATAAAGAGGTTTCTTTGAGGAAAAATGCTATATGGTAAGAGCGAAAATTGGGAAAATTAAGCACTCCCATATGTTTGGGTAGTTTAAGCTTTTGAAGAGACATGCAAGTTTTTTTTAAAGACAAGGGGTATTTATAGGAAAAGTAGAAAGATAAAAAGGTATTATAGGAACTAGCATTATCTTTAGCATATCTAAGCGCCCCCACCAAGATAAGTACAGAGGATTCCATCTAGATGTAATAGAAATTAGGGTTCAAATTGAGAGAAACTGTCTCTTTTATAGAAGCACTGAACCAAAGACCAAGGTATTAGATTGTATTGTTCGCCCTAAATTGGCAGGGTATGCTCAGACGTGAGTCCCTTGCTCACTTGGCCACTGGATTCAAGATAGCCTGGCTGATGAGGATTATGAATCCGAAACCGGTCCCAGGATGCTTGTTTCTGGTCCAGGGAAGACATGGCTTGGCAGTTCGGGCTGGACTGTTCCCATGAGGCGCAGGGTCAGACTGATTTGCATATGGCCATGTCTGAACTGGGGTGGCTGAGTGAGCTAAAGAATGGTGATGGATTAAACCCAGATCAGTTGACTGGGGGTGAGTGTTTGATTTGCTCAAACGCTCCGTCCATCATCCCCTTTTGTATCATTTTATAGGACTACCCAAGGCTTTAATATTCCATGAAACCTTTCTTAAAGCCATTTAAAATGTAGGAAGAATTATATAATGTTTTGTATATAACGATAACAGTCAAAAATCAATAACAATGCCTAAGGGCCCAATTCACAGAACTAACTTAAGACAAAATCCTAAACTTACTACCATTTTGGTATTCACAGAAGGCACTTACTCATTTTGGTATTCACAGAAGGCACTTACTCATTTCGGTATTCACAGAAGTTAGGAGTCTTAACTTTAGGACTCCTAAATACCTTCTGTGAATACCGAAAGTCTTAAAGTTAGGATTTTTCTCAGTTTAGGAGTAGTAAAGTTAGGAGTCCTAATTTTACTACTCCTAAACGGAGAAAAGTCCTAACTTTCAAACTTTCGGTATTCACTGAAGGTATTTAGGAGTCCTAAAGTTAGAAGTCCTAACTTTACTACTCCTAAACTGAGAAAAATCCTAACTGTAAGACTTTTGATATTCAGAGAAGGCATTAGGAGTCCTAAAGTTAGGACTCCTAACTTCTGTGAATACCAAAATGAATAAGTGCCTTCTGTGAATACCAAAATGGTAGTAAGTTTAGTATTTTGTCTTTAGTTAGTTTTGTGAATCTGGCCCTATATGACTAAATAATTAAAAAAGAAAACAATGAGACGATAGTATAAAACGATATTATAGGAAAAGTTGGATGTAGATATAAGAAACGAGGGAATGAATGATAGACATAAGAGAAGGAGAATTAAGAAGGAAAGGGAGGCAGAAAATCACCGTACTGAATGAACATAACAAAAATGACATACCTACATAACAAACTAATTGTTGAGGGGTGCGGGTCCATATAAGGTGGAAGACACAAACAAACTCTGAAACAGCTGAAAAAAGAGGGGGAACCAGACCACACAAAATAATATATGTGTGTAATCTTGAAGAGACATGGAACATACCTAAAAGAAGGTATACAAGTATATTACGAACAAACTAGAACACATATGATGTGAAAAACATTGAGCATACTATACAGCTAGCAAACAGGACAAGTGTTAGAAAGGTTCCATTAGAAAATATCTGAATTCAGTATAAACAGGTAACATAAGATTTGGAATTTTCCATCGCCTCTCCTCTGCAGCTAGCAATATATTTTTGCATGAGGAAGGGTCTTCAAAATTGGTAGTTTTGTTTTTGTATGTTACTTTGAATAAATAAGGGGGTCAAAGACCAGATCTGGCATTTAGAGAGTGGAGAACTGGTCGCATATCGAAAAATGTGTTCTGTTATCTGCTGTAGATTTGACAAAGTCCTGCGCAAAAAACAGGTTGGACCATGAGATATGACATTTGGCATTGGCTGTTTTGATAACTTTGAGTAGATCCAAGTACTCTGAAAAAATACATGATTACTCTTCTAGGTTTCTGTGAAGATGATGCAGAATGAGAAGAATGTCCAAGTTTGTGTGCCTTTTGTATATTCCAAAAGAGGAGAGGGAGGCAGGTCTAAGACTCTAAGTCTTCAGCATGCCTTTATCTTTGAGAACCTCAACCCTCCATTTCATCTGATTAACTCTGTTCTCCATGTATGTCCGTTTATCATCCGAAGTTTGTAGTTATTGGGTTGAGCGTCCAGATTTCCTCATGGAGAAGCTCCATTGAAACTGTAGTAGTAGACTTTATGGGTGAGGGAGGATCTTTTTTAATTCTTTTATGCATTGAAATATAAGAATCTGTAGGTAGTTTAGAGAACATTTTGGTAGTAGAGGCGGGTTGAGAACCAGCAAAACTTGAGCAGGATGAGGAAGAATCCTGGCAAGCACCCCAGTGTCTTACATATCTTCCAGAACAGAAAAGGGATTAAGGGTACTTGCTTTGGTAATGTTCTTGGTGACTGGTGGTTTAACCGTGGTAAGCTGAATCTTCCTGGTCCTACCCATATGGGGTTTGTTATAGACAATTAATCAAAGGGACAAAACAGCAAATTAAAGGCGCCAGGCAGATATAATCAGACAAGCAGGCTGTTGAAGGATGCCAGAGTCTCTCCCAAAATGTAACAATATTATTAAGGAGATGGTGAAGATTATAAATGAAGTGCTATTTCAAATTCCCCATTATATCGTAAGAGCGGTGGCGATATCCTGAGGCAGCAGAAACCACACACCCTTCCCTCTTCCTTTTGAATCAATTAAGAATTACTTACTTTTCCACCTGCCGGAACACTGCCGGCCTGGTGACTGGAATCCAAGAGCATGATTGGAAGTAATTTTTGGAACCTTCAAATCTTTTCCTAAAAGCTGATCATTGGTTCAAATTCACAAGCTGAGATTGGCTACATACTAGGTCCAAGCTACCAATCTTTTCAAAACCCTTTGAATGTGTTACCTGGTTGGGTATCTTTCACATGTATTTTTCAATGCAAGAAAAAAAAAATTGCAGTGTGGTATTGTGTTTTAAATTGTTCAATATTAAGCCATATTTTCCCATTCTCTTCTATGAAGTCACTAGAATATTTGCAAACACTGTTTGTACTTAAAACATTAACACATATGAGTTTGATAAAACAGAAGGCCCTGTTATTGTTGTAGCACCTATGTTAATGTTACTTCGCAAAATCATTGTAGTGTACCCAAAAATAAAGATGGCCCATAAAGCCCAAATTTTCAACCACTCACTTTGATTGAAAACTATAAAGAAACCGTCTATCTGTTGTTAACTGTACATTCTCATCAGATATCCACTTGGGTTGTGGCTCTTTTGTGCCTCATCTATTGTTTTTACATTTGACAGCCAACCCATTTCTTATAATTTGTGATGCAAGTTGCATAGGAGCTGTCATAAGAGATGTGGACTGGTTTAGAACCAGTGGTGGCTGGAATCAACAGGGCGGGCGCGCATGCTCAAATAAAATGAACAAATATTAAAATGAACAGGCATATGCAAATTAACTTTAAAATAGATTAAAAGTAAACTTACCTTACAACAGGACTGCCGGCTCAGGACTTCTCGCGACTGCAGCCCGACCACCAGGAAACTCCCTTGATCAATCCTACTGCTGCTCTCGACTCTGAGAGTAGTGCCCCAATTGTTTTAAGACAGCCGGGTTAGTGGTTTCAGAGTGCACATATCTGGCTGGCCGTCTCTGGTGGCCGGCCAAAGGGACAGGCACACTTTGAAAAGTGCACATACAGCCCACCCTCCTCCCTGCTGCTGCTCTCAGCAGGGGCGGCCTTATGCATGTGCAAGCTGTGCACCTGCACAGGGCCACCAAACCCCAGGGGCCACCACACCAATATATATCCTAAATATAATAATCCTCTGAGGATGGATACATATTTGCGTGGCGGCCCCACTTCCAAACACCCTGACCCCCCGCCCCCCGCCCAGACCCCCTTTTCCGGGGCCCCCTACCTACGCTCCATGCACAGGGCCACCATGAGCCTAGAGCCTCCCCTGCTCTCAGTAAGCCTCGCCCCCATGCTGACGTGCTGTTCAGGCCGGGAGGAGGGGAAAAATGGTAATGAATTACCATTGTATTTTTTATCTCAGGGCTCGGGGCATTTAAGTGGGGCGACGCTCCTCCGCTCCAACGGAGGAGCCACCCCTGTTTAGAACCAGTTGGACCGTCACATACTTTGCTCCAGTTGCATTATCAAACTATCACAGATGAAGCCTGCAAATTGTTTTCCAGATCATTACGAAAAGCCCTCTAGAAATTAGCCTCCAGTACATGCTTTGATAAGGATTTCTGGCATGGAAAGCACATACCGCCTCGGCGGGTCTTGGGCTCAAAAAATTCCTCGGACCTGATAATTCTCGCCTCGGTGCCTATTCCAATCATGGAGTCCCACTCTGCAACTCTGGGCAATAGCTTGCTTAATCTCCACAACGGCCCCCACAACGCTAAGGATGCCTGGCCTCCACCTTGGGGGTGCCCAGGAGTGGACGCCTCAAAGGGAAAGCCAGGATGGGTTCCACAGCGGTATTCGTACAAGCGCCTTGAGACCCTTGCGGGTGAGTAGTGCGCTATACAAGCATCAAATTTACCTTTACATTTCAGTGCACTTCTATTAAATGTATACATTAAGTACAAAGCTGTAACAGTTTAGGTCCAGATGGATGAATGTAAACAAGGACAAAATAATAATTGGCATTACTGCAGGGGACCCTTGGGCAGAGGTGCTGCCAATTAATTTCATTTTCTTTTCAGAAAATTGTTTTCAGGGAATCTGCTGAGCATGATGCTATGCATGATGCTATGCATGATGCTGTGCCAGATTCTTGGATTTATGAGAAAACTTGGCAAGAACATTTCTTGTAGTTCTGAGAAAACTTGAAAAGAACATTTCGGTTCCTGGACTAACTTGTGGTCCTGTCCCTTTTTCAATAGACACCTGCAGCTCAACACGTACTGCTTAAATATGATTTGTAACCTACCTGGGGTTGTCACAAAATGTTACATTAAGGGTGTGCGAAATGAATGTAATTTGCTTTAGCAGATTCACGCAAAATGTTGGCAAAATTAGTCATAATTATGCAAAATGCAAATCCCTCATTTAGCACTATATTTTATTGCAAAATCTAGTCCTTGCATTAATTTTTGGCACAAGGGTTGCATTACACACTAAATAATGGTACAACAGCTGCTTGCATTCTGCTGTTCTAGTGTGTTTGTGGTAAATTTTTACTACAAATGACACGGAATTACGTAAAGTGGGGTAATAATGTAATTTCAGAAATTTTGTGTGTCAATCATGATGACAAATACCGGAGAATTCCTGAAATTACTTGAATTACGTCCAAGTAATTTAAATTTCGCCCAAAGTTTAATCATCATAAGGCACTCTTAGCTGAGTGTTTATTCGTTCTTGGGGTTGCCACCACAGTATTGAGGAGCCATTTACTCTTTGGTGGATGAGCCATCAGGTGAAGCAGGAGTTTATTTCTGAGAAAGAAAAAAGAAATGTTCCTGAATCACATGGTGTGTTTTAACTCCGTTTTGGTAATATTTCCTAATTTTTGTGTTTACGATTGCTAGGCTTGTCACTTTGTCCACAGGCAGCAAAATATAGCATTAAAAGGCCTATTCTTAGGGTGGGACTTCTCATGTTGTGATGCTGATGGCCCTGCAGTAGATGGGACTCAGGTGGGCATTTCTGCTTGCTTTGCCAACTGAGCCTCGGCTGTTGGAAACAAAACAATTCACCCTTCCCTGCACTGGCCACGGGATCGGCTACGATTGCGGCTGTGGCACCTGCCATTCTTTGGCAGATGCTCTCTGTTAGAAATGGGATTTCTGGTTGTCCGAGGCTTGCGCCAAAGCCAGGTAGAAACCACCACTCTAGTCAGGGCAAGGGAGTTACACGCCAAAGATAACCCCTGCTCACACCCTTGGCAACTTGGCACGAGCAGTAAGGCTTATCCCCGAGGCAATGTGTACAGCATTTGCGCACGCACACAACAGCAACAACATCCCAGGCCCCCCACAAAAGGAACTCCACACAAGGTTATATCAACAATAGCCTTTGTATTCTCAAAACACATCAGATAGTAATCACACAATATACATTGTGCCATCTGGCACTGAGCAATATTTACAAGTGATTGGGTACACATGACAGGGCCACGTGAGCCACTGTCAGTATTAGCATTTTGTAAAGAAATAGTAAGATAGATAACTTGGTAAAAGTAAAATAGGCCATAAATCGTACAACCAGTAAACACTGGTAATCACTGTACTTTGCAACAGTCTGTGACATGAAATCCATCATGCACAGTATCCCACAAGTCTAACTACATTAGACCCTAACCACCTAAATAAAACTTACACTAGGGGCGTAAATCACACCAGGAAGTATAATCTCCCTAACACAAACCAGAACAGGTAACACAACCTCATATGCATAAACCATATCTTAGAGGTATCAAACAGAGTGCGCAAAACATAGTATACACAATACATTTCCTAGCACCCAAAAGCATTAGCACACAAATCACTTTAGCACATAAATCACATTAGGGCCTGGTGCCTTATCAAAGTAACCATCCCCCTGGCCAACTGGCCATCTAAAAAGGGGGCTCAAACGCCATATGTCCAGCGAGTCAGGGCTGCTGCCTAGGCAGCGAAAGTCAAGGTTGCGCCACTGCGCCAAAACCTAAACATTGCAGCTACACACTACTTGCTGGGCAGCTGAGAACAATGAACTGGAGGCCTAAACGATGCAGCTGGCACTAAGTGCTGCGCAGCTGTGGAAGGCCAAGGTAGGGCGAAGGAGTGCGTCTCACTCCTAGATTCAAAAGAATATGTCCCCTGAAAGGAAGTACCTAAACGGTGCAGCTGCCCAATACTTGCTGGGCAGCTGGGAACTGTAAACTGCGGCAGGGGCCCTCACTGGCCCTTTGAACGAACTGCGCCAAAGGTTGGAGCCACCTGGGCTCTAAAAATCATGAGGCACAGCGTTGGGGCCATCTAGGCTCTGGAACAACTATGCAAAGGCACCACGATGCACACCCAGAGATTCCCCCCAGCCCTTCAACACTCACCGGACTGTTCTGCTCTGGCGGGCGCTCCTCTGAGCGGCGCACTTCTCCAAAAGGCGGCGGGGGGCAGGCACCAGCAATGTGACTCGCGCCCCCCTCCGCAGGACACAGGCGGCGCTTGCGGGGCTCTCTCTCTTCATGAGAGCCTCGCCTTTACCATGCGCCGCTCTTCACCCAGTCCCCCATCTCGGGCCCGGGACTTAGGATGTGGAGCCTTCATGGCTCCGGGCCAACTCTTCTCCCTCCTGGTCATGGGAGCCCGCAACATTTGTGTGGCTTTCTGCTGGTGGCCCGGGGGCTCTCCTCAGCTCACGGGAGCCCCGGGCCGCGGGAGGCCTTCACTTGGCCAGCTTTCTTTTCCGGTCCTTCCGCGGACCCGCCCCCGTCACAGGCAACCTTGCCTGACTTCCGAGGCGGCCGCGGCGGGACTACCAGGGCAATTTCTGCGGCACAAAACTGAGGGGTAGGCACCCTCGAAATCAAAAATAATGTGCTGTGGGGTGGGCACCCGTTTTACCCCTGGCAAAATAATTAAAGAAGCAGGGTAAATGTAAATGTAATGTATAGGAATTTATATAGCGCCCTACTTACCCGGAGGGTCCCAAGGCGCTTCGACCGCTGCGAAACCCTTCCTGGCTTCCCTGAGAGATGTTCCCTTAATGGGTATCTCCAGGGTGAGACCAGGCATCCCCGGCGGTCTGGTGGGGCCGTTAGTGAAGATGAGGCAAGCTAATGCCCAGAGTTGCCGAGTGTGATCGCTGATCAGAGTGGGCACCGAGGCGAGAGAATTATCGAGTCCGCTGACCCTGGTCCAGAAACCTGCCGTGCCGGGAATCGAACCCTGGTCCCGGGCTGTCCTCTGCTCTCGGGTCTGCCGCCTCTAACCAGTGAGCCACACTACTTCACAGGGTGGCACCCGCAATAAGCCCACAAGGAGGGGGGAATCCCTATGAGGGGGATTCCCTCTGCAAGGGCTGCAGCGCCGCGCTGCTCAGCCCCCAGGCTCTCCCTTTCCTAGGGAAGTTTTAAATCCAAGCAGAATAAAGCGCTCAGTCCCAAAATAAGGCGCAGGAAGGCTTGTAGCAAGCCTTGGCTAAAGCAACAATAAGGCAATAGGTCCACAAGAAAGTCCATCAGGCATCCAGGGGCTGGGCAGGGCCCAGGGAGGCAAGCCTTCCCCTGGGCCCCAGCATCAACACGCCCCTGGTAGATTCCAGTATCAGAACAAGAACTTTTTCATGGGGGCATAGCCCCTCTTTTATACACAAAATCCTTTGTCTTCAAAGGTGCAGGCAAGGGGCGAACCAGATGCAACTGGTTCTTGAGCACTTTGTTTTGCTCAGCCCCTCTCCCTATTCACAGGACAGGCCAGGGACATCAGACGCTCCACAGGGGGTGGAGCCAGCATTGTGGAGGGAAGGCCCAGCCCTATTCAGGTCCCAGGTGCAACTCCTCCCTGCCATCAACATGCAGATCTCCCCATTCACCACCGGGCAGACCCATCCTGACTCCTGGAGCCAGGCACACCAGCCAGCTCCATCCAATCATAAGCCAGACAGTCAATTCACATTCACTGCACAGACATGCCAACTTCTAAAAGTGACACTTCTACACTAGACACATTAAATTTGCGCACATCATCGAGCAGCATTTAATCTCATGAGTTCGTACATACCAAACTCGACCCTGCACTCCCCACGCATCAGGAACTACCATGGACACACATATTACCCATGCATTCCTATGGGATGGCAGGCCAATCTCACCACACGCACTCAGAGAGCGCACACACTTTACACTGGGCCACAGTGCTAAAGTGCACAGAAGCCAGAAATCGCTATCATTATGTAATATTAAAAGGTAAAAAGTGTAAAAGATGAAAAACTAGTTGGCCCTTTGTTGAATGAATACATTAAAGTGAACCGTAGTTTATATTAATTTATGTCTGTCATCTGCCTATAAATGATATGAGCCACTCATAATGGAAGGTAGCTCCATGCTGCACAAATGGTTAAAATTAAGTTGTCTGAAATTCTGCTGAAACCAGAAAGAATTGCAAGTGAACGTGTATGTGTCCATTCTGCTGTAACTCCAACTTGTTTAATGATTTACAAGCTTTCACCTGTGAACAGAGCCAGTTCAGCAAGTCAATTCCCAGAAAGGGCTCGCTGGCCTAGGACGTGTCAAGTTTGCTCTGCCCTTGCCTGGGTAAGGTGAAGGGGTAAAGTGTTTGTTCAGCACAAATAGCATGTGCGTCATTTGCATGGGGTAAGCAGAAAACACGGGCCTCTGCTGATAAGATCAAACAGTGCACATTGACATTTCAAGATAACCGACCAAGGCTGTAAGTCAGGAGGTAGTGGTGTAAAGATTAACCAGTATCTGCATGGTCAGATCCGTCAGGAATAATGTAAAGTGTGAACGTAGACATATTTCTGAAATGCACCATGATGTTGTAATGTACACGTGGCTGAGATGGTCACACCACAATGTAGTAGTTAATGAATAATGTGTCAGGGGTCTGTGAAAACATATATAAAGACTGATTTCCTCACTGTAAAACCAGATCACTTTGCAGTCCTGCCAATTGTCTCAGCTGCAGCTTATTGGCAATAAAGCCATTTTCTTTTGAAACCTTGTATGTGCCCTTCTTGTCCCTATTCACAAATTTTGTGCTTTTACATAAGTTCAGGGGTGAACCTGCCAAAAAGGCCAAGTCTAACACTCTCCATCAGGCAATCTCTGAATGACCCTCTGGGCAGAAATTATCCCATTAACCAACCGAATGAAACAGGTAAAAAAGTTTGCTAATTAATTTGTAACTATCATTTAGAAGTGGCTGGCAATTCAGAATGCCTGCATGCCAGAATACAACACACAGGAATTTCCTTGGACAGATTGTTTCCTAAATACCATTTACAAAAGTGTTGTTCTTCTTGGTGAATGTTTCTATTTTGAACTCTGAACAGGCTATTATATTTTTGTAAAAAATATTTTGAGCATCAGATATTTATGTCAGATGACATTCTGTTGCTGATATTCTGGCACCAGTCTTCCAGAATATTTCATTACCTGCCGAAGGGAGATTTGGGCAGATTGTGGGGACAAGAGACTTGAGCATGGGCATTCAATTTTGTGTTGTAATTTTAAATGTTATTTTACAGCTTTCATACATACGGCATGGTTGCTATCCAAGCCTCTCTCAGTAGCTTCTACGTGCCGGGGCTAATATTTTGCTAATGAAATTATTACCATACTCCATAGAAACACTTTTTGTAGCATCTGTTTGGGACAAAATGGAGAGCTAACAAGAGAGTTGTAGGCCCTACATCAATGACCGAGACCTTAATTAAAATGATTTATGAGTTAATGCTCTATAACATGCTCTCTCTTACTCTATGCTGCCAATGTTGTACCTTCCAAGTACCAACCAAGTTACAAGAGGGTTTACCATCCTAATTCTATTTGAACAAACTCAGGCTAAACATCACCTAATATCCCCTTAGAACCTGCATAGTTGCTCTACCCGCCATTAGAGGCCCTCTCCAGTGTTATAGGCCTGAGTCGAAGGTGAGGGCCGTTAGCAAGGAAGCTGGCCTTTAATGGTCAATTAGAGCCCGCTACGGAGGGCACTAAGGCTATTAGAACATTTCAGCCCTAGAGGGCAGAATGTTCTAATTTGTAAAACAAAGGCCTCACGGAGCCCGAGGGTATTGAAATCCCTCGGGCTCCGTGAGGCCTTTAGATCACAGCAAAAGCTGTGAACAAACATTGAAATGTCGGTGCTTCGGGCTTCTACCGGCCATTAGAAGCCCAGAGCACTCCATTTGTTTGAATGGAGCTCCTAAAATTCCAATGTTCAAATATATAGGGGCATATTTACATGTTCTGGCGCATCTCTGCAAATCAGCAGGGATGCGCCAGAACAGATGCGTCATGTAATCCCATCCTTGCGCCACCACAGATGCGCCGCATTACCAATGCGGTGCACCATGGTGCAAGGAAGAGAAGATGCGTGACGCATCTTGTGGCGTATGGGCAGCGCATTGCTGGAGTCGCGTCGCAAGCACGACGCAACTCCTGCAATGCACAGGGGCCACCCATACATAACATGGTGCGTCACTTCTTACGCCTGCTTCAAGCAGTCGTAAGGATTTGACGCAGCAGCATCGTAAAACTGGCGTCAGTTTTACGGGGCTTTGATACGAGGGAACGCCCACCCTGCGACAGAACGCCCACATGAAACCTGACGCATGTGGCGCAGGGCTTTACAACGTGACGCATCTGCCTAGATGCGTCACGTTGTAAATAAGTCACAACGTGGCGCATTGTTTACGCCGCCACTGCATCACAAAAGTGACGCAACGGCGGAGTAAAAGTGTCGCAAGGGGCTTATAAATCTTCTCCATAATCTTTACTCAGGGGCTCACTTCAAATGTTTATCCAGACAGCCATTTAAGATGATAGAGACAGGTTTTGATTTAGTCATCAATGGGAAATCGCTCGACGAACACAATAATAGCAAACTTCATTAGCGAATTCATTGACTCCAGTGGCTTGTTTCAATAGGTTTTTTATGGATGTGCTGTTATTACTGGAGATGCGCCCTACAGATGCTCTGTATGTTCCCACATTTTTTGCTTCTCTATATTGTGCCCTGTTTCAACTGAAAAAGGCTATCTAGAGCTCACTGTAGAAACTTTAACAATCATTTTTGTCATTATGTGCTCTAAGATGACTTTCTGGAAAATGTTGGATTTCATTATAGCCTTATAGCGCATTGCCGAGGGCTATACCAGTTGTTAAAGGCCCTGAACCTGAGTTACGGGCCCGAGCAGTAGGTGATGACCTATAACGAGGGAGAGGGCCTTTAACAACCCGTATAGCCCAAGGCAGAAAGGCTTTAAGGTTATTAGAATATTTCACCAACTGATTGTATAATGTTCTAAATTGGAAAAAGGAGACAGACAAACATTGGAATGTTGGAGCAGAAGACTTATGCCAGATATTATTAGCCCTGAGCCACTCCATTGTCTTCAATGAGGCTCCCAACATTCCAATGTTCTACTGCAGCAGTATTCTTATCATCCATGCTGAGCTTGTAGAAGCTTCTGGTAACTTTTATTCTGTTATTAAGCATATTTGGGTTGGGGTGTTTGCAAGACTTCCTCATGCCCCTGACTAAAAACCAGCTTGTGCTTAACAAAAGCTTATTGGCGAGGGGCAGTTGCTCAGAATCTTTCCCAAGCTAGTGCTGGCGGTGTTACTTATTATGTTGTAGCAGGGATTCCGTTCTCCTACAGAACTGTGCATTTGGAACCTCAGTGAATTAGGATGGCCCAAAACTCACCTCAGTACCCAAAATCCCCTTACCAAGCTAGCTACAGTGTCTCATTGGTCATAACAAACTCCCAATGCTTAGACAAACCAGAACATGAACTTAGATTAACCTCAGGTATCGTGGAACACATGAACACTCTTTTGCTCTATAATCATTCCAAACCAAACTCGATGCTCCAAACGTCAATAGGAACTTCCTGTGCCCTGTACGGAGTATACTCATTAGGTACAGCCGTGGGAGTGTACGTATGGAACACACCAGAATTCGCGTCCACCTCCGGAAATGTCACCCTCGAATAAAAGAGTTCGTAAGGGTAAGCTGCATCCGCACTCACCACCATTATCACAGCCAAGCCTTCCAAAGGAACATTGTAAACCCGCAAATGATCACGCACCGCAATGCGACTATGCTGCGGAATGTCCACGGCTTGGGCAAAGACAGCACAGGAACGTTAAAAAACAAAGGTCACTTTTTAGCACAACTGGGTTGTAATTCAAGGAAACTGTTTCAGAAAGATTCAAGCTTTAAAAAGACCTATTTCAAAAATAGGTAGGTTTTTTCCGACACCACCGTTTTCCGGAAACGGCAATGAAGGGGTTAAGGTTTGAATGATATACTACTTGAGTGTCATGATGTAAGGCCAACAACGTTGGGCGCCATGTAGCATGGATTCCGTTCTCCTACAGAACTGTGCATAGAGATTTGGAACCTCAGTGAATTAGTATGACCCAAAACTCACCTCAGTACCCAAAATCCCCTTTACCGAGCTAGCTACAGTGTCTCATTGGTCATAACAAACTCCCAATGCTTAGACAAACCAGAACATGAACTTAGATTACCTCAGGTATCGTGGAACACATGAACACTCTTTCGCTCTATAATCATTTCAAACCGAAACTTGGAGTAAAGAGGACACGTGCATATTTGAAATATTTATTTACTAATGCAGGGTTCTCAAACGCAGTATCTTATATAATACAAGCAAACATATTATACGAATCAAAGTTATCAGCATAGTTACTAGTCCATAGAAAGCGAACGGTGACAGCATACTAAAATGCTGAAATGAATGGGAATTAACAACACCTAATTCTCACCCTCCCTATTTAGCATAGTATTTTATATCTATGAAGGTCTCATTTGGGTTTTAGCAGGGCGGGCCCATACCTCAAAATCTAAGTGGCAGAGGATCACACCATCTTCCACCAGCTCTCTGCATGCGAAGCACCATCAAGTGTGTTGTATGTGTTTTCAGCAAAGCAATATAAAACCTGCTTCGAGACAGATTTTGGCAGCAGCATGTGTGTTATGTCTATGAAGGTGCGAAGATCAGACCTCACAACAACACTGTGTCGAGTTATCCTTGGAGCCTTCAGCACTCACTGTGCAGACAGTGTACCGAACAAAACTGATATCAGAGTAATAACATATTATTCTCAAGTAAATCACAACGCTCTTCTAGGTTGAAAGCTAAAATAACAATTATGTGCCGTGTGCAAACATGAAGCAAAAGGAAAAATGGCGTTTAAACATTTAATAAGCTCATGCTAACTTAACACCGTATATAGAAAAGGAGTAACTATATGACAATGTGTGCAGATTGGAGTTAGAAAGAGAGGTTTTCCAGAAGCCTTGGGGAATCAGGGCCTCATTTAGCGTATATGGTGGCTCACTATTTATCAAGGCCCGGACTACCTATCACACTATTTAGAGATTTCTGCCAGCCTTGTAAAAAATCTTTGTACCTGAAAGTTTGCTGCATGCCACCACATTTCAGAGAGCCACTCAACAAACTTTTGTTTTTAAAAAACAAATGACCCTGACACCTTGGGTATTTTCTCCCAGTGTGTGAGGGGTAATATTTTTCAGTTTTGAATACCAGGGTTCGCTGGTGGTCCTAAACTGAAAAAAGTATATTAGATCATCTGCTCTAAGGAGGCTGTATGGCCTAATGCACCTTCACCCACAGCCCCAACTCTATCGGGCCTTTGGTGCAGATTTTTCCCGGTGGAGCTAAATAGATGGGCGGGTCATCAGTTTAACATAGAAGGAACCAACCTGTCCACCATACTCTAAATCAGGCCTTTAGTCTCTATGCCAAATTCTGCCTTCTAATTCTGTCACTTGAATGACAAAATGGATGACATACAATCCAAAACATAAATTAGGAACATTAATGAGTTTGTGTCAATTCAAATACCTTTTGTCTGTCCTTTGCAATCCTAAAACATTGGCTTACCTCACTTAAGAAGTGTGACTGTGTCCAGTCATTTTATTTAGAACTTTCCCATTTACAATATGAACAATAGACCAATTTATAAGGCTTGCGTGGGGCAGATAAAATAAAATGCTAATTACATTGTTGCGAGTTTCATAGTAATCCAATAGAAATTCCCTGACCTGGAAATTACTGACCCTTTAGGGACTTGTAAATCCTGGGAGTGGGAATTCTTCCTGAATATGAGTTTTGATATCCAGAATGGGGAATAATTTCAAGTATTGGTGGTTCTAGATGTACACGTGTATGTTTTTCCTCACAACTGAGCCATTTTCGAAGAAGAAATTCCACTAGGTCAAAATTTGGCCAGAAACTTCAATTACTGACCCATTTGGGATTACGTTCCTAACTAAAAAGGAGCAGCTTAAGCTTCTTCAAAACTATGTTTGAGTGTAGCCTTCCCTAGAGATATATAAAACGATGCATCAGCACTACAATGTACATTGTGGTTATCCTGGATCTGTTTTTATGAAATAAAATACAGTTTTATCAATAAGAATGAGGATAATCTGAAAACAATAGAATGAACAGGAGTTACATTTCAGGGGCGGTTCCTTTGCTATGGTGGAGGAGCGTCGCCCCACTCCTGAAATGCAGCAGTCAGAAGAAGAATTAAATGACAATAAAACCATTTTATTGTCATATTATTTTTACTTCCAGCTGCTGAGTTGAAGGTGGGACGAGGCCGCAGCGTCACACAGCAGTGAGAAGAGCAGTGATAGGCACTAAAAGTGCACGTCGGTTTGGCTGGCCGTCCACAGACGGCAAAATCGACATGCGCACTTGGATATCTCCGGCTTTTCATAGGAGATATCCAAGTGCTCAGGGGCACCGGCTCCCTGACTCTTCTGGAGAGAAAAACCGGCCTGCTCCACCGAATCCCAGCGCTTCTCTCATGCTCGGAGAAGCGCTGGGATTGGTTGTGGTCTGGGTGCAGTGCCCATGGGAATTGTAGTGCTGGGACAGGAGCAGAGGAGCAGCGTGGCACGGGAGCAGAAAATCACAAGTTTATATTTAAATGTTCTTTTTCCGCCCCCCCCCCCTCCCTTGGATTGGCAGGAGCCACCCCTGTTAGATTTAAAAAAAATTGAGCTCAGTATGTGTGAGCAAATGATCAGCATGGTGCAGGAAACTAATGCCTGAAAATTTAGATTGAGCCCAAGGGGACATGGAGACCGGGACAGTTGTGCTGGATAGCTGATACGCGGAATTCTGGAAAAGACAATATCTTGTGTCTTCATACTTCAGGTAGTATGAGCTGCATATCTCCACCCACAATGCAGGAGTGTAGCAGTAACTACTCTTGGCACAGTGGTGCAGAGGGCGAGCTCCGATGTTGATGCCTATCCTACAGTGGTAATGGTTGTATACATGAAGGAGTGATTTTAAAGTTGAAGGAACTGAATGTGCTCCTATCTCTCATCATGCCTGTTGTGTAAGCCGTGCCCCTGTACCAAGAGGGTGTTTACTTCCTTTCTTACACCTGATAAATTGATATCACCTGCTGGGGGTAGGCAGCAGGGATGAAGGATAAACAATGATTTGCAGTACTAATCCAATGAGATATGAGCATCGGGATGGAGTGCTTTTCCACTGGTGCACCAATGGAGAGGTCAAGGGAACACACAGACCTGAAGCTTGGGTCGAGCCTACGTAGCCTCTGCAACACTCTCATTTGGTTGATGTTGCTGGGAGGAGAAAAATTGATAAAAGTTCTAAGCAATAGTCAGAGCAGAACACTGAAAAGGGTTTTAAACTGATCGTCAGAGGGCTTTTCACATCATGGTTCAGGGCAGCACAGTGCAGGGCTTTAATTCTTCTGAAAAGGTGGTGCCTGTGGAAGAGGAATTATTTCAGATGATTGTAAAGTCTAGAATAGAAGCGGAAGGAAGGGTTTCAAAGATGGTCACAGAGCATCCAAGAACTGGAGCTGAATCCATGCCCGGTTGGTAGTATGGAGGTTGAGAAAGAAGAAAACGGAATGAATCTAGGCACACACTACGGCCTCAACCCTACTCCTCAGATGGAACTGAATCAGGGTACCTTAATGACCCCCAGCTATTTCTCCACTCTGGCTCTAAACAACGAATTAAATATAAGCAATGGGGTGCTACTAGATGCATTGGTATATTCCTGGGTTTCTATTTCAAGGGGCCACATTATTTGATTGATGCTTTTTCAACCTTATGTCCATGGCTTTGAGATGGTGATAGTGTACGTGTTTCCATAGCCTCCACTTCCGGAACAACTGCAATACAGCCTGACTGCACAAATCAGAGCATGAAGCATGCCCAATAGATGTCCCTGTAGCACAGAGCATGGTGCAGTTACACCATATGGTCAATAGATGCTCCTGTAGCATGGAGCATGCTGTAGTTACACCTTATGGCCAATTGATGTCTCCTTAGCACAGAGCATGGTGCAATTACACCTACGACCAATAGATGTCCCTGTAGCACGAAGAATGGTGCAATTATGCCATATGACCAATAGATCTCCCCATAGCAAGATCTTTCAAAGTAATCAAACAACCCAGCTGGAATAAGTGGAAAACAAACAAGCCAGAAGAGGAACCAATCACCAGATTAAAAGTGTTGCCAATTGTGTTGAGCTTGTTGGAGAGGACAAAATTGGCACAAAGTCAGAAGAAGAAGAAAGGTTGTTAGAGTATTCCGAAGAAAGTAGATAGACTGTTCCAGTAAATCATCAAATCAGGAAGTATGAAAATACTGCAAGAACGCCAATACAATAATGAGTACACCTATTAACGAAAATTCTAAACCATCTGTCTTTTAAAGAGAGATTATGTTTAAATAATATGAAAGTGGCTTTTCCAGGGGCATTACGACTGTGTTGCCACTGGGCACTGCAGACAGTGGTGTCAGTGCACAAGAGGAAGAAAGGCGAGCAGTGGCGGCTGGTGGATTTTAAATATGGTGTGGTGTAAAGCGTAACCCTGATGGAAATGTGTGAGCGTTGCGACCCAATTTAAAAAAGAGTTGTCCAGGGATATTCCCATACCCCCCCCCCCCCCACACACACACAATCAATTTTTTTTTAAACAAAACAGATTCAAATTTTAGATTTTAAAGCACTCTGCCAGTCATGGAAAACTTTGCATTTCATAGTAACGCGTAGAACAGTAAAACAGTGCACATAATTCTCACCTACACGTAACTGCACATAAATACAAGTATGCACTGCCATAAGAACAATTAAAATCACAGCAGAAAGCTTGGATTTGTGTACAATACTCTCTGCCAGCAGTCACTTTCTACAGTTCTATTTAGGCCTTTACGCTACACGAAAGCAAACAAGGCCGGAATCAGACAAGCAAGCGTCCCTCATACTAAGCTCACGCCCTAGTAATAGAGATCCCTTACTGCCAGCTATACCTATGTATTGCACTCTCGATGTTTTGTACCATTCATACTAACCATTTCCCACAGAGATCCTCAACACAGTCTAAGTTTGGCCACACAGGTGCCCTGCTCCTCCCTGTCTGCAGAAGCCACCTGGGCATTGCTGCTCTTGGGACCAGTGTTCATTAATTCATGGAGGTGATGAGGCCTAATGGCAACAGCTGCCACCCATGCAACTGTACTCAATCCTTGCTCCACTGCGCACCACTCCTATGTAATGCTTCTCTCCTTCCTTGGCGCTCCGGTGGTCTGTCATCACTCTCCCCCACCATTTATTTATTTATTTCTTGAATTTGTAGGGCGCACAGCTACCCGGAGGTTTCCCGGCGCCAACGGATACGCGGAGACAGATGGAGCTGCTCTAATGGTTAAATAGCCCTGCTTTCAGATCCTTTCGAAATGTATAATTGGTTTTGTCCCTCATCTTCATTCTATTCACTTTTCGACCCTTCTATCCCTGCCCTACTCCCTGTACCCTCTTTATTGACTATAAAGTAGTCCTAACAGCTCTCTCTCCACTTTACCTCTACACTTCCCGAATTTCCCTCTCTACCCTTTCTCAGCTGTTTTCTTTTTCTCCTCTCCATTTCTGCTTTCATTCCCCTATAGTCACATAACTCTCTCTCTCGCCTTCACACCTGGTGTGCCTTCTCTTTCTGCTATGTGGGGGTATGTAATGCCATAGTCATATTTCCATGCTTCCTCTCAACAGAAGAGGGGAGACACAAGAACTTTCCCAATTATTAGAAACAGGATGATCCAAATACGTGGCTTAGAGGATTTGCTGACTTTTAGAAAGGCCATCAAAACCTACCTCTTTCCTTTAAAGTAAGTTTTAGGTGACTGTTATGTTGAGTTTTGTTGAGCTTCCTGCTGTGGCAGTCAGCTCTTCTAGCTATTGACAGCGCCGGGACGCCCCTTGGCTGGGGCAGCTGAGCTCTATATAAAACCCTATAACATAACATAACATAACATTTCTGAATCCAGATCTTAAAATCTGCGAGTAAGTGTACTTTCGGGTGCGTGTAGTGTTGGCAAGCAAGGCGAGTAAAATACTGGGGCACATTATCAAGGGGGTTTATCTCCGCTTTTTTGGCTTTAAAAGCCAAGAAAGCGGAGATAAAATTATCTCCCTATTACCTAGCTGTCGCTAACACCAGTTAGCGACAGCTAGTAGGAGATAGCGACCATCTTGGGCCCCACTTTGCATGTCAGTGATATTTATCACTAATGACATGTAAAGTGGGCGTGCCAAGATGTTAGCGACTGAAAACAGTCGCTAACATCGCTATCTCCTATTACCAACTTTTGGAGATATTCGCGCTAAGCACGAATATCTCCAAAAGCTAACACCTGCCCATAGCAGTTCTTAGCCATGTTATCCAATGGGAGGTGGATAACATGGCTAAGAGCATTAGCTCGATAATGCATGAATATCGCGGACTTTTCAGCGATATTCATGCATTGCGGCGATTTTTATCGCATTTGCGATAAACCTTGGTAATACCAAGGTTTATTTGCGGTAAAAATCGCCGCAGCTCAGCTGTAAATTTGGTAATATGCCCCACAGTTTGTTCACTTCCAGAGCAAAGTGGGTATGGCCCCGGAAAAGGAACCCGCCTGCACGAGGATCGACGCAGCTTCCTGTGCCCCATGCAATGAGCATCCGTGAGCATGTAGCTGAAGGAGTGCTGGAGCGCGAGCTGGAGGTGCGATACCCCTGTGGACGCTGTGCAAAGTTCTCTATGTTATTCTCACCTTTCTATGAAAACAGGAGCATTTATACCAAACTTTTAGTTTGATAGACTTTTAATCTAAATAAAGTAACTGGGTGTTCTTGTGGATTGTTGATTAGCTTGTCAAGCAGAGAGAAGTAATACAGCGAGAGGCTCTTCAAGGAGCTGTTGGAACATTCTGTTTTTTCATTAGCAATGTATTTATGAGACAACCTGTGGTATATTGTGTTCAGAAACTAGAATGCGCATGAAAACGACAAGCACTAGACCAGTGAATAAAAAGTGCTGACCCAAAGCTCCTCTGTGTATGCATGAAGGTACATTGTTTTCATGTATGTTTTTTATTACATAAGGCCGAAGAAAAAGCTTAAGGTATCTCTAGGTCAGAGCAAAAAACGATTCAGTGTGACTTTTTTTAGACTTCACAAATATTTTACTAAACTCTGAGTTCAAGGTGATGTCAATGAAAGTGTTTTCAATAGACTCACCAAGCAGTGCAGTTATTCAACCACCAGTGTCAACTTCAGTGGGACATTATAACTGCTCTGATGTGGGAGTCTGAATACCTAGCAAGGTAAAGTCACTAGGGTGAGAAATGAGACAGATTCTCTTGAAACATTGGCACATAAACACAAAGGCCAGGCAAAAGTTTGATCTGGCTAACATCTTGGCACCATTGGCCTAACAGCCCAAGCCACATGGTGCCAAGCCGCCAAGGGCTCAATAGACCTAGAGAGCCTTGAGGCAAGGCACTTTAAAGGTCAAGCAGCCACTGCTAAAGGCACAGTTTCCCCACTTCTCCTAAATTCTTATCTTTGGCAAATTAGGTGTTGTTGAGTTCAAGTAGGGGATGTTCGTCTTGTTCTACAAGAACTACAGCTGGACCTGCTAAGTGTTGCAGCTACACATCAGAGGGGTCACTGTTTGGACCCTATTTTCGCCAGCTGGGACATGATAAAAGCACTTACTCCTTGTCAGCTCCCTTGGACCGACCACTTCTTGGTCCCTTTCCAATGTTTTTACCAGCCTGGTAGGACTATTGAGAATGGGATGGGAAATATTATGAAACGTAAATGGAGACAATACTCTCAAGAAATCTTCATAGGCTCCATCCAGAAAGCACAACCACTGCGTGCCACGGACAGTGATCAGGCGAACAAAGAATTTAATCTACTTGTGACTGCCACCTTGGATGAGCTAGCTCCCATGAGTAAGGGTAAAGCTAGAGAAGGCAGACAACGTACTGCCCCTTGGTTCCCTCCTGAACTCCAGCAAATCAAGTCTAAATGTAAAAAACTTGAAAGGAGCTGGAGAAGGAACCCTAGTGAACAAGCAAAAAACAGTTATAGCTCAGCACACCGAAGCTACCAGTATGCGGTGCGCAGAGCTAAAGCCAAATACTTCCAAACACGCATTGAGGCTGCCGAGAGCTCCTCACGCGAACTGTTTAAAATATATAAAGAAATATCTTTAGTCTCTAGCTCTAACACCCCCACAAAGGCCACCACGGAGGGATGCAATAGAGTCGCTGACTTTTTTTCTAACAAAGTTAAAGCGATCTATGCCTCCTTCACTCAACAACCAGATATGACACATTGCAAGAAGTAGGCAAAATGATACAGGGGGGTTGGCCAGAAGAGAGAACGATCCACAAGGAACTCAGACCCTTTTGGGAACTCAGAGATGAATTGTCATTGGAAGGGGGCCTAGTGTTGAGACAAGGCAAGGTAGTACCCCCTGAAACCTTAAGATGAAGAAACTTAGAGATTTGCCACAAAGGGCACTTGGGGATAAGCAAAACTAAAGGCAGAGTCAAGCTGTGGTACTGGTGGCCTGGATGTGATCAGGGCCGGACTGGGAACCGAAACCGGCCCTGGCAAAGTGCTCGGCCGGCCTCCCCCTCCCCCTCAGGGGGGGGGGATTAGGGTGCGACCGTGCTCTTTGCCAGGGCCGGTTTTCCGCTGATTTTGTTACAGGGCCGTTTTTGCAGCTATGCTGCTAAAAACGGCCCTGTAGCAAAATCGGCCCCCTGGGGCCCAAAACCGGCCCCCACTTATCCGGCCGACCGTGGGATTGCCCGGTGCCCGTAACGGCCAGTCCGGGCCTGGATGTGATATTGCCATTGAGATAAAGGTGAGAGATTGCATGAAATGTGAGAACTCAGATAAGTCACAGGTACCCTTCAGACCGTGTTACACCCCCTGTCTAGCCAAGAAATGGCCTGGGAGAGAATTGGCATTTATATAGTAGAGCAGGATAAACAGGTGCACATTGTGGTGGTGGTGGATCATTTCTCTAAATGACCCGAGCTGGGCATACTCCACAAAACTGACTCAGGCAGCTTCACCGAATTCCTTCCACAATATTTTCAAAGGGGAGGGTTTACCCAAGTTCATCATAAGCGACAATGGGCTCCAGTTCATGTCTGACAACTTCAAAAGGTATATGGAGAGGAATGGCGTAACACACAAAACCATCTCGGTGTACCACCCTGCCGGTAATGGTGCAGTGGAAGGGTTCAACTGTGTCATCAAGCGCATAGTGCAGCTAGCAAACAATAATGGTTTGGCCTAGAAAAACAAATTGTTCAAAATGGTGTGTGCGCACAGAGTGACTCTAAATGAATGCACAGGCTCGATCCCCTTTGTCTAATTTAAATGTAGAACACCCATGTGCAAAGACAATGTTGGATGGCTGGAAACAGCCAAGAGACCTGAATGGTCCCCGGACATGGTGAAAGAGAACTTGTTACGTTCAAAAGAAAGTAACAAGGAACATCTCGATTCAAAACACAAATGCAAACCAGTGTCTCTGGAGGTAGGTGACATAGTTAGAGTACGAGGTTCATAGAGAAAGGGCAGAGCCGCTACACCCACCCCTTAGAGGTAAAGAAAATATTATGCAATTCAGCCTTGCTGAGCGATGGTAAGGTCTGGCACTTTTCAGCACTCTCTAGGAGTAAGAGAAAGAGTGTGCGGTCACTGCGGTGGGACCAAAGCGATGCAGACGCCTACCCAGTACATGAGGAGGATGGTGTGCATGGAAAAATGAGTATGGGAAATGTGTATGATTATGATTCTGACGGAGACACCCACAGTGGGGTTGACCAGACACAAGGTGTGGATGTGGCACCTGCTGAAGCTTCCCCAGATGAGAGTGTAGCGAACAGTGATGCAGGTGTGAGGGAGGCTCAGAGTCATGCCACAGCAAGTCTGCCCACTGCTTACAACTCGTCTGTGGTAAACAAGACCAACAGTGAAATCAGCACGACCAGGACTGGATGTGCAATAGCCAAACCATTTTAGTTTAAGGATGTCGAGTGTTATTAGCGATTGGTCACTAGGTACAACTGCCTGCATCGTCATCAAATCTAAAAGAAAATGTTTCTTTGTACAACTGTTTGTATTTTGCTAAACCGTGCTGCAGCTGTTTTGGCCCCCACCCTCTTCTTCGCCCTTTAGGAAGGAGATGTGTTGTAATGTAGGCCTCCTTTCCCCCCACCCTCTCCACCCTCTCTCCCACCTCCTGAGCACCCATACCCGGCACGTGCCACTTGTGTTATGACGTATCATGCTGGTGTTCTAGAACGCCAGCTGAAAGCCTGTCAGTTTGGAATTGCCATTGAGGCGTTGACATGCTGTGGTTACTATGTTGGCCGGCTCGTACACATATGGAGGAGGGTGATGGTTAGTGGTTGTGTTGGTACTGTCATTGGCAGCACTGGCAAGGGCAATAATAATAATAATAATAATAGGGGGTCTTGTAAAGCGCTTGGTGACGCACAACGGCGTGTCCCCGCGCTAGGATGCGAGCGCTAGCAGGAGAAGGTACTAAGGTGGGAACCCACTACCGGGCATATAGAAATGTTTTTAGCTTGGCTCTGAAAATGGGCTCTGAGGGTTCCAGGCGCAACGCCACAGGAAGTTTGTTCCAGCTAGATGCAGCCAGATACCTGAAGGATCTGCCGCCCATCCGTGCTTTGGACACCTTAGAGATGGACAGGCGCCCCGAGCCAGAAGATCTGAGAGAACGAGAGGGCTCGTATTGTGTCAGCAGACCCTGCAGGGGAAGAGGTGCCCTGCCGTTGACGATCCGATGACAGGTGCATAATGCTTTAAATTCCACCCTGCTTCTCACCGGAAGCCAGTGCAGGGCCTGAAGCGCGGCTTTAGAAGCTGATCTTCTGGGCAGTCTGAGAACCAACCGGGCTGCAGCATTTTGTAGAACCTGCAGGCGGCTCAGATTCTTCTCAAGAGTCCCCAGGTAGAGCAGGTTGCCATAGTCCGTCTTGGACGTGACTAGTGCATGCACTAGTGTTTGGCGGGCTTTGATAGAATGGGTGGTGCAGGCTGCCGTCACCGCCTAATGAGGGCATTGGCACTTATTTGTTTACACATTAAGCACTTCCTGGCTGCATGGAGAGCCATTAGCTGTGACCCAGAGGCCCTGCCCACCCTGGGAAGAAAATGTGTGAAAAAAACTGCAACTTCTAAACATGCTGTGTGTGATGCTGCAACCGACTCGCCTGAAGATCACAATTGATGGCACATGCATATTCGGGGACCCACAGGCAGCCGCTTCATTCCTCCAGCAGCGTGGCAGAGATGGGTCCTCTACATCACCCAGAGTTGCGAGTGGAGAAGCAGACTTGGCCGTTGCCCACAACGACTAATGCTCGCTGATTCAGGCATTATCAGCACTCAGTACTTGATGCGGGATCAAGAGAAACAAATGAGATGGGATAACTGTATGGACTATCTTCTTAAGCTGTCTATGCTTGCTTAAGTGAGGTTTGTTGGGTGGTTCCTCAACCATGGTTGTACAGGGTAGGGTAGCTTGGCCGTAATACGTCGATTATTCATTTTGCTGCTAACTCCACCTGACAAATCTCCAACTAGACTCGCTACCTGGGCTCGATAGGTTTCATGACATGTGGGCTCTCTGCTTAATGTGACAGAGTGTAACTATTTGATTAGCGAGTCATGATTGACTGTGTCGAAGGCTGGGGAGAGATCCAGTAGTAGAAGCCCTCCGCAAATATGTCCTTTCTGCCTGGTACTTGACTGGTCTAGAACTGCTCATAACCATATTTCAGTGCCCTTCTTCAGCCTAAAGCCTGCTTAATGTTAATCAAGATTATGTTTTTCCTCAAGCACATTGGCAAGCCCGGTGACTAAGAAGTTCTCTACTACTTTTGATGCTAAAAGTCGTAGAGTTATGGGTCTGATTATTTTTTAATTCCTTGCAATCAAACCCAGGTTTATTTTAAAGGGGTTCCACTACTTATTAAAACTGATATGGCAAGTACCTGTCATTAATGAGGTATTTAATGCTTCAAGAAGATTGTTTTGCATTAATGGCAATAAATCTTTTAAAACATTTATAGGAGATGGATCATATGGTGTGCTGGATTGAAGCGTATCTCAGATGTTTTTCAAAGAATAAGCAGTTTAATGGTATCCGTTTCAACAGCTGAAGTGTGTGAAAAATAGGATTGCCTGGTCATCTCTCTAAGATTATGTCATTTTTCAGATTTAGTTTCCAGAACTGCTCATTAATGTTATCTATTTTTGATTAACAAAAACCAGCTAAATTATTACATAACATACAGTTGTTGAGAAGTAGAACCACCTTGATCAAAGAGGGAGGTCAGCATAAGTCACTGACAATTTGAAATAGCTCTTTTGGAGAATTCAATGTCTTGTATAATGTCCATTGGATTAGCACTTGGGACCACAAGTTGTTGGGAGACCTATTTGTTGATGTTCGATTCAGGGACCTAGAAGGTTTTTGAGGAGAGGGGAGCACTGTTGCCGGCAGGTCCAGATGAGCCCATACACTATCAGGCGCCAACACTGGTTTATGGAACATGAAAGACTAAGGGCCTCATTACAATGTCGGGCAGAAAGCCTCTGCCCGACACCGACTCGGTACCGACCGACTTGCAGTTGGCGGTTCCGACCACCGGATTACAATGCGACCGAACACTGTTGGGTCGGAGTCCCATTGTTCTCTATGGGAGCTCATGTTCTGCCCGACAACCAGCCGTAAACCAGGCTCCCATGTGAAAATTGGGTGTGTGCGGAAAACCCTCCACCCTATAGCAGGCACCCCGCATGCCTGCTACACAGTACAGGGTTTGAACAGGGGGTTCCTTAGTACCCCCTCGGCCATCAACCGTAGGTCACGGGGGCCAAAGTGCCTGCCAGGGGCCTGAAAAGACACTTTACAACAGCCTCTCCTTGTCGAACAGGCCAATGCGGAAAGGCTGTTGAAAACAGACATAATAATCCGAGGGCGAAAACACTGTCCATAGGGGTGTACGATTCAGTTCCGAACAACACGAATACTCGCGAGTCGCTTGGAACCGATTCGAAATGACCATGCGGTTTACATTCCGACCGCGAACATTGTAATCAGGAGGTCGGAATGGAAACAGACCGAGTTGGTCAGAAGGGCTCCGACGTGGTCGAGAAGATTCCGACTGTCGGGAGGAGGCTTTCCACCCGACATTGTAATCGGCCCCCAAATGTTTACTATCTGGACTCTACAGGCTGTGGGATTGGGGACAGCAGTGGGCCCTCAAAGAGCTAGACCTGCATGTTAGAGGGATGTGAGACCGAGGATATCAGATGAACAAATGGGTTACTTTTATGCACAAATTCACTCAATCTCTTTAAATAGCAGGCATAGACCACTTAACTTCAGAGTTAACCATAAATCCCATTGCACACCAGCTTGACTACTTCCATGTGGACTACTTGAGATGGTCTAGAATGTTCTTGAGGTGGAGCTGATTTCATCCACTTAGCTTGGTGGTGAGCTAGAATTCAGGCTGTCAGCTATGTTCACCGAATTTGGAAAGATGATACAATGCAGATTCAAACCATCTCCATTATTTACACTGCTAGGGTTTGTAAAGGAGATCCTGACCCCGATGAGACACATTTTATAGAGGTTGATCTCTTATTGACCAAACAGTTGCAAGCACTGGTGCAGCGGTCTACTCCAAAAAGTGGGGGACTGGATCGAAGACCTGGTATCCTGTAATGTCTCATCAGATACCTGTGCACACCTCCACACCGAGAGAGACATTTGGTCAGCACTTAGGCCAAAATTAAGAGCACAAACATTTGATAAGTGAATACATGGTTATTACAACCAACTGGTTATTGTTTGCCACAGTAATAAAGTACAATAGCACTGGTAGTGTATAAAAATCTGACGTCTTTGCAGTGCAAAATGTGTATGTTATCCTCTTCTAACAAGTGTGAACATCCGCATATGATTGGGTTTCGACAGAACTAAATTTTAATGATAAATAAATCTTTTTAGAAAGTTGTATGCATGGCAGTTTTCTAGTAGAACCAATTGACATGTAAAGGTATTTGTGATTCTGGCTTCATTGAACAATGTAACATGGGACGGTGTTACAGCTTTACTCCTCATTCTCTTAGACAATATACATGTGTTCATTAATAAAATACAGATTAGGGTGAATGAAGGTGTCTAGACCAGCAGTCCTAATCTAAGCAAAGATCACTGCGGCACAAATCTCTGTCTGAAGAACTTGGACTATCAAATTGGGGATTGGCTGGAAGTAGAAAAAAATCAATAATGACAAAAGAGACTGAGAAGGCTCGACCACCAGTTCTGGTTTTCCGTATGCGTGAGATGTGTGCAAGAAGGAGCCAGAACGAGGGGACTTGTCGAGAAAGCTTGTGAAAGTAGATGTGATTTTCTAGGTATTCTGGGCCAGTGTTATGTAGTGCCTTGAAAGTGTAGATGACGGGTTTGAATTGTGCTTGTTTGTATATGGGAGTCAGTCAAGCTACTTCTAGTGTGGGGTGATGTATGGAAGATTGAGAGGAATTCTGGCAATCAAGTCCTGAATGCAGCCTTCATGTGAGTTCTTTATTGATCCCAGCAGAGATGGTGTTCCCGTACTCCAGTTTACTTGTGACAACAACGTATGTGATGGTTTTCTGTTTGCTTTTTGGCAGCCATTCTAAGGCCATCCTAATGCCCAATGAGATGTTCCTCCTATAGCACAAGACAATTATTTAAGTAATTAATTACTGGATAAGGAGAAGGTGGACAATCAAGTTTTAAGTCTGGAAATTCTAGAGAGGACAGAAGACCTCTTTTTTCCGGAGTTTTATATAGTGCAAACTTGACCCAAAGGTATCAAGTATCGGAGTGCTTTACATGAGCACCAGTTGCATTACACAAGGACACATTCATTTTTGTTAGGCATGGGTAGAGTAAGTGATTTGCCCAGAATCACAGGATGTTGAGTGTCATTGACGAGACTCAAACACGGTTCCCCAGATTTGAGGTCAACCTGTTACACCACATCCTCTCCTCTCCTCTTTTTTTTGATCATGCTGGACTACTTTTCAAGATGATCAATATAAGGGCTACATTTCCTCTCCTATCCAAATGAAACCCAGATTTTTCAGCTGGTCGCTGCGCCAACAGGCAGATTTGAGAATGACTGCCAGCAACTGGGCTAGAGGTAAACCTAGAGCTTGAAACTGAATATGGTGGTCATGATGTAAATAATAATGTTTCTAGATCCAAAGTACAATTGCTTGTTTCTTTGGATGTTCCATCATCATCTACAGATCTTGTGAACTAATCTACCCTTAATCTAGGATGAGAACATAAGTTTTTCACTGCAATTTGGGGCTGTATTCAAGAGGTGCTGATTTAAGCTGTGCCAGCGTTGTAGGGTATTACGATTCCTATCCAGTCATTTCCACAAAGTAGAACCACCCTGTCTAATGAACATTCATTGGCCAGAACGGAATGGGCAGCTCACTACTATTAGACACTATTAGACACAAGCACCCATGGATAGTAGTTTGGCTGCTGCAGCTGACAACCATCCCTGTGATTGCAAAAATCTTTTTTGAAGAAGCCTGATTCCCTTAAAGATAACGGGACTACGTACTTTTATTAAGAAAAACATTTTTTTAAACTTTCAGTGAGACTAGGCTCCCCCTAAACCTTCTGGTCCAAAAGGAAACCCCTTCCCTTTTACAAATAAATTACCACTTTATGTTGGGTGACAATAACTTATCAATGGTTTACAACCAGGGTTCCAGTCACACAGCATGCACATGGTACCAAGTTGTTATTTTGAAAGGGCACCCACAATACGCCACTTCCAAATAGAGATCCATAAACCATTTCTAAACCCAATGTAGGCACCAGTAAAACTTTACCATGTTCTAAAAGGTTGTAAAATGGGTTTAGTACGTAGGGAAAACATTTGTGTGATTGTAAACCCATTCATACAGCGAATCATATGGGTGGCAATTGCTAAACGCTTTCAACTGAAAAGGTGTTGTAACCCTGTTGCACATATATTAGCAGAGATTTGTAAAGTACCAACCTATTTGTTGATAGAGCTCACTAGACTTAAACTAAGCTGAGAACTCTCATGCATCATAGAGTGGGATGCTGAAATGTGCAAAATACCGCTGTCAGCGTTCCAAATTCAATTCATTTAATGCTCTGCATTGCATTACCTTTTTTGAACTCATACAAGGCAGATCACATTCATGGGTTGAACTTTCCCACTCCAGTGACTTGTGGCAGTGTCAGAAAAAGTCATAAATGTCATTATTTCTGACTGTGACTTGCATCTGAAAAAGTTGTAATTTATTCATGCATGTATTAGGCATTTTGGCGTCCCACCTTGTGACTAAAAAGGTAGGCCGCTGTCGGTCATGAGCCCGCTCGCCACTCGCTCCCGAACACACTCACGCCCACTCACTGTGTTGATTTGGGTGGAAAGACCACGAGCGGTCTCCTCCCATTTATTTATAGCATTGCGCCATGCCTGGCCCATGGATGAGGTGGGATACATTCGGGGTGCCTGAGAACGAAACAGCAGGACTGCTAACCTGCTACACACATGATTCACAAAGTGTGTGGCTTGCCTAAGGTACTGCTGAAATGCATTGCATCTCATATTTAATAAAAGGTGGGAATCTATGCAGGCTCACACTTATGGGCCTATTCACAAAGACCCTGATTCACAAACTGCATTTTGTAGCACGCTTAGTAGTACTTCAACAAGCTTTTCACTAACCTATTTGTGGAGACCTCCAGTTCCGCCAATCCTATCTTTTCTGTGCGCAGATATCCGAGCACATAAGCCTACATTTAAGTAGTAAATGTGTGAGAAATCTGAGGAGTGGTTGAAAATGGGGAATATTTATGCCTGAATGGATGAGTTTTAGGGAAGGGTAAGGAAGGGTTTAGGTAGGGATATGCAAATATAAGCACCCTGCCAATAAATACGGAGCCTATTGCAATTCGTAAACACCTCTAAATTTACTTCAGCCACTTCTAAAATGGCAATATTCGTGGAATAGTCATATTCACTTAGTACAAACAGAAAGTTCTGTGCCTTCTTTTCGCTTCTACTATTGGGGAGTTGTACGTTTCAGGCTGATTCACGAAGGCATGTAAGAGAAGGTAAAAAAGTGATCCTTCAGGACTTCTTTTTGTGCTCTTTAATGTTTTTGTGATATGGCCCCAATGCCTTTTGGAGATTTTTAAGTTGACCTAATTCACAAAAAACAGAGCCATATTACTTACTTGGCCATGGCATATGGCTGTGTTAGTCGGCCCTGTACCAACCTGAGTGGACTATCCACATTGTGGAAAGTCTGTAGTTTTAAGGCTAGGGTTACTTTGACATTTTTCAGTTAGGTTGTTTTCTTTTTTCCAAATAGAAAACACACATTTCAAACGTAAGATTTCTCCTATGTCTCTTGCAAATGAGGTGGTGTGGAGTGCATGCCCCCCACACTCTTCCTACGAATGGTTTAAAGGGAAGATACCTGTGAGTAAGTCTTTGCAAATGTTTCTGAATACACTGTGGGTGCTGCTCACCTGATTTGCACTGCTCCTTCCGGTGGCCTCACCAGACACCACCCGCTTTCCCACCCCTGGGTGTCCCTTGCAATTGTGCTGTGTTCTCTTTTAGAAAACTCCCCAAAGGACAGGCAAAGCCATCATTAAAGGGTCACAAGGCTCATGGACTCCAAGGCATGCAAGGGTTTATTGTTTAGCAAATAGAGGGACAGTTTCACCAATATTTTGCAGTGTAACAAAGGAGGCCAAGAGATCAAATAGGAAGGGTAGTTTGAAGTGACAAGCAAATCGAAGATGATTAGAGACAATAAGAAAAACTGTTTTAGTTGAGGGTACATAGGCAAAGCCAGACTGAACTGCGAGAAGCGCTGAGTTAGAGCCAAGTATTGCAAAAGGTTATTGGTTCACTGTGCTTTCAGGACATTTGGAAAGAATGGGGAGTAGAGACATAGGACAGAAATAGTCTAGCACTGAGGGGGCCATTACGATGGCGGATGGACTGAAGTCCGTCCACCATCGTCCCGGGGATTGGGAATGGCCGCCTATAAGGCGGCAGTCCCACAATTGGAATTACAATCCAGCCGCCACCACAGCAGCCGAATATAGCATGTTTAACATTGCGGTGGGTGCTGCTGGCTGCAGCACCCGCCGCAATGTTAAAAATGCACTGTTTGCATTTTTCCCTGCACTACGTGGCAGGCACCATGTGTGCCGCCCATGAGTGTCCCCCAAGTGCACAAACAATCAGCCCCTGAACAAGGGGGCCCCGCAATGGGCCCCCAAAGTCAACCCGCGCCAATCTTTCCATGGCGGGCGAACAGCCATGGAAAGGCTGGCGGGATGCAGCATCCTAATGTGGCGGACTGTACCTGCTAGGAACCGCCACCATTCTAGGGATGAAGGTGGGTCCGACAGGCAATTGTAACGATTTCATCTGTTGGACCCGTGGTGGACGGGCTTTCTGCCCGCCAGTACAGTGCCCGCCATCCTTATCTGGCTGGCATTGGAATAGCCTTACGATGGCAGTGAACCCGCCACCGGCAGTCTGCTGGTGGTGGGTTCACCGCCATCGTAATCAGGCCGTAAGTGAACCGAGGTTGATATTTTGAGAATAGCTCAAATGAGACCATGTTTGAGAGACCAAGGAAAGGAACCAAAGCTAAGAGCAAGAATAAAAAGTTCTGTAAGAAGAGGAAGGATAGATTGATACAGCTCAGGGTTAACAGAATGGTAGAAAGTCACAAGCAGCCTCACAAGTGTTGGTCAGTAGAATGAAAAATAGTTTGGAGGCTCAAGTAGGAGTGAAACTTGGAAGAGAGAGAAGCTTTGTGGTGGTGCTGAAATAGACAGATTGTCAGAATATTGTTAGGTGAGAAGTTAGAGACTACGCAATTGATTTGGAACTTTAAAAAGTTTGAAAATTCAGAAGAAGAAAGAGAGGACCAAGATGGGGGCAAATGCAAGTAGATAGTTGAAAAAACAAAACATGTGCCAGGTATCAAAGGACACATAATGGACTTCCAATATTTGAGGAGGGGTATATGAACAGTTCTTCAAGGTGCTAGGTATGTCCTCCGTATTACCAGTTGCCCACTGTGCAATAGTTAACCAAAATGTCTAGGTTCAGGATACCTCCGGGGAACCATCCATTGAATGATGACATGGTCAGATCAAACGCAAGGGCCGGTCTGAGCATCACAGACATTAAGTCAGAGGTCCAAAACTGATCCAAGCTGTGAACATTGACATGAGTGCGGGAGCCAGTACGTGTAGTATAAGATTAAGGGATGATATCAGTTTATGCAAGTTGCAGCCTTAGTATCCTCTTTAATATTACTCATGTAAGGTGTGACCTTACAGGAAACTCATGGTGACAGTGCGCTAAATAAATGTCTCTTAACATTAACATTAACATTAACACACATAAATGGGAAGCAACATGTGGAAGTAGTATTTCCGAGGGCTCTACCAGCACCACCATTTTATTTTATAATTGTTGAAAGGCCACATTATTTCTGCGCTGTGATGCGGTATTACAGCAATTCTAATTAGGTAATAGCGTTTTACATGTATAATTACATAACACTCTATTATGGGAGTCATTTAGGGGTCGCAGCTACGATTCCTGGCTTGCACCTTGCTACCCCTGCCACTGCTTTTGCGACCCCTTGCCTCAGAGATGGCAACATCAGTGCCTGAAACACAGGTGCAGCTCTTCCTAATGAACATTGGTTGGAACTCCACTAGCCTGGTTTTTGTCCATTTTTTTATTATACAAACAGTGAATAATATTCACTATTAGTGTAATAAAAAGTGTAGTACATTAGCTGGAATATAATCCTACCTGGAAGCTAAGGTAAGTAAAAAATGCTGTTAACTGTATGTTGTATGCATGCTTGCAGGTGAGAGTGGTCAATTGGCATGTAATGTCACTTCCGCTACCCCTGGCATTTTGGTGAATTGCCGTCCATCCACTCTAAATCAGCTGTATGTGATATCTGATTACTGCACATTATCACATTTGTAGCTGCTCTAAATGATGTGCAGCAGAGGATAGTATTTAGTGATATTTATAGCAATGACAAAAGACTGCAGGACCAAATTGGCAGTTTTTCATTATCTCAAAATGTCATGTTTTCTCTTGTGGTCCCACGCGAACAACCTGCATCCTCTGGTCTTCATTCGCTTCTTATTTGGTTACAGATTTCAAAGAAAGGGCTCGTAGCAAAACAAGTTATTTGTTGGAGACCACTTCAAAGAAAGACCATCTGATGATCCTGAGCAGAGAAAGTTTCTCTGTTTGCTTGGCTCAGATCTGGTGGTTTGTTTCACAAGCTGTCTGAAATTATATCATGCCAAAGCCTCTCGCTAATAAGGTGATTGCTGAGTGATAGTTGTATTTTTATGCAAGTTCACGGTTCAATTAACTTTAAAAATGCTTTATACCCTTACTAGAACAGTTTGTGGGGAGGAAAGTATTTTTCACCATGGTGATAAGGAAAGTGCATTACAGTGTAATTCTGTAAATTCACTCTTCTCTCGCTGAAGAGAATTAGCTCGACTTTTGATGTGCAAACAATGGGAACAAATTGTCGTGGCAAGCACACAAAAAACTTAAAGGAAGAGAGGAGCAGTAGACAAAATGTACCTTTTATCATGTATTTTGTCGCTACGGTTGCATGTCACAATATCGAGTGACGAAAAATTGTTCTGCAACAATACCATGATAGTGTGAAGGTATGTATACACATGTATATACATCACTGACACCGTCTCCGTTCCAACTCGAACAGACATATATATATATACACTGAAAAAAACAAAGGTTACATTGAGGTTATAGTTAAGAAGTAGAATTAGAACACCCTTAGAAATTCACTGAAAAATACAAAGGTTACAGGGACGTAATAGTTAGAAAGTAGAATGAAAAACCTTAAAAATTCACTGAAAAAAAGGTTTCAGTGACATTATAGTTAGGCTCAGATTTCACTCATACAAAACGATAGACATTCAGCCGTTAAAGTTACCTGAGCTGACTATAACTTATGCCCCAGCAATGCACTGCTTATGACCTCACATAACTGTAAAGAAAATGTAAATTGATACTTGTATAGCGCACTACTCACCCGCAAGGGTCTCAAGGCACTTGTACGAATACCGCTGTGGATCCCATCCTGGCTTTCCCTGTGAGGCGTCCACTCCTGGGCACCCCCAAGGTGGAGGCCAGGCATCCTTAGCATTGTGGGGGCCGTTTGGAGATTAAGCAAGCTATTGCCCAGAGTTGCAGCGTGGGACTCCATGATTGGAATAGGCACCGAGGCGAGAATTATCAGGTCTGTGGAATTTTGAGCCCAGGACCCACCGAGGCGGGGAATTGAACCCTGGTCCTGGGCTAGACCTCTGCATCAGGGTCTGCTGCTCTAACCATTGAGCCACACTACATCACTCATAACATGGTCAGTGACATTACTGATAAAATCACTGATAACATCTGAATGGCATCATCCACAGAACCACTCACACAGCCACTCATACCCCATACAACGTCTCATACGCCCACTCCCATACAGCCCACTCATACGGATGGCAGTCCCCAGGGCCATCTACGGCTCCATGGGGGCTGCATGCCCCCCCCTCCTTTCTTGAAGTAGGGCCTGTTCCGGGGAGGTTGCAGCCCCGGGCCAAGAACGACCGAGGAGGGTTCTGCATGGCCCCCCTCCCATTATATAAATAGAATTTGGCCCAGGGAAGGTGGTGTTTCCTGGGGCCCGGGGGAGGGGGTACCCAGGGCATGGGGTCTGCGAAGCCTCCCCCCATTTATTTTGTATTAGCACCAGGTAGGTGGCGGTCCCAGAGCTAATTTCAGCAATAGTCCTGGGGAGATACTATTTCTTATTAAGAACCTCCAGGTGGTGGGGATCCCCGGGGCACAAGGAGGGGGGCCCATTCACCCCCCCCCCTTATTTAATTTATGCCAGCATGCTCCCATGACCTGGCCCACCCATGGGGTCAACAATAGAGAAGGCAGGAGCCCGTGCTTCTTTTTGTTGTTTTTTTGGCAGGAGCTGAGGCTCCAGTTCGGCTCTTTCTGAATTTTTTTTTAATTTAAAAAAAAAAAAAAGGTTTTTTGCCCTGCAGGGTATTCCTACCCTGTCCCCTTCTCTTTTACAAAAAAGTTTTTGTGGGGCTTGGTGCAACCATTAATTTGATTGATTTCAAATCTCCAATTAATTTTTCATACTGTAAGGAAAAGTGTTTCTTTCAATCCACCATAAACAAAAATGAGTACATTTACCAACGAAATGAATGAACTGAATGAAATGAAATGAAATGAAAATAAATTTATTGAGCGCGATTGCTGCCCAAGGGCGTCCAAGCGCTGAGCTGAGCTGAGGCGGAAATGACCAGGAACAGAAGTTTTAAGACCCGAAGGATTTAGCAAACATATACCATAATAACCATTAACTGTGATAACTACCCCAAACAAACCATTGTATGAAAACATTCTAAGTGATACATGACTATGTGTAGGTGTAGCTGGGAGCTGGTACTTGTGTATTGATCCCAGACAGAGAGACAAAGGGGAATAGGTGTTGGCAGCAAGGGCCATCTCTGACTTTAGGAGGTGGGGGTTGTCACCAACCACACTTGAACATCACAAAGGATCTGCCTGAGCACACTCACAAAGGATTTGACACTAATCTTTTGAAACCCCAGAATGGCTGGCGCCAGAGCAAATAGGCAAGAAATTCCAAGCACCTCTGGGGTTGGAAACCTCCAGGACCTTCTCCTACATCAAAGTGGCCACCAGGTTTAAATATTGGACCCTCCAACCCAACTCTTCAGTACACCTCTGGGTCTGTGGAAGACTTAGAAGGACTGCTGTGCTGCTCTGCAAGGACCGGTACTCTACTTAACTGCTGCCTAAGTAAGAAGGACTGGACATGCACCTTGAACTCAGGACCACCAGAGTGTCTCCAAGGGCTAGTTGGTTCGCCTCCCGATCGGAGCCACAGGGACAGAAAAGGCTCCAACCACCTTGAATACTCTACTTGGATTCTGCCTGTTGTGAGTCTTGGCCCAAGTGATGCCATCCCAGACCTGGACCCTTGGAAGTGGACTTAAAGGTGCTCTGTCAGCCCAGCTAGTGTCCTGTGTGCAGAACCAGCATAGCAATGTGCCTTCCCTTGCAGCTTCACTTTGAAACTGCTGCAACGTGATGCATCCTCAACACCAGCCCTCACATCGCAGCCCACAGTCTCCTTGGAACTGCAGCTGATTGACACATCCTTGATGAGGGATCTCGCAACACTCCACAAATCCGGATTTAAGGTACTTTGCGCTGCGGGCCTAACTTGGTCACTGTAACTAGCCTGCACTCCATCGTTTTTGGACTGAACCTGTGACTTGGCCCTGGTCCGGCATGCCCAGATACCAACAGTTGGTGCTCTGTAATTTTAGTCACTATTTTCACTTAAAACTGCATATCTCCGGTTCTACTGATTGGAGTTTTGTCATTTTGGTCTCAAATATTTTATTACATTTGACTATACTTTTTTAGATTGGTGTGAGATTTGACTTGTGTTGTGTTTTCACTTTATTACAGTTTGAGGTGCTGCTTAAATATGTTCCACCTTGCCTCTAAGTTAAACATGGCTGCATATATGTGCCAAGCTACCATAAGGTTGAGGACAGGTTAAGTTGGGGTTTGCTTGTGTTTCACTCTGACAGATATGTGGTTGTTGCTTGAGTAGGGGTTTATACCCTTAAAGCAGTAATCCTATTTACTACACACACCCACACTTTCCTTAGATCTCTGGCACTCCATTGTACAAACAGTTGTTATGTCTTGCATTGACTGTGGCAATGCCCTTTACTTTCATTGCATCAACTTCAACTCGTTCAACATTTGGCTGCGAGACTGTTACTCAGCCTTCTGCCACATTCCTCTGTATCTTCCCACCTCAGATACTTGCACCTGTTACCGGATGCTCAATGTTTATGATTCAAAACCCATTTCATTGTTCACTGGGCCTTTCACAAGTCTAGGATTACATGTTACTCTCCTAGATGATTTCTTTGCTCTAGAAAGGCTCTTTTGCTTAGCATGCCAAATCTATCTGGTCAGATTTGGAGGTAGAGGGGGCGTGGCTTGCGCGCCAGCTGAGGAGGACGGCTTCTCCGTGAGCTCCGTGTCGGACATTCCCGCGGATGCCGTGAGAGCGCATTTCCTGGCTGCCTGAACGGCTGAAAAGTTTCCTGGGTCGGCGGAATCCTTCGTGACCCTAATGTTGCTGCTGAAGGAGGAATTCGTCATCTCTGGAGTCTTTTTGGACTTGCGGTAATTTTCCTGTATATATGACTCGGGCGGACGCCATTTTGAGTGCTGAGCCCGTGTCGTGATTCTCTTTACCGCTCGACTCCCCAATTCTCTATCTAGCAAATAAACTGTCACGCTGCTATATCTCCTGTCATTGTGCCATTTTCGGACTAGTGCCTTGCCATTTTCTGCTCTTTTTCCGTTTTTTGTGACTGAAGATGTATGCTGTGACAGGAACAGGTGCTGCCATCTTAAGTATGCCATTTTACACATGACTCTTTCTACTTTTTTGGCTTCATGTACCACAGTTATTGACACTTGCTGTTGTGATTTTTATGCTCACTAACCCACTTGTGCTGCTCCTTATTCATGCATCCTATGACATAGGATACTCTCTCATTCAGCTCATAATGCGACTTTACATGGATGTGTTACTTCGCAGTTCAGTGCCATCTGGACATGTGGGCTACTTATTGGGCTATATTTCGCTCTTTTTTCAGCCTCAACTAGCCTACATGTTTGCTATAGTCGCTATTATTCATTTTTTGATATCTACTGAATAAGACTCTGGTGCAACTCTTCTCAAGTTCTATTTTTTGCAGTGTCTTGTGTTGCTCTACTTTTTCCTGCGCCTTTTGGATCCTACTCACGCTATTTACAATGGCCAACGATTCCAAACTATCTCAAACAGGTACCAAACCAAAACGACTTAAGAATGATCCGCCCTCCCCCATTAAGTCGTCCTCAAATCCGGTTCTGGACTCCATCCTCGAGGAGGTGCGTGGTCTTCAACCATTTATGATTGCTACTAATGACAGACTTAAACAAATTGAAGACCGTTGGGTTCTTATGGAAGGCAAAGTTTTAAGTTTGGAGCAAAGGGTTAGTGACATTCAGGACGTCTCAACAAAAATCCCACTATTAGAGCAAGAAATCCACAAACTCAAATTGCACACAGAGGATTTGGAAAATCGTAATCGCCGAAACAACCTACGCGTTTATGGTATTCCGGAAAATTTGGAAGGTCCGAACATGGTGTCTTTTATGCAAAATTTTTTACGTGAACTTTTGGATCTCCAATCAACGTCTCACCCACTTAACATTCAAAGGGCTCATCGCCTCGGCCGTGTTAACTCTGCTTCTAATAAACCTCGTGGAATTATTATGCTCTTTTTGGAATTCACGGAGTTCATGGCTGTTCTGAAAGCTGCCAGACTCAAACGACGTCTCCAGTGGTCTGGTCACAACATCTTTATCTCACAAGACCTCTCGTCTGCAACGAATGCCTGAAGAAAAGAATTCTTGAATCTACGACCTCTTATGCGACAACTCAACATTCAATATGGCATCCTTCATCCTTGCTTTTGCAAGATCACTCATAATGGTCGAACCAGATCATTTGATGATCCCCAAAAACTTAATGCCTATCTACAATCTTTTTCTCCCTCCACGATGGACGCTGCTTCCTAATATGGCTTACTACTCCTACTCAACATTGTCTTACCTATACCTCTTTTCCTTTTAACTGTGGTTCTTCCCTCTCTTTTCTGCCATTCCTTGATTCTTAACTCTATTTATTCAACGCTTGTTATTCATCTGCTACTTCTTTTGCTCTTACATTCTTTTTCTATGTCTTTATATTTGTCCATCTTCCGGTGGCTCGTGGGGGTATGTCCCCCATCTGGTGTATCCTTGCCCCTGATGTCTTGGTTGTTTTCTGTTTCTCTGATCAGGCTTCTGTGCCTTGATCCGTTTCCTCTTCTCTTTCTTTCATCTGTTCTCTTTTCTTTCTCCCCTCTTTTTTCTGTTTTTTCGTTTCCTCCTTCTGTTTTTCTTTTTCTCATCTATTTTGCTATATATTTTTCTTTCCCTTTGCAGTCTCTTCCGCATTTACTCGTTTCTGTGATGTACTTTGTTCTCTTGACCAGATTTTTTACTTGTGCTATATGTAATTTGAGAACTATCTTTACGCGTATTTTTTGTCTTTGCAGTTTCCTTTCATGTAGTGATTCCCTTGCCATGTGTCCTCTTCACGTGTCGTCCATCGTCCCTTACCTCAATGCTGTGTAATTTTGTCTCATGGAATGTGCGTGGTCTTGGTCACCCTGTCAAACGTCAAAAGGTATTGTCTCATTTATCCAAACTTAACTCTCAAGTTGTTTTTCTCCAAGAAACGCATTGTTCTGATGTTGAATCACTCAAGTTAAAAAGACAGTGGGTTGGTCAAGTTGTTTTTTCTCCTGCTCTTCATAAAAAGGGAGGGGTTGCTATTTTATTTCACAAGGCATTGAATGTACAAATTATCTCCTCTCAACATGATGATGAAGGACGTTGGGCAATGGTTAAGGTTGTTATCCATGATAAGACTCTGGTGCTTCTAAATATTTATGGCCCGGTACGTCCTGACCCTAAGTTTTGGATTGCCATCAAAACCCTGATCTCTTCCCTTGATTGCCCCAATTTTATTGTTGCAGGTGATTTAAACCAATGGTTAGATCCTTTCTCTGACAGATTATTCTCCAGTAAATTTCAACCCGACAAATCGCATAAGAGTTTCCAATCCGCCATTGCCTCACGTCCTTTGTATGACTCTTGGAAATTGTGTAATCCTGATGTTTTGGAATATACCTTCTTCTCTAATGTTCATCACACCCGATCCAGGATTGATTATATTATGGTTAGCAAACCCCTACTCCCCTCCATTCAGAAATCTGAAATAGGTTCCATATTCATTTCTGACCATGCCCCTGTTTACACCACACTTGATCTCTCACTTACTTCCTCTAAATTTAATCGTTGGAAGTTTAACACTTTTCTTTTATCAGATTCAGTTTTCATGAAGGAGAGTGTGCAATTTTTCAATTATTTTTTTTCTTTTAATAATCCCTCTGATACCTCTATTCCTAATAATTGGGATGCATTTAAAGCTGCGTTCCGTGCCTTTACCATATCCTATGTTGCTAAGAAAAAGAAACTTAATCGGAAACAATATGATGACAAACTTCGAAAAATTAAAGACCTTGAACATACGTATTTCTCTTCTAAATCCTCCTCTTCCCTTCATGATTTAATTTTGGCCAAAACAGAACTCAATAAAATTATTACTAATGAGGCATGTAATACTCTACTTAAAATTAAATCCAAATTTCATGGTGGCCAGAATAAAGCGGGGAAAATGCTGGCTAACTACCTAAAAATTAAAACTGAACGCAAGAATGTAGGTCCAATTTTTAATGATTCTCTCAATAAATTGGTTTCGGCAGATGAGGATATCGCTGAAGTTTTCCATTCCTACTATCAATCCTTGTACACTGATGACACACACCCCTCTGATGTACTCTTATCGTCCTTTTTTGACAGCCTTCCGGCTCCCCCCTCATTACCGGATGATTTTGCTCTCCTGGAAAACGAAATTACTCTCCAAGAAGTTACTCGAGCCATTAATTCACTCAAAAGATCAAAGGCTCCTGGTCCGGATGGCTTGCCTGTCGAATTTTATTCCTCATTTCATAATATTTTTGCTCCTAAACTCCTACAACTCTTCAATTCCTTTTATTTCTACTGCAAAGGCCTCTGGGTCATTTTTAGATGCACTAATTATCATAATCCCGAAACCTGATAAAGACCATACCCAGTGTAAAAATTATCGTCCTATATCCTTAATCAATTACGACTGCAAAATTTTTGCTAAAATTCTTGCTGCACGTCTTGATTCCCTTATCCCCCGTCTTATCAACACGAATCAAGTGGGCTTTGTGAAGGGCAGACTCGCTGCGGACAATGCTCGTTTGTTCTCTAATGTCATTACCCACAGCAAGCATCTTAAAGTCCCTTTAGCAGCGCTCTCCTTAGATGCTGAAAAAGCTTTTGATCGAATCAATTGGCAGTTCTTATTTCGTACCCTACAATGGTTTGGCTTTGGTCCCTACTTTATTTCAATGGTCAAACATCTCTATTCCTCTCCTCATGCCAGTATATTTGTTAACAACCAATTTTCCAAGTTTTTCCCCTTATCCAGAGGCACTCGTCAAGGGTGTCCCCTTTCTCCCTTATTATTTATCCTCTGTCTAGAACCCTTCTTAGAAAGAATTCATTCCAATCCCGACATTACTGGTTTTAAAATGTCTTCCACTGAAATCAAACTGTCTGCATATGCGGATGATGTGTTGGTATATATGTCCAATCCTGAATCCTCCCTTCCCCCCTTTTTGGATGAGGTCCAGTTATATCCCTCTGTATCGGGATATAAATTGAATCTATCAAAAACTGAAGTCCTCCCACTTAATTCTCTTTGCTATCAATTCATGTTCAATAATACTGATTTTGCATGGTGTCCCTCTAAAATTAAGTATCTTGGTATTTGGTTTGCCCCCTCCTTGAGAGATACCCTTAAACTTACCTTTGATTCTCTCATAAAGAAAATCAACTCCCTTCTTCAAATTTGGTCCCCATTATTTTTATCCTGGTGGGGTAGGTTAGATACGATTAAAATGATGATTACCCCCCATGTTCTTTATATTGTTTCTATGCTTCCATTTAAAATTCCCATTTCATATTTCTCCCTTATAAATGCTATATGCTCTAAATTTTTATGGAATGACAAGCATCCTAGAATAGCTATGCATAAGCTGATCCGCCCTAAGTCTGAGGGAGGTGTCCGCTTTCCCAACTTTAAAACCTATCACTCCGCCTTCCTGATTAAACAATCCTTTTCTTTGGCCTATGATTTTAATGATACTCCTATACCTACATGGGTTCTTTTAGAACGTTCTCTGCTGAAAGATTTTCCCTTCCAACATATTGTTTTTATGTCCAAATGTTCTTTTTTTATCAAATTCCCTATTTTACAATATTCCCAAACAGTATTACATAATGTCTTCTCCTCCAACTTGTCCCCTCTACAATGTTTCTTATTATCTGTTGTATGGTATAACAAGTTTCTTAGATATAAAGGCAAGACATTTTACTTTAAGCACTGGAAAGAAAAGAATATTTTATTTGTTCATCAATTTTTTGATAATGTTTCTCTCATTTCGTTTCCGGAATTGCAACTACGATTTAACTTACCTATGTCTTATATTACTGAATATGTTATTATTACGTCTGCTATTCAATCACACCTAACTTACCTCTCAATGCCTGACGTTTTACCCTCTCTTGTTCCTACCTCTTCACTATATCCCTTATTTTCACATCAACAACCTAAGGCTGCCCTTGTTTATACTTCATTAATGTCCTTGGATACTGACCGTCCTAAATCAATTGTTGAGACTGCATGGGAAAATGATCTTGATACTACTTTCCCTATCTCACTGTGGGATCGTATATGGTCCAAACTGTTTAAAGTATCTCCTGCTGCTCGCATTACTCAATCCCTACTTTTCCTATACCATAGGGTTCTTCTCACCCCTGTAAGTATTCATAAGTTTTCCCCTACATCTTCCTTACTATGCTGGTCTTGTTCTACAGAACCTGGGTCACTTAAACACCAGGGGCCTCATTTATGAGGCCCTGCGTCAGTTTTGCGCTGCGGATGCGTCACTTTTTGTGACGCATCTGCGGCGTAAAACATGCGCCATGTTGCGCCATATTTAAAAAGTGACGCATCTAGGTAGATGCGTCACTTTTTAAACCCCTGCGCCAGATTATACCTGCGTCAGGTATAATGTATGCAGAGGGGGCGTTCCCCCGCAAAAAGCCTCGTAATAGTGACGCAGTGAAATCTATGAGATTTCACTGCGTCACTTTTAGGATGCTGTTGCGTCAAAATCTTGCGCCTGCCTCACAGCAGGCGTAAGACTGGCGCAAGCCCTTTCACATGGGGCTTTCCCCATGTGAAAGGACGCATTGCTGGAGATGCGTCACTTTTGTGACACACTCCAGCAATGCGTCACTTTTGCGCTTACAGATGCGTCAGAAATACTGACGTATCTGTAAGTCCTTGCGACATGATGCGTCATACATTAAATATGACGCATCATTGGTGTCGCAAGGAGTGCGCAGTGAAAAGTGACGCATCGCTGTTTTCACGCAGCGATGCGTCACTTTTCATAAATGAGGCCCCTGTTGTATGACTGTTTTCCTGTTTTATCTTTTTGGAAGCAAATTTGGAAGATATGTATGCGAATATTTTGTTGCTCCACTACGTTATCCTTTCAGAATATTTTCTTAGGCTCATTATCGTCCGAAGTTGATATTACCTCTTCTTCTGCAGGACTGTTGGACTTGCTTATTTCCCTTGCATTTAAAGTTATTTTATTATGTTGGAAAGATAATTCTAAAATCTCAGTTCACACATGGTGGAATTTTGTTTGCGATGAACATAGGATTGCTATCGCTTCATCCTCTTCTGTTCCCCTGAAAATTAAATCCGATCTTCTTTGGCTCCCTTTTACTTCTTATCTTTCCTCCAACCGATTCCCTGACTGATTCTTAGTCATCCCACTTATTCCCCTCTTCTCCCCTCTTTCTTTTTCTTTCTCCTTCTCCTCTTTTGTCCTTCCATTCTTCTTTTCTTCTTAGCCTGTATCTTTCTTTTTCTTTCTTCCCCTTTCTATATCCTTATTAATATTGGTTTTATTGCTCATTGCATATGTTTTGTACATTTTTCTTCATATTTTTAGTTTTCCATTTACTTATGACATATGTTTGTATTTAATTCAAAATGCAAATAAAACTTTCTTAAACTAAAAAAAAGATTTGGAGGTAGAGCTTTCTCCTATCTGGCACCTATGCCATTGAACTCTCTGCCAATTTCCCTCCAATCAGAACCCCATCATCTTAAACTCCATAACAGCCTGAAGACTAGGCAGTTCTACTGATACTTTTCCATCCTTTCCAGCTTTAAGCACCAAAACACCCTCCTGGATAACAGTTCTCCTTCTTTTAAATTCACTTCCTCAGCATTGTCATCAAGGTAGATGCTTGTGAAGTTAATTAAGAATAGTAAATTCATACTTACCCATATATATTTACCTTGACAATACATTAGTGGTCCTGGACACAGTATGATTCCACAATATCAACTACTTGTTGTGATAGAACACCTGGCCCTATAGCTGCAACCTATAAGCATCCTGTGAGGCATTTTGTCTGGGACCTGGGATAGCCAGTATCATTAGCAGGCACTTGGATTAGATAAACCTCTGGTGCCTCATGGCCTCGGGTAAGATGTCATTCTAACTGAATAACCAAATATTCTCTTTATTCTGTTGATTCTGCAAAGGAAACCAGGTCGAGCAGTCAAAACTCTAGGAGGTTTTGAGCAGAGATGACAGGTTCAGGGTAATACACTCGACTGCAGGGAACTTGTCATTGAATTTGATGAGCACATTTCTTTATAACGATACTATGTGCCGCTACTTATTCAAATATTTTATTTGTTCAGAATTGTAAGTCATAGGATGATGATTCTAACAGCCCCAGCTCAAGGCAACCATTTCTAACAGTCAGTGCCCCCCATCTGGATGAAGGACAAATGGGATACCTTCCTGTCCGGTTTAGAATGGGTGATTCCATCTCCCACAAATGTTGTTGGGATGAGGGGTATTGCAGGCTCACCAATAGACATATTCCTTTAATAGTTTTAACAACTCAACTGTGAATCTGGGGGGAATTTTCTACGTAAATCCAGCCGCGGACAACTGGGTTCATATCCTTGTAGGTTCCAGACCTCTCCTCTATGAGTTGTCCTCCATGCAAGATTAGGTTGGAGGGTCCAATATTTCTGGGTTATCAGCTCGAAACTTTCAGCGCCAGGATGCTTCTCGTGAATGGAAGTGCGCTAGACAAGTGTACGATTCATTCATCCATTGATTGATGTTGTAGAGTTTCTTCAAAGAAACAGGGATGCGATTATGTAGCTCTGTTAGCTTGTTTTAACCCAAAGGATATAATAAAATTGCGAACTTCACTAAATTTATTACGCTTATAAGAAAGAAGTTGGAAGCTAATGATTCAAGCATATTAGGAAGGGAAGCTGCTGACAGTTAGAGCATCATTTGCATATGAGATTCTGCACAAAATTAACCAACTTATAACTGTAAATGATTGTTAATTTTATATTTAGTAACAAATGAATTGTAATAATGATGAATTGAACTTGCGTATTTAATGTATTTTATGATCTCTTCTGTATAGATGTTTTAGTGATTGAGTATTGGTGATTGTTGAATTGTAAGATGTTAATTAATCATGCAATACATTATTATTCAAAGTCATCATAAATACAAGTTTCTGTCTCCAGGTGGTCAGTGTATATCTAAACCTGCAATACTTTAAGAAGAAGCCAGGAAGCGCCATACAATGTCCATATATAACCTCAGCCAGACAGAGACAGGGAGCTTTGCTGGCATTTTCAGGAAGTTCCAAAAATCAATGCCTCAAAGAAACAGAAAGTGATTATTTGGATGTGTTCACGGGCAACAGCTGATCAGTTGATCACGGTCACCTGTCAGGGAACTTATATTTGAAGATGTGCCCTTCACTGCCAAAATGGAGACTAAAGTCACTCACAGATCGAATTTCCCCCCTATGCGGCTACAATCTCTCTTAATGCAATTACGTTTTGCAGCTGCTGGACTCCCCAGCTGATGGGGAGAGCAACAATGTTAATCCTCAGTGTAGGGAGCCCGGACGCTGCCAGGCAGTTTTCTTCGCACCATTATGAGCAGCCTGGTCTCTCCGCCACATGTCGGTTGCCTTTCAACACTGCTCCCTGGCTCGTTCTTTTGTCAGGTCAGATCATGCCACAGGCGGCACACCCTCCTCCCGAAGACAGAGCCACCACCAGCCTTGGTGGCTCCCAGTCTGCTTCCCTCTATCAGCTGGGAGCTCGTTGCTTCACATGAGGTGGCCTCTCCGACGGCGTCCTGGCTTCTGCTGCTGCGGGGTTGGGCAGAGCCCCAGACTGCACATGCGCCTCTTGCCGGATGGAGCCATCGAACGCGATTACCGCCAGTTCTCTTCCTTTCTTCAGCTGAGGTCACCACTGGTTTCCAGAGGGCCGTCCATCTACTGGCTTCCCAGGGCACCACATAAATACCATAGGAGCACCACTGCCCCTAATGTAAAACTTCCACGCGGCTCGGCTGCCTGGGATCTCAGTCCGATAAGCCTGGCCAATATGGTAGCTTGCAGGTTTCTTGGTGGGTCGTGGCACTGGGCCTCTTCAAAGTGCCAGGTAGAATTCTCTCATATTCCATAATTCATTCTGTTTTCCTGGATTATGGCAAACAAAACAGGTGAGCATAGAGCTCAGCAAGAATCAACAGCCATTATCAGCCATTAGGCACTCCCCTAGTCGCCTCTCCTGCTAATGAAACACAATGGGATATTTAAATACCGCCAGGTTCAAGATTTGTGACTTGCTCAGGGCTAACTTTGCGCCAAGCCACCTTTTCTACATTCCGCCCTGTGTCTCATCTGCCATGAGCATCTCTCAGATGAAATGTGCTTGAGAGACCCTTCAAAGTAGTGGCTGTAGTTTCAAATAACAGAAGCTGCCAGTACAAGGGAGAAAAAAGGACCTTTTATCAAGTTAATGAATAATGCTCCAGTTGCCCAACCAACCGGAGACTCATCCTGCATCACGAATGACAGACAACCCTAAAGGAGACTGGAAAGGGAAGCAATTAGTTGATGTATTTGCAGTATCTTGTGTGACCCTTGGCCGCTTCCTTGTCCTGACGTCATGTCTTGGCGCCTTGTGGAATGTCACGTGGTTCCTCAGGATTCTGTCCCTGTCAGCTGGAACCAAGAGAAGCTACCCAGGTATCCTGGTGGGATACGGCCGTACTATGATTATCTAACTTATATCCTGATCTAAATAGTAACAAATATTTAAACATACCTACCTGCCTTCCTCCAGTGATCTATAGACCTCCGTCACCCGTCTCCAAATGTAACAGTAATGAAGGTAGTTAATGGCTGACTAACTCGGACATCGAAAATTCAAAACAAAACCTAAAAAGCTCATTATCTCTCGATCTGAAATGTCCCTGCATAAATTAGGTTTAAACTTCACTTTCCTCAAAGTAACGTTCTTAAAAAAAACGGCTGCTTTGTGCATTATCAAAGTAGATTTATGCAAGGGTCACCGCCTGTTGTCATCGTGATTGAAGTGCCAGAAGCAATTAACAGCATGAAAAGTTACATCCTTTGTAGGAACCGCGGACGAGCATTTTTCCCATAAAATAGTTCGATTTTTTTCGGTTTTCTTTTAATTAATTTGTTTTTATGGGCAGATGTTAATTTCCCTCAAATTCCCCAAGGCTTGGGAAGAGAGTAAAATTCATTGACGCTGAACAGAAACGTAAGCACTGCTGCCCTTTGACCGCCCAACTAATCACGTCCATGGGAATGCGCGACCAGCCGCTTCAGTTCTTGGGCTAGAAGCTGTCTATTGTATCTATTGTACAGATTTCCCAGCATGCACTTTAAAGTCGGATGAATGAACAGAGGGTGCTCCTATCTGGGCACTCCCACCATCACAGAACTCCTCAACTTAACCTATAAGTGTGCAGCAAATATGCTGTGGGTTGCACCCTCACTAGACCCTCATTTTGAGTGGCCCGGGAATGGGGTTGGAATTCCCACATACAGGAATTGACCAATAGATTAGATTGGTCATTTCCTGGTATGACATCCGTCATGAAGCACATTTTTACATGAAATGCGAATAACCGTGGTAACTGGTTATTTCACACTGATTTAAACTGTTTTCCCCCAGATTCCAGGAGTTTTTCCCATTCACATATCACCAGGAAAACCTGGTGAAATGTGAATTTGGAAATTTCAGATGTGAGGGCTTTCTCACAATACTTGTGATCTCAATTCGGCTAGTAACTCCAGTTACTACACCCAGGTTCTATTGAAAAGTATCTAGACCTCAGCGTATTCCTGGAACTGCCAAAAGGTCTAACACATAAAAGTTCCCCAGTTCTAGGTCTGTGACATGAGTTACCTCCAGTTCTGCTCTCTCGTCTTCACTTTGCAAGGGATATTGAGTCGCTAGTTTGACTCTAGCATTACCAACCCATCAAGCACACCATTTCTTATTGTCACAAATGCATGCATAACGATGCACTCACACACACATTGGCACACCCAGACACCCCCCCACACACCCAGACACACCAAACCACACACACACACACGCACACACCCACACACGCACACACACACACACACACACATTTTGTTAGGGCTTGCATGGTTTAGTAAATACAAAGTACGGCAAGGCAGACTTAAGCGCTGCCTTGCTGTACTCTGAGTCAGACAGGTGTTATATTAGGGCAGCATGGGCGATCCCATGCAAACACCCATGTATTTTGATGCAAACCCAGATTTACAAAGACTTGTAAACCTGGTTTGCCTATCCAACATGGTGTGCCTATCCAACAGAGGCATAACAAGAAGAAATATCAATATATCTTCCTGTTACCTCCTCTTTCTATATCTGCTGCATTATTCAGCACAGATAGAAAATGAATATGTCTCTAAGAATTGTTTTTGAACAGGAAAGTGCCCCATCCTGCACAAATACAATGCTGCTCGTAACCCATGCACCCTTGCACTATGATCCAATGGTACCTGCGTTTCAGCACACAGTATGCCAGTGCAAGAAGAGAGCACAAATGCTCCATATCTTTGTAAATATTGAGCATTTCTACTCCCTCCCTTTTGTACAACGTGAGTGCAACAGCGCCCTTGCTGCGCCTCATTTCGTGAAATAATAATAAAGGCCTAATTATGAGTTTGGTGGACCATTGGACTGCCAAACTCGCGGTGGAGGTGCATTTGTGGTTGGGGACCTCCGCACCAGCAGTCCGACTGCCGCATTACAGCTTCGCAGTCAGACCGTCATAGGACCACTGCAACTGTAAGGGATCCGTGATCACTCGTGGTGGCACGGCAGTCAGAGGCTCCAATATGCTTGGTGGTGCTGCTGCAGCACAGCCAAGCATATTTGGAGTTTCCTCACTGCCACAGTTTTCATGGTGGTGAGGCCGCCATCAATCAATCAATCAATCAGAACATTTGTAGAGCGTGCTACTCACCCGTGAGGGTCTCAAGGCGCTGAAGGGGGAGGGGTGCTGCTACTGCTCGAAAAGCCAGGTCTTGAGGTGTTTCCTGAAGGTGAGATGGTCCTGGGTCATTCGTAGGTGTGCGGGGAGTGCGTTCCATGTTTTGGCTGCTAGGTAGGCGAACAATCTTCCTTCGGCGGTGGTTTTGCGGATTCGTGGGACGGTGCCGAGGGCGAGGCTGGCAGAGCGGAGCTGGCGGGTGGGAGTGTAGAACGAGAGGCGGTTGTTGAGGTATTCGGGGCCCATGTCGTGGAGCACTTTGTGTGCGTGGGTGAGGAGCCTGAATGTGATTGTCTTGTTGACGGGCAGCCACTGCAGGTTTTTCAGGTGGGCGGATATATGGCTGTGGCGAGGGATATCGAGGATGAGTCGGAGGCGTTCTGTATGAGTTGTAGCCGTTTCTGAAGTTTGGCGGTGGTTCCTGCGTATAGGGTGTTTCCGTAGTCCAGTCGGCTGGTGACAAGGGCCTGGGTAACCGTCTCTCTGGTTTCGGTGGGGATCCACCGGAAGATCTTTCAGAGCATGCGCAGGGTGTTGAAGCATGATGCCGAGATGGTGTTGACTTGCTTGGTCATCGTGAGTGAGGAGTCCAGGATGAATCCCAGGTTGAGGGCCACCAGGAGTCGTCCCAGGCGGACGGGGATTGTCCGAGGATGAGGACCTCCGTTGCCTCCATATGAGGGGTAGAGGGAGGGAGGAGCAGCTGGGAGGTGGGAGCGGGGTGGCCAATGGGGGTCGAGGGGGCGGGGCCGCAGGGACGCAGCAGCGGGAGGAAACCGGAGGGGGAGACGGGGCGGCGGGGAAAGGGGCACACAGAAGAGAACGAGCACAGGGGTCAGGGGTACAGAAGGCAAGAGTGGCACGGGGGGGCAATAGGGAACAAAGCACTTACAAATAGACAATCAGGACGAGCAAAGACACAGTACTTAGCCTGGAAGGCGGATTGAGCGGCAGCAGGAGCCAGGACACGCAGGGGGCACTCAAGACAAGCACAGGGGTCAGGGGGTGCAGAAGGCAAGGGTGGCAGGGGGGGCACCAAGGGAACACATATACAGAAACAATTAGGGCGAGCAGAGCAAGTACTTAGCCTGGAAGGCGGCTAACGGCGACAGCAGGAACTGGGACACACAGGGGCCTGCGTGGCGGTGAGGGGAGCGACCTACCTGGTTGGCAGGGTCAAAGGTCGCCATAAAAACTGTGGCAGTGAGGAAACAAAGGGGGCATCACATGGCCCCCTGTTGCCTCAGGGCCATGGCATGCGTTCAGGGGGGCACCTGGTGTGCCCCCTTGTCGGCAGGCACCCAGTTTCCTGCATGACATGAACTACACAGTCCATGCCGTGCAGGAATGGGCTTTGGGGCTCTCACTGCCATGGGAATGCTAAAGGACAACCGTCAGACCATGAGGTAACTCGTAATCTGGCAGGCAGCCGGCAATGAGGTTTGGCGGTGTGGTAGAGGGCCGTGGTGGCCTGCTTCCACACCGCCAAACTCATAATCAATGAGCAATGAGCAATGTGCTTTGCACTGGACCTTGCCATTCTATATATGGACCACTTCAAAAACACCTTTGTTTTCATTGAAACTAACCCGTATTACGACCATGTAACCTTGTGGAAACTTTACATTGATGACGTTCTGCTCATCTGGATGGGGAGTCCGATTGAACTGGACACTTTCTTTTTGTGGCTGAACCAGAGGTCCGTGGACATCAAATTTACTTTGCATTTGGATTCAAGAACAATTGACTTTTTGGATATTTCTATCAAAACAGAGAACGATCTATTGTATACTACATTATTCAGGAAGCCGACACAGTTGAATTCAATATTGAGGTACAACAGTCATCACCCTAGAGGATTGCGGTACAATTTGCATTTTGGACAATTTCTCAGGATCCACCGCAATTGCTCAAGCAAAGAGGGCTACCTGATGGAATCAGAAAACCTCATGGATCACCTTATAGAAGATTGGTGAAACATGCCTGTAAAAGAGTTTGGTTCAAACCAAGGCAAGTTTTACTCACAGCAAAAACACCCAACAAGGATCTGAGTAACAGAATGATATGCGTTACCACCTTCTGCACCAGCAGCAACGCGATCAGACAAATTGTGAACCATTATTGGAAACTCATCTCGGATTAGTTAGAACTAGCCGAACCACCCATGCATTCATTCAAGAAAGGAAAAAGCATATGAGATCATGTGGTCCGTTCTCTTCTAGAGACGCCTCCATCACATTCCATACAGACACTTTGGCAACTCCCGGAGATTACAGGCCATTACAAATGCGGGCACTCCAAAGCATGCAGTCTAACCATCCAAACCAAATAATTGAACTACAAACACCGCACAATCAACCTAAAAACTCACACAAACTGCAACACATCCGATGTCTTTTATGCCATCATTTGTCCCTGTAATTTGATGTACGTAGGACAGACACACCAAAAAGTGAAAGCACAGGTTTTACAGCACTGCAGTAGAGTGAGGTGTGGCATGGATGGGGCACCACTGGTAGAACATTTTTCAGTCTGGCAAACATCCACCAGAAAGTATCAAATGGGTGTTCCTCGAAAAGGTTTTGCTGGGCATCAGGGGTGGAGATATCCATTCAGTTCTCAACACCCGTGAATGTAAATGGATGCACTCCTTGGACACCATCCATAATGGGTTAAATGAGTTGGATGCTAGCAGTGCTCAATTATCATGTCTTGGGAATGAATGAACCAGCTATTCTGCCTTGGGCTGATTTGATTATATTAAAGTTTACGGATCACTGACAGAATATCGACCTCCAAAATATCGACCTACAGGAATATTGAGTCAAAAATATCGAGGGCAAGAATATCGACATCCTATCTACAACATGGTAAGTACAAAAATATCGAAAAAATAATATAGATGTTAAAAATATCGATGTTAAAAATATCGTTTTTTTTTCTTTTAAAATATAAATGTAAAATAAAGTATATAACACTAATAAATAAAATCTACATAGTTAAAAGTATCTAATAATGTTTAAAATTATTAAATAATACATATATAATAATAATACATTAATTAAATATATACAGTAAATATATAATATATATGTACTGAACAATAAATTGTAATAATTATTTTACTAATTTATAAATTAATAAAGTATATTCTAAATTACAAATACATTTACAAACATAAAACAATAACATAAATAAAATGTTAAAAATATAAAAAAAAAATATACTTTTAATATTTTTACAATTAATTATATAAAACGTTGGATAGCATAAGGGTAAAAATTACTATTCCCACTCCAGAGAGTGCAACAGTAGGGAAAGCTTTGAATAGCGTAGGGGTAAAAATTACTATTCCCACTCCAGAGAGTGCAACAGTAGGGAAAGCGTTGGATAGCGTAGGAGTAAAAATTACTATTCCCACTCCAGAGAGTGCAGCAGTATGGAAAGCGTTGGATAGCGTAGGGGTAAAAATTACTATTCCCACTCCAGAGAGTGCAACAGTAGGGAAAGCGTTGGATAGCGTTGGAGTAAAAATTACTATTCCCACTCCAGAGAGTGCATCAGTAGGGAAAGCGTTGGATAGCATAAAAGTAAAAATTACTATTCCCACTCCAGAGAGTACAACAGTAGGGAAAGCGTTGGATAGTGTAGGGGTAAAAAGTACTATTCTCACCCCAGAGAGTGCAACAGTAGAGAAAGTTTTAGATAGCGTAGGGGTAAAAATTACTATTCCCACTCCAGAGAGTGCAACAGTAGGGAAAGCGTTGGATAGCGTAGGAGTAAAAATTACTATTCCCACTCCAGAGAGTGCAACAGTAGGGAAAGCGTTGGATAGTGTAAGGGTAAAAATTACTATTCCCACTCCTGAGAGTGCAACAGTAGGGAAAGTGTTGGATAGCGTAGGGGTAACAATTACTATTCCCACTCCTGAGAGTGCAACAGTAGGGAAAGTGTTGGATAGCGTAGGGGTAACAATTACTATTCCAACTCCAGAGAGTGCAACAGTAGGGAAAGTGTTGGATAGCGTAGGGGTAACAATTACTATTCCAACTCCAGAGAGTGCAACAGTAGGGAAAGTGTTGGATAGCGTAGGGGTTAAAATAACATACTTATAAATAAAAGCTTTTTTTAATTATAAAAATATAAGCTATTAAATAAATATAAACCATATACAATACCTATATATAATTATAAAAAACATGATTAGCTAAATATATGTAACCAAAAATAAATATAAAAAATACCATTTTATAATATTTATTTACCAATTAATAATGAATTAACAATTATATTATTAACAAAAAAATTAATTTAAAAACATTATTACTTAATTAAATTATAATTACTTCCCACCCTATTCCCCTATAAACCCACTACCCACAACAGAACACATTTATCTATTTATGAATTAATTAAAATTATTTACCAATCAATTAAAATTAATTACCAATTAATTAAAACTAATTACCAAATAATTAACATTAATTTATAATTCCTACTAATTAATAATTAATTAAACATAATTAAATAACTTCCCACCCTATTCCCCTATAAACCCACAACCCGCTACAGAACATATATATCAAATAATCAATTTATTAAAATGAAATACCAATTAATTAAATTTATTTACCAATTATTTAAAATTATTTAATAATAACTACTAATTAATTTTTATTTTAACATAATTAAATTACTTCTCACCCTACTCCCCTATAAACCCATAACCCGCTACAGAACATATTTATCAATTAAACAATTAATTAAAATAATTTTCCAATTAATTAAACATAATTACCAATTAATTACAATTTATTAATAAATCCTACTAATTAATAATCAATTTAACATAATTAAATTACTTCCCACCCTATTCCCCTATAAACCCCCAACCCGCTCTGGTACTAAAACATATAATTTGCTTATAAATACATTTATTAATATATACAATTAATACACATATAATATTAATTATTTTAAATACTTAAGTAAAACATATAACACATACATAATAAAAAACAAAAAAATAATACAAATATCGATATTAGTGTCATCGAAATTAGTAAAATCGATATATATGCTATGGATATTACTAACTTCGATATTACTTACATCGATATAAAGAATTTCGATATTACTTACCTTAGGGTCGATATTCTGTCCAACGATATTCTTGACATCGATATTCTGCACCTTCGAAATTTCTAACACGATATTTTGGTAGGTCGATATTTAATACTCGATATTTTGACTGTGTACCTAATTCAACCTACTCAATTATCATGTCTTGGGAATGAATGAACCAGCTATTCTGCCTTTGGCTGATTTGATTATATTAAAGATTATAAAGTGATATTTACCTGTTTGTACCGATCTTTACAATTGTTACCTCATGTGCGAGCTCTCACAGAGGTTAATTCAACCTACTGTACATAGAATTGCCTGGAATTGTGATTATGCCTTTCTATAATCAGACACAAGATATGTACACAATGGATGCCAGTATAATGTAATACATTTGCCGTGCAGAATGTTACTCTGGTTTATTCAGTGTTTAATAATTTGATAGCATCCTGTCTCAGGTAAAAAGTGGCTTGCCCAAAGACCCAGCACCTCTAAAGATACTGAGACAGGTGGCAGGAGTTGTCTCCCCATCATTTTAGAGTTGATTAACATTCGTTTTCCTCAGGAGTGATCCTTCCTCTATGGAAGGAAGCAATAGTAAAGGCACTTCTTAAAAAACCTAGCCTTGATCCATCTGTCCTCGGAAATTACCGTCCCATATCACTTCTCCCTGAGATGAGCAAAATTGCCAAAAAATACATCAACTTAGTGTTGTCTACTTTCTTAGAGACACACAAACTCCTCCACCCGTCTCAGACGGGTTTTCGACCTCGCCAAGGAACAGAAACGGCCCTCCTATCAGTCTTGAAAGAGTAAAAAAAAACGTGGACTTCGGAGGCACCGCTGTGGTCATTGTTTTGGACCTCAGCGCAGCCTTCGACACGGTTAACCACCATATCCTGGTCCATAGACTCAGAAAATTGGGAGTAACCGGAGTCGCTCTGGCATAGCTACAATCCTCTCTGAGTAATAGATCCTTTCAGGTATTTGATGATGGGGTGACCTCTAAACAGGTGCCCCTATGTTGTGGAGTTCTTCAAGGGTCATCTTTGAGCCCAACCTTGTTTAACACTTATATGAGCTCGTTAGCGGAGTCAGTATTTCCTTTTGGTGTACACATAGTGACCTACGCAGATGACGTAACTTGTGGTGGGGCTTAATCAAGCTGATAATCCACTTGTAGCATTCGACCTTGCCTGGAAGAAATTGCCAAATGGATGAATGACTCCTTCCTGAAATTGAACGGGGAAAACAGCCAGATGATGGTCCAGGGGAATCGGTCTCCCCTTGACCTAAATACAATATGGCCGACTACTTTGAGCCCCGTCGCTATCTGTAAGACTCAGTTAAAAAGTCTGAGCATCTGGCTAGACCAAGACTTCACTTTTAAGACACAGGCGCGTAATACGGCGTCCACGTGCTATGGTATCCTGAAAATGCTTCGACAAGTCCTCCTTCTTCTCCCATTCCAGGCAAGAAAAATCATTATTCAAGCTCTTATCCTGTCAAGGCTGGATTACTGGAATGATCTTTATTTGGGTGCTCCAATTACGACTTTCTCCAAACTCCAGATTATACAAAATTGGACAGCCAGACTTCTTCTGGGTACTCCAAAACATCAATCTGCAAAACCCGCTCTGAACTCTCTCCACTGGCTTTCCATTAGAGAGAAAGTTAACTTCAGGGCGCTGTGCATTGCTCACTAGTCATTAGCCGGAAAGGGCCCTGCCTTTAACCACACCACCATCCAGCTCTATCGGGCTAACAGACGTCTTTGTTCAGATGACATAAACTTGGCTACTGTCCCCAGGATTAAGAGAGCCAGAAGTGGGAGCCGGCTATTCTCATATCATTTGGCCAGGTTTTGGAACTCCCTTCCACCTAAGGAAAGGAAAGGAACCTAATCATTTGGCCTTCAGCAAATTGTTAAAGACCTGGCTATTCCCTTAGTCCCTTTTTATCTGCTGCTACCAGTGCTGCGATGCCTTCGGGTAGCCATGCGCTCTACAAATGCATTTTTCATTTAATTTCATTTTAATAATATCCGTTTAACCTTGCTGGCAGAGATGTACCCAAAGCAACCTATTGTAACAGGGTTTATGTTTACATTGGTATTCCTGTGTTATGCCACACATTTTGATTGTTTAACAATAACTGGGATAAGATTCGCAATGTAATCTACCTCAATGTCCAACTCATTCTGTCATTACAGTCCTCAATAAACCATCTTAAATTATTGCGACATCGCCGGCATGACATTGCCCCCTGGCTAGTTTCGATTCACTCCGTATCCACATTGGATGTCAGTATATGCCAGTGTAATGTAACGCGGTTGGCGTGTTAAATGTTGTTCTTAACCGTTTAAATGATCTGGTGAGCACGCGTCCAAGCAACACATTGTAACGGGTTAGATGAATTCTATTACAGGACTGGAGGCTTCAGATTATGCTTCTCTTTCATTTACTGTAAACTCACAGGAGCCAATAAACATACAGTTTATAAAAGTTAAACTACATTAACCATGATGCTTGGCCCAAGCCACGCCTCCTTAGCCCTACAAGAGCCCTGGTAACAGTCCCAGCATCCTCTTTCTTTGCTGCTCACAGCAAGAGATAAGTGCTATGCTCCTATTACTCTGATATCGCTATTTTTGCTTGTCAAAGAGTGTTTATATATTGCTCATAATTGCTTGAATTTACCTTATGGGTCGCGTTAAACGGCTTTGCCGTTGTTTGCCGATCATTTCATTCTAAATTGTTTTTCTGTTCAGGCTGCGCGCATTCGCGCTCTGGGACCCCCCTTCGGGTCGTCGGCGGCAGCCGCGTTAAGAGCGCTGCAGCGCTCGTGCTTGGAGCCTCGCTCGGTTTCTCTCGCGCTTGACGCATGTTGTACCGGCCCGCCCTGCGGGTTTCTCATTCCTCGGCCGGGCTCCTCCGGTGACTGAGGGAAGGCGCAGGGCTCTCCCTAATCGCCCGAACGCCCGAATAGAGCCGCGAACCACACGGCAAACGCGTGCAGCCCAAGCCACGTCCATTGGGCTATTCCTAGTAGGATTTGGATTCGGTTGGGCTGCACACGTTTTTATGCTCGTATTCCACTGATTTTCGTTGGGTTTTTGGCTAGAGCTGGTGGAGAAGACGCCTAACTGGCTGTAATCGACAGTTGCCTTGACTAGGAGTGTGCACACGCTCTATATATTGGATTTACTCGGCTCTGACGCCCCCTGGGCTGCAATAATCATCATACAGCTTTTGCTGAGGGGGTCTGGTACAGAACATTTGTGTGAATTTTGTGTGCAGTGGGGCTGACCCCCCCCCCTTTACTCCCCTTGTGTCTACCTCAATTCTTGGGTGTATCTACCCACTGTGTACTATAAGATGGAAGACTGGGTGTATTTTGATGAGGAGGCAGGGGATGAAGCCTATGGAGAGCAGCCTGCTGCTGCAGAGGAGGATAAGATTGTGGAGGCCTTGGACGCTTCGGTGCAGGCCTCAGTCAACAAGGCGGTTGAGAGCACAGTGCCTTCTACTGTGCAACAAGCATTGGCAGCGGCTCTTAAGCCGATTACGAAACAACTAGAGAATTTTGCAAAGCGACATGGCTTCACTAAGGATAAGTCCAATAAGAAAGCTCCACCAGCTTCGCAGGCAGGCAGCAGTGACCAATGGCCACATTCAAATGCTTTACAATCCCTACCAGCATCAGGGCACGATCATGGCTATTCTGCAGGGGCCAAGGCCAAGAGCAAACAGAACTATGCGACACTGACACTACTACCACGACTGGTACAGACACCACTGATACAGACGAAGAGTCTCCACCGAAGAAAAAGGCAAAAAAGGCTGCCTCTTCGGCGTCAGCCCCCGTTCTTAATACCCCCTTTACGTTCAACAAAGCTCAATCTGGAATCAAGCGGGTGTTCCACCAGCAGGTTTTCAACAGGGCCGGATGAGGTCGGGGACGCTCGCCAGGCCGCTTCACCAACCAAGGTCCCCCAAGAGGTGATTTCGGTAGAGGTCGAGGTGACTGGGACTCAACAAGAGGTGGTACCTTCTACCCCACAAGAGGCAGATTTAACAGAGGCAGATTCCAAGGCGGGAACAGAGCAGGCTTCCACGCCCAGAATTCCGCAGGTGAGCGCAGTCGATTATTTTCCCTTTCCACTGGGGGGTCGCACGAGACACTTCTTTCACAATTGGGCTCTTCTGACCCAGGATGCGTGGGTCTTACAAACTGTACGGGGGTTTCAACTAGAGTTCTACCAGACTCCTACACAGACGGCAGGTCCGAGAACTCTCCATTTTTCCCAACACGAGAGAGCCTTTATAAGCAACGAGATAGAAGAGTTGCTTCACAAACAGGCTATTGCGGTGTGCAATCACAATCCACACGGGTTTGCAGCAATATCTTCCTAGTTCAGAAGAAGGGAGGAGGTCACAGACTTGTGTTAAATTTAAGGGAATTCAATTACTTCCTAGAGTACAATCATTTCAAGATGGAGGGCATCCATCTGTTGGCAGATCTGCTCCGGCAGGGCAATTGGATGGTCCGTTTGGATCTTAAGGACGCCTACCTATCTAGTCCCATCTATCCACCCCATCGCCGATTCCTACAATTTCAGTGGAACGGACGATGGTTCGAATACTCGGCCCTTCCTTGCGGGCTTTCCTCGGCTCCTTGGTGTTTCACCAAGGTGATGAAGCCGGTGGTCTCCCACCTCCGAGAACAAGGCATATGGTTGATAATCTACTTGGACGACATCCTGATCATGGCTCAGAGCCCGGATCTAGTGTCGCAGCATCTGCAGACAACGATTTCATTGCTCCAGAATCTGGGATTTGTTATAAATCAAACAAAATCCGCTCTGATTCCGTCACAAATGACGGACTTTCTAGGGTTTGTGATCAGCTCGCAGACGGCTCAGTTGAGCCTTCCGAAATCGAAACTGAAGGATATCAGGAAGGAGATCAGATCTCTCCTCAACAATCAGATAGTCTCTCTCAGGACGGTCGCCAGGATAGTAGGTCTTTTGGCGTCGTCAGTACAGGCGATATTTCCTGGGCCTCTTCACTACAGGGCCCTGCAGAGACTGAAGATACAGCACCTCCAAAGAGGGCGGGCCTATTCGGACCTAGTGCCGTTGTCACAAGAGGTAAGGGACGAAATGCAATGGTGGTTGCACCATGTAGAAGCTTGGAACAGCAGAGCCATTTTCGGTTCTCTTCCCGAAGTAGTCATAGAATCCGACGCCATCCGTTGGGGCTGGGGAGCGCGCTGTGGCGCTGTTTCAACAGGAGGACGATGGTCTCCTCAAGAGCTAGAGTTGCACATAAATTGCTTGGAACTTCTAGCAGGATCCTTCGCTATCAAAACCCTCTCACCGCATCAGACGTCGTGTTGCATTCTTCTCAGAATGGACAACGTCTTGGCGGTTCGATATACAAACAAGTTGGGAGGGACGAGATCGTCCATGCTAGTGCAGGTAGCCAAGGAATTTTGGCAATACTGCCTCAACCGTCAGATCACGGTAATTGCAGAATACCTACCGGGACAGTCCAATGTGGTAGCGGACTGGAACTCGAGACACCTGAGGGATTACAGCGATTGGCAGCTGCTTCCCCAGATGTTTCACTGGCTGCAGGACCTCTGGGGTCCTTGCCAGATCGACTTGTTTGCATCCAGGCTCAACAGCCAGCTGGCCAGATTCTTCAGCTGGAGGCCGGACCCAGCGGCGGCGGCAACGGATGCCTTTCTACAGGACTGGACGGGGGCAGTGAACTATGCGTTTCCCCCCTTTCTTCTCATTCCACGAGTGGCGTCCTATATTCTCAAACAGAAAGCGGAGGTGATCCTGGTGACACCTCTGTGGAAGTCGCAACCTTGGTTCCCGACCTTGTTGGGGATGTGCTGCGACCTTCCCAGGATGTTGCCCTGGTCAGAGTCCCTTCTCCTGGGACCTCTACCGGAACAACATCCGTTGATCCTGTCACAGCGCCTAATGTTGATGGCATGGAGGCTTTCAGGCAACAGTGGAGCTTGCCTGGAGTTTCAGGAACGGCTAATGAGTTCATCAAGCAGGCTTGGGCCCCTTCCACGAGAAAAAGGTATTCTTCAGCCTGGAAGGGATGGTTATGTTGGTGCGTGGAACAGGACCTGGATCCCGTGGGGGCAAGCCTTTCACATATCGTGAATTTTTTGTCTGACAAGGCAACCAGCGGTTTAGCCTATAGATCGGTGAACAACTTCCGGTCTGCTATTTCCACGGGTCACTCCCACATTGATGGGAAGCCTGTGGGAGTTCACCCCTTGGTGTGCAAACTCCTTAAAGGGATTCGTGTTGTGAACCCTCCCAAGCCCAAGTATTCGGGGCTGTGGGACGTTTCTCTGGTCATCAAACTTCTTGATAGTTGGCCTTCTAATGACTTGCTTTCTAGGAAGCAGTTGTCAGCCAAACTCGCTATGCTTTTATGTTTGTCGTCATGCAGGAGATCTTCGGATGTGCGGGCACTGGATCTTGCAGGTAGAGTATTCACTCCGGAGGGAGTTTCCTTTACTATTACAGGCCGCACAAAAACAATGTCTAGAATGATTGAATATAATGCCTTTCATAGTAATGCTAAACTCTGTGTTGTCCAATGCTTGAAAGCATACGAGGAGTGTACTCGTTCCTTGAGACCGACTGGGGTTACGCAACTCTTAATTGCTGTACAGAAACCATTTAAACCGTTGTCCTCTGCCACCATTGCAAGATGGCTTAAGTTTATCATGAAAGAGTCGGGTGTTGATGTTCAACTGTTTGGGGCGCACTCTGTGAGGGGTGCTATGGCTTCCAAGTCATATTTGTTAGGAGCGAATATTCAGGATATTATGCATTGTGCTGATTGGTCGTCTGAGTCGACATTCAAACAATTCTACTATAAGCCGGTGGGAGATATTACTTCTGTTGTCTTTGATTCAGCGTTAAACTAGCATAATCTGAAGCCTCCGGTCCTGTAATAGAATCAAAAATTAGCTAGCATTCGCGCCAAGAATTTTCAATTCTATTAAGGACACGGAGGCGAGGATTATCCCACCCGGCTATGTCATGTTATGATCATGCTTTCCCACCCATTGTTATGCTTTATTCTGTTTATACAGGCATTACGGGTTCTTTATCTTTGTTCTAGGTTCTGACAAGAAAAAGGAGTGACGTCACTTCGATTGAAGATTGCTGTTGGAACGCTGTTCCCCACTATCTCACGTTGGAGATTTTCTGAAGTTGGAAGTGTTTCCGTGTTATTCCATGTTGGAGTTCTATAAGACTTTATTTCGAACTTATGCTGCATGTTCGTGCAAAGAAAGAGGATGCTGGGACTGTTACCAGGGCTCTTGTAGGGCTAAGGAGGCGTGGCTTGGGCCAATCATCATGGTTAATGTAGTTTAACTTTTATAAACTGTATTTTTATTGGCTGCTGTGAGTTTACAGTAAATGAAAGAGAAGCATAATCCTCGCCTCCGTGTCCTTAATAGAATTGAAAATTCTTGGCGCGAATGCTAGCTAATTTTTGATTCCCGTGCAATGCCACACAACTCTTCGAGTGTTCAACAAGAATCGGGGCAGATGCGTAATGTACCACACTACGATGTTAAACTTTTTTCTGCTGTTTTAGTCCCCAATGAGCATCTCAAGCTGAATTGCGGCATCCGGGCATTGCTATTACCCCTTTGCTAGATTTAATTCATTCTGTGGACTTAGCAGGGTCCTCCCCACTGTGCCAGATGACTGATCCGATGTTATCGGTAGAGCGAGAACAGCATCTTGCTCGCTCTACGTGCTCTACGCTCTACGTACAGTGCGAGCACGTTCGAGGCCACACAGTCAGTATTTAACACGTAAGCGTTTAGACGCTGTTCTCACTCTGAGGTATGTGTTTTCCCCCGCTCCTTCACACAATTGCTATGATAGCCATCGGCTAATACCCTGCGGGTAGTGGTGAGGCTATTTCATTTTCTTCTTTTATATCTTTGCTCTTCGAGTATTCCGGAGCATCTTAATTAATTCTCCCCTACATTTTACTGCACACAGGAGTGAATTAACTTATTGAGTGAGTGCTTTTTCGCTGTCACCAGGGACGTTATTCAAGATAGTTTGTTTTCATTACACGCCCGATACCTTTCTCGTACTGATAAATTGATATTGTTCCTTTTCGGCACTTTTCAAGAGTTCATCCCTCTCTGATCCAGGAGCCCGAGGGCCCATCATTCTAAGCTTTCACACCGCATGCATTGGTGGATGAAGGGTCATTTCCTATGCCCATTTTCTCTTGAATTAATTTTACTCATATTTTTTGTCCATTACCTGAATTGCTAAAAGTCACTTTTAAATTACCCGTAGGTGTACCCCACTGTCCTGATGAAGATCCTTCTCTAAGGATCGGAATTCCCTACATACAGCCTTGGGGTCGAAACGTTGATGGCTTTGTTTTCCATATATTGATGACAGTGATAGATTCACGATATCTCTCACATGTCATGGTTTTGTAAATAGGTTAGCATTTGAAAAGGTTGGATAGGCCATTTATAATTTTGATGTGTATATTACACATTGCCCTCCCTCTCTCACCAACCTGCACTTTCGCACATTGCTGCACTCCCCCCTTCTTTTCTGGAGCACCTCTTCACGATTTCACAGACAAATGTGCTGTTTTTGAACATGAACATAAAGTGTTCCACATGAATAAATGTGTTTAACAAAAAAATATTAATTATGATTTATTCAGAGGTGATGTTGATTTTTGTGTTGTAGTCATTCTCACTGTGACAACTCCTTTCTTGTACCCATGTGCCCGTCGGCACATTACACACAATACTAGAGATGCAGAGTCCTTTTCGAAATTCTCACCTTAACTGTTTTCTCATGAGCAGTATATGAGTAATCTCATTCTAAAAAGCAGTCTACCCCATTGGCAAGACTTTATTCACAGAATGTCATGATTTTGTGCAGACACTTCAGGGAAAACAAGTTAAAAGGCAGGAGGAAGGAAATGAAAGAAGTGACTACCCATTTTAGCTCCTATAGAAAATGTTGTTCACACCTAGAGTCCAAACTGCTGAATGGATTTACAGGGGCGTAGCTACAGAGAGGTGTTTGGGGGGTTGAACCCCCCTAATAAATGTATTTTCTGGTAAACAGTTTGGTACCGATGCTTTCAGTCGGGAATGGTGAGGTGTCTGTCAGACTGCACCATGAATTCTTCCATAAACAGACAAAAAAATGCCAAAAACGCTTGCAGCACAAGCTCCCATTGAAAAATTTAAGTTTTGCATATCCCTGCACCGTGACGGTGCAGCAATGTGAAGGGGGCAGTGCCGCCCCTGGAGGGCCCCAGGGGAGAGGGGCCCTGCTAGGGGCCCCCAAAGACACTTTTCGACAGCAGTTCCATGTCAGAAAGTCCGACATTAAACTGCTATCGGAAAGTACCATCACAATCTTTATGGCAGTAATACCGTCCGTTAGGGAGTATGAGGCCCTTCCGGCAAGCCGACGGGGTCCTTTGTGATAAAAGCAATCTTTTGTACTTGACTTGAGCATAGTGTGTTGTTAGATATATTTGGGGGTTGCGGATTCAAGCGTAATTGAGGGAGGCCCAGGCCACCCATGGTTTTGGCTCTGTGCTTCATTAGAGTTTAGTTTATTAAAATAGTCCTACTTCTACGTCTGATTAGTTTATTGTATCCCGATAGGAAACTGATATACAATTGAAAACAAAATGCACCAGTATGATTTTCTTGGTTCCTCAGCACGTTGGAAGCAGGTGTGCAACGTCCATAGGGCTGAAACTTTATATGATAAATATTTCACAAGCAAATTGTCCCGATACAAAATGAATCCGTGAATTGGCAAAAGGGTTGCTGTTTAGAGATTACTTTGTGAAAACTTGTTTTATGTGCTAAGGATTTCGATCTGTACAAGCTGTTTTTAGATGTCAGCGTACTCAATCAGCTTTTTAAACAGCACTGTGAGGGTCCCAGGAACAGTGTCAAAACTTCAAAAATATGTTTGTTAATAATTTCAGGTTGTCTAATATGTTTAAATTGCACAGTTTGTCAATTCTTTTTCTCATATTGGCTATGAGGATAGCACCAACCCCATTTCTGGAAATGCTCATCCTGCTCCATTGCCGGAAGTGTTAACCCCTCCCCCCTGAAGTTTGTGTCTAGTAGCGCCCCTGATTGTAAGAGTAATTATTAGGTCTCGCCTAGGCAGAGTTTGGGATGTTATGTTATGTTATATGTGTTTGTATAGCGCACGGCTGCCCCAGCCAAGAGGCGTCCCGGCGCTGGCTGTACATGTCCAAGAGAGGCTGCTGCTGATGTATACTGTAGGTGACATGTATACTGCAGGTGACACAACATAACTAGCGGAAGAGGTAAGTTTTTATAGCTTTTCTAAAGGATAGGAGATCCTTCATCCCACGGATCTGGGCTGGAAGTTCATTCCAAAGTTTTGCTGCTAAGTAATTGAATGAGCGACCGCCCATCCGACTTAATTTAATGCGGGGTACAGTGGCCAGGTTCTGTCCCTCCGACCGTAGAGTGCGTCGGGGAACGTAGATTGAAAGAAGTGGACACAGCATGGGGGGGGGAGCAAATTTCAGAACTTTAAAAGCGAGGCATAGAGTTTTAAAATGAATCCTTTTTTCTACCGGGAGCCAGTGTAGACTCCTGAGGGTATTAGTAACAGATTTATGGCGGGGGAGGCCCGTCAGAGCTCTTGCGGCAGCATTTTGGACTTGCTGCAATCTGGCTTTCTCAGCTACGTTAGCTCCTAGCAGCGAGGAGCTAGCGTAGTCCAGCCGTGAGAGAATGGCTGATTGTACCACCAATTGGCGGGTATGGTGATCAAAGTATTTTAAAATGGGTCTGAGGTTACGTAAAATTCCGAAGCAAGTGGCCGCCACTTTTTTTGTGTGGTGGGTGAAGTTCAAGGCAGAATCCACCCAAACTCCTAAGTTTTTAACAACATTTTTGGGCAAAGGTGGTTGACCCAGGGTTTCAGGCCACCAATTACTCCCCCAGGTTGTAGTGTCTTTACCTAACAGCAGGACCTCCGTCTTGCCGGCGTTGAGTTGGAGGTAATTTGATGTCATCCAGCTGGTGATGTCGGTGAGAGTTTGTTTGAAAATCTGCGCACTCCGGCCGCTCTCGTCTTTTAATGCTACCACCAGCTGGGTATCATCGGCGTAGGACACAAGTGATAATCCGCGCTTTCTGGCTACCTCTGCCAGAGGAAGAACATAAACATTAAACAAGGTGGGGCTGAGGGCAGACCCCTGGGGCACTCCCTGTTCAACAGGACATTCTTTGGAGAGGTACGGTGGGATGGAGACCCTGAAAGATCTATCTGACAGGAAAGCCTTGAACCAGCTAAGGGCCTTCCCAGATACCCCTACGTCCTCAAGACTGGACATCCGCACCTTATGTGAAACCGTATCGAAGGCAGCACTGAGATCTAGAAGGATCAGTGTTGCCGTTCCACCTGAGTCTAGTATAGTCCGAAGGTGTTCAATAAGACTCAGGAGGGCTGTTTCGGTGCTGTGTCCGGCCCGGAAGCCATGTTGGGACTGGTCTAGAATGGAGTTAGACACCAGAAAGTTGGTCAAGGTTGAATTAACATGGGCTTCCGCCACTTTGGCTGGCCAAGGAAGTAGAGAAATGGGCCTGAAGTTTTCGGGTAGGTTAGGGTCAAGTGTGGGTTTCTTTATGATGGGAGAGACCCATGCTTGTTTCCAGCTGGCGGGAATACTGGCCGCAAGAAAAGACAGGTTGATAATGTTTCTAAGAGGGCCTAGTATTGTCTCGCCTGCTTCTTTGAATTGTTCAGGTTTAAGGGGGGTCTGCAGGCGAGCCTGATTTGATTTTGTTACATAATGTCAGAAGGTTTTCTTGGTTGAGTGCCGGAATGATGGAGAGTTTGGGCCTGTTAGGGTCTGCTGTGGGAGTAAGTTGAGAAGTAGTCGGAAAAGAGTTATACATTTTCTTGATTTTGTCCATAAAGAAAGAGGCCAAGTTGTTGCATAATGCGGGTGAGGTGTTAGAGTTAGTTAATGTTTTTTTAGCACTGAGCTCTTTCAATATTCTAAAGATGGTTTTGGAAGCATTCTGGCTGTTGTTAATCTCAGTAGCGTAGTATGCTGCTCTTATCCTACATATGTTACGGTGGTAGCTTTTTTGAAGCTGGACATACAGGGTCTTGGATGTAGGATCGTAGTGCCTTCTCCATCTACGTTCAGCTTTTTTTAACTCCTTTCTTTGTGAAGTAAGCTCTTCATTAAACCATAGGCTGGATTCGTGCGATCGTGACTTGATCCACTTCGCTGGGATCAAAGTGTCTAAGGCTTTGTTGATCCATTCACAAAAACTGGCATACTCTAAATTAGGGGCCTCGCTAGGAATAGGGGGATCAATAGTGAGGAGAGTGTGGAATTCCTCAAGACGAAGTTTTTTCCATGGTCTTTTCCTAACCTGCTGGACGGGGTTTATATACGAATGGGCCCCAATGGGCAGTGCCATGGTTACTAAATAATGGTCTGTCCAAGTCATGGGAATGGGTGATTCTACATTCGTGTTGGTAAGGTTGGAGAAGATTGGGTCTAGGAGATGTCCGCCTCTGTGAGTAGGGCCGCTCACAAGTTGGCAAAGCTGTAGGGCGGCTAAGTCAGCTATTAACGTATTGATCTTATTGTCGGCGGTGGTATCAAAATGGATATTTAAATCTCCGATAATAGTGAAATTGGCGGTTCCAGTAACCAGAGAGCACACATTGTCAAGGAGAGATGATATGAAGTTTGCGTCAGCTCCCCGGGGTCTGTAAATCAAAAGGCCCGCAAGAGTAAACTGAGAATTAATTTTAATATTATATCGGGCGCATTCACAATCTTCAATTTCTAACCTAGTGAAGGTGCAAGCGAAGTGGGATTTGACCTCCATCGCTATTCCGCCGCCTCTGGTGTGTCTGTTTAGGGTGTACATCGTGTAACCCTTAGGGGTAGCTAGGTTAACAACTGAATCCATTTCGTCCTTCAGCCATGTTTCTGTTAGGAATAAAATGTCAAGGGTACAGTTGGACAGTAGTTCGTGAATTTCCAGGTGATGTTTCTGCATAGACTCTGTGAGACACGCTGTACTCAGGATATGGGATTTAAAAGCTCCACCATTTTAAAGGACTGACCCTGTTACATGTGTTGTTACTCAGTTTATGAGCACTATTTTCTTCTCTAAGCTGTAACACTTGAGACCAGTGCTCGTGGTTTACAGAGCTCTGTTGTAAACAGAGATGTAAATCTTGCTCTTATCTACCTTTATTTATTTATTAATAGCGCCCATATGATTTACTTTTTTCTGTGCTTGTCTGCAAAGAACGCCCGTCCCACCTCCCAAACAGTATCGAGCAATGATCACCGTGGCCTTTATTTATTTATTTAATACAGTGGCCGTTTGCTTTTTTTCTTTCCTAGCCTCAAAAGCACACCCCTCCCACCTCCAACACAGCATTTTGCAGCGCTTGCCGTGCACCTTTACTTATTTAATAACAGTGCCTGTATGATTTTTTTCTTGCCTTTCCTACAAAGAACACATCTCCCACCTCCCAAACAGCATCAAGCAGCACTTGTTTATGTATTTATTTATTTAATTAAAGGCGCCCATCTGCTTTTTTTTCTTGCCTTGTTTTGGTAGAGCTGCTTTTTCAGTCTGAGAAGGACAAGCCATTTTTACAGGGGCCTGCGCGCAGAGGGGCATGGGAGAAGCGGTGACTGATAGGGAGGGTTCATCCCGGCTCTCCTTTAGCCCACTGTCGTTAATCATGGCTACTCAGTGTTTCTCCTCTTTTCGTTTCCAGCGAGCTACCATCAGTAGCTCCAGTATGTATTCTGAGGGGTATGACCATTCTCTGTGAGCTTGAGAACTCGTAGCTTCTGGTTGTCGTGTAGTTCCTATAAACTATATTTAGGATCTGCGCATTTAGACAACATACACTGTAGGTTTGGTTCTAGACACCCCCACCGGGCATGTTGGTCTGTATACCAGCTAGCTCACAGTGCCACTAGAAACTCCTCTTACCAAGGAGAGAATAGTTCTTGGCAACCATCGAACATGACAACCCTGATCCATCAGGACCGTGGAAACAGTGTACTACTTTTCGCTCAGTCACTCGTGCTCATTTAGTCTCAGGGAGATACACAGAATAAACGGTATGGAAGTTTTTCAATAAGTATTTATTGAACAGTCGTTATTCTAGTGTAAAATAGGTACGCTGAAATAACAATTAGACAGTAAAAGATATAAATGATTAGAAGAACTAAGAAAAGCAAAATGAAGGTAGATTTCTACCATTTTGCTATAACCATGAATACAGGTAAGTATATAAAATATGTGACAAAATAAAATGCGTCCTCCTACCATACTATCCTAATTAGATGTACCTAGGTGTACCTAGCATGTATGTAGGTGTTAAGCCAATAATCCCTCTAGGATAAGGTCAACCCCATTATCTGAAGTGAGAGACTGTGGGACCCTGTCTTGGTCTCGAGTTGGACACCCCGCAAGGTATGTTAGACCACTGCGAGCTGGAGTATATGCATGCAGGAACCGCAGCGTCTCGCGTCAGTGTGTGTCAGCAGGGAAATCCTGATCTCCTCTGTTTGTCTCAGCAAGATGTGATGTTTATATACCCAAAGGTCTCCTTGCTGTGCCACTTGTCGGACGTAGGATGATATCGGGATGAACTTTATACATAGTTATTATACAGGAGATGGTAGTCCTGCTGAGTTTCCAAGAATCCCCATGCATAATGTATGAGGCCTTTACCATGGAAAATCACACGTTCTATGTGCAGTGTTGTATCTAGGTAAAAGGTCAGTCCCTAAGAACCGGTATGTATGTAATGTAGGAAAGAATATGGGTGAAGGGTTAGGATATAACCTGAGCCCATATTGGAGTACCTCTATGAATATAACATGGTATTATCCTTCTTTAACAGTTTTTATATTGCATGTGATGACGTGTGTGTGGTCCTGTTCTCCTGAGATGGTTTGTATGTGTGGTAATTGACTTTGGCATCCCCCTCCCTTCAAACAAGCATTTGCAATGCAATAGGTCTCACATTAATTAAATGCAGAGCTATTGGCTTTGCAAATGGAAAAGTAACATGATGGGCAAACAACTTTTTTTTTAAACTTGATTTTTTATTTATGGACTTTTGTAGTAATGGCGGCTTGCTATGCGGCGTGCCGCCATTGTTACAAATGTGAATAAATAGAGAATAAAAAAGTTGTTTGTCCGCCATATTACTTTCACATTTGCAAAGCCATTAGCTCTGCATTTACCCTAATGCAAGACCTATTGCATTGCAAATGCTTGTTTGGAGAGTCACAGGGCAATCAGGTGTTACTGGTCTCAGATTGTAGCAACAAGAGCTTCTTACTACTGTTCTACTGAGGCTTTATCTTACTATTGGATCTACAACTGAGCAAAAGTACACACCATTAATACTTGACACTCAGGGTAACGTGGACGGTGGTGTGGGGCTAGAGATTCAAAAGTCAATCAAGCGAGCAGCAGCAGTTGATAACCCACTGTCAATCAGTGCTTTTACTTGAGAAAGAAACCTATTTTAATCACTTTACACAGATAAACACCACAAAGGAAATTGTTAGGGTACAAATGACACAGTTTACAGGAGGAGTTCTACAGCAAGAGGAACTAGTCACTTCCACCTAAGGGCTATTCTCTGGTTATTACATGGGACAAGGCAAAGCCAGTGTATAATGCATTTTTGGAGCTTCAAGGCTGAATAGTGCCACCTTATTTTCCTCCTCCAAGGGTACTGGTAGGTCAATGCTAAGACCAGTGAGGTATTGTTGCCCTGACGCCACACTTGGAGCTGCCCTGGTGTCTGATAAAGTTATTGTCCCTATCGCCTTGGTTGCACACAATACCTAGAAAGGATGCCTTGAAGCATTACTCTGCTGTACATGACTGGTCGAGAGGAGGTGGCACTCATGAAGATGTTAAAGTTTGCACATGGGGCCCGGGAACAGCAATTCTGACTGCCCTAGCAGCGTCACTCGCGAGGTACTCTGATGGAGCAGTTGTACACGTGTGCACATCTTTCGTCCTAACGAGGCGCTATTGCACTGGGCACACCTCTGCATAGGGAAAGCTCAGGGATAAAATCTTTTTGCATGTTCTTACTGGAGTGTTAACTAAAGCACATCACCCAAACAAGTGAGGAGCCCAACATGGATGTCAATTCACGAAAATGCCAGGGGTAGCGGAAGTGACATCACATGCCCTTTGACCTTCACTTTCACTCACACACATACTTATACATACACACAAATTCAAACACACTCACTCATTCACACATAAACACACTCTTACCCACATACACACACATAACATACATTTAAGAGCATTTTTTTTTTGTGGAGGGGATGGCGGAGGAACATGGCGGCCGGCTAAGCACCGGGCCGTAAGCCACTCTTCCCTCCTGAGTAATTAAACCCGCCAAGCTGTGCTGAGGAAAAACTTCTTGGGTCCCCGCATGAGTCTCGACTCTCCCGCACGAGTCACAGGGACTCACGCACATGGCCAGCTTTCAATGGAGATCGTTGGTTCATGGCCGTGCTGCAGCTATGCGGTGATCAGCGGGCTGCAGCCTAGTTTCACCTCCAGGTTGCAGGCAGCAGTGTCAGCACAAGCAGATGGGCACATTTGGCAACACAAGTGCCTATCCCCGAAGCACCTCATTTTTACCATCCAATGTGCCCCAAAAGGACTCCTTTGTCAGCCGGAAAGGACAAAGGACAGGGGAAATCCCTGCAGCACGCCAGCAGGACAACAGAAAAGGTGGACAGGATTGGAGCCATGCTACCTGCAGACAGGAAGCAGCAAGGTATTTCTCTCTACACTTTGAGGAATTCCTGTGTAGATTTTGACACCGGGCTACCCAGGGGGGGGGGGGGGGTTCTATTGGGTCTTCCCCGACAATTTTACCTAAACCTGTACCCACAGCACAGTCCCACATTACTGGAGAGAACCCACTTGCCAAGGAGCCTCTCCCTGAGCGTATGTATATAAAAAAAGAGTGGGGTGGAAGTTGGTGCACACATTAGACTCCCATGTGTAGGAAAGTCAAAATTACACCTTCTTTGAGATCATTTTTTAAAGGTGCAAGGAAGGAGGAAAATACACTTCCTAGTGAAGCTAGCACTCCCCCTCATACAGGTACCCCCAAAGGGATGGCATCTCAGAAAATAGATCACAGAAAGCCAGAGGGGCTCGTCTATACTGACTGCTTTCAAGCTCTGGTGGAAGACGCAACACTCCTAAACAACACCCCTGAAACAGATATAAGGGTAACTGTATCAGCAGCAGAGGAAGTCACGCCACCTTCACCTATGGCGTAGGAGGATATGGGAGGGCTACTGCCCACACTTTAAGAAGATATAAGAACTAGGTTTATACTGCCCAAGGCAAACCAAGCAGAAATGTGTGACGTCTGTGAGAGTTTAGAAAATAAGCTCACAGGCCTCTCAGAAAGAATAGGGAGCCTAGAGGTAGCATTGGAGACAGTGCAAGAGGAAACAGAAGAGAAATCTCGAATTTCAAGGCCAGTGAAAAATCACTTCAGGAAAAGATAGAAGTATTAGAAAATCCCTCCAGTAGAAACAACTTAAGAATCCTTAATATCCCTGAGGGAAGAGAAGCGGGGATCTAAAATAATTTGTGATAACTTTGATCAAATAATTCATCCCATCTTCCGGCTTCAGCTGCCCCCATTTTTCTATCCCAGGCTCAATTAGTGGGGTAGCCAGTGAATCCAATAAACATAACATAGTTCCAGGGGACTCCCAAATTGGAGCCAATTGACAATAATAGGGGATTCAGAGGATTCTCCTGATTTGTATCCACAGCTTACAGGCCGCGATCAAGACCCTGAGTTGCACCTTTTTGAAATATTTGGAATGACCGAATTTAAAGAGAAAGTGGCTACCCTGTTATGCCTATTCTTAAGTAAGAGCTCCAAAACAAGGCTGCCCAAATTGGAATTTATTTGTTAACAGTGCTCTAAACTGCTTTAATTGGAAAGCCCAACAGTACAATTGGAAATTTGGAAAGGCCACTCCACCTTCAGTATTATTTTTACGCAGCTTCTTCCAGGCTATTCTGGTGGAGTTGCCTTTCCAAATTTCTAATTGTACAACTCAGGGTCTTGATCGCGGCCTGTAAGAATGCAATCTCATGGGACCTCCTCGCTCAAGAAACAAACAATACGTTTTCAAGGTTCAAGTATCTGCAACTAGCAAGTTGGGTTCGTGAACAACAGGATGCAGGATTCTCCATGGAGTGGGTGGAAAAAATCTGTGACAACAACATATAAAGGAAAGAAGTGTCAACTTGGTATTGCATGCTGATCCAAGCAAAAGACGGCCCCAACACTCTGCCAGAAGATATGCTCCGTTAAGAAAGATCCATCTGTTTACTTCCCATAGGGTGTACTGGTCCCCCTTGAAACTGTCCAAAATAGGAGGAAAAAATTAAGAGCTGTCCGAAGTGCGATGGGGAGAAAGCAGACGATGTTCACATGTTCTGGCAATGCCCGGAAATTTAAACCTACTGGCAGGACGTGGGTAAGGTTTTGACTATCCTAATGGAAAGAAGAATAGCCTACCACTGATTATATTTGGGGTTTTAGAAGAGGATGGTTTTCTGGGAAGAGATAGGAAGCTGGAAGAACAACTCTTAATCACTTTGATAATTATAGCGCACAGGGAAATTTGTATTAAATGGGTTTCATGTATAGCACCCTCCTGTGCAGAATGGTTAATATCAGCTAAACACATAGGCAGATTAGACTGCTTAAGTAGGTCACCAAAAAGAGTCAATACCTGGGAGCCAATAGCCGCATTCACGTCTGAATTAACCACATAACATCGACATAAAGGTCCAAGGATTAGGACACCAGCTTCTAGAGAGAGCTTGAGTAGGTGATCCCTTTACCTCTCACAATGGAGCAGATAGCTACATCAGGAGAAAATTTGCCCGACAGGCTGAGGGATTGAGGCACCAGAATTGAATAACACCTGATTGTATACCTTTGCAAGTTTTTCACATATGACAAACATTTAAAGCCCAATTAATGCATTGTTTTACATGTGGATTCACAATATGTACAATTGTGCAAAGCAATGGGGCTCAAAATGTTGTGTTACAAGATGAACTATGTGTTAGAGGTAAAGCAAATTTTCTTTTAAATCAGATACCTGGCGGCAGGTCCTTTTTTCTAAACAAATAAACAAAGGAAGAGTATCCCTATGAGAAGCATTATAGCACGTAGGATTTGAGGCCAGTTGTAAGTGGTCAGAAAAATGGACCAATTTCAAGAAAAAATACAAGATTTTTTCAGGAAACCCTCACTCACCCTAGTGGTGACATGCTTCATCATCGGGTTCACCGGGAGAGATCAAATACCTCCCAGGTGTGCTGTGACGCCAGGAGACTGCGGAGCAGGTTTGTGTGAAGGAAGAGTGTGAAAAAAGTGGGGTTGAGTGAATTAAAAATGTCAGAAGTTGTACCAAAAAATCATTTATTAGCTGGTCAACTTGACATGATAAAAACGAGATATGTGTAGGGAAAACTAACCAAATAAAATATACTGGTGTTTCCCTGTTAAACAGAGGTCAACATGTTTCTGCCCGTGGTATGTGTGACTTTACAGGGCTTTCTTCAGGACCAGTTAGCGAGTGTTACCTTAACAGGTGTGGGCGCGCTAAGGCCCACCCTGCTAAAGGCAGTGAAAGTAAAAAATAGCACTATGTGTAAAAAGGTGCAATAAAAGAAACAAACTAATAAGTTGGGGATTTACCTCTATTGCGAGGAACCTAGAAGTCTGTGGACAAAAAGTAAGACAGACAAACAAATAAACAAACAAACAACATGAAAACAATGAATATTGATCATTGTGCATTACTTTTAATGATTGCTTGTGGCGTGATACGTGCTGGCATACTTATCAAAGGCCGTGGCCGAGATGCTTGGGAAGTAAAGAAATAGTTGTGCCGCAAGCCGGGGTGGTGGGCCTCAACTAGCGCTGAGAAGTGTAGTCCAGCGCGAACTGATGCACGTGCAGTACAGCACCAGGTTAGAAATTGGAGACTTACAGTGGTAAGTCCTACCGTGCGGGAAACCGAAAAACGGCTGCCCGTAATAAATGGCTACCTATAATAGGGCGGCGGGGAAATTTTCCCCGAAGTGTTGTGCGATATAGCAGAGCTGCAGTGTGAATAGCAATAGCTCTGCTGGCCGTGACTTGTAGTTTTTGATCAGGCACACAAATATGAGCGTGAAAAGTAAATACTCCTCACTTGTACAAAAGTGAACCACGCCCCATAGAACTCAGGAGGGGGGTGGGAGCGACAATGGCACACCCTATTTAGGAAGGAAACAACAAACAAACACAAAGGATTTAGAGATCTGGCAGAATCTCAAAGATTAGACTTATCTGGTTAGAAGTGGCAAACGAAGAGTTCTTACGCCCGCAACGCTCTGCACCCTCTCAGTACCTAGCTGTTCCCTCGCTGGATCTCGTGGATCCTGAGCGAAGGGCGAGCCCGGTATTATGAGGGAGGGGGCCGAGCGCAGGCCAATGGGAGCTGTATGTTCACAGCGAGGCTTGGAGCTGAAGTCCCGAGGTCCCGCGAGAAGTGGTATCAACGCGGGACTTCGTTGAGAGACTCACACCGAGGCTTGGACAGTGCGAGGCTTGGAACGCAAGCTGAGAACGGCTTGCCAATGACAATTAGTTGTAGTTATGATCATGGTCTTCGCCGAACTAGCCTGAGGTGTTACAGAAGGTAGCGACCGACACCCGCTTGTTACTGGTACAGAAAATTAAATTGTTTAGAGTTATTTACCAGAGTGTGTAACAAGGAGTATGATCGGATATAAACTACATAATCCGGAGCTAATTGCGGCAGGATTTCTCAAGACAGGTATCAAAATAATGGGTTTGTGTATATACCTGCATGGGTCTCAGAGCCAACTTGTTGCCAGATTGTAAAAGCGTGGAGCTCTTGGTATATGGGGTCAGCCTAGACTCATGCTGATTAACAAAGGGCTAGACGCACAGCAAGACCAAAATGCAAGGAAGTGAATCACAGACATGGGCATGGAAAGATTAGTTTTTTAATACACTAGTCCAGGGTATTTGGTCATTCAGCCCATGAATGTGGGTACTGAGTCTGTATACCCAGCGCTGTTCTTTCTCAAACAGGATGCTGTCTCTGTTTCTGGGGCTGCTGACCTGCTCAATTATTGTCCAGGTCATATCATTGGGAGTATGATGTGCCTGCAAAAAATGTTCACTGAGTTTCGTTGTGACCTTTTTGCAACGAATGTTGCTGCGGTGTTCTCCAATGCGTGTTTTTACTTTTCGTGTTGTCATTCCAACATAACGTTTTGCACATGGGCAAGTAATCAAATAAACAACATTAGCAGAATTACAATTGGTATGAGATTTTTGGATCCATACTTTGCCAGGTTCCAAATTGAGTTGTTTGGTGTGGGTGGTAAGATGACAAACACTGCAATCAGTACAGGGAAAATGACCAGTAATGGGTGGCAAGTGCCAAGGGTCTGTGACAGATCTGGTGAGTGTGGATGATGTGCCTGGTAGCGGTCTTGTATGTACCAAGGCGTCTTTAAGGCTCCTACCCTTTTTGAAGGAGAACAGGGGTTTCTCCCAATGACTCATGTTGCTTGTGATTATTCTCCAATTTTTATTGATGGATTTCTTTATGTTATCTGACAGGGTGCTGTAGGTGGTTACACATGTAAGGGGCGCCTCTGTGTTTGTCTTTACCACCTCCTCAAGGAGGGCATCAAGGGGTTGGTTGCGTGCCCGGATCTGGCCTTTGTTGAGAATTCCTTGTGGATATCCTCTTTGTTTTAATTTTTCTGTCAATTCATTTGCCTGGATTTTATAGTCAGAGGTGTTACTGCAATTCCTTCTCAGGCGAAGAAATTGTCCGTAGGGCAGATTCTCTCGCAGAGGTCTTGGCTGGAAGCTATTAAACTCCAAAAGATTATTTTTTGCAGTGGGCTTGTGGTGGGTCACAGTGGTAAGAGTGGTACCCTCTATCCTTATCACTACGTCAAGGAATACAATCGATTCTTTACTGTGATTGTGGGTAAATCTCAAGTAGGGGTCAAACGACACACCTGTTTTTTCACTAGAGAATGCCTCAGATATGAGGCAATTGATTTTGAATGATGCCATTTTACAGGCTGACCAATCGGATTGCTTCTCGTCTCTTCACAGCTTTTAAATAATTTGTCTAAGTGACATGCATTTGGAAACCAATACAGTGTAATTCCCCCACACGTTTCAATCTAGAAGTGTTTACTCCTATTTTTTCATATTTATGCTATTTATACATTTTTGTAGCTGAAATGGATAAAGAACTTTGGCAACTCTTAGGCTTCACGAATCACAAAATCTGGCCACACTACTGCTGAGCTCACTGGAGGTGTGGAGGCAGGCATGGAGAGTTGGCTTCCTCTGTGAAACCAATTCACTCACCTGGGTTAACAGGCCGGCCTTGTCTTCCCAATCACCAGCACCACTTCCATCTCTGACCAAAAGTGAGGCTTCAGCCTGACTTTCCATGTGTGGCTCTGAGCTCAGGATTGGAAATCCTGCATCCTCTGCCAGCTGCCCTATGTGCACACACCACAAAGGAAATTAAGAAAGAAGTAAAAATATACTTGGATATAAATCTGCAAAAGTACTTGATGGATCTTGTGTCTAGAGCAGCCCAGCATAAACTCTTCTTTCCTGAGTGCTTCTGAGGGATTTAGTGTACCAATTGTGCAAATGGCATTGGGTGACAGAGATGTTGGCTTTCTCCACACAGTTAGCTAGTGGTTAATGCTTGGCAAAGTCTAGTGTGCCTGGAATATGTGACTCATGCGCTGGCCAAGGTCTCTAGAACTACAAACAAACACAGAGGTCTCCCAGGCAATACACCGCACAGTCAAGGCAGGAGCCGAGATTGGGGTTTGTTATCTATACTTTTTCCACATGACAGTTCCTCCAAATGAATGAGCACACTCTCTTAGGTAAGCATGCAGCTGTGTTGTGGCATGTTCAGAAGTAAATGGGCATTTTACATCCACTGTTGATGATTAAAAAAAGCAGTTCTCATCTACAACACTGGTCCCAGTATCCCCCATCCCTCATACTGTACTAGTTGATAGGTAAAAAAAATCCCCCCAAAACCACTCATGAGATAGTGTAGTTCTAAATGGTTGTGTTCTAGATCAGGAATATCCTTCATGTCTGAGACAGGTATGTGTTCCGCTGTGAATGTTGAGGTTGTTTAACTAGACCGAGAATGGAGCTTCCCTGACAGTGGGGTCCCATGTGTAGTAGAACCTCCCAGTTCAAGACTGGAAAGTTCTCAATGGTGGCTTTTCCATTTGCAATGCCCGGTTGATTTAAATATTGAGAATTTGTGGTTGTCAAATTTCAACATGTGAATTTGATTCTAGTTATTCCTAGTTGTGGGATTTTCAGTTTTGACATTTCATACCTAAAGTTGGACCTTTCTGGATGGTGGGTTTCCTATGTATGAGAGGCCCACCAAGGTAGAATTGTTCCATTAATGTAAGCATTGTCTGACCTTTGTATATGTAAGACCCCTGTGATTAGTCAGATCACTGTCTAATCTCCTTCCCTTCTACATCCTGGAAAAGGTATTGGTAGACAGGGCGAACCTCTTAAACCAAGATAATGGCTCAGAGACTTGAAAATCTGAACATATTCGACCTAACCTCAGTCAGCAACAACCTCCAATCTCCCCCCACAAACATGACAAAGGTGAATGATCTTACTAATCATTACATCCAATCCATGTCTGACCTAACTGACACTATTGCCCCAAAGCAGCTAAAAAGAGTACAAAGTGGATTCTCCAAACCTTAGTTTAATGGCAACCTTAACGAGGAATGATGCCTTTTAAGGCTTGCCGCAAGATCGTGGAGAAGGACCCCCTCCCTAGCTCACCTCAAACACTTGAGGTTGCAAGAAGCACTTACAACAAACAAATTCGAAGGTCAAAAGCAGAATACTTTAGGATGCAACTTGACAATGCTAAAAACAGACCCAAAAAGCTTTTAGAACTTGTCAAACAATAAAAAATTGGTAAATCTAGTTACCTTCTGGTTGACATTGGACCATTACCCAGCGGAGATGAATTCCCCACCCACTTCACTGAAAAGACTATGGGGAAGATGTACGACCATTTTTTGCGGCCACTTTGGCCCGTTTGCGACAGCAAAATAGGCCTGGCCCATGTACAAACCATATTTTACGACTTACTAACCTATTAGCGACTCGCGAAATATGGTTTGCAACTCGCCATTAGGAAGGGGCGTGCCAAGGGTGTCCCTTCCTAATAGCGATTTGCACACCAATGTATGATTGTTTTGGGACCGCATTTGCGGTCGCGAAACACTCGCAGTTTACCACCCTTTTCAAAAGGGTGTTAAGCCACTCGCAAATGGGAAGGGGTCCACAGGGGACCCCACTCCCCTTTGTGAATGGGTTTGAAATTTTCTCTTAAGAGCAGGGAGTCGTCCTAGGGACCACTGCCTGCCCATAAAAAATGAAACCGAAAAGTTTCATTTTCCGTTTTTGAATGCAGCCCGTTTTACTTTAAGTTAAACGGGCTGCATTAAAAAAAAAAAAAATGCTTTATTTAAAAAGCAGTCACATACATGGTGGTCTGCTGACCCCAGCAGGCTACCATCCCTGTGAGTGCTAGCCATTTCCAATAGGGTCGCAAATTGCGCTTATCTCATGAATATTGATGAGACATGCAATTTACGAACACATTGTAAATCGTAAACAGTGTCTGAGACACTGTTGTACATTGCATTTTGCGAGTCACAATTTGACGCAATGTGCGTCTCACAAAATGCAAACGTCGTACATCTGGCCTTAAGATGATTGAAGTTGAATTGCAACTTGCCTCACAGTGTCTACTAAGGCAGGCTCGGCCCAGTCTAATCCCAGTACAGCAGTCCGTCAGTTCCTCTCTGACGTGAAAACAAACGCACAACCGTGGAGAGCCTCCCACAAGGTTAAATGACCTCAGAAGTGAGGTAAACTCAAGCCGAACGACAGAAAAAAAGAAAACACCCATCTAAAATGGCCAGAAAGAGTCAAAAGGAAATTGTGAAGTAAGTCCAGCTTCCCACATGGCCAACCACTGTTACTGCAACGACCTCCCATTGATCAATCAATGGAGCTTGGACTTAAAATAAAACCCCATCTTATATAATGTCTAATTAAATTACATTCATTTAAACAGTTAAACATATAAATAATTATACTTTAATGCTGAAACACATATATAAAAGTAGTACAAATTGTTCTTTTAATCATATACCATTTTAATAACCTAATTAGAAAAATAATTATGTAACACACTTTGTTTAAAAATATTTTAATTATTTGTAATTATTTCAAAAAGTCACCTTAAATGATAAAAATGCACATAATTGTTTTTTCATTTCCTTGCATTTTAAAATGAATGTAGCAAAGAAATGGTATGAAATGTAATCTCTTTTATTTGATTATATACATCACTTGTAATAATTATTAACGCATAATGAAAATATCATAGATTTTACATTGGGTGGGACTTTATTATTTAACTTGCACAAAATAATTTTATTTAATATACTTACATTCATTAGAGATTTATTTCAAAATGTAGATATTAATGCTATTGCATTTTTTCCTTAGTTCTACACTTACAATAAATATATCAAATACATTTTCGTTAATATTTAATGTAAACATATTTTTTCACACCTTTTCCAAGTTTAATAAACTTTTTTTTCTTTTCTTGATACTTTACCGTGGAGAGACTACGAAACTGGGATGAATATCTCCATATGGTAAAGTCAATCCCTATACTTTATCATGTAGAGCTCTCTGCCCTGGTGGCGGAGATCTCCGAATCATAAAGCATAGGGAAAAGTATAAACATTTATTAATCTTTGAAAAATATTTTATGTTAAATATTGGTGTAAATTAAATTGATGTATTTTATTAGAATGTAGAAAAGAGAGAAAATTCAACAGCCCTAATAAAACTATTTTGGTTTTAAAATTAAACTGTTTAAAATAAAGTACATTAAAATAATTTTTCTCAAGTTTCCATTACAAAAATTAATTTCCAACTAAAGAAATACATGTAAATGTTTTTATTATACCGTAATTATTAAATAAAGACATTTAATTATATTTTAATAAAATTCATTGTTATGTTTACTTTAAAATGCAAACAAGTTATTCAAATATTTTATAATTAAATACAAGATTTGCTATTTTTAGAAAAATTTTAAACATGAAATTATCACTATTTATATTTTAGCTCTTTTAATTAAGTTACATTATTATTTTTTCCAGTATTATCTATGAGAGGTTGTGGCAGTATGAAGGGCTAGCCATGTGTGGTGCTAGAGTTACTACTTTGTTTTATAGCAATTTAGGGGTCGATTACGATGGCGGTGAATCCGCATCCTCCGGGCCGGTGGAAGCCACCGCCAGCCCGGAGGATGCGATTCACCACCGCGGCATAGAAAACACCCACCACCAGATTATCATGGCGGTGGGATCAGCGGAGGACAGCAGGTCCGTCCGCCGCTGATCCGCGGGGTGTGGACTGCAATATGGTGGCGGTGTCTGCTAGACAACGCCAGCCACATTAGGATGGGAGCAGAAACATGCTTTTCCGCGGCAGCTTTTTTGTGCCGTGGAAAAGCATGTGGACCTTTGCTTCTGGTGCCCCCTTGCTGGCCCCCAGGGTGTTGGGGGTGCACATGGGGGTACCTATGGTACCCCCCTGCTTTGGTATGCACAAGGTGGCAGGCACCACGCGGGGCCCGCCACGTTTTGCATGTCAAAGGAAAACATGCATTTTTCACTTTGTGGTGGGTGCTGCTTAAAGCAGCACCCGCCATAATGTTACATATAGAGGATGTGACCGACAGGGTGGCGGTCACATCCTAATTTCAATGGAGGAACCGCTGCTGCCCCTGCGGACGGTCCCTCCACCTCGGGGGTGGCAGACGGCCTTTGTCCGTCCACCATCAAATCGACCCCATGGTAAGTTAGGCTCCGCCCTCATTTTCAGTGGTTGGAGACATACAAGTGTACACTTGTGAGTAACTTTAAACTCTGATTTTGTGACTATCCAAGAGTAGAAAAGTTACTCAAAAGTGTAAGAGTAAAGTTACATGTGTAAATTACTCAGAAGTGTAACTTACTTTGTGACTAGCCCTGGTAGTGTTAGTGTTGATCTGCCATAGTTATTATGCTGGTGACTGAGCCCATTTCCTACTGGCCCAGTATCCATTTTCTCTTGTTAGGCGAGAGATCTTTTAACAGAACAAGCATTTGCAATGCAATAGGTCTCGCATTTACGCAAGTTTGAGCTATTGACATTGCAAATGACAATGCCCTTTATTTTTGTTTTTAAAGCATAAATAAAAGGCATTGTCATTTACAATGCCAATAGCTTAAACTTGCGTAAATTCGAGACTTAGTGCATTGCAAATGCTTGTTTGTAGTAGCAACCAGTGACACTAGATATCCTCGGGAAAATAGACTAAACAGGTGTCTTACTTTACTTTTGTGCACAAGTGCATAGCCCACAAACAATTTTCATGTAGAAGTCCGGCCAGCATAATTCAACTAGTTCATGTAATTTTTAAGAAAATTACATTTATTTAACGAGGAGAAAAATATACAATGTAGCCTACTTCTAACTGCCATCGAACAGCATCACATGTTACAGGGACACTTGACAGCAATGGGCATATTCAATCAACTTCCTTACTCCTTTCTGCATTGCTTCTCTCTTGTTTTTGCCCTTTTTTCAGTTCCCTCAATCCTTGCTTCTTCCCTTTCCAGCTCTCTCTCCCTCTGTCTTCCATCGCATCTCTCTCCGTACTGCTTTTTTTCTGCCCCTTCACTCTGGAACCCCTCCTCACTTCTGCCTCCAGTTGTTCAATAGTTAGGCGGCAGCCACCCTACCCTCCCCGCAGATGCCACTCGAGCTGTCAGTCTTGCTGGATCGCCTTCAGGTGTTCTGTTGGTGATGGGAGGGGCAGGGGCGGCCTTAGGCATGTGCAAGCTGTGCACCTGCACAGGGCCACCAAACCCTAGGGGCCACCACGCCAATATATATCCTTAATATAATAATCCTCTGAGGATGGATACATATTTGCGTGGTGGCCCCTGGCAGGGATTTGGCGGCCTCCGGCTCTGTTCCACTTCCAAACACCCTGATCCCCCCACCCCCTCTTGCAGGGCCCCCTACCTACGCTCCCTGCCCAGGGCCACCATGAGCCTGGGGCCGCCCCTGGGAGGGGAGGGAGCTGATGCAAGGGACTCCTGGTGGGCACTTGAGGGAGGGCTATCTGCCCTATCGGATTGAGCTGAGGAAATGGGCCATCTGTCAGAGAAGCAGAGACACTTGACTGCTGCCTCTGCATACAAGGAGTGAGGTGGATACTTCCTAGAAACTCTCTAAAAGCAAAGGTGGGAGAAGGAAAACCTAGACTGGATTCTGTACTAGTTGCGACTTGGGGATGAGGTAACGGACAGGATTTTGTCCCACCTGGGGTGGACTCTTTGAAAGAGTTCACTGGAGAAAAATGCTACGTCACCCGGAAAAAAACTGTTGGTAAAAGTATTTTACCGCACAAACCTCGCCTTAGGGGGTTACAACGGACCAAGCCCACTTACACGTTTTTTGCCCAAGACACAGGAAATAAAATGATTTACTTGATGGGCGCTGTGATCTCTTGGCCCTATGAAAGCTATACCCAGGGTCGGCCTTAGGCATGTGCAAGCTGTGCACCTCCACAGGGCCACCAATCCCCAGGGGCCACCACGCCAATATATATCCTTAATATATTAATCCTCTGAGGATGGATACATATTTGCTTGGCGGCCTCTGGCAGGGATTTGCAACACCCTGACCCCCCCTCTTCACTGGCCTCCGTGCCTGCGTTCCTCCGGGGGACTCCGGCTTGGCGTCCCAACCCCAAAATCCTCACAGCAAACCCAGGCAGAGAAAATGAGCGCAGACCACCAGCCAGACATCAACTAAACAACTGGTAAGTGTGAAAAGGGCATAACTGTGGGGTCAAAGACAAAGAACGAACAGCATGTATCAAACAGGTGGACACCCTTAGACACCGGTGGAAGGGCCGCCCAGCAAATAACCAGAAGGAGAAAAAGGACCAGGTGAGGCAGGAGGGACGCAGGGGGTAACACGAGTGACACAAAAGCACGCAAATCATTACTGGTTTCAGTCAGTGATAACGGCAAGCAAGCAGGACCAGACTAAAGGTAAAATGATCCCACGGCAGAGCAGCATGACCACCCGCTGCAGAACGCCAAGGAGCCCCAGACACCCTTGGAAGCGGTAGACATACCACAGGAAACACCGACCCAATGCAGCGACACCGCAGGCCTCAGGGAACCAGAATGCCGGAAGAGACCCACACAGCCTCCCGACCCGTTGGATAGCGTAGGGGTACAAATTAATATTCCCACTCCAGAGAGTGCAACAGTAGAGAAAGGGTTGGATAGCGTAGGGGTAAAAATTACTATTCCCACTCGAGAGAGTGCAACAGTAGGGAAAGCCTTGGATAGCGTAGGGGTAAAAATTACTTTTCACACTCCAGAGAGTGCAACAGTAAAGAAAGCGTTGGATAGCGTAGGGGTGAAAATTACTATTCCCACTCCAAAGAGTGCAACAGTAGGGAAAGCGTTGGATAGCGTAGGGGTAAAAATTACTATTCCCACTCCAGAGAGTGCAACAGTAGGGAAAGCGTTGGATAGCGTAGGGGTCAAAATTACTATTCCCACTCCAAAGAGTGCAACAGAAGGGAAAGCGTTGGATAGCGTTGGGGTAAAAACTACTATTCCCACTCCAGAGAGTGCAACAGTAGATAAGGCGTTGGATAGCGTAGAGGTAAAAATTACTATTCCCACTCCAAAGAGTGCAATAGTAGGGAAAGCGTTGGATAGCGTAGGGGTAAAAATTACTATTCCCACTCCAAAGAGTGCAACAGTAGGGAAAGCGTTGGATAGCGTAGGGGTAAAAATTACTGTTCCCACTCCAGAGAGTACAACAGTAGGGAAAGCGTTGGATAGCGTGGGGGTCAAAATTACTATTCCCACTCCAAAGAGTGCAACAGAAGGGAAAGCGTTGGATAGCGTTGGGGTAAAAATTACTATTCCCACTCCAGAGAGTGCAACAGTAGATAAGGCGTTGGATAGCGTAGAGGTAAAAATTACTATTCCCACTCCAAAGAGTGCAATAGTAGGGAAAGCGTTGGATAGCATAGGGGTACAAATTACTATTCCCACTCCAGAGAGTGCAACAGTAGAGAAAGGGTTGGATAGCGTAGGGGTAAAAAGCACTATTCCCACTCCAGAGAGTGCAACAGTAGAGAAAGGGTTGGATAGCGTAGGGGTAAAAATTACTATTCCCACTCCAGAGGGTACAATCATATTTGTTAAAACATATATATATAGTAACATAATATATTTTAAAAATATTACTATTCCCACTCCAGAGAGTGCAACAGTAGATAAGGCGTTGGATAGCGTAGAGTTAAAAATTACTATTCCCACTCCAATGAGTGCAACAGTAGAGAAAGGGTTGGATAGCGTAGGGGTAAAAATTACTATTCCCACTCCAGAGAGTGAAACAGTAGGGAAAGCGTTGGATAGCGTAGGGGTAAAAATTACTATTACCACTCCAGACAGTGAAACAGTAGGGAAAGCGTTGGATAGCGTAGGGGTAAAAATTACTATTCCCACTCCAAAGAGTGCAACAGTAGGGAAAGCGTTGAATAGCGTAGGGGTAAAAATTACTATTCTCACTCCAGAGAGTGCAACAGTAGGGAAAGCGTTGGATAGCGTAGGGGTAAAAATTACTATTCCCACTCCAAAGAGTGCAACAGAAGGGAAAGCGTTGGATAGCGTTGGGGTAAAAATTACTATTCCCACTCCAGAGAGAGCAACAGTAGATAAGGCGTTGGATAGCGTATGTTAAATTAAATAATATTAAAAATTAATTACTAAAATATACTTACAAATACTTAAATTAACTTATAATAATTAAATATTTAACTAAAGTTATTAAAAAAATGTTTACAATCATATTTGTTAAAACATATATATATAGTAACATAATATAATTAACAAATATTACTATTCCCAATCCAGAGAGTGCAACAGTAGATAAGGCGTTGGATAGCATAGGGGTACAAATTAATAATCCCACTCCAGCGAGTGCAACAGTAGGGAAAGCGTTGGATAGCGTAGGGGTACAAATTAATATTCCCCATCCAGAGAGTGCAACAGTAGAGAAAGGGTTGGATAGCGTAGGGGTAAAAATTACTATTCCCACTCCAGAGAGTGCAACAGTAGGAAAACCATTGGATAGCGTAGGGGTAAAAATTACTATTCCCACTCCAGAGAGTGAAACAGTAGGGAAAGCATTGGATAGCATAGGGGTAAAAATTACTATTCCGACTCCAAAGAGTGCAATAGTAGGGAAAGCGTTGGATAGCGTAGGGGTAAAAATTACTATTCCCACTCCAAAGAGTGCAATAGTAGGGAAAGCGTTGGATAGCGTAGGGGTAAAAATTACTATTCCCACTCCAAAGAGTGCAACAGTAGGGAAAGCGTTGGATAGCGTAGGGGTAAAAATTACTATTCCCACTCCAGAGAGTACAACAGTAGGGAAAGCGTTGGATAGCGTAGGGGTCAAAATTACTATTCCCACTCCAAAGAGTGCAACAGAAGGGAAAGCGTTGGATAGCGTTGGGGTAAAAATTACTATTCCCACTCCAGAGAGTGCAACAGTAGATAAGGCGTTGGATAGCGTAGAGGTAAAAATTACTATTCCCACTCCAAAGAGTGCAATAGTAGGGAAAGCGTTGGATAGCATAGGGGTACAAATTACTATTCCCACTCCAGAGAGTGCAACAGTAGAGAAAGGGTTGGATAGCGTAGGGGTAAAAAGCACTATTCCCACTCCAGAGAGTGCAACAGTAGAGAAAGGGTTGGATAGCGTAGGGGTAAAAATTACTATTCCCACTCCAGAGGGTACAATCATATTTGTTAAAACATATATATATAGTAACATAATATATTTTAAAAATATTACTATTCCCACTCCAGAGAGTGCAACAGTAGATAAGGCGTTGGATAGCGTAGAGTTAAAAATTACTATTCCCACTCCAATGAGTGCAACAGTAGAGAAAGGGTTGGATAGCGTAGGGGTAAAAATTACTATTCCCACTCCAGAGAGTGAAACAGTAGGGAAAGCGTTGGATAGCGTAGGGGTAAAAATTACTATTACCACTCCAGACAGTGAAACAGTAGGGAAAGCGTTGGATAGCGTAGGGGTAAAAATTACTATTCCCACTCCAAAGAGTGCAACAGTAGGGAAAGCGTTGAATAGCGTAGGGGTAAAAATTACTATTCCCACTCCAGAGAGTGCAACAGTAGGGAAAGCGTTGGATAGCGTAGGGGTAAAAATTACTATTCCCACTCCAAAGAGTGCAACAGAAGGGAAAGCGTTGGATAGCGTTGGGGTAAAAATTACTATTCCCACTCCAGAGAGAGCAACAGTAGATAAGGCGTTGGATAGCGTATGTTAAATTAAATAATATTAAAAATTAATTACTAAAATATACTTACAAATACTTAAATTAACTTATAATAATTAAATATTTAACTAAAGTTATAAAAAAAATGTTTACAATCATATTTGTTAAAACATATATATATAGTAACATAATATAATTAACAAATATTACTATTCCCAATCCAGAGAGTGCAACAGTAGATAAGGCGTTGGATAGCATAGGGGTACAAATTAATAATCCCACTCCAGCGAGTGCAACAGTAGGGAAAGCGTTGGATAGCGTAGGAGTAGAAATTAATATTCCCCATCCAGAGAGTGCAACAGTAGAGAAAGGGTTGGATAGCGTAGGGGTAAAAATTACTATTCCCACTCCAGAGAGTGCAACAGTAGGAAAACCGTTGGATAGCGTAGGGGTAAAAATTACTATTCCCACTCCAGAAAGTGAAACAGTAGGGAAAGCATTGGATAGCATAGGGGTAAAAATTACTATTCCGACTCCAAAGAGTGCAACAGTAGGGAAAGCGTTGGATAGCCTAGGGGTAAAAATTACTATTCCCACTCCAGAGAGTGCAACAGTAGGGAAAGCGATGGATAGCGTAGGGGTAAAAATTACTATTCCCACTCCAAAGAGTGCAACAGTAGGGAAAGCGTTAATAGCGTAGGGGTAAAAATTACTATTCCCACTCCAGAGAGTGCAACAGTAGGGAAAGCGATGGATAGCGTAGGGGTAAAAATTACTATTCCCACTCCAAAGAGTGCAATAGTAGGGAAAGCGTTGGATAGCGTAGGGGTACAAATTACTATTCCCACTCCAGAGAGTGCAACAGTAGAGAAAGGGTTGGATAGCGTTGGGGTAAAAATCACTATTCCCACTACAGAGAGTGCAACAGTAGAGAAAGGGTTGGATAGCATAGGGGTAAAAATTACTATTCCCACTCCAGAGAGTGCAACAGTAGAGAAAGCGTTGGATAGCGTAGGTGTAAAAATTACTATTCCCAATCCAGAGAGTGAAACAGTAGGTAAAGCGTTGGATAGCGTAGGGGTAAAAATTACTATTCCCACTCCAAAAAGTGCAACAGTAGATAAAGGGTTGGATAGCGTAAGGGTAAAAATTACTATTCCCACTCCAGAGAGTGCAACAGTAGAGAAAGGGTTGGATAGCGTAGGGGTAAAAATTACTATTCCCACTCCAGAGAGTGCAACAGTAGGGAAAGGGTTGGATAGCGTAGGGGTAAAAATTACTATTCCCACTCCAAAGAGTGCAATAGTAGGGAAAGCGTTGGATAGCGTAGGGGTACAAATTACTATTCCCACTCCAGAGAGTGCAACAGTAGAGAAAGGGTTGGATAGCGTAGGGGTAAAAAGCACTATTACAACTCCAGAGAGTGCAACAGTAGAGAAAGGGTTGGATAGCGTAGGGGTAAAAATTACTATTCCCACTCCAGAGAGTACAATCATATTTGTTAAAACATATATATATAGTAACATAATATAATTTAAAAAAATTACTATTCCCACTCCAGAGAGTGCAACAGTAGATAAGGCGTTGGATAGCGTAGAGTTAAAAACTACTATTCCCACTCCAATGAGTGCAACAGTAGAGAAAGGGTTGGATAGCGTAAGGGTAAAAATTACTATTCCCACTCCAGAGAGTGCAACAGTAGGGAAAGCGTTGGATAGCGTAGGGGTAAAAATTACTATTACCACTCCAGGCAGTGAAAAAGTAGGGAAAGCGTTGGATAGCGTAGGGGTAAAAATTACTATTCCCACTCTAAAGAGTGCAACAGTAGGGAAAGCGTTGGATAGCGTGGGGGTAAAAATTACTATTCCCACTCCAGAGAGTGCAACAGTAGGGAAAGCGTTGGATAGTGTAGGGGTAAAAATTACTATTCCCACTCCAAAGAGTGCAACAGAAGGGAAAGCGTTGGATAGCGTTGGGGTAAAAATTACTATTTCCCACTCCAGAGAGAGCAACAGTAGATAAGGCGTTGGATAGCGTATGTTAAATTAAATTAATATAAAAAATTAATTCCTAAAATATACTTACAAACTCTTAAATTAACTTATAATAATTAAATAATTAACAAAAGTTATAAAAAAATGTTTACAATCATATTTGTTAAAACATATATATATATAGTAACATAATATAATTAACAAATATTACTATTCCCACTCCAGAGAGTGCAACAGTAGATAAGGCGTTGGATAGCGTAGGGGTACAAAGTAATATTCCCACTCCAGAGAGTGCAACAGTAGGGAAAGCGTTGGATAGCGTAGGGGTACAAATTAATATTCCCACTCCAGAGAGTGCAACAGTAGAGAAAGGGTTGGATAGCGTAGGGGTATAAATTACTATTCCCACTCCAGAGAGTGCAACAGTAGGGAAACCGTTGGATAGCGTAGGGGTAAAAATTACTATTCCCACTCCAAAGAGTGCAACAGTAGGGAAAGCGTTGGATAGCGTAGGGGTAAAAATTACTATTCCAACTCCAGAGAGTGCAACAGTAGATAAGGCGTTGGATAGCGTAGGGGTACAAATTAATATTCCCACTCCAGAGAGTGCAACAGTAGGGAAAGCGTTGGATAGCGTAGGGGTACAAATTAATATTCCCACTCCAGAGAGTGCAACAGTAGAGAAAGGGTTGGATAGCGTAGGGGTATAAATTACTATTCCCACTCCAGAGAGTGCAACAGTAGGGAAACCGTTGGATAGCGTAGGGGTAAAAATTACTATTCCCACTCCAAAGAGTGCAACAGTAGGGAAAGCGTTGGATAGCGTAGGGGTAAAAATTACTATTCCCACTCCAGAGAGTGCAACAGTAGGGAAAGCGTTGGATAGCGTAGGGGTAAAAATTACTATTCCCACTCCAAAGAGTGCAACAGAAGGGAAAGCGTTGGATAGCGTTGGGGTAAAAATGACTATTCCCACTCCAGAGAGTGCAACAGTAGATAAGGCGTTGGATAGCGTAGAGGTAAAAATTACTATTCCCACTCCAAAGATTGCAATAGTAGGGAAAGCGTTGGATAGCGTAGGGGTACACATTACTATTCCCACTCCAGAGAGTGCAACAGTAGATAAGGCGTTGGATAGCGTAGAGGTAAAAATTACTATTCCCACTCCAAAGAGTGCAATAGTAGGGAAAGCGTTGGATAGCATAGGGGTACAAATTACTATTCCCACTCCAGAGAGTGCAACAGTAGAGAAAGGGTTGGATAGCGTAGGGGTAAAGAGCACTATTCCCACTCCAGAGAGTGCAACAGTAGAGAAAGGGTTGGCTAGCGTAGGGGTAAAAATTACTATTCCCACTCCAGAGAGTACAATCATATTTGTTAAAACATCTATATATATAGTAACATAATATATTTTAAAAATATTACTATTCACACTCCAGAGAGTGCAACAGTAGATAAGGCGTTGGATAGCGTAAAGTTAAAAATTACTATTCCCACTCCAATGAGTGCAACAGTAGAGAAAGGGTTGGATAGCGTAGGGGTAAAATTAACTATTCCCACTCCAGAGAGTGCAACAGTAGGGAAAGCGTTGGATAGCGTAGGGGTAAAAATTACTATTCCCACTCCAAAGAGTGCAACAGTAGGGAAAGCGTTGGATAGCGTAGGGGTAAAAATTACTATTCCCACTCCAGAGAGTGCAACAGTAGGGAAAGTGTTGGATAGCGTAGGGGTAAAAATTACTATTCCCACTCCAAAGAGTGCAACAGAAGGGAAAGCGTTGGATAGCGTTGGGGTAAAAATTACTATTCCCACTCCAGAGAGAGCAACAGTAGATAAGGCGTTGGATAGCGTATGTTAAATTAAATTAAAATTAAAAATTAATTACTAAAATATACTTACAAATACTTAAATTAACTTATAATAATTAAATAATTAACTAAAGTTATAAAAAAATGTTTACAATCATATTTGTTAAAACATATATATATATAGTAACATAATATAATTAACAAATATTACTATTCCCAATCCAGAGAGTGCAACAGTAGATAAGGCGTTGGATAGCGTAGGGGTACAAATTAATATTCCCACTCCAGAGAGTGCAACAGTAGGGAAAGCGTTGGATAGCGTAGGGGTACAAATTAATATTCCCACTCCAGAGAGTGCAACAGTAGAGAAAGGGTTGGATAGCGTAGGGGTAAAAATTACTATTCCCACTCCAGAGAGTGCAACAGTAGGAAAACCGTTGGATAGCGTAGGGGTAAAAATTACTATTCCCACTCCAGAGAGTGAAACAGTAGGGAAAGCATTGGATAGCATAGGGGTTAAAATTACTATTCCCACTCCAAAGAGTGCAACAGTAGGGAAAGCGTTGGATAGCGTAGGGGTAAAAATTACTATTCCCACTCCAAAGAGTGCAACAGAAGGGAAAGCGTTGGATAGCGTTGGGGTAAAAATTACTATTCCAACTCCAGAGAGTGCAACAGTAGATAAGGCGTTGGATAGCGTAGAGGTAAAAATTACTATTCCCACTCCAAAGAGTGCAATAGTAGGGAAAGCGTTGGATAGCGTAGGGGTACAAATTACTATTCCCACTCCAGAGAGTGCAACAGTAGAGAAAGGGTTGGATAGCGTTGGGGTAAAAATCACTATTCCCACTCCAGAGAGTGCAACAGTAGAGAAAGGGTTGGATAGCATAGGGGTAAAAATTACTATTCCCACTCCAGAGAGTGCAACAGTAGGGAAAGCGTTGGATAACGTGGGTGTAAAAATTACTATTCCCACTCCAGAGAGTGGAACAGTAGGTAAAGCGTTGGATAGCGTAGGGGTAAAAATTACTATTCCCACTCCAAAGAGTGCAACAGTAGATAAAGGGTTGGATAGCGTAAGGGTAAAAATTACTATTCCCACTCCAGAGAGTGCAACAGTAGAGAAAGGGTTGGATAGCATAGGGGTAAAAATTACTATTCCCACTCCAAAGAGTGCAATAGTAGGAAAAGCGTTGGATAGCGTAGGGGTACAAATTACTATTCCCACTCCAGAGAGTGCAACAGTAGAGAAAGGGTTGGATAGCGTAGGGGTAAAAAGCACTATTCCCACTCCAGAGAGTGCAACAGTAGAGAAAGGGTTGGATAGCGTAGGGGTAAAAATTACTATTCCCACTCCAGAGAGTACAATCATATTTGTTAAAACATATATATATAGTAACATAATATAATTTAAAAATATTACTATTCCCACTCCAGAGAGTGCAACAGTAGATAAGGCGTTGGATAGCGTAGAGCTAAAAATTACTATTCCCACTCCAATGAGTGCAACAGTAGAGAAAGGGTTGGATAGCGTAAGGGTAAAAATTACTATTCCCACTCCAGAGAGTGCAACAGTAGGGAAAGCATTGGATAGCGTAGGGGTAAAAATTACTATTACCACTCCAGACAGTGAAAAATTAGGGAAAGCGTTGGATAGCGTAGGGGTAAAAATTACTATTCCCACTCCAAAGAGTGCAACAGTAGGGAAAGCGTTGGATAGCGTAGGGGTAAAAAATTACTATTCCCACTCCAGAGAGTGCAACAGTAGGGAAAGCGTTGGATAGTGTAGGGGTAAAAATTACTATTCCCACTCCAAAGAGTGCAACAGAAGGGAAAGCGTTGGATAGCGTTGGGGTAAAAATTACTATTCCCACTCCAGAGAGAGCAACAGTAGATAAGGCGTTGGATAGCGTATGTTAAATTAAATTAAAATTAAAAATTAATTACTAAAATATACTTACAAATACTTAAATTAACTTATAATAATTAAATATTTAACTAAAGTTATAAAAAAATGTTTACAATCATATTTGTTAAAACATATATATATATAGTAACATAATATAATTAACAAATATTACTATTCCCAATCCAGAGAGTGCAACAGTAGATAAGGCGTTGGATAGCGTAGGGGTACAAATTAATATTCCCACTCCAGAGAGTGCAACAGTAGGGAAAGCGTTGGATAGCGTAGGGGTACAAATTAATATTCCCACTCCAGAGAGTGCAACAGTAGAGAAAGGGTTGGATAGCGTAGGGGTAAAAATTACTATTCCCACTCCAGAGAGTGCAACAGTAGGAAAACCGTTGGATAGCGTAGGGGTAAAAATTACTATTCCCACTCCAGAGAGTGAAACAGTAGGGAAAGCATTGGATAGCATAGGGGTTAAAATTACTATTCCCACTCCAAAGAGTGCAACAGTAGGGAAAGCGTTGGATAGCGTAGGGGTAAAAATTACTATTCCCACTCCAAAGAGTGCAACAGAAGGGAAAGCGTTGGATAGCGTTGGGGTAAAAATTACTATTCCAACTCCAGAGAGTGCAACAGTAGATAAGGCGTTGGATAGCGTAGAGGTAAAAATTACTATTCCCACTCCAAAGAGTGCAATAGTAGGGAAAGCGTTGGATAGCGTAGGGGTACAAATTACTATTCCCACTCCAGAGAGTGCAACAGTAGAGAAAGGGTTGGATAGCGTTGGGGTAAAAATCACTATTCCCACTCCAGAGAGTGCAACAGTAGAGAAAGGGTTGGATAGCATAGGGGTAAAAATTACTATTCCCACTCCAGAGAGTGCAACAGTAGGGAAAGCGTTGGATAACGTGGGTGTAAAAATTACTATTCCCACTCCAGAGAGTGGAACAGTAGGTAAAGCGTTGGATAGCGTAGGGGTAAAAATTACTATTCCCACTCCAAAGAGTGCAACAGTAGATAAAGGGTTGGATAGCGTAAGGGTAAAAATTACTATTCCCACTCCAGAGAGTGCAACAGTAGAGAAAGGGTTGGATAGCATAGGGGTAAAAATTACTATTCCCACTCCAAAGAGTGCAATAGTAGGAAAAGCGTTGGATAGCGTAGGGGTACAAATTACTATTCCCACTCCAGAGAGTGCAACAGTAGAGAAAGGGTTGGATAGCGTAGGGGTAAAAAGCACTATTCCCACTCCAGAGAGTGCAACAGTAGAGAAAGGGTTGGATAGCGTAGGGGTAAAAATTACTATTCCCACTCCAGAGAGTACAATCATATTTGTTAAAACATATATATATAGTAACATAATATAATTTAAAAATATTACTATTCCCACTCCAGAGAGTGCAACAGTAGATAAGGCGTTGGATAGCGTAGAGCTAAAAATTACTATTCCCACTCCAATGAGTGCAACAGTAGAGAAAGGGTTGGATAGCGTAAGGGTAAAAATTACTATTCCCACTCCAGAGAGTGCAACAGTAGGGAAAGCATTGGATAGCGTAGGGGTAAAAATTACTATTACCACTCCAGACAGTGAAAAATTAGGGAAAGCGTTGGATAGCGTAGGGGTAAAAATTACTATTCCCACTCCAAAGAGTGCAACAGTAGGGAAAGCGTTGGATAGCGTAGGGGTAAAAAATTACTATTCCCACTCCAGAGAGTGCAACAGTAGGGAAAGCGTTGGATAGTGTAGGGGTAAAAATTACTATTCCCACTCCAAAGAGTGCAACAGAAGGGAAAGCGTTGGATAGCGTTGGGGTAAAAATTACTATTCCCACTCCAGAGAGAGTAACAGCAGATAAGGCGTTGGATAGCGTATGTTAAATTAAATTAATATTAAAAATTAATTACTAAAATATACTTACAAACTCTTAAATTAACTTATAATAATTAAATAATTAACTAAAGTTATAAAAAAATGTTTACAATCATATTTGTTAAAACATATATATATATATATATATATAGTAACATAATATAATTAACAAATATTACTATTCCCACTCCAGAGAGTGCAACAGTAGATAAGGCGTTGGATAGCGTAGGGGTACAAATTAATATTCCCACTCCAGAGAGTGCAACAGTAGGAAAAGCGTTGGATAGCGTAGGGGTACAAATTAATATTCCCACTCCAGAGAGTGCAACAGTAGAGAAAGGGTTGGATAGCGTAGGGGTAAAAATTACTATTCCCACTCCAGAGAGTGCAACAGTAGGGAAACCGTTGGATGGCGTAGGGGTAAAAATTACTATTCCCACTCCAGAGAGTGAAACAGTAGGGAAAGCATTGGATAGCGTAGGGGTAAAAATCACTATTCCCACTCCAAAGAGTGCAACAGTAGGGAAAGCGTTGGATAGCGTAGGGGTAAAAATTGCTATTCCCACTCCAGAGAGTGCAACAGTAGGGAAAGCGTTGGATAGCGTAGGGGTAAAAATTACTATTCCCACTCCAGAGAGTGAAACAGTAGGTAAAGCGTTGGATAGTGTAGGGGTAAAAATTACTATTCCCACTCCAAAGAGTGCAACAGAAGGGAAAGCGTTGGATAGCGTAGGGGTAAAAATTACTATTCCCACTCCAGAAAGTGCAACAGTAGGTAAGGCGTTGGATAGCGTAGAGGTAAAAATTACTATTCCCACTCCGGAGAGTGCAACAGTAGGGAAAGGATTGGATAGCGAATTGGTAAAAATTACTATTCCCACTCCAGAGAGTGCAACAGTAGGGAAAGCGTTGGATAGCGTAGGGGTAAAAATTACTATTCCCACTCCAGAGAGTGCAACAGTAGGGAAAGCGTTGGATAGCGTAGGGGTAAAAATTACTATTCCCACTCCAGAGAGTGCAACAGTAGAGAAAGGGTTGGCTAGCGTAGGGGTAAAAATTACTATTCCCACTCCAGAGAGTGCAACAGTAGGGAAAGCGTTGGAGAGCGTTGGGATAAAAATTACTATTCCCACTCCAGAGAGTGAAACAGTAGGGAAAGCATTGGATAGCGTAGGGGTAAAAATTACCATTCCCACTCCAAAGAGTGCAACAGTAGGGAAAGCATTGGATAGCGTAGGGGTAAAAATTACTATTCCCACTCCAGAGAGGGCAACAGTAGGGAAAGCGTTGGATAGCGTAGGGGTAAAAATTACTATTCCCACTCCTAAGAGTGCAACAGAAGGGAAAGCCTTGGATAGCCTTGGGGTAAAAATTACTATTCCCACTCCAGAGAGTGCAACAGTAGATAAGGCGTTAAATAGCATAGAGGTAAAAATTACTATTCCCACTCCAAAGAGTGCAATAGTAGGGAAAGCGTTGGATAGCGTAGGGGTACAAATTACTATTCCCACTCCAGAGAGTGCAACAGTAGAGAAAGGATTGGATAGCGTAGGGGTAAAAATCGCTATTCCCACTCCAGAGAGTGCAACAGTAGAGAAAGGGTTGGATAGCGTAGGGGTAAAAATTACTATTCCCACTCCAGAGAGTGCAACAGTAGGGAAAGCGTTGGATAGCGTAGGGGTAAAAATTACTATTCCCACTCCAGAGAGTGAAACAGTAGGTAAAGCGTTGGATAGTGTAGGGGTAAAAATTACTATTCCCACTCCAAAGAGTGCAACAGAAGGGAAAGCGTTGGATAGCGTAGGGGTAAAAATTACTATTCCCACTCCAGAAAGTGCAACAGTAGGTAAGGCGTTGGATAGCGTAGAGGTAAAAATTACTATTCCCACTCCGGAGAGTGCAACAGTAGGGAAAGGGTTGGATAGCGAATTGGTAAAAATTACTATTCCCACTCCAGAGAGTGCAACAGTAGGGAAAGCGTTGGATAGCGTAGGGGTAAAAATTACTATTCCCACTCCAGAGAGTGCAACAGTTGGGAAAGAGTTGGATAGCGTAGGGGTAAAAATTACTATTCCCACTCCAGTGAGTGCAACAGTAGGGAAAGTAGATACTTCATATATTATTTAAAAAAATATATATATATTATTATCTATAAAAAAATTAATTAAAAGTAATTACCAATTTAATATAATATAATAATTAATTAATTACAAATACTAATTTAAATGAATCTTTACAATTATTTATCAATTAATACTAATTAATTACAAATTAACAATTAATTAATTAGTAATGAAAAATTTACTTAACAATTAAAATCTAATAAATACCAAAAACAATTAACATATGTAATTAGTTATAATTAAATTACTTCCCACCCTATTCCCCTATAAAGCCACAACCCACTGCAGAAAATAAATTAGTAAAATTAACATAATTATCAATTAATCAATTTAATAAAATTAATTCTCAATTAAAAATTAATTAATTACCAAATAACAATTATTTAACAATTAATTATAAATAAATACCACTACATAAATTAACATATTTAATTAATTATAATTAAATTGCTTCCCACCCTATTCCCCTATAAACCCACAAACCGCTACAGAAATTAAATTAGTTAAATTAACATAAATATCAATTAATCAATTAAATAAAATTAATTGGCAACTAAAATGTTATTAATTCCAAAATAAAAATTAACAATTAATTATAAACAAATACCAATAAATAAATTTACATATTTAATTAGTTATAATTAAATTACTTCCCACCCTATTCCCCTATTAACCCACAACCCGCTACAGAAATTAAATTACTTAAATTAACATAATTATCAATTAATCAATTAAATTAAATTAATTAGCAATCAAAAATTAATTTATTACAAAATAAAAATTAATTAACAATTAATTATAAACAAATAACAAATAAATTTACATATTTAATTAATTATAATTAAATTACTTCCCACCCTATTCCCCTATAAACCCACAACCCTCTACAGAATTAAATTATGCAAAATTCAAATAACATTAAATTCATTAATTAAATTACATTATAACATAAATAAACACGTTTAACACATAAAATACACTATAAAAAATTCGATATTATTAAATGTTCGATATTTTTATTAACCTATAATATGTACTTCGATATTTTGACTATCTATATTTTAAATTTCGATATTACATTACTTACCTTCAAAACGATATTTTTGATGTCTATATTCTGTCCATTCGATATTCTGTCCAGCCTATATTTTGTACTCGACATTATGTCCATTCGATATTTTGTTGTCAATATTTTGTCTGATTACCATTTGCGTCACCAGAGTGACGCAAATCGGAGCAAAATCTTCTTTTCCAATTTACTTCCAGCTATAAATGCTGGAAACATTGTGAAAGTAACGCAAAGCAGCGCATAGGGCTACTTTGCATTACTCAGCGCCAAGGGGGCGTACCATGGGTGTTGCATGGGCATTCCCATGCAAACACCCAAGGTTTCTGATGCTAAACCCAATTTACTGAAAAAAATGTAGACAGGGTTTAGCATCAGAAAATAGCGCACACTTGAACTAGGCGCTATGAAGATCGCCATTTTTAAATGATTTTAGGTAATCATACAATAAAGATTTACTTACTCATAAACAGGTCAATGATGAATGGGGAAAAGCAAGCAGATGGGTGGCTAGACAGATGATGAGGGGATGAATGGTTCAGTAAAAAGTAGTAAGGTGTTGAGGTGCAGAGAGGAGTGATCACATCCTACTATATAAACAATGGTATTCGCCTTCTTCTAACCTCCTTGGACCACAGTTTCAGATAACATTCGACCTCTAAAGGAAATAATCATTTGTTTAAAGTTTAACTTTAAAGCTTGGATGAAACTTTAGGGTTTATAAGGACAGTAGAAGAGGTGAGAAATTTAGAGAGCCATCTCAGTGTTCTGGCAGGTTGACTCACCTATAGCTCCGCGTTTCATACATTGATTGGTCATTTAGAAGGGGAAATGGGGGATGCCTGGCCGGTGAGTATTCTGAGACGGCATTCCACATAAGTTGACCAGGAGTTTAGGGTAAGAGGGGCCGATTCACAGAACTAATCTGAGACAAAATCCTAAACTTACTACTTTTGGTATTCACAGAAGGCATTAAGTAGTAGTAAAGTTAAGATGTTGTCTTCAGTTTGACTTAAGTTTGACTTAAGACAGACTTAGGACAGACTCAGGACAGAATTAGGACAGACTTAAGACAAAATTCTAACTTTACTACTACTAAATGCCTTCTGTGAATACCAAAAGTAGTAAGTTTAGGATTTTGTCTCAGATTACTTCTGTGAATCGGGCCCTATATGTTTACGACTCAAGGAGAGAAAAGTTTATATCTTCGGGTTTAGAAGTAATGTAGCCCAATTAATGCATTGTTTTACATGTGGGTTCACAATATGTACAATTGTGCAAACCAATGAGGCTCAAAATGTTGTGTTATAAGATGAACTATGTGTTAGAGATAAAGCACATTTTTTTTTTGCTTTTTCAGTAGAGAATGCCTTTGATATGAGGCAAAGGATTTTGAATGATGCCACTTTACAGGCTGACCAAAAGGATTGCTTCTCGTCTCTTCACTGCATTTAAATAATTTGTTTAAGTGACACGCATTTGGAAACCAATACAGTATAATTCACCCACACCTTTCAATCTAGAAGTGGTAACTCCTATTTTTTCATATTTGTGCTATTTATACATTTTTGTAGCTGAAATGGATAAATAACTTTGGCAACTCTTAGGCTTCACGAATCACAAAATCTGGCCACACCACTGCTGAGCTCACTGGAGGTGTGGAGGCAGGCATGGAGAGTTTACTTTTCTCTGTGAACCCAATTCACTCACCTGGGTAAACAGGCCTGCCTTGTCTTCCCAATCACCAGCACCACTTCCATCTCTGACCAAAAGTGATGCTTCAGCCTGACTTTCCATTCGTGTATCTGAGCTCAGGATTGAAAATCCTGCATCCTCTGCCAGCTGATCTATGTGCACACACCACAAAGGAAATTAAGAAAGAAGTAAAAATATACTTGGATATAAATCTGCAACAGTGCTTGATGGATCTTGTGTCTAGAGCAGCCCAGCATAAACTCTTCTTTCCTGAGTGCTTCTGAGGGATTTAGTGTACCAATTGTGCAGATGGCATTGAGTGACAGAGATGTTGGCTTTCTCCACACAGTTAGCTAGTGGTTAATGCTTGGCAAAGTCTAATGTGCCTGGAATATGTGACTCATGCGCTGGCCAAGGTCTCTAGAACTACAAACAAACACAGAGGTCTCCCAGGCAATACACCGCACAGTCAAGGCTGGAGCCGCGATTGGGATTTGTTATCTATACATTTTCCACATGACAGTTACTCCAAATATATGAGCACACTCTCTCAGGTAAGCATGCAGCTGTGTTGTGGCATGTTCAGAAGTAAATGGGCATTTTACATCCACTGTTGATGATAAAAAAAGAACATTCTCATCTACAACACTGGTCCTAGTACCCCCCCCCATACTGTAGTAGTTGATAGGTAAAACAAAATCCCCCCCCAAACCACTCATGAGATAGTGTAGTTCTAAATAGTTGTGTTCTAGATCGGGAATATCCTTCATGTCTGAGACGGTATGTGTTCCGCGGTGAATGTGGAGTTTGCTCAACTAGACCAAGAATGGAGGTTCCCTGACAGTGGGCTCCCATGTGTAATGGATCCTCCCAGTTCAAGCCTGGGAAGTTCTCGATGGTGGCATTTCCATTTACAATGCCCTGTTGATTTAAATATTGAGAATTTGTGGTTGTCAAATTTCAACATGTGAATGTGATGCTAGTTATTCCTAGTTGTGGGATTTTCAGTTTTGACATTTCAAACCTAAATCTGAACCTTTCTGGATGGTGGGTTTCCTGTGTTTGAGCGGCCCTCCAAGGTAGAATTGTTCCATTAATGTAAGCATTGTCTGACCTTTGTATATGTAAGACCCCTTTGAGTGGTCAGATCACTCCCTAATCTCCTTCCCTTCTACATCCTGGAAAAGGTATTGATTAGACAGGGGCAACCTCTTAAACCAAGATAATGGTCCAGAGACTTGAAAAACTGAACATATTTGCCCTAACCTCTGTCAGCAACAATCTCCAACCTCCCCCCACAAACATGACAAAGGTGAATGATCTTACCAATCATTACATCCAATCCATGTCTGACCTAATTGACACTATTGCCCCGAAGCAGCTAAAAAGAGTACAAAGTGGATTCTCCAAACCTTAGTTCAATGGCAACTTAAATGAGTAATGATGCCTTTAAAGATCATGGAGAAGCACTCCCTCCATAGCCCCCCACAAACACTTGAGGTCGACAAGAAGCACTTACAACAAACAAATTTGAAGGTCAAAAGCAGAATACTTTAGGACACAATTTGACAATGCTGAAAACAAACCCAAAAAGCTTTTCAAACTCATCAAACAACAAACAATTGGTAAATTTAGCCACCTTTCAGGTGGCATTGGACCATTTCCCAGCGGAGATACATTATCCACCCACTTCACTGAAAAGACTAAGATGATTGAAGCTGAACTGCAACTTGCCTCACAGTGTCTACTAATCCTAGACCAGAGTGGAACTATAGACAATCTGAACTCTTTGATGAGTTTGGTGAGCAGGGGTCATTGAAGTAGGTGGAGGGTTTGATAGAGAATAGTGTTTGGAGAACCTCTGCTTCTTCTGGCAATATGAGGGTATTCCAAGTCGCGTTATTATTTGTAGAATTTCCCGTCAGAGAGGAACTGACAGAGTCCTGTACTGGGATTAGACTGGGCTGGGCCTGGATTGTCCATCCATCCCTCTCAGGCATTGTACCTGATTAATTAAAAATAGGTCAAGTTACCCCTATCCTAAAAATAACGAATGAGTACCAGTCGAACCTCAACAATTTACTTCCAACCACGAACATCCTGACTCCAACAAAACTACTGGAGAAATGTGTACACCTCTCTGTAACTCTACAACCACATTGGGCAGTTTCATCTCCTTGGCCACTGTCAATCTGGATTCAGATCAGGACATATCACTAAAGCTGCATTTACACATATTGTAGATGACACCCTGAGGCAACTTGATCAGAAAAAATCATGCCTCCTCATACTTCTTGATCTCTCCTCAGCATTCGATACAATCAAACATGACAGCCTGATTGACCTTCAGGATCGAAGGATGGGGCTATCTGGTCCAGTATTATACTGGTTTCCCTACTTAATAGAACACAAAGAATTAAAGTCAACCAGTCCCTTTCAAATATTTCTTCGGTCTCAATTGGAATACCTCAAGGATCAACTTCCACGATCACCCACGTTATTCAACTTGTTCATGTAACGTCTCACCGAAATTCTGAAGCACTCAAACACAACTGTACCTGAAAATTTCCTCTCCAGACGCTATCACATCTCTCAATTGCACCCTACCGAAAACTCAACAATGGCTAACCTGTAATCGCCTTATGCTCAACAGTCTCAAAACTGAATTTCTCTTGATCGCCCCTCACACACATACTACCCCATTGCTGAATGGCTCAAACAACTTACAGTATCAACTGCACCTCCGACGTCATTGATTCCATCAGATCACTAGTCATAACACCAGAATGTGCCAGACCATATCAATGAAACCCCAAGGGGAGGCAATTACTATCTGAACTCACTGAGGAAAGTCAAACACTTTTGCCTCCTGATGACCTTTAGTTCGCTGGTCAATCCCAAGTCATTTCCTGATTAGTCTATCGGAATGCTACTCTGGCTGGCGTATCTAAAGCAGGGCTAGGGCTGCTAAGGGCCACACTGGACTCTGCAGCCAGGCTCATCACAGGATCCAGTTGTTTTGACCACATTACTCCAGTTCTAAAACAGCTAAATTGGCCCATGTTGGAAGCATATCTCTAGCTGATGATAGCCTGTATGACACAAAAGGCCCTGTACCACAACACTCCAGTCTACTTAGAATCTCGAAGTGTTTGGTGGTAGTCGCTCCCTAAGAAGAACCAACTCCCTTATGTTGAAACCTCAGAAGTTCAACAAAAAGAAAACTTATAACCGTTCATTCTCCAGTCTAGAATTTTGAATGCACTGCCTCCTGCAATCAGGTCTAACCCCTCGCCTTTCGCCTTTAGAAAAGCAGTAAAAATGCGTCTGCTGAATACATTCTTTAAGAGCAGCACTGAAGCCTCTCTGCTTTACAATTTTCTGGGGCACATACGAAGCCTAAATTTGCTGATTGAGCGTTATATTGTAAATGTTTTGATGATGGAGTGGAGTGGTGTGGCTCACTGGTTAGAGGCGGCAGACCTGGGAGCAGAGGAAGGCCCGGGACCAGGGTTCAGTTCCCAACGCGGCAGGGTCGTGGACCAGGGTCAGCGGACTCGGTAATTCTCACCTCGGTGGTGCCTATTCTAACCTGGGATCACACTCGGCAACTCTGGGCATTAGCTTGCCTCATCTCCACAACGGCCCCCCACATACGCCGGGGATGCCTGGTTTCACCTTGGAGATACCCAATAGGGACCATCTCACAGGGAAAGCCAGGACGGGTTCCCCAGCGGTCTATTGTGCAGAGATACTCCTTCGGGAGTCGATTCTAGCGCGTTAGAAACCCACAAATAAATTAAATTGTGTATTACTTTTGCATTCCTACCTTGTATGTATTACTCACCTGTTATTTGTACAGCGCTCTGATACCCTAATGGGTCATGTTCGTTCTGTATAAAACTCCAAATAAATCAATAAAATGTGCTTGGAGATTGTGTACTAGCTTTCATAGGCCCTCCCTTTGGTGCTGTGCCTGGCTGATATCACTAGAGAATCTAAAGCAATGGGGTAGAGCTTTGTGGTGTGCTATTTAATTCTGGGCATGGTAAGGCAGGATCACTCTTCCTTTGCAGGGGTGTGTTTGAGCACCCTTCTTGTGTTAGATGGATGTATGAAGGTATGTTTGCAGTGTCTTTTATAGAGCATGCTCAGGGCCAGTCCTTGGATATTTGGGGCCGGGCAAAAGGGAAGATGTGGGGCGTCTCTAATTTGCATGCAACATCACAATAAGTGACATCGCAGAAAGAAGATGACGGGGCTTCTAACCTTATCTGGTATCGCCCAGGGACGTTCTGTGTGCATATCAGTAACATGGATAAAAAGATAAACACCCAAATAAAATAAGTCCCTCTATTTTAAAATTGTATTAAGTGAATTGCATTAGACTTATTGAACGAAAAAGATAGGCACGGGTCTCACAAAGATGGACTTCCTTACTCAATGTTAACTGATTGTTTCCAGTTTAGTGCATGATAAAAGGTCCAAAGCACCGCAGAATATGATATGAATGGCATCACTATGGTAACAATTATGTAACCGGATGTAGCGAAATAAGGTTGAGTTCAAATACAATGTACCTTTTCATTTTTATTTGAAAGCTTTATAAATCAGAGGTCTGAACTAAAAGGGCTGCAGAGTTCTGTAGAAAGAAAGCAAAGCATGTATTGTAGACAAGCGCCATGCCTCCAAGTGAGGCTGCATAAAAGAATGGTTAAAATCAGCTCTGTACTGAAAAGGCTGTTTACAATGTGAGATTTTACAGTTCCCAAACTTATAGGTCATTTAATTTATTTTCCTTTCAATTGGATTGTGTACTGCTTCATTTATGATGGAAAATTGAAAACGCAAGTTCCAGAATGCACAAAAATAATAGCAGAATTGCTTACATGTGGTTTAACCCTTTGTATGCTGATGACGGAACCGCTCCGTCATCAGCTGCGGTGGCGCTGTGCTGATGGCGGAGCGGTTCCGTCATGGCCCTGCCGCCGCGCCTGCGCGGCGCGGATTACTCGCCTGCGCTGGGCATTCTATTGAGCGGGCGGGGCCATGACGGAACCGCTCCGTCATGAGCACAGCCCAACCGCGGCTGATGACAGAGCGGTTCCGTCACCAGCATGCGGCCGCCGCGTGGCCGCCCGCCCCCTTAGCACTGCGGCGGAATAGCCGCCGCAGTGAAGGGGTTAAAGAAGCTACTTGAGACAGCCACTGCGCTAGGGAGAGTTGCAGTTTACATATAAATCCCTTGCACTGTGGCTGGAAAATACGTTTGATGATGCTCTTATTTTGGAACCATTAGTGAAGCAAGTGGTGTTTATAAGGCAGTGGACAACTTTGGTGTGACTGTGTTTACTCTATTGTCTGTGTTTGTTGCACCAGTATACCAGTACTATTGATTCCGGCTGAGGCTTTGAGATGAGAGTTTATGTCTTTGTATCATGTGGACTGAAAAACAATAACAGCAATTAGGTTTTGCCTCAAGACTACTTTAGAACAGCTCAGTTTTTTAGCTAGAAGCAGGAAGCTGCCACCTTACTCCCCCCAGAGAATTGGTCTTATATACTCTTGGAGTTTTTAGGAGGTTCTTGCATTGCATTGCTGGGGGGATGTTACTAAACAGCTTTTGCTGTAGTGGAGAACAAAAGGGGGGGTTGCTGTGGAGGACCCACAATAGGGGATGCATTATAAGTGTATCAAAAATTAGGACTTAAAATAGGGAGTCGGACTTTGTTTATGGGGGCAATGCATAGAGCTGCAATAGGTTTGCCATACCAGGAGACTAGCACTGGCTGGCAAGGGTCACAAAGATGCTTTTCTCTGCAGCGATCTTGAAGAAGGCACAGAGAAAATACTATTACACATATTATTTTGGACACCTCGCCTATTGCTACAAGTACAAAATATACCTCAAGCAAAGCTCATGGCATTATAAAGCTCTCCTTAGAACCTTACACTCAAAACAAAATATGGTATAATTTACAATTACTAGTGTAACATTCAAGTAGCAGTTGGGTGGCACTCGAAATGTCATGCATATGATGTAGATATGCCATCAGTAAACACAGGGTGAATACAAAAATGTCACACATAGGCAGGGGATAGCCAGAAAAATTCAATAGCTCCCACTTTGAACCAACGCCTTTATGGCACCAAGCAAGCCAAGAAAATCATTAATACCCTCCCCAGAAGAAATCTCTTGTCTCTTCCATTTAAGGAGCCGATTCCGATGCGGTTAGGAAGGCCTCCTAATGGCATTTGCTCAGTCTGAATCGGATTGGGAACGTGTCTTTCTGTCCAAATCAGATATGTTCTTGAATGAGTATGATGCGAGTTAAGCGTTAGGAATATCCCAATCCGAACCCAACGGCATTCGGAACAACCAAGCCGTACAGAGCAGACTTGTATGTCTCTATGGGCTACATTTCTGAATGACCAATGACGATGCTGAATTCAGAAAACCTTTCCGAATCGTGTGGTCTAACTCGAATCGGGAGCCAGAATCACACTTTGGGTGCCTATAGCGGGCCCCCCTGCACCCGGAGCCTTTTCAATCGGGCCCGTGGGGGTTCCCATGGGTCCCCCCTTTCCAGCCATGCACAGTGTGGCAAGCACCAGGGGATGCCAGCCACAGGGTGCCCGATTTCCCCCAGCCACCCCTTTCTTCAATGGGAGCCCATGCATTCGGTCGCAACATAGGTTCCAATTGAAGTCAATGGCAATCCGACCGAATCGTATCTAGAAGCATCCGATGCATTGTGCTTGGTCGGTCGCACTCTCCTGATCCGAGTCGGTCGGAAACCATTTTCAAACTGATTCAGTCGGGAAGATTTCCAAACTGCATGGGAATCGGGCCCTAGGCATCTATCCATTAATTTGGTCATCCTCCCATCCACCTGCTGATAGCCACCATTTCCCCTTTACATTCTGTCATCCATTCATTCTTTCATCCATCTTTCAGTCTTTCACAAATCTATATTTACGTCCATCCGTATTCCCATCCATATCCAAACCTATCCATCCATCATTTCACTCATCCATCCCTCCGTCCACCCTTTCACTCATCCATCCACCCATCCATTCGATCATCTATCCTTCCTATTGCTCATCCATTCAGCTACACTTTCACTCCATCCTTTCCCTCATTCATCCATTTAACCTTCCACCTATCCACCCATCCTTTCACTTACTCATCCCTCCATCCACTCATCCATCCATCCATTTACACTTTGACTCATCCATCCAACCTTTCTATCGTACTCGACTCTCACCTATCTATCCATTCTTTCACTCATCCACCCTTACACCCATCCATCCATCCTTTCACACATTTAGCTCACCTTTTGCTTATCCGTCCATCCACCCTTTCCCTCTATCTATCCATCCATTTACTCCATCCATCAACCCTTTCACTCATCGATCCATCATTTCACGCATCCATCCTTACATCCACCCTTTTACTCATCCATCCACCCCTTTATTCATCCATCCATCTACTCATCCATTATTTCACTCAGCCCTCCATCCTTTCACTCCATCCACCCTTTCACCCCATCCATCCATCATCTCTTTCACTCTTTCATCCCCCCACCCTTCCACCCATCCATTCAGCAAGGGTTTAACGAGCCAAGCATGATGGATAGTGCCCAGATGTCGGGTGACGTGGGCTGTGGTTCCTTTTTTTGCACTTTTATATAGCACTAACTCAGCCCAAGGTCTTTGGAGTGCTTTACAAAAGTGCCAATCCCATTACAAAAGGTCAGGATTGTTTAATGGCATAGTGCGGTTTAATGATTTGCCCAGACTCACAGGATTTAGAGCCGACATGAGGACCTGTACCTGGCGACCCACTTCCATTAAACTACTCCATGTGCATGCCACGCCCAACTGAGGAAGTTTTATCCCATGGGTTTCACAGCACTGAGACCAAGGAGAGAGGGCTATCCTGCCCTTGGGCACACCGCACTGGTTAATGGCAGCAAGGCCCAAGGAAGGGGCCCCACACCTGGACCTTGCAGCCTGATGCAGCGCTTTAAGGCCAAGGTGCTTGAGCTTTGCTAAACCCTGCTCTAGTCTTTTCTGGCTCCTCCCTCCTCCCCCAGCCCACCTCGCCTCCTCAGTTGATAATGTCTGGCTGGTCCATGGAACACAGGGGCCCTTTTTGTTTTCTGACAAAGCAAAACAGAAAAGGCAGGCAAGGCTTCAGGACAAGGTATATAAGCGAGCTGCTGCCCTGCTCCTGACGTTGTGAGCCAACACAACTGTTGGTTTTATTGCTGCCAGTGCCCAATTTGTAAAAAACATAAGTGCCAGGGCCCTCCTCAGGAGGCCACTGCAGCTTGCACCACCCATTGCCACTGTCGGCCCTGCCAATAACAGTACCTACACAACTAACAACCATCACACTGCTACAAGTGTGACAATTCGGACTATGCAAGGCCCCCAAAGCAATAGAAATGACTTGGCATCAGGTATTAGTTGTTTTAAAGGTATATTGAAATAATAATCAATTGTTGTTCAGCTCGTCTTTAAAATACACAAATAGGTCCTCCAGGTGGCAGCTGTCATTATTGCCGGTGTTGACAATTAAGTGCCGGTGCTGAGCACCAGAAATCACTGGCTAAAATTAAGCACTGACTGCTGCTCACTTCCCCACCCACTGTTTTCCTTTTCCCACCCATGCAACCCAGGAATGTTACCGAGGGAGGTCAAGACACATCCCTTGAAAAATACAGATGTGATGTGATTAAATTTAGGAGGGGGCACTAGAGGAGCTGGTGCACTGACTGTTAGTGTGGCATTTTACAGAGAAGCAGGGGCCCATGTTTTTAATCTAAGCACAGGGCCCTGGGCAGTTCTTCCTTTCTTTCACTGATTCAGCCCATCACATACACTGCTCCTCTTTCCTCAAGTCTGTTTGCACTGTGTTTCCGTTCTGCCCCATTACGTGCCTCTGTCACCTCTCTATTATACTTTTACTCTATCATCTCCTCCCCACTCCTTATCTTAATTCTTCTTTCGCTGTACTGCCCTTTGTATGCACTGCACCTCCATTCTGTCCTTCTTTCATCTTTTTCCTTAATGCTAGGTAAGCAGGGGTGCCACATGGCCAGAAGAAAAAAGAAGCAATCATTCTTAAAGCTGGTATTTTTAACCCTTACCTGTAGATACTTCAAACAGACAGTATGACTAGAAGTAACTTTTAAATGTGTTCTAGAGATGCATTAACAATACCAGCTCAAGCAAAATAAGGCAGAAACGTCATGTTACAAATGAATACATACTATTATTTCAAAGTCCTATTAAGTATAACGTCTGGGCCTGTGCAGACTCTTAAAAAAATGACCGCCAATTATCTCTTGAAAAGCTAGCACCCCTAAGGTGAGCAATGTTCATTGTGATGCACGGTGTTTCTGCCTTTTTATTGCGAGACCTCCTGGGCACCCTGCTTTTAATTCATGCAGGGGCAGGGCTCATTTCACACCTGAGGGCACCTTAAATACCCATCGAATAGCTGTTCTCATGCAGATGCAGTGATTGGACTATTAAAGCCCTTTCGGTTTCTGCTGTGAGGCCCCTCTTGCATGTTATTAAGTGCGGGGCCATGGGCAGCCTAGTGCCATCTCAGAGCATGCCACCTGCACCTGCTTAAGAGCTTGTTTGAGCCAGGATGGAGGTGTGGTAAATAAAGTTTACCTATGCGGAATTTCTATGTGTAAAGTTCAATAAGAATAACTCAATCAGAAATGAGAGGCAGAGTCCGTGGCATCTGAGTTTATAAGGGTTTTATTCCGTAAAACGGAATTGGTTCGAACCAGGCATCATGTTCCATCACCACGAAGGTTCAGGAAGGGATAGACAATGCTTTATTAACAGAGTACAATATATATAGTAAATGCACATAATGGTGATGGATACAGAAGGCGTAACAGCTGAGAGAAAAGAGATAAGAACACATGTACGTAACAGAAGGCGTGCACGAGGGCGTACACGGAGGTGCGTGCTAGAAACGTCACATGAAAGTGTCACAGTTAGGTGGATCCATAGAGGAATCCTGCAGTGTCAGCAGAAATATATGGCAGAGATGCGCGCGCAGCAGCATGACGTGTGATTGACGTAGGACTGGACGGTGAAGGGGACTTGACATTTAGCACTATACGTGGAGACAGAAGTCTGGCGTGTCAGAACAACCTAAACCCAAATCATATCTGATATCTTGTGTTTGAGGAACTGTATTATCTAGAAGGAAAGGTCTCTCGGGCAGAGGCTATTCTATACTGACTGCTAGTGCGTGCATATGTGTCTACATGTCTACGTGTAATGCGAGGGGCCATGGGCCTACCATGGTAACGGGAGCAATGAATTACTTGCACGGAGACAGAAAGGCCGGGCCCTTTGCTCTGCAGCTGGGGAGATGTTTTCCTAAATCACTAGACAGGAATGTATTTTCGAGGAGCGGAGCAGATAACTTGAAGGCTGAATTGTCTTGGCAGGCAAGCAGGCCGAGCCGGGCACCGCTAGCCGCGCAGGGAGTAGGGTAAGGGTCATGGATGCAGATCCAGGCCGCAGCTTTCAGAGACAGAAGACAGGAAGGCAGAAAGGGCTCGATGGCAGAAATCAGGGCCTAGCTCGCCAGAGCCAGGAAAACGTGAAAGTGCACCATGTAAAGAAGGTGGCACGGCATACTTAGGAACTGAATTTTCGACCCATTCATGGTGGATCTGAAAGAGGACATGTTAACGTTGGATGCAAATGTATTTGCGTCTTCATAGCGGGTTGTGGAGGGAACATACATGTACTTGAAGCACGTACATGGAGCCGTTGGGGTCTACGTTAGGGGACACAATTGACCATAAAAATTCATATTACCTCATTCCCTCCTTGTCCCCTACGGACCCTTCATGATATATCGATCTTCATTAGTCCATCAATTTGTTCATATAACATCATTTGCTCTTCCTTTTTCTGACGGGATTTAGAACGTGGACTTGAATGGGGAATACATGATGTGGCGCACAAATCGCTGGCCCACATTGTAAACATAGGCAACAACTGAATACTATGAGAAGGGCTATTCCGAGGAAGGATAGGACTTTCCATCCCCAGGCTGATAACACGCCCCAGAACCAACCGGACCAAGTCCAGGTGCCTGGATTCTGGTGTATCTGACTTGCAATCTTGTGGAGACAGGTTATGGCTCTATATACTGAGGGTGCGTTTTCTGGAATGAAAACACAGCAACTCGATCCGATGACTCTACAAGCTCCGCCCCTATCGGCCAGGATGACGTCAAGAATGAGACGATTTTGAAGGACAACAATCCGCATAGCAGACTGCTCCTCTGTTAAATTACCTAGGGCGGAAGTAGTTTCATTCACTACTGCTTCGAGGGTTCTGGTTAATTTACGTATCAGTTTACTATTAAAGACAGCACCTAAATAGGGAAAGAAACCTTTATTGAAGTCTGTATACTGCTCCCATGCCGTTTCAGTATAGTCGACAATCGGGAGATCTCTCTTGGATCTATTGTGTACTAGATGGGAGTCCCTATGATAATCAGGTGGGGCTAGAAAAACAGGTGGCAGAAGGAAGGCAATGTAACAAGTACCATCCCAATCTAGAGGTAAACGTATGTATGCTGTATGACCACAAATGAAATAGGAATGACGGGAAGCTTTGAATGTAGACTTGCCTTTATCACTGAACTCAATCACAGTGGTACATTCACTATGACCTAGGTGTACTGAACCATTCTTTCTGACACATAATTCACCTTTGACTGGTAATACTGACATAGCGGGCAAGACTGGTTCGGCTTCAGACTGGACATTCAGAATCATGAGGTTGAGTGTAAAATTACCTAATCCATATACTTTGTTTTCTAGATCGGTCCCTGTCCTTTGGGGAAGACCCTCCTTGTCAGGGAAACATACTTTATGCAAAACTGTGTTCAGATTTCCCCATACCCAATTGCCCTGGTAAACTACGGAATCAGAATCTAAAGAATTCATTAAACTAAACCATGCACCACAGGAACCATTATGTGTGAACGGGTACGGAAAGAGGGGCAGAACTCCCTTGTACTTCTGATAGGGAGGGAGTCGGCCACATATCCAACAATTGGTAGCATTGCTGGTCTGATGGGAATGATGTAACATATTGATGAATGTATTGTTGCGCAGCGCAAGTCGGTAAGATAACTCGTGTGGGGGCAATTCACTGAAAGTATGCTCGACAGTGTCATTTGAAGAAGTATGTGCACGTGTGAAAATAGGAAAGTACATGTGTAGCAATATGCTTGCAGCAATAATCATAAGACTCAGAAAAAACATAATCAATAATGTCACAATGCAGTGACTGCGGAGAGATTTACAATATTCATGTTTCTTGATCTGTTTCTGTCTATCTCTCTCTCTATTGGGGTCTAGCGGGTACATGTCAGGAACTTGTCTAACCGATTCACCTAGGGGAGGACTTAAACAATTAAACTGTCTGACTTGCTAGACCTTAACTTCATACGAAATTCTTGGGAAGGAGTTTTCTCTACCAAAGGGAGTTTAGTATCAGTCTCTGGAAGGGGGCAGGGCTTGGTGTCTGGATTTGGCGGCAGTCCATAGTGTCTTTTTACATGACTCGAGTGGAGCCAGCCCTTGCGGCCCTCCACCTTTACTGCTGTCCTTGTTGTTAATAACACAAGCTTCGGCTCCTGCCAACGGGGCTCCAGCGGACTCCTCCTGTCGAAATTCCGGATAAAAATGTATTCTCCAGGGACGATCTCGTGTGGCTTCACCTCGGTGTTGTCGGGAAAGGCTGCAGCTACCTGTGAACGACATGATTGTAGTGCAGACATCAAGGAAGCAAGGTAATCTGTCAGCATTTAACAGTCAACATCTGTGATCTTACGAGGCAGAGGCGTCCCCCACATATTCGGTGGCCTACCAAAGACCACCTCGTACGGGGATAGCCCTGTTCTTGAGTGTGCTATCATTCTCATGTAAAAGAGTGCAACTGGTAAAGCTACTATCCAGTCTACGCCTTTCTCTCTACAAATCTTGGCAAGACGTATTTTCAGGGTCTGATTATGTCTCTCTATGAGACCTGCTGCCTCGGGATGTCTGACACAGTGGAACAGGAGTGATACCTGCTTCATAAGCTCGGACGAGAATGGCTGACCATTATCTGAATACACGATACGGGGCAAACCATACCTGGGGAAAAATTCACGTACCAGCTGCTTGGCAGTGGTCGGAGCAGTGTAATCTGGAACTGGATATGCTTCTGTCCAACGGGAAAGTGCGCATACAACTACGAGGACATATTTGAATCCTCGACAACATTCCATCTGGATATAATCCATCTGGAGGACTTCAAAAGGGTGATCGGGAGGATGAAATCCACCTTGCTCTACGGGAATGCCTTTTCCTGGGTTGAACTGACAACAGATCATGCAGGTACGTACTTTCTGTTTTGCTGCTGCTCGTAAATGTTTATTGAACCAAAGGTTTTGAATACTGTCTAACATGGCTTTTTCTCCTAAATGTGCAGGACTATGTACTGTGTTAATGATAACTTGAACCATCGAGTCGGGGAGAAACCATGTGGCTTTCCCCTTCGTCATCCATCCCTGTTCTGTCTGGATCCCTCCTAGTTCAATCCATTTCTTGATTTCGTCTGGTGTAGCATGTGTCTGTATGTCAATTACATCTAGGGCGGGATCTCTAACTGTCATGCAATGTGTCGGTGTCGGAACTATTGTCTTTGTCGGGTCAGTTGCGTGAGTCTGAGTCTGAGCTGTATGCTTGGCTGTTCGATCTGCTAGGTCGTTACCCTGGGAAATGGTATCTGTAACTTTCGTATGTGCCTTGCATTTCATGATAGCTATGGCTGTAGGCAGATGTATTGCGTCTAACAGAGCTTGAATGAGGGGACCGTGCTGGATCTTGGCTCCGTGAGAGGTCAAGAAACCTCTCTCTCGCCAGAGTACACCGAAGTCGTGTACGACTCCGAATGCATAACGTGAATCTGTGTATATGTTAACTCTCTTGTTCTTTGCTTGTATACAGGCTTGAGTCAGAGCAATGAGCTCTGCTGCTTGGGCTGACAGGGTGTCAATACGATTCGTTTCTATGACTTCAGTTTCTGTCGTTACTGCATATGCGGCCACTAACTCTCCTGTACTTGTTCTCATACATGAACCATCCACATAAAGTGTCAGGTCTGGATCTGGTAATGCAATGTCTGTCAAGTCTTGTCTCGGTTTCGTCGTAATGGTAATGACTTCAACACAATCATGTGCCAAAGGGTCTGTCTCACTTAGTGGCAAAAGTGTAGCTGGATTCAATGTATTGCAACGTCTGATTTCTATGTGTGGCTGAAACAATGTCAATTCATAACCTGTCAGTCGTGCTATAGTCAAGTGTTGAGTCTGGGTTCGGTTTAAGAGAACTTCCACGGAATGTGGAACTTGTACTGTCAATTGGTGTCCTAACACTATGGAATCACTTTGTCTGATTGCTAGAGCTGTTGCTGCTACAGATTTCAAGCACGCAGGCAGAGCCTGGGCTACTGGATCTAATGTACTAGAAAAATAAGCACACGGTTTGTGTGAACCTGCTTGATCCTGGGTGAGTACTGATAATGCAGTACCTTCGCGTTCTGTGACAAAAAGTGTAAAGGGCTTACTGTAACATGGTGTTGCTAAAACTGGTGCTTGACATAGGGCTTTCTTCAGATCGTCAAAAGCTTGTGTATGTTCCTGAGTCCAAGGGAGGACAGTCGATGACGCTGCCTCCTGTGTTGTCAACTGTATGAGTGGCTTGGCTAGAAATGCATACTGGGGAATCCATTGTCTACAGTAAGAAGTGAGGCCTATAAAGGCCCGTACCTCCTTTTGTGTCTTGGGCTGTGACATGTTTACAATTAACTGGATACGTCAGGTGTTAGCTGTCTCCCCCCTTTGGACAGCAAGTGCCCAAGGTATACCACTTGCTGAACACAGAATTGCAGCTTTGAAGGAGACACCTTGTGTCCCTTGTCAGCCAGGAAATACAAGACTGTCAGTGATGCTTGTTCACATTCTGGTTCACTACGGGCGGTGATCAACAGATCATCGACGTACTGGAGTAGGGCAGTGTTGTCAGGCATGTGAATACTGTCAAGTTGTCTTTTTAATGCTTGGCTATAGATGCTGGGGCTTTCTGTGAATCCTTGAGGTGCGCGTGCAAATTTGAAGCTTCGGCCATTTAAACAGAATCCGAAAAGATATTGGCTTTCCGGATCAATAGGTACACTAAAGAAGGCGTTCTTCAGATCAATTACAGTAAAGAACGTTGCCTCTGAATCAATAGCTGTCAATAATGAAGAAATGTCTGGAACCACAGGGTACTGCGGTACAATGCATTTATTCAATTCTCGTAAATCGATCACTAATCGATAAACTGGAGGTGTATTCGGATCAGTGCGTTTAAGAATCGGAATGATAGGGGAATTACATAGATTTGAGTCGGTTTCTACAACCACTCCTTGTGCAATGAGCTCGTCAATGATCTTCAGTAAAGCCACTACAGCATCTGGGGGTAATTTGTATTGTCGGATTTGTGGTAAAACAACACCTTGTTTCAGTGTAACTCGGTATGGTGTAATGTGCATACAACCTACATCAGTGGGGCCTTGTGCCCATAAATGTGCAGGAACATTCTGTAATCTGGAATCAATATCTCTCAACACATAGTGACCCTTAAAGTCACGCAAAAACAATCTTACTCCTTCAGGAGAACAACAAATTACAGCTCCTAGAGCTTTCAGTGTCTTGATACCTAACAAGTTTTCTGGACATGATTTCGTGAGCAATAAATCTGTAGTTCGTGACAACGGACCAACTGAAAGAGGAACTGGTTTCGATACTTCATTTACAATAGGCTTTCCTGAAAAACCAAGGGAAACATTCTGTGAGCCTGAGAGGGGTGCCCCTGGAACCTCGTCGTGACTGATTGTCGTTCTGCTTGCCCCTGTGTCAATCAAAAACTTTCTATCCTTTCCTAATACCTGACTATGTACATAAGGACCCTCTTGATCTACAGGAACCTCAATAAGAGGCAAGCCAACCTCCCTCTCTAGGCTGTTTCATGTGTATCGCTGGTAATCGGGATAGTCAGTCTGTGCATATTGGTACATCTGCTGGGTTGCATGTTGTGTTGCGGCAATCGGTTGTGGCTGTGGTACTGCTACGGTCTGTACTGTCTGTTGTGGAGCATGCATAGGCTGTACATTCTGTGTAACGTGTTGTTGGGCCTGGTCCTGTCTAGGTGGACGCGGTCTCTCTTTAGTTTTACCTGTAGATATATTATGTTTCAAGACTGCACAATCGTTTACATAGTGACCAGGCTGTTTACAATAGTTGCATGTCCCTTTAACAGGAGCTGCCGAATTATTGGACTGTGTCATGCCCTTTTTCTGACCGTCAGCTGGAACTGACTGAGCAACGAGCATTTTCATTTTCGTGTCTTTCATACGTCTCTGTTCATGATCATGTTCTTCCCTAATCCTGTTCTGGTGGTACTGTAACATCTGTAACATTTGGGAAGGTGTATTTGCTTGCCATGTGCTCTCAACTTTCAATACACGATTCTTAACTTGGGGCAATGAATTCTCGACTAATTTGGATACAAAAAGGTGTGGGTATGACTCGCTACTTGCTTTCAGGCCACTATTAATAATGAAACATTTCTCAAATCGGGAATAAAAATCACTAGTGTCTTCATCGGGTTTCTGTTTGCCGGCTGAGATTGCATCCCAGTCCTCCTTTTTAGTTGCTAATAACCGTGGCAAGACCTGTACTAACAATCCTGGTAATGCTTTAGTTTTGTCCCCAAGACCCAACCCTGGGGTTCGGGTCGCTTCTTCATTTTCTAATGCAGCCCAATCTATCTTTTGGTCTCCCACCTCCCATTCTTTTTCTTTGAGTTTCTCGTAAATACCAGCCGGTAATAACACTTTCAATATTTTCATAATGTCGGGATAGGTGTAATCACCCATGAGTAACATGTCTTTTATTTCACGGTGAAAACCTGCTGGGTCTTTATCATGACTGGGCACTATTTTCTTCATTTCTAACAATTCCATTTTAGTTATAGGCGTGTATACATACACACGTGTAAGGGTGTTATCAGCATTCCTGACTGGATGTACTTCTCGTAAAGGATTCTGTCTGTCTATGTAAAAATGTTTCTTTCTGGGGGTGGAGCTGAAACAAACTGTGGATTCAGGAAGGCACTATATCTGTGTCGATGTTCTAAAATTACATTAATTAAATCGGTACCCAGGCCTCTCCATTTATTCATGAGTAACTCTATTAGTACATCAGGTAGGGGACCTGGATCAGAATGTTGGCTCTTATACAACGTAAGGAGGTGCTGTATCATGTACATACCAGCTAGTCGCTGTTCGTCCGGGGAAAGATTCAAAAATGTTTGCGCTAATGCGTCATCATTATATTTATCGGAATTGTCAGCCCATTGTACTGCTGACCTGGCTAATTCTTGTTCATCCATGGAATTGAGTACATGGTACCCCATTCGTTCTTGAAGTATTTTATCGGTAGCCGGAAATAGATGTTCAGGAGTCTTCGGATTTGACATAACAGAGTGAAAAAGTTTCTTGCTTTCCGGGCGTAGCGTTTTATTAAAGGGTTTACCCTTTCCTACATATGCTACCGTGTCTGTATGTTCTGGCCCCTCCTCCTCTGAGGATTCATTCTTGTCATTATCTGCTTCACTTTCAGCTTTCTGTCTTTCATGAAATACTGTTATTTCTTTACGTATTTTTCTGTACATGGCCTCTATACTTTTCTGTCTATCATGTTTTCCGTCGGCAATATTCTGACCCCATGTAGTTAATACCTCCATCTCTTCTTTATTTACACCAGGCCGGTCTCGTTCTCTTATGAAACAGTTTATGAGGAATCTTAAAATCATACTTTGAATGTCTACTTTCTGATGTGCCATGGCCTCGTGAATACATCCCTGACCCTCCCCAGTCTGAACAAAATAATATATCCTGTCTAGATAATTTTTCATTCCCGGAAATAGAACTAAAAAATTTGCAGCACGTCTTATACGTATTGAGGCTAATATCATGCAACCGTCTTTGCCTGGTACTGGATCATATCTACAGTCTGTAAGATACTCTTTAAGCTTTTCAATTGGGACTGCTCTCGGGGTACGTTGCATCGCTAGTTCTCTAATAGTTAATCGCTGTACTGGGGGCGGGGTATGGTAACCTCCTGATGCACCTCCTGAAGCGGAGGCCTGAGCATCACTTGTCGGTAGGGCCGTGTCAGGCCCAAAAGGATTAAGTGGATTAATAGGGGGTGCAGGTAAGGGTGGAGGAAGCAGACCGGGAGGGGTAAGCTGTTGCGGACCTGGGGGCTGATGATCAGGGGGCGGGTTGCCGTCAGCAGGTGGCACACGGACTGGCATACTAGCATATGCGGGAGCTACATCATCCAAGTAGGATGAAATAAAAATGTCTGCTGCGGTCTTGTGACGTAATTTAGTCGGAACCAATGGAGGGGGCAGATCTTTCGGTATTTCCGGGGTCGCCTTGGGCAGGCCCTCGGCCAGGACTGGATACAATCCTGTCATAATGGCATTACTCCGTCTATCGTGTTGTTCCATTCTAACTCGTTCCCCCTCTTCTAGTAGTTCTTTTTCTTTGGCTTTTTCAGAATCTTCTCTACTTTTCTCTGCTTTTCTGAGTGCTTTCTCTGCCCGTCTGTGTGATTCTTTACGCCATAGTTCAATGGCATCTTTCTGTGACTGTCTGGCTTTCTTTCTCCATAACGCTTCTTCTACTCTCATGATGCACTCGGCATCCCATGTCCCAGTATCGGGCCATCTCTGATTCTCTGCTAAATCCTTAGTGTAATCCACCCACAAGTCGAGATATAATACGGCATCTAAGCCGTGCTTGTGGTACATAAAATATCCTGGAGTGTCCCTGGGTGGGATGGGAACAGCTTCCTCGAGTATCCCTTTTCTAGTTCCTATCTGTCTCAGTTTAGAAAACAGTGGCATTCTGAACCTTGATACTTGACACTTGATACTTACTCGAACTTGAACACAACTAATACAATAAACACAGTAATGAAGATCAAACAATCAATCATACCACGACATAAAAACACATTAAAACATTTCGGAACGAACAATGACTTGATAACTTGATACTTGATATACTGCTAAACAGTACAGATACACTGCTAAAACAGTGCAGACCGGATCTGTGTACCCCAAACCCGTCTTGACCGGATACAAATTAATGCACCCGTCTAGATGCGTCCCCAGCAACGGTACTCACCGGGAAGCACGGAACGGAAGGCCTCGGAAACTCGACACTGGACTGGACCGGACTGGACTGGACTCGACTCGTGACGTAGGTACTTCGGAACTTCGGGACTGGTGGGCCTCTGAACACCTCGGACCTTGCTCTCTCGGCTGGGCTCTGGTCGGGATCCTCCGCACTCCTCACCGCCTCGTCTGGGTGTCGATCGCAGCCTCAGTCACCTCCGTTGGCCTGAGGGAGGTACAGGAAATCCTGCTGGTACGCGTAGTTGTCCTTCACGGCTGTGGCAGGGGGCTAAGCCTGCAATGCACCGCCGGCGCGTAAGGTGGGGGAGGGGTCCCTGTTCGGGCGCCAAATTATGTGGTAAAAAAAGTTTACCTATGCGGAATTTCTATGCGGCAAAGTTCAATAAGAATAACTCAATCAGAAATGAGAGGCAGAGTCCGTGGCATCTGAGTTTATAAGGGTTTTATTCTGTAAAACGGAATTGGTTCGAACCAGGCATCATGTTCCATCACCACGAAGGTTCAGGAAGGGATAGACAATGCTTTATTAACAGAGTACAATATATATAGTAAATGCACATAATGGTGATGGATACAGAAGGCGTAACAGCTGAGAGAAAAGAGATAAGAACACATGTACGTAACAGAAGGCGTGCACGAGGGCGTACACGGAGGTGCGTGCTAGAAACGTCACATGAAAGTGTCACAGGTAGGTGGATCCATAGAGGAATCCTGCAGTGTCAGCAGAAATATATGGCAGAGATGCGCGCGCAGCAGCATGACAGCAGTTATTTCATGATTGGGGACATGAGGGTTTCTCATCCAGAGCCGTAGCTGTAGGAGTGAACAGCGTCCTTGTTGAAGAGGCTGCAGCCCCAGTCCTCCGCCCACTACACCTCTTCATTATTCCCTATTGTGCCTTTACGTGCTAGGTCGCCATCTTTGGAGAAGTGAAATGCTCATTCTAGTGTTTTGTGGGTCATGTGCCGACCCACTGAACTGTATAATAAAGGCGCGCTTCATTCTTCCATGCAGCACATCGAGTAAATAAGGACACTCCACACGACTCCGCTATATAGCATAAAAGGTCACTTTTATTATTAGGACAGCCAAAGACAGACTCCGAACATTACCTTTATTAAACAAACACCTTGTCTAATTTTCCCAAACCTTTTTACCCAATTGGTTTACATCACCATTCCCCAAATGATTTTATTATTTGCCAACAATCCAAAACTGTTTTAATACCAATCCAATGTTTTTTCATCCACCTTTTCCTTTCCCTTCCCACCTACCCTCCCAACCCCCAGAGAGAAAGGATAAATCCGCTCTAGACTATCCTATCCCCTAAGAACACGCCTAAACAAACAATTAACACAAAAGGAGAACTGTCAAGACTGCCCTAAAGTGAAATCACTTTTTTTTTTTTTTGTACAAAGACAAAAAATAACATATATACCAAAAATCACCCTTCTTAACATTTTAGAAGTTAACGGCGGGTGGGTGGGTCAAAAATACGACGCCATGGCTCCCTCACTCCTTCCGAGTGACATCGCCCTCCCGCCCCGCGCAAGAAACCGCCCCTCCCTTAACCCCCAACAGCCAATCGCAGCGCGTGGGATATCCCATCGCGCAAAACATCCCTGGGGGACACCGGCTCATGCCAAGTCCCCCCGGGACCCATTGCGCAAATAAGGACACTCCACACGACTCCGCTATATAGCATAAAAGGTCACTTTTATTATTAGGACAGCCAAAGACAGACTCCGAACATTACCTTTATTAAACAAACACCTTGTCTAATTTTCCCAAACCTTTTTACCCAATTGGTTTACATCACCATTCCCCAAATGATTTTATTATTTGCCAACAATCCAAAACTGTTTTAATACCAATCCAATGTTTTTTCATCCACCTTTTCCTTTCCCTTCCCACCTACCCTCCCAACCCCCCAGAGAGAAAGGATAAATCCGCTCTAGACTATCCTATCCCCTAAGAACACGCCACCCAGGAAAACCCCAGTGTTTTTCTGCCACACGCAACTTGGTCATAGCAAAAATGTTGTATATTTTTTTTTAGACTTCCTTATGAGAACACCATAGATCCACACACCATAATTTGGCCAATGCATCCCGCAGTTCCATAAGACAGTACGCTTTCCCTATCTGCGACAAATGCACACCATCTCCTCTGAATAAGTGAAGCATTTCGCTTGAAAAATGCTCGTGCGCCAGAACGGTTATGCCCATTGCTGTGCAGAAAATTTTTAACTCTCTGTTCAACTTGCGGCGGCCTTTTTCCACCGCCGAATATACATGGGCCCCTCTCCATTGGTGTCTATAAAGAAATTCAGTCCAAACAACCCTTGTTCCCACCCAATTATTTTTAATCACCGCCAGATCCAGCTTCATTTGCTTTATAAGGGTTAGGCCTGATAATTCCACCAAATCGTTTTCTCCAAGGTGTATTATTAGTAAATCTGGAATTCCCCAAGCAGCGGCCAATTTAGACAGCAAGGGAAATAGGTCATTCCATTTCATCCCCCCACCCCTTTCCACAACACCTCATGTTCCTTTCCATACAAACCCAAGCCCCGTCCACAGATTTGCTATTCGGCAAAAACTGATGGCCATTTAACTATCGAATGTCCCAGAATCCAAGTCCTTTTTTTGCGAGGGAAATCCAACACTCGACCTGTGATACAAAAAACCAACATTAACTAATATACCACATGGAAGGGCGAATGCATTTCACAGCCGCACATATCTGTAACAACAGTTAGATTTCCATCTTCCAATACTTTGTATCTCCTCTTTACCCCAAACCAATCTGGCAGCCTCTGTAGCAGCACCTATTCTAAAGGAATGGGTTCCGAAGCATTTTGGATTTTCCCCCACCATTGAAAGAGTTTTCCTCAGTACTGACAAAAACTGAAAACAAGTCAACTGGTCCCCTTGACTATGACAAAAAATTGTTCCAGAACGAAAAACCTTTGACTTTAAAAATGAACCCCACTCCTCAAACGGACAACAATCCACCACCCCACTCCCTCCCAATTTTATCCAAGTCCCAACCCCTGTTTGGTCTGTCTTTGACTGTCTCAGCCTGATCTGTAACACGCTCCCATCCAGGATGTTGATATCTGATGTCTGGATCCCAGATTGGTGCCTTAACCCAATTAGTTCCGAAATGCGGAAAGCACCAAAGAAAAGCCAGACCATGCATAACCTGAACCTTACTATTTCCCATTCGTTATAACAACAACTAGGCAGGACTCCTAAAATCCGTTTTAACAGGTCAAATGTAATAGGTTCCTTCAAAGATTTAACATGAACTTTGCTTCTCCCAAACCCCTTCAGCATCCTCCGTAAAACAAAACCCATCTGTACTGCCTTGCCCAACAATAACTGGCTATAAAATGAAATGCCTGCAAGTTTGCCCGAAATCGTTGTATGCGACAAACCTTTGTCCATCAAATGTAAAACAAAATCTAACATAAACTGTTCACTTCCAACTGCTGTGCCATCCTGATCAAGAGCCGAAGCATAAAGTAAAAATTCAGACCACGCTTGCTGGTAGCTCCTTCTCGTGGACTTAGCTATGGAATGTTCCACCAGCTCCGCAATCCTCACTCCCCCAGGTCCCAAATGGTCGAAGGGATCACCATTTTGTGTCTGTCCGCTCTTGGCGCCAACTCCCGGAACTTCTGCCAATTGCAACGAGACAGAGCATCGGCAATTGAGTTGTTCACCCCAGGAATATGCTTGGCCTTAAAGACAATGTTCAGCTTAAGGATTTGCAACATAAAGGCCTGTAACAAATGCAGAACCCTCACATCTCTCGCTCGCTGCCCATTAACCAGACTTACCACTGCCATATTGTCGATATGGAACAGTACACAGCGATCCCTGAACTCCTCTCCCCACACCTGCAATGCTACCAAAAGTGGGAAAAATTCCAGGAAGGAAGGCGATACTGCGGCCTTGTTCTAACCAACGGGCCGGCCAAAGCTCAGCGCACCAGCGCCCTTCCCAGAATAACCCAAAGCCTTGGGCTCCCGAAGCATCCGAGAAAATCTGCACCTGCCACACCGTGTCTTCATCCACAAAGTTGATAGATACACCATTGAACTCACCCAAAAACCTCAACCAAATGACCAAATCCTCTTTAACTTTATTCGTCAGTCTTATGTGGTGATGCGGCAAGGAAGCCCCCAACATAGCAAGACCGAGACGTCTGCAGAAGGTTCTGCGCGCTCTCACCACTCTGCAGGCAAAATGAAGGTACCCCAGCAGCCGCTGAACTTGACGGAGTTGCAACCTCTTTTCACCAAGAATTTCCTGCAAAAAGACCCTAATCTCTTGCACCTTAGCCAAGGGCAAAGGAGCTACCATTGCTGCAGTATCGATCTCCATACCTAGGAAGACTAACTTCTTCGTCGGACCTTCCGTTTTTTCTGCAGCCAATGGTACTCCAAATTCACCTGCCATCTCCTGAAAACAAGCCAAAACTTTGTTGCATTGTTCGCTTCCTGCCTGTCCAATAAACAAAAAGTCATCTAAGTAGTGACAAACTGCTGCATGCCCTGATTTCCGTATTACACACCATTCCAAAAACTTGCTAAAAGTCTCAAAAAGGGAACACGAAATAGAACATCCCATTGGCAACACACAATCAACATAAAATGCTTCTTCAAAATACATGCCCAATAATTCAAAATCCATGGGATGGATAGGTAACAACCGAAAAGCCGCCTGAATATCACATTTTGCAAGTTGTGCCCCATACCAGCCAGGCGAACCATCCGCAAAGCATTATCAACTGAGGCATATGATACCGCCATGTCCTCCACTGAGATGAAGTCGTTTACTGACTGACCTTCCGGCCAAGACAGATGGTGAATAAGCCGGAACTCGCCTTGGGCTTTCTTTGGAATAACTCCGAAAGGCGAGACCATCAAATTAGGCAGGGGACAATGAGAAAAAGGACCCGATATTCTACCGAGATCCAACTCTTTATCCAGCTTAGCTCGGACCACATGAGGCAAATCCTTTGCTGATTTTAAATTTTCAGCCCAACGCTGTACACGAAGACCTTGGTACCCAATGCGAAAACCTATCCGAAAACCCCAGAGCAATTTTACTGCTGCTGCATTATCCGGGTAGGCCTCCAGACAGTGCAGCATAGCTCAAAGCCTAATTGGGGTAGGAGCCTTTTGGTATAAGAGGTGGAAGGGTGCCTCTTCCTCTCTGCCCCATCCCATGGTCCCCTTGGTGTTGATTGGGAAAGCACTGGAAAATAGCGTGCCTACCCGGGCACTGAGCACATTCATGTTTGAACTTGCAATATTGTCACACACAGGAGCCCCGATTGAAGCCCCAACACGATCCCGTGGTAGGCAACTGTCCTCTTCCCAAACCACCCGCCCCCAGTGGAGCGGGACGCTGCAGAAAGGGCCGATATGATATGGGGAGGCCACTGGCCGTATGGATCGTGTTTGATGTCGGGTGCCCTGACATCCATTGGAGCCACAACTCCTGGTCCACCTCCCCCCACGGTTTGTCGTTAAACTGGCTCACTCTGGCCCTAAACTCTTTGTCGTAATTCAACCAGGCATAGCCTCCCGCCTGCAAATGTGCCCTCCTGATGATGTCTATGTACTTGAACAATGCCACCGCCCTCTCTGGATAGCGCTCACAATATACACTTGCATATATTATGAAAGCAGCCGTCCAATTTTCTATTGTTTTAGGCACCTTTGGGCGGCGGGACAACTCCAGCTCTTCCTCCTTCGATCCCTCCCTAGCCTGTAGATCTCTATGTAAGAGTCGTAAAATATCCACATAGTCATGACTCCAAATTCTTTGTCTCGTCCTTTGCGATAAGTGCGTGCCTAAGGGCATGGCCACACCCATATTAGGTAATTTTGTACGACCACACCCCTGACTCTCACTCTGCAAAGAACTACTTACAGACGAAAAAGGGCTCACCCCCCATCCCTTTCCTTCTGACCCCCAGACCCCAAAATTGACTGCGGTGTACCCTGTGGCACCGTGCACAACTCTCCTTGAACCATTGCAATCCCTTCAGTACCACCCTCCCTAGGCCCAACACGTGGGCCACTCACCAAAGGCCGTGTCCATGTAGCCCACCAGTCTTCCTTACCTGATGGCAGCTGTGTAGCCCTTTGCTGAAATTCTTTAAGACCATCACGTTGATGATGTCCACCACGCCTTCCCCGGTCCGCAGAGAAAACCGCTCCAGTTCTCTGAAATACACTAGAAGATGTGAGATGACCTCCCCCCCTCACCCCAAACTCCTGACCGCCCAGACTAGGAGCCGCTTCCCTCGACCCCCAGTCCTTCGGATTCTCCAAATTTTCTTTGTCAAAATCATCAAATTCTCCACCATAAACATCCTGAGATTCAGTATCCACAAAACTCGTGCTCGGCATGGAGCCATTTCCAATATCACCCTCATATCTTACCCAATTGGACACAGGCCTCTGGTGCGAAAGCCCGGCCGATGACCCAAAATCCGCACCAGATTCGCTTCGGGTATATTGTGATTCCCCCAAAGCCGCACTTTGCTTCACTATAATAGGAACAGAACTCTGAACCACAGATCTGTAACCAGAGCCCGCTACGAAGTTCCTGCCGCTCTCAACTTACCTTTAACCTGATCTTTATTTACTCCAGGTAATACCTTCTTGGGCAAAGTAGCATGTTTCACCCATACCCACTGCCCCTGTTGTGGACCCATATCCGAGTCAAACTCCACCTGTGGGAGGCGCGGCGGTGGCCTAGGCTCTGAAAAAACCACCACCACCTCACAGTCCATGTTATTATCCTTAGTTGCGCCACAACCCCCCCTCAAGGAAGAGCGTGCCTCACTAGTAGTGCCCCCACAAACCCCTTCATCCGGCTGGAAGTCATATACTGACACGTTGTCATCTTCCTCCTCTTGACTGTAAACCAGACCAAAATTCACTCTCGGGGGGCCTCTGGGTTGAGGCATTAGGTCCTCCTGAAGCTCGACTTGCTCCTGAACCTGCATGCCGTGACTGGGGAAAGCGACATTTACACAATATATTTCCCTTTTTTGCTAAAGAATATAAGACCTGGGCACTTAGATTCTGATATTTTTCTGTGGTCCTATGAGTGGTACAGGTCATTATTGTGGACCTTTGTAAAGAAAGTTAATTACAAAATATAAATTTTCCTCAAGCCCGGGCCTTAGGCGGCAGCGCACATCATGCACACTGGCTGTTGTCAATACCTCGCAGAGCTCAGGTGCCTTCTCAGGCAATACTGAAGAGCTCGTAATGCGTAACATTAACATTTTAGTTCGGTGGTGCGGACACCAGCACTAAAATGTGCACGCCTGACCCATAATGCGTGGTAATTGGCAGGGCTTTAAACGTCAAACTCGCTGCTGTTTAATCTATTTTTATTTGTTGGTTCTGTACATGGTTTGCGAATAGACTCACATATGGCATTTATATCACCATAGGGAATCTTTGAAGTAGGGATTTTTGTGGTCTAGTGGTCATGTGTTGACCGACACAACTCTATTTTAACAAGTACTTTGTGCATATGTACAGCAGGTACACCAGCAGAATGACAGGCAAGCCCACCTCTGCCTGTTCAGGCACTACAGCCACTGGGACATGAAATTGTATTACAAGACCAGAGGTCCCATTATGATGAACATTCTTTACTATGGGTCTCTAGCAGCAAAATTAATATTAAACATTTAACAACATATTTAAGAAAAAAGATGGTGGCATTCCAGTCCATGGAGTCATTCATTGCTTTGCCCCATCACATTACATCACAACAGTGCTGATGACATCAAAGTCCAGTATAAGTATGCCTTCTTGGGAGAGCATCTTTTTTCTTTGGTGCTCCAGCAGGAGATAAGTGCTCTCTAAGACTTTTATTGTTGATATTGCTAGTTTTATTTATACTTTTTATCTTGTCGCTACTTCTTTTGTTTTAACTTAATGTGTGGTTATTTACATGTATTTTTTTTCCTAAGACATGCCTGTTCTCTTTATTCAGTTCCTTTTTACACCACTGATCATGCCCTGGAGGGATTAGCTTTCCTGCTTGGCATTGTTTTAAGCTGGCCAAGCATATTGGACTCTCTCTCCATGTTGATTTCAGCTGATCTTTTACCTTTTCAGCTTTTTTCACGTTAAGGAGTATTTCAACTGTCCCTTCCTCAGGTGCTTGCTCTGAGAGGATGCCTTCTAGAGCTGCCTGAGACCACATGCTGTTTTTCTCGCCCTCTATGATTGTTTTCGTGATAGACCAATCATAGCATTTGACAGTAGACCTCCTTTGTATTTTTCTCTCCTCACAAATCTTTAATTTCTTTACTATGTTTGATAGTTTAATTTAAAAAATGTATCCATGTAGTTTATGCAATTCTAGGTTTTTCTCATTAAAAACAGAAATCTAGATCTGCTATAATTAGCTTATTTAGTAGAGTTTAAGGTGCCTCATTTTAGTCTTTTAGGTCATCAAAGAATCTACATCGGCACCTGACATAGCCACCTGCTACAAAATCACCAGGCAAGACCTTATTTTAACTACCTTCAACAACTTTGGCGTTTACAAGCCCACAACAATCTCCTAGACAGACCACACCCTCATAAAGTTCAGCATTCCCGTTCCGGTGCAATGCACATGCACCACTGCCAGACCACCCAACCAAAATTGGAACAGCATTACTGACAAGAACTAGAACACCACTCTCACCCACCAACACGAACAAAGCAACGGTCTCCACCTTTTACATCGAGTGCCTGGTGCCCCTCAAACACAGCAATACAACATGATCTAGACCCCAGGCGAGTTGGTACATGAAAGAAACCAGACTGATGAAACATAAATGCAAACAACTGGTGCACAAATGGAGAATGAGCAAGGATAATGCAGACAGGAGCACTTTCAAATTGACCATGAGATGCTATCACCAAATGATCTGGACCACCAAAAGCGCCGATCTCGCAGACCAAAGTGATGCCAGCACCTACAGAAGTAAAGAAATCCTCACCACTGTGAAGGATTTCACCTCACCAGCAGCTGCCTCCAACTCAATCACTCTCCCGCAGGACCTCTGTAACAGCCTCTCCCAATTCTTCAGCAATAAAATCACAGCCATTTACAGCAACTTTACCCACAGCCAGATCCAACAGAACTCACCAAATGTCTCCCGATCTGCCATGGATGACATCTGTAGGAGGAGATATAGTGGCCCACATCCTCCTGGACCTCTCTACAGTGTCTGACCATCCCACCCCCATCCAACTCCTACACAATATCAGAATCCAAGGAAACACACTCCAATGGATCTGCTCCTTCTTAACTGGAGGGACCTAGTAAGTCAGCCTGGCACCGTGCATCTCGAATGCTGGCAACCTCATTTGCAGAGTTCTGCAAGGATTCTCCCTGATGCCCAACCCTCTTCAGTGCATACATGACCCCTCTAGCTAGTGCTGTAGTGCCACTGGGTCCATTTACTGTGATCTTACATTATATGGCACTAAACCTCCGAGTCATTCACTTGGTCCTCCGATGGACCTTGACCGTGCTGTGAGGGGTTGGATGTAGGGGATCAAATCCAGCTATCCAATGAGAACTAGGGATTGGGTATCTAACTTACAAGCTACTAATTAGATTCCTTTAAAAAAAAATTCTTGTCAAAAAGGGAACACCAACTTTCAGGTAATTACCTCCAATTGGAAAGATGCCACTAAGGTCTCTTTTTCAGCTTGTTGGAACCATCTTTGTTATCATCACAGACTGAATAGAGCTTCTGTTAACACGTCTCAGCAAGTTATCCGGAAGGAAGCTTTTTGGTCCACACTCACCAACTGCATATCCACATCCGCACTTCGGAATAAGGACTGCTCCTTTGTTTATCAATTCAGAAAAGGGGGTGGTGATGGACAGAGTATCTGAATTAAACAGAACACTCGTACCCAGTCAACAGATCAGGGCTTGATCCATCACAGTTTTTTAGCTCACTGCACCATCCTAGCTCAGACCCTGGCTACATGCATCATGGGAACAGGGCAGACCAAACTACCAAGCCAATTCTTATACTGGAAAGGAAACAAGCTTCCGGGGACCGGTTTCTGGCATTACAACCGTCTTCGGCCCGGCTTTCTTGAATCCTGATGGTGCAGTGAGCAAGGGACTCACATCTGAGTATACCCTTCCACACTTATGGTGGACAAAACGATTCATAAAAGGGGGTGGTGATGGACAGAGTATCTGAATTAAACAGAACACTCGTACCCAGTCAACAGATCAGGGCTTGATCCATCACCGTTTTTTAGCTCACTGCACCATCCCAGCTCAGATTTCATAACTGTATTGAAGTAACTTTATATCATGACATTAGATGAGGGTATTACTTTAGTTTCCTTCTCCTTATCTCTTCTCTTTCCTCTTTTTCTTTTTTCTTTCCTCTCAAAAATGTAAAATGCTATTTTGTTTTAAGGTATAACTTTTAATTATTGCCTTCAATTTATGGATTTATTTGTTTATTATTGGTAGTTATTTTAAGTTGCTCTTTCGTCTACTGTGTATATTCTGTTCGTTGTTTATACTTGCTATTTTTATAAAACTATTGTTATAACGTTGTACCATATTTCTATTTGCTTCAATAAAGCTCTTTAAAGAAAGCAAAAAAAGGGAACACCAAGGCACTCTTCCTAAAAGCATGGCATAGCAGGAAGCAGTAATAATGACAATAATACATACATTCATTCCGTAGATTTATAATATGTAAGCTTACTACTACTCATGAGCCCTGTTCTAATAAATTGTCCCGGTTGATCTGATACACTACGCATCTTCGATACAAAAGCATATGGAGTCAAATTTCTGCAGGGATCGAATTCCCCTTGCTCTAGCCAGGGCCTTTCCCCTTTCAAAAGTTTATTTCACAATTGCCCACCATTCAGCTACTGAGGGAGGTTTAGATGAAATCCAGGCCCTGGTTATAGCATGTTGAGCTGCCACCAGCATTATTGAAATAATAAATCTATGACCATGACTATCCTCTTTATTTTATTTATTTTAAGAGTTTTATATAGCGCTAGCTAGACCCCGAGGTATCAGAGCGCTTTACATGAGGTTCCACAAAATTACATCAGTTACAATTTACATCAGTTGCTAGACAAACATTACAAGAGCATGGAAGACGAGATAAGTGAAAGTGTAGAGGGGAAGGGGGTAAGGGTAAAGGGGTAAGAGGGAGATAAGGCGGAAAGATGAAGGAAAGACTGACCAAAGTCCGGCTGGGTAGGTGAAGGTCAAGGGGGAAGTCCCAAAACCCATCTCCTCTATAGTCGTCAGATAGCTCTACCGGGCATTGGCCAATTAGCTAGGTCTTAATGGGAAAACATTTAAAGAACATAGAGGACGAAATAAATGGAGCGTGGAGGGGAAGGGGTTAGGATAAAGAGGTGAGAGGGAGGTACGACGGAGAGACGAAGTAAACACTGTCCAAAGCCCGGCTGGGTAGGTGCAGGTCGAGGGGGAAGTCCACAACCCATCTCCTCTATAGCTATCAGGTAGCTGCACCGGGCATCAGCCTGATAGCTAGGTCTCCGCGGTTGGAGGTAAGTTCAGCATGTTCTATGTCTTGATGGGGGATAGGTGAAAGTCAATTAGATGTACGGTTTTTGTCCTAAAGTAATAGCATAACATGGTAGGGAACACTGTGTCAGCCGTCTTGTGGTCGGGCAAGGGAATTTTGACCTTGATGTAATATTCGGCCAGTCCCCATTATTACATGGGACCAAACTAGGCACCAGCAAGTCCTCCAAGCTCCCATTGTGATCACTAGAGGACACCCTCTGCTCGTCCACTCCCCACCTCCCACGCGCATCAGCTGTATATCTGTGGAATCATGTGCTCGGGCGTTTGATTTGGCCACCCAAGGTTCATGTGGTATTGAGTGGTCGAGCTCCGGAGCTCTACGCCATCAAGATTAGGCTGCTCCCTCTGATTTGGCATGCAGAAGTAACTATATAACCAACAATGCTGTGTCACCTAAACGAATGGCAGAAAAGATCCTCAGAAAATGCTGGCTATCTGGTGGATAGGTTGAGTTGAGTTCACAACGGTTGGTGACTGACTCGGGTGTCATTAAATTGCAATGGGCACCGGAAAACTACAAAGCAGGCTGCACGAGTGAATTGTGGTGCCACATTAGGGTCAGGCCACACGCAGTGAGAGAACGCCGGGTGATAAACGTAGTTGCCCATGAGAATGCTCCATGTCCCCCAGCGGTCGCCCCTTTAAAAGTCAGTGTTGAGTTGATTAGATCTAAGGCAAGACTCTCTAGGCGAAGTTTGAAGCGTTCGCAGAATCCCGTTAAACGTGATTCTTATCTTCTGCCAGAATGTTTCTAAGTTCGGACAAGTAGCGAACATGTGCACGATATTGGCTGCATGCAGGACTCATTTGGGGTATTTACAGTGGTCTCCTCCTTGTCCCCCACCTTGTCCCTCTCCCCCCCCCTCGAGCCCATCTAGCAATCCTCTCTGGGGTATAATATAGTGTGCAAATCGTGCAGAAATGCTGCAAAATTAGGCTGACGGAGTGTATTAATCGCTCTATAGATCCAAACGCCGTCTTGATTGCTTCAGAGGTGAAATTTATCCCCAGAGTCTCACTCCATCTTGCTGCTCTTTTTTCACAGCCATTTACTCTGAACTGGCACAAACATTGGTACATCATACTAATTGCTGACCTCCGATTCTGCCCGTACAGACATTCCCATACCGCAGAGCTCTATACTGTTAGTAATGCATGGTGTCTCATAAAATAATCCCTGAACTGGAGGTATTAAAAGAACATCTGACGAGAAATATCGAATGTGAGTTGCAGACTTTCAAATGACCGAAAGCCATGATCATATAACACAAGGACACGCAGTGGAATTGACCCGAATAAATATAAAAATGTTGGTAGCACTTTCATTTTTATAATATTGCACCTCCCCAATATGCTAATTTGAAGCTTATGCCAACTTTTCAGTTGCTTGGTTATAGCTTCCAAAAGACACAAAATTGATGCTCGGGATGCAGAACAAATCAAAACATTCACCCCCAGTCAAGAGATCTGGGTTAAATCCATCATTCTTTTGCTCAACATGCCACCCCAGTTTAGACCTGGCCATAAGCAAATCAGTCTTGACCCTGTGCCTCATGGGAACAGTCCAGCCCGAACTGCCAAGCCAGGTCCTCCCTGAACTGGAAACAAGCACCCTAGGACCAGTTTCGGGGTTTCACCCCTCTTCAGCCAGGATAGCTTGATTCCAGTGGCACAGTGAGCCAAGGACCCACGTCTGGGCATACCTGCTGCACTTAGGGCGAGAAAGCAAAAGACACACAATTGATGGACGGAATGCAGAACAAATCAAAACATTCACTCCCAGTCAAGAGATCTGGGTAAAAACCATCATTCTTTTGCTCACCATGCCACCCCAGTTTAGGTCTGGCCTGCTAAACAGGCTGATGAGGGCTGAAAGCCCGAAACTGGTCCTAGGATGCTTGTTTCCAGTCCAGGGAGGACCTGGCTGGCAGTTCTGGCTGGGCTGTTCCCATTGGGCACAGGGTCAAGACTGATTTGCATATGGCTGGGTCCAAACTGGAATGGCATGGTGAGCAAACAAATGATGGATTTAGGCCTAGATCTCTGTACTGGGATGAATGTATGACTATTCTGCATTCTGTCCATCAATTGTTCTTTTTGCATTTGTCACCCCGAGTGGGACGGGTATGCCCAGATGTGGGTCCCGTGCTCCCCATGCCACTAGAATCAAGCTATCCTGGCTGATGACTGGTGAAAGCCCGAAACCGGTCCTAGGATGCTTGTTTCCATTCCAGGGAGGACCTGGCCTGGCAGTTCGGGATGGACTGTTCCCATTGGGCACAGGGTCAAGACTGATTTGCATATGGCTGGATCCAAACAGGAATGGCAGGGTGAGCAAAAAAATGATGGATTTAGGCCCATATCTCTGTACTGGGGTGAATGTATGAAATTGTTCTGCATTCTGTCCATCAATTGTTCTTTATGCATTTGTCACCCCGAATGGGACGGGTATGCCCAGACGTGGTTCCAGTGCTCTCCATGCCACTGGAATCAAGCTATCCTGGCTGATGAGGGCTGAAAGCCTGAAACCGGTCCTAGGATGATTGTTTCCAGTTCAGGGAGGACCTGGCCTGGCAGTTGGGGCTGGACTGTTCCCATTGGGCACATGGTCAAGAATGAATGAATGAATGTTGGATTTATAGAGCGCGTGGTTACCCGGAGGCGTCCCAGCGCTGTACCACTGGGTAACCTGTCCTGGCTTTCCCTGTGAGATGGTCCCTTTACTGAGCATCCCCAAGGTGCAGCCAGGCATCCCTGGCGGTGATGGGGTCGGAGTGGAGATTAAGCAAGCTATTGCCCAGAGTTGCAGCGTAGGACCCCATGGTTAGAGTGGCATCGAGGCGAGATTTATCGGGCCCGCTGACATTGGTCCTGCACCCGGCCGCGTCGGGAATTGAACCCTGGTTCCGGGCCGACCTCTGCCTCCGGGTCTGGTGCCTCTAACCGTTGAGCCACACTTCTCCACAAATCAAGACTGATTTGCATATGGCTGGGTCCAAACTGGAATGGCATGGTGAGCAAAACAACGATGGATTTAGGCCCAGATCTTTGCACTGTTCTGCATTCTGTCCATTAATTGTTCTTTTTGCATTTGTCACCCCGAGTGGGACGGGTATGCCCAGACGTGGGTCCCGTGCTCTCCATGCCACTGGAATCAAGCTATCCTGGCTGCTGAGGGCTGATAGCCCGAAACCGGTCCTAGGATGCTTGTTTCCAGTCCAGGTAGGACCTGGACTGGCAGTTCGGGCTGGACTGTTCCCATTGGGCACAGGGTCAAGACTGATTTGCATATGGCTGGGTCCAAACTGGAATGGCATGGTGTGGTATTCTCCACTGTAAACTTTCTTCCTTGTTTAGCTTGGACCTTATGTTCCAATGTGGGATGGAGTTACTTAGAATGTTGGGTCTCAGTGACAAGCCACTTGTCAGCTGGACTTTGGAGGATGAGGTCTCTAGCTTGATGCTTACAATAAAACCTCTACTATTTCTACTTCTGCTTGCCTGCTCATCATTTACACGGCAATACTACATTTTGGCGATGATTGGACTTATCTCACTCCTAGAGACCTCAACTCAATGCTTCAATTTCAACCTATTTTACTTCATTTGTAACTTGGAGTCTGCTGACATCTACTTCCAGCTACAACTTTCCATTGAAGGTAGAGATTTTTTTCATGATGATATTAATCTAAAAAGGTGGAACTTTCTGTCACCTTCCCTCATATTTTTAAGGAATTTTGATCAATTTTACAACTGACTACATGATCCATAATTCTTTCACCTAGTTGAGGGATCTGTGGCTGCATGCTTGCAAAAATGGAATATCCAAACTGATAACATTGCGTCTTCAAGCAAGTTTTCATGAAGTTATGTGTCAAAGTCAAAAGCCAGCTTTATTCGATTACTTAAAATCATAAAAGCAACAAGACAATATAGTTTATACAATTTTAATTTTTTTTTACATATCATATAATTCATATAGTTAAAAACAATTAAAAAATCAGTCCCAAAGATAATATAAGTCCAATCAATAAATTAGACGTTGGTACAAAAACAATACATTCGCAATGTGAAAATAAGAAGAATAATTGATTTAAAGAATGTTAACAGAGTCTGCAATATAGTAAGGTCACCCTTCCAAGTGCTTCGGGGATAGCTTCCTGGTTTTCGTACGCATAGCTGCGACCAGGAAGCTAGCAACCCCGAAGATTATCCTGGTGCTACCTAGTAACTGTAAATAAAGTAGTGCTGGGCGTACTTGCATAAAACCTGCTTTCCTTAGAATAGGGACCAAGTACAGTTTTCTGCTCTTCTTAAAATGTTCACAAAACATTACAAAATGTATAAGGGACTGCTCTGAAAAGTTATCGCAGCTGCATGGAATTGGCTCATCTGGGACCCCCCATACAGGGAAGACTCCTAAAGAGTACTGTATAATGTTGAACCTAAATCTAATAAGAAGATGTCGATGGTATGGGCGGCTTACAATTATTAGATAAGGTTCAATAGAGGGCGTAGTCAGGAGGAGGAAATTGGCTCTAGCTCTAGGTTTGGTCAACTACTCACTCTCCCTCTTTAGCGATGCCCTCCTCAGGAAGTTATCTTTGATCCATTTCACGTCCCCCTTGCAGATTGTATTTGGGTGGCTGAAAAGGATGGGCCTACCAAGACTTCCCAGAGCGCCCTTTACATAAGCCAACCATGGGATCTTTGAGACATTATCCAGCGCCATGCAGTCCCTAAGAATGGTGTGGTTAAGTCTAATATCTTTGTTCAGCCAAATTTTGGCCCAACACACCAATGGTGCCAAGAGAAGCTGATCAGTGATAAAACCTAAACCTAACTCAGAGTGTAAGGAAAAAACTGGAGTGGATTGTGGAACACTTAATAGGTTTCTGAGAAATCGGTTTTCCACGATCTGCAAGTCACCAGTTGAGTAGTAACCCCACAGCGATGCGCCGTAGGTGGCTATGGATAGGCATTTCGAAATTATATGTCATCCTGGTAGTCTTTAAGGAAGTTATTCAAAAGTAAAGACTCTTGTTTTACATCGTTCATAACGACGGTACTAGCGCGCTGTGTTGTCCTTTGAAATAGCTCCTAGCAACGAGTCTTACCTTTGTAGCTGTCTTCCCCTGTCATCGAATCCGCAGCTTGCTGTTACCCGGCAACTGGACCTGAGAAGCAGGATTCCAACCTGGAACCTGTACTGAAGAGTTGCCCGGCGTCTGGAATCCCTCTCTATAACTGAAGCGGAGTGACGTACTGTCTACGCGACGTGTGCGTGTTTAACTATGCTGCGCGCTGACATCATCACGTCATCCGCCATCTTGAAAAAACGAAGGAAAGCTTCAGCAACGCCGGCCGACCCTGGCCACATTTCTTATTAGCGCATCACTCTTAAAATTAACCGGTATCAAGGGCACATGACGCCTTCAATTCCAAGTGTTTCACTCATCGGCACAACCTCTGTCTCAGTCCAAGTAAGCAGGTTCATTTACTTTGAAGCCGATCTTTCACTCGCTGATCGGCACAGCATTTCAGGGGTGTAATTACTCACGCATCTCACTGATCGGCACAGCATATGCCGGTCATCTGTTCTTTGCTGAGAACTTTATTTTCACTCTTCTCGCTGATTGGCGCAGCATAAGCCAGTCATTCAATTTATATCTTACCACTGATTGTCAAAGTGTATACCGCTCTTTATGGTGTATTTGAATGGTTTTAACTCTAGAATTTTTTAATATATCAGTTAAAAAGCATAAGTCTATTTATAATAACTTATATGGAACCTTTCTTCATAACTACTAAAGTGCTCTGGGTGCAGTAATTAACCCTGGGCGAAGCACTACGCTACGCTCGCGGAGTTTGCGAAGTTTGCGCAACTTCGCACTACGCGAGCTGCACGTAGCACAGTGCGAACACGCGTAGTGCAGCGTAGCGTAGTGTAGCGCTCATTTTTTGCTTGTTCGCGGTCCTGAACGTCATGTTTGCGACCGCGAGCAAGCAAAATGACATCCCGGCGAGATTCTCAACGTGGGGAGGTAAGGTTTTTCATTATGAGTGGTTGCGCATGCTCGCGACCGCTCTCAATGAGAAAGTACCAGTTCACGTTGAGAAAGCTGCAGCTCGAGTAATATTCTACTCGAGCAGCAGAAAACTACAGCTCGCACTGTGCAAGATGCCGTTTTCAATGATTGCACAGTGCCGGATGCTTGTCCGCACTGTGCAATCATTGAAAACACATCTTGCACAGCGCGAACATGCTACTACGCAGCTCGCGTAGTGCTACGTGAAGTTCGCGTAGTGCGAAGTGCACTTCGCGTAGCTTCGTGTAGCGCTACTTCGCGAACTACGCCCACCCTTAGCAGTAATTCTTTTTCAGCATGTAGAATGTTACAGCTCCGCCTTTCTTTCTCTCTGAGCCCGGCGATCCCCCTATCCCTTGGCTCAAATGGAAAAATGTTTTCTCACATTATGCTAGGGTATGTGGAACCTCCCTCAGCGCAGAGAGGAAGTCTTCTCTTTTCATGCACTGTTTGGGCTCAGAGGGGCAAGATGTTTTTGAAAATCTCCCTGAGCTATCTGATGCTAATTCCCTTAATGAATATGAGATATGTATAAAGAAAATGGATCTGCATTATCTTCCTAAACTGAGTATGGTGTTGGAACGTTTTCATTTTGGGAAAAGAATGCAGAGGCAAGATGAAACTGTTGAGCAATATGTCACAGCTCTTCGTAAACTTGCTTCTACCTGTTCTTTTGCTGGCACTTTGGATGAGCGGCTCAGAGACCAATTGATGCTTGGTTCTTCTCTTGAGAAAGCAAAGGATAATCTATGGCAAAAAGACAACCCTACTCTCCAAGAAGTGATAACTGCACTTAAATTACACAAACATTCTAATACTTGTTCTGAGGTAATTCGAAAAAACAATTCTGAGGAAATAAAAGGAACCACTGAGGTGAAAGAAATAAAGACCTCCTCGAGTACTGCCTCTCAAAAACTGTCTTCTCATGAGACGGGAAATTCTACTGACAACAAGAGCACAAGTTTGAGTTCTAAATTGGCAAATGTAAAGTGTTATCATTGTGGTAATTTGGGCCATCTGGCTAATGCCAACGATTGCCCAGGGTTGAAAATGGCATGACATGTTCTGTGTGTAAGAGAAAAGGTCATTCTTCAAAATGTTGTAGATCGAACAAAAGTCAAAAGAAAGTAAGGGAAGTAGATATTTATGACCAAGCACAAGATGAGTTTGTTGTGTGTCAGATTAATGCTGTTGACATGGATGGTCCCATGGAAAAGGTATTGATTGACGAGTGTTCAGTAGATATGTTGTTCGATTCTGGGGCAAGAGTCACCTTGATACCCAAGCTCTTCTCTGAAAAATATCTGGTAGGTAAAGTTAAGTTACTCAAACCAGACATAATCCCTAAGGGCTATGGTGGTCAGGTCATAAACCTCTTGGGATATTTCATGGGTACCATTGATTTTAAAGGAAGGGTTACTGCTGGGAAAATGTATGTCTCCATGAAAGGGGATTCTCTCATTAGTTGGGCTCATCAAAGAGATCTTGGAGTTTATCTTGACCCCAACCAAAGTCCATCTGTGTGTTTGAGGGACATTTCTCCTAGTGTGGATGTAATTTCAGATAACAGTCGCTGGGCCAAGAAATACCCAAGCGTGTTGAGTAAGGATCTGGGATGTCTAAAGAAATATCTTCATCTTATAAAGGTAAGGAAGGATTCTGTCCCCAAAGTGGCTAAAGTTAGGAATGTTCCTCTTTTAGTACGTGACAAAATGAAAGTTGAGTTGGATAAATTGATAAACAACGGTGTGATAGAGGAGGTGGAAGGCACCGAGTGGGTTTCTCTGGTCGTAATGGCTCGGAAGGCCGATGGCGAGGCAAGATTGTGCATTGATATGAGAGAGTTGAATAAAGCGGTTTTAGTCCACCATTATCCATTGCCCAACATAACGGAAGTGATGTCTTCGTTGGGTGGTGCCACGTATTTCTCCACATTAGATCTCTCCTACGCTTACCAGCAGGTCATATTACACCCATCTTGTCAGGAGTTTACCACATTTATCACTCCCTTCGGTACCTATAAATACCTTAGGATGCCATTCGGCTTGATATCAGCTGCCTCTGTATTCCAAAGAGTAATGGAAGGTGTTTTGGTTGGAATTAAAGGTATCAAAGTTTATCAGGACGATATTTTAGTACATGGTCTAAATCGTGATGAACATGATGAAAGAATTTCTAAAGTATTGGAAAGATTGGAGGATGCAGGTCTCACTCTTAGACTTGACAAGTGTAAGCTTGGTGTGGAGACGATTGAATATCTAGGACATCTAGTTTCTAGCTCAGGTATCAAACCCAAACCGTCCTTGGTAGAAGCAATTTCCAACCTTAAATATCCTAACTGTAAGGATGAATTAGTTAAGTTTCTAGGGATGTCTGAATTTTACAACAAGTTTGTTCCTGGGTTTGCCCAAAAGACAGAAAATATGAGGAACTTGTTAAAGAAAGGCCAAGAATTTCTCTGGGACAAAGATTGTTCAGATGAATATGATCACATCAAGAGTTGTCTTTGTCACGCTCAGGATTTGGCTAGTTTTGACCCCGCAAAAGATTCATACATTATGACTGATGCAAGCTGCAAAGGCATTGGTGCTGTTCTGCTACAAAAAGGTGAGAAAGTAGACAACAATATTCTATTCATTTCAAGACCATTAAGAGGTGCCGAGTGCAATTACTCGGTGGTTGAAAAGGAAGCATTAGCTGTGTACTGGGCTGTTCATAAACTTAAGAAGTTTGTGTGGGGTAAGAGCTTCTCAGTTATTTCAGATCATAAGCCTCGTAAAGAAGCGTTTGGAAAGAAAGGTTTCGATTGCATTTCACACGGAATAAGAAAATGGGTGGTAGCCTTACAGGATTTTGAATTTAAAGTTTCTTATTTACCTGGCTCAAACAATATACTTGCGGACTGTTTATCCAGCCTCACAGGCGATGACGTACCTGATGACCTGGATGACCCTTCTGTTGGTAATGAAGATCCTTTTGAAAATGTTAAAGTGTGTGTTGTCACACAAGGTGTAATCACTGAGAGTGAATGGACTTCTGAATTAGATTCTGATCCAAATCTCCAACAAGTTGTTGGATTTGTACGTGATGGTTGGTGCCAAAAGAAGGACTGTCGTGAAGAGATTAAGGGGTTTTGGTGTGTAAAAGATCAACTCTCTATATTAAATGGATTGTTGGTTAGAGGCAGTAGATTCATACCTCCTGTGAAATTAAAACCTAAAATAATTGATTTTGCACACTCTAGTCACATGGGTATTGCTAAGATTAAGGCGAGAGTTAGAGACGTATATTGGTGGCCAGCCATGGACACGGAAATTGAAAGATTGGTGCGTGATTGTGTGCAGTGTTCTGCAAGTGAAACAATTTTGAAATGTAGAACACAACCTATGGGCATCAGAAAACAATCTGAAGGCCGTGGGTGGATATCTCCTTGGACATTTTGGGTCCTGTCAAAGTGAATAGTCAGGATAAATATCTTCTAGTGTGTGTGGATATGTTTTCAAGGTGGCCCTTCATAAAAATAGTATCTCGTGTGGATTCTGCTTCAGTCGTCTCATTCCTAGATGAACTGTTTGCTTATGAGGGTTTGCCGAGTTCAGTTCTTACTGACAATGGGGTGCAGTTCACAGTTGCTCTTGTAGAGAAGTTTTTGAGTGAGAGAAGCATTGTTCACAAGCGTGCTGCTGTGTACCATCCAGAAAGCAACGGTGTTGTTGAGAGGTTTATTAAAGTTCTTAAAGAAGCGATGCAGTTAGCTCTTGTTTCTAGGTGTAATTGGGAGGAGGCTGTGAAAAAAAAGTTTGTGAATACAGGTTCACTGCACATTCATCCACTGGCGTCACACCCTTCATTTTGTTTAAAGGTAGATCTGCTTGTACCCCACTCAAACCCTCTTGGGTTTCAAGTAAACTTGGTCAGACTGCAGGCTCTTGTGATAACATGCGTGATACCACTACTTGGAAAGAGAAAGAGTTAGAGAAAATGGATAGAAGGAAGTGCGAGTATGATGAGAGGAAGGCTGTTAAAAAAACAGTTGTGTGTGGGGGGGATGTGGTAAGGATCAAGTTACCTGAAAGGAAGTTTGGTGTTTCCAAATTCAGTAAGCCTCTAAAAGTTATCAAACTGTTAGGTAACGCAATCAGGAAACAAGATCATAAGGTTTGGAACCTCAGTAGGGTTGTTGTTTGTCGTTCTAATGGTGTCATGCATGACACATGTTCCTCTTCATCCACGCCGTCATCTGCTGGTGAAGTGAGAAGATCCACGAGGGAGAGAATTGGTTCTTCCCGCTTAAACGGTTTTGTTACTTCCTACAAAAAAAAGGGTTTTTTTGTATTTTGCTTTTGCCTAATGCTTATATTTCATGTGTTGTTGATGGGAGGGAGGTGCTGTGGTATTCTCCACTGTAAACTTTCTTCCTTGTTTAGCTTGGACCTTATGTTCCAATGTGGAATGGAGTTACTTAGAATGTTGGGTCTCAGTGACAAGCCACTTGTCAGCTGGACTTTGGAGGATGAGGTCTCTAGCTTGATACTTACAATAAAACCTCTACTAGTTCTACTTCTGCTTACCTGCTCATCATTTACACGGCAATACTACACATGGTGAGCAAAAAATGATGGATTTAGGCCCAGATCTCTGTACTGGGGTGAATGTATGACCTTGTTCTGCATTCTGTCCATCAATTGTTCTTTTTGCATTGGTTATAGCTTCCAGCAGAGGATCATAATTTAGTGTTGGTATACATTCGGTCTTTGAAGAGATGCGTACCCCTAAGTAAGTAGCGGTTGGGCAGACACCTGAGATAGGTCGTTCAGGTTGGAAGTTGAGAAGCATTTGCGTCTTATTGACGTCCAGCCTGTAACCAGAAAGAAGACCAAATGTATTTCTTCTGTTTCAATAGCTTCTATCGCAGATGCTGGCTCTGTGGTAAAGACGGCTATGTCGTCATCATAATCGGTGACTTTCAACTGGTGCTTCCCTACGGTCAAAGGGAGTATCTATACGTTAGCATGCAGAGTTTTAATGAATGGCTCAATATATAGCGCGAAAAAGATAGGAGAAAGAGGGCAGCCTTGTCTGGTGCTGCACTGAATTGGGAACGGAGCCGTTTGCAAGCTGTCATAAAACAATTCAGCCTGAAGTCTACTATTCAAAGCTTGGACCCATCTACAGCATCTTTCTCTTAATCCAAATGATGTAAGTGTTGCTCATAAGTAATCCCAAGTCACCCAGTCAAAAGCATTTTCAGCGGGTGGCCAGGATTTTAGCGAATATCTTGGCATCCGCATTTATGAGGGATAGCGGCATGTAAGAACTGCACTCCTCAGGTGGCTTGTCCTTTTTCATGAAAAATACTATATTCATAATGTTCCGTAACTCAGGAGCCAAGCCTCTTGATCCTAAAAGTTGAATAGCCTCTCCCAGTAGAGAAACCAATACACTCTTACAGGCTTTGTAAAACTAGGCTGGGATTGAGCCTTCACCGGCCGCTTTCCCTGATGGTAACCCAAGTATTGCTTCACTGATTTTGTCATGTGTAACTTCTTGCTCCAACAAGGCCTTACTCCCCATTAAATATTCCTGTCTCATCCCACCCGCCTTTTGTGTATAAAGTTTCTGATAGAAGATGGAGAATTGCTCGACTATAGCTTGCGAGTGCTGATGTAGTATGCTGTTCTCCCCTTTGATGGCCTTTATCAGTGTCTTAGCTCGATTATTTGCTAGCTGGTCGAAAAGCACCTTCCCTATTCGATCCCCGTACTCATATTGTAACGACCTGTGCTTGTTGTAGCTCACAGCAACTTTCTCCCTGAAAAACCTGTTTATAGCCAGTCGCTCGTCTATCAGGGAGGTATACAATAGGTCCTGATCTAGGGTGCCTCGCCAAATTGCATCTGCATGGCGAAGTTCACTGGCTAGTAGTTTTTGAACAGCAGCTCTATCCGCGGTCTCTTGCTCCCTATTTTGCTGCCATAGGTGCTACTGGGTAACACCCCTAGTAAAAGCCTTCATGGCATCCCTCACTATACAAGGAGAAGCCGACCCCACGTTATGCTCAAGGAACTCTGCAAATTTTTTATGAATAAGAGCTAAGTTGTCACCATCAGTAAGTAAATAGCGTGGGAATGAGAAGGACCGAGGTGTTTTGAGCCTTGCCTTAGCCTGAAAAAATCGCAATATGGGGTTATGATCAGATGCGATCATAGGGAATACTTCCATGTCAGCTGTTGACAGTATATTATCAGAAACCCAATCCATGTCTATTCTGTTGAATTGGAGCAGAGTAGTAAGTATACCCCGGAGCAGCTGGATAGAGTGAGCGCCAAGTGTCCTTTAAAGAGTGCAGCCGCCCCAGTTCAAGGATTGAAGCTCTCACCTTCACTATTCTAGGAGAGGCCACTCTGTTCATGGAGTCAATGGCATATTTCACTACACAGTTAAAATCACCCATGATTAGTCGCTCCCCTTGCCAGTCTAGTAACTCCATACTAATAAAGCCGAAGACTGCAAGTTTGTTGACATTGGGGCCATATATTGATCAAAACACATACTTCGTATCCTTGATTTCCAATTGCGCCAGTTCCCATCTCCCCCTTTGGTCAGCCAGGGTCTTAATGACCATGTAATCAATTGCCTTGCTCGCCAGTATAGCAGTACCGCTTATAGACGAGCTCTGAGATGTATAGATAATTATTTGGTACCCAAGATGCTTAAGCAAGCCTTGTCTTTATAAGCTAAGAGTATCTCTGTGAGAATGACAATATGGGATCTATATGCTTTCAGCTCCTCCCGAACTAATTTATGCTTAGCTCCACTATTTAGGCCTGACATATTCCAGGCCATACATCTTATCAGTGCCATAAAGCTTGGCGATTGTATATTTTAAGTATGGACCCATTATCTATCCTCAAATCCTCTTTATGTTCCCTAGTCCTGCCCCCTGCCGCCCTCCTTCCCCACTTGTGTGCCCTTTTTTAACTTTCTTGTCAGCCACTCCACCCCACCCTCTCTTGACCTCTTGCACCCTGCCCCCCCAGTGTCATGAAGAAGGAATCGTCCTCCTTATAGGTTGCCGTTTGAATTGGCAGCTATCAGCCCACAACACACCCAGAGCAGCCCTCAGTCCACTCATCACCCGCCACTAAAGTGCCCCGAGGAAAAGAAAGGTAGAGCCATCCCCAAATCAGGATAAAAGTGAGAAGAGGGAGAAAACAGACATCAGTATGTTGATTCGCCTCATTTCCGACCTAAAGCCCTTATTGTCTTTAGATTTCTAGGTCTGTTAGGAGCCGCCTCTAGCTGTCATTGGCTAAAAGCTTGCTAAGCCTACTGGTCCGTGAGAAAAAACTGCAAATGTCCGTCTTTCATGACTTTTAGTCGGGCCGGCTCTTGCAAAAACACCTGGGTGCCTTCCGCCTATATAGGATCGATAAGTTGTCTCATCTTCCAGCGTCTGTCCATGGTGGCTCTGCATAGGTCTGATCTGATAACGATAGAAAGGGAGTCAACCACTACTGGGTTACTAGGCCTATTTTTAATAGATATCGCCTGCCGTAATACAAAATTGCCCAAAAAAATCTGAAAAGGTCTGGGATATGAGAGTTCGGTTTGTGAAGAGTTATAGGCAGTCTATGTGCTTGCTGCATTTGACAATCCCAGTCCCAGTCAGACAGTTCAGGGAAAGCCCTTTGGAATAGCTGAACCACATAGGTACGAGGGTCAGAGCCCTCTGAGATTGTCTTCCCTAGCCTGCACATAATGGTCTTGTGCCTCCAGCCTTTGCTCCTGCAGTGCCTGCAGGATTAGAGAGAATGATGGCTCTTTAGTGATTGAGGAGCCCCTCGTCAATTGTTTCCCAGCAGTATCTTCCCTTTCACTGTCGATGTCGGGGTTTGATGGAGACTCAAGTGGTTCGGGGGTATGAGTTTGGTGAGCAGGCGGAGTCGATGCGTCTGGCTGGAGGCCAGTGAATAAGGCGAGTAAGTACCTTCCAACGACAGCTGGAGCCTTAGGATCCAGCCCAGATCCCTGGCCGGAGCGTAATAGCCGGGAAATCAGAGATTTCACTTCCCCCTTCGATTGTACCCACTTACGAAAAGGGCTACCAACTGGAGTGACCTTTGTACGAGTGCTGGAGCTATTATAACAATTGCTTCCGTACAAATCTGTGCCGTTCATCTCCAGTCTGCTCGAATCAGGTTTCTCTTTCTTACTCCCAGGGGATGGACTTGACCCCAGCCTTGTGCCCACTTTTGGTTTTACCGAGCCCAAAGAGGGTGTCCTCCCGGATCTTGCCCCAGTGGCTGATGTTGAGCAGTTGTTGATCGTCTGCAGTAAGCCCCTCATGTCCTCCTCATTGGCCTGAGGTGATTTCTGAGCTGCGGTTTGAGCTAAAAAATCAGGGCTATTACTAGTTGGGGTCGACCTCCCCCATTACCTCCTTCCCATCCATCATGGGCCATTAGTGCTTCTCTCTCAAGCCTGCAGAGCCCAAGGCGGGTCTGTCTATCCTAGCAAACCCTAATGCAGGTGCCAGTTCCTCTGTTAGATCCCTCACCTCAGCCTGTGAGTCGTTACAGTTGAGACCATCCTTGTCCGCAGTGTTGTTGCATCCCTCTACAAGTGCATCAGTTGGAGATATACTGGGCCCAATTCACAGAACTAACTTGAGACAAAATCCTAAATGTACTACTTTTGGTATTCACAGAAGTTAGGATTGTGTCTTAAGTTTGTCTTAAGACAGACTTAAGCCAGATTTAAGTTAGGATTTTGTCTTTGTCTTAAGACAAACTTAAGAAAACATCCTAACTTCTGTGAATACCAAAAGAAGTAAGTTTAGGATTTTGTCTTAAGTCAGTTCTTTGAATCGGCCCCAGTGTCTCCAGTTTTACCATCCTTCCATCCTCTCTCAGCACCCTCTCTAATTTAGGTCATTTGTTAAAGAATTAAATTAATTGAAATGAACGCATATAACAATGACACTTTACTATATTGTAAACATACCAACGTATCGAATCATTTCCAAATACATGTTAGCTAAATTGTTTCTAAAAATTCTCATTAGTACAGTTATGAAGATCATTCTCTTAAATTTTCAGCAAAATTGGAGTTAGCATTTTCGTGTCGCACGATTTCTTTTTCACGGTAGGTGCACACTTTAACATGAGCGAGAATAGCATAAAAAGATTATCTAATAAACATTCATAAAGCCATCTAATTTGCTTTTAGTTCTGTTAATTCTTTACGTTTATATGTATCATTAACTAAAGAAACTGATTAATAGAATTTTCCACAATATGTGTGTCACTTATACATTTCTATTTCACATCAGCAAAATACCTTGAAATCTTAGTACATGAACCTGTTATTCAAACGAGCAATCTTTCATCTAGTCTACTCTTTTCTGCATGCTTTTATGATGCAATAACTAAGTTCTTTATGATCTCATTCTCAAACTCTTCAATGTAAATTAAGCATCAACTGTGCACGTTTGTCGTTTTTCTTTAAAAATGTATCAAATATTGGTTTCGTATCTCATGTAAGGATTTAGCAGTTTATCTGCTTTATCGCCAGCATCATCTGCCCTCAGGCGATCAATGTCCTCTCCCTACACCGATGACACACAACTTATTCTTTCCCTCACAAATAAGATGCCAAAAACCCAGATCAAGTTCAATTCCTGCATGACTAAAATCACCCACTGGATGAAGACAAACTGTCTGAAGCTGAACATAGACAGGACCAAAGTAATGATCTTTGGGAAGAACACCTCCACCTGGTGGGCAGCAGAGATAGAACTAACACCCACCCCCACAAACCTTGCCAAGAACTTCAGGGTCATCATCTACAGCAAACTCAACATGACCACCTAAGTCAGTGCCATCCCTGCCTCATGCTTCCATACCTTGAAAATGCTGAGGGAGATTTTCAAACTGCTTCTAATCAGCACCTGGAAAAACGTCAAGCTTGCCGTGCTCACAAGCAGTGACACCCTCCATGCTGAGATCAACAAAAAAACTCACCAGAAGGCTGCAGACCTTTCAGAACTTGGCGGCCAGAATCACTCTCAACCTCCTACGCTGCACTCTTATCACACAAACAAGCACAATTCAAACTCCTCTCCCACACCTTCAGGGTGTTGGATAACACTGGCTCAGCATACCACAATATTTACATCTACTTTCACACACATTAAGGCCCAGATAAGTCACTCTCAGCCTCCCACTCCACACTCACATCATTCACAAATGAGCACAATTCAAACCTCTCACCCACACTTACAAGGCACTGCATGACACTGGTCCAGCATACCTCAACAATTGCATCTGCTATCACACACCTTACAGACATGTCCGCTCATTCGGACTCATACTTACACAAACCCCATGTATTCCGAAAGCCAGATCTGTCCGTCGAGCTTTCTCCTAAATTGCTCCTAAAGCATGGAATGACCTGTTGCTACGTATAAGAGCCTCCTCCTCACTTCTTGAATTCCACAGGAAGCTGAAGGCCTCGCATTTCACGTAGTCCCATTAGGCCATAGGTGTGCCTAGACTCACACCTGCTAAGTGCCAGGATACCCTCCTGGGTGATAGTGTGTGCTACAAATCCGCATAACATAGCATCACATTGAATAACTTTAGGATCTGTATAGTCACTAGAAACAAGCACTGACAAAGCTAGTAGATCTGACTCTGTGTTATGGGAAGTGTTTGGCACTAGCTAGCAAATATATATGTGCGTTGCCCCTTTTTTTCACAGAAAGAAAATCCTATAATTGTATAACAGCTAGGAGGGATTCATCAATATGTATGCAGGGAATAGGGCTGTTGGCTGCCCAGAGTGCATTAACATAGTTAAAATATACTGACGAAGAAGAGTGCCATGAGAAGGAGCCAGAAGATGAAATGTATGCTGTAGGTGGTGAATTTAAAGATATATGCAGCAAACAATAGCTTAGTAGATGGTTTTGACAGAAGCCCATGTTTTGATGCATCTTTAGGAAGTCCTACATGTGAAGACATGTATACTTTCTGAACACAAAGTTGTAGATCCAACAACATATCATAACGGTAAAGTAAAACAAATAAATGTGCTAGGGTGTTCAGTAAATAGCGCTGTGTCTTTACGACAGGCTAGGGCATCCAAGCTGCATGCACTTCCTAAATAAATAAACATAATCATCAATTAAAATATAATTAACAAGAGCAGTTATCAGAGACACCCAATGGGCCTGTGGTGATCTATAAATTTGGAAGACACCAGTCTGACTTGGTGGTGAGCAAAATGTTTTCCACCACCCTAACAGTCGGAGTACCAGGCGACAAACGACTCGCCCCACTGCTCCTCCGCCCTTGCGACGCAGTTTTAAGCAGGCGCAGATGATTTCTGTGGCCTTAAAGCACATCAAATTATACTTTTACTTTAGAGTTCTCAATAACATAGACAACTCGAGCTTAACTTCCATTGTATAGTTGATGTCTCTCAGAACTCCTTGGTGAAAAGTATCCCCTATATTACCACTTCCCATCAATAATTCTATATCAAATCTGTGTTTTTCAGTGTCTGGTTCAAGTTTGCTGTAAAACGAGTCATGCTCCCAGTCCTTATCACTTAATCCATCTCTGTCATATATCCAGACCATGCCACGCTCCAGCTTGATATTGCCAGTTCTGTGTAGCATTTAATTTTCCACACTGTAGATTCGAAGTAGATTGCCAGTCATAAAGTCTGTCTGAGAAATGCAGGACAAAAAAAATGGAAGGAAGTGGACTGCAGATGTGAAAGAGATGCTAAGCCAATAGGCTGTGACATAGCACATTCAGATTGTTTGAACTTCCGCTAATATAAATGACTTTTTGGGCTTTTTTAGTGAAATTGTGCTGAAAAATGTCCAGTTATACAGTTTTTCAAAGTTTTCCTGGGAGGGTAATCTCCAAACTCCTCTGACTAGGGTCTGGCACGGTTGGCATACTATGAGCTACAGTACTGCATCATAAGTAGGGGTGGGCAGAATTTGACTATAATCACGTTACGCAAATCTCCGCGAAACAGTAAAAAATCTCCGCGAACACGCAGAAATTTTGCGAACATGCACAATTGCTTGTTCGCAATGCTTTTTTACTGTTCACAATCGTTGTTTGTGTGCTCGGGGAAAAATATCACGCGAACACGCATTTTGAGAACACAAACAAGCAAAAAATTTCACGAAGTCACGGAACGCAGAATTTTGGGCAATTTTCGCATTCTCAGCAGAACGCGAAATTACCCAAATTCCGCAAATTCCTAGAGCGTAACGGAATTTACCGCCTAGGCCTAATCATAAGTACTGCTTCAGAGCCTATTGCGTTTTAGCAAGTTGAGGAGGGACAGATAATGATCACTATTTCTATGGTTGAGCACCCCCCAGACCTCTGGAGTGTACATATCGAGTATTCACCCTAAAGTACTTTGCCAGCCAAATAAAAAAATATATAATAATAATTACCTATTTGGATGAAGGATGTTGTTGTGCAATGGTCTGTAAGTTTTATTGATTGCTGTCATATTATGTCTTGAAAATGCTAATAAAAAAATAAAAAGTTAAAAGTACTCTGCCAGCCACTACTGTTTACTACTGTCCTTTATGTCACCTCAATTTTTAAATTACAACAGCCATAACTGGCCATGGTACCCCTCAATGAGCTCTTGACACCCTCAGACACACAAAGCTGGCTCCACCACTGTGAGTACCAATTATTTTCTTTTAATTTTATATAGCGCAAACTAAACACGAAGATATCAGGTATCAGAGCGCTTTACATGAGCACCAGTTTCGTTACAGATGGACACATTCATTTTTGTTTGGCACAGGGAGATTAAGTGATTTGCCCAGAATCACAAGATGTTGAGCATCGTTCCCGAGACTCCCCAGCTTCGAGGTTGACCGTTCTAACCGTAAGGACACATCCTCTCCCCATTTAAGTTTTAAATTTAAGCTTAAGTTTATGTATTCACATTTCATGGTAGTGAAAAAATGCCTAGAGCTTGTAATCATAATAATGTTCTGGGTGAACAATGTGTATGAATGCTCTATACTTTTCTTGAAGTCTTTACAGTATATGCTCGCCTAAGCACGCAGTGCCAATGTTTATGAAGTGTGGCACCCCCCAGAACCTCCGGCAAGACACTAAACCCTTTCTTAGTAGGTCCCACTCATATACACACACAAATGCAGACACACACACACACACACACATATGCACACATACAAAGGCCCAGATTTACAAACACTTTGCATTGGGTTTGCTTTACTAATTTTTTAATATAACCAAACAGAGAGGTTTGGGTTGGTATTTACAATCCGATTGCCCCCCAAAGTACCTAACGCAGCACAATGCATTGCCTCACGTTGCTTTCCATTAGAAGGTGTCCCATTAGGGATGTATTGGAGTTCCTGGGCATCTACCCATGGACTTTGGCACAAATCCAAGCCTACAAAGACTTGTAGACATTGATTTGCACCCAAATCCTGTGCCTCCCATAGGCTGGCATGATGGGAGAAATATTTTTATTTCTCCCTGTTTTTCCCTCTTTTCATGTATTCTGCATTCTGCAGCACACAATCAAAGAGGAAAATTTATTTTAAGCATTGTGATGTGCAGGAAGGGACCCCCCCTTGCTATATTTATCTTATATGCTATATCTTAACTATACTGAACATAACATAGACACCTTTGCACTATGGTGCAAGGTTGTCTGCACTGGCATATGTCTGAATAAAGTACACTATCACAGGGAGAAAGCAAAACATTGTCACTTCTTTGTAGATATGGCGCTCTTTCCCTTTCACGCAACATAGACCAACAACTTCACTTGCTGCACTCCCTTGCGTTAAAACCGTTTTTAAAAATTGTTTACTATTCCTGTTCTTACTTACTTGCACTTTAAAATACGATATTCACCTGCTGCTTGAGCGGGGCTACATACTTCATCTCCTCGCTTTAGCGCCATCTTGGGGGAGGACTTGCCATTCTCGGGCGCCATCTTTGTGAGCGCACTAGTGGCGAGGTGGTTCCACGCTTGCTGCCTACTTAAGTCAGGCAATGCAAGCGAGCCGATGGCGCGCCGGAGGCGTGCCAGAGGCAAGCCCGTCTGCGCCCGGCCGCGCCCGGCCGGGACCAGGGGCCAAGACCCCTGGCCCTCACATCCCGTATACCAGGCATGAACTCATGTCAATGAACCTGGGTGCCCTGCAGCTAAACCATCAAACCACCACGGGGCTACGGCGCGAAGGGTTGCTAAAATCACCATCTAATGCACTTGAACGCAAGGTCAACATAAACCCGACAAAAAAGGTAATGCCACATAGGCACAGTTTTGGACTGCTTAATACACGCTCCCTCCAAAAACATAACCTTGAGGTTTTTACGTTACTCCAGGATGGTGGATTTGATATTGTAGGGGTCACTGAAACCTGGCTCGAAGACTCCTCTACTCCAGATTTGGTTGCATCATTGCCACCGAATTTTGCAGCCATCCATAAAAACCGGACACGCAGCATGAAGGGGGGAGGGGTAGCTTTCCTTTATAACCACTCCCTCAAAACAGAAACCATCTGCTCAGAAAGTCTAGAGGGTGCGTATGTACTAGGGGTTACGTTTTGCTCCACCACTGACTGGTAATACTCCTAGTCTACCACCCCCCACATACAACACCAGGCTTTGTTGAAACTTTTCTGGAACTAGTCCACGACCTTCGATCACGATATAAAGGAATGGTGGTAATGGGAGATTTTAACTTCCATTGGGAGAAAACTCCTAAAGACTGCCAGGCAAAGCAGTTGGATGAGGCCATGACATCGCTAGATCTTGGTCAACGGGTGGTGAGCTCGACACACGAGAAAGATCATACATTGGACCTAATCTGGACGGCTGTCCCGATGTCTAGTCCAATCACCATCTCTCCCTGCTAGTGGTCAGACCACCACCTTTTGCAGGGTCAACTCATATTCCCAGGGCAAGTGGAAAATCCATCATTAGTTTGGAAAGTCCTAAGAAGCTGCAACAAGATCAAAGCAGATGATCTGGTAACCATCCTAAAAAACCCTGTCCCATTTACGCAACCGAGGGCGATATAGAGGCTACTAGCCTCAATCTTACATTAAAGCTCAAAACAGACATTGATGCAATAGCACCTGCACGCAGGGTGAGAACTGCAGACAAGGGTAAAGGGGCCCCATGGTTCAATAATGCTCTTAGGCTATTGAAACGAGCTCTGCGCAAGAGCGAGAGAGCTTGGCGCAAAGATTATGAACTCAGTGTCCGGGCCACGTACACACTGGCATTTGCCACCTACAAACTGGCGATCATCACCAGGAAAGCTGAATTCTTTGAGGGCAGAATCACTGCGGCAAACAATCCCCTAGAAAGAAACCTTCAAGGTCTTGACCGAGCTAAGGAAAAACAAGGAGCAGAATCTCTCCTTTACTCAAGAAGACTGTCACAAATTTCAGTCTTTTTTTACTAATAAAATATCGGATCTCTTGACAGAAATCCATCATACCCCCAGCCTTAGCTGCCCTGAAAGCCCCTCACTGACACCTCCTTTGATTGTCCATCCTCTCAGTACGCTACCCCCACTCACAAAAGAGGCCTGATGGAGCGAGTGAAATCAGGGTCACCAGCGGACCCATGTCCTCCCAGGATATTCAAACTAGCCCTGCCAGGAATAGAGGATGACGTATTATCTCTCCTTAATAGTTCCCTGGAAACAGGACAGGTCTCCGCTGATTTCAAAGAGGCTCGCCTGATTCCGCTTCTGAAGAAGCCTGGTGCAGATACCAAGACCTTTAAAAAATTTAGGCCTATATCACAGCTGCCTTATCTAGCCAAAGTAATCGAACAGCATGTCCTTCTATACCTCTCTCGCCATCTTGAAAATAACCACCTGCTAGAACAAAACCAGGCCGGCTTTAGGGCCATCACAGCACGGAATTGGTTATGCTTTCCGTGCTGGATGATCTGAGAATCAGGGCAGACAAAAAGACTCTGTGTGCCCTGGTGCTATTAGACCTCTCCGCGGCATTTGACACGGTCAATCAGGACCAGTTACTATCGGGGTTGAGGGTCCTCGGCATTCAGGGCACCGCGCACGGCTGGCTAACTTAATTTCTCAAAAACTGTTCTCAGAGAGTCCAACTGGCAAATTTGGTTTTCAATCCAGCAGGTCTCTCATGTGGAGTGCCTCAAGGCTCTGCACTTTCACCTCTTCTTTTTAATGCCTATTTGCAACCTTTGATCTCAGCATTAAATCAGATGGAGTGCCGGCTGTACAACTATGCCGAGGACACTCAAATTATTATTCAAATTGACAATTCATCCTCGGCATATGTTAGATTACAAAATATACTAAAATTTACGGTTAATTGGATGTCAGTAAATTCACTAAAGATAAACCCGAACAAAACAGAGGTGCTGGCGATTACTACAGCTTCAAATCCTTGGAACGACCTTCTTTGGCCAAAAGAGCTAGAGCCCTCTCCAGAACCAGCGGCGGCTGTGAAAAGTCTGGGCATTCATATAGATGCCAAACTTTCCATGGCAAAACAAGTCTCCTCAGTTATCGGTACTTACGTAGGTCTACTAAGACAACTGCGGAAAATATCACAACTTCTGACCCCGGCCACCCTAAGACGGGTAGTATCAGCTATGATCTTGTCGCGTCTGGATTATGGCAACTCATTGTATGCTGGCCTCCCTCAACAACTGCTGGCCAGATTACAAATAGTCATGAACGACGCGGCAAGATTAATCTTTAGAAAACCTAGACGAGCACATGTTACACCACTGCTACGTGAGCTCCATTGGCTCCCAATTAGGCAGAGAATCATGTTCAAGGGCCTCTTTACCACTCATAAAGCCCTGCATTGACAAGCCCCAAAGAACATCAAGGAACGCTTAGTCTCCTACGTTCCTAGCAGGACTCTTCGATCAGCCACCCTCTTGGTTTGCCCTCGCTTTAAATTATCTGCTATTGGAGGGCGAGCTTTCTCCAATGCAAATCCTGTGGCCTGGAAAAATTTGCCAGTGAACGTGTGCAAGGAATCGAACCTTTTACCCTTCAGGAAGAAGCTTAAAACCATACACTTTCGGGAGGCCTGGGGTATGTCCTAGTAGCTCCCTGCTCTTCCACTGAACCAGCGTGTCCCTCTGACAAGCGCTTAGAGACCCCTGGGTGATAAGGCGCTTTACAAATCTAAATAAATTAATTAAACACTGCCCTGGGGCTTTATTTAATATATTGGAGGGGGCCGCATAGACCTCCCTCCATGGACTCAATTGAGCCCTGTAGCCTTCCACCTCCTTGGGGATTATAATGTAATATGGAGGGGGCTGCATGAACCACCTCCTTTGGCTCTTTAGAGCCCCAGGGACCACCACTGCCCAGGGCTTAAAAACTATTTTTTAGCAAGGGCTACAAGGACACCTGGGGACCACTACCTCCCCAGAGACAGCCATTAAAATGGATGTGGACTGGGGGCCATGCAGCCCTCCTTCCTCCTGGGCCATATATGGCCCTGGGGACCATCACCTGCCCGGGTCCGGCCCCTGAAAATAAAAGGACGGGGACTGCACAGCCAATAATGGCCCTGAGGACCACCACTTCCCAGGGCTGGCTTCTGCTATCTCCCGAGGTACCCACCCTTGGGAGATAGCAGTTAGCTCTCACTTGTCAAGAGCTTTCACAGTCCTGCCAAGTGAGAGCAAACACGAATTCCGCTCTCAGCAAGCAGGAGCTGTCAAACTGCTCCCTCTTGCTGGGAGCGGAGTTTTCATCTGTTTCCCTGCCCGCTGTCAAGCAGGCAGGGAAACAGATGAAAGATTACTCCTGCACGCAGAGAGATGCATATTTAGCAGCTCCCTGAATGCAGGAGCAATGGATCATAGGGGCACTGAGGCTCCCCCCGCAGTCCCCATCATAGCACACTGGGTGCACTGGATGGGGCCAGGTCACCCACGTAGATGTGGCCGGCCCCTGGGGATGGGGTCCCCGGGGCCAAAATCGGGCAGGAGAGGGGGACTTTGCCGGCCCCCACTGAATTTTGGCCAGGGAATAAGGTTCCTGTGGCCAAAATCGAGTTGGTTGGTGTGTGAGTGGCTCTATGGATGAGTAAGTGGTTGTGTGAGTACTTGTATGAGTCTAGGAATGGGTATGTGAGTAGTTGTGTGGGTATGTGAGTGGGTGTATGAGAGGTTGTATGGGGTGTGAGTGGGTGTGTGAGCAGTTCTCTGGATGATGCCATTAGGGATGTTGTCAGTATTGTTATTTGAGATGTCATCAGTGATATCACGGACCATGTCATGAGTCATGTAATATTTAAAGTCATAAGCAGTGCATTGCAGGGGCGTAATTTATAGTTAGCTCAGGTAACTATAACTGCTGAATTTTATTGGTTTTGTACGAGTGAAATCTGTTCCTTACTATAATGTTCCTGTAACCTTTGGTTTTTTTCAGCGAATTTCTACATTTTTTTAATTCTATTTCCTAACTTTAACGTCCCTGTAACCTTGGGTTTTTTCAGTGAATATATATATATAAGTAAAGATAAGATTGAAAAAAATCTCCATCGTCCACCCAATAAAATATATAAATGAAAGAACACTTATAATTTCATAGCAGAAGTCTGGGTCAGTGAAATGATGATCCCAAAAATGCAATCCAAATAAATTTGATTAGAAAGTCCAGAAATGCAATAGTGAACCAGAGAAAAAGTAGAACGTCCAATCCAACTTTAATAATTCAGTGAATCCTAAAGCCTGAAAAAAAAAACGGAAAAAATGAAGGGAAAGGTAGAATAATCATTTTGTTTGAATACACCTATCTCTTTTTACTGGAAAATAAATATCAAAACACATATAGGTTAAAAACTATTTCTGATGACTAAGGGCTCTAAAAACCTGGAAAGGAAAAACAATATAAACCCATCAAAAACACTTACAACGCTTATACAGAACAAACCTAGTAATAAAACCATTCAAATCAATGTTAAACACATCAAACGCACAACAAAACTACAAAAAAGTATTACATTTCATAACAAGAACAAACTACTGTAATACTGTAAACTAAATGACACATACCACACTAACACCAAATGCACTAAAACAACATTTTGAGCAAGTTTTGTGTCACAAAAGTGACCAAACCAGCACAAAATGTCCCTTTAACCTTTGTGTTTTTTCTGTGAATTTCGTTTTTTATTAAACATTAGGGGGAATATTAGCAAGAACCTTGTTAAAATGATCGCTGTTTTAGCGGCAGGAAACTGCCGCTAAAACGTCGATAATGGGCTTGCTAATATGCGTTAAAGAATTCCAATAGAAGCCCAGGTTAGATGTCCTGCCCCAAAGTAAGATGTCCATCATTGTGCGTGGCTTGGGTTTGGGTGCAGAGCCTGTCCTGTGGCCAGGCCCAGCAACTAACCATATGCAAGCGCCCTAAAACCCCACTGTGCGCGGCCTTTGGCTATGTGTGGCGTGGGTTTGGGAGGTAAGCCTGGCATGCGGCGAGGATCTGTGCCCAACCCCTTGCAAGCGTCTCATCTCCTGCAGCACACAGCCGTTTGATGTGCATAGCGTGTGGTTGGTCTCGCAGTGCTAGCAGCACTCAGGTAGACTTGCTGACTTTGTCAGAGACACAGCAGCGAAATATAAAAAGTGGGCCTATTGTCTGTATCAAGGGATGAGCATATCTATATCTATACTACTATTATAAAGCGAGAACTTGGAACCTTTGAGGCGGGTAAACTCCAGAAGTACACCACCAATCACAACACCCAATACAGCGTTGGAAAGGGGAGGTCCAGGAGATGGACATAGGCTATACATTTGTACAACATATACATTACAAAGGGCAAAGAACATTCGGGCTAAAGTAGTTCCTTGTGGGTGTTGTTCTGCTGTTAGGGAGTAGCATGGGCGTGTCAAACTAATGTGGGAGGTAACATTGACAGAGGGGCATGTCCCAAAATGCATCACACTTCACTCGCTTATAGGGGCCAACCACACACAAAACAGAGCCCCTTCAGGGGCCAAACACACAGGAAAAACACAGCCCCTTCACAAAACACAGCGACTTCATGAACAATCACTGGAGACATACACACCGATTTGTAGACAGCGATTTCAAATACAAACCTTTAAGCATTTATACGGCTGACAATGGTGACCAAAACAGCGTTTTGGGAATGTTACTGAGGACCGACATTGTGATAGGGGCATGCCTCCAAACATTAGAAGTTCGCTGTGTGGCATGGGCTGGGTACTCACTTCAAACATCGCTCACACATTCAGCAAATTCACCAGGGTTCGGATCCCACATAAACAAAGGGGCGCCGCTTCGTAAGCAAAAGGGGCGCGGAGATAGGGGCGCTGAACCACAAGTCACAGCCCACTACACAACCCGATCAGTGTCAGTCAAGTGACACCACACCAAAGGGGCGCGCCGTGCCCAAACTACCAATCACGCTACATTCGTACACTTTCACACATTGGTCCAACACGCACGTGACTACAAAAAAAAAGAACAAGGATTGGTTGACGCACTCGGCATATTATTCCTGTTGTACAGACAAACGTGTTCGAGGAAAGGAGCACTGTATTACCTGCGCAAAAGCGGAGATACTTTCAGACTTAGCGGTACAACAAACTTTCAATCACGGACCACATTATTAACGTCAAAAGGACAAACCCCTTCACGGAGGGCTCAATTAAATTCAGGCAACAACGCGGACACAAATTGACAATTTACAGCACTCGATTACATGTGCAAAAGCGGACACACTTTCACACTTAGCAGTAGAACAAACTTGAATGCACGGAGCACATTATCAACGTCGTCACGATAAAAACACTTTCACAGAGGGCTCAAGTACATTCAGCCAACAACGCGGACACAATTTCACAATTTCCATGACATTAAATGTTCGCACAAGGGGCGGCCAAGAAAACAAAAAGAAGACGAATTGAATAAGCCTCATTTACAATGCCTAGGCATGATGGCTGGTAATTGACGCCGCTTTGCATTGCCTCACAACAAACCTCTAACTTCATTTTCAAACCACAATCAGTGCTTCACTAAATGCACACATCATTTCAACAAATAACAATAAAACCTTCACGCACACATATGTGACAGTGCAGCATAAACCAACAAAAAGCGTCTCACACTTACACATAATTAAAAGATTCTCGCTGGGGGCTGGAAAAAGGCAGACTCGGAGGCCTCGCTGTAATTGCTCCACAAAGGCAGACACACTTCCACAATTTGCACTACTTCAAAGGTTCTACAAGGGGGCTGCCAGTCAAAGGAAAACATGCCGAGATAAATAAGGCTCATTACACTTGAAGAAACACACGACATGTATGAGCTTTCACGGACCTTTCCCTAATACCACTGTTCACTCAAAACAACAATAAAAATTGAGTACCAAAACACACAGCGCAAAAAGAAAAACAAAACATTAATTACACTCCCTAATTGAAAAGGCAGACATAGGGGCACACAGTACAAACAATAACACCTCACATGAAACTTACCTTGCAACATTTAAAAAACATCAAGCTTCTTAGGATCACAAACTTTAACAGTTCTCTCTTTATAATCTATCTATACTACTATTATAAAGTGAGAACTGGGAACATTTGAGGCGGGTAAACTCGGGAACCACAGCGCCAATCCAAACACCCAATACATCATTGGAATTGTCAGGCTAAGCAGATTTACATAGGCTATATATCTCAAAAAAATATATGTTATAAGGGCAAAGTAACTTTTTGGGAAAAGTAGTCCCTTCGAAGTAGCGCCAGCTAACGACGTGCGTGCTGACATCACGGGTCGGCGGACAGGAGCACGGGGAGGAGCGGCCAGGAGCGCGGAAGCCGGAAGCAACACCCTGCGAGGACCGGAGCGCGGAAGTGACACCCTGCGAGGAGCAGACAAGAGCGCGGAAGCGACACCCTGCAAGGTTCGGAGCACGGAAGCCACACCCTGCGAGGAGCGCCCAGGAGAAAGGAAGCGACACCCTGCGAGGTCCAATTCACATGGGGGAGGAGTGGCCAGCAGCGCAGGGAGGAGCGTCGACATCATCATGCCCAGGGGAGCACGAGGAGCGTCCAGGAGAAAGGAAGCGACACCCTGCGAGGCCCGGAGCGCAGAAGCAACACCCTGCCAGGTCCAATTCACATGGGGTAGGAGCGGCCAGGAGCGCGGGGAGGAGCGTCAACATCTACATGCCCAGGGGAGCGCGATGCTGGTGAGTACCTCAAGCCTACCCGGACAACGTCGGGACGGGCTGCTAGTCAACATATATAAAGCAGATCTATCATCTTTCTCAAAAAAACACTAACAATTTTAATCAAATGTATATTTTGCTAATTTACAAATTATAATATTTAATAATAGTGATTGTTATAAAAATGTTTAATAAAGTTTTGTTAAACTAAATGACATCAACATGTCTCTGAGTCTTAGTTTCAATATTGTTTTTATGATTCCATTTTATTGGCTGAAAAATGTTAAAACAAAGACTTGTTGATTTTATTTTTTTAGTTAAAAAAAAAAAAATCAACATGTAACCAGTAATAATTTCTCCTGGGGCCTCAGCCGGCAGAATTTGTGTGTGCTGGCGGGAGATGGCTTTTTAAATTAAGTGGATTCCCCCATGCCAACCCAGAGCACTCACAGCTTTGCTTTTGTTGTGGGCAGAGGGGGAGGAGGGTGCCCCATAATGCTTGCACCCCAGCCCGCTCCCCTGGCAGTAGCCTGGCATTTATATATTGTAGATGGGTGCCCCTGTGTCTACCCGGGGCGCCCACAAATCAAGGGGCCCAATTCACAGAACTAACTTAAGACAAAATCCTAAACTTACTACCACTTTGGTATTCACAAAAGGCACTTACTCATTTTGGAATTCACAGAAGGCCCTTACTCATTTCACTATTCACAGAAGTTAGGAGTCCTAACTTTATAGTATTATTGCTAGATAGTAGTGTAACAATGCAGTGTGAACTAAGGCAACAAAGAAACAACAACATGCTGCCCAGTGCTTTTAGAAAGTATGACAAGCTTGCAGAAGAGTAAGAGACCATGCACACACACAGCCACTCCATTAACCCACCATAAATAGTTACAGAAAACCATAAAAAATGCACAAATAAGTATGAGAATACAAAGTTTGAAACGCAAAAGATCCTACCTGAGAAAAAGATACATGCAAGAGTTGTAAGAAATGGAACAAGAAATTCAAAAAGTCCATTGGTTTTGGTTCCTGATTTTCTTTACAGTGCCCCTATAAACAAGTGCACATAGAATTGTATTCTTGTTAGACAAGTCCGGAAAGGAAGAATAGGGATGAACACCTAAATAGATAAGCTTTCCCCCTGTATACAGTCAAGATCCTGACTTGCCCAGCAAAATGTTGCCATGTATAAGAGTATGCACGAGTCATCAGGAGCCAGAGTAGGTAGGGCTCCACATTGCTGACCCATCAGGATACATTGAAGGACCCCCCCACAGGCACTGTCAGTGGCTAGTATATATACATTACAGGCACTGCCAAAGTATGAAGAACCAGAAAAAAGACCCTAAAATCACCAATGTGAGAGAACTTACCACACATCACCTTAGCCCATACTTTTGGTGACCTGAACGCCCCACTTGAGAACTGCATGAGTGCAATGGACCATGGAAGTCCATCCCCAGATGTAAAGCTAACAAGAAACCACATGAGATAGGCCATTTTGGCACAATTGGTCAAAGTAGCTATTAACAGTAAGATGAGTGTATGTCTCAAAATAAAGACTTTAAAATATACCCCAAATGCTTTGGCATCCAACCTGCTAACTTGGCATCAAGAGTAGATCCGGCCAAATTTAGTAAATCTCGGTTTGAGTCAAAACGCATGGGTGAGTGCACAGGAACATTGATGCTCCATGTAACGCTTCCCGTACCCAAGGAAATGACTAGTATGTTATTGGAACTTTGATTAAATTCAATGATCTTTTATTGATTAGATTTGAAGAGAAGGCGAGGGGATTACATCACTAAACATATATGCTAACAATTGCATGCATATTGTTTTAGACTTTGGGGCTCTAATGTATGTGCTCTTATACTGATCCATGTCTTAAACATTGTAATACATGTGATGGTTTTATGAAATATATAGAACATTTTCAAAAAGTGTACACACCTTTTTTGTGGGACACCCCCGCGCCGCACGGCCACCAGCTGTTGCGTGTGCCACTCCGCTTTGCCCTCTGCCTCGCTGCCTGCCTCGTTGCCGGCTGACGCCGCTGCCGTCTGTTTTGTTTTTGTTTTGTCTTAGTATAAACATTTGTGCTTGTTTTTCTGCCTCGTGGCCGGCTGCCGCCGCTGCCGTCTGTTTTGTTTTTGTTTTGTCTTAGTATAAACATTTGTGCTTGTTTTTTCTGCCTCGTGGCCGGCTGACGCCGCTGCCGTCTGTTCTGTTGTTGTTTTGTCTTAGTATAAACATTTGTGCTTGTTTTTCTGCCTCGTGGCCGGCTGACGCCGCTGCCGTCTGTTTTTGTTTTGTTGCTGGATAAACATTTGTGCTTGTTTTTCTCACTGTATTACTTCCCCTGCTAGCGTCTTGCTTAAGCATTTGTGCCCGTTGTTTTGGTCACTTTGCCCGTTTTCACGTTCTCCTTCCTGTCTGCCCGCCTACCTCGCCGCCCTCCGCCTTCCCTCCCCGCTCCCCGCTTCCCGCCACCACCGCTGACCACGCCCCTTTCCCTTCTGCTCCCGCCTCCCAGCTGCCCCGCCCACCCGCGCACTTCGCCTTAAATGGCAACCGTGCGAACACGCAGCGGTCACGCGCAGCGGGCGCGCCGTTTGTGCGCCGAAGGCGCGCCAAAGGTAAGCCCGTCTGCGCCCGTCCGCGCCTGGACCGCGCCCAGTGCCAGGACCCCTGGTCCACGAAGACCCCGACCGACCCGCCTGACGTACTCCGCCGCCACCCTCATCGCTCTCAACTCCGGCCGACTCCCAGAATGCCATCAAGCCACACCACGACACACCCACGGACCTTTCAGCTGCCACGCCTGCAAATTCACCTGCATCCGGACCTGCCTCGCACCAGCACCCGCCAAGTCGAACACCAGCAGCACCCACCTCAAGTGCATCCTGCTCAACACCCGCTCCGTCCACAGACACGCCATCGAACTCTGGAACCTCCTAGACGCCACAGCCCCTGACGTTGCCTTCCTCACGGAGACCTGGATGAACGCCTCTTCAGCTCCCGACATCGCCATCGCTATCCCAGAGGGCTACAAGATCGTCCGGAGGGACCGCAACGCCAACCAGATGGGAGGAGGCATCGCCATCATCCACAGGAACACCATCCGTCTCACGACCAGCACCGACAACACCCTGCCCACCGCCGAACATCTGCATTTCCAGATTCACACCGACCCGAAGACCACCCTCAGAGGCACCCTGATCTACCGACCTCCGGGACCACGCACCCAATTCAGCGAGGACATCGCCGACTTCGTCAGCCCGCACGCCCTCCCCTCCGCTGACTACATCCTCCTGGGGGACCTCAACTTCCACCTGGAGAACAACAACGACTGCAACACCAGCACCCTGCTCGACAACCTCGCCAATCTTGGACTCAAGCAACTGGTGTCCACCCCCACCCACCTCGCCGGACACACTCGTGACGCAGTCTTCTCCTCTAGCACAGACATCGACTTCAGCCACGCCACAGAGCTTCAATGGACGGACCACAGCTGCGTCCACTTCACCTTCAAGAGAACGACGACCCACCGCCACCAGCATCAGGCCGCCGCAGAAGCTGGAACAAGATCACAGCAGACCAGCTCGCTGCTTCCCTGAGCCAGCACCCTCCCGCCAGCTCAGCGAACCCCAGCCAGGCCGCCGACAACCTCACGAGGTGGATCAGCAACTGCGCAGACGAACTCGCCCCGCTGAGAACCCCGCCCAACAGATCCGGCAGCAAGAAAGCCCCGTGGTTCACCGACGAACTCAAGAGCTCCAAGAAGAACTGCCGAGCCCTCGAGAAAGTCTGGAGAAGGGATCCTACACCAGACAACAGGACCACCTTCAAGCTGGCCACCCGGAAGCACCACCAGCTGATCCGCGCCGCCAAGAAAACTGCTTTCAAGGACCGGCTGGACAACAACGCACACAACTGCAAGGAACTCTTCAACATCGTGAAAGAGCTCTCCAACCCCAGCGCAGGAAACAACGACATCACCCCATCGCAAGACCTCTGCAACTCCCTCGCTTCATACTTCCACAACAAGATCGCGGACATACACAACAGCTTCAACAACCAACCATCGAACACCAAGACCGAACAACCACCCCCCACCACCACCCTCCACGCCTGGACCCCGGTCAGCACCGAAGACACCATCCGCACGATGAACTCCATCCACTCCGGATCACCGACCGACCCCTGCCCTCACCACATCTTCAACAAGGCCGACGCTGTCATCGCACCCCACCTGCGAGACATCATCAACACATCCTTCAACACCGCCACCTTCCCTGAGAGCTGGAAGCACGCCGAACTCAGCGCTCTTCTCAAGAAACCCACAGCGGACCCCACCGAACTCAAGAACTACCGCCCCATCTCGCTCCTCCCGTTTCCAGCCAAAGTCATCGAGAAGACCGTCAACAAGCAGATGGCCGCCTTCCTCGAGACAAGTGGATCCCTCGACCCCTCACAGTCCGGCTTCCGAGCCAATCACAGCACCGAGACCGCCCTCATCGCCGCCACCGATGACATCCGAGCCCTGATGGACAACGGAGAAACAGCGGCCCTCATCCTCCTAGACCTCTCCGCGGCTTTCGACACTGTCTGCCACCGCACCCTAGTACAGCGCCTCAGCAATATCGGAATCCAGGACAAGGCACTGGAATGGATCATCTCCTTCCTCGACGGAAGAACACAGAGAGTCCGTCTATCACCGTACAAGTCAGAGGCCACCGAAGTCATCTGCGGCGTCCCTCAAGGATCCTCGCTGAGCCCCACCCTCTTCAACGTCTACATGAGCCCCCTCGCGGCCATCGCACGCCAGCACAACCTCAACATAATCTCCTACGCCGACGACACCCAGCTGATCCTTTCCCTGACCAACGACCCCGCCGCCGCCAGAGCCAACCTGCACGAAGGGATGAAAGAGGTAGCCGAGTGGATGACGACCAGCCGCCTGAAACTGAACTCGGACAAGACGGAGGTCCTCATCCTGGGCTCCTCACCCTTCGCCTGGGACGACTCCTGGTGGCCTCCCGCCCTGGGCACCGCACCCAAACCGACAGACCATGCACGCAACCTGGGCTTCATCCTGGACTCCTCCCTCTCCATGACCAGGCAAGTCAACAACGTCTCATCGGCATGCTTCAACATCCTCCGCATGCTACGGAAGATCTTCTGGTGGATCCCCACCGAGACCAGGAAGACCGTCACCCAGGCCCTCGTCACCAGCCGACTGGACTACGGCAACGCCCTCTACGCCGGTACCACCGCCAAGCTCCAAAAGAGACTCCAGCGGATCCAGAACGCCTCAGCCAGACTCATCCTCGACATCCCACGAACCAGCCACATCTCCGGACATCTGAGAGACCTCCACTGGCTCCCCGTCAACAAAAGAATCACCTTCCGCCTCCTCACCCACGCACACAAAGCCCTACACGACCAAGGCCCGAGCTACCTCAACAGCCGAGTCAACTTCTACGCTCCCAAACGCCTCCTCCGATCAGCCAACCACGCCCCCGCCGACGTCCCCCGCATCCGAAGAGCGACTACAGGAGGAAGGTCCTTCTCCTACCTGGCCGCCAAGACCTGGAACTCCCTCCCGACCGACCTGCGCCTGACCCAAGACCACCTCTCCTTCAGGAAGAAGCTGAAGACCTGGCTGTTCGAGCAGTAGCTGCACCCCCCCCCCCCCCCCCCCCCCCCAGCGCCTTGAGACCCCACGGGTATGTAGCGCGCTCTATAAATGTCTTTGATTGATTGATTGATTTTGATACTTTTTTATTTTTAAGTGGTGTTGGATCATTTGTTTATGTTTTAGTGTAATGATTTTAATAATCTTCAATAAACTTCATTCCTACATTAAATCTCACATTTGGTGCTGTCCACAATCCCTCCATACTACATATAAATGTAACAAACCTAGAGCCAGTAATTCCAGATTCCTGCTGTTACCCACATGAAACTCTAGACTAAGGTTCTTATTATTATACCCGTAGATGGAGTAATTACCATCGCTATGGAAGAGTATTTTACTCCTGGTATGGTTAGGGTACTCCGTGTGCCATATTTAGTGATTTACACTACCCCTACGGACATCTCTTGCATTTTCAGGCACCTCTGTCACAGCTGTTCTTGGAAATGCTTTGTAAGTGTGACTTACAACCTTTGTTATATATTCCCCCCAAAAATTCCAAAGCGGGATTTTCATTTTGAAAATAATGAAAACAAGTCCCCTCTCACCATTGGAGTTTAATATCATGGAGAGGGCACATTGAGCCCTTTTCAATGCTCCTTATGGGTAGGTTTTTTGACTGGGAGTGACGGCTATTAAAAATTGGCTGTATGTCCGCCCATCTAAATTAGATGGTAGATATATAGCCAATCCTCTGATGGCTTTCACTCCATCAGGCTATTGGAGGAATTTGACCATGGCTAAGACGAAGTAATGTCTGCCGACGTCAAACCTATAGTACCCCCGACTCTAAATCAGGTGGGCGGACAATAATGTTGGCGGAGAGGGAACTCCATCGCTTTCGCCATGGAATTCCAGATGCCAGGAAATTCCTCCAGGCCAGATTATATGCTGCCCATGTAGATGCTGACAGAGAGCCTACCATCAGTTGTAGCACCTGATATTGCCTACGTACCAAAGATGATCTGGCATGGGGGTCGGTGTCCTGTCTGCCTCGTTGGCCAGCCCACAGAATCTCCCCCACTGTGAACGAGACAAATCATCGGCTATGTCATTGTCCACACCTGGTATGTGCAATGCCCTGAAAGCAATGTCATGTCTAAGGCAACCTAGCACAAAAACCTGCAGCAACTTCAGAATTTGCTCATCTCTTGCGGACTGCCTATTGATGATCTCTACCACTGCCATGTTGTCCACTCGAAACAATACTTTCTTGTTTGCCAACTCTTCACCCCACAGCGTGAGCGCCACCAGTAATGGGAAAAGCTCAAGGAAAGCTACGCTCCTCCTACCGTCCTCAACTGTTGTGGCCACTGCTCAGCACACCACCTGCCCTGCCAATAAAGGCCAAAGCTGTTGCTGCCTGCCGCATCAGAAAAGATCTGCACGTCCCACTGGACGTCTTCCTCCCTGGCATTCCACTAAAAGATTCTAGGAAAACTGCCCACATGCGCAAATCCTCCTTCACTCCTGCCCACAGGCGAGCATGGTGACGAGGTAAGTGATGTCCTTCCAGTGCCCGCCACAGCCACCTACAAAAGGTCCTCCCGCCTTGACCACCCTGCATGCAAAGTTGAGATGACCAAGGAGAACCTGTATATCCTTAACTGTCACTTTCTGCTTTGACAGCATTCTGTCCAACAGTTCCAAAATTTTAACTTTTTTGTCGACTTCCAAGTGAGCCGCATTGCCACAGAATCAATTTCAATCCCCAAAAAAGACAGAACCGTACAGGGCCCCTTTGTTTGCTTTGGTGCCAATGGAACCCCTAGTTCATTCATGAGCTCATGGAAAGTGTCCAGAGCTGTCTGGCACTCCGTGGAGCCCGGTGAACCGACAAAGAAGAAATCATCCAAGTAGTGCATCACTAAAGTGTGACCTGTGTGCTGCGTGAAGTACCACTGTATTGACCCTCCTCTTTTTTAGGCACAACTCCGATTGGCGAAATAATCAAATTCTCAGTTGGCCAGTCCTCAAAGGGGCCTGCCATTCTTCCCTTGCACACGTCTTTGTTCAGTTTGTCTTGCATCACCTGTTTGTGTTCTAAAGCCGGCTTTAGGTTATCCGCCCACTGCCTCTGACGTAGCCGGTGGTACCCCAGATGACCCTGCATGAACCCTTCTAGCAGCACCCGATTTGCCCTCAGATCCCCGTACTCCTGCGGGCCCTCTTCCAGCCTTGCCAACCTAATTGGCGTAGGAACCTTTGGGCCCAGCACCTGGCTGAGACCCTTTGCCCCCCCCTATTATTCTGGTATTGCTGGGATTGTCCTGATGTGCCTGCGCCTGGCTGCTGCCATTGCTGGCCTCCCTGGGCCTTGCCCCCCAACATTTAACCAGGGGATGGCGACCGATACATTTTGAGCATTCATGCCTAAACCTGCAGTACTCCCTTGTGCACATAGTTTTATTAAGGTCCCAGCTTGCGCCTCCTGCCCCAGTTTGTGTTGTGGCTGCGCCTCCCACCTCTCCCCGGGTGGGCTTCCCCTGAAAGGGCCGGTATACCAAAGGCAAACCGCTAGCCGTAAAGATGGTTTTTCCCCCTGACGCATCCCACATCGTGTGCTGCCACAAATCTGTGTCCAGACCCCCCCACTTCACTTCCGGGTCCCAAGCCATACAGGCCCGAACTCCTCATCATATTGTGCCCAAGCGTAGCCACCCCCGTGATCGGTGCCTTTCGGATTACGTCCATGTATTTAAAAATGGCTACGCAGCGCTCTAAGAACTTCTTGCAGTAAACGCTGGCGTAAATCAAGAACGCTGCCGTCCAATTCTCAATGGTCAATGGCACCTTAGGCCTCTTGGCCAACTCATATTCCTCCTCCTTAGAGCCCTCCTTAGACCGAACTTCCCTGTGCAGAAGCTTCAGCATTTCGACATATTCCCCTTTCCAAATACGCTCCTTGGTTGCCAGCATTAAGTGAGCCCCCAAAGGCTTTGTGACTCCCAAATAGGGCCGTTTTTAAATTTTCAACTCCTTACTCTCCAATGGTTCCTTACCCCCTCTGTGTTCGTCCCGCTCTCTACTTTGGTGCCCTGCGCTACTACCCCATCCCCTGCTCCTACCCCGGTATCCTTAACATACTTCCCTTTTGTATAGTCTCCCCTCCCTCTCACCCCACCCCCCTCCTCCCCATCCCCACTGACACCATTATAGGTTTGGCCTGTGGTCTACTGGTCTAAGGAGGATGCCCGGACAGGCACTGCCTGTCTTGCTGTTGGCTCTGTCCAATCCACTGCCTGAGGAGCCCTCACCGAGAGGCTGTGTTCTCTCTTTCATTCCAATGCCGGTGCCCTTCTGTGCGGTGCCACCACGGTGCCTGCAAAATACTAGGAACAACATGAGAGGCCCCCCTCCTCATTTTCCCTCAATTCCCCTTCTTCGGGGCTATCCTCATCATAATGCAGCACAAGAGGCTCCTCCATCTGGAGCTCATTATTAGCCAAATCAACATCACGGGCCCTACTAGACCCAGCATACCCCATACCGGCCCCACCGGACCCAGTATGCACTCCTTGCGAGGGAGCCGTCTGTACACGCCGATACTCCCCCATTCGTTGACCTCTCTGTGATTCCATCTTTGCTGGCATGGCAGACCACCTTGACCTGCTTGTCATTGGGGCCAGCGAGGTCATGATGGACCCCCGCCGGTACGGATTGCGCTGCGCGAGGCTCCACCCTCCCTTCACATCGGTGCAATTGGGCCGCCCCCCGCCCTACTGAGTCCGCTGCGCTGCGATGCTCTGTGCTCTGTAAAAAAAAAGTTTGGACTGATGTGCTGGGTCCCTCACTTTTGAGAGATGCACCCGCACCCTGCCAGCCTGGGGCCAATGCCTCGTCCAGCCCCCCCTTAACATGACCTGTCTGCTCAGCCCTTCCGGCCCATACAAAGGGGGGAATCCCCCCCTTCCTCCTCCCCACTTCACTCCAGCATGGCCTCGACCACAGCAGAAGCGGGCCCCAACCCCTGTCCCCCCCCCCCTTGCTTCTCTGCTTCCTAGCTCCACCCGGGAACCTCCCCTGGCTCCAGCCCTCGCCTGTAACCTCACCAGCCTGCACGCCTCGAACACCCTCCCCACATGTAACTGACGATCCAGCTGCTCCCCACTGGCGCGGCCCACACCCCTTCTGACCAGGAAGGAAAGATGTCAAGACCCTCCTAATCTGGGTCTCCCCCTGCCCGATCCAGCTCATCCATCACTTCGGCATCCGGGCCCAAAATGCATCCTCCGGGCCCATCCCCCAAAGACAGGTCCCAAGCCCCCAAGGTGGAGGCCCAGAATCCCCCCGAGTATATGAGGGGCCTGCCCATTAAGCCACTGCTTCCCGGCTGAAAGACATCCTCTGGTGCCCCTCCCACTTGGGCCCATTCCCCATCCCCCCTGGAACTCTTCCCAACCGACCAGGGGGCATATTATCAAGGGGGTTTATCTCCGCTTTTTTGGCTTTAAAAGCCAAGAAAGCGGAGATAAAATTATCTCCCTATTACCAAGCTGTCGCTAACACCAGTTAGTGACAGCTAATAGGAGATAGCGACCATCTTGGGCCCCGCTTTGCATGTCAGTGATATTTATCACTAATGACATGCAAAGTGGGCGTGCCAAGATGTTAGCGACTGGAAACAGTCCCTAACATCGCTATCTCCTATTACCAACTTTTGGAGATATTCGCGCTAAGCGCGAATATCTCCAAAAGCTAACACCTACCCTGAGCAGTTCTTAGCCATGTTATCCAATGGGAGGTGGATAACATGGCTAAGAGCATTTGCTCGATAATGCATGAATATCGCTGACTTTTCAGCGATATTCATGCATTGCAGCCGTTTTTTATCGCATTTGCGATAAACCTTGCTAATAGCAAGGTTTATCTGCGATAAAAATCGCCGATTTGCGTCGATAATTTTTGTCTCTAAACAAGTTAGAGACAAAAATTATCGCTAGTTGTTGGTAATATGCCCCCAGGTTCCTCCCCTCACAGATCCAAGAGGCGAAAAAAGGAGAGGGCTACCTAAATTCCCCTCCACACCCAAATCCATTTCCCCGCAGAAAAAGACTCTCTCTCCTTGCCCTGATCATGCGTATTGAAATCTCTCATCTCCCCCACCCCAGTGACTTGCTCATTCCCGCACAGCCCTCCTGCAGGGGAATCCCTGGGCTCTCCGCTCATCTCCCAGCTGCTTCCCTTCTCCCTCAGTTAATCAGGCGGAGCGCGGTCCGAGAGGCAGGCTGCCGTCGCCCACCTCATTTGAAGCCACGCGCCTACTGCCGCCCCGCCTCCCACCACGCTGTCCATTCACAGCTGTCACGGAAACAGCCCGTGCAACAGGCGCTGAGACCTGCAACGCCTCCCGCGGCTCCGGAGCCGCGCGCCTCAATAAAGATTCCCGACCCCATATCCCCCATCGACCCGGTGCCCTCCATGCCCCACATACGCCTTCTTGCTACGTGGGTGGCCCGCTCACTCACCAGGGAGATGTGACGACGTTTGAAGGAAGGGCAGGTGGCCACTACCGCCACAACGCCCGCGCAAGCCTGCCTTACAGGACGTGCAGGCATTGTACCCACCACCAAATCCATCCTGCCCGCCTCACTCAGCAACCGGAAGGCCTCCAGGACACAATAATCCTCAATTGCGCAGGTAAGAGTGCCACCAACTTCAATATTACCCTGAACTGAAATTCACCAGACTAAAGTACCACTAATCTGCTTACCAAAAGCCCACAAAGAACCCTAAAATACTTCGCAAAAACGAATCTTCGCCTAAGCTCCCAGCCACCAGGTCACCAAACCTAAAATGGGGGCCGGGAGCAGGAGCCCAAGGGCTTTATAGTTGGGCTACCTTTGGGCTATGAAAATACATAGCCCAAATCAAAATGGCTGGCATGAAGCTCGTCCTTCCCAAACTGCCCGGGGGGTGGGGCCTCCCTGTGATCGGCTGCCTCCCCAAGCCCCCCATCTGCTTATCTGGGCAAAGCAAGCAAGCTGAGTACAGTCACGCTGCAACTTTTGCACAGAGCACACGCTCCTTTAGATAATTCTTTTAATCAGCTGTGAACTGTTTAGCTTATTTTAACGTTGACCCTAAAGGGGCTGTTATTTTTAGAGGTATCTTCAGGCATTACTCACTTTTATTAAAACGCTCCGTTTCACTCCATTCGCGCCAATCCCTGGTCCACCACTGCAAGTTCCGGTTGTGTGGAGGGAGAGGACGAAAGGAGGCGGGGCACAGGTCAAGCAGGCGGAGCCACTGACTACTTCAGTCCCATGGTAGCACGGACGCGTAGCGACTAGCAAGCAAGCTGAGTACAGTCACGCTGCAACTTTTGCACAGAGCACACGCTCCTTTAGAAAAATATTTTAGTCAGCTGTGAACTGTTTAGCATATTTTAACATTGACCCAAAAGGGGCTGTTAATTTTAAAGGTATTTTAAGGCATTACTCACTTTCAGTAAAATGCTCCATTTCACGCCATTCGCGCCAATCCCTGTTCCACCATGGAAAGTTCCGGTTGTCTGGAGGGAGACTGCGAGAGGAGGCGGGGAACAGGTCAGGCAGGCGGAGCCACTGACTACTTCAGTCGCATGGTAGCACGGATGCACGAAGCAGGCGCGCCGCTGTCACGCCTAAGGCAAGCCCGTCTCCGCCCGTCTGCGCAGGGCCAGGACCCCTGGCCCAACAAAAGAGTCCTTAAGATACTCAGCATCCCAGTTGCATGCACTAAGCACACCCTACAAAGACATGTGCAGGCACTCTATTAAATTACTAGGTGGGCCCAGATCTTGTTCTAACTGCCCCTTTAAGTTAGGTTACACCCCGCAGCGGTATGACATAACGCAGAGTATGACAGAGCTCAAACTGTTCCTCCTCAATTGTAGGTCCTTACCAAAACATGTCCCAGAAATCAACTTACTCCTGAGCGGAAAACAGCCAGATACTCTGCTTCTGACAGAAATGTGGCTGCATAACGATGCCGAACCTGATGTGGTACGAGCACTACACCCAGGTTATCACATTCTAAGGAAAGATAGGGTGTTACAGAAAGCTGTGGGGATTGTCGTTCTTATTAAGGATCATGTGAAGGGGCACGTTGAGGGTGATATCATACAAGACTGCGAAAGCATGGCATTCTCACTCACCTTTTCCCCCACCTGTTCATTATCAGGAATTCTGATTTATCGCCCCCTGGCCCGTTTGGGATGTTTGTAGAATCCCTTACAGATACTGCGGCAACACTTGCAAGTACTGCCCCTAACGTTACTATTGTAGGCGACCTTAACTTGCACTAACAGGACCCTAGTAAATCTGAGGCTCTGAGCCTTGCCCAAAATTTAAAGGCCATACAACTAATACAAAACGTCACGAGCCCAACGCACGATAAGGGCCACATCCTAGATCCTGTATTCTCGAATGATGATAAGCTCTCGTAGACAATCCCACTCCAGTGCCATGGTTGCACCACTTTGTAATCCCAATGCACTGGAAGTCATCAACTCTAACGACTAACAGGCAACCTTCAAAGAGCTGGGACCGAGCGTGGGTGAAACCTTCACCTGAGGGTTGGTCCACAACTTTACTGAATTGTAAACCTCTAGGAGACCCCCACCCCAGTATAGCCTTTGATCATTTTAACCTATGGGTTGAATCTTCCCTGGACTTCAATATACCACACAAATGGAGTCAAAAAAGGCAAGTGATCACCGTGGTACACCCCTAAAGTACGAGAACTTAAACAAAAATGTAAAAAACTAGAGAGAGTCTGGAGGAAAGAATACAGCCTAGAAAAAATACTGAAATACAGATAAGCGATCAAAATTTATCAGGCAGAAACAAAGAGAGCACAGGCACAATATTATGAGGAGAAAATCACAGTGGCAGTCAAAGCTCCAAGGGAAATCTTCCGAATAGCGAAAAAACTGACGAACTGCCCCTCACCTGAATTACTTACGGAATCCGCACCGGAACGTTGCAAGGAACTAGCAGAATTTGTTAATAATAACATTTTGGATATTTACAACAGGTTTCCTCACACTGCTAGCCCCGAGAACCTGGTCATGGAAGTAGAAACTGTGTTGGGCGGCTCCGCACATCTAGAAGACTCTCCCACTATAGACGCAGCTACTCTATCCCAACTTTTCACTTACATCAAATCAGGATCCCCCCTTGATGCAGCACCTGTGCCTATGTTGCACAAGGTGCAGTATGTCATACTATCTGTGTTATTGGGAGTACTATACTCTTCCATAATCTCCAGTCAAGTGCCCGGGTCATGGAAACATGCCATTGTAAGAGCACTATTAAAAATAAATCTTTACTCTGAACTGTGGAGCAAGTATCGGCCGGTCTCGCTTCTCCCCATGGCCACTAAAATCTTAGAGAAACATGTAAAAAGAATCCTCTCTGAGTACCTTGAATTCCACTCGAATTACATACTTCCCAGGCAGGCTTCGACCTAACCACGCACAGAAACTGCTTTGCTAACAGTAGTGGAGGAATCACGGAAAATCCTTGATGAGGGAGGCACGGTGGTGATCATCTTGCTTGAACTGAGCTCCGCATTTGATAAGGTCAACTACAGCATCCTTTTTGAGAGAGTCAAAATGGTGGGAATGTCAGGCAAAGTGCTCAAATCCTTTTTAAAAGATAAATCATATCAAGTCTTCGAAGTCAACCACACCTCAGGAAGGGTACCACTCAAGTGGAGCCCCACAGGGCTCCTCATTGAGTCTCACCCTGTTTAATGTTTATTTAAGGCCCCTTGCTGAGATAGTCCTGCCATATGGGATCCAGGTTGTGATCTACGCAAATGACACACATCAAGTGGTAGCTTTAAGCCGCCCAAAGAAGGCGTCAGCCAACTTGGAATCTTGCTTGGGAACGGTGGCTACTTGGATCGACCAGTCTTGTCTTAAGCTCAATGGAGACAAGACGGAGTTAATGATCCTTGGTAATGATTCCATCACTACTCCTGCACTGATTTGCCCAAAGGTCTTGGCTCGTCTCCAAAACCCAAAGAAAGGATCAAAAACCTGGGAGTATGGCTGGATTGGTCACTTAATTTTGACCACCAAGCGTACAATTAGCAGACTCCTATTTTGGCATCATCAGACAAATGCGGAAAATTCTCCCGCTGCTGCCTGTAACTGCACGTAGGATCATGGTACAGGCATTGGTGTTGTCCCGGCTAGACTATGGATACTCTCTTTACCTGGGCACCACGAAGGCCACCACAAGAAAACTGCAGGTTGTGCAGATGTGTGCAGCCAGTCTTCTGCACAACATCCCCAGATCACAATCTGCTAAGCCGGCGCTGAAATCATTGCACTGGCTAAAAATAAAGGAACGCATAATGTTCAAATCATTATGCATAGCGCACAAAATCCTATGGGGGATTGGCCCTAAAGTCAATCTCGCCCTTATGGCCTTTCACTGTCCTTCAAGATGCCTGCGATCAGCTAATTTGTTCCTGGCAACAGTACCTAAAATCAAAAGAGCACGAGCCGGAGGCCGTATGTTCGCCTACAATGTGACAAGTCTATGGAACACGCTCCCTACCTATCTCCGTTCATTGACCCATCATCTCTCATTTCGGAAGCAACTAAAAACATGGCTCTTTCAGAACCTGCTAACGCTGGGATGCCTAAGGGTAGCCATGCGATCTATCAAATGTGAATTAATAATAATAATAATCAATACGCCGCGGCCTGTCGATATGGCAAGGGCAAGCGCCCTGTCTGCACTCTTTCAGGTCAAAGAAATGCTACAAGGGATTTGTTTTTGTAGTATTCTAGCTCAGTTAGGAGTCGTATCAAAAGTATCTAACTCCAGTGTACCAAGTATCACATAATGACAAAAATAGAAATTAATCAATGGAAGGAAAAGGAAACACGGAGAGAGTTTGAAGTATGTTATTCAAAAAGTTTTTTTATACAGATTCAATAAAGTAAATTGCAATTCAGAGTATGGGGAGACATACATAAGAAGCAACAAAGAAGTGAACAGGGGTATATATAACTTCACCACATCAGTTCACAACTTAGACATCAACTCCAATCAGTTAATAACAACAACCAAAAGAAAGGTCATAGACTTTTCGCGACGTGACCTAGAGACATCCTGCCACCTGTTTGAATTACAAACTTCATGCGCTGGGTTGTTCCTCGCAGGTAGAATTCATATCACTGTTGAGACCACATACGCTTCGTATGAGATTCGTTCTTTAACATACAGTTCCATATGAGAATAATACAACTGGAATTTTCAGGGGGTTTCTTTTACCTGCAATGAACTTTATGGTCCTGATGATGGTCTTGATGACGGCAGCAATATAAGACCGAAACGTCGACAGCTACATCATCTCCTTCTATGCTGCTTGTGCACAGGCACACAACCATCATTAATTAATTTCTTTTGGTTGTTGTTATTAACTGATTGGAGTTGATGTCTAAGTTGTGAACTGATGTGGTGAAGTTATATATACCCCTGTTCACTTCTTTGTTGCTTCTTATGTATGTCTCCCCATACTCTGAATTGCAATTTACTTTATTGAATCTATATAAAAAAACTTTTTGAATAACATACTTCAAACTCTCTCCCTGTTTCCTTTTCCTTCCATTGATTAATTTCTATTTTTGTCATTATGTGATACTTGGTACACTGGAGTTAGATACTTTTGATACGACTCCTAACTGAGCTAGAATACTACAAAAACAAATCCCTTGTAGCATTTCTTTGACCTGAAAGAATCATTGCCCAAGCCTACAAGGGTCTATTGGGTTTCCCCTGGTATAATCATTGTCTGCACTCTAGCCTGTTTTCTGGGGTCTTAAATGCATCACTGAACTCCACCTGGATTGTGGTACCCGAGTCTCTGCTAATGAAGACATAATCTGAATTAGTCTCATATTACAAGAATCTCTATACTTCATGCTCGGATTCTGATTAGATGCCATGTCTGGCCTATTTTGAAGAAATAGCTGTGGTCTGGCTCACCACAGGGCAATGCCAGTTTTGGAATGAACCTTTCACCAACGAAGAGATTGCTCAGGCGATTGACTCCCTTGATGGCTCCAAGACTCAAGGCTTCGATGGCCTCATGGATGGTTATAAGGCATACAAGGGTATCCTAGTCCCTCACCTGCTAGATGTGTATGCTGAGGCCCTCGACAATGGGATTCTCCCACCCGCTATCCGTGAAGCAGTGATCTCCTTGCTGCTTAAACCTGGCAGGGACCCTTGTCTCTGTGCCTTTTATAGACCACTTTCCTTATTTAATTTTGACAATAAGATCCTAGCCAAGGCTGTTGCCATCAAACTGTCTTTGCTGCTTGAACAGATCACCTCCCCAATCTAAACTGGATTTGTTTCTCATAGGTCCACTTCTTTCAGTTTGTAGGTGTTTTTCTCTGTCCTTAATAGGGTCTCCCCCAAAATACCTGTGGCTGTCACCCTTCCTGATGCGGAGAAGGCCTTTGATTCTTTAGAGTAACCTCTTCTACATGCAAGGTTGTGGAGACTGAGGTTCCCTGCTGGGTTCCTCGCCCTCATCTCCCTCCTGTATTCTGACCCTGTGGCCCACATATGGGTCAGTGGTTCTTCCTCTGAGACCTTTGATATATCCAGAGGTACCAGGCAGGGGTGCCCACTTTCACCCCTGTTGTTTATCATAGCCTGGCAAAAGCTTGGCAGGGTCCTAGGCAGTGATTTCCTATAGTCCCCTGCGCTTCCTCTCTCACAAAATTCATGGCTGCCTTTGATACTTGAATTTTTTTTCCAATATATGCTGTTGAGACACGACCTCTACACGCTAGGGGACCTATTTCCTGTTGGCCAAGTGCTTTCCCACTCTGGAGACACTAGGTTCACTGACTTCACATGCATGGATAAATTCATATTTTGCTGGCCGCATGGGGCATACCGCTACAGCAACCCCTCCTACCCTCTGGCTCCCGATGACTTAAATCCACTCACATTTTTAAAACGGACCCAGAGAGCACCCACATGGTTGCTAAACTCTATATCGCTTGCATGTCCTGAGACACATTCAGGACAGCAAGGTTCAACTGCAGTGGTAAAAAGACCTAGGCCATCCCATCTCTGACAAGGACAGGTCCTTTTGCTGTGCGCAAACTTGGCTAGTATCCCCCAACCATCTTCACAAGTTACTCCATTTTCGGTTTATGCACAGATCCTATTCCACCCCTGCTGGTCAGGCCAGACTTGACTCCTCTAGGTCCTCCCTGTGCCCCAAATGTAGATTCCCAGAGGCAGACTTACCACATTTAACTAGGACTTGCCCCCCTATAGCCGCGTTCTGGACTGACGTGTTCCATACACTCTCCCACTTTGAAGATACTTGAGCCATCGACCTATAAAGGCACTCCTGGGTAACATGGCACCTGCAGGTTCACTGCTATTGCTTTGCTACTGGCGAAGAGAGAGATTGCCCTCCAATGGGGCAGGAGGATACGCCCTACTATTAATGGCTGGCTACATAGCATGACATATTGCAACATGATAATTGGAGTGTATGCCATGTTACAAACCCCCTGACCAGACCTAAAGATATTTGGCAGCTGCTTCATACTTATTTACTATCTCTAGAATTGGAGCTCCTGAGTCCAACCTCTCATTCTCCTATTATAGCATCTTCTTGTTATTCCATCAGTCAAGACATTGTTACATAGAGTTTGCCTTCTTTTTCGCCACTCTGTTTGTCAATGATCATGCCCTCTTGTACTTGATGCATTAGTGAATCTCGCTGTTCTCTCTACATACTGCAATTGCTGATGTGTTGTACTGCCATGATACAGCTCTGTTATTTGATGTCTCAATATGTATCTCATGATGTCCATATTTCTGTTACGGAAAATGATAAGTAACGTTTTTTTTTAAAGTATTTATGCAGCACACAAACAGTAATAAAGTGAACCAATTCAGGAAAATATAGTGGGTATCTGGGCACACTAGACCGGCTCAACGTCACAAGTTCAGGCTGACAGCAATGGAGTACGGGCCGGATACAGGAGCCAGGTTAGTCCCACTCAAAAAGTTACCTCCTTAAAGTCGGGCGGTCAGAGTTAAGAACTTGAGGATTTCACAGGAGGAGCTCAACTAAAGCCAGCCAAGGGTCCAAGACCTGGGGAGGCACATCTTGGGGATCAGGAATTCACTCAAGCAGAGGCCAGCAGGGTTTAGGCAGGCCCAGGCAGCATTGATCGAAGGTCCAGATAGGGTCAGTTACAGCAGGTCAGTAAGCAGGTGCAGGAAGGCCTCTGGAACTTGTTGTGTTCCTGTAGCTCAGAACAGGAGGCCAGCCAACTAACCCTTGGAGGCACTCTGCTAGTCCTGGGTTCAAGAAGATGGTCCTCTCTCGTTCAAGCAGCAAGCCAAGCTTCAAGCATGCAGACAGTTCTCTGAAAAACAAGACAAGCCTCAAGCGGGAAACGGCATTAACAGCGTGGCTGAACCACGCTTGCCATTTCCCCGCAAGCCGAACCCCCCTTGCCTTTACCATGCATATCCCTTAATCACGCATATGTGTGGTTAAGGCAATGCGTGGTCTAGATGCTGGAATGGGCGGGCACTGGAAGAGAAATGATCAGGAGAGACGTGGCCAGGTAAGTGGGGCTGGTGCCAAGTTTTGGGGGCGGAGCTAGTTTTTCGGGTGAGGGTAGTTTTTAGGGCTCAGGGGGTGTCTGGGTTGTTTATAGGGTAGGCTCAGGGTGGGGAGGGGCTGGGGTGGGAGTATATTTTAGGGTGTGGGGCTTGTTTTTTAGGGCAAGAGCAGGGAGAAGGGTCCGTTTTCAGAACTGGGTGCCATTTTAGGCCTCAGGGCGGGGTGCGGGCTGGATTAGTATTCAGGGATGGGGGTCAGTTTTTAGGGCTCAGGAGGGCGTGGGTCAGGGTAGTTTTTAGGGTGTGGGGACAGCTTTTTAGGGCTCAGGGCGGGGATGCGGAAAAGGGACAGTTTTTAGGGCTGTGTCAGGATAGTTTACAGGTGTTAGGGACAGTTTTTAGGGCTCAGTGTGGGGGGACTGGAGTCAGGTAGTTTTTGTGACATGGGGACCGTTTTTAGGGCTCAGGATGGGGTGGGGAAAAGGGACAGTTTTCAGGGCTGGGGGCAGGGGTGTGATCTTTACCATACGTGTCCCTTTAACAGTCATGTCTTTACCACAAAACTGCGTGGTAAAGGCATGCGTGGTAAGGACGTGATTGTGTTTGAGACTACGTGGTTAAAGTATGCATTGTTGAGGCATGCGTTGTTCCAGCATACTCCCGCTCAAGCAGCAGGGGAAATCCTCTGAGAAACAAGGCAGGGCTCAAGAAGCAGGACAGCCCTAAGAGAAACATGGCAGGCTTCAATCAGCAGGACAGCTCTCTGAGAAACAAAGCAGGCCTCAAGCAGCAGGGCAGTCCTCTGGAGTACAAGGCAGTTCTTCTATAGTCTTCCACAGGTTCAGTATTGAACTGAAGAGTGGGTATGTGGGTCCGAGTCTTATACCAGGTGCCTCCTTTGAAGTGGAAGACACTTCTGGAATGTTCCCACCACAGAAGTGCCTGGCATTTTCTGCCTCCTTGCCCTGGCCCCAGGACGTTTGGGAGCACAGTTGCCAAGTGTGGAGTTCTTTGTGTGTGTTCTGAGGCAGTGTCTTTGAACACAAGACAATGCGGCACAACTAAAGTGCAATGATGCTAAACAACAACAAGCCCAAAGCACAGCACTATAAGAATAGCAACACAGAGCATAACAAAAGAAAACATAACAAAAAACAAAATGACAATATAATTATGACACGAAAGAGCAACACACAACAAAACAGAAACCCAACATAAAAGCATGAAAAAAAAACACAAAAACTCAACAGAATTCCATTGTTTTCCATTGGTTGTGGTATAAATCAACGGTTCCGATTAAACACACCCCAAAGCGAACCTTCAAACACACACAGTCTTAAGAATCGTCAGCCTTTGTTCTTTCCGCATACTTTTAGAGGCATTTTGTTTCTCATCACTTGAGATTTGGCATCGGGCAGGCAAAATAATTCACTTGCCCAAACCTTACTCTGACTCGAGGCATAAACACATCAGTCTTCAAAGGATCAACTAATGGCTGAAGTATAGGGGCAGGTGCCAGAGAGTTACAGAGAGGAGGAGATGAGGTTGGCAGAACCCAGATATCTGTGGTTCACTCATTGTATCAAGTGATTCATTATTCTGGGGAATGTTGGTGGCAGCTGGTTGTAGTTTTCAAGGAATGTATTATGGAAAAAATCCTACTGGAAGGCAGCTTGGAAGGCGCATTCTTTCCTAGAGAGCTGGAATAATGGATACATATATCCACCATTCAACAGTCAAATGGGAGAGTTGACCCTCTAAGATGACACTTTGCAAAGCAGCAGTTTTTGATTTGCTAACTTTTATGTTTCGTTTGGGGGTGTGTGCGTTTAAGGCTTGAAACTTTATTTGAGAAAATCTTACTCATTTCAGTTTAATATTCTTTTTAGGTCCCGTTTTCAGACAGATTTAGCACTTAGGTTCTCCCATGTTATCAGTTTTCCACGAAAATACAATAAAAAGATGTTGCTAGCGAGAGTAGACTTTTGGTCAGCCCCCTTCATCCATCGGCTTTCTTGTCTTTTTCATAGTTTGCCATTACTTGAATGGGCTCTCCATCAAACCCATAGAAATTTGAGTAAACACCAACCTCCATGTTAGAAGAATTTGCAAAAATTAGTCATAAGACATTGCCTCAGATTTCACCTTTATCTTTGAACGTGCAGCAACTTTGACAAAATAAAATCCAAAATGTAAAGGAATCTTTTTTGCATATTCATCTTCAAAACTCCAGTGTGGTTATTTTGGGAGGTGTTGCAGAACTTCCCTGCACCACTTTTTCCAGCTCCTGTGCTTCAGGTGGAAAAGGTGATGAGGCTTCATTGGCCAGGAGTGGCTCTTATGAGTTGCCCTGGTGTGGAGTGCTGCTGTTGTCCAGCTGCTTGTTCCAATAATGTACTTTTTTGGGCCTCACAATAGTGAAATTCAAGGTACAGGGCCTGTGAGAGAGGATGGTGAGGAGGCCGAGAAGAAAAAAAGTGGAAAAGGGAAAATGCAGGGTTTGCTCAGGAGATTAGTGAAATTTTACAGTAAACTGGTATAAACTGTGTGAATTGCAGTCTATTGCTGAGCTGCGTTCCTGAGCTCTAAAGCATTTTCCATAGGAGACAAAAATGTGAAATGTGACCTGCATGGGCTGTAGATGTTGTAAGGATGTCAGGGTCACCCGTGCCCGAAGGGTTATCATAAAGAAGGCACAGTTGATAAAGAAACAAAAGATGGCGAAATAAAGACAACCTAAGACATCTCAACCCAACAGGAGCAATAGCTGAGGCTTTCTGAGAATCTACAGAGAATGCTTCTGGCAGGAAGCATGACATCCAAATGGCAGCAGATAAAGGGTGAAACATGGAAGACGTCTGGGTATTGTAAATGTTCAAGGACATTTCTAAACACATTTAAGGATGAAAGACGGGGCATCAAACACCCCACGCATGACAAAGTAACACACACCACACTAGTTAGCACAGATGCATGTATTTGTATTTATATAGTGCAGACCTGGCTTGGTAGCAACAGGAATGTGTACATCAAATGTGTATTTACTAATTTCCACTTCACAATGGTATTACATATTTGCAATTACATTTCATTTCACACATTTTCACAATTTCTTGCTAGAGAAATAGTAAGTGAACCACCCAGAGTCTCATGATTTACAGTAAAGTGCTGAACAAGGTTACATATCCTAATGTTGACAGCTGAGCCACTAGAGTACATTTATAACTCTGACATTGAAGTTGGTAGGACAAGACGGATCAGGTAGATCAGTCTAATGACATTAATGGAAAAGAGCCTCAAATACTGCCCAACCATCCTATTTTGGAAAAAGATACATGCAACATCAGTGCAGCCAAGGTATTCCATTGTCAACTAGTGATGGAAGAATAGACCACCATCAACTACCATTGGGAAATTATTCAACGGTCAGACACAACATTTCTAAGATTGGGTAAAGGCGTGTGCAAGAAATTGTTCAGGACACACAAAACTTGATAATACCCAAAGTGGAGACGTGAATTTCAGGGTCTCTGAGATCACAGGATATGAGGAAAATCAAGAGGAGCGTACCATTGAATGGAGTCAAAAAGACATCATCATCATAGTGAGGTGTAGCACAGGAAACATCACTGATGGAGGATTAAGTGAATAGTTGAAGGATTAAAAATTGTAGTCTGATGATCATTATCCAACATCTGGTGGAGAGAGATTTTAGAATGCCAATGGGTTAGGTACTCCAGTACAGACCCGTAGATGTCACGATTCAGTAAAATAAAAAATTAGATAACTGAAAATGCCAGCAGAATTCAGAGGTCTAGGAGCAGCCGAGGTACTGAAAGACAACTATCACCAGACATTCAATCTCAACAACAGTCCTTAGTAGTTATTTCAATGCCTACAATGAAGGAGGCAGGGAATCCAATTTTGAGATGTCTTTGGTAACCGAGGTCCTGAAAGAGTGTGTTTGGGGACAAAGGATAATGGGCCCGATTCACAGAAGTTAGGATTGTGTCTTAAGTCTGTCTTAAGACAAACTTAAGACAAAATCCTAACTTCTGTGAATACCAAAAGTAGTACGTTTAGGATTTTGTCTTACGTTAGTTCTGTGAATCGGGCCTATTGTTGAGATGATTGCTACTCAGCACCTATGCTTTGTCAATGTCTTTTTCAACGTTATCTTCCTTTTTTCTCTTTTTTTTGTACTCATAATGTATAGTGAATTAGTGTGTCTGTTCATGAAGGGGCCTATTGGTCCAAAATGCTTAACAGAAATGCCACATGCCAACAAAATATTTTGGAGTTGCTACGTATTTAGTAAACGGAATGTATTTTCAATGGGTGAGTCGGAGATCCCGTGCAATCATACTCCAAACTTTGAACTTCTCACCTTTCTGCACTGTCAAATACATGTGAGCTGAACAAAGTAGCAGATTGGGAATGTGAAAAGTGCAGGAAATTTCAATTTCGTTTTATAAGGACATTCCAGTTCCCAATTTCCATATTTTTCTATAAGCATGTATGCAATTTCACCTCATGGGTGAGCCATGCCCACAAGAAAATCTAGCAACAGAACAACATTCGCGGTATTAGATATCCAGTGGAGGACCAAAAGGGTCAGTTTGTGCTGTTCATGATCAAGTTATTATCTATCAATCCATAAAGGTTTGTGAGTTGGACAATCATACATTAATATTTGGGGACAAGATCCTACTAAAACCTGCTTTCAACCATGAAATTCCCAGTTTTCCTAATTTCTGTATTCCTCCTGGTGAGACCAATACAGTAAATATGTGGGTTCACGTAATTCAGCAAAAGTGTGGTAGTAGCGGCCAATGGTGGGAGTGTTGCTGAGCGCTGACGTGGGGCAGGGTAGTAAACTACGGATTACGGCCGATTAGAGGTAAGTAAACATATAAATAAATGAAACAAATTTCTTTGTGCGCGCTGCATCGCCAAAGTTCCATACTCATACATGTTTTTGTGAGTCTGCCTCACTATCTTTTTACCTTAAGATTGGAATGGAAACACTTTGAAAGCGATAGCATCCTATAACCAAACTGAAATGATCCAGCAATGATTTCGGATTGGAAGAGATAAAAGACACAAAAGACCCTACTGGGACCGCCATGGAGAACTGGAAGGAGGAAGCCCCTGATGCCCAGAAAGAACTAAGGACTTTGTCCATTTCACCCCAGTACCAGTGGGTCTCCCCAAGGGACAGTCAGACTAGCCTCCTTAGACTCCTTGAGGACCATTGGGGGAAAGCCCTGGACTTCTGCGCACAGCAACCAAAAGCAGTAGGAAGGAGGGTGCAGGGAGTCAGGTTCTTGAGGACTGCACAGAGGTCTGCTGCAACTGTCCTTGGTGGCTAGAGCTCACCACCAGGAGTATAATGGCCTCAAGATCATCAAAATCAGCCTTAAGTTATGGCATTTTAAAGTATGGCAGGCTTTGATCTTTTTGGCCATAAAGCACGTGGGGCTCTGCCACTGTTTCATAATTTACCCAAGGGTGGGCCTGGCTTGGGCTTCTGTGGAAGATTTAAATATAATTTTTTTTCCTCACAGAGGGGGTTTACATGTGGTCCACTCCCCAGACTCTCTACTGTCCTGGGGACCCCACCCCAGGCCATTTATGCAAAATGGGGGGCTGAGATCCCATCCCTGGCCCCTGAAGCTGAGGAAAGGGGAGTGCCATTGCACCCCCCCCCCCCCATGGTGGTGGTCTCGCCCAACTCCTCATGACTGTGCCTGGGGGGAGCAAGGTTGGCAACCCCAGAAGACGGGACCCTGCCCGCAGGAGCGGCAAGGAAGATGGAAGCTGCCAACTCCCGCGGACGTACTCATAGGTGCGGGCCGTGGAGGAGCCAGCAGGGCAGCGGGTGGGACAGGGCACCATCAAAAACGAAAGAAAACATAAACAATAGGCATTACGACTCTCCCAGCACAGCCACTGTTGAAATATTCACTGCTCCTATAGCAGCGCCACATTTTGCCCTGTGGGGTTCTTCAACATACATGTTTCTCCCCTTATGGTGGCCCCACTATGGCAGGAGCACAACCAATGTCACGTGTGGGGACCTGTAGGAGCACAGCTGCTCCTCCCATAAGACCTTTTACCAAGGACTGACCCTATGTTTACGGGGTCCAGAAACCATGACCCTCTCGGATTGTCACTAACGTTTTCAAAGCATTCCCTAGGCTGGATCTTCTGCTCTACATCTAAGAGTACTGCGCACTCTAAGGACTTACTTTATGGTTGCAGTTATTGTGGCCTGGAAATACATAAATTAAATTCATGTACTGAATCATACTCCATGGGCTATGTCTATGATTGCATGTAATGTAATCCAAATGTGATGCCCTCTAAGTGTGGATTTTATTATAGCATTTTCACAGTTGAAAAGGTTATAAAAAATACAGAGGCATGTATTGCTCATTTTAAATGCTATAATGTCATAATCATGTTGACAGTGGTTATTGGTCACAGTACATATGCGTTATGGAGAAAACCATAAAAGTCAATCAAACACGATTAGAAATGTTCGTCAGGTGCTATGCAAAAACTAAAAGGAATGGTACAGCGTGTCCATCATGGCCTAATAGATACAAAGTTAAAAGACAATAGATATGTCAAGATGAAGAGAAATCCAGAAATAAAAAGACATCATCCCAGTCACATAAAGTACAGAATTAATAGCAAGAACTATATTAAGGGCGATAAAAACATCCATCGGGCCCCATAATATACAAAGTTAATAGCATGGACTATATTAAAACAACCTCATCTCACCACAGTGTCCAAGATTTATCAACAAAAGTTAATCGCAACTGGACCTGAGCCTAACAGTCCTTAAATAGCCAAGAACATAAAATACTGAATTACTTGAAAGCAGTTGTAAAAAGATAAAAGCGGGTCTAACCTGCGTAAAACTTCCTTTTTTAGAATAGGAATAAAGAAGACTTTCTTGGTACCTCATAAAAACTACAAAACATTAAAAAAGTGCATCATATCCTGTGGAGACTTCCCGTCGCAGCGACAGGGTGGATGGCTCTGCCCTTTTGTGCGTCACACAAAGGGTGGGCCAAAAGATAATGAAAGAGGTCCAATAAAAATCTCGTCAATAAAAAACGATCATCGTGGTTGCTTTTACACCATAAAGGATAGTTAATGGCACAGTTTTTAGTATAGAATACCCAAGGACACTGGGCTTCCTCAGCTCCACTTCTTCTCTGGCCCACGTACGCTATTTAAAAAAAATCCCCTTCACCCAGTACAGATCCCTCCTACACATTTCATCCAGGTTCTGAAATAGATTTGGCCTTCCAATACTGGCAAAACTTTCCCTGACATGCTTAAGCCAGCAAATACGATTAGAATTTTCAAGTGAAAGACCGTCCCGTAAGATTTCCTTGCTTAGGAGCAATTCCCTTCCTGAGACAGATTTTCATCCACAAAGATAAAGGACAATAAGCCAGTACATCTGAAAGAAAGGACATCCCTAATTCTTTGTGAACTACAAAGGATGGAGCGCCCTGCAGCAAGCAAAGTATCCGTCTCAGGGAGGTATTTTCAACAGTTTGCAATACATCGTTCTCAATATAGCCCCACATCTCGCTGCCTTAGATCACCTTGAAGATACATTTAGCCTTGTAAGTCTGCAAACAGCTGCCATTGCCCTGACAAAGTCCCCTTTCTTTCGACTTATCAGAGGGCGTCAGCCGCATCAAACACTACCCCTAGGTAGGAAAAAACATTGTTGTTAGGGAACGGCGTAGCTCGTATGATAAATGTACAGGACTTCGCTGGACGAAGGCCCACTTGCATTACATGTGATTTACTGTCTTGACCAACAAGTCGAAATCCTCCATAAAATGAACAAGGGAGTTCAGCAAAGATTGTAAACCTGTCGCTATGCTGGCCATGAGGCCAGCGCCATCAGCATAAAGTAGGACAGGCAGACTTTGCTTACCCACCTGAGGACAGTCAGTTTTTGATTTCAAGAGGACCAGCTCCAGATTATTAATATAAAGGTTGAAAAGTAAATGTCCAGAATGCACCCTTGACTGACCCCTCTCTGGATGGAAACCTTGCGAGTGACTTTGAAATCTTTAGAATAATGATCTACAGCTTTGGTGTCTCTGTGGAGATCTCTTAAGAACAGGACAATGTCTTTGTCGATGCTAATAGAAAGCATCATCTGTCAAAGCTTGAATCTGTTAATGCGGTCAAACGTGGAAGACAGATCCATAAAAGCTAAGTAAATGGTACCAGTGCGGGCAACAGTGTACTTATTCAGAATCATGTAAATATTTCAGCTCTGGTCCACCGCAACCAGGACAGAAACCATATTGGACCTCAGCCATGATATTATTATCATCTACCCAGCTCGTAAGCCTGTCTAGAACCATACATCCCACCACCTTTGCCACAGAATCCAAGAGGGAGATGGGCCTGTAGCAGTGAGTGCTATCCCGATCTCCCTTTTTGAAAACAGGGACAATAATTCGATAATGCCCAGGTATCCGGGCAACTAATCGTGACTGCGGCATTAATGACTGATGTGAGGGCAGGTGCCCAAATGTCCAGGTTCAAAATATAGAGGTCTGAGGGGATCCCAACAGGGCCTGGGGTCTTGTTTTTAGACAACCCTATTATGCCTGCTCTTACTTCCTGTGCTGTAAACACAACTTCCGATTTACCCTCAACAATAACTTGGGCTTCCCTCAAAATATGGTTAGTCTGAAACATAGCCTAAAAAAGTGGCTTATCCTCTGTAACAAAGGCGTCCAGTAAATTGACACTATCTCCAGCCAGAAAAGCATCATTAACAATGCTCCAAAACTTGGAGCTATTCTTCAGGGTACTGGGTTCTATCAAATACGACCAGGCCTCCTCTTTCAAAGCAGACTTACCCTTTGCAAAGGTGGCATTATATTGTCTACAATATCCCTTAACTACAAAAGGGTCCCTTTGTATGAAAATGATGTCTTTAATATGTGGTCTGCTACTTTTGACAAAGCCAGTAGACTTAGCTTCTATGTTTGTAGGACCCCTTTAGGAAGTCAAAGGTGAGTATACAATTCCTTGATGGTATGTTCCATCTGCCAGTGTACATATTAGTAAATTACTGCATAGTATTCAGTAGTGTGTGTGTAATAAATATACTTTTCCCTTATCCCTAAAGAAAAGGTACTGATTGGTCAATCATTTATTGAGTGTTATTATTCCGTGCCTGTGGATTGCTCTGCTTCACTACCCTGAGAGAGCGAAGCCCTACAAAGGGGCAATTGGTTCGCAGTAAGTAGAATTGTTGACCATTACTTCTGCATACTGATAACCCAATTTCCTACAGTCAGGGCAGGGCCGTATGTCAATGGTGGCTGCCCAGACATGGACTGTGTTAGGGAGCTGTGGGTGCCACTGGATAGAAGTAGGGCTTGGTTCAGCTGTAGCCTATCAGGTGATTTGTGGCCTGTCCCACCCTGCCAGCTTCTCTGTAGCCTTTGAATTGTAATGATGCACAGCTGACTGAAGGGCCGGTTGTGACCTCTCCCCATACTGACTGAGCAAGAACAGGAATTTACGGATGGTGGTAGCCCCAGTCATGTCAGCCTTGATGTAGCCTATAACAAGGTGATGTAACCTATGGCAAGGGCCCATGTTGGAGAATTCAAGCTTGTAATACTACAATGGGCCATCCTGAAGGAGTGCATCCAATCACAAGAGGGGATAAACTTCAAGGATTTCTAGCTCCCACCTCTCAAGGAGGGTAGAAGGAGGAAAAGGTGACCACCTCCTGTGAAGCAGGGTTGTATGTATTGTGATTTGACAAATGATAATTTACTTGGAATGTTACCTTCTAATGAGATAAGACCAATGCGTATAGGGGAACACCATAAACCTTTCAGACCAGTCAAATTGTATCTATGCCGTGCCTAATTTGAACCCAGTGGTTGCAAGAGGGGCTGGCACTTATGTTTTTTATTCAGACTCACCCTATGTAAAAGAACCAAATGACAAATGGGGGAAAGAAGAAGGAAGAGAAGGAGGGTAAAAAAGTGAAAAGGGGAGAAGTCAGTAATGAGAAAGAATCGAATGAGATAAAGTGATAGGGTTGAACGAGGTTATGGCGGAATCAAGCCTATACGGCCTTGGTATTCGGAACCCCTGATGTTCGTAGCTCTGGTCATGGGATTTTGTGCAAAATTCTGGGCACCAGCAATTCTTATTTACAAATGAAGCACTGAATCAATGCATCTGAAGGTGTCTCAACAAGGAAAGCTTGCTGCCTCACTGTTCTCCTGTGCACATTGCTCAGAGAATTCCTCTGCTAACCTAGGGTTAGCAGTGGTAATTGAAATTCAAAATACAAACTTAGCATTGGCACATGGATAAGTGAACTACTAAACCCTATAATACTGGAATGCATAACCATAATTAAATACTAGGAAATACAGCCAAAGAAAATGTGAGATTATAGCAACAATTAAAGGCCCAAAACCTTGGACAAGTTCCTGGTGCAGCATGAACAGAGAAAGTTGCTTCAAGTGCAACAGCATATATTATATTAAGTGTACAGTGCGAGCTGGATTTCCTACAGGCATTTGGCCTTCAGTGCCCATGAAGGACTGACAGACCTGCTTAGCCACTGCATCTAATGAAATAAAGTGGTTATTTGTACGTACAATAACTTCGAAGAAACTTTATCTGTTAATTGTTATACTTGGCTAGTTTAGACATGAACATAGTTCCCAAGAAATAGGCTCTGAGGTATTCCTCTTTGCACCCGCTTTAAGCACAAACATCTGTAAACATCTAACAACACATAACTTTCACTCCAGGGAAAAAGCCAGACAAAATGCTGAAGTAAGATCTCACATTCACCTCCTGCCTTCATTAAAACAACCCCTGTGAGAGTGAAAGAATGAGCACCCAGCCCTCTCATATCAAACACTCTCTCAAAGGAAATGAGACCCAAGAACATTAGAACTTCTACAGTGAGCTGCTCATGTGATAAATTCTCTTCATCCAACCAATAACTCCACCACCAAGGAATTCGAGATGACCTTTGTCCACAAATTGCCTGCTAAAGTATATGGAGATAACCTTCCTTGTAAGATTGTCATTCTATAGATGAAGGAGAAAGGGCATGTTGCTACTTTATTGTCATACATTAGGAAGAGTGCTCCAAATCTTTATACAGCACTATCAGACTACAAGAAGTAGCCCATATACCCCAAGGAGACTAGGACAGTAATCTGTAACATACAACAGTGTCTCAAAAGTGGTGTTATTTAAAGATCAGATGCATCATGTAGCACAATTAATTGCTTAGAATTAAATCCAAAGGGGAGAAAACCAGGGAGACACTCTTTTGTGAAATACATTGTATTTCAGTAAATATACATGTTTGACATATTAAACTTCATATGTACAAGCACATGGAGCGGTAGCACTGCATTACATTGAATGGCATGTAACCTATAAGACACTGTGCTCGTGAAGGATTGTGACGGCGCAAGTGACACGTGATGTGGTATGTACAGATATAGTGACAGGCGCAACACAAAACAAGTGGGATTAAAATTCTTTACATATTTAGGATACCCTAAGAGTTAATGGTATAGAATATAAAAATAATAGAATGGGGTATCCGTGAAGGGGGCACCAGGAGTTCAGCTGTGGAAGTCGACGGTGTTTCGGCCTGTAGAAGTATTAGGCCATCATCAGGACCAGGTTACTCTTACTTATATTGCAGTGTCAAGATCCAGAATACAGACATCTGAGCCTGACTTCTGCCGGCCCTTTGATGTGCCTCGCCTCTGCTGACTGTTTCAAGTAACACAACCAGCAGCTTCTTGGTTTTGGCATTTGGAGCGATGCCTTGCACCTAATTCTTGGACCCCTTCTGGTATACATTTAAGTTTATCTGCAGGTCTGATTCTCGTTTACTTTGGACCTGGGTCTATATCGCAATTCTGGATCTTGACTTCCACAGCGGAACTTCTGGCACCCCCTTCATGGATACCCCACTCTATTATTTTTGTATTCTATACCATCAACTTTTAGGGTATTCTAAATATGTAAAGAATTTTAATCCCACTTGTTTCGTGTTGCGCCCGTCACTATCACTGTACATACCACGTCACGTGTCACTTGCACTATCACAATCCTTCACGAGCACTTGTGCACAGTATCTTATAGGTTACATGCCATTCAATGTAACGCACCACTACTGTTCTATGTACTTGTACATATGAAGCTTAATATGTCAAACATGTATATTTACTGAAAGGCAATTTATTTCACAAAAGAATGTGTCCCTGATTTGCTCCCCTTTGGATTTAATTATCAGCAATTAATTGTGCTACATGTATTTGACCTTTAAATAACACCCTTTTTGAGACACTGTTGTATGTTCCAAATCTTTATACAGCTTTATACCAAGACTCATTCTATATAGGATGTTTTATGATTTCTTTCTAGACTCGTTTTTGGAGTCAGGACTTTGGCACTTAATCTGCTCTAAAGAGAATAGAGAATCTACACACTAGTAGTAAACGACAAGATGGGAGTGGGGCTGGCTTGTTAAATATTTTTCACATACCCCAAAGATGAGACTGAGGGCCTAATTTACATCATGGCAGAGGGGAATGCTCCGACACAAACATGACGGATATCCCGTCTGCCGGATTACGATCCCATTATATCCTATGGAGATCGTAATATGGCAGACAGGATATCCATCATGTGTGTGACTAAATAAGGCCCTGAGACCCTGCATGAAAAGCTTGCCACATTTTTTAAATTTTTTTATTCAACTGGGATAACCCTATCCAGAGCTGCCATCTGAGACAAACGCTATAAGGAAAACTTTGGCATTATTATGTAGAAGACCAAAGCAGGTTGGCCTGGCTTCACAAAAAGGTTAGAAGTTGTAGGTTATGATAAGTGGGATTTGGCCTCTACGGGTTCTAAGTGTCATGGAAGCTATTTTGTGTTATGCCCCACTGCTCTAGTGTTTGATTGATGCAACCAATCATCTTCTACCAGATTTAAGTGGCCTGTCAAGCTACTCATCTTGTGGCAATGTCTGTACAAGCAGTAGTTTCAAATGTTCTGAGTCATTTTCTCTACAGGTCTTGGTCTGGACCTCCACAATAGTTCACTCATTGAGAGGTTTCTCATCTGCTGCCAAATAAAAAAGTGTTTACACTCCCTCACCCAAGACATCAGCATGAAGGAATCCAGCAGATGTCTAAGGCAGCTGGTTGATTGAAAGAATCTTCCTCAACATGGCTTGTTTCACCAAATGTGGGACAAAAGCAGAATCTGCCATGAAACTTATGTTCCTGTATGACCCAACCTTCATGGTAGCTCTACCTCCACAGAGAAGCAGAAACAGCCCCTTAAAAAATGTGAACGTGCAGTGTTGAAGAAGCCCAATAGAATTTGCTTTGATCAAGGTAAAAACAAAATTGATAAATCTTGACAAAAGGTTGCACTTATTGTTTTCATAATTTTCAACTAATGTAATGCTTGATACTGAATATTAAGCTGTCACACACAACTATAAACTCCAATGTTATTGGTCTTTAATTGTGTTTATGTTTTATTAAAATCTCAATTTCTTATTGAGGATCAGTTGAAATGCAATTAGCCAATACTACTTTTCTGGTGACATGAACATAACCATTGCAGAATGGTCCCCTCCATATTTTATTTCAAGACACTCATAACTAGCATTGGTAAACTGATTAAAAGCTTGGGAACGAATGAAGGACCTAAATAAAGGCAAGTGAATGAAAATATCTCACCTGTCCAGAGACATTGAAGATCCTTGTGTCTGGTGCCATATGAAAACGGGGCCTGGTGATAATCACTTGGATTAACACAGGTGCAAAATTTGCTCAACTCCGAATGAGAATGTTACAACAGGTTTAGCATTGAGAGCCTGTAATAAAAGTCTTGCTGCAAAAAGTGGTTGTAAATTGAGCACCAACTTGGTGCAGTTGGCCTTTACATTTTCACTGCAATCTATGTACTACTAGGTCACATTAAAAAATCTCTTGTTGCAGAAGGACCTGCATAATGAACATTAATTAGGCAGGTCGCTATTTGAGATCCCTGTAATTGGCTGCAAATAAGGGATGGCGGCTTACACAGATCAGTAAACACCAATCTCTGTGTTTACATTCGGACAGGATTTTTTAAAGCAGTCCATGATCCTTGAGGGAACCGGTGCTGCTTTAAAAAAAATCACATGTGAGGCGACCTGAAATAGGGGTCGATTAGGATCGCGGACGGACTTGCGTCCGTCCGCGACCCCAGAGCAGGAGGGAACCTCCGCATGGCATGCGGAGTTCCCTCCTGTGCAATTAGGATGTGACCGCTTCAAGCTGCACCCGCGGCAATGTTAAAAATGCACGCATTGCATTTGCATGCAGAAAGAGGCAGGCACCGCGCGGTGCCTGCCGCTTTCTGCATGCAAATGCAGGGGGGTACCATAGGTACCCCCCATGTGCACCCCCCACCCCCCCTTCACCTAGGGGGCCCGCAACAGGCCCCCGCAGTGAAGTTCCGTATGCTTTTCCACGGCGGAAAACCCGCCGCGGAAAAACATAACTCACTGGCCATCCTAATATGGTGGACGGTGTCTGGAAGACACCGTCACCATATTAGAGCTTTTCCGCCGCGGTTGTAATCCGACCGCGGCGGAAAAGCTGCGGACGGAAACCAGGACCCACCAGCCATCCTAATGTGGCGGTGGGTCTTTGGTCAGTCCGCTGCGGTTTTTCCGCATCCTCGGGGCCGGCGGTGGCTTCCGCCGGCCCAGAGGATGCGGAAAAACCGCAATCGTAATGACCCCCTTAATTCCCAAAATGGAAACTGTCCAACTGGTGCAGCTTCCCCTTTGTAAATCACTTACTACCTCCTCTGAGGAGTCAGTAACTGTTCAAGGGTTTGCAACTGCAATTGCTGTTGCAAACCATTTGCACATGCCATACCGAATGACAATTAGGAGACTACGCTTCTTTCACACCCTTCTTAAATGCTGATTCAGTATGGGTGAGGTAAACCCATTATGAGAGTCAGAAACTCTTTTCAACTTTCAAAATGGATTTAATGTATCTCTGAAAATCATTTTGCAATCACAAACCTTGTGATTTTTTGGATCTCAAGATTGTGGCTTGGTACATCAGGTCATGAATCATGGATCTAAAAAGGCAGAGGCAACAGACTACAGACCCTGAGCAGACGAGGGCCGCTGTTGAACCCACTTCTACAAGGAGTAATGGGGCTCAACATAAGTCCATGAGATATGAGTATTGGACTGGGTCTTGGGGACTGGAGTTAGGGCTGCCCAAACAGGTCATAAGGGACAGCAAGATGAGAGGCATTGGTGCCACATCAGCTGCAATCAGTGATTTGGGGACGGGAGGGGAGGAGATGGAGTTGTGTGGTCTAGAAGCATACGTGGAATCGCTGAGTGCTGCAATTTAGCCAACCATTTGTTACCATCACATTCAGTGCATCAGTCATACCAATTACCTGCTATTTACCACTAAATAGCTAGAATTGGTGAGAATTGTTACAGGGCCTTGTGGGAATGAAGAGCTAAAGGGCAGCTAAACAAGTGGAGAAGACTTTTTGAGCAGGAAGCACCTGGAAGGTGTTAGATTATGTATCATGTCAATTTCTTTCATAGCAGAGCAGTAACCACCTTCTTGGAATCCCGATACCTCCCCACCTACACAATACCATTCCAAGGAACCCTACTTCGCAAAACACCAGGTCCGTGACATCAGGTGGTTATACTATGACATACATTAATAGACCTCAAACTCTGATATCAGGCCTACTGTCTTATGGAATTCCCCAGTTGGAGCCGGTGGGATAAAAGATACCTGGCCATCATAAGGCATTGCAGGTGAAGATCTGAGTTGCAATTTTTAAATTTCTCTCTCTCTTCCATGCCTTAATCGGGGGAAGGAAACACTGAGACTACTATGGCAGCTATGAAATACTCATATTGTGAAACTGAGATCAATCAATCAATCAAAGACATTTGTGCCGCGCACGGCTGCTTCAACAGAAGTGTCCCGGCGCTGAAAGTTAGGAGGGACTGGGCAGACGATAGCTGGGAAAGAAGTGACTAACATTTATAAAAAAGAGAAGGCCTTTAGTTCTCTTTTTAAAGCTACGAATAGCAGAAGCCCCACGGAGGCTGACCGGAAGTGCGTTCCACAGTATGGGCGTCAGGTCTTCCTCCCCGTCTAGCCTTGAAGAATAGCTAAGATCTGTACGGACATCGCGTACTCCGCGTTCTGAATGCGATTCGTACAGATTATTGAGTCGTACGGGCTTTGGTACGATTCGGACGGAGAACTGCTTTCGGTACGCATCGTACTACATCATACGTACGGGGCAGTTCGAGGATGCGATTTGTACAGGAAAAATGCTCCGTACGGCTATTCGTACAGGATTTTACCGAATCGGAATCAGCCCCTGTGTGTTTCTCCAGGTTATTATCACCAAGCAATGGTCGGAGTCTTGTGGTTGGTGAAAGTTTGGCAAGACCAGAAATTCATTTGATCAAAATATAAATATTGTGTTTAGAAACCAGTCTATTATGGGAATCCATACATTAAAAAACTCATATCTGTGAGTTCCAAATTGCTTTGATAGAAACTAAAGTAAAACTAATGGAGGATTAGCACAGAGATTACTAAATTTCAATCAAATGACATTGTGCACTTCTATGTCATTTACTGTAGGAATCATCCTTATGGCTAATAGAAAGGTTCTGCTATGTCTTGTGAATAATGTCAAATCAATTACTAGTTAAAATAACACAAAAGGAGGCAAAGGTTCTCTGCAAAGCCTCAACTACAAACTATACCCTGTAAACACACAACATTGAATCAAATAAGGGTAGGCAAACTAAAAATATCAAGAATGGCACACCATGAAAATTAAAATGGAGAATCGAGTAAGCAACTAAGGGCGTAATTTAGAGTTTGGCTGACAAGTTAGACTGTCACAAATATGGTGGGCTTCTTGTCCCCCTTATTAGAAGTGATTTCTATCCTATGGCACTTGTAATGAGGCACACAGGATATACATCAGGTGTGACAGAGAAACCCATCGACAAACCTAAGTCAGGCCTTAAATTATTTAGTGTCCAACCACAAAAAAGTTGATATGTAGGTAGTCTTTCAGGTTCATCTTGGAACCTGATTTGCGTTTGGACTCCATGATGGTGCTGTGTCACATGGTGCTGTAAAATGTAGTGTGGGTAAGCATTTGGTATGTCCTGCAGTCGCTTGCTGTTGCATGGAGAAGGGTGATGACGATATCGATATGGGATGTACTAACTTATTCTGTCAATTGGAACGGAAATATATAGATTTATAGATGGTAGTAGTGAATAACGGGGATGTTTTTCATCAGTCTCTGAGTTACATCAAATTGACGAGAGCGGAGCTCGAGCTGTCTATGATGTCACTTAGAACACTGAGGTGAAATACACCCCTGTAATTCACTTTTTACCCATCTATATTTTTTATGTTATGTATGGACCCCATGTCATCTGCCGCAATTTCTAACTGCTATGCAGTGTCGGAGGAGTCATGGGGGAGCCTTACATAACTTGGCCTTTGTTATGTATCCCTGTCCCAAAGGTTTAACCCCTTGGCTGCGGAGCTAATTCCGCCGCAATGCTGGGGGGTGGGAGGTGAGAGCGGCGCCGCCATGCTAGTGACGGAACCACGCCGTCATGAGTCACGGGCGAGCTGTGCTCATGGCAGCGTGGTTCCTTCACGACCCCGCCCACTCACTAATTCGCCCGCACAGGCGGGAAATCAGTGCCGCTTGGGCGGAGCAGCCGCAGCATGACGGAACCACGCCTATGAACACACGCCGCCCGTGGCCATGACGTGTTAAGGTCAACAAGGGGCCCCAAGTGAGTCAGCATAGGACCTCGGGGAGCATACTTTATAAAACAACAACGGTCCCATGCATAAGAAATATATGCGAAGCAATGAATGTAGACAAGATCAATTCTATATTTGGAGCGACATGTCCAGCCGGACAGAGGTCTTCAGTTTTTACTCAATTGAAAGTCATATACACAAAGGATACCTTCAACAAATCACCAGTGTGGGGCACAAGCCTGTACCCAGACACAATCAGATCAGTACAGAAGGTTAACAGGAGACAAAACAGGGCTTTTTTAAGGCAAAAGCAGCGATTTCTGTAAAAATTCGAATGTACAGAAATATCAGACAAGCACCATTACATATACATAACATATAAATCAAGTTTTTGTATAAGGTGCACAACAGGTCGACGGCGTTTCGGTCCCACTACTTAGTCATGGGGACCATCATCAGGACATTTATTAAATGCCTTAAGGTTGTAAGCCTCTAATGCCTAAGGAAGGGAGGAAGAGAGAAGGCATATATACATTTAATTGTGGACATATACATAGCATTGTTTACATTGTTTAATAGGTGGCTAAGTGAATGGTGATCCTAACTAAGGTTAACAAACGCGCAACGGGGTGTTGATGGCGTGTTGGTGATCAATTGTTAGGGTGGGTTGGCCGTGTATCTTTGAAAGCTAGATTCAAAGTAGTGAAGGAGGTGCTGGCAATCTCCTGTAGGAGTAGAATTTGCTAGTCAATATTCTACGTTGGTACAGCGAGGAATTGATAACAGGGTGTTTGGAGTCGTGACGGCGATCGATTGATAAAGTTGGTTGTCCGTGTGTCTCAATAAGCCAGAACCAGAGTTACAGGTGAATTCCTGTAGGAATAGAGTTTATTACTCAGTTCTACGTTGGTACAGCGGGGAGTGTCAAGGCAAGGGCAGTGACCACCTGTGTCTAAGTTCGTTTGGTATTTTAAGAACCGTTTTTTAGGGTAGTTATGCCGGGCGAAACAGAGGCAGTGATGGTGTGCAGTGTAAGCGGCGCACTAAAACCGGAGTGAAAAAGTAGACATGCTGTGATTTAAACCAGTTCAATTGGTCATCGACGAATTTAAAAATGAAGTATTTGTGAAGAGTCACGGCGCAGTGAGGGACTGGGAGAAGCATAAGGACGGCTCACCGAGGGGGAGTTGCCCCGGTATACTCGTGCTGCGAGCTGTGATGGGGGATGCCTAGTTCTAGGCGGAGCTACCCTGTGGGTGAAGGAGGGAGAGAAACAACGTTAAAAGGTGGCCAGGTCAGAGATGGGGTGATGGGCGGGCACGGGAAGGCTCTTACCAGAATCGGGAGCATTTCAATATGTCCGCGTCACAATAGTGTCATTGCGCTGTATCAGGAAATCGCCTGCAAGGGAAGGCGGGCGATTAGGGCGATAAGGGAAGCAAGGAATTAAGGTCCAAAAGGTAGGGAAAGTTGGCACGGTGCAAGCAGTTGTGCGTGACTTACCGGGTCAGTCGGCTGCTAGGTCTGCTTCCTGGCTTCCTCGTGGAGAATACCGGAAGATGACTATAACAGGGCAGGGGGTTCCTGATTGGGTCCCGGTCCCGGGAGCGGGCATGAAAATGGAAAAGGGGCTCAATGCGTGGCGGCCATCTTGGAGTGGTAGGGCCACAGGGGGAAGCGTTCGAACGGGATGAGGGAAAGTGCATTTGTGCAAGTGGAAAGTGCACGGTGACAGTAATCAAAAATATATATAAAATAACAATGAATTAAGCACGAACAACATAGCAGGATCGGGACACCGAAAATTAGCACGATAGAGAAAACAATTTGCAAGGCAACAATATATACATATGAGAAGCCCAAAACAGGGGGTTGAAGTTAAGCAACCATAATGTTCAGTGAGTCAGAGGTAGTTCTTAAATCAGGGCGGTCCAATCTTCTTGAAGGTTGAGTCCAGAATTTAGATTGTCCGTTTTTAATATCCATTTAAGCTCTTCCTTGTTGAGCATTCGTGTCAGGTCACCACCTCTTGGTGGTATGATCACTTGACTAATTACAGTCCACCGTATTTCATTTTCTATATGTCCTTTGTTGGAAAAATGTTCGACCAAGGGGGCATTAGGTGTGACACAAAGAATCCGGCTCCGGTGTTGGGAGATTCGTAGTTTGATTTTTTGCTTGATCTGGCCCACGTAGATTAGATCACAAGGAAGAGAAGATTGCATAAATAACGTTACAGCTATTACAGTTAGTGAAAGTCTTAAGTTCATTTTTCACATCTTTGAACACAAACTCCTTACAGTCAACGGAGAAGTCACATACTACACATGACCCACACTTGGCCTGTGGCCATGACGGCGTGGTTCCGTCATGCGCAGGGAAGGGGTTAAAAAAAACACTTACCTGCCACTCTTGATCAAACCCCACCACCTTCCCAGCCTTCCTTCCTCCCCTTGCAGCTGTGCCCTCTGCAGACAAGCAGAGCTGCACTGCAAGGGTCTAAGAAGGGCCTCTAAGCCTAGCCTGGAAGCCCTTTATGACACAAAACAGTGGGTAACTAGTTTTGTAATCACCTGTTGCGATGACACAGAACTGGGTAATGAGATTCAAAAACTGAAATATACAATAGAGGCTCTCTACTAAGCATGGGCGAATTTGTGCGAATTTGCGGATTCTTGGTTTTTTGCGTGTTCGCGGGGTTTTTTGCGTGTTCGCTGGGCTTTTTGCGTCTTCGCGAGCCGCTTGCATAACGAAGTTACCCATGCAGTCGTTTATGGGAGAGGGAGAGAGAGATAGATAGATAGATAGATAGATAGATAGATAGATAGATAGATAGATAGATAGATAGATAGATAGATAGATAGATAGATAGATAGAAAGAGAGGGAAAGAGAGAGGGAGAGAGAGAACGAGATAAAGAAAGAGAGGCCGGATCTCTGAAGGGCCAGATTCCTGAGTTGCCCCTACAGAACATACAGCTTTTTATTTTTAGCAAAATGCATATGAAAATTGTGCTGTAAAGGTCTCTTTTAGTTTAACCCCTCCTGACAACTCAAAATGGGTGTATTTGCCATCCTCTCCCTTCTTCCTGTTTTTTATATCTGTAAGTGCTTCCTGATGAGGTTTAATTCCTTGGACAGGTGCCTCGTTGCCTACTTGTAACTATTCTCTGACCCTGCTTCAAGGGTCAGAGCAGGGTCAGAGAATAGTTGCAAGTAGGCAACGAGGCGCCAGGGAGCAATTAGCAGCAGGTGTCCAAGTTGAAGTTAATTTGTTTGTAACCCTTTTGTAAAACGTTACAAAGAAATTAGGTTCAACTTTTGCACCTGCTGCTGTAACCCTTGCTTGGCTGAAAATTCGTCCCCGCTGATTCGCGGATTTTACCGCGATTTCGCGAGATTCGCGGATCGCGAAATCGCGGAAAATCCGCAAATTCGCCCGCGAAACGGATTTTACGCCCACCCTTACTCTCTACCAGAGCCATACATAACATACAGGTATACTCTATTACATCAGCCTGGAGGTCAATTCTTTACACTGATGATGTGGGCTTAATCACACAAGCCTCAACATGGAGTCTGGGCCAGCACCATATGTGGCCAATATGCTATTTCCTTTGGTATTCCACAACTACATCACTAGCAGGTCATTATTGGTTCACTAGATCAGTGCCAGTATTGCTGCAACAGAGATGACCACTTCATTTATTTAGTCAAGTGCAATACATCTTAATGTAGGGTAATAAATGTAACTAAGGATTAAGGTTAAAATAAATTATATATTGAAATATAAAAGGGTAATGGTTAGTTATTTAATTGAAATATTAGTAATGTCATTAAGGGTTAAGGATAGGGTTATGTTAAGCATATTGAAGCAGGGGTGTTCAAAATGGGTACGATTTGCTTTCAAGTATGTGAAGTTTTAGGGAAGTAACACTAAATTGCGTGTGATTATGCACTATGGAAATTCATCATTGGCGCTATACTTTAGTGCAAAATCAGCCCACGTGTCAATTTTTGCCAGAAAAACGCTGGGGCATATTATCAACGGCCAGCGATAATTATCGCTGGCCGCTCTTAGCATGAGAAGTTTTATAGCCGGCTATCGCTGATAATTATCGCCATGCTAGCGCTGTATTAACAATACATAGTGCAATGGCGTAATTATTCCAGCGATAGCTGTGTTTTCCATGGAACATTGCTGGTTTTCCAGCGATGTTCCATGGAAAACGGCGATAACCTTGCTGATACGACCCTGTGGTCGTAGCAGCATAATCCACCTCCAATGGAAAGTATAGGTAAGTCAGTATTTTTGCAGATGTTAGTTTTTGGTCAAAACCGCGGTTTTTGCCAAAAACTAACATCTGCAAAAATGCCTGGGCAGCCTTATAAGTATCGCAATGTGCACATCAGCGATATTTACAAGGTTGTACTGCCCAGTGACGCCCACTTTGCATCTCATTAGAGATGCAAAGCGAGGCGTCTGGAAAAAGGGTGCTAACATGCGATAATGCATGTTAGCACCAACTTGTAAATAGGGCAATAAAAATATCGGCGTTTTAGTGGGAAAAAGAATAAGTGCCGCTAAAGCGGCGATACTGCCCTTGATATTATGCCCCGCATTTCGTTCTAAAAATAATAGAGAAAATAAAGCACCTACTATGAACAACAGCTGCTCTCGTATTGCTTGTTCGTGGTGCTGCTGCACTCCTGCTGTATAATTTTGCAGTAAGCGGTGATGTAATTATGCAATGTGATGGAAATTCATGAATTTTACGCATTATGAAATTCCCAAAATTAAGTGGATTATGCTTGCGTAATTAAAATTTTACCCATGCCTAATTTTGAGCGACCTAGCCGCAAGCAAATTAATGAAGGACACTAATGTTAAATATTCATTTAATATCAAATTTATCTTGCCTATTTTTAGATTATGCATGGCAACGGAACAAGTTCAGTCACTGTGGAATGCAACCATTCTGAAAGGTGAGGTAGAACAGGCCCAAGTGGCATGTAGCTGCATTTCTGACTTACAGCCTTATTAATGAAGCTGAAATCGGCTCGCAAAGGGCCAGATTCTGAGAATCTGGCCCTTTGCGAGTGCGATTTTTGCATTTGGGATTCATCATCCCAAATGCAAAAATCGCTAATTGCGATCTCGCAATTTTGCGAGGAATTACATTTAAGGAATCTCTATTTGAGATTCCTTAAATGCAATTCATCATCCAATTTTGTTTTGCGAATTCGCAATTTCTAACCGCAATTTACCGCGAGGTCAGACCTCGTGGTAAATTGCGAAAACTCAGAAAAATGCTTTTAAATGCATTTTTCTGAGTTGCATGTTACACACACACATGTCCTTTGGACATGTGTGTGTGCAACACCTGTGTAACATTTCATTTGAGGGGTGCTACAGGGTGTCCTTTGGACACCCCTGGCACCCTTCAAATCGCTATCTTATTTGCGATTAGCTAATTGCTAATCGCAAATAAGGAATACTCCCCATTCATTCCTATGGGCCTTTTGGCCCATAGGAATGAATGGCGAGTTTTTCCTTATTTGCGATTAGCAATTTGCTAATCGCAAATAAGGATTATGTAGGAATCGCATTTCTTTATGCAATTTCTACATGAATCCAGTTTTGCGAGTCCTTAATAGCGATTCGCTATGAATCGCTATTAGGGGCTCGCAAAACAGGAGAATGATGAATCAGGCTGTTAATTGGCTGTTCGGAAATCGACTTCCAGTTTCCAATATACAGCCTTATTCATGAAGCTGAAATCGGCTCGCAAAGGGCCAGATTCTGAGAATCTGGCCCTTTGCGAGTGCGATTTTTGCATTTGGGATTCATCATCCCAAATGCAAAAATCGCTAATTGCGATCTCGCAATTTTGCAAGGAATTACATTTAAGGAATCTCTATTTGAGATTCCTTAAATGCAATTCATCATCCAATTTTGTTTTGCGAATTCGCAATTTCTGTCCGCAATTTACCGCGCGGTCAGACCTCGTGGTAAATTGCGAAAACTCAGAAACATGCTTTTAAATGCATTTTTCTGAGTTGCATGTTACACACACACATGTCCTTTGGATATGTGTGTGTGCAACACCTGTGTAAAATTTCATTTGAGGGGTGCTACAGGGTGTCCTTTGGACACCCCTGGCACCCTTCAAATCGCTATCTTATTTGCGATTAGCTAATTGCTAATCGCAAATAAGGAATACTCCCCATTCATTCCTATGGGCCTTTTGGCCCATAGGAATGAATGGCGAGTTATTCCTTATTTGCGATTAGCAATTTGCTAATCGCAAATAAGGATTATGTAGGAATCGCATTTCTTTATGCAATTTCTACATGAATCCAGTTTTGCGAGTCCTTAATAGCGATTCGCTATGAATCGCTATTAGGGGCTCGCAAAACGGGAGAATGATGAATCAGGCTGATAATGTTACTGAGTCAGATGCGAAATTTTTAGCAATTTTTGCAAAACCACAATATTAGAAGGTTTTGTATGAATCTACGAACACTCCTGTGAATCTCAGATGCTGCAATAAGGTTCCTCGTGTTGTAAGATTGTGTGGTTGCTTTGTCCAAGATTTTGAGCATGTTTGCTATGTGTATCCGCAATTTTCATCCTTCGCATAAAAATGTTTTCACAAGATGTTTTTATACAATAGCATTAGTGCATTTAAGGCAGAACCTTCTTTTATTTATTCACCAAGATCGTTGTCAGTTGTGTTTAGGTCTTTTAAAATGAGTTTTTTGCTTTATACATTTGGTTTGTATATATTATTATTAAAATATTATGTATCACATTATCTTTCTTTGGAGGTCTTTTATCAAAACTTAGTAACTGATTGTTTGATTAATTAAAATGATTACGATAACATTTTAAAATACAAAATCTATTTCTAAAATAATTGTTTACATGACAATTTTACAATTACTAATTCAGTCTTTATTAGAAAATAATGAGTCTAATTTAAAATACAGTTTTTTGCAAAGGTATTGATGCTTTAACACTCAAGTGAATTAATTACACTCTACTAGAAAGAGCTTCTAACATACCCATATTGCACACCAAATACATGTCTCTGCTACTCCGACTATTCTGACCCTCTGGGTAGATCTTATAGTCCTTGATGTTCCCTGATTCTTGTATTTCCTCAGACTTACCATGACAGTTTGAGTGATGAATAGAAATCACCTTATTCTTTCACCCCTTGTGTGCTGATGACGGCTCCCGTCCGTCATGCGTCACGGTGGGCGTGTGCTGATGACGGCCGGGAGCCGTCATGACCACGCCCGCGATCGGAATGTGCCACACAGGCGCGGAATTCCGGCTGCCGGCAAGGGGTTAATTAGCTGTAAATCATGTCCAAAAATGTGTGACTTTTCCTATCATCTGCTGATTACCACAGCCATTATAGTTTTACCATGCCTGCTGTATTGGTCGCCCTGTTATGGTGAAAGGGTGGCTTCAGTAGTTTAACCCTCTCTTCAGTGATACCTGGGCAGAAACAAATAAGGTGGAGTGGTGATTCCAAATGATCACGACAGAGATTGCAGCATCAGCAGTCTTGTGATGTTACTGCTCATAGATACATCGTAAGATCTAATATAGGGATCAAATAGGGTATGGGTCGTAAGAACTTTAAAAGTAATTCAGTTTTCCTAGGGTCCAGCAGATATGGTGGAGACAATGGCAATGTATAGCTTTCCTGCAAGAATTTAGCTCATTGAAATAGACAAAATCTTGTGAAGTCTGTCAGATAGGATACTTCTCTCATTTTCTCCTGGAATGCTTCTTCGAACTGGCTGTATGAGTGGGAACCTTGCCAGACTGCTCTGATTTCTAAGCAATCAAGGGTAGTTTCCATGTGCATAGTCCATTTTAGGCCATAGTCTTTTTGAGGTCTGGTTCATCAAACAGTAACTTCTTCATGGTACTCTCCACAACAGTTCTTAACCTGTAACAGTATTCGGTGAATGCAGCATCCAGCTGTAGACCATAGTTCTAGTCTGAGTTGTGTTGGAGAGCAAGTTTTTAGTAGGCCTGGGTGTGAAATTCTGCTCCGCTTGTGGAGCTTGGCGGCGTTTTTCCCATGCGGAGCTGAGTTTTGTCCTCGAAGTTGGCGAGTGCGAGTGTGGAAAATCTTACACCAGACCACCTCCCGGGCGGTCGAGGATGTCCGCTAGCGTTGAGAAACCTTCCGTTCACATTGAGGAAGCTGCAGCTCGAGTACAACATCTACTCGAACGACAGAAAGAAGCAGCACCCTCTTACGCTGTGCATCGTGCCATTCACTCTGATTTTCCAGTGTGGGACAAACACCGGGTGCTAAAAATCGGCGCGAACGGCCCAACCTAACTCACTCCGCCACAGTTTTTCCAAGCCTACATCCATATTGCCACAATATTGTGCTGAGTAGATATCTTTTGGTGTGCAGCTTCAAATTTAGCTTTACATCATGCCCTTTTCTCTTGACACAAACCCAAGAAACTATATGTGTACATTTGTTCCAGTTTATCTATGCCTAATCTCAAAATTAAATCCCATTTTCTTTCCCCACACACCGTTATTTTAGTTTTAAATGTAGTTACAACTTATTAGTTTAGTTGATTGTAATCCTCAATGGCTTCAGCACCCTTTTTAGGCTACTGGGATGGTGTCTAAAAGGACGGTGTCATCAGCATATTGAGCAAAAACACATGCCACCCCCCTAACTTGGGCAGGAAGTGTCTCACACCATCCAAACAGAAGCTTGCGGCTGCTGTAAGTAAGGTTAACAGGAGGGGGCAGCACTCATCCTTGCTTCAATCCTCCATTTGTTGGTATTCTGTTTGTTACCTTTGTACCATCTCCAAACTAGACTCACAAACTGATTCCCCAATGCAAAAAGCAATTGCTCAGAGGATCACTAGCGCAATCCCCCACTTTTCCAGCTTGTTCCACAGCGACCTTATCGTTGGCAAACCAGAAGTCTGGGAAAAACGCATGGGGTATCCACCTTTCTCCCTCACTGCTCTGTGTGCCAATATAGTTAACATTGTTATGTTATCTAAAGTTTCAGCACTTTTCCTGTGTCCACATTGGTGGAGAGCAAGCTATCTTCACTTCAACCCACGCTTTTAATTCGCCTGAAAGGACCTTTGAGAGAAGCTTTGCCTTGCTATCCAAAAGAGTGACTGTTTAGTCATCTTGTGGATTATTGAAGTTTTCCTGTTTGAAGGTGGGGTGAAGTATGGAGCCTTTCCATGAATCAGGGTTTTTTTTTTAGTTCTAGCACACGGCTGGAAAGGATTTGCAGTTGGCCTAGCAGGCTATGGCGGTTGACCTTGAATCTGGGGAACTGGGTTCAAATCTCGGCAATGACGCTGAACATCCTGTGATTCTGGGAAAATCACTTAATCACCCCCTGCCTAACAAAAATGAATTTATCCTCATGTATTGCAACTGGTGCTATGTAAAGCGCTCTGATTCCACATGGGGACCCAACAGAGGTGGAGGCCATGATTCCAGCTGGGAGAGACCAAGGGGTTAGAACCGAAGGCGCAACAACCAAAACGGCAACAGGAGTGGGAACTCTCGTGTCCGATTTTACCCTCAGAAGAATCATGGCGAGGTACAAACTCGGCGCCAGGTCTACTGTTGGTAATGTCGACTGAGGTCAGACACATATACACTCAAGACACGCATTCCAGCGCAACCAGTTTGTTAGATAACCCACAGAATCCCTTAAGAATTGACACAATTGGGCCACTCACAAACATCGGAAACACCTTAGTAGTTAATAATCCCCCAAATGAACCAGATATTTGGAGTGTACCAAACAATAGGACCCACGACTGCTTTGAGAACAACTTATTGGTTGACAGTCTCCATGATGAAGCAGATACTTCCACTACACCACACAATAGGACACTTGACCCACTTGATCCTGTTCTTAACATTTCAAATGATACTCTAACTAATGCTGAACAACAGATCCTTTCCAAGGGCCTTTCATTTGTACCCACTAAGCCTCCTGATTCTTTCAACTCCAAGTTAGAACTTCAACAGTTCTTCAGGAAGATATGGTTAAAGTATTACTTAGCGCAAATAAACTATATTCCCCCCTCCTCTGTAGCCACACCATTCAAGCCATTCTCCACCTTTAATCCACTAGCCCACTTGATGAGTCATAAAATCATTTCATATGAACAAATTGTACTGAAAGATATTATGGAGACATTGGAAAAACCCAAGTATATTCAATACAACACAACCTTGGAAGAAAAATTAGCCTTAGAATCATTCAAACGCAACAACAGTATTGTCATTAAATCGGCGAATAAGGGTGGTTCTGTAGTGATACAGAATAATGACGACTATATACAAGAGATCGTACTACAACTGAGCGATCACAACAGCTATCAGCCCATTCCAAAGGACTCCACACATGACATCCGAAAGCTGATAGAAAATCTCACGAAAATAGGACTAGAGGAAGGATACCCCAGTGAGATACCCCAGTGAGCCCGAAAATCAATGTTTAAATCAAAAGAATCCCAGGATTCCTACCATCTACACCCTTCCCAAGATACACAAGAACCTTGAGAGGCCACCCGGAAGACCAATTGTCTCGGGTTTTGGATCCCTTCTGGAACCCCTGAAGCAATATATATACCATTGCCTTCTGCCATGGGTCGAACAGACTAAGTCATATTTAGGGATACCATGGGAAACAACCATCACAACACAACTTTCACAACGCACTACCATTACAACAAAACTTTTACAACGCAACATCCATTACAAACCATGCTATTACAACGCATGCCATTACAACGTAAGTATGGGCAAGTATTTAATTTAAATAATATTAATTTAATTATAATTTAATTTTTTTAAATTAATTTAATTATTTTAATTATACGTTTAATTAAATTAAATTTAAATTTTATTTATTTTAATTAAACCCCCTAGACTTAGAATAGTAATTAATTTAATTTATTTTAATTAAACCCCCTGGACTTAGAATAGTAATTTTAACCCCTACTCTATCAAATACTTACGCTACAATTACACCCCCCTGGAGTTAGAATAGTAATTTTAACCCCTACACTATCCAACACTTACCCTACTATAACACCCCCCTGGAGTTAGAATAGTAATTTTAACCCCTACACTATCCAACATTTACCCTACTATTACACTCCCCTGGAGTTAGAATAGTAATTTTAACCCCTACACTATCCAACACTTACTCTACTATTACACCCCCCTGGAGTTAGAATAGTAATTTTAACCCCTACACTATCCAACACTTACCCTACTATTACACTCCCCTGGAGTTAGAATAGTAAATTAAAATATATTTTTAAAAAATTAAAATTAATTTAAATAAATGAATAAACATTTTTGTGATTAAATTAAAATTAAATTAATATTAATAAAATTAAATACTTATCTATACTTACATTGTAATGGCATGCGTTGTAATAGAATCTGCGCTGTAAAGGCATGCGTTGTAATAGCATGTGTTGTAATGGATTTTGCATTGTAAAAGTTGCATTGTGATGGTATGCGTTGTGAATGTATGTGTTGTAATGTCATACATTCGGATACCATGCATATGATTCAAGTTGTGGAGAACCAACCATTTGACGCAAGGGCACAAGTGTTGGTTACACTTGATGTCGCTTCTCTATATACGAGCATTCCACAGACTAGAGCTCTAGAAGTGATCAGATCAGTCCTGGATAAACGCCCTACACCACACTGGGTCCCAGCTGAATTCTTGGCCTCTCTGCTGGAAATTGCAATGTCTAAAAACTACTTTGTATTCCAAATTCAACACTTTTTGCAATCCAAAGGTGTGGCCATGGGGGCCGGGTTTGCTCCCAGCTTGGCCAACCTGTTCATGGATGCCTATGAAGATGAGCACCTCTACAGCCTCAATAACCCCTACATAGATAACATGGATATGAGGAAGAGGTATATCAATTATGTTTTTATGATTTAGTCAGGTTGTGAAGTTACTTTGCGTGAATTCTGTAATTGGCTCAGTGAGAGATCTAGTGACATATAGTTCACCATGTCATCCAGTAGGGAATTTATCCGTTTTTTGGATCTCACTCTACAGATTGAACAGGGTATGATATTCACCAATTTATACAGAAAACGACTGAGTGTAATACCTTGCTCAAATACAATTCTAACCACCCAAGGAGTCTCCGTGATAACTTGCCATATGGGCAATTTGTGGGATTATGTCGCAACTGCTCCAGCAGATCTGATTATTTCAAAGAGTCAGATATACTGACACAGAGGCTGAAAGACAGAGGATACCCATTGGACCTACTCAAACGGGCCAAGAAAAGGGCTTGGTACTGGCCATGCGAAGAATTATTGGAAGTCAAGATAAAAAATATTTGAATTTGGTATCAACAGAAATTGGCAGCACTGAAGATGGATGCATGGCTAGAACTCTGGTCAGTGCATTAGTGATATCTCGCATTGATTACTGTAACGCGCTCTTAGTCAATGCTCAGGAAGGAGTCATAAAAAAACTACAGTTGGTGCAGAATGCTGCGGCCAGATTGATCACGGCGACCCCCAAGTATACCCCTATTTCCGGCACTATTAAACAGCTTCATTGGTTGCCAGTAAAGAAAAGAACTAAATTTAAAGCACTCTGCATTGCGTATAAAGCAATTCACTCTCTAGAACCTGCTTTCTTAAAAGATGCATTCTGCCCTTACAATCCTGTTAGATCCCTCCGCTCTTCTACTGCCGGTCTTGTGCAGGTACCAAGGACTAAGAAAGTCTCTTGGGGCAACAGGTCCTTTACAGTGACCAGCACCAAACTTTGGAATAGTCTTCCAAGCCAAATCAAAGCCTGTACTTCCCTTCTCTTTTTTCGCAAACAGATAAAGACTTGGCTTTTTAAACAGTAATTATTTCATGGACAAGCATAGTGGACACTCAGCGCCGAGACACCCTCGGGTATTTGTGCGCTTAACAAATTTCCTAAAATAAAGATTCACTATTCGCGTTCAAACGTGGAAGGAATGTCAGACTCTGTAGTCAGTGCCAGGGGCGGCTGGTGACATTTGAAAGTGGTGGGGTGCAAATTGATTTGCATACTGCACTGTAGCGAGCGAGCGCAGCGAGCGAGCCCGAACCCCATAAGGGAAGTTTGTGGGGGTTAGCCCCCGTGAAAATTTTGAAAAAAGAGAAGAAAAATCGTGCATTTTCAAGCAAATTTGAGAAAGCAGGAAGGTTAATAAAGCAATTGTGAAAGTGCAGTTATTACATTAATAGATGGCATAACATAGGCTGCTTATTCAGTATAACCACAGAGCTTCATACATTGTTGGGCCTACACAGTACCACGATTAGGAATGCCAATCTTGCATTTGGGATACTTATTTATTTTGTGCCGCCTCTTTATTTTCTTGACACCACACACACACGTTATTGGATCTGAGGATCTATCCTTATATCCAATGAGTAAGATAACAACCATCACAGTTCTCGCTCGCAATCAGTCATCAAGAGTATTACCCTAGCCTGCGAAGGCAGTAGATAAGTAAGTTCATTCTCAGGAGAGCCACAAATATCAAGGAGAGCACAGTGAGCTATGAATGCATGTGCAACCACCTTAAGCAGCAGAAAAGGATTGCGGTATGGAACCCAATGAGTGCTTGCTTATGGAAAGCATGCCCCTGGCTTCGAAAACTAACTCCTGCTGCGCAACCTACAGCTCTGGACACTCCATAGTTCTGGCGGAAATGCAGACGTATGTATCAGTACTGTTATTATAAAATAAGTTTGCTGGAGAGAGGTAAAAACACTGTAAGGTGACAAAATCATAGGGATACTTCAAAGAATAACAATTTCCAACTTCGTATCACCTATTCAGAGAAGAAATAAAAGTTACACTCTGACGTCACATATTTTGTCATTATCTGACAGGATTTTTCGAAGGGTAGTTGTTTTTTCTGCACAGAAGAATACACGAAACATGATACCTCACACACTTCCCTTATTACACACGATAATTCACAACAAAAAAAAACACTAGCATCCTTCTTTACATAGGGTAGTGCAGAGGGCAGGACACGTGCACTTCACTCTATACGCAGCCCAGTGCACAGCAGCCACAGAACACACAGTATTTCTTATAGTTGCAGGGACCTGAGCTCAGCATGAGATTCTAGATAATCTGAGTCCAGCAAAGATTATTGCCATCTCCAGGGTCACAGAACTCGCTAGTAAACTCACCAGCACAGTAGGCTCTTATCACGGTCACAGACTACACCATAACGGACCGGAGTTGAGGTCTCTGAGCTCCAGGTGTCTCTTTAGCGTGAATCACGCATAGCCAAGCTCTCGAGTCTCGACAAGAAGCAAGATAAGGCTGTGAGTGACTGACAAAATTATGTGCCCCGTATTGATTTATTAATATTGGAGGCTGCGGCAGCGACACGTAACAGAAATAAACCCGGACCACAGCCAAATTATTTCTTCTTCTTTATGGTGCAGCCAGGCCTCCCAAACACCACTGACTCTCGCCCTAGGCCTAGGCTCTTATCACGGTCACGGACTACACCATAACGGACCGGAGTCGAGGTCTCTGAGCTCCAGGTGTCTTTAGCGTGAATCACGCATAGCCAAGCTCTCGAGTCTCGACTCTCGAATCTCGAAAAAGCAAGATATAAGGCTGTGAGTGACTGACAAAATTATGTGCCCCGTATTAATTTATTAAGAGACTGCGACACGCAACAGAAATAAATCCGGACTGCAGCCGAATTGAAAACATAATATGCACTGCAGCACACACCTCAATCAATACTGTCTGTGACTGTGCTGTGATGTGACTTCACTCACTGTTGAGGTGTGGGCCGTCGGTCGTCTGCTGGCTGGGCGGGGCTGCTGCTGGTTCTCTGCACGTGGCGACAACACTAATGTGAAAGAGAAAGCTACTACTCTAACTCAAGATGGAACGTCACGGCGAGCGTGTCCCGAATGGCCAATCACTGCATGGCTTCATGCAGAAGTCACACAGTGATTGGCCATGATTATGCAGTGCTGAGCAGTGTGCCCCCACCCACGCGCGGCATCCAATAATGGATTTTGCGTGGTGGACCAGACAATCCTGGCGCTGCATGCAATGCCAGGATTGGCTAGGGGGGCACATGAGTACTCTCCCTGGCGCCTATGTAAACCCCAGGGCCCGGCTGAAGCAGCACCCCCGGCCCGTTTCGGACCCTCTCTCACTGCGGAACTTCACTACGCATGCTCGGGCAAGTCACAGCCCTAACATCCTCATGCGCATAGTGTTGCTGGCTGCTGCAGACTGTCACTCAAGCAGCAGCAGACCAGCAGCCCTGCCCCCACCCCCTGCGCACTCCACACCGCATAACATCGCCTGTCCCGTGTCCCGGTATTCAAGCGCTGCGCTGTGGTGCTTTATTGTGAGAATTTATTATATGTATGTGTAATAGCTTCCACGGTGTGTCCAAGCTTAGTGGGGCTACGCCCCAATGGACGCACCGCAGCTGGTCAGTGCTTTCTTGAAAACTCCGTAACAACCTGACTTAAGGGTGCAACTCACCTTACCACCCGTCACGGGCCACTACCAGTGTGGTCATTGTAAAACCTGTCCTTTAACTATTGAAGGAAACACTTTCTCTCATACCAATCACACTTACACAACTGCAGACTGCACCAACTACAACAGCACCAAATTAATTTATGTCATCAAATTTCCTTGTGACAAACTTTATGTGGGCCAAAGCACCCAGAAAATCAAATGTAGGATCCTACAACACATCAGCAGGATCAGATGCCGAACACAAGGGGCACCCTTAGTTGAACACTTTGTCAACGTATCACATCAGTCTGAAAGCCTCAAATGGACTGTGTGTGTGAAGGTACACTTACATCCCAGGGGTGGTAATCTGTCAGCTTTACTCAATTTTAAGGAATGCAAGTGGATACATTCATTAAACACAGTTGCCTTAGGCTTGACCGAAATGGAGGAGACAAACAAACAGATGGGTCAATTAAAGAACAGATTGGTCCGCCTGTCAATAGGTGTATGCTCATTAGGGAGCCCATACTATCCCCAATTGCGTACTATGTCCTGTGTTCAACTGCATGAATTTGTTTTGAAGTTATTAGTTATGCCACTGACCATGACCAGTATGTTCGACCTTTGCATCTGGATTTTATTTAATATTCATCACCAAATGAATGGTATGTCTAGTGTTTCACTACCATCTGATTGTGTGACAGCACTATTTTATGTTCATAATTGCAATTCATGTCAAATCCAACTTTGTAGTCCTAAATTATTGCACTTGAAAGAATACACACTATAATGTTGTCTAATAATTTTGGTCCATACAATGCGTTTTGTATTCTTGTGTGTCATACATATGTAAATGGTTGCGATTATGACTTCTTAACCATATATGCCAAATCAATATACAATGATTTAACAGCCACTTTGGGAAATAATTTGTAATGTCTAATTGGAGCATTCGCATTGAATATACACATTACATCCACTTAGAATCTTTGTATATCAATGCCTTATACAGCCCATCACCTGAATGACAATGGAACCGGACAGTATATAACAATTAATATTCGCTTTGTATATACACATGATTTCCACTTAGAATCCTTCTAAATCAATGCCGTATTCAGCCCGTCACCAGAATGACTATGGAACCGGAGAGTCTTTTTTCCCTGTAATCTCTGAACCGACGCTGCCGGTTCTAGCTGCTGCACTAACACCGTGCACCGTGCTACTCTAAACGTGACTCAGCATATATAGCGTGCACGCCGACCACTGCAAACAGAGGATGATTGCAGAGGCCGCCTCACCCCACTGAAGGGGGGAGGCTCAGAGGCCGGTGCCATAACCCGCGCCGAGCCCCAGTGGAAAAAACGGTTATGGGCGCCCTAAAGCGCCCAGAAGCCAGCCCGATGGCCAATGGGCAGTCAGCGCTAGGTTTGAACCCCCCAATCAGGGGGCACCACCTGAGTGCTAAGGTGAGAAAAATTGGGGATATAAGTTGCCGCTATGGTGAATGTACAACCAAAGGAGCTCGCTGAGCTATTGAAGCACTTTCGCAAAGTATCAGCCATCCATGGCAGCTACTGGCTGCAACCACACCTGGATCAGGCGAGAGGCGATGGTTCAGAAGCGCAGGGGGCTGACAAGGCTGGCCCATCTTCACCCAAAAAATGCAAGATCACACCACAGAAGAAAGCCCCCAGGAAGAAGCCACAGAGGAGAGAGCGGCCGCCCGGGGGCCTACCAAGGGCCGAGGATCACAGCGAGGCTACCAGCAGACTGGCGAGCGGTAAGCATATTACCGACATTGTAAAAGAATGTTTTAAATCCATGGCTCCCCTTTTGTTTAAAGGTATGGGGCAGGGGGCAGAGGGGCCAGAGGAGCAGCGCGCAGATGAGGCATCAGGTTTGCCCTGGCACTTGTTGGACCCAGGTTGGGCGCGGCAGGCTAGAATACAGGGACAGGTAGCGCAGGCTGCCCATGGCGAGCAGGGATCTCCAGTTATGTTATGTTATGTTATGTTATGTTATGCTATGTAGTTTTTTATTTGGCGCACAGATGCTCCAGCTAAGGAGCGTCCTGGCGCCCGACAAGGCAGCTACACAACACAACTAAATAAAACAACACAAGCATACCACTAAGGGAATAAAAACGTTTTCACAGCGCGACGAAAGGAAAGCAAATCGCTCATAGCGCGAATTGCCGGGGGTAAGGAGTTCCACAAGACAGCTGCCCGCACTCGAAATGAGCGTCCACCGGCCCTACTTCGCTTAAAGCGCGGCACCACGGCCAATTCGAGGTCTGCCGATCTTAAGGGTCGAGCTGGGATGTAGTTGGCCAGAAGGGTCGTAAGGATAGTTGCCGGGGACCCCTTCAAGATCTTATAGGCGACGCAGAGGACCTTAAACTGAATCCGCTGAGCCACCGGAAGCCAATGCAGCGCCCGTATGGTGCTGGAGGTAGGACAGAATCTTGGGAGGCCTACCACCGCTCTTGCTGCGGCGTTCTGGATCCTTTGCAGGCGTCCGATCTCTGCCACATTCAAACCGGCCAGCAGGGAACTCGCATAATCCAGCCTGGAGATGACGGTAGCTTGGATCATGAGTTGCCTGGTGGGGGCATCGAAGAACTTTAGCACAGGACGGAGCCCACGCAAGATGCCGAAGCAGCATGCAGCCGTGCGTTTAGTGTGGCATGCAAATGTAAGGGAAGGGTCCAGCCAGACCCCGAGGTTCTTAATCTCGGCGACTGGGATGGGAGCAGGACCCAACTCCTCCGGCCACCATCTCTCTCCCCACAGTTCCGGCTGTCTACCAAATACCATGACCTCGGTCTTACTAGCGTTTAGCTGAAGACAATTGGACGTCATCCAGCTGGCGACCGCCCTCAGTCCTTGTTGAAACCTGGGAGCGTCGACTTCGGCATCCCCGCTGATCGTGACCGCTAGCTGGGTGTCATCGGCATAAGACACCATGGTCATACCCCATTGTTTGACAACCTCAGCTAGCGGCCTTACGTAAAGATTAAACAGCGTAGGGCTCAGCGAGGAGCCTTGGGGGACGCCCAGGCTCAACGGATGGAATTTGGACTGATACGGCGGGACGGTCACGCTAAAGGCCCGGTTGGTTAAGAACGACCGGAACCACTCGAGAGCAGTGCCGGTAACACCCGCCTCCTCTAGGCGCAGCAGAAGGATAGGGTGCGAGACGGTGTCAAAGGCAGCGCTTAGATCTAATAGCACCAGCGCTGCCGTTTGTCCCACGTCAAGCACGGAGCGAAGGTGCTCCACCATATAAAGCAGAGCCGTCTCCGTGCTATGACCTGCCCTAAACCCATTCTGCGTAGCGTCGAGTATATCTGCTCGACGGAGATGTTCCGAGAGAACAGCATTTACGTGTGCCTCCATCACCTTAGCCGGCCATGGCAAGAGTGAAATAGGCCGATAGCTCTCCGGCTTGCTCCCATCCAGGCTGGGTTTCTTCAGAATAGGACGAACCATGGCTCGCTTCCACTTCAATGGAACTTCGCCAGATGTTAGTGACAAATTGACCAAGGAACAAAGCGGTGAGATGTCATGTACCGCTAGGTCCTTGAACACTTCAGGGCAAAGTGGATCCTCTGGGGACCCAGACTTCACTCTGCGGGCCAAAGTGTCTAGGCTATCAGAAGTTAGCAAAGGTAGAGAATATAGTCCCTCAGATGGTGGTGGCTTAAAAGGTGGATTCGCCGAGGGAGTGACCAAAGGAAAGGCTCGATAGATGGCATTCACCTTTTCCAAGAAAAACTCTGCCAACTTTTCACAATGCTCCACAGAGCTCTGATGTGATGCTGTGACTTTTTTGGCAGTGAGGTCTTTCAGTACCTTGAAGATAGCCTTTGCCGGGTTCGAGCTATTCCTGAATTGTGTCGCATAAAAAGCGGCACGGGTTCTACATACCGCCCGATGGTACACCTTCACCGTTGACAGATATAGAGCTTTCTTAGAGCTAGAATAGGCTTTACGCCATGCCCGCTCTGCTCGCCTATAAGAGACCTTCAGAGCCCGCAGTGAGTCGTCGTACCAGGGGCTAGCCTTGCCAGTTCTAGTTTTACAGGTCACCAAGGGGATAAGGGTGTCCAAGGCCCTGGAGACCCAGTCGCTAAACCTGTCATATACCTGATCAGGCGGGCCCGAGACGTCAAATGGGTCAGCCGATAAGAGGTGGAAGAACTCATCCAGCTTGAGTTTGTTCCAGCGTCGTCTTGGAACAGAACACACCATTGGCTTAGATGGACTAGTCACAACAGGGCAGTGGAACTGTATCAGATAATGATCAGTCCATGCCAGAGGTGTGTAGCTGGTGACGCAGGCTTCCGTAAGATGCAGCATGGGGATACAATAGTAATGCAAGTACCCCAGCACACGAGGCACCAGTCGCCGATCCATACAACAGGCCATCACCTGGCCCTGCGTCATTGACCACAAGAGCCACCGGGTTAGCGTGTCTCATCCCTCTGGCAGTCAAAGAGAGGATATGGCATAAAGAATTTATAGACATTTTCTCCCTGCTTGAGATCCAGCTTGAGGGGCTGGACCTCACAACTTGCGACAAGAAGGATGAGGATAGAAGGGAAAGGCGCAACGCTAGAAAGGAAAGGAACTTTGACAATTGGCTGGATGCATTTAGAATTATGGCATGCATCATAGCTGCAGATTTATGGCTCTACAAAGCCAATATTCACTGGGCGCAGAGGCAGTTTCCCAGGGATGCATGGCTGGAATATGACAAGGGTTTCAGGCTTAAGATGCAGAGACACCCAGAAATGGAATGGAATGAGGAGGATGTTTCTGGTTTTATACATAAGATTCTAGTGGCCAAAGAGGTAAACCTTGGGCAGGAAAAAGTGACCAGTCCTTTCGGAGCTCCTACCACAAGGGGAGGGGCAGGCCATTTCACAGGGCAAATCACAGCACAGGGAAGCCCCCGTCCCCCAATGTTGCCACGGCCATTTGCTGGAAATACGATGCCGGGGACTGCTCGTGGGGCGCTGCATGCAAATTCCAGCACACATGCTCAAGCTGTGGGGGGGGGCACCCGGCGGTGGCTTGTCAGGGTAAGCAGGAGTCAAAAAGGGACAAGAAAGATAATAAAAGGAAGCACTAGATTCAGGACAACAGGTGGGGGGGATTTACGAGACCTGCGAGACTGCCAGCTGGCCAGATCCCCAATTAACACACAACAGCTGCGCAGACTAGCTAACAAATACCCTAACAAAGCAGATGTCACTGTCTTAATGGGAGGTTTTGAGGAAGCTTTTGTGATACCATTCACGGGCCCTCTACCTTTAGAAGGGGCCAACAATCTGAAATCCGCAATGCAACACCATGAGGTGGTGCGCGCCAAACTGGCTAAAGAGAAATCCTTGGGCAGAATTGAGGGCCCCCTCTCACCACAATTGCACAAGGGTATAGTTATCTCCCCCTGGGGGTGGTCCCCAAGAAGGAGCCAGGCCAATTTAGACTCATCCACCACCTCTCATTCCCTGAAGGGTCCTCCATGAGTGACGGGATCGCCACAGAGGCCTGCTCAGTGGGCTACGCATCAGTGGACGACGCAATTGACCTAGTAAAGGCAGCAGGAAAGGGGGCACTGATGGCCAAGGCGGACATTGAGTCCGCATTCCACCTCTTTCCTGTACACCCCTCCAGCTTCCACCTGTTAGGCTTTCAGTGGGAGGGGGACCTGTTAATTGACAAAGCTATGCCCATGGGTTGCGCCATATCCTGCGCATATTTCGAGCAGTTTGCCTCCTTCTTGGAATGGGCCCTACATGACAGACACCCAGGGGGTAGGAAACTGCATTACTTGGATGACTTCTTGTTCACTGGTCCCACAGGGTCCCTGTAGTGAGCTTGTATTGCTTAGGTTATTAGAATTGTATTGTGTCATGTCTAGAATGTAACTATGTCATTCTCAGTGGAGTTTGGAGTGCTGGCCAGTGCGGAGTTCTCCTTCAAGCTGGCAGCACCTTTTTACCTGTACTACCAACTAAAAGAAATAAAGAAGATTTATGCAACTATTTGTGTGACTGTGTCACTACAAATTTGGCGACGAGGGAAACTGGTATTATTGTTTAGAAGCCCAATTCATCCTCACGTTTGTGGATTTATTTGTTCTGGATGCGCTTCTTCACATCGTGGAAAAATCGGAAATTCGTTAGAAAAATCGGAAATCGAAAGAATTCAGTGCCTCTTAGACTTCGCTGTCATTGCGGTGAGATTCCGTTTTATTATCAAGGAAAGAAAAACATTATTCTTGTTGTTTCCTACCAGCGCTTGACCTGCATTCTTTGAATTCGACCGTTTCACAAACTGCTGCAGCATCCTCGCTTCATCTCCGAGGATTTCCAACGACGCGGCATCTCCGTGGAACCTTTGTTTGTATTCCTCGTCATTGCTGCATACGTCAATCCTACGCGCACTGCATGCTGGGTACAACCTCACGTAAGGTCACGCCGGCGGCCATTTTGGATTGGTCTTTGCAATCACTTCATCGCAATCCACCGCATTTACTCCGATTTTCGAGCTGAATTGAATTTCATGGTACAATTTTATTATTATTAACTTTTATTCTTCTTTGTTCATAATATGTGCTGAATATAAGGTGCTGCCTATACATATAAAAAAAAAAAAAAAAATTTTTTGAAGTACAGGTTTTCAATTTCTGTGACTTACAAAATTTATTCTTTACATTATGCCTGATACTAATAGTGCAACTACTTCAGGTGATAAACCTATGCATGGCTTAAACTTAAATGCTCCTAGAGAGTTCTTAATTGTTCCTGGTGATCCTCCTGTGGCTTGGCTTGATTGGAAAGAATATTTTCTTAACTATGTTGCTAATCTTGAAGATGTGATTGGACTCTTTACTCCTGAAAGAAAGAAAAGAATTTTACTTTTAGGTTTGGGTCCGGAAGGATTAAGAATATATAACCAATTGGATAAAGTGGATAGATCTGCTGGTGATATCGACGTTTTCAATTCAGCACTTTTAGACATGGATGATTATTTTTCTCCCTGTGTCTGCATTGCTGTCACCAGACATTCCTTCTTTCAACGCAAGCAAGAAAAATCTGAATCAGTAGAGGATTATGTTTCAGCACTTAAAAAACTAGCTGTTAAATGCAAATTTGCTCAGCTGCATGATGATCTGATTCGTGATCAAGTGGTCATGTACACTAAAACTAAAACCATTCAAAACAAGTTATGGGTTGAAGGTGATGGAACTTTGAAGGAAATCATCGCCATGGTCAAGAAAGCTGAGCTTTCAGAACGTTGCGCTAAAGCTTCTCTTTCTACTGAAAAGAAAGAAACTGAAATTGTCAATAAAATTTCTGAAGGGAAATCTTCTTCTAAAAATAACAAAGATTTCAAAGCCAGCAATTTCAGAAGGGAAACCTTTGATTATAAAAAAACTTTTGACTATAAGAAAACCTCTGAACCAGTATGTTATAGGTGCGGCAGTCAGTCTCACCTTGCCCATTATCCTAAATGTCCAGCTAAAAACACTAAATGTTTGAATTGTGGGATAATGGGGCATTTTGCTAAAGCCTGTAAGAGGAAAACAGTTAAGAATTTCAAAGGTAAAATTGCTTGTATTCAAGAAGTTGGGCAAGAGTCTACTTCATCTTCTGATGAGGAGGTGTTACTAGTGCAAAACGTAGTTAAAAAAAAAGTTGTGTTAAACATTTCTGATATTGACGGCAGTAAACCGTTATGTCAAGTATCACTAGGTGGAATTATGACACAACTTGCTGCGGATTCAGGTTCACCTTATACTATTGTAAATAAGCACGTTTGGGATCAGAAATTTGTGAACCAAATTGGAAGCTGGTTAGAACCTTCTGATATCTCGCCTGTTAGTTATACTGACAATACTATTGAGATTTTAGGGTTCAGACTTTTGAAATTTGAATTTAAAGGGATGCATGCTACTTGCAAGTTGTACGTTTTTAAGGATGGCCCTTCTGTTTTAGGCTGGAGGGACCAAAAAAGCCTACATATAATTTTAGATCCCAACAGTAAGGAACAGGTTTTGGTTTCTTGCATAAGTGAAGACACTAAAAAGTGGGTTATTAATGAGTTTCCTTCTGTTTTTACTGGCACTATTGGTAAACTCAAGGGTTTCACACATCAGATTAGATTAAAAGACAATGCTGTCCCTAGAATCCACAAAGCTAGGAACATTCCTATCATCATTAGAGATGAAGTTAAATCTGAACTAGGCAAGCTATTACATTCTAACATTATTGAGACAGTAGAGGCAGCAGAATGGGTTTCGCCATTGGTCGTCGCACGCAAGGCCAATGGTAAAGCCCGTTTATGTGTGGATTTGAGATATTTGAACAGTCAAATCTTGGTTGATCAATATCCACTTCCGCGTATTGATGAAATGCTATCCTTAACTAAAGATGCCAAAGTATTTTCTACCCTTGACTTATCAGCAGCGTATCATCAAGTAGTTCTTGATCCTGATAGCAGACATCTAACTTCATTTGCTACGCCATTTGGGTGTTTTAGATTTAAAAGAATGCCTTTTGGTTTGGCCTCTGCCGCAGCAGTATTTCAAAGATTAATGACGAATATTTTTGGACACCTCAAGGGTGTAGTCTTTTTCCAGGATGACATTTTAATTATGGGAAAAGATAAAGATCACCATGACAACCTATTAAGAAAAGTTTTAAAAATTCTAGCTGATAATGGTTTAGTAGGAGAACTCAGCAAATGTAAATTTTCAGAAAGCTCTGTTACATATCTAGGTCATGAAATCTGTGATGGTGGTATAAAACCAAAAAGCAAGCTAGTGGAAGCCATTGTGAGTGCTCCTGAACCCAAGTCCAAGGATGAACTGAGGTCATTTCTTGGTTTAGCTGAGTTTTACTCAAAATTTGTCAATCAGTTCTCACAAAAAACCTTTCATATGCGTGTCCTTATGAAGAACAAATCAACTTTTGTTTGGGATGAAAAATGTAGTACTGCATTTAAGGACATCAAAGATGCTATTGTTAATGCACCTATGCTACAAGGTTTTGATCCGTCTGCCAAGACATATTTGACCACGGACGCTAGTGGAGTTGGGCTAGGCAGTGTTCTCTCACAGGTTTCGGAACAAGGTGGTGAGGTTGTTATAGCCTTTGCTTCACGCTCCTTATCACCTTGTGAAGAAAAATACTCTGTGATTGAGCGCGAAACTCTTGCTGTCGTGTGGTCAATGGAACACTTTCGTAAATTCATTTGGGGTAAACAGTTTATTTTACGTTCAGACCACAAACCCTTGACTAAACTTCTCACTACAGAAGCTTTGTGCAGGGCATCTGCCAGGATTGCTAGACTATCCATGAGACTTCAAGATTTTATGTATACTATTGAGTATGTTCCTGGTGCCAAGAATGTGGTTGCCGATTTTTTAAGTAGGTTACCCTTACCAATGAAAGAAATTGATTTGAATTCATGGAATGAGTGTTGTGTTGCTGGAATTTTCTCTGATCCTCATGGCTTATCTAAGGAAGATTGGGATTCTGCTTCTGTCAATGATGAAGTGCTGGAAACAATCAAGACTAAAGTTAACCAAGGTTGGTTTGTCCTAGCTAAATCTGACAGTCAATTTAGGCCATTCTGGGAGGTCAGGGATGAACTCAGTGTTGATGGTGAATTCTTATGTCGTGGTGACAAACTTGTACCACCGTTAGGTGTACGTCAAAAAATTATCTCCATAGGGCATGAGGGACATCCGGGTATAGCCAGAACTAAGAGAGTTATAAAGGCCTTGTACTGGTGGCCTGGTGTTGATCTGGAGATTGAAAGGGCTGTCCGTGATTGTGTGCAATGTGAATGTTCAGATAAGAGTCAGAAAACCCTTAATCCTCCGATGTCCTCTCAAGGTGCTCCCAAATTACCATGGGAGGAATTAGCGTTAGATATTATGGGACCTATTGTTTGGCAAGATGAATCTATCAAATTCATTCTGGTCTTGGTGGATCTATTCTCTAGATGGTTTGAATTTAGAGTAGTTGATAAAGTTAACACAGACTCTGTCATTACATTTTTGGATGAGTGTTTCATTAGAGAAGGCTTACCTGCTTCTATTCTAACTGACAATGGGGTTCAGTTTAAATCCCATACCATGAAAGTCTTTATGGAATCGTGTGGTATCAAGCAAAGATTTTCCGCTGTTTATCATCCTCAAGGAAATTCTGTTGTAGAGAGGGTCAACAGGGTCATTAAAGGTACGTTACAACTTGCTAACAAGAATAGGAAAAATTGGCATGTTGAACTTGACAAAATGTTATGGTCATATAGAATTACTATTCATGAAACGTGTGGGGAAAGTCCTTTTGGTTTGATGAGAGGCAGGGTTCCTTATTCCAAACTGAATCCTGTGTGGATGGGCAGAAGCAAAGAGTACTTGTGGAGTTCTGACAATGTTAGTAGTAACATCTGCAAATCACAAGAGAAAAACAAACAGTATTATGATAAGAAACATGGTACTAGAGATACTCATGTTGAGGTTGGTCAGTTAGTCAGAGTTAAGTCTTCTAAAAAAATGGGTAAATTGCAACCTCGTTTTTCAGATCCAAAAACCATCACTAAAGTAATGCGCAACACTGTTATGTTAGATGATGGTTCCACTCATCACATGGGCAAGATTGCTTATGCCAAAGGGTTGAATGCTTTCAAAAATGAGAAAGAGGATGAGAGCAATGACTTTTGGTGGTTGACTCCAACCATTGGATTAGATTCCAGTGATTATGAAGTTAGTCAATCTGTAACTCCTTTTGCTGATTCTGAAACCCTGTTTGAACAGTCTGAACACCCAGGAACTTTGGTTGAACAATCTGATCTTGTGCCTTCCTCTCTTTCTTCTGTTTCTTCCCAAGATGCTCATCAGATTTTGTATGACAAGAATTCCTCTACCAATAAGTGTTTACAATCTAAGGTCTCTACCAGGAGTGGTAGAAATGTTGTTGCTCCAAAATACTTGGATAATTATTTGTGTAAGTAGAGTTTTCTTTTTAAGTTTCCTTTTATTGTTTTTGTTTATTTAATTATTTTAAGGAGGAGGATGTGTAGTGAGCTTGTATTGCTTAGGTTATTAGAATTGTATTGTGTCATGTCTAGAATGTAACTATGTCATTCTCAGTGGAGTTTGGAGTGCTGGCCAGTGCGGAGTTCTCCTTCAAGCTGGCAGCACCTTTTTACCTGTACTACCAACTAAAAGAAATAAAGAAGATTTATGCAACTATTTGTGTGACTGTGTCACTACAGTCCCCCATCTGCGGGGACACTCTGGCGGCCTTTGTAGAGCAGGCAGGCATACTGGGGGTCCCCTTGGCAACCGAGAAGACAATGGGCCCCACCACAAGACTTACATTCCTGGGCATAGAACTGGACTCAATAGCTGGGACGGCCAGGCTGCCAGAGGAAAAGGTGAGGGATTTCAGGGAGGAAGTCAGAAGCTTGTGCGGCTGCAGCAAGGCAACACTCCGCAAATTGCAACGGCTGATTGGACATCAGGCATCACCCATAAACACCACCACATCCGGCTAGGGGCTGGGGTTAAGCAGGACCTGCTGATGTGGGACGAGTTCCTCAAAAACTTTAACAGCATTTTGATATGGAGAGAGGGTTGGGTGACAGCCAGACAGATAGCCCTCTTCACGGATGCTGCGAGGAGCTTGGGCTTTGGGGCAATCCTGGGAAAAGGTGGTGTGCGAGCCAGTGGCCGGAGAAATGGCACAGACAGGGCATCACTGGTAATATCACATTTTTAGAGCTTTTCCCAATAATAGTAGCATTGACAATATGGAAACAGGAGCTAAGAGACATGAAGCTGACCCTGTGGTCTGACAACAAGAGGGTAGTACAGGCCATTAACAAAGGTGCAGCGAGGTGCCCTGACACGTTGAGGCTAATGCGACAGTTGATTAAATTGCAGCTGGAGGGGAATCTGGAGCTGAAGGCTCGCCATGTACCAGGGGCGGAGAACACGGTGGCGGACGCCTTGTCACGATCTCAGATGAAACGATTCAGGGAGCTGGTGCCAGGGCAGACAAGGAGATGATCCCTTTCCCAGCATATTTATGGAACCTGGCGGATAGATCTATTGACACTGGTAAATCAGGCACTGACCCCGGAGGCAACTAGACGGAACAAGAAGTATGCAACCACAGTAACGAAAGTGGAGGGCATACAATCACTGAGCAACAGGGCTGGGACACAAAGAGCGGCAGAGAAATTCATACAGTGGGCATTCACTAACAAAAAGAAACGGTCATGGGCACAGGCCCATTTGGCGCCCATAGCCCATTTTACCAAAATTCACACGGGGGAAGATCCCACAGCGTCCCTAAACCTCAAGGCAGCACTGAAAGGGTGGAGAAGAGCTGAAGGGGTAAGGGCGGATACCAGGCGCCCCATTGATTAAAAAAAACTGGGCCAGCTACTAGAATCATTGGTAAGGGTTACAAAAGACAGTTTCGAACTCCAGCTCTTCCAGGCGGCATTCGCCACGGCAGTCTTTGGCGCCTTCCGCATCAGTGAATTGGTGGCTCCTAGCAAGCGGGGCCCGGCCCAATGGTGCCTCCAGGCCACGGACATCGGACCCAAAGTAAAGGCAGTGGAGATGCTATTAAGAAGGTCAAAAACTGACAAGGCGGGTAAGGGTGCAGTGATACGGCTGCAATGCATTCCTAGTCAAATACGTGGTGACCCGCCCGGCGGGCGAAGGATCACTCTTCAAACACCGGGATGGGAGCAACCTAAGCAAGTTCCAATTCACTGCAGTAATTCGCCAGGCCCTCGCTAAGGCCGGGCTCCACCCAGAGTCCTTTGCCCCCCACTCTTTCAGAATCGGCGCAGCCACCTCGGCATCGCATCATGGCATGCCAGAGGAAAGAATTCAGGCCGTCGGCAGATGGCGGTCCCGAGACTACAATACTTACATCCGACCTCAGCTTTTGTAGAGCAGCGCAGGCGATGAGAGGGGGCTATTCACTTTGGGATGCCGCACGGCAGGGTGAGCATCAAGCAAGGCAACCTTGGGATGCCGCACGGCAGGGTGTCGGAGAACGGCCCCCCTTCGCCCAATACTGCAGACAAAGGACCCAGTGCTGCTGCAGGCCACCTTATTTTTGCAATTCTTTTTTCAGCAGGAAGACGCCCCTAGCTGGTGTGGGTAGTGGGCCATTCTTTCCTGTACAGGATGGAGACATGGTGGCAGCGGTCAGGCCACAGGATAGCAAGCAAGCCCAAATCTACATGCATCCGCTGGCTGGGGCAGCCTGGGATGAAATGGAACCACCAGCCAGCAACACTCGACAACCTGCTGGCAGACTCAGCATGGCATCCAGACGTCCTGATCATTCATCTTGGTGGCAACAGCCTGGCCCAAATGGGACGCAAAGCATTGGGGCAGCCCATTCAGATGGACCTCACCAGGGCAGCTACATGGTTCGGCAACATGACTGTCAAATGGTCTGAGATGGTCAGTAGGAGGCATTGGAGGGGCGCAGAGTCAAACAAGGCAGTGGACAACGCCAGGAGAAAACTGAACATTGCAATGCACAAATTCTGCAAGACCAACGGGTTGGAATCCATCAGACATGTTCTAATCCACCCAGGATGCTCGGAACTGTACGGTCAGGATGAGATCCATCTTTCTGACGAAGGGCTGAGAGTCTTTTGGGACAACTTGTGGGGCGCAATGGCTCTCGCAGGTTGCAGATAAAAAAAATACTTTTTTTTTTTTAACTTCTCGTGGGGGGAGCCGCAGCAAGACGTTAGCCTCCCTGCAGCATGGCAGAAATTGCTACAATGATTGGCTAAGGAGACACACCGACGGGCGGTGTGTAGGATGAGGGCCACTCACTTTTGGATGCCGCATGGCAGGGTGAGGTGCCGCGCCAAGGAGGGGAGTAGCAAAAGGAGACGGCGCTCGTGGCCCAGACCAGGCCGGACGGCAGGGCGCAAAAGGTAGCGAGCTGGGGGCCTAACTCCAGAGAAAGAAGCTACCCCTCCACTACACGCAGAGGGCATGGGTGATCAACCAAATGGTGGTCCCAAAAAAAACCGACAAAGAGGACTACCAAGCACTAACAAAAGGAACTGGTTTGGGCGTGCCATTTACAAACTGAAATGTACCACAAGAGTATCGGCCCAGGATGGTTTATGACATGTATGATTTATGACCAACATACGGCAGTTCACAAATGACAAGTGTATAACCAGCATGTGTACAATCCTAATAAAACTGCGGCCAACAATGACCACAACATATACACTCATTGTTGGCTAACTTTATTGGGATGAAGGCAGGTTGGCGGGGCGGGGGGCATATGTATGTCTTCCACGGAATGGGCGCAGTGCAAGAGTTATGAACTCTGCCGTTGGCTTGCAGCACTTCAGGTATGCCGTGTATAATGAAAGCGCATACTTGTGGTCTAATGCAATGGCTGTTATTTTAGAACTCCAAGAATTAATTCCTTTTGAATTGAATTAAATTGAATTGAGCTTTTGTATAACGCAACTGTCACCCTACGGGTATCCTGGCGCTCAGATTTGGAACAATCAGCCTACACACAACCAAGCAACCGTAGGGGCAGTGTTAAAGGTCAGTCCTAGGGAAGAGCCAGGTTTTCAGGCTCTTTCTGAATTCCGTCAACGAGTTGGCCTGTCTAATGTTCTGTGGCAGCCCATTCCATAGTTGGGCGGCCACCACGCTAAAGGCTCTCCCCCCCATCCTGGAGCGCCCAAATCTAGTAGTTGCCAACAGGCTTGTACTAGAAGATCGTAGTTGCCTTTTTGGATTATACCACGTAAATTTCTCTCGTAACAGGATAGGATCCAAGTTGTGCGCAGCTCTAAATGCAATGCAAAGTGATTTGAAATGCACCCTTTCCCTGATGGGCAACCAGTGAAGTTCTCTCAAGGCCAGCACTGTTGAGGACCTACGTTGTTTATTCAGCACCATCTTTGCTGCCATGGACTGGACTCTCTGCAACCCCTGAAAGATGTATTGCGGCGCTCCCATTTACAGGGAGTTGCAGTAGTCCAGCCTACTCAGCACTATGTTCCTCACTACCAAGGCGTGCGTATCTTTAGGGAGTAGTGGAAGGATCTGGCGTAGCATACGCATCAAGGATAGACATACCCCCACAGTCTTGTTAGACTGTGATTCCATTTGAAGGTTGCTGTCCACCCAGACTCCCAAGTTTCTGGGTAATTTTCTAGTAATGTTCTAGTTACCGCATGGCCAAGATTTATTCCGCATTTCGTGGGTGGCACACTAATCACGCTGGACCCCTCGAGCAACTACTACTTCTTTTATCTTGCCACGTACAGAGGATATTCAACTCCGCCGCTGGACTGATGCTCTTCAGGTATATCCGTAGGTAATGACAGTGCATACTTGCCGTCGAGTATAACGGCCGGTGACAGCACTTTAGGATTCAATTCTTTCTTCTAGTTAACGTATGGCCAAGATTTAATCACGCCGGACCCCTCCAGCAACCACCATTTCTTTTAAATTGCCAAACCAGGTATGTTAAGTGCACTCAATAGCCTATAACCTGTGTTCCCAATGAACCACACAGTAAGGACATCATTTGTTTTCTACGCAGCTTCAACTTGTTGAAGTGACCCATGAACATAGGGTCTGCCATGCAAACAATAACCATCACGCTTCATTTGTGTTAAGCACAGGGTCCCTGGTTCCCATCCTGGTACCAGGTATGCTTCCTACCAATGTAAATACATAATTTTTATGCTACTTGGCCTTATAGTGTGCATGAATCTGTCACTCAGTCACTAACTTTAATCCCTAACTCTAGGAGCCAGATTCAATCTATCAAGCAAATCCAGTTGGACTCTGCATTGATCCAAGGCCTTAGGAATCCTTTTACTTTGGAATTTGAAGAACCAGTTGAAGTTGAAGTTGAAAGGGTTTTGTAAAGCGCTCTACTACCAAACGGTTTCTTGGCGCTGCAGAAAGAAACTGACCTGAGGGGAGAAGGGGGAAGTGAGTTTAGGAAGAGTATGCAGAGGAGAAAAGTGGGTTTTCAAAGCTGCGCGGTAGTCCAGGTAGGAGGGAATGGATCTGATCGCTGGAGGGAGTTCATTCCAAAACAGGGGGGCAAGAATCGAGAATCTGGAGCCACCCGATTTCTTCTTACGGAAGCGAGGGATATTGAGGAGGAACTGGGTGGAGGAGCGAAGATTTTTGGCTGGAGCATATGCGGTGATCTTAGATCTGATGAAAGCAGGGGCAGTACCAGCTAAGGACATAAAAATCAAACAGCCCATTTTGAAGAGCGAGCGTTCCCTAATGGGGAGCCAATGGAGAGGCTTTAGCAGAGGGGTGGTATGACTCGATTTAGGGAGCCTGTAGATAAGGTAAGCCGCTTGGTTCTGGATAAGCTGCAAGCGACGGCACTCATAGGCAGGAATGCCCACATATAGGGCATTGCCGTAATCCAGGCGGGACAGAATAATTGCCATGACAATGAGTTTGAGGGCTTCAACCGAGAAGTAGCGCAAGACTTTACGGATGGTTCTCAGGGACAGAAAACAAGAGGAGTGAGTTAACTTGGTTAACCACTAGTCCTATGTTTCTATGCAAATAGCGCCATGAATAGACGCTTACCCATGATTCTTTTTCTGCAGGCTGTCCCTCCCCATTCCCAGTCCCGAAGAAGACCTGTATTGACAATACCACATTCATGCTCCTTTCAGGGACGAAACGTTGATGGTTTATCTGTCCATACCTTAATAGGTCTCCTTGCTTATAATTGATTGTGATATAATCCTTGAGCCTGAGACACTATTTAGTACGCAATTGGACTCCCCTTTCAAAACTCTCTTGCATTTGTAAATATTTGTAAATATATGTTCATTGCTGATTCGGTCACTTACCTGTATAATACACTGATTCCACCACCGTGTCACCTTATCCACTATGTCACTTTAAATCACCCTCACGCCGTGCGCCACTTCATTAATTGCATTACCAAGCATTACCAGACAGCCTTATTAATGGTAATTTTGTACTACGAACCAGAAAATTTGAAAACTTAAGTAAAAACACTACTTTCAAATGTCTGAAATCATGAATCACTTAATTATCGGGTTTGTGTTGTAGCGCCATTTTCTTAGATTCATTTCTTCACCTCATTTAAATGAATATAACCGAAAAAGAATTCATATGACCCGACAGAACCAGTTGTTGTTTGTATCGGATCACTGACATAATATCGATAAAAATAATATAGAATTACACAAATATCAAAGTAAAAATATCGAATACAAAAATATCGAATGCATATCTACAAACAGGTAAGTACAAAAATATCAAATAAAAAATATCGTTTAAAAAAATATAGTTAGTCAAAATATCGATTTTTTTTAAATATCTTTAAAATAATTAAAAATTTATAAAATAATAAAAATAATTAACTAAAATATACTTAAACATACTTAAATAACCTTAAAATTATTAATTAATTAATTTTAAGTTATAAAAAAAATACAATTTTATTTTTTAAAACATATATATTAACATAATATTAAGAAAAAAATATACAATATCTTTACCGTAGGATAGCGTATGGGTAGAAATTACTATTCCCACTCCAGTGAGTGCAACAGTAGGGAAAGCGTTGGATAGTGTAGGGGTAAAAATTACTATTCCAACTCCAGTGAGTGCAACAGTAGGGAAAGCGTTGGATAGCATAGGGGCAAAAATTACTATTCCCACTCCAGTGAGTGCAACAGTAGGGAAAGTGTTGGATAGCGTAGGGATAAAAATTACTATTTCCACTCCAGAGAGTGCAACAGTAGGGAAGGCGTTGGATAGCGTAGGGGTAAAAATTACTATTCCCACTCCAGAGAGTGCAACAGTAGAGAAAGTGTTGGATAGCGTAGAGGTAAAAAATACTATTCCAACTCCAGAGAGTGCAACAGTAAGGAAAGCGTTGGATAGCGTAGGGGTAAAAATTACTATTCTCACTCCAGTGAGTGCAACAGTAGGGAAAGTAAATACTTCATATATTAATAAAAATACATTAAATATTAATAGCAATTACAAATTAATTAAAAGTAATTACCAATTTAATATAATATAATAATGATTCAATCAAAAATACAAAAAAATAATTATTAAAATAATTACCTATTAATTACCAATTGCCAATTAATTAATTAACAATTGAAAAATAATTAACAATTAATTCAAAATAAATACCAATAAATAAATTAAAACATTTAAATAATTACAATTAAATTACTTTCCACCCTATTCCCCTATAGACCCACAACCTGCTACAGAAAATAAATTAATAAAATTAACATAATTATCAATTAATCAAGTATTAAAAAATAATTACCAATTATAATTAAATTAATCAAAAATAAAAAATTAATTAACAATTAATTCAAGATAAATACCAATAAATAAATTAAAACATTTACCACCCTATTCCCCTATAAACCCAAAACCTGATACAGAGCTTCCGGAGCAGTGTGCCATTCATTAAGCCTTGTGAAGGAAGAGACGTTTATTCACTATTTCAAAGAAACTGAAGTTTGCTTCTGGTCTCTGTTTTTAGGTCTGAGCTACAGACAGCTAGCAGACCTATTGGTTTCACACTTCTCTTCTCACCCAGGCACACAAGGCCCTCCACGACCTGGGCCCCAGGTACCTCAACAACCGCCTGACCTTCTACACTCCCACCCGCCAACTACGATCGACCTGCCACGCCCTCGCCGCAGTTCCACGCATTCGAAGAGCCACCATGGGAGGAAGATCCTTCTCCTACCTGGCAGCCAAGACTTGGAACTCCCTCCCCATCCACCTCCGTCGTACCCAAGACCACCTCTCCTTCAGGAAGCAAAGACCTGGCTGTTCGAGCAGTAGCGGATCACCCTCCCCCAAGCGCCTTGAGACCCTCCGGGTGAGTAGCGCGCTATACAAATTTCTTGATTGACTATATAACATATATTTAGACTGAAGCTTTGGTCAGCCCGTTGGCCAGGATTGAATGCCTTTGTTGATTATCACAGTTTTCACATCTTGATTCAATGGCTTCCCTCCCTGTTCTTGCGTTTGCCCCACGAAGAAGCATTTTGGTTTCACAGTGTTCTCAATGAAAGGGTTATATCCTTGCACTGATTACTTAATATTTTTTTAATTTTATTTTCAGTACCCTGCCAGAGTGCATGTGTTTCCTTGCTCTTGCTCTATTCTTTAGTGTCTTTCTCCTGTACTCCTGCACTTCTCCCCCACGCCTCAGTGCACCCAGACCCACTCTCGGTCTACTCCACATATTGAATATACATTTCTTGGTTATGCTTTTTAAAATATTATTTCAGCATTCAATCTGATTGCATGTGTTCCCTTGCTTTCTAGCCCTGTTTTTCTTTTTTCTTTCTTGGTATGAGTTTTGATTAATAAAAAACACATTTCAAGATTGCCAGCCATGTATGCACATGCATCCTTACGCATGCACAAGCATACAGGCAGCAGAAAGCATTGGCAAAGCCAGTTGCTCAGCCTTTGAGAGCAGTGACCTATTGGCTGCAACAATTCTAATTGTCAGTAGTGTCCAGGACATTGAAGACAGTTCTGTTGATGTGACTTCCAATGACTTCTCCCATATTAAACAGTACTCTGTCTTATTTCCTATTGTAGGGTTACTGTAGGTGGTTTTCTTAGTTTCTTCATCCCATTCATTTTTTTTCTCTTCAAAATTATTCTCTTTCGACTCCATGTTATTTTTTTCCGGAGTTTTATGTAGGGCAAACTTGACCCAAAGGTATCAGAGCGCTTTACATGAGCACCAGTTGTGGTACATAAGGACACATTAATTTTTTTGTTACGCATGGGAAGATTAATTGATTTGCCCAGAATCACAGGATGTTGAGCGTCGTTACCGAGACTCGAATCCGGTTCCACAGATTGGAGGTCAACCGCCCTAGCCCTTAGGCTGCATCCTATACTACTGACATAACAGTTGCACAGCTGCTTTGATTAACAACATGCTAATAAAATATTTCCCTGTGTGCGACAACTTGCAGGCCTAATCAGACAGAATGCAGGATTTGCTCTCAAGCCACAGGATTCATTTATCATATTTGTCAATAAAAAGAGACAGGTGGGCCTATACATTTATTTGTTTTCCCACTTCCTGCTGGGAAGAATAAAAAGGTTTAAGGTCACCATAGTAGTTATGAATGTACTGCCCTCACAAATGTAGCCAAGCATTAAGTTAATAATTATAATCTTTTTTGGGGGGGGGGGGGGGGGGGGTTGAAAGGTGTTGCATATGAGTAGTTAAAGGGTAACCATAACAAAATGTATATTTTTTTCACATCACTGGTGAGATGACTGCCAGTTAAGCATTCACCTCTAGTGTATGTTGTGACCCACAGGTCATGGGTTCGAATGTCTGTCAAGTCATCCAGGCTTCTGTAGTCGATAGTGACAACTCTGTTCGTAAAATCAGGATATGCTCAAAGAAGTGGAAAAGGCCGCCCTCACAGGACGCCCTCACATCGAGGCTAGCACCAACCACACTAAAGAACTCTTCAGCATCGTCAGAGAGTTCTACTGCCCATCAGCCACTGAGAACATGATCCCTCTCTCACAGGAACTCTGCGATGCTCTAGCGAATCACTTCCACAACAAGATATTCACCATCTACAGGAACTTCAACCCCCAGCCTACCAGACACCTCAGCCTCCTCACTCGCACAGAAGCCTCCCCAGACCAACATCTCACCTCATGGGAACAGCTCACCACACCGGACAACACAGCCACAATGAACTCCATCCACTCAGGAGCACCCACAGACCCCTGCCCCCATCGCCTCTTTAACCTAGGAGGTGATCAGATCAGCCGCTAACTCACCATCATCCTCAACTCATCCATCGCCGCAGCTACCTTTCCAGATGCATGGAAACATGCAGAGGTCAGACCTCCCCTCAAGAAACCCTCAGCAGACCCCAATGTTCTCCAGAACTACTGCACCATCTTGCTGCCCCGTTTCCCACCAAAGTCCTGGAAAAGGCCATCAACTGCCAGCTCACAGAACACCTGCAGAGAAACAGCCTGCTAGACACCTCCCAGTCAGATTTCCGAGCCAACTACAGCACAGAGACCACCCTGATTGCCGCCAAACACGACATCTGTATTAAGCATGGGCGAATTTTGCGAATCTCGCGTTCGCGAATTTTGCGGATTTGCGAACTCGCAATCTGCAAAATCCGCGAATTCTCGTGAATTTGCGGATTTTTTTTTTTTGTGTTTGCGCGGGTTTCTGACAGTTCGCGAGGGTTTTGTACACTTTCGCAAATTGCGAACTTACCTGTCGGGTCGCAAGTTTCGCGAACTTGTTGTTTCTACGTGTCCAGCCTGTTTGGGACACTCTTCTTCATCACTGCCACTCTCTGTCACCACTGCCACTCTCTGACTACTCATGCCACCCTCTGGCCCACCCATGCCACCCTCTGTTTCATCACAGCACCCTCTGGTTGTCCAGTCAGTGTACATTATTGTGGCAACGCAAGCACACCTTCCCTGCTTCAAGTGACCTGAATTAATTTGGGGCTGATTAATGTGTCACAGAATATTTTTTTAGCTGGCACCTGCTTCCTTAGTGCTTCCTGATTTGTGATCTTTTGTACTTGCTAAGTGCTTTCATTGTTGCAAAATTAGTTACAACACCTGGCCTGCCCCAACTGACAATAATGAATTAGGGGCTGATTAATGGATTTGAACTTCCAGCCTGGCTCCTGTTTTGTCTCCCTTAGCTGTAATTCAGGACCTTTGTGGCATATGTGTAACTATTCTGAGGTTCAGAGCAGGGTCACATAATAGTTGCAACTGGCAACTGAACTCTGGAGGGGCCCCTCAGGAAGCACTACAGGAAATGGCTACTAATGATGAGCCTGAACTTTTGAACCTGGTAAGTAGTTTCAGTTTTGCTAAAATCGTATTTCTGCAATTTTGCACTTATTCGCGGGGCGCGAAGTTGTACTGGGAAGCCGCGAACAGTGCGAGCAGTGCGAGCAAAATCCGCTGCTCGCGGATTTGCGGATTTTGCGGGAGATTCGCGAATCTCGCGGATTGCGAATTTACCGAAAATCCGCAAAATCCGCGAGCGAAACGGATTTTCCGCCCATGCTTAATCTGTATCCTTCTCCACAGAGGAGAATCGTCTGCCCTGATGCTTCTCGTCTTCTGCACAGCCTTCTACACCGTGTCCCACCACACACTCATCAAAAGACTACACCGGATCTGAATGGATAGCATCATTCCTCTCGGGACGCACACAGAGAATCCGTCTCCCCCCTCTTCACCTCGCATCCCAAGACCACCATCTGCAGCATCACCCAAGGTTCATCCCACAGCCCACCCTCTTCAATATCTACATGAAGTCGCTAGCCAACATCATCAAAACCCACTACATCAACATCTTATCCTATGCCGACCACACCCAGCTCATCCTCTTGCTGTCAGCAGATCCCACTACAACAAAGACCAACTTCGACAACTGCATGAAGAACGTCGCAGCCTAGCTGAAGGACAACTGCCTAAAGCTCAATATAGACAAGACTGAAGTGCTGATCTTTGGCAACCATACATTACCTGCCGGAGCAACACCTTGTGTCCCACTGAACTCAGACCCACCCCCACACTAAAAGATCACACCCTCAATCTTGGCATCATCCAGAACCAAAAACTCACCATAAAATGACAGATCAACACAGTGTCCTCGGCCTGTTTCCACACTTTCTGCATCTCTGAAGAGTCTTCAAAAGGCTCCCTACAAGCACCATAAAAACTGTCACACAAGCCCTTATCACCTGTCTGAACTATGGCAACGCACTGTACGCCGGACTCACTATTGAACTCATGAGGAGGCTCTAGACGATATAGAACTCAGTGGCCAGATAGATCCTCAACCTGCCCAAACGGACCCACATCACCTAGCACCTGAGGAAACTCTGCTGGCTCCCCATCCAGAAAAGAGGCCCATTCAATGGCTACAAAGCTCTCCATGACCAAGGACCTGCATACATCAACCTTCAACTGATCTTCCACCAACCATCCGCTTCCCTTGCCCTGGCACAGACACCACACATCCACCATAACCACAGCAGAGTAATCTCCTTCTCCCACCTCGCCACCAAGTCCTGGAACGCTCTACCCCTCCAACTGTGAACATCACACTCTCTGACGGACTTCAGAAAGAAACTCAAGACCAGGCTCTTCGACTAAGTCAAGCAACCCAGTGCCTGGATTCCCCCATGCGTGACAAGCCGTACTTTACAAATACTGATTGATTGACCTGCTACCAACCGCAGATTTACCAACTGCGGCATGATCCGAATGTGGCGGACAATGTGGTCATGGTTGATATGCAAAACTGTTCCAGCAAGATAGTCATGAAATCTGCAGCATTGTAACTTTACCACAATTAGATCTGGCATCCTCCTTATCTGTGCACTCCAACACGTAGACATTGCCTTCCAGAAAGACTAACATTTCTTTAGTAATATGGCACTATATCTGAGGTTAATGACTTTAATCATTTTAACCAGAGCACATGGAGGTACCTGCAAAAATCCATCCTGAGTGTAGAATATGCAACTAACCTAGACTTTGCACACAATATAAAAAAGCTAATAGATTTAGCATACATACCTGTTACAGAAGTCACTAAAGATTATGATATGCTAAAGGAATTCACTTATTACGAATCAACATGAAACAAAACTAGCTTCACTGATGAATTATTTTGAGGATACTTGGGTTGGTAGCCAGGACCACCCAGACAATAGATGCCAACCTAAGTAGCACAGTTCATTGCGGAATATCCACGACAGCACAATGTTACAAGAAGCAAAAGCAAATAACGCAGTGGAAGGGTGGCATAATTTCTTCCAACAAACCTTTGGAAGAAGCCACCCTACATTGTATACCAACTTCTAGAAATACATTATAGAAGAAACAAAGCTAAGAATGTATCAATCCTTAACCCAACTTAAGTGAAAAGTGTCTAAACAAATGCATTAACTCTGAGAAATCCAAGTATTTGAAAATAGCAACCTAAGTCTACAATATTTAGACTCAACATCAAGAACCCCACTTAAAATAATACTTCAAATAGCAACCCCATTTAACCTCCCTAAAACACAAACCCTCATACTTTAACATTCTAGATGTTGTTAAAGTAAATTTAAAATGGCAAGTGAATACAAAATAATTTAAAAGACAAAAATTCCAATTGATAATTGATTGATATGCAAAACTCTTGCGTCCAGATAGTCAGGAAGTCTGCTGCATTCTATTTTTACCAGAATAAGATATGGCATCCATTTTATCTGTGCAACCTAATGAGCAGCCATTTCCTTCCTGAAAACCCAATATTTTTAAGCATTATGGCAGTAAATCTGAGGTGATTATAACGCAGTCATTACAACACACTACCTTTACAATGCAGCTGTTACAAAGCAACTGCCTTTACATCCCATGCCATTAATACGCATGCCATTACAACGCATGTCACTACAACGCATGCCAGTACAACGCATACCATTACAATGCTGCCATTACAACACATTATAAGGTAAGTAATGGGGAATTTTTAGTTTTAGAGTGGGTATGGGTTTTGGGGTGCATGGGGATAGTATTTTTACCCCTACACTATCCAACACTTATCCGTCTGTTGCACTCACTGGGTGGGAATAGTAATTGTTACCCCTACACTATCCAACATTTACCCTACTGTTGCCACAAAAGTATTATGCATTGTAATGGTATGCGTTGTAATGGTATGCATTGTAATGGTATGCGTTGTAATGGTAGTTTCTAAAAATGTGTTGTAATGGCATGCATTGTAAAATCATGCGTTGTAATGGTAGTTGCAATGTAAAAACCGCATTGTAAAGGTATGCGTTGTAAATGTTTGCATTGTAACATCATATATTCAAGGTTATGAGATATATTAATCTCTTATTACCACTAACTGCCCATTTCTTCACTCTAGCAAGCTGTAAAGGTAACATGCAATTTTACTTTATTTTAAAACAACTCAGAAACCAGGGCTCTTTTCCACTTCAGTGATCCTATATTCTTGCTGTTGTCCCAAAATGTACCTTACAACACTATATCCGCGTAATATTCTGTAATGACACTCTATGATTCACTTTACCTCAGTATCCCTAGAACGTGGTTAAGGTGCATACTGACCTATTTCATTCAAACTCAGATGTCAGAATTGATAAATATTTGTCCTACTTTCTAAATCAGTTACATTAGAAGCATTTTGAAGAGCTCAGGAGCAATGAAAACTGAGCTCAAGCGTCAGCGCTTTCCGCGCTGGACTTGAACGGAGGAAGCCACTCAACCACTGTGGTTGGAAAGTGGATACTTGAGGTTCTATTAAAGGGCATTGTTTATCATCTGTCACCCGGCAACCACAAGTACCTGTCAGATGAGCTCTGGAGGGCTTGGCAGTGGTTCCCCCTGATTGGTGCCAGAGACAACAATAGTCTGTCTTCTGTGTGTTCCCTTGATTCAAGGACTCTGCTTTCACTCTGGGTCACCTAGGGACACTCATGAATCATTCCTAGGTGTACAACTGAATCTTCTAAAGCCAATATTTAATGAAGACACATGGTCTAGTTTTTGACTCTAGAACAAGGAGACCTGGGAGTTAATTCTACAGTGCTTACTTAAACTATGTTGTTCACTCCTTAGTTCCTCTGTTGTTAGACTTCCATTCCTCCTCTAGTTGCTGTTGCAGGCCTATGACTATCCTACATCGGGATGTGACACCATATACACGTGCACCAGCTATATGGTTATTGACCTACCAATTACAATATGGTACAAGACAGGAGTTGGAATCCTAAGAGGGCCTGATTTGCACTTTTGGTGTGCAAAGTTTTCATAATGGTTAGGTGAAAGTGGGAAAATTCGTCTTTTACAAATTCCATTGAAGTTTCCCGACTTCGTCTGGTATGCTGCAAGACATTGTGGAACCTCCCTGTGAAGGTTTCCTACTGACGAATGCCCCATTGGCAGGACTTGTTGGAAAGAAGAACCTCTCAGTCTGCAGCCCTCCAGCTATCAGCAGGTAGGAAGTGGTTAGAAGTGCCAGACAATGCTGATTGCAAGGGGACCACAGGTCGGGACAGGAGTCTTCTGGGGGATGGGAGAGAGCTGGCAGCTTGGATCTTTTTGCATTGGTCAAGCGTAAGGTATAGAAGACTGATGCCAAGCAGTGCAATTCACCCATAGCCATCAGTGACCCCCTCACTGCAGTTCACAGGAACATTTCCTGCTGCTGTGAATGACAGCTGAATCATCCACAAATGTTTTCATTTGCTGGCCTCATGCTTTGAAAAGCTTGCAGTGTGTGAAGTTGGGATCTAAGCAACGTTGCAATTCACTGAATAACCCAACGTATACATCCGAATCCGACGAATGTGTCTCAGTTGTCTTCTCTGACAAAACTGAACCGTCCAAGCGGTGTATCTTTAGAACTAAGCACCATATAAAACATTTATAATTGGTTTCTCATGTTCTAACGCAAAGGGTATGGTCACCACCTGCTAGATGTCAGACAAATAAATAAAATAAAATAAACCTGTGCTCAATCCCTGGTAACATGACACAAAGCAGTCAGCCTTAAATCAAAGGCAATGTGTAAAGTATTTAGGCAGTGCACAAACAATGGAAAAAGTAGCACAACATGAAATACATCTCCACAACCCAAATTTAAAATAAAGAGAAACAAAATGTATGAGTAAAATAAGACCAAAATGACAAACATCCAATGTGGGGACTCATAGAGATTAATTTTTAAGATTTAATTGAAAATAGCACCAAAAAGCACAAAGCAATGATACTGTACAGCAGACTGGGACATAGGCGCAATATGAGGCTGATGGTGCTGTGGTTGGATACAAGTGGATTGGTTCCATTGAAAGTCTGGAAAAAGCTTCCAAGTCCCATTTCAGAAATGGATTTTGCCACTTCTTTGAAGAAAATAAAAACATCGACATTTCTTCAGATTCCCAATGCCAATCAAATTCTTCGATAAGAAAAATCCTCCATGAGCAAGCTGCTGCTGAAATTGTTGCCATCACCTTTGAATCGAAGACAAGATACTTGAAGCTGTTTGGTTCCACTGGGCTCTGGAGATTTGGAGATTTCTTGGTGAAAACGTTCTAAGTTCCAAAGCAGGTCGTTTTTTCAGAGGTGCTGGAAGCCTTCAGTGGGACAAAGCTGAAATTCAATCCGATGCCATGGTACTGCTGGTTGCATAAGTTTTGGGAAAGGTCCCCCTGAAGCTCTGGAGCAAAGGTTTTCAGAAGTTTCCATACTTTCTTCATGTCCCCAAACAACCACAAGAGTACACTTCCTAGGCCCTTAAGATCCCAGGAGAAGGTATTGAGAGATTCTCAGGGTGTTAGGCAGAGACCAACAGCAAAGTATAATTCATGTCCAGCTGCCACTGATCAGCTGGACACTTTAGAGAAAAGACCTCTGGACACCTGTTGTGCCCCTGTAGCCACACAGGAGGTCCGCCAACTTATTTGTCCTGTGGACAATGGGTTGCAGGTCCAGTCCTTAAGGGCACCTTTCAGGTCACAGACAGCAGTCCCAGCCCTCTTCTTTTCTTTCAGTGGTCCAGACCATATTCTGAGGGAGGCAGGGCGATTGTCCAGCTTTGTTGTATTACCCAGCCTGTGGGTGGGGGACTCCCTACGAAGCCTCTAGTCCTCTCTGGCCCAAGGACTAAAGGTTCCCAGACCCTGGCCCACCTACTTATTCAGTATTTCTTGTTTGCCTGCCTGCAAACAGGCCCAAATGGCCATGTCCCAGGGTGATGCCAAGATGTCTGAAGTCTTCAGCCACATTAAATTTGGGCTGTGAGAGATCAGGGTGTGTATGAGAGTATACCATGAAGATCACCAGTGCCTTCCCACATCTAATACTAAAATCCAGTTGTAAGCAGGCCCTGGACCCACAACAAAACAGGAGACAGATGTCTGGTAAGATTTAAAAAAAGGGTCCTTCAGCAACCAGATGGGAAATACACCAACATTGTGCTCTGGTCCTGTTTGATCCTGTCCAAGGGCACACATGTTTTAATTGTGACTCAGACATACCTGTCAGACAGGATTTGACACTGTTGTGCCAATAGAATGCCCACAGTTCCCACCTTGAATATTCTGCTGACCTCGAAAGAGTTATTCTTGCCCACTCAGGTCAACCTGTCAATCAAACTGGCCTATTGTGTAGCTTCTTGAAGAATTTCACACTCATTCACCGAGATAGATAAGACATGTGAGAAAGAGAAAGAAAGGTGCAGAAAGAACCAAGAGAAGTGCAGATAGAAGCAAGAGAAGTACAGAAAAAGGCAAGGAAAATACAGAAAAAAGTAAGAGCAGTGCAAAAAGAGGAAGAAAGGTGCAGAAAGAAGCAGGAGAAGTGATGAAAGAGGCAAGAGAGGTGCAGAAATAAGCAAGAGAAGTGCGGAAATAAGCAAGAGAGGCACAGAAAGAAGCAAGAGTGTTGCAAAAAGAAGAGAGTGGGGCGCAGAAAGAGGAAGAAAGGCACAGAAAGTGGCACGTGAGGTGCAGAAAGAGGCAAGAGAGGTGCAGAAAGAGACAAGAGAGGTGCAGAAAGAGGCAAGAGAGGTTTTTGAAATGCTAATTTCTAACTAGGACATCCCTATTAAGTCCCCTTGAATCCTAAAGGTCCCTGGTGGCAAAAAAGCCCACAAGCTACATCCAGTAAGCGCCACAGACCTGCGTTTCAGAGAGGTGTTCTGAGGCCACGTCCCTTTCTACACCACTCTGCAAATGTGGCTTCTGGGTCACTGCTGCTCAGAGGATGAAGTCCACTTGTGTCTGGAGGTCCTCAGGACACAAGAGGCCCTCATCGTCCCACCAGCAGTGCACCATAAGCCGCTTTTGCAGAGTGTTGTAAAAATGGGTGTGGCCCCAGAGCACCTCTCTGCAACGCAGCCCTGTGGCGCTTACAAGAGGTACCTGGGGACTAGTTGACCCCCAGGGACCCTCAGGATTGAAGGGGAATTAATCCCCCAACTTGAAATGTGCCACAGGGCGCATTTGCACTGTGGTGCAGGGAGGGGGCGGGGCCTGACGTGACAAGTGTGCAAACGCGCCCTGTGGCGCGTTTTAAGTTGGGTGATTAAGTCTCCTTGAAACCTGAGGGTCCCTGAGGGCCAACTAGCCCACCAGCTACCTCCAATAAGCGCCACAGAGCTGCGTTGCAGAGTGGTATAAAAAGGGGGCGTGGCCTTGGACCACCACTCTGCAACGCAGCACCCTGCCGCTTACTGGAGGTACCTGGTAGGATAGTTGGCCCCAAGGACCTTTAGCATTGAAGGGGGCTTAATCCTCTAACTCAAAATGCACCACAGGGTGCATTTGCACACTTGTCAAATCAGGTCATGCCCCCTCCCTGCACCACTGTGCAAATGAGCCCCCTGATGACTTGTAAATTGGGGGATACAATCCCCTTTAGTCCTGAGGGCCCCTGGTGTCCAACTAGCCCACTAGGTACCTCCAGAAAGCGCCACAGAGCTGCGTTGCAGAGAGGTGTAAAAAGGGGCGTGGCCTCGGACCACCTCTCTGCAAGGCAGCCCTGTGGCGCATTCTGGAGGTACCTGGTGGGCTAGTTGGCCCCCAGGGATTCCCAGTATTGAAGGGGAATTAATTCTCCACCTTAAAATGCACCACAGGGCGCGTTTGCAGAGTGTTGCTGAGAGGGAGAGGGGCTCACGACCCCTGTGCGAATTTCACCAAAATAAAAATTTAAAAATGCTTTTTTGGGACCCCTGAGCAGGCCTTGGGGGTCAGGGTGTTTCTACCCTGTCCCCTTTTCTTTTTTTTCACCTTTGTTTTACTGTTTTCTTGTGACTCGGTTCTAGAAAAGGGTGCAGGGGAGTAACACTCGAACCCCCTAGCGCTGGTTCCCACTGGGGCAAAAAAATCATGGCAATTCCGTGGAAATTTTTTTTGTTTTAAAACAAGAATGGTCTCCCGTGCTTGTTTACAATATAGCCGCCAGGTGGGCCAGGTCCCTGGTGTATGTGGGAGTATGTTAAATAAAAAGGGCTCTTTTGAGCCAAGGGGGCCATCACTGCCCAGGGGCTTTATTTGACATAGTGGAGGGAGGCCGCATGGACCTCCCTCCATGGACTCTTTTGAGCCCTGCAGCCTTCCACCTCCTCAGGGATTGTAATGTAATATGGAGGGGGCTGCATGGACGCCCCTTCTGTGTCTCTTTAGAGCCCCAGGGACCACCATCGCCCAGGGCTTAAAAACTATATTTAGCAGGGGCCACAGGGACACCTGGGGACCACCACCTCCCTACGGTCAGCAATTAAAATGGATGTTGGCTGGGAGCCATGCAGCCCTCCGTCATCCTAGGCCATATACGGCCCTGGGGACCATCACCTCCCCGAGCCCAGCCCCTGAGAATGAAATGAGGGGGACTGCACAGCCAATAATGACCCTGGATATCACCACCCCCAACGGCTGGGGTTTGCTATCTCCTGAGGTACCCACCCTTGGGAGATAGCAGTTAGCTCTCACTTGTCAGGAGCTTTCACAGTCCCTCCAAGTGAGAGCAAACACAAACTTTGCTCTCAGGAAGCGGGAGCTAGCAAACTGTTCCGCTTGCTGGGAGCGGAGTTTTCATCTGTTTCCCTGCCCGCTGTCATGCAGGCCACGAAACAGATGAAAGATTGCTCCTGCATGCAGAGAGCTGCATATTTAGCTGCTCCCTGTATGCAGGAGCAATGGATTATAGGGGCATTGAGGTTCCCCTGCGTTCCCCATCATAGCACACTGGGTGCACTGGATGGGGACAGGACAACAATGTAGATGTGGCCGGCCCCTGGGGATGGGGTCCCCGGGGCCGAAATCGGGCAGGAGAGGGGGATTTTGCGGGCACCCACTGAATTTCGGCCAGGGAATGAGGTTCTGTGGCCGAAATCAAGTTGGTGAGTGTGTGAGTGAGTGGCTCTATGGATGAGTGAGTGGTTGTGTGAGTACTTTCATGGGTCTAGGAATGGGTATGTGAGCAGTTGTGTGGGTATGCGAGTGGGTATATGAGAGGTTGTTTGGGGTGTGAGTGGGTGTGTGAGTGGTTCTCTGGATGATGCCATCAGGGATGTCATCAGTGATATTATTTGAGATGTCATCAGTGATGTCACTAACCATGTCATGAGTGATGTAATATGTAAAGTCATAAACAGTGCATTGAAGGGGTGTAAGTTATAGTTAGCTCAGGTAACTATAACTGCTGTATTTTACTGGTTTTGTACGAATGAAATCTGTACGAATGAAATGTATATTTCGCTAATTTACACAATGTAATGTTTAATAATAGTGATTGTTATAAAAACTTTTAATTAAGTTTTGTTAAACAAAATGACATCAACATGTCTCTGCGTCTTTGTTTCAATATTGTTTTTATGATTGCATTTTGTTGGCTGAAAAATGTTCAAAGAATGACTTGTTGATTTTATTTTTTTAATTAAAAAAAAATAAAATGAACATGTAACCAGTAATAAATTCTCCTGGGGCCTCAGCCGGCAGACTTTGTGTGTGCTGGCAGGAGATGGCTGTTTATATATTAAGTGGATGCCCCCGTGCCAACCGGGGGCACTCACAGCTCGGCTTTTGTTGTGGGCCGAGGGGGGGGTGCCCCATAATCTCTGCATCCCAGCCCACTCCACTGGCAGTAGCCTGGCATTTTTATATTGTAGATGGGTACCCCTGTGTCTACCCGGGGCACCCACAAATCAGGGTTCGTTGGGTGGGGAGCAAGGGGAGCCCAAATACCCCCGCCGCCCCTACTGGCTCCATAGTAGTGCTGGCAAGAGTCAGCACCTTTCCTTTGCTTCCACCTGGGCGGGAGCAGTAGATTTTTTAACTGCTCATGCTTGGCCAGAGGTATCTTCTGTAACCTGCCCAGGGGAGTGCTGGCAGGGTATGACCACGCTGTCCTAAACAGGGAACCACAGTGGCATCAAGGCTATGCCCTTTTTAATAAATGTAGCCCAGGGGATGGGATCCCCGGGGCCTTAGAGAGGCTCTGGGACAGGGGCCATGGGACCCTCCCCTTTATTTCATATTCGGACCCAGGGATGGAGTCCCAAATTGGGGCACAGAGAGGGAGACTGCGCTCCTTGCTCCCCTTTTATTAAACTCCGGCCCCAGGGGTTGCAATCCCTAGGGCCAAAATTGGTTCAGGGAGCGGGCTTCAAGCACGCCCTCTCCCTTTTTAAAAAAAACATATATAGTTTGACCCCCAGGTCTTAGCCCACCCAGGAGGTCATTTAAAAAAGAAACACTATGAAGGCTGCAATTTTGTTTTGTTTTACCACAATCCTATGGATGAACCGTAGGATCACAGCAAAATAGATTTTTTTTTAACTTTTTAGCCCTGGGGGTGGCTCTTTCTGGGACCCCCCTCATGGGCTAGAGGCACAGTATATCTCTACATGCATTTTTTGACTTTTTCAGGAGAGGGTCCTAAGTCCCCAAATCTTGTAATGGCCATGGCAACATTTCTTATTAGTTCTCAGCCAGCCAATCAGAGCATTTGCTCCCACAGGGCCTTCACTCTAGCAGGAGCAAGGTGGCCGAGGAGAAAAAAGGCCCCCTTGGCCAATCGAAATGCTCTATTTTTTTTAAGTTGCGCACACCCAACTGTCCAGGTATACCTTTAACCTTAATTTCTCTAAACCTGCCAAACAGATTTACAGCAAATCACAATAAAACATGTGTTCTAAACCATGATGTAGTTTCCTGTCAAATGTGGTGTCATTATTTTCAGTCATATTGACTGTAGCGCTTTTTAAAAATCTTGATGGAAATTGCGTTTTGGAATCCCCTACCTTTTCGCGGCTCCCTGCTTGACGGATCACCCCAAAACTTTATAGGAGGGCGCTGAGTAAAAAAAGAGCACTTTTTTGCAAACTTTAGTGGAGATTCGTAAAATAGCACCAAAGTAATTGGCAAACCAAAAAAGCCATTTACAATGGAACGTTTCCATTGGATATATATATGGCCACAGAAGTCTTCAAAGAGTGAGGTCGCAAGACCGACACTGGTGCACGTATGCGTTGAGGAACCTTGTATATCCAGGTCATTTCTGATCACTGCACAAAGCACACAAGAGGTGCACTCTTCCTCAGCACAAAACATCTTAATCCAAATAAGCTCATAAAGATAGATTTGATTCAACTGCCGAGCAACCCAACGCGTTTCGGCGTGGAACACGCCTTGCTCACGGGTGGAATCCCATCTGGTTCAGACTGTATGGCACAATTGTAGATGTATCCCATGGGAGTGTGAAATTTAAGACTCATATCTTGAAAAGGGCTAGTCATGGTCAGAACAATTGATTGCCAGATGCATCCTCAGAGCCTCGAGCACCCACTGGCTCACTAGTTCAAGCTGCTGAAGTGGATCAGAGTCCCACCATGTGTTCATCAAAATATATCCATAGCCATAAGGACTACAAATGTGGTTCAAAAGGTTCAGAGTTCAGCACAATCAGCATCAGCCAATGGAATACCATCTTTAAGCCAGTGGTTGGGAGGAAAATCACCTTGCCTCTATTTTGTTCAAATCTCTGGCTAAATTCAAATTAACTTTATTCGGGTTTCAATATGAAAGCCACAAAAGTACAAATTTATACTATAAAAACACTGATTAAAAAAAAAAGACGTTTTAAAAAGTACATAATATATATTAAAAATTTAAATCACTGTATACTGTACAATTCATTTACTAGAGACTATGTTAAGACGGGTTATCAGAATGCTCATAAGTTCGTACGGTGTTTAAGGCACACTCTAAGGTAGTGTGCCACGGATCTTGAGACTAGTGGATTGTCCAAGAACTGTAATGCCAGGAATGCTGGGCGACATCTTCTGACCTTCATTGCTTTTAGGATTGGTAATATCCATTTTTTCCGGAATGGAGTGTAAAAGGTACAGAAGAAGAGAACATGGATTGTGGACTGGGAAGAATTAGAGTCACAGGGGCACGCTGTTGTAATATATGTCCAGTTGTTTTGGGTGGGGAATGAAACCATAATGTGGAAAAGATTGAACCTGAAACGGGTTAACAGTAGCTTTTCAAAATGTGTCAGGTCTTCCTGTAAATATGGTTGTAAGGATGGAACAGTTTGTATCAAGAGGCTGTGTTGTACTGACGATTTACCTATTTCTGTCATCAGTCTTAGTTGGTTTAGGTGGGACAGACATATCTTTTTTAGTTCCTTTTTTGCTATGTCTGTGACTGATTGTGGGTCAGTAAAAAACCTCAGTAGGCCAATATCTGTAAGGAAGGTTTTTACATAATGAAGCCACCTAATCTTTTCCATATGTTCTAGGTTCATACAGTCCTCGATGATTGCTCTTGTGAGTGTACATTCTTCCGTTGCCCATATTCTGCGCCATAGCATTATGGGTTGGATCTTGATGAGATCTGAGATGTATTCTAGTCCAAGTTCTAAATGGCATCCAAAGGTGGTCGTACTCTTGGGGACTGCTAGTAAAAATTTGAGGAAGGTGTTTTCGATCTTTTGAATTTGTTCAATATTTGCCGTTCCCCAAACTCCTGCTCCAAAGATGGCCGTAGTGATGCATTTTGCATTATAAATCTTTAACATCTCTGCCAGGGGTTTTTTCCCTAGGCGGAGAGAAAAGGCTTTTAGAGCGCCGACTGTTCGTATGAGCGATAACTTGCGGGAGTTAATTGCGTCTTTCCATTTGAACTCCTCGTCGATGGTAATACCGAGATATGGGTAGGTTTTTGTTGTTTCGAGTGGTGTATTATCTACTAAGATTGATTTCGTCCTTTTCCCTTTACTGCCGACATGCATCACGAAAGTTTTCTTTATATTAACTTTCAGGTTGAGATTAGTCATGAAGGTACAGTAATTGTTTACAGCTCTCTGTAGCTGAATTGGAGTTCGGGCAAGAATCACCGCATCGTCGGCGTATAGCAATGCCGGTATTGGACGCCGTCCTGCTGTTGGAAAGTCTTTTGTACCCTGCAGCATTGCTGCCTCTAGTCCATTTGTATACAGCGTAAATAAGAAGGGGGCCAGTACACACCCCTGCCTGACCCCCTTCCGTATTGGGAAGCTGTCTGTGAGTTGTCCTTCCAGCCCGTATCTTACCTTGCCTGTAGCATCAGAGTATAGCTCACGTAAAAAGTCAACAATCGGGGGGTCGATCCCCATGTCCAGCATAATTAGCCATAGTTTTGTATGTGCCACACAGTCAAACGCTGCCGTAAGGTCAACGTAGACCAGGTGAAGACTGGTTTTTTTGACAGTTGTGTATTTTGCAGCCAGTAGGGTTAGGTTCAGAACTTGGTCCACGGTGCTCAGACCAGCCCTGAACCCATACTGAAGATCTGAAAGGACCCCGTGTTCCTTCGACCATTCCTGTAGACGATCGAGAAGGATCCTACCTGCCATCTTACCCACAGAGTCCAAAAGTGAGATGGGTCGGTAGCAAGAAGGACTGTCTCTATTTCCTTTCTTGAAGATGGGAATCAAGATTGACGTTGACCAAGATTTGGGGAGTTTACTTTCCTTGGCTGCGTTCAGTACTTTCGTTAAGAGTGGGGACCAGAGATCGGGGAGAAATTTATAGAGGTCCATTGGAACAGAATCTGGGCCTGGCGCTTTACCATTTTTTGCAGAGTTAATGGCTTTCTGAATCTCATTGATGGTAAAGTGTGTGTCTATCGGGTACTTCACCGCTGTGAGCACAGGTCCAGGGGATGGAGCTCCGGTTTTTGCCTCTCCAAAGACTCCGGAAAAATACATCACCCAGTCTTCCGCATTAATTGCGACGTCTAAGGATGGGCCCTCCTTATTCCCGACTAGAAAAGGATTTTTAACTATTCTCCAGAATGCTATATTATCTTTTTGCAAACTACTGTCTAAAAGCTGGGTCCAGAGATTTAGTTGTATCTCTTTTTTCCGTTCTTTAAGTGCTTGTGCGTAGCTTTTCCGTAGTTTGGCTATCTCTTCCCTGTTTCGTTCTTTCTTTGCTAGGGCTTTCTTTAGGGTAGAGTAGGCTTTTGTACACTTAGTGTTAAACCATCCTTTTCTTTGTGTGTTGTTTTGTTTTCTAGGCTTGGTTAATTCATTTCCTATGGTTTTCACTATTCTGTCATAGTCGTTCAGGATTTCATCGGCACCTGCTGAAGGGTTTAGACAGTTTTCGATAAGTGGCCTGCATTTGTCCACTATTCTTTTAGTGATTAGTTCTTGATCTAGGATACCCCATTTTAAAGTAAAGCCGTTCAACCTGTTTAGCGTAAGATTGTCTTGCTGTAATAGGGTATGATTGGCTTTTACTCGATTCTTGTGATGATCAGGTTCGAGGTATGTTAACTTGAGGGGGTAGTGGTCACTGAGTACGTTGTTAATCACTTCAAACTGCTTTATACAATCTGCGTTGGTGGTTGAAACCAGGATATAGTCAATTAATGTTTGAGCCCCTCTTCCATGAAATGTTGACGCAAATGGAGTTGTTGGTGTCATTATCATATTTGCAAATCCTAAATCTAGCTCGAACATAGTGGCTTGTGTATTGATACCTTCTTCCGTATGTACAAAATGAGTTAGAGGATTATCATGTTCATCAGTTATCCCACAGACGGGAGCGTTACTATGACCACAGATGTGTAAATTAAAGTCGCCTCCCCAGATTATTGAGTGTGTGCTTTTTGCGAATTTGTTTTTTTGCATGTTTATTACTTCAGTTATTTCGCTTAGTGTTTTGGTTAGGTCCTCTGAGCTCATGTTGTTATAGAAATTTATTATTGTATAGGAGGTATAAGTAGTTACTTTAATGTTGATTATTTGGTAGTTCTGTTGAAGAACTATAGGAGTTATATCTTGACAGGGCCAAAGATTCGAGATGTATGTTATTAGGCCTCCTTTACTTCTCCCTGATTGTGATTTTGAGGCTTTCGAGAAATATGTTCTGTATCCCATTAGGTGGACTGGGTCATTCAGCCATGTCTCCTGTAGACATATTAAATCTTGTGTATGGGCCAGTTCCAAAAAGGCTTTTTCTTGGTGCTTTGATGCAAGGCCCGCCACGTTCCAGAACAACAGGTTCCGCTCAACTTTGTTTATGTTATCTGTGAGATGTTTCTTAGGGGTGACGGATTTTTCTTGTGCCATTGAGTTTGGATGATCAGCTATCTGATTTGTTTTAGGCAGACGCTTTTTTAACGGCAATAATGACAGTTTCTGTGAGCCCGGGCCAGATTACCATGTTCTTGTCTGATTTCAGTCTGACACGCTCCGTTTAATTTTCCCTGTGTTAAGGAATCGTCTTCTGTTCTTGGCTTTGTTAAACACTGAGATTTTCCTTTGGTGTTTATTTTGGAAGCAGTAGGTGACAGGAGTTGTAGCGTGTTGGTTTTATGCTGGAAGCTTGGAGAATGGGGCTGAGATGGTGGTCAGTCGACCATGTCTAGGCAGCTGAAATCTCTGGCTAGTGCAGATGCCACTGAGTCCAGCCAGTTGGGTTTCAAGATCCTCACGGCTCGTATGTGGTTCACCTCACCTCCACACAGGTCTCTACTGGAACTTGCTTCTTGACGACTGGGCAGTTTGGCATCCTCGTCATCCAGGTTAAGCTGAAAGAGGGCGGCTTGTCAAGATCCTAGGCTTATCCCCGCCTGGAAGAGAAACTGTGACACACAGAGTACTGTTCCTAGTAAATGCCCCTCTGTGGTGGTGTAACAGGGCTTCTTCTGCCAAAGTCTAGGTGAAGTATTAGGTACTGGCTTGAGGGAGTTGTTGTTATCCTACTCTGAGGCCACTGGCAGAAAGTCCAGACTGTATTTAAAAGCCATCTTCAGCCAAGAGAACGTTTACAGGCTATCTTCTGGGGTTTGTACAGGACAGGGAAGAGAAGAGGCACAAAAAGATAGTTTGTTTTCCATTTCTGGGAGTACCCAGCTAACACTCTAGGCTAGGTCTCTCCATTGTTGGTGATTACTAGCAGGCGGAAAGAGAGTTTGGGTTCTCTTGTGGCACAAAGGGCAAAACCTGCCGGGAGAAAGGATATATATTTCCTAAATGACATATTATCAACAGGACCCCTAAGTCAAGGGCCTAAGGGCAAAAGTATGAAGTTTTTTATGTCCACACCAGGAGCAAGGACAGCATGCAACATTCACCATATATGCAATATGACACAATTCATGCTTCATATAGCCTCTTATCCATACATCATAAGAGTGCCAAGTCAAACCCTCACTGCATACAGTGCACATATCACATATACTAACCATCAAACCGTACAAGTGTAACAATTCAGACTACTTCAGACCCCCAAAGCTATAATAATAGCTTAAGTGTCAAGTATTAGTCATTTTAAATATATATTGAGTTAATATGCAACAGCTGTTGTGTTCATCTCTAATTTAGACAAACAGCGCCACCATGTGGCAGACTGTCATAAGTGCCACTGTTGACTTTTAAGGGCTGGTGCTGAGCAGAGAAACCACTGGCTCAAATTAAACACAGAGTGCAGAAGTTCAATAGAATATGTGACCTAGGGAGACCAGTTAGGAGCCTATAAACCCTGGCTATGTAGAACCCCGAGGTATAATCAGACAATGTTGAGAAGAAAAACACTGCAAGAGAACATAAGGATGCTCAGAGGGCACACAAACCTACTTGAATCCGTCTGCCGTAGCCGCCTATCTCTATTCCTACAGAGACCGGAAAACCACATTAGTACACGAAGTAAAAGGTGTAGAACGAATGTGGAAAGAGCAGACAGATTCGGATTGGGTCATTTTATTCATCAATTAAAGACACAAACCATGCAAGCACACATACAAACTCTGGAGCCACTGTGTACCGCCAACACATGTCACCTCTATTAATGAATGTTATTACAGTATTGGAGAGCGGCAGCTTTTTCTTCACAAGCTGAACCCAATGACAGCTTCCTCTGCATGGTGGGCAACAGCGCCACTACCTGGAGGAGCGCCACCCGAGCAAAGCTCAAGGGCACATTTCGTTGACACTGAAATAGCATCACAGAATGGTTCTAGAGCACCCTCTTATCACTGAAGTAACATCACTGCATGGTTCAAGAGCATCCCCTTGACACTGAAATAGCATCACTGCATGGTTCAAGAGCATCCCTTGACACTGAAAGGGCATCACTGTATGGTTCAAGAGCATCCCCTTGACACTGAAATAGCATCACTGCATGGTTCAAGAGCATCCCCTTGACACTGAAATACCATCACTGCATGGTTCAAGAGCATCCCCTTTACACTGAAATAGCATCACTGCATGATTCAAGAGCATCCCCTTGACACTGAAATAGCATCACTGCATGGTTCAAGAGCATCCCCTTTACACTGAAATAGCATCACTGCATGGTTCAAGAGCATCCCCTTGACACTGAAATACCATCACTGTGTGGTTCAAGAGCATCCCCTTTACACTGAAATAGCATCACTGCATGGTTCAAGGGCATCCCCTTGACACTGAAATAGCATCACTGCATGGTTCAAGGGCATCCCCTTTACACTGAAATAGCATCACTGCATGGTTCAAGGGCATCCCCTTGACACTGAAATAGCATCACTGCATGGTTCAAGAGCATCCCCTTGACACTGAAATACCATCACTGTGTGGTTCAAGAGCATCCCCTTTACACTGAAATAGCATCACTGCATGGTTCAAGAGCATCCCCTTGACACTGAAATACCATCACTGTGTGGTTCAAGAGCATCCCCTTTACACTGAAATAGCATCACTGCATGGTTCAAGAGCATCCCCTTGACACTGAAATACCATCACTGCATGGTTTAAGGGCACTCCCTTTACACTGAAATAGCATCACTGCATGGTTCAAGAACATCCCCTTGACACTGAAATACCATCACTGCATGGTTTAAGGGCACTCCCTTTACACTGAAATAGCATCACTGCATGGTTCAAGAGCATCCCTTGACACTGAAAGGGCATCACTGTGTGGTTCAAGAGCATCCCCTTTACACTGAAATACCATCACTGTGTGGTTCAAGAGCATCCCCTTTACACTGAAATAGCATCACTGCATGGTTCAAGAGCATCCCCTTGACACTGAAATAGCATCACTGATTGATTCAAGAGCATCCCCTTGACACTGAAATAGCATCACTGATTGATTCAAGAGCATCCCCTTGGCACTGAAATACCATCACTGCATGGTTCAAGAGCATCCCCTTGACACTGAAATACCATCACTGCATGGTTTAAGGGCACTCCCTTTACACTGAAATAGCATCACTGCATGGTTCAAGAGCATCCCTTGACACTGAAAGGGCATCACTGATTGATTCAAGAGCATCCCCTTGACACTGAAATACCATCACTGCATGGTTTAAGGGCATCCCCTTGACACTGAAATAGCATCACTGATTGATTCAAGAGCATCCCCTTTACACTGAAATAGCATCACTTTGTGGCTCAAGAGCATCCCCTTGACCAGAGCTTTAAGTGGGATGAGGAAACTAGGGGGTCTCTCAAAGGGGCGTGGCCAATGTAATTAAGGGCATGGCTTAAAAACATGTATGCTAAAAATCTGTCCTTAATAACAAATAACATCATACCTACAACAAGTCAGGACCATTGGCTTTGTCAATGGTTGTTAGTTGCATAAAATAAATACGCGGCAACTATGGCTTGTATATTATATTGAAAAAGCTTCCACTTAAAGCCCTGTTGCCACCACGACAATGTTGCTGCTCCTGAGTTTCAAAAAGAGAAGGGAAACCCAGAGATAAAATGACTCTCTTTAAAGAATTTCCCTTCCCCTACAACACTCACATTGCATGACGTCATGACGTTACTTCTCCACTAGTGAGAAGTGAGCAGTGTGAGCACGCGCACATCGACGCGCCTTCTGTCACTGCAGTCCAGAAAAACATGGACCGCCTGTACCAGGGCACAAAACAGAGCCCGATAGAGACCCGTTTCAAGGCCCCCTTTGAAAAACTGCCGGTGCTCTGCACAGGTGAGACCCGGCGCACTTAAAGCCCCGCCCTTGACACTGAAATAGCATCACTGCAGGGTTCAAGAGCATCCCCTTCACACTGAAATAGCATCACTGTAGGGCTCTAGAGCAGTCGCCTGCGCGGTGCTACCATGGCGTACCAGTGCACCTTACCTTTTGCAATAGAATGTTCTGCATGGAGACAAACCATCCTCCTGGTGGGATAGCCCTGACAACCAAATGTTGCATGTTGCCACATTGACTTCATCAAGGTTAAACAGCCATCACTGCTCCGGTGCCGCAGTCTCCTCACAAGAGCTTCTCTTGCAACTGCACGGGCTTCTGAAGATGTCCTCTGTGTGCTGAGAAGCCCTCCAGCCAGTTATGGAAGCCCACCCTGAATGATGAGACTATACATGGGTGGGTGGTGAGCCCTCCAGCAGGTTATGGGAGCCCATCCTGAATGATGAGACTATACATGGGTGGGCGGTGAGCCCGCCAGCAGGTTATGGGAGCCCACCCTGAATGATGAGACTATACATGGGTGGGCGGTGAGCCCGCCAGCAGGTTATGGGAGCCCACCCTGAATGATGCGACTATACATGGGTGGGCGGTGAGCCCGCCAGCAGGTTATGGGAGCCCACCCTGAATGATGCGACTATACATGGGTGGGCGGTGAGCCCTCCAGCAGGTTAATGGAGCTCACCCTGAATGATGAGACTATACATGGGTGGGCCAGCAGGTTATGGGGGCCCACCCTGAATGATGAGACTATACATGGGTGGGCGGTGAGCCCGCCAGCAGGTTATGGGAGCCCACCCTGAATGATGAGACTATACATGGGTGGGCGGTGAGCCCTCCAGCAGGTTATGGGAGCCCACCCTGAATGATGAGACTATACATGGGTGGGCGGTGAGCCCTCCAGCAGGTTATGGGAGCCCACCCTGAATGATGAGACTATACATGGGTGGGCGGTGAGCCCGCCAGCAGGTTATGGGACCCCACCCTGAATGATGCAACTATACATGGGTGGGCGGTGAGCCCACCAGCAGGTTTTGGGAGCCCACCCTGAATGATGCGACTATACATGGGTGGGCGGTGAGCCCGCCAGCAGGTTATGGGAGCCCACCCTGAATGATGAGACTATACATGGGTGGGCGGTGAGCCCGCCAGCAGGTTATGGGGGCCCACCCTGAATGATGAGACTATACATGGGTGGGCGGTGAGCCCGCCAACAGGTTATGGGAGCCCACCCTGAATGATGAGACTATACATGGGTGGGCGGTGAGCCCGCCAGCAGGTTATGGGGGCCCACCCTAAATGATGAGACTATACATGGGTGGGCGGTGAGCCCTCCAGCAGGTTATGGGAGCCCACCCTGAATGATGAGACTATACATGGGTGGGCGGTGAGACCTCCAGCAGGTTATGGGAGCCCACCCTGAATGATGAGACTATACATGGGTGGGCGGTGAGCCCGCCAACAGGTTATGGGAGCCCACCTTGAATGATGAGACTATACATGGGTGGGCGATGAGCCCTCCAGCAGGTTATGGGAGCCCACCCTGAATGATAAGACTGTACATGGGTGGGCGGTGAGTCCTCCAGCAGGTTATGGGAGCCCACCCTGAATGATGAGACTATACATGGGTGGGCGGTGAGCCCTCCAGCAGGTTATTGGAGCCCACCCTGAATGATGAGACTATACATTGGTGGGCGGTGAGCCCGCCAGCAGGTTATGGGTGCACACCCTGAATGATGAGACTATACATGGGTGGGCGGTGAGCCCGCCAGCAGGTTATGGAAGCCCACCCTGAATGATGAGACTATACATGGGTGGGCGGTGAGCCCGCCAGCAGGTTATGGAAGCCCACCCTGAATGATGAGACTATACATGGGTGGGCGGTGAGCCCGCCAGCAGGTTATGGGAGCCCACCCTGAATGATGAGACTATACATGAGTGGGCGGTGAGTCCTCCAGCAGGTTATTGGAGCCCACCCTGAATGATGAGACTATACATGGGTGGGCAGTGAGCCCTCCAGCAGGTTATGGGTGCCCACCCTGAATGATGAGACTATACATGGGTGGGCGGTGAGCCCTCCAGCAGGTTATGGGAGCCCACCCTGAATGATGAGGCTATACATGGGTGGGCGGTGAGCCCACCAGCAGGTTATGGAAGCCCACCCTGAATGATGAGACTATACATGGGTGGGCGGTGAGCCCTCCAGCAGGTTATGGGAGCCCACCCTGAATGATGAGACTATACATGGGTGGGCGGTGAGCCCGCCAGCAGGTTATGGGAGCCCACCCTGAATGATGAGACTATACATGGGTGGGCGGTGAGCCCTCCAGCAGGTTATGGGAGCCCACCCTGAATAATGAGACTATACATGGGTGGGCGGTGAGCCCGCCAGCAGGTTATGGGAGCCCACCCTGAATGATGAGACTATACATGGGTGGGCGGTGAGCCCTCCAGCAGGTTATGGGAGCCCACCCTGAATGATGAGACTATACATGGGTGGGCGGTGAGCCCTCCAGCAGGTTATAGGAGCCCACCCTGAATGATGAGGCTATACATGGGTGGGCGGTGAGCCCACCAGCAGGTTATGGAAGCCCACCCTGAATGATGAGACTATACATGGGTGGGCGGTGAGCCCTCCAGCAGGTTATGGGAGCCCACCCTGAATGATGAGACTATACATGGGTGGGCGGTGAGCCCGCCAGCAGGTTATGGGAGCCCACCCTGAATGATGAGACTATACATGGGTGGGCGGTGAGCCCTCCAGCAGGTTATGGGAGCCCACCCTGAATGATGAGACTATACATGGGTGGGCGGTGAGCCCTCCAGCAGGTTATAGGAGCCCACCCTGAATAATGAGACTATACATGGGTGGGCGGTGAGCCCTCCAGCAGGTTATGGGAGCCCACCCTGAATGATGAGACTATACATGGGTGGGCGGTGAGCCCGCCAGCAGGTTATGGGAGCCCACCCTGAATGATGAGACTATACATGGGTGGGCGGTGCCCTTGCAGGAGAGACTGTTGCACACTCTGCATCCACTCTGTGTTGCATCTTCCTGTTGCATGTACAACTTAAACATGGCAATGACTATCAGTGTCGTTTATTTAATGGGCGTGCCACTTCGCCTACTAGTTTTTGCAGCATTGTGGGGGGAGAGGTGTGAGGGTTATATGTGGTGCTTAATTTGAGACGGTGCTTGCAGGTGGGGTCTACCAGCACTCATGTTTGGGGACCGAGACTTATTTTTCATCTTCAGAGTTTGACCCAGAGCAAGAAAGCAAAAAGCAGAAAAGGGCGAAAGGAGGAGCAAGAGAGAGATGGCAAACCTGTGGCGAAGAGAGATAGCAGGGATGAAAAATAATATGCGAGAGTCCAATAAAGGGCCAGGGAGTGAAGGGTGGTGGATGACAGAAGGACGAGGAGCATCAAGACTAGCTAGCCTTGTTTTTCGGCAAACCAACATTCGGCATCGCCAGCAGGTCTGACGAAAACGTTCTGCCTCGGCACCTACATTTTTATAAATTAAGCACTGACGTCATGCGTAGGCGCTGTGCGTAAAAGGCCAGGCGTGCTAAGATCATGCTGCTGGTAAAAGGCGGGAGAAAACCTTGTCCAGTTCATTGATACGGAGTTCTGCGAGGAAGACTTTGTTAATACTTTTTTGTGAATTCATTGTAAGTGTCCGTTAACGAACATGCATAGAGAGATATATAATAAACAGCGTCCTATTCTGGAAAGAGGTCGTTGGATCAGTCTGGGTTACACACATTCCTTTGATGGCTGCTTGGAACTGGTCTTGTCGGTAGGAAATTCTAGATAACTCAAGAAAATAAAGCGCAGTCACTCATCTGCGCCGCATCTCGCGCAGACACTGGCGCGCAGCCATAGGTTGAAAGAAGGGCCACTTGGCACGGGCGCCCTGGCTGACAGCGCCTCAGACTCGTCCCACGTGCGTCCCTCTCCCGGGGCAGACGGCGGAACGCGCGGCCGGTGCTGCTGTAGGAGGCCGGAACGGCGCTGCTCGTATCAGAATCACAAGGATGTGAGGGGCCGCGCCGTGAATATCAATCACCCGCCCCAGAGGAGGCGGCCCGCCTCGCCTCAGCTGCCCTGCGGGCTCGTCTCTCTGCCCGGCGCGCTGTGATCGAGCCGCGGCCCGAGTGACTGGCAGATCACCTTGGAGAAGGTAATCAGCTCGTCTGCTTCCGAAATAAACACTGCGCTGCCGCGCTCGGCTCTCGGCGGCGATATTTTGAGAAGGTCTCGGAGGAGGGCTTTGGAAGATGAAGTACCTGCGCAATCGTCTTCCTTGCCGCTGACTGCCTCTTGACAAGCGCGCTCCTCTTTTTTGGCAAAGTTGTTCCACCTGCATTGCCAAAGCCCATAGGTCACGTTACTCTTATGCCGTGGCATTCACCGTTTTAATGCCTTTCATAACCTGCAGTCCGGGTTTTCTGCAGGCTGCAGTATCTCCAGTTGTTTCTAGAGGCCCCATAGGTTCAGTACCCTTTTCCATAAGAGACCACCTCAGAGCAGGTGTAAAACTATAACGCGGCAGAAGTGGGGGGAGATTTGGGTACGGATGCTAGGTACAATAAATAGGCACAAATGGAAGGTTTCGTCATTGGGTACCCTACGCTTTCAATTTTATGTGGGCCTATTTGCAACTTCCTTACTAAACAATACGCTTCATAAAGACCCCTCAATATCTTCCTTCAAGCACCAATTGTACCAGCACTCTTGGAGGTCAATTTACAGAAATGCCAGAGGTAGCGGAAGTGACATCACTCTCCCTTTAAGCTCCACTTCCACTCACACACACATACTTACACACAAATGCCAGAGGTAGCGGAAGTGACATCACTCTCCCCTTAAGCTCCACTTTCACTCACACACACATAATTACACACACACACAAATTCACACATATTCACTCTCTCGCACCTAAACACACTCTCACCACAAGCACGCACACAACATACAATTTAAAGCATTCCTTACTTACCTCTGCTGTCATGGAAGGGCATATTCCAGCTTATTGTACCCAATTTTTATTACACTATTAGTGAATAATATATACTTTATTTATTAGTGTAATAAAAAATTGACAGAAAATACAGAGTGGAGCCCTAGCAGCCCCAGTGTTCCTGGCACTGAATTTGCCACCTCTGAGGCTAGCAGTCACAAAGGGAGTTCTAAGGGTAGCAAAGCAGGGGTCGCAGCTGTGAACCCAAAAGGAGTCCATGACAGCACTTCCTAAGCATCCCGTCATATCTTACCTGGACCATGCTGCCCTATATCTCTGCTCTTACTCGGATGGTCTCCCGTTCGCGATATTTGTTAAACTTTGGCCTAGATTTACTAAGCCTCAGCGCTGTCCCAGATTCCATAGGGCAACGCACAGAGCCAGTAAGGCGTAACGAAGAAAAATATAGTCATCTCCTCTTTCCATGTGTGATGCATCTGCAGCACACATAGAAAGAGGAACATTTCTCCTCGTCACATCTCACCTGGGAAGGGGTAGCATTTTGGCGCATTCCTAGGTCTACCAGTATTGATAAAACTGTGTCAAAATCCATGGGTGGATAAAAGGGAACCTCCACTCTCCACCCACTGAACGCCTCCCCAGGGCAGAGTAACACAACGCAGGAATTTGCACTGCCTTGCATTATCCCAGATTAATCAAACCACTCAGGGCCACCAGGGTGGCCTTGCGTGACTTGCGAAACCCCACTTCGGTTTTGCGTCGTCCTTATGTCCTCCTGCATGGTGCAAGGGCGATGCAAAACCTTGATAAATATGGCCCTTTATATTTGGTTACTCTTGCTTTCACATCATTAAGTCTCTGGCTTGATATGGTGTATATATTTCTATGGAAAGAACTCATTCCGGCTCTATGTCAAGGTTTTGGTGCTATACATCAAAAAAAAAATGCGCAAATGAATAAAAAGCTTGAAAAATACAACCTCACCGGACCTCTGAGAGCGCCTGGTAACACATGCCAGCCATTCAAGCTGTGGTTTTGATTTTATATTCAGAAGGCAATAAAACGAGGCCTTAACACATGGGAAGTTCACGTGAATAGTTCTTCAGTGAGCTAATATTGGAACAAATTATGTCTGTGGGCGCTTGGCAGCCAGAGACTAAACATTCTCCAAAGATTCGTGACAAACAGCAGCCGACAGCTGTGAATGCTTGTGATTGGTTCAAGCTCCACCTTTTGTTTCAATTTTTTTGCTTTTGCCTTGAGAAACAAGGTGGAGGATGGCATGGATACCAACCTGGCCACAAGTAACCATTGGCGGCGAGAGTGAGGGTTCGGCTGATTAGACAGGTGCTCAGTGGTGTTCTGGGAGCCCTGAGGGCTTCTCTTGCCACCCTCAGGCATGACTCCAGGTTATAATGAATGGATTTAGCAGCTCTAAGCCAATATCCCTAATTTTCTCAGAATGGGTGGTGAAGTGCAAATTACACAAGCACTAAGGGCCATATGTATCATACTATCGTTTTGCGAATTCCAAATAGCGAATTTTAAGGAATCGCTATTTGGAAATCGCAAAATGGTATGTATGTAAATAATCGCTGTTTTTTTAGCGAATTCCAATAATTCCTTATTTGCGAATTCGCAAATAATGAATACATCCCATTCATTTCTAAGGGCCTCTTGGCCCATAGAAATGAAAGGCAAAATTGCGATTAGCAATTTGCTAATCGCAAATTTTGCGAATTTTCCAGGGTGCAGGGGTGTCTCAAGAACACCCTGCTGCACCCCTGAAAATGACATGTGTGCGCATATGGCGCACATACATGCCCAAAGGGCATGTATGAGCGTCACATGGCACCTTTGGTTTTTTAAAAAAATGCTTTTTTAAGAGAATTCGCAATTTACCACCAACTACAAGTTGGTGGTAATTTGCGAAATCTTATTCCAAAATCGCAATTTTTAAATATTTCATACATATCATTTAGGAAATCGCATTTTGCTTAATCTCATATTTAGGGACACAAATGTAACAGTATGAAATTGCCATTTTTCAACCAAGCATTCGGAAAACAAGCATCTAAGCGTACCTGAATCTGTGTTCCACCCCAGACAGGCACCTGACACGTAGAAAGCACTTGGCAAAGAATTCAAGTGTTTAAAAAATTTCAACTTAAATAGCTTGACGCTGGTATCAATCATGCTGAACACCTGTGAAGATTAACATCAGGGCTGACCATAATATTAATTTATTGTTATCCGCCATCTTGTAGCGGTCAAAATCTCATTATAACTCATTATAATACCGCGTAAGTCAACTCAATCATTCATCACAATTTATACACTAAACCAAAATAAACAAAATAGCTATTGACAGAGTATCACCCAGCAAAAAATCTAAATATTTTAAAAATTCTCTCTTCAAAGGCCTTAGAGCTATGTATCCATCGTACCACACACCCTTAATGGTTAACCACAACTCAGACAATAACATTAGGTTTGTATTATAAGGCATGTTGTTATGTCCAAGATCTCATACCTTACTATCATACATTATGAATCAAGCCAATCACCCATCAAAATTGTAAAAGTACCACCAAATATACTTCAAGACCTCAATTTCGAAATAATTTATATCTAAACCTTACGCAATTCCAACAGATTTGTCTTTTTTAAACAAATTCTTTTCACCAAACGAGAGAACCAGTGCTATTTATTGCCCTTTAGCATTTCTTTGTTTACTATCATGAGAAGATGTAGGTGGATTTATGTATTTTTGTTCACAAAGTAAAGCTGTACATGCACACAGTATTTCTTAAATATACAACAAAAAAACTGTCCTTTTCTCAAAAGTGTAGCAGTACATGTGTGTGATTCTTGAGACCAATTATTAGTAAGCAAAAACCTAGAAAATGCTTTAACAGCACAAATGTTTACTTATCAGACAAAAAGTTTTTCTGTCCTATCATACAATACCTTACTGTTAAAATAAAACCTTGCATGTCAGGTAGCCAAAACTCAAACTAGCATTTAATTAAAAAGTAGCATGAAGTACCGCAAATAATTAAGAGACAATTGTCTTTCAGCTGACCAGAGTCTCACTCAAAATCATCAGTTGGAGCATATAATGCTAAAATGCACGTAACATTGAATGGTGTATATACATTTTATCTCCATACAAGTATATGGGGCACAAGTATGTGACAGAAACTTGTTACTTTCAGCAAAACCTATCTAATGAGCAGGTGGCAGAATTTTCTTACAGAGAAAATGTAAGATGTCCTTCAAGCAAAGCAAAGATACAATACATACATATTGCAATCATTTGTTATCAAAGCACTCAATACCATGCTGTTCGAACAGTAAAGAGTGCAAGAATACGAAGCATGGATGCAGTAATCCAAAGTCCATTTAATAGTGAAATCTTCCCGACATCTTTCAGATTCTTACATTGTAGGAACAATGGTACATTCAAAAGGTAAAAGACATCCGACACGTGTTTCGCCTACTTGACTTTTCAAGGCTGATCTACTGATGTATATCGAACGATGTACTGCAAAAAATGGTTATTCCCCCTTATATGACAACCCTGCCAGTGCAATGTGCTTATACGAAAAAGGTATGTGGAGTGCTAATATCAGTTGTCGCCCAGCATGTGTCCATCAGGGGGACCATAATAAGCCCCCTGTCAAGAGTCCTCCCCGTATATCACAAAGTTAGTCAATGCATGAATACACTGCTGACTTCATTACTTTTCTTAAAATTGAACTTCTGGTTGCCAATATTGAAAGAGATGCTACAATTTACAATGAGATGGAGGAAATGTGCAAATGAAATGGAAAGTGAAGCTTTGGAAGCATGTTGATGTTAAAGGGCACTTCAAATTAATAAGAAAATGGTATCCATATTTGATTATAAAATGTATCAGTGCACGCTGTCATATACCGGTGCAGAGAGACATTAATGTTAAATCAATAGAAAAACAAGATCATGTTTTCACACTAACTTACCAGACCTAACCTATGATACCTAATCTCCCAACCTGCCATACAAACCTACCATACCATCTATACCTACCTACAATACCTAACCTAACGTACCTACCATACTGAACTAAACATCTAACTTTTCATGCCTAGTAAACCTGCATACCATCCCCACTAACGTATCATAGCTTCGTACCTGCTATACCTACCTAACATACCTGTATAGCTACAATACATACCTAACAAGCTCAATCTTCTACACCTACCCTTTCTACTATACTTAATCTAATTTACCTACCATTATTAATGTACCACGCCTTTCAAATCTAAGCTATCACACCTAAAATAACAACCATACCTAACATAATAAACCTAACCTAACATACCTAACTCTTCATATCTAACTTGTACCAACCTGCAATACCTGGCATAACTACCTGCTATACATACCATGCTTCAATATCTAACTACTTATTTACCATACCTATCACGTCTATCATGCTTAACCCACCTTACCTAGCCATACCTAATCTTCCAAACCTATCTACCAGACATAACCTATCACACATAGTCTACCTTCCATACCTAAGCTAACATACCTAACCTATCATACCTTCCTACCACACCATACCTCCTTACTTACCATAGCAAAACGCCTACCATATGTATTATACCTACTATATCGATCTCCTCCCATCTTCCAAACCTAACATAACAACCATGCATACCTCCATATATACCATATATACCATACCTAACCTATCATATACAATGCAGAGAACGTGGGAACGGGGAGGACTGGAGGTTCCTAGGTTGGATTTCTATTATATGGCAACACAGCTCCAGCATGCTGTACTGTGGTTTGTTGAGAACGACAACTGGGAAAAATAGCTATTGCTGGGTACTCATCTGGGGATTCTTCTCCCAGATCTCGTCATGTTGGGATAGGGGGTACCAAAACAGCTCCCGTATATTGTTAGACATGTGGCCTATATTTGGGAATGAGCAAACAAGGTAGCGGTACGTAAATCGCCCTATGCCCCTGAAGCCCCACTGTGGGCAGTAGTCCCGTTTGGGCAAATAAGCCAAACTATGTCCATTGCAAAGTGGGTAGAGGGTGGTTGTTGGTTGATGGGCGATCTGTATATGGGACAACGGTTTCTAATCAGAGAGGAAACAGAATCCGCGTTTGACTTGGGCAGAGGTCAGTATCTCCAGTATGCGAAGATCTTGGCGGTGGCACAGGATATATGGCCGATGTACCCTTAGGAGCCGCCTATAGCCGTCACCTTTCAGGCCCTTGTGACCTTGGGCAGAGGCCGTCGACTGGTATCCCATATTTATAGGGCACTAAGAGAGGACCTCGAGAAACGCCCGTTTCCGGTCCAAACCAAGTGGGATGCAGTATTGGAAGAGCCCTTAACTGACTCCAAATGAAAAAGGGTACATGAAGGAGTTAAAAAGATCTCCAATACCAGATTTAAATTTACACAATTTAATATTGTTCATCAAACCTATTTGACTCCACAAGTGTTTCATAAAATATATCCGGATCATTCTGCCTGCTGCCCCAAGTGCGGATATAATGAAGCCCCATCTTTACACATGTTATGGGAATGCCCAAAGCTCCGACTCTTTTGGGGCTCAATACTAGAGCGCTTACGACAAGTAACGAGATGGACGTTAGCCCAGTCCATTAGGGAGATACTTTTGGGCCTTCTTCCCAGCTCTAAGGGGAAGAAACTTACTTGTAGATTTCTCCAACTGGAACTGGTTGTTGGCCAAGGGTGGTGATTAATTGGATGGGCTCCCAACCTCCCAAGGTGGAATGCTGGTCCAAGGATCTAAGGGAATGGACAACAGCGGAACTAATTAGAATAAAGAGAGTCAGGAGAGATGAAAAGTTAGAAGAGGATGCCAGAACCTGGTATATGTTGATTTCAGAGGTTCCCGTGGAGGGGCCCCCACCATGCAGGGGTCAGGAGGAACGCAAAATGACCAAGTTATATTTGGAGTGGAGGTGCAGCAATAAGACGCTCTCCAACTGGAAACCAGATAATAACCCTGATGTTAGAAGTAGTTAGATGAAATGGTACATGGCAGAGACAGTGAATTTACCAGTGAGTGACCGGGGGGGGGGAGCGTTCATTTGTAGAGTTAATTGTTATCGTTTATTAATTGAGAATGCTTAATCCAAAAGTACTGCAACGAGCATTGGTGCAGATATCCGCTGTTCATATACTCTTTCCTAGTCAGGAAGGTATAGTTTCTTTCACAATTTTTTTTTTATGTGAATATTTGATATATGTGGAAACTGCTGAGACTATACGCTATTGTTATTCTGCAAGATTGCACTGTACTGGGAATTCTGATATAACTGTACTGTTGTAATGAGTTTGGATGTTTAAACTCTTAATAAAAATTACTTTAAAAAAACATAAATACCTAACCTATCACTCCTAACCCTCTGTTTATACTTAACCTGACATACCTCCCTACTATATCTACAAAACCTACATACAGTGCTTATGTATGCACTATAGTTACCAATCAAATCTACTTACCTAGAATATACTAACTGCCATACATAACATAGATTACCAATCTACCATACTTATGAATCCACCTTAACTAAATAACTCTATCTACTGTAACTTACCTACTGTACCTAACATACCATACCGTCCACACTTAACCTAACCATAACTAACCAGCATCTATCCTAATATTTATAACCTACCTTCCATACAGAACTTAACATCCCCAACATGTCTGACCTACCAAACCTGTATACCATATCTACTTTTCTTGTGGGACTTGCCCATGTGTAATGACACTTTGCTGGAGTTGCATCAGTTATCCGCCACACTCCAGCAATGCATCATTATTGCGCCACCTGATACCTCAGGAATCCTGACGCATCTGTTGAATCCTTGAACACCATGGAGTTCTGTGGTTTAAATACGGCACGTCCATGGTGTTGTAAGGATGGTGCAATAAAAAGTGTTGCATCGCTGTTTTTGGCCAGCGATGCACCACTTTTCATAAATGAGGCGCCTAGTGTTTAACCATGTTAATTGAAATATTAATTTTGGAACAATCCTTAATCAACAGACATGCATTTAATATGATTGATCTAGAAATAATCATTTGACGAAATGAAAAGAATTGTTTCCTTCACATTACTGCGCTTCAAGGTTAACACATGGCTTATGATTTCAAAATCTTCTGTCTGTGTAACTTTCAGTGTCATAAATATTAGTTTTTAACCATTCTCACATGTGTTGCATATGATTTTAATAGAAACGGTAATGATTGTGTAATGTATGCATTTATGTTACATGTAGGTACTTTCAAAAGTAGTTCTCAGTCATACTTACCATTAAGAAATGTGATAATTTATTGTATGTTAATCCAATATATATTAAAATACTAAAGAAAGTATCATTATGTATGTTTAATTGAGCACACTCATATTACATGTGCAACCTTAGATTTAATAGTTCAAGTTGTAATGATTCTGTAGGCCTCTATAGCATTATGCTGCATTTCATAATTCATTCTCTACTGTTTACATTCTTGTATTAACGATAGATGTATATCTTGGGAAGAACACCCTGGAGATAAGCACAAGGGAACTGAAATGGAAATGAATAGACGATTGATCCTCAGTCTGAGGGTGAAGGAGAAACGCTGTCCCCATGTCTAGTGAGGGACTTTTACTGATTGTTGCAGCCTGCAACGTGTGAACCCCTTGGCCAATTGATTCCTCAGTATGTTGCAACTAAAGGGGTGTTGCTAATGGACGCGTGGGACGTAACTTATCGGTTGCCGTGCATGATGGCAGAACTGTTTGACGAATGAGGAGAACTCACTTTTCCCCGAACAAAAGCAGAGCTCTCTTTTCCCCAGACTCTTTTGGACTTCCTTGCCAGCCCCATTCTCCAGATCCAATGCTGAATTCCCCTTGAACCCTTTACAGATCCCTTTCATGATTCCTAACTGCCCCTCTTATTACAGAAAAGGTTGGAGACCCCTGCTTTACGGCCTACCTCTGGGTGGCTTTTGAGCATTAAAAAGGAAGGTTTAGGTCCGGCAAAAAGGTTGACTTTGCCAGGTCGAAATGACAGTTTAAAGCTGCAGTCCGGGCTGCAGTGGCAGGCCCAAGACATGTTTTACAAGGCTATTTTAGTAGGCGGCACAATGGGTGTGTAGTAAAGGAAGATGCACAGTCCAACTGTGTAAGTAGATAATCCTTTATTGTAGATTGCTTCAGGGATAGGTAAGTAGGAGAAGATAGGAAGTATAGATAAAACCCCACCATGAGCAGGCTCCAAGCAGCTCAGCCTGAGTTGACCAACTGACACTGTGAGCACAGAGAGACACCCAGGCATTCCATGATGTCATGGTACATTCTATTCAGTGGAGAACAGTAGAGAAGTCATTTACTACACATCCTCCTTCCTTAGGGAATGAAAGCAGAAATAGAGAGAAAGATAAGTAAGATACCTCAAATATAACATTTACATGAAAGTACAATAATGAGATACACACATCTAAAAATGTACTACATGAGGTATCAGAAATACCATTACCATGAGCAGAAATACAATAAGATGCTAACATTACTACTACACGCATCATCCTCCTCCCTTAGTGAAAACAAAGCATGGCTTAGATTAATAAAAACCAATGCAACAAAGAAGGGTGGTCACCCCCACAACCTCCCCAAACATGAGTACACCACAGGGTAGGCACCCTGGTAAACAAAGGTGGGTGTAGACATAGACCCTTGAGAGAAATACATCCCAAATAAAAGATACAACAGGGGTAAGATTCACTCTAGATAACCGGAAGAGTGTAATCCCCACAACAGAAATACACCAGAGAAAAACGCTCTGGAAAGAAACCAAAAGTTTCCCTGATCAGGATAGAAGGCATGCTGACACTGAAAACTAGAATAAAGCTTCTCACTCAAAGTCCTACCAACATGAAACCCTTGGCCATGAGTTCCAAGCAAGTAGACTTCGACCGGAGCATAGTGTCAAAATGAAAAGGTGCCCCATGGGAAGTAACCCAAGGAACTGCCCAAACAATCTCCACCAAAAATAGGGAACAACACAGGGCATTAACCCTGTAAAATAACACAACCTCCCCTAAATAGGGTACACCACAGGGTACTCACCCTGGAAAACAAAACTACAAGCTCCCCTAAATAGGGTACACCACAGGGTACTCACCCTGGAAAACTGAACCACCAAAAATCGGGAACAGCGCAGGGTACTAACCCTGTAAAATAACACATACTCCCCTAAATAGGGTACACCTCAGGGTACTCACTCTGTAAAACTGAGCCACCAAAAATAGAGAACAGCGCAGGGTACTAACCCTCTAAAATAACACAACCTCCCCTAAATAGGGTACACCGCAGGGTACTCACCCTGTAAAACTGAACCACCCAAAATAGAGAACAACACAGGGAACTAACCCTGTAAAATATCACAACCTTCCCTAAGTAGGGTACACCGCAGGGTAAAATGGCCTTGGAAAAAAAACTGCACAAACTCCTCTAAATAGCCACAACCTCCCCTAATAAGGGTACACTACAGGGTAATCACCCTGGAAAACTAAAATTAGAAGCATTGACTATCCACACAACCTCCCCAAAGAAAGGGTACACTCTACATACAAAGACTAAATCAGAACACACACCATTCAATGGTACACTACACTTATGAGCTGCACAGAAAGCTTACTGTCACACAACACACTTGAATTGAAAACTGAATTGGGGAGTCTACGTACCCACATCTTTCCCAAAGAAAAAGAGTACACACTGCGCTAACAACAGAAAAATAAAGGAACTGAGTGCCACTAAAATCTCCACATGTTAATGCATATTTCAAATTGTTTTCCGCGCAGTGACTACATCTCCAGCAGCGTAATATTTGCCCCAAGCAGGATAAATCAAATAGGAAACAGGACATGCATTATATCAACTAGCTCTGTGTCCCGGTAAAAGAGCTGCGGGTCCATGTATCGCCTGTTCTGCTGTCCGCGCAGCCACTACAGCTCAAGGAACATTGTTCTTGCCCCAGCTCGAAAAGGCAATTCCTGGCAACTCTTCATCAGGGGCATCGATTTCATCCTTTAGCTTGTGGTGCTGGTCAAGGAGTGTTCTTGCTGGCACCATATCATTGACCATCTCGATAGCGGGCATCTCCGACACAGAAGTTTGCGTGGTGCGAGTTCACTTCAGGCACAAGATGGCGGCACGCTTTTAGACGCCAACCTGGGTGGCCTTCGGCAAGGGCGTGCACCACAACATCTAACACAACAAGAAAGGCGGTGAAGCTGACGACGTCACAGATGATGGTCGGGAAACAAAACACAAGTGGTGAGTGTGCGCATGTTGACCAAGCATGCACGCGATGTATAGCTCGTGAATTGTTTGAAGTGAAACGATCAAACAGCCATGAAGCAGAAAGTATAGATAAATACCCACCATGAGCAGGCTCCAAGCAGCTCAGCCTAAGTTGATCAACTGACACTGTGAGCACTGAGAGACACCCAGGCATTTCATGATGTCCTGGTACATTCTATTCAGTGGAGAACAGTAGAGAAGTAATTAACTACAGGGTGCTGCAGCCCACTTCTAGCATTCAATTTAGAGGCCGTGGGTATATGTAATACCATCTAGCAGGGACTTAGAAATAATTCAAAGGGGCCAATTAGGTGTAAATCCATTTTACAATGTTTAAAGGAGAGAGCACAAACACTTTTCCGCTGGTTAGCATGGCTAAAGTGCAGAGAGTCCTAATACCAATAAAAACCCAGTCAACAAAAACAGTGGAGTGAAAGTCTGGGGAACACCACACTTGGGATGTCAGGTCTAACAAAGACCTGTTCACAAGAGGAGAGAAGTTAGTCATTCATATAGTCAGTAATTTGATCTTGAAAGTGTTTTGTGCTGCTTGGTGTTTGGTACAAGATCATTATTCTCAATGTGTTGTGTTTCTGTATTTTCAGGTACTGAAGCTGTGAAAGTTAAACCATTTGGATCTGAGTGTGTATTTGTGGATAAGGACAGATCCATTTCTAACAGCCTGATTCATGATCGGGCCGTTTTGCGAGGCTCAAATAGCGAATCATAAGGAATCGCTATTTGAGACTCGCAAAACGGTAATCATGTAGGAATCGCAATATTAATTGCGATTCCCACTGATTCCTTATTTGCGATTAGCTAATTGCTAATCGCAAATAAGGAATAACTCCCCATGCATTCCTATGGGCCAAAAGGCCCATAGGAATGCATGGGGAGTCATTCCTCATTTGCGATTAGCAATTAGCTAATCGCAAATGAGATTGCGAGTACAAGGGTGCCAGGGGTGTCCAAAGGACACCCTGTAGCACCCCTGCAATGGAAATTAACACAGGTGTTGCACACACACATGTCCAAAGGACATGTGTGTGTGTAACGTGCAACTCAGAAAAATGCATTTAAATGCATTTTTCTGAGTTTTCGCAATTTACCACGAGGTTTGACCTCGCGGTAAATTGCGGCCCGAAATTGCGATTTCGCAATTGTAAAATGGATGATGAATTACATTTAAGGAATCTCAAATAGAGATTCCTTAAATGTAAATCCTCGCAAATATGCGAATTAGCAAATAGCGATTTTTGCATTTGGGATGTTGAATCCCAAATGCAAAAATTGCACTCTCAAAGGGCCAGATTCTCAGAATCTGGCCCTTTGCGAGCCGATTTGGCCTTGATGAATAAGGCTTTAAATCTATTAACTCTTTCAAAATGTTGACTACAAGAACATCAAGGTCATGATCTTGGATAAGAGCTGTTTGGTGATAGCTTTGTCATGGGTGATCTGCAGTTAAAGGGGGTTGATATAAGGAGTCTCCAGGAAAGAGCAATGAGTTGGAAACAGCTGTTAATCTTGGGGTTGGAAGGGCATATGCCGTCAATGCAAAAGAGACACATTATGCAGGACAGCACATGCTCAACCGTTTTAGTTTTTCTGTGTGGATAAGCCTTGCAGCTTATTAACCCCTCCCCTACTGATGACGGAACCGCTCCGTCATCAGCCGCGGTGGCGCTGTGCTGATGACGGAGCGGTTCCGTCATGGCCCGCCCGACGCTCCTGCGCGGCGCGAATTCCGTGCCTGCGCTGAGCGTTCTATGGAGCAGGCGGGGCCATGACGGAACCGCTCTGTCATAAGCACAGCGCAACCGACGCTGGTGACGGAGCGGTTCCGTCACCAGCATGCGCCCGCCGCATTTCCCCCGCCCATTAGCACTGCGGCGGAATAGCTGCTGCAGTGAAGGGGTTAAACACCAGGGGTGTGATGGTGACTCTGTCAGCAGAGGCAATTTCTCTGGTCTTAGCAGAGCTTCATTTGTGAAAGAAAGAGTGCCGGTACCCAAAGATCTACTCAGGACCCTGCATCCAGTGCAATTAAATGTTGGTGTGCTGAGTATCAAGGCTGAAAGTCTTAAACCACCTCATACCTTTTATACTAACTACCAGACACTCCCATCCTCTTTCTCTCACTATTGCACGTTCCTGCTTTCTCCCTTTGTGATGGTTTACCCATATTTCTCTTCCTCTTTCTTTTGATTTGTGTGTTTTGTTCTTCCTTACTCTCTGTAAAGATTTGATGTGGGAAAAAAAAGTGCCAGTTCCCTCCAAAAAAGTGCTGGTGGCCTGCACCGGCAACCACTTGAAAAGACTCTGCAGTCAGGGCAGAGAACTCCACACAGAAAGAAATAGAACAGGCCGATCTTTTTATGTGCAGAGTTCTCTGCCCCTACTGCGTAGTCTTCGCACTCGTAAACTTACTATTAAAATGCAGGTTTGTGAATACTGAAAAATTTTGAACTTCCATAAGCGTGTATGTTTACCTTGTGTGACTCAGGCCCAATGGGATGTAGGACATCAGATCTTAAAAGAAGAAGTAACATGTTTGGGATGTTTTTGAACTCAGAGTGCCCTCTTGAAATGCATGAAAAGAGGAATCAACAACTGAAAGTGATCAGTAAACGTTTTGAAAGTGTCTGCCACTGTGTTGCCCCTCGTGTGGAGTGTTGCTTAACTGACTTTTAACTCATTTGAGCTAGAAATATTTATTTTGCTGAAATTATGTGGTAAAGCTGAACTATGTAGGAAAAATCCATAACTACAGAGAAAATGCTGCAGCTAGGAGCCCTCATCGTAGATTTTGGGAAAATGTTCATATGTTCAGTGGATGGTAATCAGAAGGAAGGGCTGTAAGAAAGTAAGCATGGTGCATGTGCTGAAAAACAAGTGTAGGAGTGACAAGGAGGGGTGCTATGTTCTAAGGTAGGGAGAAGATGTGGGGAGGTGGGGTTCACTTGGGCATTCCACTGCTGCAAACCTTAACAACCATTGGCAATGCCAATAGGTCTAGCTTTAAATGAATATTGTATGGTAATTTGAAGCACATAAATAGCATTGGGATGCATATGTATTTGTGTGGAAGCCAAGAATTGGAGAATAATATTGGTTTCGGTTAAAAGATCAGGTGACCTTTGCGCTGTCGAGCCAGATCTAAACATCCATGGGGTTAATTGCCCGCCTCCCGTCTGTGCTGCTGCCAGAGAAAACATCATAAATGACCTTGTTATCTAAAGCACATTAATAGCTTTACAATATCACATACATTTCCCTGAATGTTCAAGCTCATGCAGCTGGATACATAAAGAAATGAATCTCAGCTGTGTGGAGGGGAAGCAGTTTCTTGCTGGAAGCATACAACTTCTGCCCAATCAAAACATGTACTCCTGGCTCTCAAGATGTGGCGGAGCTAAAGCCCCTCTATAGTGATGCTCACATAATTGCCTGACAACAGCTACACTGTCAGGCCAGACTATCAAAAAGAGGCCAGATATCAAGTAGGATGCTGTGGGCATATCAACCGCACTCCCATGGCATGCAAAGTGCAATAAATAGCAGTGAGCCATCTAACCAGACATGACAGACATGAAACACTAACAAGGACCTTTTCTGTGGATAATTGACTGTTGCTATTCATTTAATTATTGAGATGAATGACTGGGCCTTGCAGCAAGTGACTGTGCTCTTTAATATTCATTGACTTTATTGAATCTGTATTCCAGCACAGTAAAATGCCAATAATGTGGGTATTGATGATTTTATGATACTGAAATACTACAGTATTCTGACTGGGACCCTCAGGAACCTCTTAGAAATGGAGAATTATAGTAAAAATATGTTCTACCATATGCCATTCCTTATGTAATTCCTCAGTTTGGACTGTTTCCTACCTGGGAATTTGACTGTCTACCAGCTGGTAAACTATCCAGGAGAGAAACCATGGAGCATATTTACAAAAAAATGTTGAAGCGGGGAGCTGCGGCAAATTTGGCAGCACCGCGGTCCAACATTTTGAAAATGCAGGGATGCGCCGTAGTCACATGAATATGGCGTACCCCTGTGTTTCCCCTAGTGCTGGCTCTGTTGCAAGGATGCCTGTGCTGCAGAGAGCATGGTTATGTGCAGGAAGGGACACCTTCCTAACATAAACAATCAATAATGGCAATTTTCTCTTTCTATGTGTGCTGCAGCTGGCAGCACACAACGAAAGAGCAAAAAAAGAGGAGAAATTAATAATTTCTCCTCGTATCGCCATTCTTATGCCTGGTATTCCTAGGCTTTTAGTTGTTGGTGCTGAAAAATCTGGGGCAACATCAAAAAGCAATGAGTGTTGCAGTAGAACGCCCACTGCAACACCCATTGCAGCCCCCTATGCCGCATAGGACTGCAGCGGAAAGGGGTATATTTATTAGGTGGCATTAAGCCACAATAAGTGCCTTAGCGACATCTTGTAAATATGGAAAGGGGCGGCACGCCACTGGAGCGTCAAAAAAAGTGACGCTTCAGTAGCAATAGGGGCTTGTAAATTTGCCCCTATAGGGATTCTGTACTTCCGCATCTCTTGTAATTACCGATCCATCCAGTAACCCCTGCACTGAGCACCTATGTAGGTGATAATCAAGCCCTGTCGCTGCACTTTATACCAAAGAACTACCAAGAAAGCCAAAACAATAATAACATCTATCACAGCAATTTTCGACATGTTTACAGAGGTAATGCATAAATAGAGTATTTACTAAATTTACTATAATAAAATTAATTGGTCTAGTGACTTTTATGGAAGCTCTCATAAAAAACGATTTATGTGCAAAATTGTTTTTGGTGATGTGTGTCCTCAGTTCTAAATTTCGTTCCAATCAGTAATCATGGTTAGGAAAGCAGGGTGCATATTAAAGATCTCTGACTGTAGACAAACACATTTTATAGGAGTTTCATTACCATATTTTAATGGCAAAACTGCATTTCAGGCACAGGCATAAATATGTAATTACTGATTGATTTCTGTGTGTATGTAATCTTGCATTTCTTTCAATATTTACTTTAATCCAAAGCAATCTCTTTTTAAAAGTCTAAAATTTGCATAAAGTAATGTTGCTATTATTGTAAGGGCATGCAAGTCAAACAATAGTTGCAAGATAAACAGGCCTCTGCTACAAAAAGAAGTTCTGGCATGTTTATCCCCTTAAACTTGTAAAATAAATCTTTGAGCAATGGCAGAAATGAACGAGCATTTGGGGAACAGAAGATGAAATAAGAGACATGTCATATAAAATACACAAACCAAATTCAACATTAAAGTAGAGGGATAGGGTATGACCTAGTGGTAACGGTTGTATGTTGTTACAACGCATTCCGTTGCAACGCATGCCTTTTCCACGCATGCATTACAACGGAATGCTATTTCAACGCATAACCTTTACCACGAATATTCCTTTACCACGCATACCTTTACAACGATTTTCGTTGTAAATGTATGCATGGTAAGGGCATACTCTTGGTAAAGGTTATGCGTTGAAATAGCATTCCGTTGTAATGCATATACCCCTTCCCTGTACCCTTACGTGACCCCAGCCCCAATCCTTTTTATATTTTACCCTGCCCTTAACCCTCAATCCTTTTATATATATATATTTTTTATAAAACTAAAATGTCCCTCACCTCTTCACGTCGTCTCCTCTCCATCTTCCGTGGTGACGTTGTACGTCGTAAAGAGGAAGCGGAAGTTTCTTTCCTTTTCCTCTCAGTTGACAGTGATTACCTGTAATCTCGACGTGACTTCAGGTGAGGTTTTTTTTTGGGGGGGGGAACCCCCAAGCCCCCTTTTTCTAATTTTACCCGTTACCACACATGCCTTTACTACATATCTCGTTGTAAAGGCATGCGTGGTATAGGCTTTCGTGGTAACCACGCATGCGTTGTAATGTATGTGTGGTTAAGGTTTTCGTGGAAACGGCTGCGTTGTAGTGGCCGTTTCCCAGTGGAAACACATGGAGGATACACCCCCGTGCAGAACTGAAGGAATTGTGGAGATAAATTGATTTTTTACAGGATCACCAGGCAAAAAAAAACTGCTGAAACAAGTGGAATGCTCTCAATCCCCAAGATCAAGCAGTAGAAGAGGCAGCACAGAATGAAAAAGAGTATATTGATATTGAAAACTGGTCTCCATGGCCCAACCCTTTCCACAAAATGGCAGGCGTGGCTGAGGTCCTGTGGCATGGATATTTATTAATTAAATATTTGATACATTTTCTATAGTGCTGGTTTGTTAACAGAGATTACTGGACCCTATAATTCTCTTTCCAGATCTGCTCTTCAGGGATGGTTGGACAGCAATTTTGGGTGGGCGTACACCACGCAGGAGGAGGGTGGTTCAAGTGCCTTTAGAATCTCTAAGAAGTAGCTCATCTTCACTTTTTGATAGAGGGGCCCGGTTAGGAAGGTTTCTAAGATCTATGCATGGTGGCTCTCCCTGGGGTGATGGGTGCAGAGGTAGATAACTCACCACTGGTAAGGTCTCGACCTCTGCACCCTTCATCCCAATTTTGTTGCCACCTTGAATTCTTTCGGTGAACATTGTTAGCGAAATCAGGTTTGCTGTGTTTCATCTCAGGATTCAATAAAGTCTTAATGCAGTGGCCACCTCTAAGTAGATTGTGCGATAGCACTAACATGATTTAAAGACTGAACACAGAAGTTTGAACTATTTATGTCCTCCGCGTCCAATTGCTCGCCTTCATTTTGAGCTAAGGGTTCCAATGAGTTGTCGGTGTTTCGGCCATTGTCGATGTTTCAGAAGCATACTTAAGGGACTGCAGGAAACCAAGTAAAAGAAAGTTACACCCGAAAGCTGAAACCAGTATCGGGACAACAGATGAAAATCAAGTCAGTCACCCGCAATGTGAAACATGGCCCCATCCTCAGTAGAAACACTTAAAACAATGTGATAGTGAAAAATGATTTGAATCCTCTGGCATGTGGTTATTCGATCGCCTGTTGGCAAGCCTCCCACCAAGACAAAAGTGAAAGAAAAGCTGCTGACAGCATGTACTGAGACACTAAAGCAAGTCCAGCCCTCTCAACATACAAAAATACAGATAAATGTACCCCAGTCCCAGCAGAAACTACTGAAACAACAACCAAAAAAGGATAGAAAAGTACTCCATTCCCGTCATACATGTCAGGGCTTGTTGCTAAAACAGCCAACAAAGCAAAATTGAAAAATACACAAGAGAGCAGAGACAAGACACACAAAATGCGAAATTGAAAGCAATGTTTGTCATGCCCCTCCACTTGAAGCCTACCATCATGAATGTCATGCCTTCCCACACTCACTCCCTGTAGAACCCCAGGTGTGCTGTAGAACATCAGCCCCTCATGTACACTCTAACATGCCTCATTCACAGAATACAGAGAATAAGACTTTTGCCCTTTCTCTAGGAACCAACAGAGACCAGATGCGGAGTACCCCAAGGATCCTCTCTCAACCCCAACCTCTTCAATGTCTTCATGACCCCCCTCGCAACCATCGCCAGAAACCACGGGCACAACATCGTCTCCTATGCCAATGATACCCAACTCATGCTCTCCCTCACCAAGGAAACCAACATAACCAGGTACAACTTCCAAGAAGAGATGAAAGCCGTCACAACTTGGATGAAGAACAGCTGCCTGAAACTCAACTCAGAGAAGACAGAAGTCCTCATCCTCAGCTCCACCCCCTCAGCATGGTATGGAACCTGGTGGCCCCCTGCCCTAGGAAACCCACCGACCCAAAGGACCATGCCAGTAATCTCGGTATCCTACTGGATTCATCGCTCACAATGAATCGCCAGTTCAATGCCGTCTCCTCCGCATGCTTCAACACCCTCTGCATACTAAGTAAAACATTCAAATGGATACCCGCCGACTCCAGGAAAACAACACTCAAGCCCTCATCACCTGCAGATTGGACAACGGCAATCTACGTCTGAATCAACCATAAACTTCCCCGCAAACTCCAGACCGTCCAGAACACTGGAGCCAAAATAATCCTCAATATCCCAAAGCACAACCACATCACTCAACACCTCCGCATCCTCCACTAGCTCCCTGTCAAAAGAAGGATAACTTTCAAGCTGCTCTCGCATGCATGCAAGGCCCTCCACAACATGGGACCTCAAAACCTCACCAACCGCCTCTCCTTCAACGCACCCAAGAGAAACCTACGATGAGCCGGCTTCTCCCTTTCCACCGTCCAACGAACAGAGTGGGTGGAAGGCCCTTCTCCTACATTGCAGCCAAGACTTGGAACAAACACCCCCTGCACCTCCAGCAAAGCCTGACACTGGAGCAAATCAGGAAATACCTCAATACCTGGCTCTTTGAATTATCCCAACAGAGCTGAATCCCCCATCGCCTTGAGACCCTAACGGTAAGTAGCGTGCTCTACAAAACACTGATTGATTGATCGATTTATTCATTCACCTCACCCTCCCTGGATGAAGTAAGATTTTCAGTTGGATTTACCCAAGAGAGCCAGTCGGCAATCTTTCCAACCTTGGGGTGCTGGTCAGAAGCCCAAACCCTATAATTTACAATTAGCCGCAACCACCAATGTGGCATGGCCTGAACAAGGGGCGGTAGGCACTGATATTGAAAGGCAGTAGGCAATCATGTTGAAAGGCAGTAGGTACTCAGGTGAAAGGTGGTATGCACTCATGTTGAAAGGTGGTATGCACTCATGTTGGAAGGCGGTAGGCACTCATGTTGAAAGGAAGGTAGCCCTGGTAAATATCAGTCTCCAGCAGAGTTGAACAACAGAAACAAAATCAGAGTGAAGCTTCTGAGGACTTGTAAGAGAAGGTCAGTCAGAAATGGGGATCTCCTTGGCAGGGCAGATCAGGGTTGCTGAAGCAGGGGCCTTCCGCCCTACAGCTATCCTCAGTAGGGACTGCCCAGCTGCCTCTGCCCTTTTAGTCCTCACTCAGACAAAATGCACCCTCTCTCTGTTCTCAAGCTTCTTGTCCATGATCTTCTCACCATCTTGTATAGTGCTCTGTTGCTGCCAATCTAGGAGTGTGGCCTGTATAAACACAACACACATATCCAACAATAAATTATTTATAGGTTGTGTTCACGTCTTTACTAGAGAGTTCACCTCTGGCTGCTGCAGTGCCAGCAGGATATTTTGCTCTGCACTATTGTGTGGCACAATGCAGTCCTGGACCAGCGCACTTCCAATCTACCTTACACACCGTGGGGTGTTGCTGTGGTTGTTCCCACGCAACACCCTTGGAATCAGACACATTTCCAGATTTACGAGGATTCGTAAACCTGGAAATGCGTCACTATGCTACACCACCCTAGGGGTGGCGTAGCAAGGCGCAACAAGGAGAATTTTTTTCATTTCTCTTCGTTTTTTTTCTTCTTTCAATGCGTGCTGCATTCTACAGCACGCATTGAAAGAGGAAAATGCCTGTATGATTGTTTTTGTGCAGGAAGCAGAGCCGGACTGGGAATTGAAAGCAGCCCTGGCAGGTTTTGCCAGACCAGCCCCCATCCGACCACTACTAGGGTGGTTTGGGGGGTCCACCCCCCAAGATAATTTTGGAAAAAGACAGACCAAAAAGGTTAATTTTACAGCACATTTTTCGTTACATATTCCATTGTATCACCTTTCAAAGCACAGTAAATAGTAGATGAAGACCTTAAAGAGCACCAGGTCTGAATAGTGATGAGGCACCCTGCCCCTTCTCCTCCAACCCCCAGGCGGATCCACCGAGAGGTCTGAACACTCATGAAAAATAAATGAAGACGTCTGCATAATACATTCATTGACAAAAAATATTATATAGAAACGCTGGGAGCTTGAACAAGCACTGACCAAGGCAATAGGTTTGGATATGTTTTTACGTGGGGAGGAGAGAGGGGGGAGAGAGGGAGGGAGGGAAGGAAGGGTGAGAGAGAGAGGGAGACAGCAGAAGAGAAAGGGAAAAGACGAGGGAGGAAGAGAAGGAGAGATAGAGGAAGGAGAGGAATGAGAGAAGGACAGGGAGAGGGATGGAAAGAGAGAGAGGGATAGAGAGAAAGCGGAGGGAGAGAGAGGGGCAGAGAGTGAGAGAGCGAGAGAGGGATAGGGAGAAATAGAGAGAACAAAAGGGAGGGAGAGAGAGAGAGAGAGAGTGGAGGGAGAGAGAGAGAGGGAGTGAGTGAGAGAAAGAGAGAGAGAGAGAGAGAGAAAGAGAAAGAGAGAGAGAGAGAGAGTGGAGGGAGAGAGAGAGAGGGAGAGAGAGAGGGAGAGAAATACAGGGATAGAAAAGAAAGAGAGGGAAGGCTAGAGAGGGAGAGAGAGAGAAAAGGATAGAGTGAGAAAGGGATAGAGAGTGAAAGAAGAAGTGAGAGAGATATGGGGATATAGAGAGATAGAGAGGGAGGAAGAGAGAGAGTGAGAGAGGGATAGGTATAGAGGGAGATTGAGAGGGAGAGAGGGATAAATAGAGAGCAAGTGAGAGGGAGCGAGAGAGAGAGAGGGATAGAGAAATAGAGAGTGAGAGAGTGAGGGAGCAAGAGAGGGATAGAGAGAGAGAAAGGGAGAGGGAGAGAGAGAGGGCAAAAGAAAGAAAGAGAGAGAGGGAGGGAGAGAGAGGGTGAGAGAGAGAGAAAAGGAGGGAGAGAGGGGGACGCGAGAGAGAATGAGACAGAAGGAGAGAGGGATAGAGAAAGAGAGAGGGATAGAGAGAGGGAGAGGGATATAGAGAGAGAGGGGGAGAGATGGCAGGAGAGAGAGAGAGAGAGAGAGATTTCTATCATTTCACTACAGAACATACCACTAGTTTACTTATAATTGTACCCTCCCTACACCAAAGCGCCATCGTTGTTCCATATAATGCAATATTGTTTCACTACAGAATAAGGGAATTGTTTAACTAAATTTTATTGTATAACAAAACGGGTATCAACATACTGAATAACATGTCATTACGGTACAGCAGTATATGCCCATTAATGTTGTACAGAATTTCCCCTTGACTGTACTTCCAAATGTAGCCATCTTTGTACCGAATATGACCATCTCTGTGCTTCTGTACTACAAAATATACAATGATTGTAGTACAGAATATGCAATAAGTGTATTATAGAATATCATTGCTACCCTACCGATTGAGGCTATTGTACTACAGAATGTCATAATTTCACTAAAGAATATGGCTATTATTGCACTGTGGAATGAGCATTATTGTAATGACGTTTCGTAATATGGTATATGTTCATTATTGTGCTACAGAATGGTCCCATGAGTGTACTACAGAATATCCTATAATTGTATTACTAATGCAATCACTCTCCTACAGGAATGAGGCCACAACTGTACTAGAGACTATGTCATCATTTCACTACAGAGAATGGCTATTATTGCCCTACAGAATAGGCATTAATGCACCGCAAAACATGCTGTTATCCTACTGTAGTAAATGTGCATTATTGTACCGCAGAATGTTCCCATGGGTGTACTGAAGAATGTGGCCATAGCTGTATAGAACATGATTATTGGCTAATATTATCAATCAAATATTCTTTATCTATACTATTATCCCACTCAAATGTCTTCAAACAATCAGAGACGGCAGCACCAGACAGATACACAAAAATAACCACACACGCAGAAAGGCAAAGAAGAGGCAATCAGACATTTAATTACACATGGAAAATCTGTCAGACAAACATTTAGACACTGACACAGAGGCAGACACATTCATTGTGCGACTTTAGCACACAATGCAGCTAGACACAAAGATCCAGATGGATGCAATCACACAGAGACACACAGTTTACACACTGTGACAGACACACATACACGTCACAGCCAGAAAAACAGTGATATGGCTATATCCCAAGAAATATATTAAAATGTAAGTAAGTAAAATGTTAGCTACCCAAGAGAACTACTCTCCTCATGGCTGTTAAGTAGTTTGGAAACAACTGCAATTGTCTTTTTTTGTATAGCTCTTTTTAGGTCTCGCTGAGTCAGCGCGCATGCATTGCTCGGAGAGACATTTAGTAGCAGCTTTGGGAGGTGCTCCCAAAGCGGCCACCAGCTTGCTAGAACACGCACAAGCATGCGCGCGCATCTCTTGCATGCTTTAGAGTCATCGCGATCACTTTCGCTTTCACAGCGATCGTGATCGCGATGACTTTCTCTTTCACGGCCGCGCAGCGTTACTATTACTGCTGCGCAGCCAATGCTTGTTTAAATTGGTATCACTTGCATGCCAGACATCAGCCCCATTCAAAGTAACTGCATTAGAACACTGCCATGTAAGGACACAAGACAGCACCAGATCTCTACAAATGGCCTTGTTGATCAGGTGGAAGGCGCACTAATGACCAAACGTAATTTTATTTGAGACTCCGACAATTGTTCCACAAGAGCTACTTGTATACTAGACACAGAACCTATTCTTAAGGCCCGTCTCCTCCGCAGAGCTGCTGAGGCAGCAATGTAGGCTACACGTTATAGTTCCATAGCTGCCACTAAGTTGAGCTAAGTGAGAATAAACCCAGGGTGTACTAACTCTAAGTTGTAAGCGTCTAAAACAAAACACACTTGAAGTGGAAGAGTAGTTTATATCATTGCACGTGTAACACTCATAAAGCGATTGCTCAGGCACACTCAGATCACAATGAGGCGCACTCTGACACCTCCTAAAGCTACTCCACAGAAGCTGGGGAACCAAACTCAGTTGACAAAAGATGAGGTCTGAGTCGTGTTGGTTTAGGATCTGAATTTAGGAAAAATTAACCTGGACGCGCTAGTTCAAATGCCATCTCCACTACTCAACAGGGTGTGTTGCCCTGGTCAGTTTCTTAGCTTAAAAACTGACAATGCCTCAAAGAAACGCTCTATAGGGATCATTGTCTGCCTTGAAACTACATTAATTCCTGTAAACGGAAGGGAATCACTAAAATGCAAACAGGGTATCATGACACATTTTTTAGGGGCTGTATTACATTTTAGATGGCAGATTGCAGTAGCCCTGCACCAAGGATAGAAATAATGCACTCTACTAAACAGACCTGCAGATTCGATCACTTATCATGAAGGCTTACCTTGTTTTTTTTTTACTGGAGTTCTCGTGTTTTGGCAGCTCAGAAACTTTGTGTGATTGTCTGAAATGGTAATACGAAGGCCAGTAGTGTCCAGAGGAGGTGCTGTAATTTCTGTCCATATCTTCTAAAAACCTTTCCTTGCATATAAGCGCAGAAGGGTCAGTAGTAATAGGACAGGTCCAATAGTGCAGCATGTGCAGCGACACCGGAACACAGCCGACTGAGGGGTCCCCTGCAACTCCAGTTACAGCTATTGTTTGCTTCCAAGCCGGGGTGGCAGACTCACTTTGCATTAGGCCCCCTTGAGACCCTTGCTATGCCACATGGTGCACAATAATGTTTGATCAATAACGACATGAGAGGGGGGAGTGTTCCATCTCCATACCTGGGACTCCCATCATTTCAAGTTACATCACTGGCACACGTTTCACCAGGGAATGATATGCTTTTCATGGTCTCCACAGTTTGTACAGTTAAGAAACTTCGAGCATGGTAATCTCAGCTCACGCAGTTGCAAAATAGTGTGAGCCTGGGCAAATGACTTTGTTAAGAGATCCAATTTAGGGCCATATTATCAAGAAAGGGCGATACAATATCGCCGCTTTTATTGGCAGAAAACTGCCGCTAAAGCAGGGATAAAGGGCTTGATAATATGCCCTTGTGAATTCCCATGTGGAAAAAAGAAATATTGCTGGCCCACCTCATTATTTAGTCTCACTATAAGTTTTAAGAGACAACAAACAAATAACAACGTCTCTTTGTTTGTATGGGGAATTTTATTTAACCCTTTTGTTCATTATTTTTGGAATGATTTAACAAATCAGTAGGCGAGAAGAACACTCCATACACCTATGTACAAATACAACACATTAAGACATATTTCACAAGTGCTAACAAATATCACATAAAAAATAAATCAAACGTTCATCAACAAACTCCTCGTATGAGAAATCAATACCAATTCTATGTGCGCAAATAATTATTCTTTGCGAGATAATCAACAACCGTTATTGAACCCAAAAGGTTGTAAAAGATTAGACAGACATCAGAAATTGATCCATAATTAGTCTTGACCATCAGAGCTGCACCCACAAAGTGCAATTATTTAAAACTCTCTATCTGTCGTTTGCCTTGCCAACGCGTTTCGAATCTGTCAAGGATTACAGATTCTCCTCAGGGCTCTCTCAATGTTTTCAATCTAAACAAAAAATATAAAACGAAGTTTGTGTCAGTATTTACACCTTATTTACAAAAGAACGTTTTTACAAGGACCCCCTAGGGCTGGTTTGACTTTGCTAAACTAATTACCTCTATGGAGAATGCGGGGGACTCTCGTGGTGGTGTTTGTTCACGAGGGGTTGCCGCAGAAATCAATGATAATGGGAGGTATTCTTAAAAAATAGTAGTAATGAAGACTTAAAAAGCCATCTGGGCCAGTGCCAAGCGACTACAACAGACCTAATGCAACACGTTCATACCTTCTTCAAATGCTGCATTGAATGCGGTATTGAATTCTCCGTGTGCTCCTTTTATACTTTCTTTGCGACCTGTAAAGTATAAAGGTCCGGCTCAGTATTGGCATAAATTGGGTTAAAGTTCGTTAAGTATTGCGGGAATGGTTAAAAGCCACCTACCCAATTTATTGGTAGTAGACACGGGGCGTCAACGACCGCCATTCCGTGTGTTGATTGTCTAAAACTTGCTATGTCAGTCGCGAAGTCTTGTTCCTCACCGTTCTATCAAGAAACTTTTCTCTCGCGCTGAAAGACAAAACCGGGGCCTTATGGTCATTAACCCAGTATAATGTGAGGGCACCGCAGTCTCACGCATAAGGAGTATCGCGGACGCTCACCTTCCTTCGACCAGAGCGAACCAGGAAATGAAAACGCAGGAGCAGCCGGGCGGCTGTTCAGGGCTCCTACATCATTGCAAGCCCACAGCTAGGCATTGTGGGTATTGTAGTTTCCGACCTAGTGGGTGCATGGATACATTACAATCTCGAAATTTCAGAGAGTGAGTTCAACCCGGTTTGGGTACTGTTGAACTTCAGTATTAAATAAGCCTCTTTTTTCAAGAGGATGTGATCAATATTGATCCCCGTTTTTGGTTGATTGATACTGAAAAGTACTGTCCAAGTGAAATCATTTTCCCCGTGTTGTTTTTCGGAGAAATGTTGGACCAGGGGCGCAGTTAACACTTTCTTTTTAATGCGTGACCTATGTTGTGTCATGCGTACATTGACCTGCTGATTGGTCTTGCCAATATAAATTTTTTGGCAGGAACAGATTATGGCGTAAACAACATTTTTTGTTTTGCAGTTGGTAAAACTGGTATGGGTCCAGGATATGTTAGAATGTTGAAAAATCGTGCCCTCAATAGTTGAATCGCAAGCGATGCAATTTCCACATCTGTGGTGTCCCTCAATGGGTTTGAGACCCCATGTTGATAACAGGTCACTTTTGGGTTTGGCCAATCTTACGTCCGCACGGACTAGTTGTTGGCCAATATTCTGGTTTCTTTTGAAAGCGAATATGGGACGGGGAATCGGTGTCTCTAATTGTTCCAGTAGATGCCAATGTTTCAAGACCATTTGGCGTATGTTATGGGTTTCTGGGCAGAATGTCGTCACGCAGACCAGATTCTGAAGGTCACGTTTAACTTTTGTTTCAAGAAGGGTCTCCCTTGGTGTACAACGTGCTCTTTTGAAAGAATGCTTTAGAAGCTTTTTAGGGTACCCGCGTTGCGTTAGTTCTTCACAAAATCTTGATCCATGTTGTTCAAATTGTGTTAGCTCTGAACAATTTCTCCTTATTCGCAGGAGTTGGCCATATGGCAAATTTGCTCTCAAATTTCTGGGATGTGAACTCCCATAATGGAGTATGGTATTCCTGTCCGTTTCTTTCTTAAAAAGTGTGGACTTTAAGGACCCGTCAATACCTCTCATTTCTACGTCAAGGAATGTCATTTTGACGTTACTTGAGTCGATAGAGAATTTTATGTCCCTGTGTCTATTATTGAGCCACTGGTGGAAGTCACCCAACTCGGTGCGGCTCCCCTCCCACAGGAGCCACACGTCGTCGATGTATCGGTACCAGTGCACAATTTGATGTGCAAAAGGGTTGTCTGACTCGACATATTTTTTCTCATATTCTGCCATATATAATACGGCCATTTCTGGGGCATAAGGGCACCCCATAGCGGTGCCCTTGACCTGCATGTAGTACTCGTCATTGAAGCGAAAGTAATTTCTTCTGAGGGTTATTTCGGCCAATCGCACAATGAAGGAAGTTGGGACTCTATGTGGTCTTTCCCTTGAATCAAGATAGAGTTCCAACACCTCCAATGCTTCATCCTGTGGTATCTGGGTATAAAGGGAGGCAACATCCATGGTTACCATCAATTGTGATTTATCATTGAATGGGGTCCCTTCCACCTTCACCAGAAAATCGGTCGTATCTCTTAAATAGGACCTCACATTTGTCACAAAGGGTTTCAGAAAAAAGTCTATGTATTTCGACAGGGGCTCGAGACATGAATCGCACCCCGAAACAATTGGTCGCCCTGGTGGATTTGTTAAATTTTTATGAATCTTTGGTAAGAAATATGCCACTGGGGTTCTAGGACATTTCTTTACCAAAAAATCAATCTCTTTGGGGCCTAGGAAGCCATTTTCTTTACCTATTTGTACAACTTCTGTGATTAGAGACTGGATCTGTTGGAGTGGGTCCCCCTGCAGTTTCCTGTACCATTCTTGGTTGTTTACCTGCAGCGCCCCTTCCGCAAGATATTGGTCTCGGGGCCATAGCACCACTGCTCCCCCCATTATCGGCCTGTTGATGATCAAAGAATGATCATCTTTCAGACTTTTCAGGGCCAATCGTTGTCCCTTTGAGATGTTTTGTTTCACGAATTTATGTTTACTCTCTAGTTTGTTGATAGAGGATAACAGGATTTGTTCAAATGCGTGAACCTGTTTAGGAATATTCTGATGGGGTACAAAAGTGGACTTGTTCCTAAGGCCTGTGGTTTCCAAACTCATACTGGGGGGTTGGTTTGCAAAAAAGACTTTCAGTCGAATTTTACGGCAAAATTCAATTGCCTCTAGTTTTATTTTAGTGAAATCCGTTTGTTTTGATGGAACAAATTTGAGTCCTAAATTAAGGACAGATTCCTCATCCTTTGTCAAGGCCCTGGCTGATAAGTTCACTATGGTGGAGGAGCCCGCTACGTTTTGTAATAGTTTCTCCTGGTTCGCATCTCCCATGCGGGTTTGAACCTCACCTTTTGCTGTTGGCCTTTCTCTAAAAAAGGAGTTTGTTTCTTGTTACTATTCCCTCTCGCTTCTGATCCAGAAGACCCTGAAGATGACGTCTCAGAGAATGTTTTAAATCTGTTTCTGGATCGCCCTTGAAAGTTTGTCAGTGCCCCTCGAGATTCAATTTGAGAATAATAGTCTTCTTTAAGGAATGGGTAAGCCCTTTCCAGTGTGAAGGATTTAGAATCCCTTTCAAACTGAGCTGTTTTGTTGTTGATGGTATTATCCTTAAAAGCTTGTATTTCTTTATCTATTTTGTCTAATAGTGCTTTAGAGTCTGGAATCACTTGACTTTCAGCAATGGCTTTAGTTAGTTCATCAATTTCTTCTAGTTCTTTGGCACACAGTCTCTGTGCTGTCTCAATGGTGTGGACCATAAGGTCCCTGCTGCACTTAGTGTTTATGCAGCTAAAACCCTTTTTATAGTCCGCATCCTCCGTGAAAATCACCGGTACGTTCTTGACCTGTAGCCCCCAAGGGATGGTCCCACCTCTTAGGTGCTTCAGGAGAAAGTATCCGTGGAGTTCAGTACGAATATGTTTTTTTCGAAGCCTGGTCAGTTTATCCGTTTCATTCTGCTGTTGAGCAGTAGAACTTAAAGAAACCTCAGCAAAGGGGGAATTAGCCAACAAGTTCTGAATATGGCTTTCCGAAAATGATAGAGTGTCCTTCTCGCCCATTATTTTGGAGGGACAAGATGTCACTCCCGGTTTTTAGTTCACAAAACTTATACCGTGAAGAAATCTTGTTGCCCTTTTGACTCTCGCGGGTATGCACCCGCTCTATAGTTAGTACAACAACGGAGTTTGGTCCTGGGACAGGGGGCAGCTGGACCCAATTTACAAGTGGAAAAAAGAAATATTGCTGGCCCACCTCATTATTTAGTCTCACTATAAGTTTTAAGAGACAACAAACAAATAACAACGTCTCTTTGTTTGTATGGGGAATTTTATTTAACCCTTTTGTTCATTATTTTTGGAATGATTTAACAAATCAGTAGGCGAGAAGAACACTCCATACACCTATGTACAAATACAACACATTAAGACATATTTCACAAGTGCTAACAAATATCACATAAAAAATAAATCAAACGTTCATCAACAAACTCCTCGTATGAGAAATCAATAACAATTCTATGTGCGCAAATAATTATTCTTTGCGAGATAATCAACAACCGTTATTGAACCCAAAAGGTTGTAAAAGATTAGACAGACATCAGAAATTGATCCATAATTAGTCTTGACCATCAGAGCTGCACCCACAAAGTGCAATTATTTAAAACTCTCTATCTGTCGTTTGCCTTGCCAACGCGTTTCGAATCTGTCAAGGATTACAGATTCTCCTCAGGGCTCTCTCAATGTTTTCAATCTAAACAAAAAATATAAAACGAAGTTTGTGTCAGTATTTACACCTTATTTACAAAAGAACGTTTTTACAAGGACCCCCTAGGGCTGGTTTGACTTTGCTGAACTAATTACCTCTATGGAGAATGCGGGGGACTCTCGTGGTGGTGTTTGTTCACGAGGGGTTGCCGCAGAAATCAATGATAATGGGAGGTATTCTGAAAAAATAGTAGTAATGAAGACTTAAAAAGCCATCTGGGCCAGTGCCAAGCGACTACAACAGACCTAATGCAACACGTTCATACCTTCTTCAAATGCTGCATTGAATGCGGTATTGAATTCTCCGTGTGCTCCTTTTATACTTTCTTTGCGACCTGTAAAGTATAAAGGTCCGGCTCAGTATTGGCATAAATTGGGTTAAAGTTCGTTAAGTATTGCGGGAATGGTTAAAAGCCACCTACCCAATTTATTGGTAGTAGACACGGGGCGTCAACGACCGCCATTCCGTGTGTTGATTGTCTAAAACTTGCTATGTCAGTCGCGAAGTCTTGTTCCTCACCGTTCTATCAAGAAACTTTTCTCTCGCGCTGAAAGACAAAACCGGGGCCTTATGGTCATTAACCCAGTATAATGTGAGGGCACCGCAGTCTCACGCATAAGGAGTATCGCGGACGCTCACCTTCCTTCGACCAGAGCGAACCAGGAAATGAAAACGCAGGAGCAGCCGGGCGGCAGTTCAGGGCTCCTACATCATTGCAAGCCCACAGCTAGGCATTGTGGGTATTGTAGTTTCCGACCTAGTGGGTGCATGGATACATTACAATCTCGAAATTTCAGAGAGTGAGTTCAACCCGGTTTGGGTACTGTTGAACTTCAGTATTAAATAAGCCTCTTTTTTCAAGAGGATGTGATCAATATTGATCCCCGTTTTTGGTTGATTGATACTGAAAAGTACTGTCCAAGTGAAATCATTTTCCCCGTGTTGTTTTTCGGAGAAATGTTGGACCAGGGGCGCAGTTAACACTTTCTTTTTAATGCGTGACCTATGTTGTGTCATGCGTACATTGACCTGCTGATTGGTCTTGCCAATATAAATTTTTTGGCAGGAACAGATTATGGCGTAAACAACATTTTTTGTTTTGCAGTTGGTAAAACTGGTATGGGTCCAGGATATGTTAGAATGTTGAAAAATCGTGCCCTCAATAGTTGAATCGCAAGCGATGCAATTTCCACATCTGTGGTGTCCCTCAATGGGTTTGAGACCCCATGTTGATAACAGGTCACTTTTGGGTTTGGCCAATCTTACGTCCGCACGGACTAGTTGTTGGCCAATATTCTGGTTTCTTTTGAAAGCGAATATGGGACGGGGAATCGGTGTCTCTAATTGTTCCAGTAGATGCCAATGTTTCAAGACCATTTGGCGTATGTTATGGGTTTCTGGGCAGAATGTCGTCACGCAGACCAGATTCTGAAGGTCACGTTTAACTTTTGTTTCAAGAAGGGTCTCCCTTGGTGTACAACGTGCTCTTTTGAAAGAATGCTTTAGAAGCTTTTTAGGGTACCCGCGTTGCGTTAGTTCTTCACAAAATCTTGATCCATGTTGTTCAAATTGTGTTAGCTCTGAACAATTTCTCCTTATTCGCAGGAGTTGGCCATATGGCAAATTTGCTCTCAAATTTCTGGGATGTGAACTCCCATAATGGAGTATGGTATTCCTGTCCGTTTCTTTCTTAAAAAGTGTGGACTTTAAGGACCCGTCAATACCTCTCATTTCTACGTCAAGGAATGTCATTTTGACGTTACTTGAGTCGATAGAGAATTTTATGTCCCTGTGTCTATTATTGAGCCACTGGTGGAAGTCACCCAACTCGGTGCGGCTCCCCTCCCACAGGAGCCACACGTCGTCGATGTATCGGTACCAGTGCACAATTTGATGTGCAAAAGGGTTGTCTGACTCGACATATTTTTTCTCATATTCTGCCATATATAATACGGCCATTTCTGGGGCATAAGGGCACCCCATAGCGGTGCCCTTGACCTGCATGTAGTACTCGTCATTGAAGCGAAAGTAATTTCTTCTGAGGGTTATTTCGGCCAATCGCACAATGAAGGAAGTTGGGACTCTATGTGGTCTTTCCCTTGAATCAAGATAGAGTTCCAACACCTCCAATGCTTCATCCTGTGGTATCTGGGTATAAAGGGAGGCAACATCCATGGTTACCATCAATTGTGATTTATCATTGAATGGGGTCCCTTCCACCTTCACCAGAAAATCGGTCGTATCTCTTAAATAGGACCTCACATTTGTCACAAAGGGTTTCAGAAAAAAGTCTATGTATTTCGACAGGGGCTCGAGACATGAATCGCACCCCGAAACAATTGGTCGCCCTGGTGGATTTGTTAAATTTTTATGAATCTTTGGTAAGAAATATGCCACTGGGGTTCTAGGACATTTCTTTACCAAAAAATCAATCTCTTTGGGGCCTAGGAAGCCATTTTCTTTACCTATTTGTACAACTTCTGTGATTAGAGACTGGATCTGTTGGAGTGGGTCCCCCTGCAGTTTCCTGTACCATTCTTGGTTGTTTACCTGCAGCGCCCCTTCCGCAAGATATTGGTCTCGGGGCCATAGCACCACTGCTCCCCCCATTATCGGCCTGTTGATGATCAAAGAATGATCATCTTTCAGACTTTTCAGGGCCAATCGTTGTCCCTTTGAGATGTTTTGTTTCACGAATTTATGTTTACTCTCTAGTTTGTTGATAGAGGATAACAGGATTTGTTCAAATGCGTGAACCTGTTTAGGAATATTCTGATGGGGTACAAAAGTGGACTTGTTCCTAAGGCCTGTGGTTTCCAAACTCATACTGGGGGGTTGGTTTGCAAAAAAGACTTTCAGTCGAATTTTACGGCAAAATTCAATTGCCTCTAGTTTTATTTTAGTGAAATCCGTTTGTTTTGATGGAACAAATTTGAGTCCTAAATTAAGGACAGATTCCTCATCCTTTGTCAAGGCCCTGGCTGATAAGTTCACTATGGTGGAGGAGCCCGCTACGTTTTGTAATAGTTTCTCCTGGTTCGCATCTCCCATGCGGGTTTGAACCTCACCTTTTGCTGTTGGCCTTTCTCTAAAAAAGGAGTTTGTTTCTTGTTACTATTCCCTCTCGCTTCTGATCCAGAAGACCCTGAAGATGACGTCTCAGAGAATGTTTTAAATCTGTTTCTGGATCGCCCTTGAAAGTTTGTCAGTGCCCCTCGAGATTCAATTTGAGAATAATAGTCTTCTTTAAGGAATGGGTAAGCCCTTTCCAGTGTGAAGGATTTAGAATCCCTTTCAAACTGAGCTGTTTTGTTGTTGATGGTATTATCCTTAAAAGCTTGTATTTCTTTATCTATTTTGTCTAATAGTGCTTTAGAGTCTGGAATCACTTGACTTTCAGCAATGGCTTTAGTTAGTTCATCAATTTCTTCTAGTTCTTTGGCACACAGTCTCTGTGCTGTCTCAATGGTGTGGACCATAAGGTCCCTGCTGCACTTAGTGTTTATGCAGCTAAAACCCTTTTTATAGTCCGCATCCTCCGTGAAAATCACCGGTACGTTCTTGACCTGTAGCCCCCAAGGGATGGTCCCACCTCTTAGGTGCTTCAGGAGAAAGTATCCGTGGAGTTCAGTACGAATATGTTTTTTTCGAAGCCTGGTCAGTTTATCCGTTTCATTCTGCTGTTGAGCAGTAGAACTTAAAGAAACCTCAGCAAAGGGGGAATTAGCCAACAAGTTCTGAATATGGCTTTCCGAAAATGATAGAGTGTCCTTCTCGCCCATTATTTTGGAGGGACAAGATGTCACTCCCGGTTTTTAGTTCACAAAACTTATACCGTGAAGAAATCTTGTTGCCCTTTTGACTCTCGCGGGTATGCACCCGCTCTATAGTTAGTACAACAACGGAGTTTGGTCCTGGGACAGGGGGCAGCTGGACCCAATTTACAAGTGGAAAAAAGAAATATTGCTGGCCCACCTCATTATTTAGTCTCACTATAAGTTTTAAGAGACAACAAACAAATAACAACGTCTCTTTGTTTGTATGGGGAATTTTATTTAACCCTTTTGTTCATTATTTTTGGAATGATTTAACAAATCAGTAGGCGAGAAGAACACTCCATACACCTATGTACAAATACAACACATTAAGACATATTTCACAAGTGCTAACAAATATCACATAAAAAATAAATCAAACGTTCATCAACAAACTCCTCGTATGAGAAATCAATAACAATTCTATGTGCGCAAATAATTATTCTTTGCGAGATAATCAACAACCGTTATTGAACCCAAAAGGTTGTAAAAGATTAGACAGACATCAGAAATTGATCCATAATTAGTCTTGACCATCAGAGCTGCACCCACAAAGTGCAATTATTTAAAACTCTCTATCTGTCGTTTGCCTTGCCAACGCGTTTCGAATCTGTCAAGGATTACAGATTCTCCTCAGGGCTCTCTCAATGTTTTCAATCTAAACAAAAAATATAAAACGAAGTTTGTTTCAGTATTTACACCTTATTTACAAAAGAACGTTTTTACAAGGACCCCCTAGGGCTGGTTTGACTTTGCTGAACTAATTACCTCTATGGAGAATGCGGGGGACTCTCGTGGTGGTGTTTGTTCACGAGGGGTTGCCGCAGAAATCAATGATAATGGGAGGTATTCTGAAAAAATAGTAGTAATGAAGACTTAAAAAGCCATCTGGGCCAGTGCCAAGCGACTACAACAGACCTAATGCAACACGTTCATACCTTCTTCAAATGCTGCATTGAATGCGGTATTGAATTCTCCGTGTGCTCCTTTTATACTTTCTTTGCGACCTGTAAAGTATAAAGGTCCGGCTCAGTATTGGCATAAATTGTGTTAAAGTTCGTTAAGTATTGCGGGAATGGTTAAAAGCCACCTACCCAATTTATTGGTAGTAGACACGGGGCGTCAACGACCGCCATTCCGTGTGTTGATTGTCTAAAACTTGCTATGTCAGTCGCGAAGTCTTGTTCCTCACCGTTCTATCAAGAAACTTTTCTCTCGCGCTGAAAGACAAAACCGGGGCCTTATGGTCATTAACCCAGTATAATGTGAGGGCACCGCAGTCTCACGCATAAGGAGTATCGCGGACGCTCACCTTCCTTCGACCAGAGCGAACCAGGAAATGAAAACGCAGGAGCAGCCGGGCGGCTGTTCAGGGCTCCTACATCATTGCAAGCCCACAGCTAGGCATTGTGGGTATTGTAGTTTCCGACCTAGTGGGTGCATGGATACATTACAATCTCGAAATTTCAGAGAGTGAGTTCAACCCGGTTTGGGTACTGTTGAACTTCAGTATTAAATAAGCCTCTTTTTTCAAGAGGATGTGATCAATATTGATCCCCGTTTTTGGTTGATTGATACTGAAAAGTACTGTCCAAGTGAAATCATTTTCCCCGTGTTGTTTTTCGGAGAAATGTTGGACCAGGGGCGCAGTTAACACTTTCTTTTTAATGCGTGACCTATGTTGTGTCATGCGTACATTGACCTGCTGATTGGTCTTGCCAATATACATTTTTTGGCAGGAACAGATTATGGCGTAAACAACATTTTTTGTTTTGCAGTTGGTAAAACTGGTATGGGTCCAGGATATGTTAGAATGTTGAAAAATCGTGCCCTCAATAGTTGAATCGCAAGCGATGCAATTTCCACATCTGTGGTGTCCCTCAATGGGTTTGAGACCCCATGTTGATAACAGGTCACTTTTGGGTTTGGCCAATCTTACGTCCGCACGGACTAGTTGTTGGCCAATATTCTGGTTTCTTTTGAAAGCGAATATGGGACGGGGAATCGGTGTCTCTAATTGTTCCAGTAGATGCCAATGTTTCAAGACCATTTGGCGTATGTTATGGGTTTCTGGGCAGAATGTCGTCACGCAGACCAGATTCTGAAGGTCACGTTTAACTTTCAAAAGAAACCAGAATATTGGCCAACAACTAGTCCGTGCGGACGTAAGATTGGCCAAACCCAAAAGTGACCTGTTATCAACATGGGGTCTCAAACCCATTGAGGGACACCACAGATGTGGAAATTGCATCGCTTGCGATTCAACTATTGAGGGCACGATTTTTCAACATTCTAACATATCCTGGACCCATACCAGTTTTACCAACTGCAAAACAAAAAATGTTGTTTACGCCATAATCTGTTCCTGCCAAAAAATTTATATTGGCAAGACCAATCAGCAGGTCAATGTACGCATGACACAACATAGGTCACGCATTAAAAAGAAAGTGTTAACTGCGCCCCTGGTCCAACATTTCTCCGAAAAACAACACGGGGAAAATGATTTCACTTGGACAGTACTTTTCAGTATCAATCAACCAAAAACGGGGATCAATATTGATCACATCCTCTTGAAAAAAGAGGCTTATTTAATACTGAAGTTCAACAGTACCCAAACCGGGTTGAACTCACTCTCTGAAATTTCGAGATTGTAATGTATCCATGCACCCACTAGGTCGGAAACTACAGTACCCACAATGCCTAGCTGTGGGCTTGCAATGATGTAGGAGCCCTGAACAGCCGCCCGGCTGCTCCTGCGTTTTCATTTCCTGGTTCGCTCTGGTCGAAGGAAGGTGAGCGTCCGCGATACTCCTTATGCGTGAGGCTGCGGTGCCCTCACATTATACTGGGTTAATGACCATAAGGCCCCGGTTTTGTCTTTCAGCGCGAGAGAAAAGTTTCTTGATAGAACGGTGAGGAACAAGACTTCGCGACTGACATAGCAAGTTTTAGACAATCAACACACGGAATGGCGGTCGTTGACGCCCCGTGTCTACTACCAATAAATTGGGTAAGTGGCTTTTAACCATTCCCGCAATACTTAACGAACTTTAACACAATTTATGCCAATACTGAGCCGGACCTTTATACTTTACAGGTCGCAAAGAAAGTATAAAAGGAGCACACGGAGAATTCAATACCGCATTCAATGCAGCATTTGAAGAAGGTATGAACGTGTTGCATTAGGTCTGTTGTAGTCGCTTGGCACTGGCCCAGATGGCTTTTTAAGTCTTCATTACTACTATTTTTTCAGAATACCTCCCATTATCATTGATTTCTGCGGCAACCCCTCGTGAACAAACACCACCACGAGAGTCCCCCGCATTCTCCATAGAGGTAATTAGTTCAGCAAAGTCAAACCAGCCCTAGGGGGTCCTTGTAAAAACGTTCTTTTGTAAATAAGGTGTAAATACTGAAACAAACTTCGTTTTATATTTTTTGTTTAGATTGAAAACATTGAGAGAGCCCTGAGGAGAATCTGTAATCCTTGACAGATTCGAAACGCGTTGGCAAGGCAAACGACAGATAGAGAGTTTTAAATAATTGCACTTTGTGGGTGCAGCTCTGATGGTCAAGACTAATTATGGATCAATTTCTGATGTCTGTCTAATCTTTTACAACCTTTTGGGTTCAATAACGGTTGTTGATTATCTCGCAAAGAATAATTATTTGCGCACATAGAATTGTTATTGATTTCTCATACGAGGAGTTTGTTGATGAACGTTTGATTTATTTTGTATGTGATATTTGTTAGCACTTGTGAAATATGTCTTAATGTGTTGTATTTGTACATAGGTGTATGGAGTGTTCTTCTCGCCTACTGATTTGTTAAATCATTCCAAAAATAATGAACAAAAGGGTTAAATAAAATTCCCCATACAAACAAAGAGACGTTGTTATTTGTTTGTTGTCTCTTAAAACTTATAGTGAGACTAAATAATGAGGTGGGCCAGCAATATTTCTTTTTTCCACTTGTAAATTGGGTCCAGCTGCCCCCTGTCCCAGGACCAAACTCCGTTGTTGTACTAACTATAGAGCGGGTGCATACCCGCGAGAGTCAAAAGGGCAACAAGATTTCTTCACGGTATAAGTTTTGTGAACTAAAAACCGGGAGTGACATCTTGTCCCTCCAAAATAATGGGCGAGAAGGACACTCTATCATTTTCGGAAAGCCATATTCAGAACTTGTTGGCTAATTCCCCCTTTGCTGAGGTTTCTTTAAGTTCTACTGCTCAACAGCAGAATGAAACGGATAAACTGACCAGGCTTCGAAAAAAACATATTCGTACTGAACTCCACGGATACTTTCTCCTGAAGCACCTAAGAGGTGGGACCATCCCTTGGGGGCTACAGGTCAAGAACGTACCGGTGATTTTCACGGAGGATGCGGACTATAAAAAGGGTTTTAGCTGCATAAACACTAAGTGCAGCAGGGACCTTATGGTCCACACCATTGAGACAGCACAGAGACTGTGTGCCAAAGAACTAGAAGAAATTGATGAACTAACTAAAGCCATTGCTGAAAGTCAAGTGATTCCAGACTCTAAAGCACTATTAGACAAAATAGATAAAGAAATACAAGCTTTTAAGGATAATACCATCAACAACAAAACAGCTCAGTTTGAAAGGGATTCTAAATCCTTCACACTGGAAAGGGCTTACCCATTCCTTAAAGAAGACTATTATTCTCAAATTGAATCTCGAGGGGCACTGACAAACTTTCAAGGGCGATCCAGAAACAGATTTAAAACATTCTCTGAGACGTCATCTTCAGGGTATTCTGGATCAGAAGCGAAAGGGAATAGTAACAAGAAACAAACTCCTTTTTTAGAGAAAGGCCAACAGCAAAAGGTGAGGTTCAAACCCGCATGGGAGATGCGAACCAGGAGAAACTATTGCAAAACGTAGCGGGCTCCTCCACCATAGTGAACTTATCAGCCAGGGCCTTGACAAAGGATGAGGAATCTGTCCTTAATTTAGGACTCAAATTTGTTCCATCAAAACAAACGGATTTCACTAAAATAAAACTAGAGGCAATTGAATTTTGCCGTAAAATTCGACTGAAAGTCTTTTTTGCAAACCAACCCCCCAGTATGAGTTTGGAAACCACAGGCCTTAGGAACAAGTCCACTTTTGTACCCCATCAGAATATTCCTAAACAGGTTCACGCATTTGAACAAATCCTGTTATCCTCTATCAACCAACTAGAGAGTAAACATAAATTCGTGAAACAAAACATCTCAAAGGGACAACGATTGGCCCTGAAAAGTCTGAAAGATGATCATTCTTTGATCATCAAACAGGCCGATAAGGGTGGAGCAGTGGTGCTATGGCCCCGAGACCAATATCTTGCGGAAGGGGCGCTGCAGGTAAACAACCAAGAATGGTACAGGAAACTGCAGGGGGACCCACTCCAACAGATCCAGTCTCTAATCACAGAAGTTGTACAAATAGGTAAAGAAAATGGCTTCCTAGGCCCCAAAGAGATTGATTTTTTGGTAAAGAAATGTCCTAGAACCCCAGTGGCATATTTCTTACCAAAGATTTATAAAAATTTAACATATCCACCAGGGCGACCAATTGTTTCGGGGTGCGATTCATGTCTCGAGCCCCTGTCGAAATACATAGACTTTTTTCTGAAACCCTTTGTGACAAATGTGAGGTCCTATTTAAGAGATACGACCGATTTTCTGGTGAAGGTGGAAGGGACCCCATTCAATGATAAATCACAATTGATGGTAACCATGGATGTTGCCTCCCTTTATACCCAGATACCACAGGATGAAGCATTGGAGGTGTTGGAACTCTATCTTGATTCAAGGGAAAGACCACATAGAGTCCCAACTTCCTTCATTGTGCGATTGGCCGAAATAACCCTCAGAAGAAATTACTTTCGCTTCAATGACGAGTACTACATGCAGGTCAAGGGCACCGCTATGGGGTGCCCTTATGCCCCAGAAATGGCCGTATTATATATGGCAGAATATGAGAAAAAATATGTCGAGTCAGACAACCCTTTTGCACATCAAATTGTGCACTGGTACCGATACATCGACGACGTGTGGCTCCTGTGGGAGGGGAGCCGCACCGAGTTGGGTGACTTCCACCAGTGGCTCAATAATAGACACAGGGACATAAAATTCTCTATCGACTCAAGTAACGTCAAAATGACATTCCTTGACGTAGAAATGAGAGGTATTGACGGGTCCTTAAAGTCCACACTTTTTAAGAAAGAAACGGACAGGAATACCATACTCCATTATGGGAGTTCACATCCCAGAAATTTGAGAGCAAATTTGCCATATGGCCAACTCCTGCGAATAAGGAGAAATTGTTCAGAGCTAACACAATTTGAACAACATGGATCAAGATTTTGTGAAGAACTAACGCAACGCGGGTACCCTAAAAAGCTTCTAAAGCATTCTTTCAAAAGAGCACGTTGTACACCAAGGGAGACCCTTCTTGAAACAAAAGTTAAACGTGACCTTCAGAATCTCGTCTGCGTGACGACATTCTGCCCAGAAACCCATAACATACGCCAAATGGTCTTGAAACATTGGCATCTACTGGAACAATTAGAGACACCGATTCCCCGTCCCATATTCGCTTTTAAAAGAAACCAGAATATTGGCCAACAACTAGTCCGTGCGGACGTAAGATTGGCCAAACCCAAAAGTGACCTGTTATCAACATGGGGTCTCAAACCCATTGAGGGACACCACAGATGTGGAAATTGCATCGCTTGCGATTCAACTATTGAGGGCACGATTTTTCAACATTCTAACATATCCTGGACCCATACCAGTTTTACCAACTGCAAAACAAAAAATGTTGTTTACGCCATAATCTGTTCCTGCCAAAAAATTTATATTGGCAAGACCAATCAGCAGGTCAATGTACGCATGACACAACATAGGTCACGCATTAAAAAGAAAGTGTTAACTGCGCCCCTGGTCCAACATTTCTCCGAAAAACAACACGGGGAAAATGATTTCACTTGGACAGTACTTTTCGGTATCAATCAACCAAAAACGGGGATCAATATTGATCACATCCTCTTGAAAAAAGAGGCTCATTTAATACTGAAGTTCAACAGTACCCAAACCGGGTTGAACTCACTCTCTGAAATTTCGAGATTGTAATGTATCCATGCACCCACTAGGTCGGAAAACTACAATACCCACAATGCCTAGCTGTGGGCTTGCAATGATGTAGGAGCCCTGAACAGCCGCCCGGCTGCTCCTGCGTTTTCATTTCCTGGTTCGCTCTGGTCGAAGGAAGGTGAGCGTCCGCGATACTCCTTATGCGTGAGACTGCGGTGCCCTCACATTATACTGGGTTAATGACCATAAGGCCCCGGTTTTGTCTTTCAGCGCGAGAGAAAAGTTTCTTGATAGAACGGTGAGGAACAAGACTTTGCGACTGACATAGCAAGTTTTAGACAATCAACACACGGAATGGCGGTCGTTGACGCCCCGTGTCTACTACCAATAAATTGGGTAGGTGGCTTTTAACCATTCCCGCAATACTTAACGAACTTTAACACAATTTATGCCAATACTGAGCCGGACCTTTATACTTTACAGGTCGCAAAGAAAGTATAAAAGGAGCACACGGAGAATTCAATTCCGCATTCAATGCAGCATTTGAAGAAGGTATGAACGTGTTGCATTAGGTCTGTTGTAGTCGCTTGGCACTGGCCCAGATGGCTTTTTAAGTCTTCATTACTACTATTTTTTCAGAATACCTCCCATTATCATTGATTTCTGCGGCAACCCCTCGTGAACAAACACCACCACGAGAGTCCCCCGCATTCTCCATAGAGGTAATTAGTTCAGCAAAGTCAAACCAGCCCTAGGGGGTCCTTGTAAAAACGTTCTTTTGTAAATAAGGTGTAAATACTGAAACAAACTTCGTTTTATATTTTTTGTTTAGATTGAAAACATTGAGAGAGCCCTGAGGAGAATCTGTAATCCTTGACAGATTCGAAACGCGTTGGCAAGGCAAACGACAGATAGAGAGTTTTAAATAATTGCACTTTGTGGGTGCAGCTCTGATGGTCAAGACTAATTATGGATCAATTTCTGATGTCTGTCTAATCTTTTACAACCTTTTGGGTTCAATAACGGTTGTTGATTATCTCGCAAAGAATAATTATTTGCGCACATAGAATTGTTATTGATTTCTCATACGAGGAGTTTGTTGATGAACGTTTGATTTATTTTTTATGTGATATTTGTTAGCACTTGTGAAATATGTCTTAATGTGTTGTATTTGTACATAGGTGTATGGAGTGTTCTTCTCGCCTACTGATTTGTTAAATCATTCCAAAAATAATGAACAAAAGGGTTAAATAAAATTCCCCATACAAACAAAGAGACGTTGTTATTTGTTTGTTGTCTCTTAAAACTTATAGTGAGACTAAATAATGAGGTGGGCCAGCAATATTTCTTTTTTCCACTTGTAAATTGGGTCCAGCTGCCCCCTGTCCCAGGACCAAACTCCGTTGTTGTACTAACTATAGAGCGGGTGCATACCCGCGAGAGTCAAAAGGGCAACAAGATTTCTTCACGGTATAAGTTTTGTGAACTAAAAACCGGGAGTGACATCTTGTCCCTCCAAAATAATGGGCGAGAAGGACACTCTATCATTTTCGGAAAGCCATATTCAGAACTTGTTGGCTAATTCCCCCTTGCTGAGGTTTCTTTAAGTTCTACTGCTCAACAGCAGAATGAAACGGATAAACTGACCAGGCTTCGAAAAAAACATATTCGTACTGAACTCCACGGATACTTTCTCCTGAAGCACCTAAGAGGTGGGACCATCCCTTGGGGGCTACAGGTCAAGAACGTACCGGTGATTTTCACGGAGGATGCGGACTATAAAAAGGGTTTTAGCTGCATAAACACTAAGTGCAGCAGAGACCTTATGGTCCACACCATTGAGACAGCACAGAGACTGTGTGCCAAAGAACTAGAAGAAATTGATGAACTAACTAAAGCCATTGCAGAAAGTCAAGTGATTCCAGACTCTAAAGCACTATTAGACAAAATAGATAAAGAAATACAAGCTTTTAAGGATAATACCATCAACAACAAAACAGCTCAGTTTGAAAGGGATTCTAAATCCTTCACACTGGAAAGGGCTTACCCATTCCTTAAAGAAGACTATTATTCTCAAATTGAATCTCGAGGGGCACTGACAAACTTTCAAGGGCGATCCAGAAACAGATTTAAAACATTCTCTGAGACGTCATCTTCAGGGTCTTCTGGATCAGAAGCGAGAGGGAATAGTAACAAGAAACAAACTCCTTTTTTAGAGAAAGGCCAACAGCAAAAGGTGAGGTTCAAACCCGCATGGGAGATGCGAACCAGGAGAAACTATTACAAAACGTAGCGGGCTCCTCCACCATAGTGAACTTATCAGCCAGGGCCTTGACAAAGGATGAGGAATCTGTCCTTAATTTAGGACTCAAATTTGTTCCATCAAAACAAACGGATTTCACTAAAATAAAACTAGAGGCAATTGAATTTTGCCGTAAAATTCGACTGAAAGTCTTTTTTGCAAACCAACCCCCCAGTATGAGTTTGGAAACCACAGGCCTTAGGAACAAGTCCACTTTTGTACCCCATCAGAATATTCCTAAACAGGTTCACGCATTTGAACAAATCCTGTTATCCTCTATCAACAAACTAGAGAGTAAACATAAATTTGTGAAACAAAACATCTCAAAGGGACAACGATTGGCCCTGAAAAGTCTGAAAGATGATCATTCTTTGATCATCAAACAGGCCGATAAGGGTGGAGCAGTGGTGCTATGGCCCCGAGACCAATATCTTGCGGAAGGGGCGCTGCAGGTAAACAACCAAGAATGGTACAGGAAACTGCAGGGGGACCCACTCCAACAGATCCAGTCTCTAATCACAGAAGTTGTACAAATAGGTAAAGAAAATGGCTTCCTAGGCCCCAAAGAGATTGATTTTTTGGTAAAGAAATGTCCTAGAACCCCAGTGGCATATTTCTTACCAAAGATTCATAAAAATTTAACATATCCACCAGGGCGACCAATTGTTTCGGGGTGCGATTCATGTCTCGAGCCCCTGTCGAAATACATAGACTTTTTTCTGAAACCCTTTGTGACAAATGTGAGGTCCTATTTAAGAGATACGACCGATTTTCTGGTGAAGGTGGAAGGGACCCCATTCAATGATAAATCACAATTGATGGTAACCATGGATGTTGCCTCCCTTTATACCCAGATACCACAGGATGAAGCATTGGAGGTGTTGGAACTCTATCTTGATTCAAGGGAAAGACCACATAGAGTCCCAACTTCCTTCATTGTGCGATTGGCCGAAATAACCCTCAGAAGAAATTACTTTCGCTTCAATGACGAGTACTACATGCAGGTCAAGGGCACCGCTATGGGGTGCCCTTATGCCCCAGAAATGGCCGTATTATATATGGCAGAATATGAGAAAAAATATGTTGAGTCAGACAACCCTTTTGCACATCAAATTGTGCACTGGTATGTGGAATTTTAGTTTGCGATCTGAACATCATCTGCGCCAGCTTGTCACCTATGCACTACGCGCACGGCAGCCATTCTAGGTCACCTATGTATTACGTGCACGGCAGCCATTTTAGATATCATGGTCTCCCTGTCCACGACCGATCGCCAGCGCGCCCCTCTGACCCAGCAAGCATCCTCCGCGCACCCTGGCTCCCCCCTCCCTCCTCCTTATGAGCATGACCCATCTGCATGACCCTGTCCTTAGGAGTCACGCCAGCGCCTGACCAACACCTCCTCTCTTCCCATGAATGCCCCTCTGTTGATAAACCTCCCCTCTGCGCTGGATTGTCCACGCAGCATGAATACCACTCCATTGATGGCCCCTCACCCGGTGTCCGACTGTCCACACAGGTCCGAGGCCATTGCCTAAGCCGAGAGATACCATTTACTGCCCTTATTGTATGAGGTCGCTCTCCTTCAAAGGACCCTCTATTGATCCAGGCCTCCCCACCCCCTGTGACATGATCAGGCGCACACATCCTAAGACTCGACGAAACACTCAGCTGCGTGATGACCCTCTCTCTTATCAGCAGGTTGAGGACCTCCATTGTGAATGTATATGGGGGTGGGATTAACACGAGGATTACGGGGATGTCTTTTCCCATGCCTTACAAAGTTGTGATTGTATTAAAGGAAGGTCACATGCCATAAACCAGTGTATAAGAGGCCAGGCCTCTGAGTGGCTGTTAGAGCACCTCGAGACGATACCTTGTTGTCTGATCTGATGTGTTCTGCTCCGTCGGAATAAACTTCTGTTTCCTGCCTTCTGGTCTCCGGCGCCTGCCTCATTGCTTGGTAATTTGAATGGTACAAGGGCGGTTAGCGCCGGGCAAATCTTGAGAAAGGTCCTAGCCCTACCTTTTTCCACAATTGGCGTCCCAAAGCGTGGGGCCCATCAGCGACACGTGGATCCAGTGGGAGAGGTCCCGATGACAGAGTGAACGACTGCAACGATCGGGAAGAGCTCATGTCCGATAGACCCTCGTCTGACAGCCGATCATCCGACCTTCACTAGTTCTGAACAGACCTCTCTCGAATGATCTACGGTCCTGACTGGGAACCATCAGGAGTGCCGCGAACATCACGAAGGAGAGAGGACGATCGGGCGCTGGATCCAGAGGACAGGAAACCGTCCATGCGGTCCGGGTAAGGTCGTGTAAACACGACGAATTGAGGAAAATTGTTTGTTTGGATAATACTAGTATTACGCTTTGTTGAAACCTCTGGAGATTCGCTGTCTGCAAACGGGGAAAAACAAACAGGCTCTCTCTTTGCAAACAGTGAAGGATAGGTAACGCGGACTTTTGTACCTATTGTAATCCGTCGTGCCTATCTTCCTCCCCCACTGTTTCCCGAACTGTCGTTCGTGGATTATTGTCTGGAGATTCTTTGTCTGCAAACAGGGAAGAACAAGGTCTCTCTTTGCAGGTAGAGAAAGAGTGGGTAGCGATAACTTTTCGTGCCCACTTATTCTCCCCACTGAATTGTTTGATTGGCCGATTATTCGGTATTGGTTCGTTTGAGGTATTCACCGCCGGCAAACAACGGAGAATAGAAATATTCTGTCTAGTCTTTGCCCGCCGTGATAAGATAGGTAGTGCAGACTTTTGTCCCCGGTGTAAACCGTCATGCCTATCTTCTCCCCACTGGTTGGTAGCCTGTTTAGCCCGGACCGCTTATTAGAGATGAACCACCCAGCTCCACTGGAGGGCACCCCTAATAAGGACATGTTCACTAAGTATGGACTAGTCGCTATAGCTTACACTAGACTATGGCATAAATATACGAAAAAGAACCCTGAAAGTCAGTGGCCACTGATAGGTTCCTTTAGTGAAAATAAAATAAAAACATTAGAAATAGCGCTCCAGAAGAATAAGACCACGCCCACTATGCTCGACAGTATCGGCATGTGGCGCAAAGAAACGGAACAACGAAAGAAAAGAGAAGAAGCAAAAATAGGGAAAGAACTACGAAAGGCAGCCCACCTAGCCGCTAAGCAACTAGAAGAAGAAATAAAAGAAAGAAAAGAAGCTACACAAAACCAAGAATCAGGGTCAACAGGCCAATGTCCTGTTAGGACCCCCTCTGCGCTCTACCCTGAACTACCCTCCAAACAACGGACAAACGATGAGCTATTGCTAGGTCCACCGATCATCTACATGCCCCCTCCATATGCTCCCAGCCAACAAAACTTGCAAGCCCCGAGTGTGAGTGAAAGTGGCCCTAGTGCTAGTGCACCGGCCCTCATGGCCTCCGCACCAGCCACATTAACAACTTCGTTAGACGACCCCGAGGCTAGCAAACAATCATCCGCCAGGTTAAGTAGGTTAAGCAAAGACGAGCGGGATGGGATCAACGAAATAGCAAAAACATTGGTAGAACGAAGGGAGAGCGAAGAATACACCATGAGCGTATATAATTCACATGCCGACAGCCATAGACGGCATTTCATTTTGCGGTTCAGCTACCACACCCTGAACGCGTATGAAGATAGGTATCAGAGTAAGGGTCCCGCTAAACTCACAACACTGTATAGAAAGATTGATGTTGGAGATGGGACTGAACGTGAGGCGACGGAGCTCTTCATGCAAATGCTTGAGGTCTTCCGCCACCTCGCGGAACAGAAACCAGAAACCAAGGTTACGGTCCCTGAAACAACCTCGGCAGAGGTAGCCAATACTATGATGCCTATCAGAGAAGCGGCTCCTTACTGGATCCCGCCACGGGGCCAGGGAACGAGCGATGATGTTAATAGTGAAAATGCAAAGGGGAGGGTGGTGTACAATTGGGTTTACCAACCATGGGACCGACAAGACATCCTAACCTTTAAGCAAACCTTGCCCGACTTAAGAAAGAACCCGACAGCATTTTATACCGAATTAGGCACAGCCTTGGGTTCGACAATAATGACTTTAGCAGATATTGACTTGTTCTTTGGGTTATGCCTGCCAGCTGATGTGTGGAAGCAAATCCGGAAGGTCGACCACACGGATCTGTTTGGACATACCTGGGACCAACTCGGTAAACTAGATAGACAGCGAGAGCCGGGGAGTAAACCAGTGAAGGACATACTGGAACTCCCAGACAAACTGGTCCAGAAGTTAAAAACCCTGGTCCCGGAAAGAAAAGTCGACTGGTCGATAGTCACGGCCTGTCGACAGAAACCCCAGGAGGATGTGTCAGAATACTTCTCCCGATTCGAGACCGTGTTCTCCGACTACAGTGGCCAAGACATGACCACCGCAACCGGACAGCACCTGTTTGTGCAAAATTACGTAAAGGGACTAACACAGGAGGTCTCCCAAAAACTGCAGACGAGTGAGAGTAGTTGGGGGGCCTCCAAACCCGCAGCTATCCTTCAGATGGCTCAGTATTACGAGCACCAAAAGAATGAGAATGATAGGGCGTCCGAGAAAAAGAAGAAAGATTTGAAGGAAAGGGTAATGATAGCCCAGATACAGGGCATAGCGCTAGGACGGGAACACCAAAGGGGGAACTACCAATCAACTACCCCCAGAGATCTACCCCCTAAAGATCACACCCCCGCACCCCACACTGGACGTAGAGACGTTAGCAATGACCAATGCGCCTTCTGCAAAGGGCTCGGTCATTGGAAATTTCAGTGTCCAGTTCTGATAGAAATGAACAGAAATAGGGAGTCCAGGGATGTGGCGGGTGGTCCGAGGAATAGAATACAGGGACGAGGGAGCCCCAACGACACCAATAATGACAGATCAGGAAGACTGAACACATTTGACCGACCCCGACATAACCAATATCAGCTATCTGAAGGTGAACATACCCCCGACTTTGCATAGGACTGCCAGGGGCAAGGGAGGGATCCAGTCGAGCTCTGTGTTGACCAGCAAGGTCCTTATGTCACCGCTAAGGTCTTGGGTACAGAGTCTCCATTCTTGGTAGACACTGGGGCGACACGTAGTGTGTTATCAAAACGACTGATTCCAAGGGCACCCTTGTCTGGCTCACACATAACGTCGATAGGTTTCGATGGGACGCCCTCCACTAACCCCCTGTCCGTACCTATTACCTTTGACCTAGAAAACAACACTACTGACGCGACATTTCTCCTTTCCTCCAACTCCCCTGACGCCATTATGGGCATTGACTTACTGAAGCATTTTCGAGCTACCATTAGGTGTTCCCCAGATGGAATACGAGTCATCCTGTACGACAACCCAGACATGCCCAGATCCCGTCCCCCACGACACATGTGCTCTATAACTGACGCTGACCTATCCCTGCTTGACACCCTACCTTCGTACCTGTGGGCCAAAAATGACTCTGATGTGGGGCGAATGATGATTGACCCTATTCACATAACTGTACGACAGGACGCTATGCTCCCGAAACTCCCGCAGTATCGGATATCGCCAGAGGGTGAGAAGGCACTGGTAGCGATCATTCAGTCTCTGGTAGACGCAGGAGTGGTTGAAGAGGTGGTTAGCAACGTCTGCAACAGCCCAATCCTACCTATTGTTAAGAAGCAGGGTGAAGGAGATGAGAAAGCGTACCGCTTCATCATCGACTTGCGAGAGATTAACAAAGTAGTTGTACCCCAATATCCTGTGGTATCTGATATCACCACCATTCTAACCCTCATCCCGTCCACTGCCACCACCTTTACTGTTATCGACCTTAAGAACGCGTTTTTCTCTATCCCCATCCATCCAGACAGCCGTTACCTCTTCGGCTTCACTCTAAAATCCCGCTCGTACCGATTCTGTAGAGCTCCCCAGGGGTACACTGAAAGCCCCAGCATTTACAGCCAGGCCCTCAAAAGACAGCTGGATGCCTTCCAGCTACCAGAGGGAGTGGTGTTGATCCAATATGTCGATGATATCCTTTTGGCGGCTGACACCACCCCCCTTGCAACAACAGCCACCGTTCAACTCCTACACTTTCTTGCAGAAAATGGCCATAAAGTCTCCGAAAAGAAGTTACAGTTCTGTCAGCCACAGGTGACTTACCTAGGCCATCTTCTGTCCAAAGAAGGGAGGAAACTTACACCCGACCAAATCCAAACCATCCTAGATACCCCCATCCCGAAAACACAAAAGCAGGTCCGCTCTTTGGTTGGCCTAACATCTTTTTGCAGACAGTGGTTGCCTAATTACAGCCTCATTGTGAAACCTTTACTTGCCCTACTGACCAAGGATGCCCCCTCCCCGTTTCCTTGGACCGCTGAGTGTCAAGCCTCCTTTAAGGAATTACGGGATGCACTCTGTTCAGCGCCTGTCCTAGGAACTCCGGATTACTCCAAACCCTTCTCCCTCTTCACCCATGAAAGGGAGGGATGCGCATTGTCTGTCCTAACGCAATCAATTGGTCCTAAGCAGCGCCCTTGTGCCTACTTCTCCGCCACTCTTGATCCTGTAGCCAGAGCTTTGCCTGCCTGCCTTCGAGCAGTAGCCGCCGCTGCTGTCTCTATCCGTCAGAGCGAGGGAATTGTACTTTCCAACACTCTCACAGTGCTAGTACCCCATGCAGTTGACACCCTCTTGAACCAGACCAAAACCCAGCACCTGACTAGCGCCCGGCTGACAGGGTATGAACTGACGCTACTTGCGCCCCACATCACGCTAAAGAGATGCACGACTTTGAATCCTGCCACATTGTTACCCCTGCCTGAAAATGACCCTGACATTCCTCCCATCCACGACTGTGTGACCCTCACGGACGAACAAACTAGGAGTAGGGTTGACCTCCGAGACACTGCTTTCCCTGACCCCGATGGAGAGCTATGGGTAGACGGCTCTTGCATCAAACTCCCAGATGGCACCACTTCAGCTGCCTATGCAGTAACGACAGCCCGAACAGTAGTTGAGACAGCCTGCATCACACAACGATCTGCCCAAGCAGCAGAGCTGATAGCCCTCACTCGAGCATGCATCATAGCCGCAGGGACCACCACGAACGTATATACGGACAGCCAGTATGCCTTCGGAGTGGTCCACCATTTTGGGCTCCTGTGGAGAGAGAGGGGATTCCTGACGTCCCACGGCACCCCGATCCTCCACGGAGATCTAGTCTCCGCTCTGATTGAAGCAGTTCTCCTCCCCAAACGATTAGCGGTGATTAAATGTCAGGCACACAAAAAGGTGACAGACTTAGTTGGACGAGGGAATGCGCTGGCCGACATCACTGCACGAACCACAGCCGAGAATAGGGCAGCGACACACATGTACGTGACCAGGTCACAAGCAGAAACATGGAGTGACACAAGGATAATGATCAGGGACATTCAATCGGCCAGCACCCCTCACGAGCTGACTAAGTGGGCAGGGGTGGGTTTGAAGGATGAGGAAGGCTGTTGGCGAACGAAGGATGCAAGCAAATGGATGCTGCCCGACTCATATCTGATTCCCATACTGACCATGGCTCACTCCCCCGCACACATAGGATCTGCACCCATGATTGAACTCATTTCCAAAGTCTGGCATAACGACAAAATCCCTGACTCAGCCAGACGCCTAGTTCAGCAGTGCCTTATCTGCCTGCAACACAACCCCGGGAAAGGGACTGTAGTGCCCCGGGGAGGGTTTGGGACCCCCAATCACCCCTTTGAGGTCCTTCAGATGGATTACATCCAACTAGAGAGATGCCAAAACCTGAAGTATGTACTAGTCATCGTATGTGCCTTCAGCAAATGGGTAGAAGCCTATCCAACCCGTGACAACACTGCCATGACTACTGCCAAAGTACTACTGAAGGAATTCTTCCCTCGCTATGGTCTTTGCCGAATTTTATGGAGCGACAATGGCCCCCACTTCATAGCTGAGGTTATCCAGCTAATCCTGAAAGGGTTGGGGGTGAAGCAACGATTCCATGCGGTCTTCCACCCCCAATCCGCTGGTCTAGTGGAACGCCACAATGCCACACTCAAGCTGAAACTGGCAAAAATAGTGGCCACCACTGGACTTAACTGGCCGGATGCCCTCCCACTGGCTTTGTTATCAATGCGCTCCACTCCCACCAAGCACCATTTGACCCCCTACGAGGTCGTGTTCGGGCGGCCAATGAATCTCTGGGCTGCTCCCAAACCGACCTCCATTCATGACGTCCCAGACGTCCTACTATCTGATTATTTGTGCAAGTTAACTAAAACGTTGTCTGTCATTCATCAACAGGTGCAGCAGGCCATCCCCGATGCTTCCAGGGGCCCCGGTCACGACATCCAACCGGGAGATTTCGTATTGATACGAAATTTCCAGCGAACCAAGAGTCTGGAGCCTCGGTGGACGGGCCCCTGGCAAGTGCTGATCACCACCCGAACGGCACTCCGAGTGGAGGGGAAGAGGCACTGGCTGCACGCGCATCATTGCCGGAAGGTCTCTGCAAACCTGGCCACGACAGAAAACATCAACACCCAAGAAGAGCTCCTGAGCAAAGACCGACCGATATTGGACTGTTATCCAGATACTGAGGCACTCGAACTTGCAAAATTCTCTGATCCTACTGTGCCATCCAGAGAAGGGTATTTCCTGCGTCGAAAGGAGGGAGTCTCGGCTAAGTAGGCCACGGACTAAGTTAAAATCTCAGAACGGTGACCTACACACAATCAAGGGTTGCCGGGAGAGAAGCTAAACGAGGTCTGTGGTTCTGCCCACTACCGAGCCCCTTGAAGGTGATGGAAGCGCCAAATAAGAAGATGATGGAAGCGCCAGATAAGAAGATGATGGAAGCAACGGGAAATACCCAGTATAGAAATCCAAAGACTGACAACCTACACAAATCAAAGACAATTGCACTCTTCATTGTCTTCCTCTTCTGCCTCCTACTCATGACCTCCTTCTGGATCCTGGAGGAGAGCACACCGGCTCATGAGACCTTGCTACCTACTGCACAGCCAACACCCCTGAAAGAGCATCACCTAATCTCTCTGTCGCCTCAGCTCCGAGAAAGGCGCAGGGAATTCTGGAACAATTCCTTCGTGCAACTGTTGCACCAACATAACCTTGCTGCAAATGCTACGAACTGTTGGATCTGTGGGTTGCTCCCGCATGCCACTGGACACTCCATCCCCTTCATCCCTTCACCCTTCTCAGTTCACGGCTCTTGCCTCGCCTGGTTGATCCTCATGCAAGAAAGCCACAGGGACAACGCTACCTCCAGCCGGACAGTGTCACACTTCTACTCTGGGTTCTGGCTGAACAAAACAGGAAAGACTCCAGCTGCCCTGTGTCCTGCGCTCGCAGGCACCACCTTCATCAAAGACATTCCAGCCAAAGAACGAGTCGAAGTACAGGTGCTCCACAATCCAGCCAGAACCACCTTCTCTCATCTGCAGAAACAAACTACCTCCACCCTGACTGTGGCTCTGTCCGTGATCAATGTCACTGGCCTTGTGTGCCTAGAAGGCCAGGGAACGCAGCTGGTGGGTTACAGCGCCTGCCGAGTCACCAGAACATTGGACTCAGCTGAACCCCCTTCTTTTGTTGCCTCACCGAATATGTACTTTGTGTGTGGCACCAAGGCTTACACCTGGCTCCCGAGAGGATGGAAGGGCACCTGTTATATTGCCTTCGTTCTTCCACCCACATATGTAGCCCCTGCCAACCACCACCGGCAGAGGCGGGCAGACGACCTTGGACAAGCCGACTCCACCGGAGCACAGTTCCTGGATGCAGCAAAGGGACTTGTTCCTCTGTGGGGTCCAATGGCAAACAGCCGTGCTATCCGACACCTGACCCAGGCCGTAGAAACAACGATCAACATCACGGCTGGCATCCTCGCCAACAACACTGCGGAACTTCAGGCGGTCCGCCTTGTGACCCTTCAAAATCGACTCGTCCTAGACGAAGTCCTAGCCGACCGAGGAGGAGCATGCCGCATCATCGGATCCAGCTGCTGCACCTACGTACCTGACAACTCGCCCTCAGTCTACAAAGCCATTGAACACCTCCACAGACTGTCCTCAGAGGTTCACCAAGAGCAGGAAGGATGGTCGCTTGGGAGCTGGTTTTGGGACACTTTGAAAAATTGGGGTTGGAAGTTGTTTTCCTTCGTGCTGATACCTATTGTAATATTATGTGGGTGTTGCTTAGGTATCCAATGTCTGCCACCATTGTTCGGCCTTCTTTCTAGCTACATGTGCCCAAAGACTTTGGACTTCCGAAAAGAGCACATGAGCCCCCTCTATGAAGTAGAACTACGTGGCCTTATGGGGATAAATCCGAACTGACAAGTTGGCGAGACATGTTAAAAGGGAGGACTGTGGAATTTTAGTTTGCGATCTGAACATCATCTGCGCCAGCTTGTCACCTATGCACTACGCGCACGGCAGCCATTCTAGGTCACCTATGTATTACGTGCACGGCAGCCATTTTAGATATCATGGTCTCCCTGTCCACGACCGATCGCCAGCGCGCCCCTCTGACCCAGCAAGCATCCTCCGCGCACCCTGGCTCCCCCCTCCCTCCTCCTTATGAGCATGACCCATCTGCATGACCCTGTCCTTAGGAGTCACGCCAGCGCCTGACCAACACCTCCTCTCTTCCCATGAATGCCCCTCTGTTGATAAACCTCCCCTCTGCGCTGGATTGTCCACGCAGCATGAATACCACTCCATTGATGGCCCCTCACCCGGTGTCCGACTGTCCACACAGGTCCGAGGCCATTGCCTAAGCCGAGAGATACCATTTACTGCCCTTATTGTATGAGGTCGCTCTCCTTCAAAGGACCCTCTATTGATCCAGGCCTCCCCACCCCCTGTGACATGATCAGGCGCACACATCCTAAGACTCGACGAAACACTCAGCTGCGTGATGACCCTCTCTCTTATCAGCAGGTTGAGGACCTCCATTGTGAATGTATATGGGGGTGGGATTAACACGAGGATTACGGGGATGTCTTTTCCCATGCCTTACAAAGTTGTGATTGTATTAAAGGAAGGTCACATGCCATAAACCAGTGTATAAGAGGCCAGGCCTCTGAGTGGCTGTTAGAGCACCTCGAGACGATACCTTGTTGTCTGATCTGATGTGTTCTGCTCCGTCGGAATAAACTTCTGTTTCCTGCCTTCTGGTCTCCGGCGCCTGCCTCATTGCTTGGTAATTTGAATGGTACAAGGGCGGTTAGCGCCGGGCAAATCTTGAGAAAGGTCCTAGCCCTACCTTTTTCCACAGGTACCGATACATCGACGACGTGTGGCTCCTGTGGGAGGGGAGCCGCACCGAGTTGGGTGACTTCCACCAGTGGCTCAATAATAGACACAGGGACATAAAATTCTCTATCGACTCAAGTAACGTCAAAAGGACATTCCTTGACGTAGAAATGAGAGGTATTGACGGGTCCTTAAAGTCCACACTTTTTAAGAAAGAAACGGACAGGAATACCATACTCCATTATGGGAGTTCACATCCCAGAAATTTGAGAGCAAATTTGCCATATGGCCAACTCCTGCGAATAAGGAGAAATTGTTCAGAGCTAACACAATTTGAACAACATGGATCAAGATTTTGTGAAGAACTAACGCAACGCGGGTACCCTAAAAAGCTTCTAAAGCATTCTTTCAAAAGAGCACGTTGTACACCAAGGGAGACCCTTCTTGAAACAAAAGTTAAACGTGACCTTCAGAATCTGGTCTGTGTGACGACATTCTGCCCAGAAACCCATAACATACGCCAAATGGTCTTGAAACATTGGCATCTACTGGAACAATTAGAGACACCGATTCCCCGTCCCATATTCGCTTTCAAAAGAAACCAGAATATTGGCCAACAACTAGTCCGTGCGGACGTAAGATTGGCCAAACCCAAAAGTGACCTGTTATCAACATGGGGTCTCAAACCCATTGAGGGACACCACAGATGTGGAAATTGCATCGCTTGCGATTCAACTATTGAGGGCACGATTTTTCAACATTCTAACATATCCTGGACCCATACCAGTTTTACCAACTGCAAAACAAAAAATGTTGTTTACGCCATAATCTGTTCCTGCCAAAAAATTTATATTGGCAAGACCAATCAGCAGGTCAATGTACGCATGACACAACATAGGTCACGCATTAAAAAGAAAGTGTTAACTGCGCCCCTGGTCCAACATTTCTCCGAAAAACAACACGGGGAAAATGATTTCACTTGGACAGTACTTTTCAGTATCAATCAACCAAAAACGGGGATCAATATTGATCACATCCTCTTGAAAAAAGAGGCTTATTTAATACTGAAGTTCAACAGTACCCAAACCGGGTTGAACTCACTCTCTGAAATTTCGAGATTGTAATGTATCCATGCACCCACTAGGTCGGAAACTACAATACCCACAATGCCTAGCTGTGGGCTTGCAATGATGTAGGAGCCCTGAACAGCCGCCCGGCTGCTCCTGCGTTTTCATTTCCTGGTTCGCTCTGGTCGAAGGAAGGTGAGCGTCCGCGATACTCCTTATGCGTGAGACTGCGGTGCCCTCACATTATACTGGGTTAATGACCATAAGGCCCCGGTTTTGTCTTTCAGCGCGAGAGAAAAGTTTCTTGATAGAACGGTGAGGAACAAGACTTTGCGACTGACATAGCAAGTTTTAGACAATCAACACACGGAATGGCGGTCGTTGACGCCCCGTGTCTACTACCAATAAATTGGGTAGGTGGCTTTTAACCATTCCCGCAATACTTAACGAACTTTAACACAATTTATGCCAATACTGAGCCGGACCTTTATACTTTACAGGTCGCAAAGAAAGTATAAAAGGAGCACACGGAGAATTCAATTCCGCATTCAATGCAGCATTTGAAGAAGGTATGAACGTGTTGCATTAGGTCTGTTGTAGTCGCTTGGCACTGGCCCAGATGGCTTTTTAAGTCTTCATTACTACTATTTTTTCAGAATACCTCCCATTATCATTGATTTCTGCGGCAACCCCTCGTGAACAAACACCACCACGAGAGTCCCCCGCATTCTCCATAGAGGTAATTAGTTCAGCAAAGTCAAACCAGCCCTAGGGGGTCCTTGTAAAAACGTTCTTTTGTAAATAAGGTGTAAATACTGAAACAAACTTCGTTTTATATTTTTTGTTTAGATTGAAAACATTGAGAGAGCCCTGAGGAGAATCTGTAATCCTTGACAGATTCGAAACGCGTTGGCAAGGCAAACGACAGATAGAGAGTTTTAAATAATTGCACTTTGTGGGTGCAGCTCTGATGGTCAAGACTAATTATGGATCAATTTCTGATGTCTGTCTAATCTTTTACAACCTTTTGGGTTCAATAACGGTTGTTGATTATCTCGCAAAGAATAATTATTTGCGCACATAGAATTGTTATTGATTTCTCATACGAGGAGTTTGTTGATGAACGTTTGATTTATTTTTTATGTGATATTTGTTAGCACTTGTGAAATATGTCTTAATGTGTTGTATTTGTACATAGGTGTATGGAGTGTTCTTCTCGCCTACTGATTTGTTAAATCATTCCAAAAATAATGAACAAAAGGGTTAAATAAAATTCCCCATACAAACAAAGAGACGTTGTTATTTGTTTGTTGTCTCTTAAAACTTATAGTGAGACTAAATAATGAGGTGGGCCAGCAATATTTCTTTTTTCCACTTGTAAATTGGGTCCAGCTGCCCCCTGTCCCAGGACCAAACTCCGTTGTTGTACTAACTTGTGAATTCCCATAGCAGCCCAGGTTAACACCAGAACCTGGGCTGCTATGGGAATTCACAAGGGCCTATTATCAAGCCCATTATCGCCGCCTTAGCGGCAGTTTCCTGCCGATAAAAGCGGCGATAATGTATTGCCCTTTCTTGATAATATGGCCCTTAGTTATCCAAAACTGGGTGTGCTTAGAAACGTGCCAATCCCGGATATGAAGTGCTGTATAGAAAAAATGGATTAGATTAGCATTTTAGAAAAGCACACACTGTTACGTGTATTGCTACACTTTAATGTTATGACACGTATATGGACAATGTCGCCATGAAGCAGAAAACCTCACGCTACCATGGCTATCTATGTATTCACACTGAAATATGGTTTTATTTCACCCCATGTCATTATTTCACACAGGGGGTTTTAAAGGCCTCTTGCGTTTGTATCAAGCTTAGTAAAAAAAAAACAAGCATTGGAAATGCAATAGGTCTCGCATTAGAAAAGTTGGAGCTATTGGTCTTGTAAATGACACATATTTTATTTATGTGTTGGTTTTTAAAATAGCTAAATTGATAGCTTTGTCATTTACAATGCCAATAGTTATAACTTTTGCAAATGTGACACCTATAGCATTTGTAATGCAATATGTTTTATTTACGTGACTTATATGTATTCATATTACAAATAACAATGGCCTTTATTTTTTTATAATTAATACTTAAATAAAAAGTTATTGTAATTTATAATGGCAATAGGGGTGTAGAGAGAGGGGTATAGAGAGATGGGTGTAGAGAGAGGGGTGTAGAGAGAGGGGTGTAGAGAGAGGGGTGTAGAGAGAGAGGGGTGTAAGCGTGGTGTAGAGAGAGAGGGGTGTAGAGAGAGAGGGGTGTAGAGAGAGAGGGGTGTAGCGAGAGAGGGGTGTAGAGAGAGGGGTGTAAGCATGGTGTAGAGAGAGAGGGGTGTAGAGAGAGAGGGGTGTAGAGAGAGGGGTGTAAGCGTGGTGTAGAGAGAGAGAGGGGTGTAGAGAGAGAGGGGTGTAGAGAGAGAGGGGTGTAGAGAGGGAGGGGTGTAGAGAGGGAGGGGCGTAGAGAGAGGGGTGTAGAGAGAGGGGTGTAGAGAGAGGGGTGTAGAGAGAGGGGTGTAGAGTGAGAGGGATGTTGAATGTAATATGCAGGCTGTACATTACACTGTCACCCTGAAATTCACGGAAGCTATTATGTTTTTATGTGCTCCTGTCTTCAATGTGCATGCCAGTGGGGCACGGGTCCTTTGATTATATTATTTTATGTATCGACTCTGTTTTTCAAAAATCTCATATCTCAGAAGAGTCTCTCATAACTCAGAAGAGTCCAAAAAGGAGAAATGGGCGTTAGAATGAATATAGATTAAATTGAAAAGCTTAAAATATATAAGTAAAACCACTGGAGGTCAAGAAAAATAGCAGGATCGCCACAAAGAATTAAACTGAACAAATGGAAATGTATATTCGGCATTCAAGTAAATCACTGCAATAGAATAATCTCAAGAGACAAGAAACCTGATGGAGAGACGCAACACCAACACAAATCCAGTAGCATTAAAATATTTACAATAAAAGTGAAGATAATCAGCAGCTCGTAAAAATGTGATTCTTGGATAACTGCTGCCAAATGGAGGGCAAGAACGCGTTAAAATTACAAAATCGGTAAAATCTGTGCCTGGCTTAATCAATCAATCTTGGGCAAGAACAAAAGCGATTTGAAGAGGACATGACAGGAAACAACAACTGAACAGAAGACTCAGCCCGCTGTAGGGCAAATAATTTTAGAAATGCAAGGTTGGCGATGCATCTAAAATGGGATATGGTTTACCTGAAAATTTCTAATTTCTTAAAAGTCTCAGCATGGTTATAACGTGAATAAAAAAATATGTGAAACAGCCTCAGAATGAATTAATCGTATGTAGGAATTCATAAATCACCAGACAGGATAACTCAGGAGGTTAATGCGCGCAATATAGGAGAGAAAATGTGTGCGCGCGCCTGACCTCTGGCCACAGACCTCAGACACAGCTTACAGTTAACTTGCCTGATTGATACCGAGGGTTGTGAATAACCTGAAGCGATCACTGAATTTAGAGAAGATACCACAGAGGGTTAATTTGTTTATAGCAGGAGTTCTTGTTGTAATTGCAGGTAACAAGTTCCAGTCCTTGCAAAATAAAGCAGTGGGCTATGTCTTTGGAGCAAACATCTCCATGCAAATGGCGAGATTTACGTTTGAATATGTGCGAGGTATTTCCTAAAATGAGAGCGTTTGGTAGTAATTAATACCATTATTTAGTTACCAAAAAAACAAAAACAGTAAGACGAACAAGACGGAGGGCATTGCTGTGGGGAGGGGGGAGGAGAAATGCGAAACAGCCGCAGCAGGGGGCGGAGCGGGGAGAGCGGCGATGGGGGAGAGACACGGGCCGTAGTGTGAAACAGCAGGGGCCTTTGTGCCACAGACCTCAGACACAGCTTACAGTTAACTTGCCTGATTGATACCGAAGGTTGTGAATAAGGTAACAAGTTCCAGTCCTTGCAAAATATCGCAGTGGGCTATGTCTTTGGAGCAAACATTTCCATGCAAATGGCGAGATTTACGTTTGAATATGTGCGAGGTATTTGCTAAAATGAGAGCGTTTGGAAGTAATTAATACCATTATTTAGTTACCAAAAAAACACAAGATCACAGCGAAATAAGGAAGTATAACTTATATCCTAAAACAAAGGTGAATGAACACAGGCGTGCTGGGCACAGAATATGCAAATCGGTTTAATGCAGCTGCACGCAAGACCACAGTATTGACATTTGACAGGAGTATACGCTTATGAATTCTGTGAAACGTCCATGTGCCCTTCGGTGTACTTCTCTCTGCTAGAAAAATAAATACGTAAAGTAGACTCTGAGAGCACCAGATATAGAAAAAGCTTCAAGCAGCTATGGCATTTCTTCAACAGGAAAGTGGATTCGGCTGGGGGGGTGAGGGGGGGAGGCGGTTTGTTTTAGAAACGGAGGAAAGCAGGAGGAGGGGGCAGTCGGTTTTAAAAGACATTGTGATGGTATGCGTTGTGAATGTATGCGTAACGTCATACATTCCATCACCACAGAACCTACGGAAGGTAAAGGCCGATCTGGAAGTCTTTTTAGCTGTTCTAAAGTTATCAATTGTTCCTCTATTATGACTGGATGATGTGAGTAAATACCGAACTCTATGTTCAGACAGCCATCACTTTTTTGTAGGTAATGTTTTATTGAATTATAAAATGAACTTTTCATGACAATCGGCAAATCAGTGAATTCACGATGTAAAAGACTTGCCCTGCTCTAAATTGAAGCAATTATATCCGTGCAACGCCTCTGTTCATCCCTAGGGGTACCACCCAGAAAGAAAGCAGTGACCGGGGATGGAGGGGGGAGGGGGCGGCGATGCGATGGTGATCTACATGTTCTGGTGGCCGTACAAAAAGCAGAGCTGCATTTATCGACCTGCACAGTTTATCGATCCTAAACATTGTGCGATCGATGAATCTGCCCCTGTCCTTCCCTGTTTCTATTTATAGCTGAATAAACACAAGGGCTGGGTGCCCACGTGCAGGGTGCAGGATGCAGCCAACAGACGCCCACCCTTGGGCGAAGGCGCCAGAAACCCAACAAGGGTCAGGGGAGGGAGACTAGCACGAAGCAAAACATATTCTGCGGTAATCGCGGAAAATGCACACTAATCAGAGCAGATGAAAAACAATCACGCTCCACACGGATTGTGCTAGTTGGGGAATACAAATCAGCCTGTGGTGAATGGAAATGGCCATTGCAAGAAGAAAGACTAACACGAGTTGATGTCATCAGGTCCAGGCTTTGGTCAAGGTAGCCAGCAACAGAACCTGTAGTGTCAGAGCACGATTATCCTACAAGTTTTGTGCTTCTTCTGGGCTTGTGCTCTCAAGTGAAGTTAATGGCAACCAGGCAGTCACTGGATTCTCAAAAACAGAGTGTCCCACAGATGCATGGCATTCACTTGGGAGGCGAGGGAGGGAGGAGAAATACGAGACGGCCTTGCGGCCGTGAGACGTGTGAAGCAGGGGGCGGGGGAGCGGATGCCTTTGAAGTGAAGCTAAGCTTCACTGCAAAGGTGTGGGAGGAGTGCGGCTGAGGGAACAGACGGCGATTTGATGATGTGCACGCGCATTTTAGGTCATTGCGCTTGCGCATTGACCTAAAAGCCACGGGCACAGCACCAAATCGCCCAGTTAGGTAAAGTCTGTTTAAGACGCTATAGGCTCGCTCTGCTCAATGCGCTTGCGCATTGAGAGGCGAGACCTAAAAAGGGCGTGTATGGACTGGGTCGTGTTTTTGTCTGCTGCGTACAGGAAATTAGAAGTGTTTGCTCTGAGAGACGTGTTGCGCTATGTTTACGAAATACTTGAGTATTTCGTCAAGCCTGGATAAATAAATAATTTCCCTGCTCGAAGGCACATAAATGGTTGAGGACACCGAAGAACCACCAGTGACCCCAAGAGAGTCCAGGAAAACGGATTGCCCCCACCCCTGCCTGGCACCTGGCCCGGCCGCTTATCTGCAACTTAAAGTGGCTCCGAATGTTAGCAGCGGTTTATTTACCCTCCTTCTGTGTGGAGACTTTCCCTGAATAATCGCTGTCTAGTAATTTGCGCTGCTAACTAATGTCAGAGTGAATTACCCCACAGAGTCTTTCAAGCTCTGGCCCGGGACGCAGGGGTCAGCGGCACCGCTGGGCTCCCATCTTGTCTAATTGGCCTGCTGCAGCAGCAGCGATCACACGATTTAGCAATGTTTTCTTTAAAAACTTCTGCTCCTACCGACACTTTAAGATCGGGTTTCCGGCAGCTTAAATCACACTTAGTCCCTGCGACTTCCCTGAGAAATGCTGTAAGAAAGTTTTAAACAAGCATTGGCATAGCTAATAGGTCTCGCTTTTAGGACGTTATAACTATTTAATTATGCAGCACAATATCCTTGGTGCAACAACGTCAACTGTTGCATAGCTAAACATTTATAAGGTCCCAAAGGCGAGACCTATTGGCTATGCCAATGCTTGTTATATTAATGACGTAGTATAAAATTTATTTTTATTTTTGTATAGTAATTTTGAAATTAATGATGCTGTAAAATGTTTCTTTTAGATTTGTATTTTTATGAGTATGTTTTTACTTGGTGATGTAAATGATCATAAATGTATCTAATAAAATACTTACTATTAATATTTAAAAACAACACACACAATGGTACACTGGTATACAAGTCAAACGCATGCTGTCAATCAGATGTACATACAGCACGGAAACAAAGTGACACACAGCAAAGACAGTGCCACACAATACATACACAATGACATAAAACATGCAACGGTGACACTGCAGCATACAGCACAGATACAGTGAAACAGAGATCAAAAGCACAATGACACATTGCACAGAAAACAGTCACACAAAACACAGTACAGGCTTATAGTGATACAAAGCACATAAGTCATGACGCGCAGCACGGACAGTGATGGACATCACACAGTACAGGGATGCAGCAGAGACCACATCACAGCAAAACACACATCTGTGCCATGCACACACCTGTTGCTGCCAAAGACACCACTGTCACAACATCTAACATACCCAGACTTAACACAGCCAGACACAGACTCATATATCAGGCACAAGGCACAGTCACAACGACGACTAACACAACTGCATTTGCTATATCAAGCCACACATGTACCACAGCCACAACTTTACCGCTACAGCAAAGTCAAGAAAAAACCATGAGCCAAACTCAGAAGAGACTGTGTAGGTGGAGGTAAGGAATGTCCCCAAAGTTACCTCGAAACTGTAGAACTGGTCCCAGAGAAGAACATCTTTCCACCGACCTAGTTTGCTACTCACCATGGAAGTTATCCATGTCACTGGTCCTGGCTGTGGAAATGATTCATCCCGGTTCTGCGCTGCGCAGTCGAGTCAGAGAGAGTGAGTCTCTTGAGACGAGACTGACCACACCAGAGTCTCCAGTTTGAGACTGAGAGGCTGGGGGGCCGCCCATGCCCCAAATAATGCACATACCAGCAGATTAGGCCTCAATCTGATGATATGTGCAAAAAAATTCATTGGGCCTGTATTACTTTCGTTGGCCGCCCCATGCAGCCCCCGAGAGGACTAGCAATCACAGTAGGCCGCGATTAAAGTAGGAGAACGAACGAAGCAGCCAGCCTGCATTAGCTTAGTTCTCCTACTTTAATCGCAGCCCGGTCGCCCGCACCATGAGCACAAAATCAAACATTTTAATCATGTTGATGATTATTTGTCACAGTCCCTGCCGGTGACAATCATCATGGATTCATAATGATTACACATTTTGATTTATTGCCTGCAGCCACTGCCCACGACAGTCCTGTGAACGCGCAACTCAGGCAACCTCGCTCCGCACTGCCTCCACCCTGCTCACAACAACAATCAAATCCACCACTGCGCATGACGCCCGCCCAGTGCCACCACTGTCCACCATGAATGATCATTCATTGCCGACGACTGGAGTGGACGGAAAAACTCACCTGCTGCTGGCGGCAGACAGGGGGGGCTAGAAATAATTAAATTATGGCCGCACGGGCAGGCCGGTGCACAGTGCCTCTGCCTCTCTGTATCAGTCGTCTGGGATCCAGGCAGTCACGCGCACTTTTAATTGCGCGAGGCCCAATGCCCATGAGGCATGACAATTGGTCAACCATCAGCCCCGCCCTAAGGGTGAATTGAAGAGTGGCGCACAGACGCGGCGGAGGAGGAGACAATGCATCTGTGCACAGGCACCTCCTCCTGAATATTAAATCTACGTAGCAGCAGGCTGCCTGCACGGTCTGCGCCGGGTCAATGCAGTTGTGCTTTTTACCCTGCTCTGCACCGGGTCAATGCAGTTGTGCTTTTTTCCCTGCTCTGCACCGGGTCAATACAGTTGTGCTTTTTTCCCTGCAGGCTACACTGCGGAGCAGAGACACGGACGGAGAGGAGTAGTAGTCTCAGTCTGTCAGACTCAGACAGACAGTCAGACTACTGTGACTCTCTCTGAAGCACAGCTGCCAAGGTTTGAGATTGCTTATGTGTGACATTTTCATAGTTTCAATGTAGTTATGAGTGACATTGAATGACCAATGTGCAGGCAATGCGTGACACTTTGAAATGAATCTTTCTCGCCAGTAAAATCAAGCAATGAAGTTCATGGAGACAGATAAATATCAGAAGTTACACCCATATGAGCACCAAGAAACTGTAAGAGGATCTTGAAACTGCTACATAGCCCCTGAAGTGGAAGGGCACTAATCGCTCTTTCATGTTTTTCATTTATGTTATGGTGCTCCTCGTACTAGTGTAGGGTGTCAGAGCACTTTACATCATGCACACATTATAGAGAGACAATTAATCATATGTGTGTAAATCAGTCTAAATGATATATTACATAAAAGTGTGAGGATTGCAAGTTGTAGAATCACATTGCATCCACACTAGTATGCAATATATTTTAAGAGTGTTTGACACGAGCAGCCAGTAGCAGAGCTTCTGCAGGCTCAGTCAGGCTGTACATTAAAATGATAATTATGAGTAATACAGACCTGAGTGAGTCGCGGCCATGAGGGGTCTCCGGCCGTCTCTTTGTAATGAAGATTGTGTGTGCAGTCTCTCTGAGATGAGGACTGTGTGACTGCTCTGACTTCGGTCCAGTCACTGCCTGCTGCATAATGAGGCACCAATTAACGGGCGGCACAGGCAGCAATGTGAGCAGTGCACTACTTCCTGTCTCCAGACTCTCCACTATGGGCAAATCAAATGTATTTTGTTGCAGCAACATGTGAAACCAGGTCAAGTGAATACAGCCGCTGATGAGTGACTCATGTGATGTCACGGACCGAAAATCGGCCCCAGCCACAGAACCGGCCTCCTGTCAGAAAACTGGCCCCCACCCCATCCAGCCTACCGGGGGAGTGCCCAGTGCCCTCAATTACCAGTCCGGCTCTGGCAGGAAGGTACCCCTTCCTGCATAAAAACAATCTCCCCATGACACAGGCATCCTTGCACCATGGTGCAAGGGTGGCTGCGCCGGTGCATGGCAGCTGTTTGTGCACCAGCACAGGGGAGAGCACAGGAATGTGATATATCCTTGTGAAGGGCTTGTGGTGCCACCTTCTTGTAAATCTGCCCCTGTGTGATCGTCTGCTCGCGCTCCTCGTGGTCCCGAGTGTGTCATTCTCAGTTAATGAGATGCACTAAACGTGCTTCCAAACTGTAGTGGCCTGAGACTTTTTAATTGTATTATCTTTCGTGAAAGAACTTGTATTCCTCGCTGGAGCAATCCGTGCACTCTCACCCTGAGCCCGAGAAAGCCTTACACCCCTTGCATGCAAGTTCCACAGCCAGGGTACCGGATGCTGTTAGGATGTCAGCTCTGAAGCAGTCACAATTTTGAGCAGAGAGAGAAAAAGAGGGAGGGCGCGAGGAAGACAGAGGGGAAGATGGTGTAGGCTGAGAGAGAGCAAGATGCTAGGGAAAGAGAGAAAGAGAGAGAAATATGGTAATGGCAATGGGCAAATGGAGACACAAACAGAGAAAGAGTGGATGCAAAATAGAGAAGGGCAGAGGGAGAGGGGGAGAAAGATGGTGAAGGGTTCAAAGAAAGGGAGAAATAGAGAGATAGTAAGGGACAGATAGAGTCTCAAAGCGAGAGAGAGGGGGATAAATAGTAATAAACAGAGACAGAAAGGGAAATAGATGGGGAGGGACAGAGAAAGGGGCAGAGAAAGAGTGGAGAAAATAATGAGATAAGGAGAGAGAGAGTGTGAGAGAGAAAGAAGGGGAAGGAGGGAGAGAGAGAGACTTTCTTGACCCCTACACCTCCTTTGTCGTCCTTAAAGGTCCAGCATGCCAGTGGTGCTCACGCTCCAGTGGTGCTCACGCTCTTCTGTTTTCTCAGGACTCTTATATGACTAGACAACCGTGAGTGTATGTTTAATTTCCCTTCAACAGGATCGGACTGGCCTACAGGGCAACCAGGCAGAGCCCAATGGTCTGATATGACAGGGCAGCGTGGGGGCAGTTTTTGGCTGCTCGTGGGCCTGTTTTATGCCCGGTTGGGCTGGTTTTTACTGATGATTTCCCAGCTATTACCTTTGACACTGTCAGCACCAAGCACAAATGCATACAGTCCCCCAAACATTGCAAAACGCTTACACAGTGTGTGTTTACAGGTTTAAAACTGACCCAATTTGCATACAAAGGCCCCTTTCTTAGCTAACTAACTCATTAATGGAGGCCACTTTTATTTAGGTGCCTGCTTTTTCTTTTCCTTGTCCAATCCTTCCCTTTAAGAGGCCAGAGCTGGGAGTACCCTAGGGCAGATTTGCAAGCCCCTTGCGCCACTTTTGCGTCACTTTTAACATGGGAAAAGTGACGCAAAAGTGGCCCAAGGGGCTTGTAAATCTGCCTGTTTGTTTATTGTCTTTATGTTCGAGATGGTTAATTCTTCCAGAAAGATTCTACCGATCTGTGAAGCCGTGGAACTGGAACAGTTTTCAGAGTGGGAGTACTGCCATCAGTGTTATATCACTGCGGTGATACAGGCTCTGAATAGGCCAAGCGTCGCACAAAGAACAAGTGTATGCAATGGAGTAGATTTACAAGCACGCACGCATGTTGCGCACACACATGCAGGGACGGACTGGCTACCGGGCGGTTGTGTGTGCTGATTTAGTTGATGGGGACCTGCGTGTGCTGAACAAAATTTGTTTCGCGTTTTTGATTTCAAAACGCACACAGGTCTCCATCAACGAAATCAGCCCCCACCGTAGAGAAATTAGCCCCCAGCTCGGCAGCACACACAAATGCCCGGTAGCCAGTCCGGCCCTGCACATATGCCCCAAGGACGGATCTATGACAGAATTTCGACTACAAAAATATCGACCTACAAGAAAATCGAGTCAACAATATCGAGGGCAAAAATATCGACATCCTATTTACAACATGGTAAGTACAAAAATATCGAAAAAATAATATCGTTGTAAAAAATATCGATGTTCAAAATATCGATTTTTTTTAATATATATAAATGTAAAAGTAAGTATATAACACTAATAAATAAAATATACATATTTAAAAGTATCTAATAATGTTTAAAATTAATAAATACAACATATATATTAATAATACATTAATTAAATATATACAGTAAAGATATAATATATATGTACTGAACAATAAGTATTAATAATTAATTTACTAATTTATAAATTAATGAAATATATTCTAATTTACTAATACATGTACAAACATAAAACAATAACATACATGAAATGTAAGTAATATAAAAAATAAAATAAACATGTGATATTTTAACAATTAATTATATAAAACGTTGGATAGCGTAAGGGTAAAAATTACTATTCCTACTCCAGAGAGTGGAACAGTAGGGAAAGCGTTTGATAGCGTAGGGATAAAATTACTATTCCCACTCCAGAGAGTGCAACAGTCGAGAAAACTGACCCTGAACCCAAAAACCACCCCTTTACCCACGAACTGAAAACTGACCCTGAACCCTAAAAATACCCCTTTACCCAAAAACTGAAAACTGACCCTGAACCCTAAAAATACCCCTTTACCCAAAAACTGAAAACTGACCCTGAACCCTAAAAATATCCCTTTACCCAAGAACTGAAAACTGACCCTGAACCCTAAAAATACCCCTTTACCCAAAAACTGAAAACTGACCCTGAACCCTAAAAATACCCCTTTACCCAAAAACTGAAAACTGACCCTGAACCCTAAAAATACCCCTTTACCCAAGAACTGAAAACTGACCCTGAACCCTAAAAATACCCCTTTACTCAAAAACTGAAAACTGACCCTGAACCCTAAAAATACCCCTTTACCCAAGAACTGAAAACTGACCCTGAACCCTAAAAATACCCCTTTACCCAAAAACTGAAAACTGACCCTGAACCCTAAAAATACCCCTTTACCCAAAAACTGAAAACTGACCCTGAACCCTAAAAATACCCCTTTACCCAAGAACTGAAAACTGACCCTGAACCCTAAAAATACCCCTTTACCCAAAAACTGAAAACTGACCCTGAACCCTAAAAATACCCCTTTACCCATGAACTGAAAACTGACCCTGAACCCTAAAAATACCCCTTTACCCATGAACTGAAAACTGACCCTGAACCCTAAAAATACCCCTTTACCCATGAACTGAAAACTGACCCTGAACCCTAAAAATACCCCTTTACCCAAAAACTGAAAACTGACCCTGAACCCTAAAAATACCCCTTTACCCAAAAACTGAAAACTGACCCTAAACACTCAAAATACCACTTTACCCAAAAACCCAAAAATGACCCTGAACCCTAAAAATACTCCTTAACCCAAAGTTAAATAATATTATTTAATTAGCAATTAATAATTAATTAACAATAACAATAAAGTAAATATATTAGCACATAAGCTGTAATAAATATAATTTAATAATTAATATCATTTTTCCCCAATTAATTAATTAACAGTAACTAAAAATTATATATATAAATAAATTACTCTAATAATGTAATTAACTAACTAATATTATTTAATTACCAATTAATTACTAATTTAAAATATGTACAAAATTATATTAATTAATTAACTAATTAATGTTAATTATTTGCCAATTAATTAGTTATAAATATTTAAAAACATATATTAATTAATTAATTATTATTAAATTACTCCCCACCCTATTCCCCTATAAACCCACATCCCGCTACAGAAAATATATATCAATTAATCAATTAATTATTTCCCAATTAATCAATATTAATTAGCAAATAATTATAATTAATTAATTAATCCTACTAATTATTAATCAACTTACCATAATTAAATTACTTCCCACCCTATTCCCCTATAAACCCACAACCCGCTCCGGTACTAAAACATCAAATTTCCTTATAAATTTCTATATTATTATAGAAAATGTATACACATATAATAGTAATTATTTTAAATACTTAAATTAAACATATAACACATACATAATAAAAAACTATAAAATAATACAAATATCGATATTAGTGTCATCGAAATTATTAACATCGATATATATGCTATCGATATTACTAACTTCGATATTACTTACATCGATATTAAGTATTTCGATATTACTTACCTTGGGTCGATATTCTGTCCTACGATATTCTTGCCTTCGATATTATGCTCCTTCGATATTTCAGACTCGATATTATGGTAGGTCGATATTTCCAACTCGATATTTTGACTGTCTACCCCAAGGACATGTGTATGTGTGTAACCTACAACTTTGAAAATGCACTTTAGTGCAATTTTCAAAGTTTTTGCAAATTACCATCAAGTACAAATTGATGGTCATGTGCGCCCCCTTTTAGCAAAATCGCAATTTGCGATTCCATCATGCATTGCATATAAGGAATCGCAGTTTGCAATTACTTAAATGCAATCTCAATTTAAGAAATCTCAATATTTAGCAATTTCTTAAATTACAAGAGGCTGACAGTTTGATGCATCAAAGAAGCTCTTTTTGCAGGCGCAAATGGCCGATTTTTGCGTATCGCACCGTTTGCGCTCGCAAAAATGGTTGATGCATGTACCTGTTTGTTCCATCACACAGACTAACAAAAAGTGTGCTTCATTTGTGCTTTTTTAGGTTTCGCCCTGGCCGTAGCACCTGCTTCGCAGGTGCTCCGCCCAGGGAGAAATCTCATTATCCTACACTATGGGGCTTAGTCCCGCCTCTGTCTTCCATTGGCTAGCTCCATAAATGGAGGCTAGCCATTGGAAGAGATTGGCTGTCAATCACGCTTTCCCCGTGAAAACGCGATTCGGTGCGTTTCTGACTCTTTTTTTAAGTCCCGCCCCTTGTTGCCGTGTGTCCCGGGCCGCGCTGTGATTGGCTGCCGGCCCAGGACCCCCCCCGTGACGTTATTCCCCGGGCCGCGCTGTGATTGGCTGCCGGCCCGGGCACCCCTGTGACGTCATTCCCCGGGCCGCGCTGTGATTGGCTGCCGGCCCGGGACCTGACTTGTTCTATAATGCTAATGTTGCCGGTAAGTCTTGCAAAACCGCTTATCTTTTCAGCGTAAAACTAAAACAATGAAGGCATGTTCCAGAATCCTGAGAAGTATAACTGGTGTATGCAATCGGGAAAATAAAACGGTATGGTCACGTGGTCATGTTCGACAAATTATACAAGTAAAAACAAATGCACAATAAATAAGACACTCAGCTTTTATAATTTTTTTAACGGGTCTGAGCTAAATCCTGGGGATATTTAATATCCATACATCTCAATCTCATGTTTTAAAACGGCTTAGGTCGTCACGCAAGCCCGTCTTTGCTTTCAATGAGTGTACTCCCTTCTTGCTGAGCCGGGAGCTCGAAGGGTTCACGTGACGTTGAATATGACAGTCAAGGAAACCTGGTGGTAGAAAGAAGATCCCGAAGAGCGCACTGGGGTAGGTACACTACTGGTACGTTTTGGGGAGCAGTCAGTGCATTTTCAGAGAGTCATCATTTATGAAAGAAGGGTCTGCCTTTTGACATAGTACAAGGAGGGAGCTGGTGATTTAAGAAGGATCGCCGCTAATGTTAAATTAGGGGACGAAAGAGGGAAGTTTCTGGTTGTCTGAGCCACGGGAACTCTTGTATTCAGAGAGAGAGTTGGTCATGTCAGAGGAGGGTAAGGTGGCAATTGTGAACGGTTAGTGTGTGTGTGATGCCGCCGCCCCTTCCACTATGCAGTTCCAGTTTAGGGAATACACACTTCAGTGATTATTGCATGTAGAGTAAACAACGGAAGTGATTGCATGCATTTATAATGTCTGGTCCTCAGTAGCGAGTTACTGAAGGGATGCTTTTGTTTGAGATGCAGCTACATTGTGCTTTTTCTGACGCTAATAAAACTTGTAGTTTCGATTTATTCATTATTTTGATCTGCTAGTTGCAGGTTAATATACGCATTGTCATATCTTTGCTCTTACAGGGAATTGAAGAACATAGGGGGTTTAAAATGTTATAGACAGTTTCGAAGATCTGAGACATTCACCTTCCTGTTTCACAGACCGAAAAAAACCCTCGCACAAACTGCTTTTCTTTTCCTCACTTATGGCCGCTTTAGGGCTCATGCATGTTTTTTGTCCCCACTCCTTCCCCAATGATGCCTGATGTGAGTGCATACTACTGCCCAGATTCCCGGGTTTCTATTCTTACCTGAGACATATTTTTTAATGCCCTTTCCTGTCCGCATTGTACTCTTAACTCATTTTGAAAACTTTATATTAAGTGAATGTCAGGTCCTAAGTACATCCAATGATACATTTGTAAAAAGAATAAGTGCTGTGGCTCAAATCTTTCTTAGAAGGCCGCTGGCGCTGCATCTCGGATGTCAGGGTTGCCAAATACCAAGGGTCTCTTGCTTTAATTTCACCTCAGATCCTTTCATCCACAAGCATACTCTACCTGCCTCTTTAACTCACTCTTGCACGTTCTTTTTCATCCATGCAATCTCTATTTTCCACAGTTTTTAGGTTTCGCCTGGCAAACAGCTGCGCAAGCAGCGTTTCGCGCAGGCGAAATCTTATGTTAGAACAGTATGGCCTTAGTTCCGCCACTCTCTTCCATTGGCTAGCTCCATAAATAGAGGATAGCCATTAGAAGAGAGATCTGTCCGTCATTCACCGAGGCGATTTGTGGGCGTTCCGTAGAATTTTTCCCTTTTGCCTACGTCATGCGGCTGTGGGCGGTGCTTTTTTTGTTTTTTGTCTCGGCATCCTTCGTCACACCAGCCTGCTCGCTCTCCCTGTGAGGACGCAGACCCGACCCGCTCCCTACTCCGAGCAGGGGTGGGCTGCTCGATTTCACTTTCCTTGCAGGTAATCGGCATTTTCACTATTTTATTTATCCCGTCCCCGCCACCCCTCCCGCTGTCCGTGTGCCCGTTCCCGTCCTCCCTCCCGCCGGCAAGTCGTTGAGTTTGGTGGCTTTGATTTACCGGGTGGGGGAGCCAGGCTGTGCCGAGTAGCAGTGGCGGAAGTTTCGACCTCCGGGCCCCTACAGGGGGCAAGACATTGCACTGCCAGACTCCAACTTGCCTGCGGAGCAGGGGAGTCGGCAGGTTTGGTTCAGCACCACTTTTAAACCTCCTAGAGCAGTGTGGGGGCTTACCTTGCGGGGCTGCTCCAGCGGCGTTGCAGCAAGGGGCAAGCTGGCAGCACAGTGGATCCGACCACTAGGTGATAACCGCATATGGGGGTTGGCCTCAGCTGCCATGCTGAAAGCCCGGCACAGCAGTCCCCAGGTGCGTGTGTGGGCTGGCAGCCGGCGGGCATGCTTTTTGCCGGTGACACTGGGTTTTGCTTCCCCCAACCCTAGGTACGCTTTGTGTGTGGCGGGAGCAGGATTTAAAATCTGTTGGGCCGTTGTTGCAAAGGTTGTGGTCCCCCAGCCGCATAATGCAGGCGGAGCAGCACGTCTTGCCGGGGCCTAGCTAGCGGTACTGTCCTGGGAGGGGGACCCAATCGTAATACCAGATGGGGGCCACAGGCTTACTATTTGAGAGCCCCTGCCTGCCCCAGTCGCTCCGATGAAGGCTTGCTGCGCCCTCCCCCGGTAATTTGCTGTGCTCCGGTATTGGAGCACCCATGGTGATTACACCAAGTGAAAAAGTTATCGGACGCTGTGTGTACCAAAGGCAACTGAGGGGGCCGAGGCTGCTGAAAACAGTTGTCCACGTTCGTTATTCGCCTCCTCAAAGCTGTGGGTCGGTTTCATGCAGGGGAGCGCGCCTCGAAGTCGTGGCTTGCAGCCCTGGGTCCCTTGCTCTTACGGGAGCCATACTGGCAACCCGTGGAGCTTGGAGATAGCTCGGTGAGTTAAAGCGCCTGCTGCAGAGGTGCTGTGGGTTCGACCCCCTCAGAACCAAACTCGGCCCTCATCTTTCTGAGATCACTGGAAGGCACACACCAGCGGACGAATGACACGCATTATTCTAGCACCAAGAGGCCGGTGAGCGCTACAACAATGGCCAGTATTATCTGTTTTTAAACTCACTTTAATTGTGTACTCGGATGTGATTTTGGACTGCAGTTCTTCACCAGGGGGAGGTGCACCAAGATTGAGACCCCTCAAGGCTGAGGGAGACTTTTACTTCAAAGGGGGTTCATTCATGGGTGTGAGCTCCTCAGACAATGAGCATTTAAATGTGCCAGCGCGGGAAGGAGGCAAATTCCAGGGAGGGGGCTGGGGTGATGAATTACTGAGCACAAACAGGCGCTTGGTTGGCCAGGGGATGAGATTTGTATGTGTACAGGTTAATTAACAGCTTTGCCAGGGGGCGGGAGGGCGGGGGTGAAGGCAACGTTGCAAATCTCAGGGGAAGTCACGAATCCACCCTGTTTGAAGCGTAGAGCACAATCACTGTAGGGGTGGAGGAGACGTTGACCTTTGACACCTGCATGCAAAGTCTCTCCTTAAGGAAGTCGCCGTATGGGAGAGACCAGATAATGGGCAACCGTGTGATCTTGTCCACTATTGCCCCCCAGGGCTTATAATGACATCATAAACCACAAGGCCAAAGGGCGAGCAGTTTGTAAATATCACCAGGCCTAGAGACGGTAGCCCTGGACAATATTACTCTTTACCCTATTAGTATTTTTCATTTTGCTTTCTTTTGGGTAGTTAAACAAACGAGTGATCATCTTCAAAGTGCAGCTAACATTGGGCAGTGCTTTGTATTAGAATATCCAGGTTTTGTTTGCCTTCCGTTAAAGAATTGTTGATAAAACAATGGACAATAGTGATGGACGCCAGGTTTTTGCGATTCTGTGGCTGCAGCGGTTACAGCATAATAATAAGCAATTTTGCTGCATTTTCCAAATACTTTGCAACATAATATGCCTACTTTGGAGATTTAAAAAAAACTGCTGCTGCTTCTTCAATGGATGGAAATTACCCCACTAGAGAAAGTGCTACATAATGTGTTCCTGCATTATGCTGATGGAAATTGGAATCTATATTTCGCAGGCATATGCAAAATATTTTTGATGTTTCATTGTTTCTCGTGAAATGTGTTTTTATACCACTGCACGTTGTACATTCCAAGCACTTAAGCATGTAATATTACATATGCATATACAGAATTATAGATTGGTAACAGTGAATTACAGGGTATATTTTTCGCTGAGGTTTCTGAGTTTCAACAAATAGACAATGAGAGCAATGCTCATTTTGTCTACGAGTCACTCATCACCGCAGTGAAAAGCGCTCCCGCAATTCACTTTTCACCCACCTAATAATTTTATGTTAAGTATGGCTCCCAGAATCACCTGCCCCTACTACACAGGGTAACAAGGGAGCCATAAATAACATGGCCTCACCGTCCTGTCCCATATTAAATGAAAACTATGGCCTCCTGCCCCCACCCATCCTTCTCTTTGCCTTCGTGCCTCCCCAGAAGCTGGGCTCCCTGCTCACCTGCTGGGGTAGGCAGGATTCCCATATGATGTAGCATCAGTAGTTAACATGTCTTGTCACCCACAAGCCAGGCCTGCAGCAAACCCCTGTTGTGTGGGTCCTTTTGTCAAAGGGTGGTGGTTGGCTGGCCACAGATGGGCACCGGGTCCTGTGCCTTACTGCTGGGAGTGGTTTATGGTTTCCGGGTGCGGAAGGCGGGGCAGAGCCAGGAACATCCGGGGAGGCGCGCGCTTAGCACTCTAGCTCTCCCAGATTCGAGGGCTATAAAGATAGCGAGGAGGCAACCGTTTGTGCGGTAAGGGGGACGGTGGCAGCTTCTCCTCACCCCGCTTGGCGCCATTCTCAGAGCATTCTGCTCTCAATTGTTTTATTTCTGTTGAACTGCTAAAATAGCTCATTTTAAATACTACCCGCTAATCTGGAATAGCGTTTTAATAAGGGGTCAGAATTGTTGCTCTGTTGTGACTGATTTTGCTAGTTGCACTCTGTAAAAAACAATCGCATACCCACACGTACTGAGGGACCAGCTCCTGTGTTGTTTGACCTGTGCCTGCACGCCCAGTCCGACCCTCCAGCCAATCACGGGTGCGGAAGGCGGGGCAGAGCCAGGAACATCCGGGGAGGCGAGCGCTTAGCGCTCTAGCTCTCCCAGATTCGAGGGCTATAAAGATAGCGAGGAGGCAACCGTTTGTGCGGTAAGGGGGACGGTGGCAGCTTCTCCTCACCCCGCTTGGCGCCATTCTCAGAGCATTCTGCTCTCAATTGTTTTATTTCTGTTGAACTGCTAAAATAGCTCATTTTAAATACTACCCGCTAATCTGGAATAGCGTTTTAATAAGGGGTCAGAATTGTTGCTCTGTTGTGACTGATTTTGCTAGTTGCACTCTGTAAAAAACAATCGCATACCCACACGTACTGAGGGACCAGCTCCTGTGTTGTTTGACCTGTGCCTGCACGCCCAGTCCGACCCTCCAGCCAATCACGGGTGCGGAAGGCGGGGCAGAGCCAGGAACATCCGGGGAGGCGAGCGCTTAGCGCTCTAGCTCTCCCAGATTCGAGGGCTATAAAGCAACTCGTCGGCGTCAACGCGCAGTGTTGACCCGCAGTGTGGCGCCTACTCCTGCGTCTAAGACGAGCCAAAGACCAGCCCGTCTGCGCCCGTCCGCGACTGGACGGGGCTAGGGGCAGGGGGCTATGGCGGATTCTATACACTCCCTTGAGTCGCATCACCGGCATGGTCTCACTTACACCAGTCAATCCCTACTCGCCTTAAACAGGTATGCCACCACACTGTGCTCACATAAGGTACTGGGGAGTCTGGAGGGACCGTTTTCTTGCAGGACCTGTCGTACTCAATTCACTAGTAGTGCTGTAATCACTCCTTGCCAGCCAAAATCTACTAACTGTCAGCCAAATCCGCTTGACAGCCCAAATGATTTAACTCTTTCCTGTAAAAACCTACTGTGTAATGTTCGCTCTTTAGTCACCCATTCCACCCAGGTCTGGGATCTGATAACATCAGAAAAGCCTCTTCTATGCTTTTTAACAGAGACGTGGTTGAAGCCCCACTCTGTTCCGGCCATTACTATGGGGGTACCACAAGGATACAAATTAGTAAGGATGGACAGGCCAATTAAAACTGGAGGGGGTTTAGCCATTGTTTTTAAACAAGAAATTGAGGTAGTGGTCACTGAGACCGTATGTAATCCGCAAATGGAGCTCCTTATTTTCACTGTAAACCCTAATTCTAGAGAAACAAGGAAGGGAGCATTAGTATATCGGCCCCCAGGTCCACCCGGGAATTTTTCTCTCCAACTTGTTGAAATACTGGCCCCACATATACAGATGGACTCTGATTTCATCTTGGTAGGGGATTTCAATGTCCATAGTGAACTTTCCACCTGTGTGGAGGCACAGACACTCTTGGCAGATCTAACCACCTTAGGACTGCACCAAGTTAATCAGGAACCCACGCACTTAGCCGGTCACACTTTGGACCTTGTGCTATATAATTCCACTTCTATAAAGTGTCTACCTCCCTGCCAAGTGGATTGGACTGACCACTCGATCATTGAGTTCTATACTCGACCCAATCAGGTGTCTAAGGGAGTACAGAAAACCTTGGCCGATGTTAGAAGACCTTGGAATAAACTAACGCCTGAGAGCTTTAGGGAGAAATTTATCGAACCTAATTGGGCTGAATGTGGCGACAATGTCACTGCGGCACTGGCCGCTCTCAACGAAGCGGTAACTATCTCCATTAATCATGTTGTTCCTTTTAGAACATACAAACCCCGACCTGCCCCAAGACAAGAAGTCTGGTACACAGACAATCTCAGGCAATTAAAAATCACGGCAAGGAAATCGGAAAAACGATGGAGACTCACACATAAGGCTGAGGATAAAGACATTTATAGGACCTCCCAGAAAAATTACCATAAAGCCATTCGATCTGCCCGGAAACATCATATAGCAGACCAAATAACAGCTGCAGGTAAAAATGCGAAAGTCCTTTATCAGATCTTACAGACCTTTGTCAAGCCTGCAGCCTGTGAAACAGAGGGGATTGAGTCCCAAGAACTCTGTAATAACATCTCGCAGTTCTTTGTAAGGAAAATAGAAGGCATTTACGCAAAGATCTTAGCCTCGAACTCCTCCTCTAACATCTTGAGAACTGTTGATAGTATGGCTCCCCCACACCTCTGTACAACAGAAAACAATGCTAACAAGCTTGTCAAATTCCCCCCTATATCAATCGAGGACATTGGCACTCTAATTAATCAAACCAAGAGTGGATGCCCGTCAGATACTGTTCCAGCTCGTATCATGTCTCTCTTAAGGAATGATCTAGGAGCAGGGATTCAACGGGTGCTTAATCTATCCTTAGGATCAGGTGAAGTTCCTCTTGATTGGAAGCGTGCTTTGGTGAGGCCTCTATGGAAGAACAACTCCATTCCATGGACTGACCTCACTAACCTGAGACCCATCTCTCTTCTCCCTTTCTTAGGGAAGCTTGCCGAGAAGTTTGTTAACCGGCACTTATCTAATTACATCGAGAGTGCAGGGGGACTAGATCCCTCTCAATCGGGTTTCAGACCTAGGCATAGCACCGAGACCGCCTTGCTGTCCGTCGCTGACAATCTTCATATGCTTCAGGATAAGGGGTACTCCGTTATCCTGGTGTTATTAGATTTGTCAGCGGCGTTTGACACGGTGTCACATGAGATCATGACCTCCAGACTAGTTAACATCGGTCTGGGTGGCAAGGCGCTGGCATGGCTAAGTAGCTTCTTCAACAAACGCACTCAGAGAGTAATACTGGGCCCCTACCAGTCAGAGGAGGTGGAGATCTCAAAGGGGGTGCCACAGGGCTCCTGCTTGAGCCCAACGTTATTTAACATCTATGTGGCACCCCTAGCTAACATCATGAGATCCCACGGGTTTATCCCTGTATCGTATGCAGACGATACACAACTCCTCTTCCCGTTTAAAATCATGACTCCTGAAGTGCGTCACTCCTTTGCCCAAGGGATGAAAGAAGTAGCACATTGGATGGCAGCCAACCTCCTTCAGTGCAACGTCTCCAAGACGGAGGTGATGCTCTTTGGGGAAGCCAAACGACTGTGGACTCCGGACTGGTGGCCTTGTGATCTTGGCCCGGTCCCTGAGCCAAAAATGGTAGTAAAAGATCTGGGAGTCAAACTGGATCAGGAGCTCACCCTAAAACATCCTGCTACTCATGTAGTAAGCTCCTGTTTCCATGTTATTGGACTTCTCCGAAGGGTGTTCCCCTTGCTACCTGATTCCACCAGGAAAACTTTAGTTCAGTCGCTCGTGCTGAGTAGACTGGACTACTGTAATGGTCTGCTGCTAGCCGCCAATGAAGGGGTCATCGCTAGACTTCAAGTCGTGCAGAACACGGCTGCCCGCCTTGTTCTCAATGCCCCGGCCAGGACTCCTTCAAAGCCGCTCCTCAAAAAACTCCACTGGCTCACCATAAAACAAAGAGTGCTGTTTAAAACTTGCTGCACTATTCACAAGTGCCTGTCTGGTAGAGGCCCGGAGGACTTAAATAAGAAATTCATCCCATATATTCCCGCAAGAACCCTGAGATCCGGAGACCATGAACTATTATGTGTCCCCAGATTTCGGAAGACACGACAAGGTGGAAGAGCTCTGTCAGTGGCAGGCCCGAAACTTTGGAATGAACTTCCATTAGAAATCAGAACATGCAGGGAACATTTTCCCTTCAGAAAAAAGCTAAAAACTTTCCTGTTTAACTACTGATACTGTTGAATATTAATAACACATGACAGGGCTATTTGCTTTCTTATGTTGCCAATGGCGCGGAGATACTCCCAAGGGAGTCGATTCCCAGCGCGGTATAAGTTTGCAAATAAAACACCACAGACAGTTACTGAAAAAACAAGTGACATTGACTCATAGCCCAGCCCACTCATCACCCCCCTGGTCCCCTTTCAACATGCACAGGATGCTGGAGAATTAATACCCCAACAGGAGTAACACACATCACTAACAAATCGTGCCCCGGAACAGCATTAGTTCTTCTTGACGGACTGTAACCTGACGAAATCAAAGAAAAGCAACTGACAAAATGTAAAGTTTAGCAAAGGTAAATTTAACCACTTGGTCACTGTTACTTTATCAAGTCAGTTAGGCTAGTGCAGATTCCTGGGTACCAATGCTCATAGAAGGTATTCTGGGAGTTGTTTTCGTTTGAGTGGCAGGCCGGATACCAATGGTTTGTTCAGAATAGCCAAGCACTGGAAACATGGCTGTGCTTGCTTCCCTGCCCCCTGGCTGTGCTTGCTCCCCTGCCCCCTGGCTGTGCTTGCTTCCCTGCCCCCTGGCTGTGCTTGCTTCCCTGCCCGTGCTTGCTTCCCTGCCCCCTGGCTGTGCTTGCTCCCCCGCCTCCTGGTTCCCCTTCCCCTGGCTGTGCTTGCTCCCCTGCCACCTGGCTGTGCTTGCTTCCCTGCCCCCTCGCTGTGCTTGCTTCCCTGCCACCTCGATGTGCTTGCTTCCCTGCCACCTCGATGTGCTTGCTTTCCTGCCCCCTCGCTGTGCTTGCTTCCCTGCACCCTCGCTGTGCTTGCTTCCCTGCCCCCTCGCTGTGTTTGCTTTCCTGCCCCCTCGCTGTGCTTGCTTCCCTGCACCCTCGCTGTGCTTGCTTCCCTGCCCCCTCGCTGTGCTTGCTTCCCTGCCCCCTGTCTGTGCTTGCTTTCCTGCCCCCTCGCTTTGCTTGCTTCCCTGCCCCCTCGCTGTGCTTGCTTCCCTGCCCCCTCGCTGTGCTTGCTTCCCTGCCACCTCGATGTGCTTGCTTCCCTGCCACCTCGCTGTGCTTGCTTTCCTGCCCCCTCGCTGTGCTTGCTTCCCTGCCCCCTCGCTGTGCTTGCTTCCCTGCCCCCTCGCTGTGCTTGCTTCCCTGCCACCTCGATGTGCTTGCTGCCCTGCCCCCTCGCTGTGCTTGCTTCCCTGCCACCTCGATGTGCTTGCTTCCCTGCCCCCTCGCTGTGCTTGCTTCCCTGCCCCCTCGCTGTGCATGCTCTCCTGAGTGTGTGTGTGGCTTTGGGTGGGTGTGTGTGGCTTTGGGTGGGTGTGTGTGGCTTTGGGTGGGTGTGTGTGGCTCTGGGTGGGTGTGTGTGGCTCTGGGTGGGTGTGTGTGGCTCTGGGTGGGTGTGTGTGGCTCTGGGTGTGGGTGTGTGGCTCTGGGTGTGTGTGTGTGGCTCTGTGTGTGTGGCTCTGTGTGTGTGTGTATGGCTCTGTGTGTGTGTGTGGGGGGGGGGCTCTGTTGGTGTGTGTGGGTCTGTGTGTGGGTCTGTGTGTGTGGGTCTGTGTGTTTTTGTGTGGCATTTGCCAGAGATTAAACTATTGGCATTGTAAATGACAATGCCATTTATTTATCTGTTTTCAAAACCAACACATAAATACAAATGTTGTCATTTACAATGCCAATAGCTCAAACTTTTCAAAAGGCGAAACCATTGCATTGTAAATGCTTGTTAACTACTGATATAGACTACAACATGTGTATAGGTCATTTACATGTATTTAAAATTAACCTGGGCGACTACACCTGCTATCACCTACTGACTGCATGCTTGCTTCTGACGCTGTACAGCGCTCTGTTGCCTGTTCGCTAGGTTTGCGCTATACATATACCAGGCGCCTGGTATATGTATAGCGCAAACCTAGCAAACCCATTGGATTCAAAGGGCTTCAGCCCCCCTCCCCCGTCGTGTGTGGCAGCCGGGCTCAGACGGCTCCCGGGCACGCACACTAGGGTGACCAACCGTCCGTAAATTTCATGGACCATCCGTAAATTGGACCTCACGTCCGTTGTCCGTGAGGATCCTTTTTACGGACGCCTTTTGTCCGTAATTTTGGCCTTGCAGGGAACAGAGCTGTTCCCTGTGAGAGGCCTCTGCTCCCTGATGGGGAGCAGCCCCACACCCCATTGTCATTCTGTATGGGCTGATGATGGCCACATACAGAATGACAATGGGCTGTCTGAGGTGTTACTGCATGCGGTGGGCCTCCTACTGCCTTGGTCTAGGGCAGCGTATTTTGTTAGATGATAGGAATGTGCAAACACGCAAATAAATGCTGCTACAGAATCCAGTTCATTCAAAGAAGCTGGTGAAACAAGTTGAAAAGAAGAGGCTCGGGCTAGAGTGCTTTCAGTCTCATCATTTTAGAAAAGTACAGTTTAAATATTATTTTCAACAAAGCCATGGTTGCAGCATTTTTATTTTATGCATCTAACAGCCATTGACAAAGCGAATAGTTCTGGCTTGTTGTAGGTGTAACATTACTTGTTATTTATCTGGATACAATGACAGAAGAGGCAAAATACCAGTCTGGCGGCACACTATGCTAAACACAGATTTTTAGCTTAGGTGTTTTAAGCCACGCTCTTAATTACATCGAACACCTCCTTTTGAGAGACCATCTCCCTTTTTTCATACCACTTAAAGCCCTGGAAACAACACCATGTCACAGTCACCTCATGGCATGTATGGCACTGTGCATCATGCATGAACTCATGACTTCCACTTTTTCAGATTGCCTATGTGCAGTGGCATAGTGAACACTCCCCCACCCCACCCCTTGCTTTAGGAACTACAGGGAGGGTGACATTCTTGAAGGGCCTCTTCTGTCTGGAACTCTGCAGACAAAGGCTGAGCTCATAATTAATATGAAAACGTGGGCGAGTGAGTAAGTGAAAGGATGGCTGGATGGATTGCTGAATGGATGATTGAAAGGGTGAATAGATGGATAATTAGCAAAAGGAGGGATAGATGAGTGAAAGGGTGGATGATCGGTGAGTGAATGGGTGGATGGATGAGTGAAAGGATGGATGAGTGATAGGGTCAATGGATGGATTCATGAGTGGATGAGTAGAAGAATGGGTGGATGGATGGAAGGGTGGATGGCTAAGTGAAAGGGTCAATGGAGAGAGAAAGGGAGGATGGGTGGATGGCTGAAAAGGTGAATGGGTGGAAGGATGAGTGACTGGGTGAGTAAATGAAAGGATAGCTGGATGGGTGAAAGGATAAATGGCTGGATGGAAGAGTGGATGGATTAGTGTACGGATGGATAGGGTGAAAATGTGGGTGAATGGATGAGTGAAAGTGTGGATGGAGGGATGGATGAGTGAAATGATGGCTGGAAGGATACACAATGGATAGGTTTGCAAATGTATGAATATGTTAGGATATAATTGGGATTACTTATATACTATGCACGACCTCCTTTGATGTGTCTGTGAAACCTACCTTTTGTCCCGAAATTTTGTCCTGAATTTTGACCCCCTGTCCTGAATTTTTGTCCTGAATTTGACCCTGTGTCCTGAATTTTTACACTCGCTGTCCTGAATTTGCACCCATGACAGTTGGTCACCCTAACGCACACAGCCGCACCTGAGCACTTCACAGGTCTTTAAAAGACCATATGCATGTTAATGGGGCTTTGATGTTGTGTCACCCCTTCCAAGAGCCCCTGCAGCTTCACTCTGCCTATTGCTTAAAGTTTTAAAGTTTCAGCCCCCCCTCCCCGAAATTTTTTCATAGCCACCCCAGCCGCCCCGGCCCCCGAAATGGGGCTCTAGTTGCGCCTCTGACATATACCACACACATACATACGGACGGAGGTCCCATACATCTGGCAGATCGATATTCTGCCATACAGCTACACACGATACCGGAAGCAAATCCCTACCTGCCCGCAGTGACAGCCATCCTTCGAAAACGACCGAATTTCTATTCCGTACTCGGTTTTATGACTCTTTGGAATTAGTCTGTGCTCTATTGCCATCTAGTGGTAAAAAAAGTCATCGATCACAAAAGTCATGTCCCAGCCGGATTCACTATTTTGTTCACTGTACTAGAGATTGCGCCAGAAACATCCACGTCTAACATACAGTATAGCTTCTGCCACGAACAGGAAGTACTTTTCTTTTCCTGAAATACTAATCCTCAATTATCATGTAAATGTTAACATATATTTCTTCCCTTTTTGTTTTCGAAGCGATGAAGTGCTAAAAGTCCATGTTATAAAGTCCTTCTTTTATTTCAACAACGGATGGGGTTTTACGAGTCAGCGAAAACCCTTAGCAGAAGTTAAATATCTACCATCTGAGCAGAGCTTTCCTTGCCAATAAATCCATGAAGCTCATTAGCTAATTGAACCCATGTGCCAGCACAAGAAAGAAAGAACAAGCATTGAGAAAGCCCAAGTGCCTCCGTTTTATGTAGAACACATTGTGTGTTAACACATTAGAGCGAGACCTATGGGAAGCAGCGAGCAGGACGACAGAGAGGGCTTTATGAAGCTATGATTCGTAGGGGTTCACAGAATGATCTGCCTAATTAAAACTCATTAGGTAGGCCCCAACTCATGGGTACTCACAAAGATTTTCCCGAGGGGCCGCAAAGTTTGGTCTATGGTGTGACCGAGGGCCTAGTTACTTCCTTTTCCTAACTGCAATTAATCTTTAAATAAGTGTTTGCTGTATATTTAACATTTTTTTCCATGTTAGTGCTGATTTGCGTTACAGCAACCCAGTGTTGCTGCTGCCCAGGGGGCCGCATTTAAAGGTCAGGAGGGCCGCATGCAACCCCCGGGCGTACTTTTGAGTATCACTGCCCCAACTTGTGACACCTTGCAATTAGCTGCAAAGACAGTGGGTGTGTCCTTCAAGGGATAGCAGATCACTCCTGTAAAGTTTTTAAGAAAAAGCAGTCCGTGTTCCCTAAACAAGTGCTGCTTTAAAAAATAATCTCATTTGGAAAACAAGACGGGGGTTAGGAAGTGGTCACCTGGACCACTGCATACTCCCCCGCTGCCCCCACCCTGATTCATTGCGAATCCGTTACCACTACATCTTGGAGTCAATGGTGTCGACAGTAATTGCATTCACAAACCATTGATACATGGGTTACCGACTCGCACTTTGAAAGGAACGCCCCTGTCATGCTCCTTCTCAATTGCGATTCAGTAGGCCTTGCAGAGGGTTTTGTACATTGGAAATGACAATTTTACAGTTGCAAACAAACCCTGTGATGTTACGAATCTAGGGCCCGATTCACAGAACTAATCTGAGACAAAATCCTAAACGTACTACTCTTGGTATTCACAGAATGCACTTACTACTTTTGGTATTCACAGAATGCACTTACTACTTTTGGTTAAACTTACTACTTTTGGTTAAACTTACTACTTTTGGTATTCACAGAAGGCATTTAGTAGTAGTAAAGTTAGTTTACTACTGCTAAATGCCTTCTCTGAATACCAAAAGTAGTAAGTATAACCGAAAGAACTAAGTTTAACCAAATGTACTAAGTTTAACCAAAAGTAGTAAGTGTATTCTGTGGATGTATGACATCACAACGCATGCTTTTACCACGCATGCTTTTACATCGCAACTTTTACAACGCATGCCTTTACAACGCATAGTGTTGAGGGGTGCTGGATAGTGAATAGTTTAATTTACTATTCCAACTCCAGTCCCCGTTGATAGTAGGGAAGGTGTTGGATAGTAAATTAAATCTATTCCCTATCCTAGAGCGCCCCCCCCAGCGCAATGCGTTGTAATGGTTTGCATTGTAAAAGTTGCGATGTAAAAGCACTGCGTGATAAAAGTTGCGTTGTAAAGGATGTTTCCCGTATTCTGTGAATACCAAAATTAGTACGTTTAGGAATTTTGTCACAGATTAGTTCTGTGAATCGGCCCCTAGATCTCAAGCTGCTTGAGTAGACAAAGCACCATGTGCACGTGATCCGCAGTGCCATGACTGCACTAGTGCAGTCTACAGAATGGAATGTAGAACATGGCCTTCTGTGCTAGTCTGCTGCAGCACACTCAGTGCTTTAAATGGGTCGGTACTCACAGGTATTGAGTACCGGCACTTCTTATTTTTATCACTCTTAAGTACCGGCATTTCTCTACTGCTCAGGAGAGTACCGGTACTCATGAAATGTAGGCACACTGCATAGGGGTGTCAGTATGTGGCAGCAGGAACATACAAAGCAGTTACCTGTCTATACAGGTGTCTTAGCTGCAAGATCTAGGGGAGCCGAAAGCTGATAAAAAAAAGGGGGGGGGGAACTGGTGGAGAGAGCGAGCAAAAGTACCAGAAATGCCAGATTTCAACTTGTACATTTTTATGTTCTGCACAGGGCATACCTCACGCAGGGTCGCATTAATAGATACTTTAATATACAAACAGCGGTATGCCCACGCTGTAATGCAGAGGGAGCGGAGTTCCTCCACATGCTCTGGAGATGCCCAGGTTTGGGCGCCTTCTGGGGTGAAGTGACTACGCTACTAGCAGAGGTGACAGAAAAGGAAGTAGCAGCAACACTGGGGTACTGTCGATTGCATTGGTTCCCCCATGCTGCTAAAAACAAGATAACAAGTACGTTCCAAGATTCGGGCCTGGTACTAGCGAAGAGAGTTATCACAAGCCACCGGAAAACACTGAGGGGTCCTAATACACATAGGTGGAAGTAGTTTATAAAATGGGCAGAATGTGAGGGTGCAGTAAGATAATGAAATGCCAAGAAAACTGGTAGTGAAAAAGCGCTAGAGGCAGCTAGATCATAGGTAGGACTGGTGAGATTATTAAAGAACCCAGAGATTGAGACAGAAGAAGTTCCACAAGGGGAAGCCCAGGAGGGAGAAGTAGGAGCCCACAGCCTACGAGCCAAAAGGCTGGAAGCCGGGGGGAAAGGAAGGGAGGATGATGCAGACCCCTCTACCTAGACAGACATTCGGGCGAGAGAACAACCTGATAGGCCGGGGGAGCCAGAACATGCTTCACTCTTTGATAAAATAAAATGGTTGCCGTACTCGACACGCCTGGTTGGAGGGGTGGTGGTGGTAGGGAGTTGTTTCGCTGGTTTGTGATTTTTTGTTCTTTGGCCTCTGACAAAAGGTGAGCAAAATGATGTAACAGGATTACCTCAGATCCCATTGAGGTTTATTGATGTAAAAAGGGGCTGCAGGGAGCCTGGGGACATAAATAAAGATAAGAATTAAACAAGCAATGGTGATAAGGCATAAGATTTTGCAACAACAGTACCTAGGGGAATGTGCACATTTTAAGAATGCTTGAATGCAACAGTAACAGTGATTGTAATTAAGTGCAAGTTGGACTAAACAAATGCTCAATAAAATGTGTTTTAAAAAATAAATAAAAGGTAGGCTCACTAGTTTCTAGTGCTGGTGAGCACTAGGCTGTCAGAGTGGGACCTGTCTCTGACAGCCAGGGCACTTCTGTAGCCCTGAGCTCCAGCTGAACTACTGTGTGTGGCCTCATTTGCATAATGTCCTGGTGCTCATCATCACACTGTGTTTGACAAAGCAGAGTCCATTCAGGCCCTGTGCTGTCAATCACATTCACACTATTGTGTGAATTTGTGCAAACACAGGGATCGAGGCAGCCCACTGATAGTGGCAATTAAGAAAGCCATGGGAGGTAAGGAGATTGAAATGGCTTTAATACCACCTGAGACGTTTGTGTAAGTGTCTGTTCATGTCTGTGTGTTTGCCTGCTTGTGTGTGCTTGTGTTTTTCTGAGAGAGAAAAGTGAGAGAAAGGGGGAGAGGATCGCGACACTCTCAGCAGGTATTTTAAAGGAAATGTGTGAAATGATTTGTGTGCATGTCTTCTAGTTTCCTTCTGTGTGCATGCAAGCTTGAGAATATATAGTACTGTGCCAAACAACAGCAAATAACAGAACGGCATTTAAAAGCGAGTTACGAGCTAATCTGCTCTGTTTATATAAAAGCATTTCTCATGTTTTTTAGTGTTTGCTGCAACCGGCACAGAAGTCATTAAGTATCACCATGTGGCCTCATCCTCCACCCCCCCCCCCCCCAGCCCACCCACTCGCCACACCTTTAGCTCATTTGAATGTGTACCTGCACTTATTTTTTCCCATTTAAAGCACTGGGTATACTTCTATAAGGCCCACAGCTGAACCAGTATTGTATTGACCCAATACTAATCTAGAAGATCTAAAGGAGTTGTTGCAACATTTTAATTTGTAACCAGAAAGTGTGCAAAGTGCTGTGTACTTGCATGACAAGACAAATGTGGAAATAAAACATGAATAAAACATTTAAAGTCATCTTGCATGGTCAGCACAATGGCAGCAAATGTACCAAAATTGGAGCTTGGGAGGAAGAAAGGATGAAACAAAAGTAAATAATTTAAGAACCTGGGTTGGCTTCATGCCCCCATCACACTAGGGGGCAACCCTAGGACCGATGCAGTGGCCCCCTCAGTACTTACTGGGCCTCCCTGGGCACATTCACAAGTCATATGGTATCTGTCTGAGGGTTACATAAGAAATTTCACAAAGCAAACAAAAAGTGTATCTTACTTGAAAAAATATTATGGTTTTCTAAAAACTGCGACAATCTTGAAGTCACAAGTGGATAAATAGTCAATTGATGGCTGTTTTCATCTCTGGGTTTGTAAAAAAAAAAAGAAAAAAGGAGCAGTTGGTAAAAATAATGGATTGGGTTCATAAGCCAGCTGGGTAAATATATTAATATTTATACAGACCTAAAAGTGCCGGCATAAACAATTTTCAAGGTCTTGGCATACAATGACGTAGAGCACAAAAGACAGAAAAAATATATTCTGGACACACTGCCAAACATTCTTGCACATGCCCTAGTCAAAACTGCTGGCCTTTTTAGGTTGAGCCTAGACAGCGCATGTGCTGTCTCTTTGAGACAAGTTGTATTCTATTTTGTGGGCTTACAGCCCGCTCCCTGCTTTTCATTTGTCTTTGTCCTTAAAAATTCCTTACTTGTGAGTGGTACATCTTGTCTCTTTGTACCACCCTTTAGTCAGTTGTTAACTCCTACTGAGCAGCATCCCAGGACTTGTACTCTTCCACTTGTCCCATTTTATTTCCTGGCTCAGGGACTACTTTTTTAAATTTTCAACCAGCACGTCCCACAAGTGTGTGCGTTTTGTTTCCCTTGCTCCCCCACCCCACTCTGCTCATTCTTGTCGAGCTGAAAATGTTGTTGGCTAGCTCATTAGCAGCATTCAATATTGCTGCTTTTAAACCCCCTTTATCTCCCTCCCCCACACCCCTTGTCGCTGATTCATCTTGCTTCCCCGTCCATAGATCTGTTTCTTCCCCTACGCCGCCCGACCACCAACCAGTCCATTCCGGCCATTGGGGACAGGAGGTGGACGACAGACACACTGAAGGCCCTCGAAACAAACCCACAACTGGGCTGAGGCTAGCAATGCCAACAAAGAAAGGTATGTACAAGTGTCATAGCCACTTTGCTAAAAGTTCAACAGCACGTAAAAAATTAAACATCAACAGCGGGTCTACGGAAGTGTAGACACACACCAATTCTGTTTGTTAAAATAACTGTTATAAAAGGAGGCGCTTTCAGGCTGTAGATCCCTGAAGTTCCTCAAGCACCCGAGCAACCCCTTTGTGACAGAGCCGCATTTGTACTTATAATATGTCAGATGGCACTGCTGGCCTTGTATGTGTAGACCTCTAGAGCTGGTAACACTGCTTTGGATTTGGTAGATTGGTGCTTTTTTACAATGGTCATACAGGAGAGCTTTGGATTTATTTAGTTGTGATTTCCAAGACCGGGGCTGTCAGGAATCGCAGCGGATTTCGTTTGCCATTAGGACTGAATGTCCTGTTAACATTCAGTGAGAGAGAAGCACCGTACCTGAGCTGCTTAAAGAAAAGGTTCTCGAGACCACGACGGAACGTGACTGAAAAACGCCGAGCGGAATCAATCCGCTGCGATTCCTGACAGCCCCGGCTGGGGCCGCAGAGTGGGGGCAAGGCGCGCCGACACCAGCAAAAACTAAAGGCAAAAGGGTAGAAGTCTCTGCCGCCTCCAACAAAAGAGCGTGCAAGGAATCCAAGAAAAGACAATCCTCCGCCCCCCAACCCCTTCTGGCCACAAAATCGATCCAATAAAGGTTGGTGTTGTCATTGAAGTTATCCTGGTTGTGCCCTGAATAGAGGATTTGGTCCACTAATAGAAACCCATATAGGCCAACCTATTACCGATACCCAGAACAATATCAAGAGCCCTGATGATAGTTTGGAAACTCCATGCCCAAACTTGAAACGCGTCGGCAATCCAGCAAGAGTTAATGATATACATTGAATGTGTACTAAAAATAATTTTGCCTAACGCTTGTTTGCTCTTGTTTTGAATTGGCTCTTTTTTCGTATTTTTGATTTGTTTGTATCAAATTGTCCAATCGTGATGTTTATGGTCCAGCACTGTATTATTTGTGGGATGTTACATTTGAAATCTTTTCTTCACACAGTTTTTTTCACACAGTATGTTAGTATCATTGTGTAAATGTAGGTTAGTGTTAATTGTCAATAATTGTGCATGTTGTATTATCTATCTGCCAAACAAAATTGTTTTTTGAAACATTTATAATGAAAAGGGTATAAATAAATATACCGGACCAAATTTAACGTTTTCGTTTATTGGGTCCCCAAAATCGAAGTAATTGAGTGAGGGGGCATATTTTGTTTGTTCTCAATTTATAGGGTCTAGCCCTCCCTCAGCCCCGCCAAGGACCTATCTCCTCTTTTGTCAATGGTTAGAGCAGGCAGACCTCGATGCAGAGCTCTGGCCAGGGACCAGGGTTCAATTCCTGCCCCGGCGGGTCTCGGGCTCATTAATTCCCCTGACCAGATATTCTCGCCTCGGTGCCTATTTTGATCATGGGTCCCACGCTGCAACTCTGGGCAATAGCTTGCTTAGTCTCCACAACGGCCCCCACAACGCGAGGGATGCCTCGTCTGCACCATGGGGGTGCCCAGGAGTGGACACTTCACAGGAAAAGCCAGGAAGGGTTCCTTTGCGGTATTCGTACAAGCGCCGGGAAACCCACTGCGGGTAGCTGTACGCTATACAAGTACAAAAACATTTACATTTACATCTTACCCTGTTATCGGGTATCAGAGCGCCTTACATAGCACTAGTTGCGTTACATGAGGACACATTCCTTTTTGTTAGGCACGGGAAGATTAAGTGATTTACCCAGAATCACAGGATGTTCAACGTCATTGCCGAGGCGCAAACCCTGTTCCCCAGATTCGAGGTCGACTGCCCTAGCCGTTAGGCCAACCTTTGCACCTAGTGGGTCATATTTATGCCTCAGTCAAGCAATGCAGCGCAGAAAGTCACCCTGCGGCATTGCATGACTGGGACAGGACAGGAATGTGCCGTATTTAAGTCAATATGAACATTCCTGCTTCCCCCCCTACGCTGGTGTCCTTTTGGCAGCCCAGTGCCAGTGCAGGCTCACTTGCACCATGGGGCACCTTCCTGCACACAAACAATCCCCTCTGGCTGTCTACTCTTTCTACGTGTGCTGCAGAATGCAGCACACATAGAGGGAGGGAAAAAATGAGGAGAAAGAAAGATATTTCTCTTGATTGCGCCTCGCATGGGGCGGCGTATCTTTATGGCGCATTCCCAGGTCTCTCACCTCTGGTCAATCTAGGAATGCATCAAAATCCATGGATGTTGCGTGGGAATATTCCTGCAACAACCACAGAAATGCCTCCCTGGAGCAGAGAAGCACAAGGCAGCCATTGGAGCTGCGCTGCATGACTCGAGATTTATGAAGCCGCAGAGGGTCATCTAAGGTGGCCTTTCGTGGCCTCATGAATCTCATTTTGAAGTTTAGTTGCTCATGCACCACGTTGCGTGGTGCAAGATTGACGCAAATTGGCTCATAAATACGCCCCTACATCATTTTAACTTTACAGCAAATAGACATCTTTGCGCGAGTGGAGTTGATGACATACCAGCTCATGTTATGCATTAAATAAGGCACAGTGCTATTCTTTGCCGTAAGCACAATGCAACGCAGCAGCAGTCCACGCAGCAATGCATTGTGCCAGCCTTGGCCAGGATCTGTTTGTGTTTTCCAGTGCTTACCTGTGGGTGCTTTTTTCTGCAGGTGTGTTTTCATGTGTTTGAATGTGTATGTCCCTGTATAAGGAAAAATGGTCATATTTTCTACAAGGGGTTGAAAGTGATATTATAGATAACGAGACCAAATCACAAGGAAGAAAGCCACACATCACCTTGGTCATTTTCAAACAGATAACGTTTTTAGGTCTAGCTTCTGACAGCCCAGCTTTAAAACAGACCTATTGCTAACAATATACCGAGCATGATATAGGTCCACCCGTTCAAACATTGGCTTTCTTCAACCAGCCACTTTCAGCCAATAGCTTGAGACTTTCTTAACCATGGTCAGGCTCCGCCCACTGGAGCATCATCTTTCATTTAAAACAATTGGCTGTTTGGGTGTATCCTTCCTCCTGCACCTGAGTGCTTGCATTGAATTACATGAGCAACCACTGTAGAACTATAAATCCTCTTTTCGCTCGTGCTGGTTCTGTCCCTTGTGTTCCTCACTAATGTGCTAACACTGCAGTTGTTAGCTCAGACCTATGAGTTTTTTTTCAATGCTTGTTGCTTTATGACTCCAGTATTCCCTCACCACCGCCTGAGTTTTCCTCCTAATCCTGAATGATAAGTTGTGCTCAGAGGTGTCAGAGTTCAGCATTAAGCAACATACTAAAGTTTCTGTTATTTTCGATTGAGTCTGTGGAGAGGCCTAATGGAAGCTGGGGAAGGAAATTGTAGGTTGTGTGAACTCAGACCATGCCAGGGTATACTCAGTCTGCTAGTGCACTAATGTGATATCATCATAGTTGACAACAGCTCCTAGAATTATAGGGCTTGGTGACAGTGGAGGCTGAAAACAACTAGCCACATTGTGTGCGATAGCTGCTACTCTAATATGTAGCACTTGGTACCCTCTACTACTTTCTGAGTGGCATGAGGCCAGCTGGGAAGGGCACACTTTCTTCCCCCTCTAAGAGGAACAAGAGGTGGTGCAAACATTCTGTACAAACTGGAGAGACTCCCAATAGGCTGAGAGTTGGCAGCATAGTTTGGTGCACCTGTGGCATGTGGTGTGTCACCCTAGCCTTTCACGGAGAAGTACAATTTGCATGACAATATTTGTACTTGGTGTGTTCATAGTCCAGGAATTCGGGCCCCTCCCAAATAAACTAAGGATTCCAGCCCAGAGAGCTAAGGACCTATATTTGGGCATTATAAACAGGAGATTATTGATGTGGAACTTGACCTAACCAACCTCCTTCCAAAGGTCTAAATCTTGCCTAGAGATCTTTCCCTTGTGGATTCAGTTACTCAGTGGTCCTACTGGCCTCTCGTCCCACAGTGTATATTGGGAATGACGCCAGGTCTCACTGATCCATGAGCCATCCCACTCCGGAATGCTGGGCCATCCCAGACCAGGTTCTTCCCAACACTTCCAGCTCTTCCAATGGGCTCCTCAGGGTCAGTGCACGCCCCGCTGATCTGTAGCACGTTGTAAGTCTCTCTTCAGTTTCAATCATCTTAAGCTTTTCACCCATTGGTTAACTCATAGCTAGGAAAAACATCAAGCTTTGGGGGACATCTCTTCTCTGAGCAACATCGACCGTCGAAAGGCTACCTCGCCTCCATCGAAGCTTGGATGTAAGAGGACTACCGAAGGCGGGAACCTCAGAAAAGGGAATTCATCCTGATTGTCCATGATAAACAGACCAATCAAAGTCCAAGAATGGCTCACGGCAATGTATCTTGATGCATTCACTGCTGACCCCAGTCCAGCCTTCTTCCCACTCTCATTTCTACCTTCTTTTATAAGCAAGGCTTTGAGAGAGAGAGAAAGAGAGAAAGAGAGAGAGGGAGAGAGAGGGAGAGAGAGAGAGAGAGAGAGAGGGAGAGAGAGAGAGCTCTTTTATATCAGATTACCCAGCCAAAAAGAAGCAGTTCATACCAGTAAACCGTGAATGACAATAACCAATTCATGAAAACGGATTCTGTTAGGATGTCAGTTCTGAAGCTGTCACAAGTTTGAGTAGAGAGAGAGAAAAAGAGAGGGAGCGAGGAAGAAAGGGGGGTGTAGATTGAGAAAGAGAGCGAGATGCTAGGGACAGAGAGTAAGAGAAAGAAATATGTAAAAGACAGAGGGCAGCTAGAGACTCCAACAGAGAAAGAGTGGATGCAAAGGAGAGAGAAGGACAGAGGGGGAGGGGGAGAAAGATGGTAAAGGGTGCAAAGAAAGGGGGAAATGGAGCGATAGTAAGGGACAGATAGAATCTCAAAGGAAGAGAGTGAGAGAAAGAGTAATAAACAGAGACAGAAAGGGAAATAGATGGGGAGGGACAGAGAGTAAGGGGTAGAGAATGGGTGGAGAAAATAAGGAGGTAAGGGAAGAGAGAGAGAGAGAGAGAGAGGAGAGAGAGAAGAGAGAGAGAGAGAGAGAGAGAGAGAGAGAGAGAGAGAGAGAGAGAGAGAGAGAGAGAGAGAGAGAGAGAGAGAGAGAGCTCTTTTATACCAGATTACCTAGCTCAAAAGAAGCTGTTCATACCGGTATATCATGAATGACAATAACCAATAAATGAAATAGAGGTAACTTACAGGAGCACCCCCACTGCACATAAATACTGCAATGCACTCTGTGGGACAAACATTAGCCTTCAATAAATAATAGTAAAATATATGTTGAATTAAATAAAGAAAGCAACTACTATGTAATGTGAGCTGCAAACTATAAACATAACATTTCTGGGTTAAAACATGAACTGCAATATTGTTCTATACCAAGCCAGTTAAAACCCCGAAATACCTATGGCCAGGCTTTTCATAAATCAAATGGCGTGTGACCGCAAATTGTTTTTGGTATGTATGGACGCCATTTTTCAAGTTGGAAAAACATTTTCGTCTCGCAAAAGTATTGTCAATAGGAAAGGGGTGTGAAAGGGGAGTTCCTCCCTCATTGTGATTGGGTATTGTATATATCAATTGTTTGTGACCCTAACTGTGGTTGCACACCATTGATCCGTTAGCAATGCCTCAAAGGAGGTGGTAACTTTTTCACAAAGGGGAAGGTGTCCCCTTGGCATACCTTCCCCTTTGTAGAGGGTATCAGTAGCTTCAGGGGGAGCAGGCAGTGGTCCACGCGACACTATGAATAGCCCCAGATATTTTACCATTCAGTAAACTCTTGTTTTAAAAGCAGCACTGATTCCTACCAGGAGGATGGGTTATGTTTTAATAAAAGGGGCTGATTTACAGAACTAACTTAAGACAAAATCCTAAACTTACTACTTTTGGTATTCACAGAAGTTAGGATTTTGTCTTATTTGTCTTCAGACAGACTTAAGACAAACTTAAGACAAAATCCTAACTTCTGTGAATAGCCAAAAGTAGTAAGTTTAGGATTTTGTCTTAAGTAAGTTCTGTGAATCGGGCCCAGACTTTCCCATTTGGAATGTAAATGAAGCAACAGTGGTCTGGTCCTTTCAGGTCAACATCTCTGTGTGTATAGCCAATGACAGGGGGGTCACAAATTTCAACCTATTATAGTAAGAAGATGTAGCTTTATGGCTAGAGTGGTCGACCTCGAAGCTGGAGAACCAGGTTCGAGTCTCGGCAAGGACGCTCAACATCCTGTGATTCTGGACAAATCACTTCGTCTACTTGCGCATATAAAAAAAGATTTTGTCCTTCTGTAACGAAACTGCTGGTATGTAAAGCGTTTTGATACCCAATCTCTCGGGTCTAGTTTGCACTATATAAAACTCTAAAAAAGTATATATGTATTCATTAGGCAGATAGTGCTGTGACCCCCTGCGAATGGACTTAGTACATAGGTTGCATCTATAAATGTAAGATTGGTCACAAAATATAGGTGCGCAATCCAGTCTTTTGATAATCTGACCCTAAATTCAGATGAGCTGCTCAACAAAATAAATAAAAAATAGCGCGTCTGAAATGAAACTGCATAAATCACTTTTGTTGCCTCCAGCAGTCTTTAATCAAAATAACTTTGCACAGGAATATTTTGCTTTATGCTCAAAGGAATATTTTAATGCCACACAGATATTGCTGCGCATGAAACGAGCTTCTTCGGCACTGCATGTCCCAGTGATTGAAGTTGAGATCCAGTTTCATGGTGACTTGCTAATGCGGTATTCACTTTATTGTAAGACAACCTTTGAAGTTTCCAAACTTTATAACGTTTTCAAAGTTTACTGAGTACATAGTTTCTTTTCAATAAAAACTATAGATGCATTTAAAAAATATGAAGGCAAGTTTAATATTAATAGATTTGGGGGCATATGTATGAAGCCCTTTTCCCGTTCGCGAACGGGCCGAATCTCAGAATCGGCCCGTTTGCGAACGGGAAAAAGCCTTTGGGGTGTATCATTCCAAAAGCCCCTCACAAAATAGGGAATCGAAACATTTGTGATTCCTTATTTTGCAAAAGCATTTAAGGAATCGCAAATTGCGATTCCTTAAATGCGAGGTAAAAAGCACCCAAGTTGTTCGATTTCTCCTTAAGAAATCGCAAATTACCACCAACTTCAAGTTGGTGGTAATTTGCGATTTCTTTGAAAAATTCACTTTTTTGCATTTTTCAAAGTGCCATGTGGCGCACATACATGCACTTAGGGCATGTATGTGTGCCACATGTGCACACATGCACATTTCAGGGGTGCAACAGGGTGTTCCTTTTAACACCCTGGCTCCCTTGAAATTGTATTCTCAATTTGCGATTCTCTAAGTGCGAATCGCAAACAGAGAATGTCTTTCCATTCATTCCTATGGGCCTCTAGGCCCATAGGAATGAATGGGGAGGTATTCCTTAATTGTGAATCGCAATTTGTGATTCGCAATTAAGGAATATGTAGGATTCGCAAAATTATTTGCAAATTCTACATACATAGTGTTTTGCGATTCTCAAATAGCGATTCTCTAAAAATCGCTTTTGAGAATCGCAAATGTATCCTTTGATACATATGCCCCTTGGACTTTAAACGTCATCCCTCAATGAGGGAGTTTTACCCAGTTGCCATGTGATTTCAAGCTTCAGCAATGTCTGCGAAGTGTGCTCAATTCCATCGGTTCATGAGATACTTCCTCCATTTGCTGAAACATCTTCTGGTTTCCTCTGATGCACAGTGAAATTTTGGGTCCTTTATTGCTTGAGTATAACAGGAAATGCGCTTCTGGAGCATTGCTGTCTCTCCCATTCAGCGATCCACCATTGATAAAATGGGATACATTTATCAGCTGAACTTAGCTTCTTCATTATGGCTTAGAGTCACTGTGATCTGTTCCGCGAATCCCCAAAGGGCAGAAGGGAGTAATTGTTTCCAGGAGCGGACTGCCACATTGCACAAACGTCTCTGTCTCTGGCAGGTCGCTTCGCTCCACCGCGTCCCTCTTCAGACTGGCCCTTGAGTGTCTCTACCAGCCTCCCTTTCAGTGACTGTCCAGTTTATCACATGGTAACTTTGCTAAATTGAAATGCCTGGTCAGTCTTTCCTATCCATAGCTACTGCCAATGCCTTTGAGGAGCTTTACCAATCCATGGCTTAGCAAACCCTACGTAGATTACACTCAGCAATATAGATATCTCAGCATAGTCTGCACGGTAAAACATCTTTACACATATCGCGTTGCTCAGCAAAGCAAGCAGATTATAAATATATATATTAGTGTTGGGGCTGGCACACAGTTAAATGGACAATTAAGAGTTATAGGGGCAAAAAAAAGACAACACTGGTGTCACATTTGGAATGTTTCCAAGAGTTGTGGAGGCCCATATATGGACATTGTTGTCAAGTCTAGCTGTCCTATTCACAATAGTAAGTGGGACATACATTGTGTTGGACTTCCAGACACCTCTACAAGAACACCATCATTTGTCTACCAAAGCCGCTTGGGGAATTGGGCCCCTGTGTTGATTATTGTGAATTAAAAGCTCCAACAGTTCTGAAGAGGTAACAGGTTTCCGTTGCTGTACTCTATGTGCTACAAAATGAACTGCACCAATTAAAGGAATTCTACAAATTGGATATAAGGGAGTGGGGAGTTTGGCTTCTAGTGGAAGTCATCCTTTAACACCAGCTGTTCTTGTGTGTTAGCAGCGCGCAAAGAGCACACGAACAAGGTAGGAACTGGCAACAACATCAATGGAGATAAAATAGGACCACATTAACGAGAACTGATGGGGGTCTGGCTGCTGCTTCCTGGACAGACTGTAAGTGGAGCTAAAGACATCTTGGATTTTCTATACACAGTGAGCATCGATAATATATTCTACAACCGATTAATGCTGTAACAGCAGTTAGACAGTCAGATGGTGCCAGACATGGAGCAATTTTCCTCAACGTCGCAGTATACACCATAAAATATTGAATGAACTGGATACAACAAGGTATTGTGTGATTGGCTGAATCAATTTGTAAAGATGGTGATCATTCCTGAAGAGTTGGATTGCTACGTCTCAGATGCACTGACTCTTACATCCGAGATGACGTATGTCACGGATCTTTGGCATCATTAGCACTCAACGAGAAAGCCATCTGGCCATGCTGACCTATAAAATATGAATATCGAGAACCCCATGGCGAGCCTGGGATAACGGAGAAGCCAATAGCGAATTCTCGAAGGAGTCCTACGGGCCCCCGGGCATGTTCGGCATACCACTGGCCAGTCTAAACATAGGAATCTCTACCGTCAACTTATTCTCGAGTTACATGGCCCACTCACCTGCGGATGTAGGAGTCAGTGCAATCCAACACTTCAGGAATGATCACCATCTTTAGAAATTGATTCAGCCAATCACACCATACCTTGTTGTATCCAGTTCATTCAATATTTTATGGTGTATACTGCGTATACACCATAAAATATTACTTTGTAAGCTCGTTCCGGCTTTTGCCGGAACGAGCGTAGTGTGACAAGAAACACCAGTTTCTTCACATCATCTTGTTATCCATATTGTACATCATAAACAATCAGGAATTATGTCTCATTCATTGATGTGATATGTGTGTTTGTTTTTAAAAAAAAGAGAAAAAAAATTGTCCTTTTCGTATGAATGTCATGAACCACTTTTGTAACCTTTCATGCATTCACTGACAATTTGAACAACGGAAAAAACTTTTAAAACAAAATTCACCCAAAACACTAGAAACATATTTATTCCAAATGAAAAATATTTTTGATAAATAAATAATTTGATATCATGTTCTATTGAATTGACCTGTTTTTCTAATTAATACATGCAATTGCATGATTCATGTTCTAGATCTTTTTGCCTGCATACACAGTATTAGAACCTCGCCTAGGTGGTTTCTACAGTTCATATTTTCCTTGTTATGGGCAATTTCATCCTATAAACAGGGGCCCCTGTATTTTTCAAGTTACAGCAATTTTCCTCAACACCTTACACTGAAATGAAGAGGCCAAAGAAGCAGGGGATGCTTGTGGTCTGAGATAAATCCCAGTATCTGGCATCAAGCCAAGATTCCTTTTCCTAAGAAGGGGCATACTGTTATCCACATTTACTGTGATGTTCAAGAGGTTTAGTTTGGTGGTACTTGGGAGTCTGGATTGTACTCCTTCTGTGCAATGCAGCTCTTGGGATGTTGTTTGTACACAATCATAGTGATACTTGGGTTGAGTGAGGCAGAGCCATTGACCGCAGTCTGGAACACAAGGGAACCCGTACTAGGAATAGGATGAGTCCTGGCCTCTGCACCTATGGACCGCTCCATCGCTCTGGTACTTCAGGGAAGGACTCAAAATCTGGTTGTTGGAATGAGCAGATCCCCACTAAGCAGTTAGCTACTCCAGCGCCTTGAGACACTCATGGGTGATTTGCCGTGCTTAATACATCCTTGATTGATTGATTGATTGATTGATTGATTGATTGTGCTTCTGGACCCAAAACCACTGGCTCCAGAAGCCCCTCTGCAGCCACCAAGCATCACTGGGTTTATTTGGAGAGAGGTGCCTACTCTTTGAACCCGGGACTGCCAGCATGCCAGCCGGAAAACATTGAACATTTAAAATTAGCACTGAATAAAGTGGATCAAGAAAAACATTGAACAAAAAGGGTGACAGTGACGAACAATGCGGGAGTACACATGATGGTCCCTGGCTTGAATCCACTTTTTTTTTTATTATTATTATTGAAAGTTTATGACAGTATAATGTACTGTATACAAAACAGTAAGTATTAATACAAAATTATGAATATACACACAGGAAGATAAATAGACATAGTAATAGTAAAAAAGCTCAGCTGACATAACATGGGGTAAAAAATACAATACATACGCTAGTGCTGGCTACGTTAAATATTTTAGATGCTATGGGCCCCCACTTTTTAACTGTCTCCATGATGCCACTGGCGCCCAAATCCTTAATCCCATTTCCCTGGATTTCGCACCCTTTAGAGCGTACAGCTCTGACTCGATATTATGACTCCCGAGCATCCTGCACATCCACATTTGGAAGGTTGGGGCCTCAACATCCTTCCATGCAGCAGCAATTAAGATTCTAAAAACAGCTGTTGATATAAAAACAAGTGCCTCGGATTCTGTGCTTAGGCCCAGTTTAGCATTGCACCCAATTATTAAAAGTGTAGGGGATAGGTCTATTTTGACAGCTAGCAGCCCCTCTAGGAACTTTTCGATTTCATTTTTAATTGTCCCTAATTTCCCACAGCTGCAAAACATATGTAGAAGATCAGCCGGACCCTTACCACATCTAGGGCAATTACTATCCTCCCTCTTTACCCATTCATACAATTTAGCCGGAGTGTAATATAGGTTGAAGAGAGTTTTAAAGTGCTGTGCTCTTAAGTTTGAGGAACGTAGGAACCTTTTATCCATTAGGATAGCTTTATCCAAATCGATGTCAGGATCTCTCAGTTAATCAGCCCAAGTGGCCTCTGTCTTAAGAATATCATCAGGAAGCGTTTCCAAGAATAACCCATAGAGTGTTCTGATTCTGCAACCGCCTCCCTTCATATAGTCTAGTATTGTACAATCTTTTGATATGTCTATTCTTGGTCTTTTTGATTTTATTGTATTGGCCAGCTGCTTATATTTGAACTCTTGGTATCCTTGGAGTGAATATCGTGACTTCAGAAGTTCAAGGGGCCTCAAAACATCTTTTGTCATCACTTGACCTAATGTCGTTATTCCCTGCCTTTCCCAGTGTTTCCATGGGCCATCTCTACTTAGATGTGGGAACAGTCCTGAATTCCAGAGTATAGTGTGTTTATTAAACTTTGGAATACTCTGGTTCTTCTGTACAGAGGACCATAGCCCCCAGATGTCTTCCAAACTTTTATAGCCTGTTGCCTTATAAAAACGTTTATCGTATTTCCTTAACAATACCCCGTGTGCTTCACTCCCTAGAGCCAGCTGATAAATAGATGGAATGTCTCCGTGGCTATGTGGTGTAGCATCAGGAAAAAAGAGTATAGCCATTTGTGTCAGAAGGCAAGACCAATTGTAGAACTTAAGATTAGGAATTCCTAACCCACCCTTTTCTTGGGGGAGAGACATGTATTTAATTGATCTCCTCACCTTACCATATTGCCAAACAAAGTTCATGAAAACTGCCTCCATTTCCTTGATCAATATGTCATCTACTTTAAAGGGGATAGACCTAAATTTGTATAGGATCTTCGGGAACATTGTCATTTTGATGACATTGACCCTGCCTATGATTGACAGATGAAGGGTATCAATTCTTTTTAGGTCCTGTTTCATCTTTTCAAGCAGGGGCAAAAAATTGTCACTGATGATTTCCCTTGGCTGTGCATTAATTGTTATTCCTAGGTAAACTGCTGAGTCTACATATCTATCGTCTAGTTTGACTATGTTCCTTGAGCATAAAACCTGTGTTTTTGCCACATTAAGACGATACCCAGATAACCTCCCGAAGTCAGAAGTAATACTAATTATTCCTCTCATTGCACTATCTGGATCGGTAGTAGTTATGGCTAAATCGTCCGCATATGCGAGGATTTTGGTGTGAATTCCATTAGTGACAACCGGCTTTATATTGACGTTATTCTTTATAAGGGCAATTAGGGGGTCTATGTATAATGCGAACAGGATGGGAGAGCACGGACACCCTTGTCTCGTGCCTCTCGTGATATGAATCTGCCTAGAACTTTCACCCATAAGCTGGATACTGGCTGTTGGATTAAAATACATAGCCTTAATTGCCTGCAAGAATCTAGGGCCAAATCCTCTATCAATCATCACTTTCCACAAAAAGCTCCACTTGACGCGGTCGAACGCTTTTTCTGCATCGAGGAGGATCATCGCGACCCCCCCTCCACCAGCCGCATGGATATCGAACAGGGTTATGGCCCTTCTAATATGGTCGGTAGTATCCCTACCGGGGACAAAACCATGCTGCCAAGGCGAAACGAGAGTTGCAATAATCCCCCCCAGCCGTGTAGCCATTATCTTTGCATATAGTTTGTTATCGCTATTTATTAACGATATGGGCCTATAAGATCCAGGACTTTCCTTGGGTTTCCCTTTTTTGTGGAATACCACTATATTGGTTTTGGTCCAAGATTCTGGTATAACCCCGGTATTTATAACCCCGTTGAATAGATCTAACAGAAGAGGTGCCGTTTCTTCCTTCAAGTGTTTATAGACCTCCAGGGGTATGGCATCAGGTCCTGCTGCCTTGCCTGCTGAAAGGTCTTTTAATGCCTGGGAGAGCTCATCCATGGTGATATTCTGCTCCAAGGATTCTATCTCGCTAGCCGTAAGTTTAGTGCCTGCATCTGGCCAATTTATACCCAAGTCGTCTATATCCGTTTCTTCCTTATAAAGATCCTGATAGAACCTCCTAAAAACTTCGAGAATTTCAGTTGGTTTATTATAGATCTGATCACCTTCTTTAATTTCGGTAATAGCATTTTTTGATGTAGCTTGTCTTATCCTTAACGCTAGAGCCCTGCCTGCATTCTCCCCTGTTTCATACATACTGGCTCTGCGGGTCTGATATTCTGCTGCTGCTTTTTTTGTCAATTGCCGTTGGATATCTGCCTTTATGCTATTCAGCCTTTCTAAGCTCTGATTGCCCTGTGTCCCCTGGCAGACGTCTATCCTGTGTTGTTCCTCTGCCTCCGCCAGTTTGACCAAAATACGTTCTCTGTCTTCCTTAGCTTCTTTCCAGATTCTACCCGAAAAGCTGATTGTCTCTCCCCTCAGGCCAGCTTTGAAACTATCCCAGACCATAACCCGGGATGCGCTATATCTATTCGCATCAAAGAAGGATTGAGACCAGTTCTTAATGTGTGCTAAATAATTGCTATCCGCTAAAAGCTTTCTGTCGAAGGTCCAGGGTCTGATCTTCTCCCTTTGTATGTTCATGGTCATTGTAAGAATGAGGGGGTTATGATCCGATTTTAGCCTAGGCAGCATTGCGATTTTTACATTAGGAAGACAAGTTGCTGATATTAAGAAATAGTCCAACTTTGTGTGTTTATTAAATGGGTGTGAGAAGTATGTGAACCCGGGTTCGTCTTTCTTTAGGCACCCCCACACATCCCTCAGCCCATGAGATTGAATTATAGAGGACACGGACCTGAATACCCGGGGCTTACGACCGATATATGGGGTATCCCCTGTAAAATCTGCTGAAATATTGAGATCTCCACACATTATTATAGGTGAAGACCAGTTAGTAAGTTCCCTCTCTATATGATCCATCACCCCCAGATCATCCAGGTTAGAGCCGTATACTGTACATAGAGTTATACCTAATTTCAGTTCGCATATTGCCCATCTTCCCAATGCATCAGCCTTTGATTTTTTTGCCCCTCCCAGACCTACCCGACCTATAATGGCTACCCCCTTTACCGTTGAAGTCTGTGAAGAACAGGACAGAATTTCAAACCCCTTTAGATTTAGCCAGTGTTTCTTTTTCCATGGTAAGTGGGTCTCTTGTAAACATATGATATCTGCCCTTATTAATTTTATATACTCTTCAAACCTACCTCTCTTTTTCCAGTTATTCAGCCCACCAATATTTAGGCTAACTACCCTGATACTAGACATAGCCCTGTAGGGAGCAAAGCCAGCACTCTAACCAATTACATTTTCTCCTGAGCTTTCCGTGACTGTGCATATCCACTCTAAACATTACACTTATATTGAGAAACACATTTGTTGCATGAACTTTCTTTTTCCTTTTTATTTTTTGCTCCCCCATCCCCCCACCCCACTCCAAACCTTGTCCCCCCCTAACCCCCCTGACCCCAACCCTCTCCCCAGTGAAGCGCGCAGACTTAGTCTGTGCGTGTGATGGGTGCAACCCAGCAGTGGACACTTTGCGGACTATTTATTAGAACATGTCCTCAACTCATAAATGAACCATAAACCAACTTATCGTGACACCTTTAATTCTATAAACCTTGACCTTAGGTTAAGATTTAGGCTTGAAAATACTACCCTACCCCGTATGAACTATACGACCGTAATACTCGTCCCCCTTAGGCTGCATCCTTCTTTTATATGGATCGATTGGAGGCTAGTAGTACAACACACGCCACTAGTACCTATGATATATTGTATGTAGGATATCTCTACACTACACAATCTATATTAGTATACACTATACTAAATTGAGTCCAGATACTCCCGAGCTTTGATTTCTGAAGAGAAATACATGGTCTTGCCTGAATGAATTATTTTTAGCTGGGCAGGATTAATGAGATAGACCTGTACTCTTTTGTCCTCAAAAGGCTTGATTAATTGCCTCAGCCTCCAACGCCGTTCAACGGTGGCGTGACAGAAATCAGGCCTTACAAAGAAAGAGCCTCCCTCAAAGGTTCTTTTGGCGTCTGGTCTCGCTTTCTCTGAGATGGACTGGCGTAGAAGAAAGTTGCCTATGTAGATTAGAATAGCTCTAGGCTTGTTGCCTTCTCTGGTATTCTGTCTCAGCTTAGCTGGGGTCCTGTGTGCTCTCTGGATTTCAGTGGTCCAATTCCAACCAGCAATATCTGGAAAGGCTTTCTCGAATATTTTGATTATAAAGGCTTTGACATCCTGCCCTTCGATTCCTTCCGGAATTCCAAGGACCCTGAGATTGTTCCTTCTTTGACGATTTTCTAGGTCCTCCAGCTTCCACTGGACATCTATTGCTTATGCGCCAAGGGATTCCACTCTGCTCGTGGCAGACGCAGCCTCTGATTCAGTGGCGACGATCCTTTCTTCTAGATTTGAGACCCTGTCGTCTATATTTACACAGGCCTTTGAGAGTTTCCTAACCACTCCTTTCATTTTTCGCATTGCAGCTTGGGCCTTAAGGCTGTCCGATCGAGTCTCTTCTCTATGTGCTGTTATTCCTTGATGGATTGATTCCATCATTGCCATCAGTGACATCATTGAGAGCTGCGAGGTCTCCTGATGCTGTGTCTGGGCCGTCCCCTGATTAGGGTTTCCCTGAAGAGATGTTGTAGGGGAGTGATCCCATGTTAATTCTGGGTGATCCCTTTGAGAAGGCATATTTTTGATGGTGGTTGAAGGAATCCCTTCCTCGTTATCACTCTCCGTTTCTGGGTTGCTGCAATCGATGTCAGAGCTATGGAGCTCCTCATCCTCTGACCAATCGGCCTCCTCTGTCACGGAAAAGAAACATTCACTGGGAGTCTTCTCCTTTTCCTTCTCCTTTTCACCATGTATTGATCCAGAATGAATAACAGTTACATTATCCACTGATTGAACAGGTTCGTCTGGGACCATAGTGGACATAGTAGCCTCTTTCAGTGCCTCACATGTTGTAGAACCTTCTTGAGTGCCTCCATTATTAATTGTTGGGTATATAGAACTACGCTCTACCATGCCTTCTGGTACTGAGTCTAGCGTAGCCTTAGCTGATATAGGAGCTGTACACTCACTGGCCCCGTTACCAGCCCCCTCACCTTCCTCCATGGTCGCACCAGTTGGATGCATCGTTTGTAATGTCAAGACCTGAGTGCCACTCAAGGTGTTACCCCCCACTTCAACCTCCTGACCTGGCTGATATGACTGCATCTGCCTTTGAGATTGGGTTTGAGGCTGTGGGGGTTGAGAGACTGGTTGTAATATGACCTCAATGTTTGAACCAGGTTCAAGCCCTACATCTTCTTGAGTGGCCGGTAGTACCGATAATGTCGCCACAGGGACCGCTGGGACCGCCACTAGGTCTACTACCATAGCTGGTTCCATCTCTTTCTGCTTTTTTTTCCTCTCATTCCGGTTCAGCATGCCTACCTCACTTATGGTCGCAGTGGCTGTAGCTGTGGCTTGTCTAGTTCTAGCAGCAGGGGGCCGCATCTCTTTTGGTGTACTTGGACCTGAGGTCGACTGTTGCTGCTGCTGCTGCTGCTTTGCCCAACCCCCTGGTCCCGCTTCTGACACTGCCCCCTCGCGCCCTGTGCTGATTATAGGCACAGTATTCATGGAGATGTCAGTAGCAGCGTTATCAGCGTTTTTCTTTTTTAACAATGGCTTACCTCCGGTGTTAGTTTTGGGGGCCATTAGTAAAACAAGTGCTGAGAGTAGAGAAAGTTGCTGTTTTACTCTGATCCTGCCTCTGCACTCGTGAAACTTGTAGCCTCTCGGTTCTGCTCTGCCTCTGTGTCAGGTGTCGTCGCGCCTCCAGGAACTAACGAGCTCCGCGGTAAAAAGACTACATTTCCCAGAGGGCTTAGCGGCCGAGAGGCGGAGCATAAATAGACGCCACTTCCTGGAGCCGCCGTCGGATATTCCGGTTCGTGTTTCCTGGCGTTCCAGTCGACTTTTGCGGTGAGGTTTCTCTGTGCTATTAGTTAACCTCGACTTCCAGTTGCTGTTTATTCCGGCGCACTGGTGTCCGTCCTGTCCTCCGTTGGAGAGCCTTCCCATCGGCTATTGCGGAGGACGGTCTTGGGTTCGATTCTTTGTTGTTGTCCAGTCCTCCGTTGGAGAGCCTTCCCATCGGCTATTGCGGAGGACGGTCTTGGGTTCGATTCATTGTTGTTGTCCAGTCCTCCGTTGGAGAGCCTTGCCATCGGCTATTGCGGAGGACAGTAAGGGTGCTTCCAGGTGTTGTTCTTCGTGGCTCCGCTAGCGAGTCTCCTGTGCCCTGGCTCTTGCGGTAGACACGCTATCGCTGCTTCCCGTTTTCTCCGTTGGCGAGCCTTTTTGCAACGGCTATTGCGGAGGAAACTGTTGTTTGTCATTCACATTATTTTGAGTTCCTAGACCCTCTGTTGGACGGCCTCCTTGCATCGGCTATTGCAGAGGGTCTGTATTATTTTCCTGGCTGCAACGAAGAGAGTACTTCACCTGATAGTTCTTGAATTCAGGTAACCTTTGTCTCCATTGTTCTTTGGGTGACGTAACCCTTATTCATTTTACTTTCTGGGAGTTACTGTATTACTAAGGCGCCTTCCTTGGAACCTAGTCTACGTTCTCTTCAGGGCTCTGAAGTATCAAGATTAGGGTATGTAGTGTTTTTCTTCCCTCCTATAAGATTGCTGTTTTTTCAGGGTCTTAGGGTGTGTTTTACAGTTACGCTTTGTTCTTACAGGGGAAGGCATTTACGGGCTGATTCAAGTCCCTTCAGTATAGAGAGGCATCTGCTGAGGTCAGGCGGTCAGCTTTTTATATACAGGTATAACGGTAGAACTGAGGGGTAACGTGAATAAGAAAAGACTTTCATGAACCAAGATACCAATTTCTTGTTTGTTTCTGTCTTCACAGCTCTCCCTCCCAGCAGCCCCCTTCCTTTCCTTCCTGTTTATTATTTTTGCCCTCACCTGATCCTTCTCTAGCTCACGGCTATTACAGCATTCGGGACTTGGATAGATCTGGAGGTGGCCTACTTGTACCACAAGCTGATCCTGAGGACGGAGAGGATAACAGAATATCCGACCTAAAATATTTAGTCCTCCCGATCAGATTAGGGTATGGCCACTCTGGACGAGGTGATGGCAGCGTTAGTTGTGGTGCAATCGGAATTGATAGCATCCAGACAAGAAAGTACGGAATTACGGAATCGGTTGGATAACATCCAGAAAAACCCCTTTAGCGCTGGGGCTTCAGGGTCTGGTACAGCCGGTTCAGTAGTAGTAGAGATCCCCCCTAGCATTCCATTAGCACACCCAGAACGTTTCAACGGTGATGCAGGATCAGTGCAGGTATTTTTGACGCAAGTTCTTATGCATTTTTCATGCAAACCCAGGTCCTTTCCTACCAATCAGTCAAAGGTGGCGTTTGTCATCTCGTATTTGGTCGGAGACGCAGCTCAATGGGCGGTTCCCATGGTTCAGAGAAATGACCCGATACTACATGATTGGGACGCATTCCAAGTAGAATTCACCAAGGTATTCGACAGAAGAGCGGATACGTATACGGCAGATAAAGAGCTATTAGGCCTACGTCAAGGGAATCAAGACCTAGTAACATATTTGAACAATTTCAGACGGTTAGTTGCTGAAACTAAGTGGCCGGAAGCCAAGCAAGCGTCAATTTTTCATCAGGGTTTGACTGAGGAAATGCAAGACATAATAGCTCAAATCGACCCCCAACCGGTGTCATGTGAAGACTTGATTAATTTAGTATTAAGGCTAGACCATAGGATGAAGAATCGTAAAGGGGGTGGTGGAGTAAAGAACCGACCGGTCCCCTCTTCAGTGGCGGTACAGGCTCCGGATAGTTCAGTATCACAGGCCTCCGAGTCTATGGAGATCGGAGCGGTTCGGGCCGCTTTGACCGCCACTGAAAAGGAACAGAGGCGCAAGTTGGGTCTTTGTCTTTATTGTGGCAAAAAAGGCCATTATGTTCGAGAATGCCCGGTCAAACCCAAATTTTCCAAGTTTCGCTCGAATAGGGGGGTGTCAGCGGCCACTGAGAAACCGGCGGAAAACTGAAGAGCTCTAGGGGTGTGGAAGGGGTTCCCTGGAGTCAAATTATTGTCCCTTCCATGTTGAGTATGGTTACAGGAGCACAACATCTATTCGTTAAAATTATTTTGATGGTAGGCATGATTGAAGTGCATACACAGGCCATGGTGGATTCCGGGGCTACGGGTTTCTTCATGGATATGAAAGAAGCAGAAAGGATAGGCATTCCTTTAATCCCCAGGGAAGACGGTACTGATGTGTTTGCGGTAGATGGGAGGAAACTGAACACAGGACCCATAAGTTATCAAACGGCCTTAACTGAGATGAGGTTCGGTAATCATAGAGAGCAAGTGTCGTTCAGTATCATTGAGGCACCACAGTATGGGGTGATTTTGGGCATCCCTTGGCTGAAAAGACACAACCCTGACATTAACTGGGAAACCGGCCACATCTCAATGAATTCGGCACATTGTGAAGAGCATTGTTTTAGATGTGCACAATGTCCCTCGTTTGCGTTGGCTGGTGGGGGTGTGATAGCCACGGCCGCAGAAAAGGATGTATCTCTTCCAAGAGAATATCAGGACTTTGAAGGAATGTTTGATGAAGTTAGAGCTGAAGAACTACCTCCACATAGGCCATACGACTGTCAAATTGAGTTGGTTCCAGGGGCGGTGATCCCTAAGGGACGGCTGTATGCACTGACAGAGCCAGAGAACGTTTACTTGAGAACTTATTTAGACAAGCTGTTGAAATTAGGGTTCATACGTCCTTCAAGATCACCAGCAGCATCCCCTTTATTTTTCATCCCTAAGGCTAACGGGGATCTGAGAGCCTGTGTAGACTTTCGCGCCCTCAATGCAGTAACCATCAAGAACCGATACCCTTTACCGTTAATACCCGTCTTACTGGAGCAAGTGAAGAAAGCCAAGGTCTTCACTAAATTAGACTTAAAGGGAGCATACCATCTGGTTAGAATGCGGGCAGGGGATGAATGGAAGACAGCATTCCAGACCAGGTATGGGTTATTCGAATACCTGGTCATGCCCTTCGGGCTTTGCAATGCCCCTGCTGCATTTCAGTTTTTTCTGAACGACGTGTTGAGAGAAATCTTGGACCGACACGTCATTGTATATATAGATGATATCCTCATCTACTCCGAATCCGAGGACATGCATATACAACATGTCAAGTCTGTTCTCAGGATACTACAGAAACACCATCTTTATTGCAAATTGTCCAAATGTGACTTTCACGTCACTACAGTTGAGTTTCTAGGGGTGATGCTTACCCCTCAGGGACAGGAAATGGCAGAGAGGAAGATCCAAGCAGTGCGAGATTGGCCAAGTCCTCGAAACATCAAGGACGTTCAATGTTTCCTAGGATTCGCCAATTTCTACAGACGTTTTATTGACCAATTTTCGAAAGTGGTGGCTCCCATAACTCGCCTGTTGAAAAAGGATCAAGCATTCATGTGGGATAGGAGTGCTCAGGAGGCTTTTGATGCTTTAAAAGAAGCTTTTGTCACTGCTCCGATATTGACACACCCCAATACGGATATCCCTTTCATAGTTGAGGCAGACGCTTCTGAGGTAGCTACCGGAGCCATTCTGTCACAAAGACACGAAACTACAGGACAAATGCATCCAGTGGCATTTATGTCACATAAACTTACGGGGGCAGAACGCAACTACTGCATAGCTGAAAAAGAACTTTTAGCGATCAAGCAGGCGTTCACTGAATGGAGGCATTTCCTAATGGGAGCAAAGCACGTGGTAACGGTGTATACCGATCACCGCAATCTACAGTTCATGTCAGCCGTCAGACCCTTGACCCCCAGACAGTTGAGGTGGATGCTTTTCTTTTCAGGATATAATTTCATTATCACTTTTAGACCCGGAGCAGACAATCGAAAAGCGGATGCCTTGTCTCGTCAATCATCTATAAAGGTCTCTGAGGCCAGAGCAGAATCTTCGATAGTGGACCCTGTCAGGGTGGTTTGTAGCATCCAACCTGATGCATTTCTGCAAGGGATACGATATGGGATCAGAACCGATCAGTGGAAGTGCTGGCTGCAATTACATCCTGAATGGCGACTACATCATGGCTTTCCAATCAACCAAGGGCGGATGCTGTTACCCTCTGAAGCATTGCGTAAACAAATGTATGAGTGGTGTCACACTTCACCAAGTGCTGGACATGTCGGAGTAGATAAGACTATGGATCTGATTCAGCGTAGGTGTTGGTGGCCTACGATTAGGGATGATGTACGGAAATGGGTGGCGGAGTGTGATGTCTGTGCTCGCGCCAAGTCGGATCATCGTAGACCTGCAGGACTACTGCAGCCCATGCCTACCCCGTCTACCCCCTGGGAACGTATTTCGTTGGACTTTGTGGTAGGACTCCCAAAAGATCAGGGTTGCACCACGGTGTTGGTGGTCATTGACTATCTAACGAAGATGGGGCATTTCGTTGCTTGTCCTCAGATACCGACGGCAGGTCATTTGGCACATCTTCTTTTGAAACATGTTGTTCGTCTGCACGGTCTACCTTCAGTCATAGTGTCGGATAGAGGTTCTCAGTTTACCGCCCAATTTTGGAAAGCGTGGTGCTCCTCTCTCCACATCAAGACAGCGTTATCCACGAGCTTCCATCCCCAGACAGATGGCCAGACGGAACGGCTCAATCAGACTTTGAAGCAATTTCCCAGGGGGAATGTTTCCCAGGGGAAAAGAGATTGGGTGGAGCACCTTTGGCTGGCAGAGGTGGCGTACAACAACGCTACGCATTCTGCCACGAGAGTATCACCATTCTATTGCACTTATGGTCATCATCCACGTTTCCTCCCTTTTGTGCAGCCGTACCGAGAGGAGACCGTGCCCGAAGCCGCCAGAAGGGTTTCTCGACTCAAGAAAATACTGGAGCAAGCACAGGACTCCCTGAGAAGCTCCAAGGTGGCTTATAAGAACACGGCTGACAAAAAACGTCGCTCTGGTCCTTTGTATCGTGTGGGGGATTGGGTGTGGCTGTCTACCCGGAACTTTAGGTTTAGGCATTACAGTGTGTTTAACCCTCGATATATAGGTCCCTTTCGGGTGGTGCAATGCGTCAATCCAGTGGCGGTGAAGTTGCTGTTGCCTAGACATCTGCGTATTCATCCAGTCTTCCACGTGTCACTGCTCAAACCTGCGGCGGCGGTGGTGCGACGCCTTCCTCCCCCTTTGTTGGTTTCCGATGGTCTAGAATACGAGGTGGAGGGGATTCTAGACTCTAGGTGGCGGGGTCGTGGCCTGCAGTATCTGGTGGCCTGGAAAGGTTACGGGCCCGAAGAGAACTCGTGGGAACCTGCATCGGGTGTTCATGCTCCCAAACTGGTGGCTGCTTATCATCGTCGTTTTCCTGAGAGCCCTGGCCCCCTTCGGCGCTCTAGGTGAAGGGGGATGTACTGTCAGGTGTCGTCGCGCCTCCAGGAACTAACGAGCTCCGCGGTAAAAAGACTACATTTCCCAGAGGGCTTAGCGGCCGAGAGGCGGAGCATAAATAGACGCCACTTCCTGGAGCCGGCGTCGGATATTCCGGTTCGTGTTTCCTGGCGTTCCAGTCGACTTTTGCGGTGAGGTTTCTCTGTGCTATTAGTTAACCTCGACTTCCAGTTGCTGTTTATTCCGGCGCACTGGTGTCCGTCCTGTCCTCCGTTGGAGAGCCTTCCCATCGGCTATTGCGGAGGACGGTCTTGGGTTCGATTCTTTGTTGTTGTCCAGTCCTCCGTTGGAGAGCCTTCCCATCGGCTATTGCGGAGGACGGTCTTGGGTTCGATTCATTGTTGTTGTCCCGTCCTCCGTTGGAGAGCCTTGCCATCGGCTATTGCGGAGGACAGTAAGGGTGCTTCCAGGTGTTGTTCTTCGTGGCTCCGCTAGCGAGTCTCCTGTGCCCTGGCTCTTGCGGTAGACACGCTATCGCTGCTTCCCGTTTCCTCCGTTGGCGAGCCTTTTTGCAACGGCTATTGCGGAGGAAACTGTTGTTTGTCATTCACATTATTTTGAGTTCCTAGACCCTCTGTTGGACGGCCTCCTTGCATCGGCTATTGCAGAGGGTCTGTATTATTTTCCTGGCTGCAACGAAGAGAGTACTTCACCTGATAGTTCTTGAATTCAGGTAACCTTTGTCTCCATTGTTCTTTGGGTGACGTAACCCTTATTCATTTTACTTTCTGGGAGTTACTGTATTACTAAGGCGCCTTCCTTGGAACCTAGTCTACGTTCTCTTCAGGGCTCTGAAGTATCAAGATTAGGGTATGTAGTGTTTTTCTTCCCTCCTATAAGATTGCTGTTTTTTCAGGGTCTTAGGGTGTGTTTTACAGTTACGCTTTGTTCTTACAGGGGAAGGCATTTACGGGCTGATTCAAGTCCCTTCAGTATAGAGAGGCATCTGCTGAGGTCAGGCGGTCAGCTTTTTATATACAGGTATAACGGTAGAACTGAGGGGTAACGTGAATAAGAAAAGACTTTCATGAACCAAGATACCAATTTCTTGTTTGTTTCTGTCTTCACAGCTCTCCCTCCCAGCAGCCCCCTTCCTTTCCTTCCTGTTTATTATTTTTGCCCTCACCTGATCCTTCTCTAGCCCACGGCTATTACAGCATTCGGGGCTTGGATAGATCTGGAGGTGGCCTACTTGTACCACAAGCTGATCCTGAGGACGGAGAGGATAACACTCTGTCTGAGCCACAACCGCTGCAGCCGCTGGAGCTGCAGCCTCCGCTCCTCTCTCCCGATTCCGTCCCTGTGAGGCTCCGCCTCCACACTCCGCGGACTCCGCCGGATCTGCAAGCCAGCCCAGACCTCAGGAAAGGTGATGCAGCAACCCTCCGCAGTCCAGGGGGAAGCGCCCTGTAACGGGGATCGGCAAAGAACATCCAGGCAGCCGAGCTGAGACGCCGAGATACCAAGACGCGAGATCGGAGCCGTCGAGCTGTCGTGCTGTGTGCTGTGTTGTGTCTTGGCGTGTCCTCCGTGCAACCCCCAATCTGCAATCCGGGAAATCCACGGAGCTGGAACAGCTCGGTTCCCTATCTATCCGGTAAGCTCATAACAAGCTCAAGCTCGTAGCAAGCTCATGGCATATTTTCCGAGGTAAAAAAAGTTTGTTGAGGTTTTTTTTTGCTGAAGTGTCTGTCTGTACTGCTGAGGTTGCTGCTCAGCCGCTCCTCACGGCCGCCATCTTGCCCACAACCCCCTGGCTTGAATCCACAAAGCAGAAAAACATTGCCAGTGAGTACATCTGCTTGGAAATAAACTACAACATAGTACAAGATACTTAATGATCCGCAAGACAAATACACAAAGTCCTTGTATGCACGTCATAATATATTTCGGTGTCAAACGAACACAAAACAAAGGATAGGAAGTATTTGAAAACAAGGACAGATTGAAAAAGCCTGTCACACTTAAGGAATCTTTTCCCTCACCCCTTTCACTAATTAAACAAGTAAATTAAATCTAGAAATTAAGGGCCAGATGTACGACCCTATTTTGCATACGCTAACGGGTTTACGAGCCGCATACAAAATGTCACAGGGCCATGTACAATTTTTAAATAGCGAGGCGCAATTTACAAGGGTCGTACATCTGTCCCTAAAATCTCTCTTTGGTATTTAAAAGGTTAAATCTCAGTTCCATGCCTTTTGAGGGACAGACATTTCTAAATATTCAAAAATGTGCCTGTCTTGACTTGGTATCGCTTGAAAGAAGAACATTACTGTGAGAAAATGATGGATAAAACCCTACAATGTAAGGTTCATTAAATACTAAGAGAAGGAACTTTAGAGCTGAGGAAGGCATGTACTCCTGGGAAAGACCAAACCCCCGAGGCCTTTGCTGCTTGTTGAACCAGCCTTATTGGTCCGACTTGGGGGTTCATTGCTTATCTCCAAAACGTGTTTGCTCAAGTTGTGCTTAGGACGGAGGCAATGGCGAGGAATCAGGGGTGCAGGAGGAGCTTAAGCGCCCCAAATAACCTTGACAGAGTTCAGATGAACAGTGAGTAGTAAACGGCCCAAGAAGCTGGTTTCCGTCTGGCAGTGTTTGTTGTCATTAAATTGAAACTGGCAGATATCAGGGAATTGCTTTTGTCAAACTGCGGCTAAATTGTGTCATTTTTCCTTTTCTAACCGAAGATAGAGTGTGGGAATTTTATAACTCGAGCCTAGCCACGTTCTACACGGGTGGGTACTTGTAAATAAAACTTGTTGTGAGTTTTACAAACTGAACTTTACGAGTGTTTTCCCAGAGCATTTGAACTACTCATGAGGCATTTTGACATTTTGGGCTCGATTCACAGGACCGTTCGCCGAAGTAAATCGAACTAGCACAGAGTTACAAGAGCAAATTCACTCTTCAAATTCACAAGTCATGAATTTCTAGACGGAAAGAAAGTTCCTCATGCATAATATTACTCCTGCATGGTGTGGTATTATATATTAGTAAATCTTCTGGGGGTGAGGTGTTCTAAACGTTTGCAATACAAACGGACTCACAATGTTTTTCACAAACGTCTGCATGATCTTTTCCCGCACTCGAAACAGTTCGACATTTACCACCGTCAAGCAGAGAAAAAAGTCTAGGGCATATTTACAAGCAGTTAACGCCACCAGAACCTCACTTTTCCCGAGTTCTGGTGGCATTAAGTAGTTTGCCTTATTTACAAGGCGGCGTTAAACCACTTAACGCGGCTTAACGCTGCCTTGTAAATATTACCCCTGTTCACACAGCAATTAGCGTGAAAGGAGCGTGCAATTGGTGTTGCAGTGCGCGTTCCACCGCAACACACATTGCTCCTTTATGCTGCCCCAGATTTACAAGTATGGGACAGGGCCAAAAATATTGCCAGGGAATACCTGGTCTTAAGCAGGCGATACAAGGAGAAATGTTTTATTTCTCCTTGTATTTTGCTCTTTCTATGCGTGCTGCTTTTTGCAGCATATATAGATAGAGCAAATCACCTGTAAAGATTGTTTATGTGCAGGAAGGTGTCCCTTCCTGCACATAAATAATCACCCCTGCAATGCAGGCACCCTTGCAGCATGGAGCAAGGGTGCTTGCACTGACGCTAGGTAGCTTCTTTAGTGCCAGCGCTAGGGGAAACACAGGGGTGCGCCGCATTCTTGTAAATATGGCGCATCCCAGCGTTTTGAAACTGTTTCTAGTAAATATGCCCCACTGTTTCCATGGTGCAAAGGGAAGAGAAGAACACTCTCACCCCAAAGAAACTTGGTGGGGATGTTGGGAAATGGAGTTCTCCCTATGGAAAATTCTTTTTGCCAGGCAGATAAAAATTAACTGAATAGAGAAAGTGCAAACTCATTGATGCAAAGGCAACTTTGCTGCACCGTTACACAATATGTAGAATTACTCACAAGGAATTGCATTTCCATGCACACAATTTAGAATTCTCAAAGCCACTCCAGGACTACTCCTGGAAAACAGTGATTAATGCATGTTTCAAGGAGCGCACTCTAATTGTTTGTGAATTTGATAAAAATGATAAATCTGCAGATGCAACCTCCAGGTGCAAATGTACATTTTTTTAAAGATTCAATCCTTCTAGCCAGAAGTGTGATAGAAACTATGGGCCCGATTCACAGAACTAACTTAAGACAAAATCCTAAACTTACTACTTTTGGTATTCACAGAAGTTAGGATTTTGTCTTAAGTTTGTCTTAAGACAGACGTAAGACAGACTTAAGTTAGGATGTTGTCTTAAGTCTGTCTTAATTAAGTCTGTCCCAAGTCTGTTTTAAGACAAACTTAAGACAAAATCCTAACTTCTGTGAATACCAAAAGTAGTAAGTTTAGGATTTTGTCTTAAATTAGTTCTGTGAATCGAGCCCAAAGATTTTAGTTGTTTCAAAACAATCCAAGACACACAGGTCCCGATTTAGAATTTGGTGGACGGGTAATTCCATCAGAATCCATGAATGTTATCTCAATAAGTCTTATTAATCCAAATCCAACACTAATCCTTTTGGGGTCAGAGTAGCGTGCTACTCACCGAAAAGCGCTTCGACACCTTGTCTGGGGTAGTAGGCGCTATAAAAATACATTTACAAGTGCATTATATCCTATGCCACTTTTAATAAAGTTGAAGGGGTAGCACTGCATTTATGATTCAGTAACCAGCTGGCCAAACTCCAAATCAGGCTGTTATATCTACTCCATTGGATACACAAAAGGTTAAAACATTTCAGATGTATCTTTCAGCTTGAAATACCTGCCAATCTACACTTCAGATGTAGTATTTTTCTTCTTTCAGCTTGAAATACCTGCCAATCTACACTTCACAGTATCTTTTTTTATGCAAAAAGCAGACCTAATGTATCATTGTTATTGACATCCCTATGGCTTCCATTCATTCCTTACAAAATATACAGAACGCAGCCATGAAATTAGCCTTCAATCGCGGGAGGTTTGATAGAGTGTCAGAGGGTCGCTGGAAATTGCGCTTGCTACCGGTTTAAAAACATATTCATTATAAGTAAGGCTCCCTGTTTTCAGTTTTTACTGATTTTTACAGATACATACAGAGAGAGAACCATTTATTTTCTTGTCTGTATTTATTTTAAATGTGGATAAAAACGGAAATTAGGTGCTTTTTGAGTGATTCTAAATACACTTTGTCATGACTGCCAGGCCAATAACCGTGTGGATTGATAGGTAAGGAGGTTAAAAAAGAAAGTGGTTTTAGTAAAGAGGATTAAACAGCAGTAGCTATGCACAAGGGTGACACTGAAATGTGCATATTTTCTTATAAGTGCATTGATTTATCTTCTGCAGGTGTACCTATCAATAAAACCCGGCAGGCATTCAAGCATGACTGCATATTCATTGGTGAAATAAATGTGGAAATATACCAGATTTCAGCTTTACTTATTTTTTTAAAAAACCTGTAATAAATATGGATAAATACAGATGGAAATGACAAAACAATAAATACCATAAAGCTGGGAGCCCTGAATTTATAAGGTACTCAGTTTTTGCCACATGGCTGACTGTGGATCAATTCCCTTCCTTCAGGAGAGACTTCCGACTTGGTACAAGCCTAAGAGACCACTGCGATCTTCCCGTCTACCACTTTTATCCTTACCTAGATTTGAGTTGCAAGGGGCAGGGGGCAGTCTTTTTCAGTATTTACTTTCTCTTAGTGGAGCTCCCTTCTGATTTTGGTAATCCTCGGTCCACAGTTTTGAGGGCTTCAGGAAAGCCACCAAGCCCCACCTATTTTGCTAGACTTTGGTATTTTCTTGATGGTTTCTCAATTCACAAGCACCAAGGTGGCTTTAGGAGATAGTGTCATTCTCTATAACTTTCCAATTCTTTCATTCATTTCATTCATTCATAACCAAGCTGCCCTGTTATTTGTTTCTCTGGTAAATTAGCTGCCATTTTGATGGACCATGTAGCACATAAATAACATTGCCCCACAACACCATATTTGCCATATTTCTGTAGAAGTGCTGCTCAGAATGCACCACCAGACCCTCCACCAAATCTCCCCTCTGCTCCTGGGCCCATTTAATACAAGCACCCTTTAAGTAGAAACCAGGGGGGCGGATTTACAATAAAAGTGACTAAGTGCATTTCCCAAGCCATATGTCTGCGACGCACTGAGTCACTTTCAAAGCACAGGGATGCGACATATTTACAACAATATTTCGCATCTCTGTGCTTCCCCCTGTGCTGGCACACAAACTGCCTCCATGCGCCGGTGCAGGCACCCTTGCACCATGGTGCAAGGATGCCTGCGCCATGAGGAGATTGTTTTTGTGCAGTAAGGGGCACCTTCCTGCACAAAAACAACCACTACAGGCACTGTCCTCTTTCAATGCGTGCTGTAGAATGCAGCACGCTTTGAAAGAGGAAAAAAACTATAGGAAATGAAATAATATCTCCTCGTTGCGCCTCTCTACGCCTCCCAAGGAGAGGCATAGCTTTCAGACGCATTTCCAGATTTACGATTCCTCGTAAATATGGAAATGTGTCTTGTTCCATTAGTGTTGTGTGGGAACACCCACAGCAACACCGTTAGCTGGACATCTGGGGCAGGACAAGACCTATGACAGGCTTGTCACCCATTTTTATTGGCCTCAGATGCGTAGGGATGTAGACATCCATTGCAAGACTTGTCGCACTTGCCAGGCAAGTGGGAAAAGCGGGAGGAAGCAGAAGGCTCCCCTCCAACCTTTTCCAGTGGTCAGTACCCCCTTTGACCGGGTGGGCATTGACATTGTTGGGCCCCTGGACCCCAAGACAGCCCTGGGCAACAGGTTCATCCTGGTCTTGGTGGACCATGCCACACGGTACACGGAAGCCATCCCTCTCAGAACAGTGACGGCCGCCGTGGTGGGACGGGCACTGATGGGTGTTTTCTCCCGGATGGGGTTCCCCAGAGAGGTGGTGTCAGACCGAGGCACCAACTTCGTTTCGAACTATATGAAGTCTCTGTGGAAGGAGTGTGGGGTAACCTACAAGTTCACCACTCCTTACCACCCTCAAGGAAATGGGCTGGTTGAGAGATTCAACCGGACCCTTAAAGGCATGATCATGGGTCTTGAAGAACCAATGAGGCGGAAATGGGACGTCCTCTTGCCATGCCTGTTGTTTGCTTACCGAGAGGTGCCGCAGAAGTCTCTAGGGTTCAGCCCCTTTGAGCTTTTGTACGGTCACCCGGTAAGAGGGCCTTTGAGTCTGGTCAAGGAAGGCTGGGAGCAATCTCCCAGGAAACCTCCCCAGGATGTATACAGCTACATGCTGGCCTTTCGGAACCAGACTCGGCGCTTCAGAGAACTTGCTCAGGCAAATCTGGAGGCCAGCCAGGAGGAGATGAAGCGATGGTACGACCGGAATGCCACTCTGGTAGAGCTTCAGCCTGGTCAGGAAGTGTGGGTCATGTCCCCTGTGGAACCTTGTGCGCTCAAGGACAGGTGGACTGGACCGTTTAAGGTTGTGGAGAGGAAGAGCGATGTCACCTACTTGGTGGACTTGAAATCTCCCAGGAACTAAGCATGGGCGGAAAATCCGTTTCGCTCGCGGATTTTGCGGATTTTCGGTAAATTCGCAATCCGCGAGATTCGCGAATCTCCCGCAAAATCCGCAAATCCGCGAGCAGCGGATTTCATGGCTTGCTCGCACTGTTCGCGTGAGTTCGCGGCTTCCCAGTACAACTTCGCGCCCCGCGAATAAGCGCAAAATTGCAGAAATACGATCTTAGCAAAACTGAAACTACTTACCAGGTTCAAAAGTTCAGGCTCATCATTAGTAGCCATTTCCTGTAGTGCTTCCTGAGGGGCCCCTCCAGAGTTCAGTTGCCAGTTGCAACTATTATGTGACCCTGCTCTGAACCTCAGAATAGTTACACATATGCCACAAAGGTCCTGAATTACAGCTAAGGGAGACAAGCAGGAGCCAGGCTGGAGGTTCAAATCCATTAATCAGCCCCTAATTCATTATTGTCAGTTGGGGCGGGGCAGGGCAGGTGTTGTAATTAATTTTGCAACAATGAAAGCACTTAGCAAGTGCAAAAGATCACTAATCAGGAAGCACTAAGGAAGCAGGTGCCAGCTAAAAAAATATTCTGTGACACATTAATCAGCCCCAAATTAATTCAGGTCACTTGAGGCAGGGAAGGTGTGCTTGCGTTGCCACAATAATGTACACTGACTGGACAACCAGAGGGTGCTGTGATGAAACAGAGGGTGGCATGGGTGGGCCAGAGGGTGGCATGAGTAGTCAGAGAGTGGCAGTGGTGACAGAGAGTGGCAGTGATGAAGAAGAGTGTCCCAAACAGGCTGGACACGTAGAAACAACAAGTTCGCGAAACTTGCGACCCGACAGGTAAGTTCGCGTTTTGCGAAATTGTACAAAACCCTCGCGAACTGGCAGAAACCCGCGCGAACACAAAAAAAAAATCCGCAAATTCGCGAGAATTCGCGGATTTTGCGGATTGCGAGTTCGCAAATCCGCAAAATTCGCGAACGCGAGATTCGCAAAATTCGCCCATGCTTACCAGGAACCCCTTGCGGGTCCTGCATGTCAACCGTTTGAAGCCCCACTTAGAAAGGTCCGAAGTGGGCATGCTCCTAGCTACAGATGCTGGAATGGAGGAGGAGAGTGAGCCTCTTCCTGACCTCCTGTGTGCTAAAGAGCAAGACGGGTCAGTGGATGGTGTGGTCCTCTCTGACACACTGACCCTTGAGCAGAAACAGGATTGTCGCCACCTGTTGGGACAATTCCCGGATCTGTTTTCCTTGGTTCCGGGTGTCACTCATTGGTGTGTCCATGACGTTGACACCGGAGACAGCCCTCCTGTGAAGCACAAGGCTTACAGGGTGACTGACAAGGTTAGAGCATACATTAAGGAGGAGGTCTCCAAAATGTTTGCGTTAGGGGTGGTTGAGTCCTCTAGCAGTCCTTGGGCCAGCCCAGTGGTCTTGGTCCCGAAGGCTGCAGCGCCTGGTGCTTCACCCGAACTCCGGTTCTGCGTAAATTACCGAGGACTCAATTCGGTCACGAAGACTGACGCGCACCCCATCCCCAGAGCTGATGAGCTCATCGATCGGTTGGGGGCTGCCCGGTACCTTAGTACGTTTGATCTAACGTCTGGGTACTGGCAGATCGCCTTGACTGATGGGGCAAAGGAGAGGTCCGCATTCTCCACACCAGATGGGCTATACCAGTTCCGGGTGATGCCCTTTGGGATGAAGAATGCCCCTGCCACCTTCCAGAGGTTGGTCAACCAGGTCTTGGCTGGACTGGAGGATTTCAGTGCCGCCTACCTGGACGACATCGCAGTGTTCAGCGCCAGCTGGGAGGAACACTTGCGCCACCTCCAGGAAGTGTTGTTGGCCCTGCGCGGAGCAGGCCTCACAATCAAAGCCAGAAAGTGCCAGATTGGGCAGGGTTCGGTGGTGTACTTGGGGCACCAAGTAGGGAGCGGCAAGGTTGCCCCCCTGCAACCCAAGATTGATACCATGCTGGCTTGGGCGCCGCCCAAAACCCAAACGCAGGTGAGAGCCTTCTTAGGACTCACGGGTTACTACAGGAGGTTTGTCAAGGATTACGGTAACATTGTGCACCCCTTGACTTCGCTGACTTCCAGGAAGCAGCCACGAAATGTGATCTGGACTGATGCTTGTCAAACGGCCTTTGACACCCTGAAAACTGCAATGTGCACAGCACCTATACTCCAGGCACCCGACTTCTCGAAAGAATTTATTGTCCAGACGGACGCTTCAGAGCATGGCGTGGGGGCTGTTCTAGCTCAGGTGAATGAAGAGGGCAGAGACTTGCCTGTAGCCTTCATCAGTCGGAGGTTACTTCCCAGGGAAACGAGGTGGAGTGCGATAGAGAGAGAAGCATTTGCTGTGGTCTGGGCGCTGAAGAAGCTAAGACCCTACCTGTTTGGGACTCACTTCCGGGTTCAGACAGACCACAGGCCCCTCAGATGGTTGATGCAGATGAGGGGTGAGAATCCGAAACTGTTGAGGTGGTCCATTTCCCTACAGGGGATGGACTTTACGGTGGAACACCGCCCTGGTACCGATCACGCCAATGCTGATGGTCTGTCCAGATTTTTCCGCCTTAGTGATGAGGACTCCCTAGGTCAAGGGTAGTTCTCCCCACATTTCAGCTGGAGGGGACACGTGTTAGACCTGACATCATTGGCTTGAGTCTCTCCTCCATTTTTTCTGTTTGCCTCCACTGTTTTACGATGTTTTGCTGGTATATGCTTTGGGCGCGCTGTCACTGCTGATCAGTGCCACAGCGCAAGTGCTCCCTATGTTAAATTGATGTATCTATTGTATCCATGTTTGGCTTATTTGGTTTACTGTCAGTCCCTAGTCTAAGTGCACCAGGAGTGCCGGGGCTTGTAAATACAAATGCCGCTCGTGGGCTTGCAGCACGTGTTGTGCCACCCACAGGAGCGGCCTCGTAAAAGAATGTCTACGGGTCGGTCATTGCGAGACCCACGTACAGTCTGGTACTGTCACGCGGGCTGCGCGAGTATACCTACTTGCCAGCCCCTTAAACCTTCCCTTGACTTCATGTTAGTCACCCCTATGGTATGCCCACGGGCAGGGTGCATTGTAAGTATAAGGTAGGACACGCCTGACCAAGTTGGCATGTCCTAATAGTGAATTACAGCCATCTTCGTTCTTCACTATTGCGAGGTAGCCTGCTCTCCATTGATTAGAATGGGCCGCCGGGATTATTAATGCTATGATCCTAGCTGGCTTGGGGAGCATGGTGCAATGTCGAGTTTGGTATCCCTGAACTCGGGGTTTAATTACGTATCCGTTGGTGTGGATGGTTTTTGGACTCTGGGTTTGAAAATAGCACTTTTTAGAAAGTGTCTATTTTCTTGTCTAACCATTTCTGGTTTCTGCTGGTCTTGCATGTGTGTGACAGGAGCTGGGTGGCTCCACAGGTCTGGATGAGTCAGTGTGGGATGAGTGGGACATTTGCGTTGAGAGTAGGGGGAGAGTAGTTGTTGATAGCCTGCCCTGCCTGGTACAATGCTGGCTCCACCTCCTGCCAAGCGGCTGATGGCTCTGTGCCTGCCATGGACGATCCTAGCCCCACCTCCTGCCAGGAGGCCGATAGCTCTGCTCCTGCCAGTGTCAATGCTGGCTCCACCTCCTGCTGGGCGTCTGAGGACCCAGCCCTGCTCAGTGAATAAGCCAGGTGCTTCTGCCTGGCTCCACCCACAACAGACCCAGGATGTTGGGAAATCCCCGGCATGGACAAAGGGATCAAAGCCGGAAAGGGGTATAAGAGAAGGACCCCTGAACCAAGAATTTAGATCACTTCTGACATGGAACCCTGTAACCAAGGACAAGACGCCTGCTGATCTGAGGAATTGCCTACCCCTTCTGCCAGTGTGCTGTTTGCTGGGGGGAATCCTGCAGTGCTTCTTTATTTTTGCCAAGGAACCAGGAGAGAGGAACTGTGTGTGTACTCTCACGCTTGCTAAGAAAATCTCCAAGGACTGGAAGAGTGCCAGTCTCCTGCTGAAGTCACAGGGCTAAAGGACTTCATCTGCTAAAGTGCTATTTGCTGGAATCGTGAATCCAGCACCTCTGAAGGAACCAGCAATCTCGACGCCGACGGACGTCGCCGAATCCAGCTCGACGCAGTGGGTAACGGCCCCAGTGTCCCGCTTCCTCGACGACCGGCGGCCGGGCCCGACCGAAGCCAGCAGCAACGCCAGTGAGTGGGAGTACGGCTCTAGCTCCAGAGGACCTCGTGTCTGCACCGCTGCTGATCGCATCAACTGTGTGCCCCCTCGACGCCGTGAGCGCTGCTCACTCTGTGCAACCGCATCATCGACGACGCCTGCTGAGGCCTGACCGACACCGAAGACGCGACGCCGGATTGCTCGACGCTGCTGATCATCGTGTGCTTCATTTTCCTAAAGGTACTGTGTTGTTGGGGGTCCGTGTGACTCCGGGCTCGACGTAGCGCTCCTCGCGGTCGACGCCGAACCTTTGGATTAACTTTGCCTCGACGTCGTGTAGCCCCCGTGTGGGTTACCCTGTTGCTAAGAACTGTATTGCCAAGAAGAAGATTTGCTTTGATACTAAAGACTTTTGTGCTAAAGAAGAACCTACCTTGAACTATTTTTCCCTTCCCAGAGTATTTATTAAGATAGTGTACATTTTTGTCGTTATTTGGTCTTGTGCTAAGCCTTATATAAAAATACTTATTTTTATAATACTACTGTGTCGTGTCCATTTGTAGTGTATTCACTTTATTACTGTATGTGGTCATAATTGCTTAACACACAGCCTCTGAGATAAGCCTGTCTGCTCTGCCAAGCTACCAAGGGGGTGAGCAGGGGTTATCGAAGGGTGTGATCCCCTTGCCCTGACTAGAAAAGGTGTGTCCCTATTTGTCAGAAGTGTATACCTCTGCCAACTAGAGACAGCCGGTTCTAACATCCCTTGAAGGCAGGCTTTAATATCACGAGTGCATACTGCATCATCATTGCCAAGCAGGAGCCATTGAAGAAGGGATAGACTCCCGAAACCGGTCTGGCTGTACACGAACAGATGGGGACTGTTCTCCCTGCGTCTCCTGTTGCAGCTGCTCCTTAAAGAAATGGATCCAAATTTTACCATTCTTGTGGCTTCTTCCACTGAGGGCTAAACTCTTTGTTTGAATATATATATATATATATATATATATATATATATATATATATATATATATATATATATATATATATATATATATATATTTTTTTTTTTTTTTGAAGAAATGTCCCAACGGAAGGCACCACCAACCTCAAAAGTCTTTTTGTGAAACTAGAAAGACTTCAAGAGAGAGAGGTGAGGAAGTGGTGGGAAGCCACCTCCCTGGAGAAATACTTGGAGTGCAATAGAGTGCCAAGAGGTCTGCGCATTTACACGATCCCATCATATGAGAACCCGGACCCGGCCCTCCTGAAGGATTGGGCAGAATATACGGCAGAGTCCTCGAAAGGGATGGTCAGACTTCTTGTGAAGTACGCATGGAGTGACCGCGAAAAATGCTTGAAAGAAATTACAGACCTAGAGGCTGAAATTGCAAAAGAGAAAGACACGAAAGCCTGTGATGATCTACGTGCTACAATGAGCAAAAGAATCAAGGACTACGAAATGGGGATACGAAAGAGGAAGCAAACAAAATTTCAGCGAGATGAGCAGGACTATGCATCTGGCAGGATTCTCACGTTTGCGCGAAAATTTGACGCTACACGAAAGAGATTGGCACAAGGGACGACCCAGGCAACAGGCTTAGATACAGAGGAATCAGAAGTGGAAACCTCGGATGGGGAACAAAATGGTGCCTCAGCGACAAAAAACGGAGAGGGAGAAGAGCCTTTTTTCGACGAGTACCATGTGATGAAGGAGACCCGCCAGAGACCTCAGCAGAGAAAGCACCCTCCGCAACAAAGACAAAGAGGAGGACGAGGCGGGGGAAGAGGCACAAGGGGAAATTCGCAAAATATAACAACCCCAATGCAGACACGGAGTGCCTCCAATCGCAAAATGTAACTGGTACCGAGGAAGATAACAATGTCATAAATCTATCTAGGAGAACATTAACAACGGATGAGATAAACATACTGAAAAAAGGCCTTAGCTTCTGTCCAACAAGCGAGTTTAACCTGGTAGACGCCAAAATTGACTTGTTTAAGTATATCAGGAAGTTAAAGTTCAAGAAAATCTTTCTGGTAAATCCGGATAGAGCGACCACGGCACAGTCAACAACACCAAATGCAACAGAAAATGACGATCTCCTGGAAATCTTACTCACACCAACTCAAGACTTACAGGAGGGAGATCAAGGAAACAATGAAGAACCAGGTACTTCCGGACAGCAAGTAAGAGATCCGAGCCATCTGAAATTGAAATCAAGAAAACTGCCAAATACGCCACATGACGCTATAGATGTTTTTAATGAAGCTGTAACAACAGATTTGGAAAGGATGGCAAGTAGGAAGATGAACATGAAGGAGTCTAATATCACAAGAAAGGAGTGGGCAGCAATCAAATCTTTAAGAGATGACAAGACAATCGAGATCAAGCCCTCCGACAAGGGCGGGAACATTGTCATCTTCAATAAAGAACACTATGAACAGGAGGCCCACAGGCAACTGAAAGATAAGGACTGTTACGTCACAGTCAAGCGAGAGGAATTTGTCAAAAGCACCATTGTATATGAAAATCTATTGAAACAATGGAAGGATGAAGGCATGATTAGCCATGATGAATTTATATTCTTGCACTGTGACGCGCCCATGTTGCCCACCTTCTACCACTTGCCCAAAATCCACAAAAACACCAAAAGACCACCAGGGAGACCGATTGTGTCGGCAATCGGTAGCCTTTTGGAGAATACCTCACGCTTTATTGACATCTTTTTAGCACCAATTGTGAAGGACTTGCCGTCTTATGTAAGAGACACACAGGATTTTTTACGAATCATGGACAACATCACGTGGGGAGAGGACATGTTACTTATAACCATGGATGTCGTGAATCTATACACTTGTATAGATCACGAACAGGGACTGTGTGCCATCAAATGGTTTTTAGAACAAAAACATTCCAAGTTTCAGACACACAGCAACATGCTCCTCTGCATGATAAGATTCTGTTTGTTCAATAATTTCTTTTTGTTTGCTGGCCAGATATATAAACAAATAAGAGGGACCTCTATGGGATCGTGCTTCTCCCCTAGCTACGCGAATCTTTTCGTGGGCTGGTGGGAGAAGCACGAGGCCTGGGGAGGTGAAAATGAAAAATGGAACCAAAACATACTGATGTGGACCCGTTATATTGATGATTTGTTCGTAGTTTGGAGGGGGGACAGAACCTCGGCTGAGGAGTATGTTTCAACTCTCAACATGAACAACAAGAACCTGAAATTCACCAGTGTCATCAGTAACCAAAGTGTATTTTATCTAGACCTAGAGGTATTTGTGGAAGGGGATCATCTACACACAAGACTATACAGGAAGCCAACTGCTGGCAACGCTATACTGCATGCAGAAAGCTATCACCCTAGGAGTCTAGTGAAAAATGTACCCTATGGTGAATTTTTAAGACTCAAGAGAAACTGCTCTGAGAATAAGGATTTCAGGAAAGCACAGGTGGAAGCTAGGGGAAGATTCCAGGCGAGGGGATATTCTCGCAATATCCTAGACCAAGCCAGTGCAAAAGCAGAAACTATCAACAGGAGGGATCTCCTGCTGATAAATGAGTCTAAGAAATGTGATGAACAGGTCAGAATGATCACGACTTATAACAATAAGTCGGGAGAATTGGTCCAGTCCTTCAGGAGAAACTGGCACATTCTGCAGACCGATAACATCTTAAAACATGCGTTACAAGATAAACCATTAGTAACCTACAGAAAGTGCCAGTCCCTGTCGGACTATTTGGTTCACAGCCACTACTCCCCTGAGAAAACAACTAAACCGGTGGGCCAAGTGGTGGGCTTTTATCCCTGTTTGCGTTGCAAGGCATGCAAGTTCAGTAAAAAGGTGAAGGAGTACCCTTGTAGATCAGGGGAAGACAGACCGAACAGAAAGATCTTGAAACACCTAAACTGTAACTCAGAATACACGGTCTACTGTTTGGTATGTCCGTGTGAAAAAAGGTACATAGGAAGCACCATAAAACCGGCAAAGATGAGGGTCCTGGAACACATGAGGGCTATTGTGAACAAAGATAAAAACTATCCAATAGCCCGGCACTTTGCGGAACAACACCAAAGCAATAGAGACCTTCTGATGTACTACTGTATAGATCAGGTTCCGAAATCTGAAAGAGGGGGGAATAGGGAGAAGGCCCTCAGAATAATGGAATCTAAGTACATCCTAGACCTTAAGACGATGACACCTTGGGGTCTCAATAACGATGCCGAGATGTGGGTGCACCTGTGACAGAAACCTGATAGAGTATTCCAGCAAATGTACGGGTGCATGGGGTGAAACACCCAATTACCTTAACAGGATAGACCAGAAATCGAGTTTATTGAACTTGTTGAATGCCTAGACTGTAGCACATGTTATGAGAAACTGTAAATATAGAATGGTACCAGGAACATGAGAACGAGAAGGATGAGTGTGGTAAACCGATAGCCCATACAGGGCCGCATAATGGAATATTTAGCCTTGCCCAACAGCACTTAATACCCATACAAGAGTCATTACACAGGAGTAAAATAAGTATTGTTGAACTTAGGAATAATGAAATACTTGTAAATGTTGGACAAAAGCGACAATGATTTTTTTGTAAATATCGGTTCTGCACCCTTTCATGATGAAAATGAGATTGGGGATACACCCCCACATAACCACGGTAAATATTTTACACAAAAATGTAAATAATGAAGTTCAATGGTATCAAGCGTTCTATGTGAATAATGTATATATGGTAGTCTTAACAATTACCACAGTCAACTGTCGAACACACTTTTTTTATTTGCACGGTGCACTTTATTTGTCGCCATTTTGGAACAGGAAGAGAAAAATGAGGTAATGCACACTCAATAATGGCCGCCATATAGATAAACCATGTACCATCTTCTATGTCTATTAACAGCAAAAGCGGACTGTTTAAAATGGCGAAAATGTCTGTTCACAAACGACACTGACGAAGCCTTGAGCGAAACGCGTCTGTCGGGGGTGTAGGGGGTTCGGAAACAAAATAAAAAAGAATAACACCTCACCCGAGTGCTGGCCGTTTGTTCTGGTAGAAGACTAGAATTGTGGGACGATTATATATATATATATATATATATACTACTATAATAAAGGAAGAACTTTCAGCCTTTGAGGCGGGTAACCTCGGGAACCACAGCGCCAATCCACACACCCGATACACAGTTGGAATCGTCAGGGTGTGTAGATGGTTATAGGCTATATACATTTTTAAAAAAACGTTATTTAAAAAATTTACAGTAAAAAAAAAAGTAGTCCCTCAGAAGTAGTGCTGGCCGCGACGTGCATTCTCACGTCAGGAGCGCGGGGAGTAGCGGCGTCCAGGAACGCGACGAAGAGTGGCGGACATGGCGCGGGGAGGAGCGGTGACGTGAGGAGCAGCCGACAGGCCAGCGGCGGTGCGAGCAGCGGACAGGCTGGAGGAGCGGCGGCTGACGTAAGGGAGCGGCAGACATGGCGCGAGGGAGGAGCGGTGACGTGAGGAGCAGCGGACAGGCCAGCGGCGGTGCGAGCAGCGGACAGGCGGGAGGAGCGGCGGCTGAGGTAAGGGGACCTATGTCGGGGCAGGCAGGGGTCGGGGAAGGCGGGGGACGGGCCGGGTGAGGGCCCGGGCTGCTGGACAATGTCGGGGCGAGCAGGGGTCGGGGAAGCCTGTTGCTCCCGGACAAGGTCGGGACGGGCTGCTAGTATATATATATATATATATATTATTATTTTTTTCAGTGCTAAAGAAATTTACAGTATTTGCTCTGTAAGCAGAAGCCTCCTACACTGGTCTCACAAAGATTACAAATATCAAAATGCCTGTTTTTTTACAATGTTTTTATTACTCGGATTATGTCAGACCGAAGTGTTCCCGGCTTTGGCAGGTTAGGAAACAAAAGCTCATGGAAAGGATGTGATTTGCCCAGGGCCACACATTGTGATTGAAGTGGGAAGCTGGGATTAGATCTCAGGTCTTCTGGCTGCACATTCACTCATTTAGGGACTAGCCAACACATCCTTTCTAAGGTACACAAGTATATCACTAACCTAGCAGGCTAATTACTGGCTGTAGTTCACATTACTTAGGCCGTCTCGTGCTGTGATCAGTAGACAGTGCTGGCATTCAGCCCTCTGGTGTACTTTCCACATTTCAAAAGCCACAGCAGTCTTTGCACGAAGCATTACTCATGTGGCGACACCAATCTGAGTTCAAAATATTGCCATTGATGTTAGTTTGAAGGAGTATAAATTGTGTCGACATGTGGCTAATTGTCTTGTCATCATGCCTGGGACTGTTTGTGAGTTGGCTAACTGCAATTATTGTGTCGAGAATCGATTTATGGCATAAAGTCATAGTTTCCTTATGGACTTACTTTGTTTGTCTGTATTTTGCAAGGAAATGTAAGCTGATAATTTTAATTAAAACCAATAAAAGATTTAAAAACAGGCATTTGTAAAGCCAATAGCTCTCTGCTCTGAAAGACCGAGTGTTTAGCTTTGCCAATGCTTTTTGCTATTTTCATGCAAACGCTTGCATCAATTCACATGCCCACATATGGTCAGTAATCTTACAATGCATTTTCTATCAATGAAAACTCATTCCAAGATGGCCACCAATGCACACTTGACCGTCATGACACATGGCAGATGTGCGTCATGATTCACGTGTGAGCAGACACCACAACATATGCATGTGCATGCCCCATAATGCACACGGTCATTTTTATTTAGCATTCTAACATGGAGGGTGGCCATGTTCGGATGGTAACTAAATTGAAAGTAAAAATAGGAAAGGAAAGTGTCAGATTCGCACTCCACGGGATCCGCCTGCAGCAACAATGCTCCACCTCCGGACCCTCCGAACACCCTGAAGTGTAAACACAGGGTGTTCAGACGATACGGTGAGGGAAAAACCCCAAAAGGGGAAAAAACCCAGAAAGAAAAAAGAGGAGGAGGAAAGGGGCAGCAGGGATAAAGAAACTGTAAGACAAAAATACAAAGGTTAATACAATACTTAACCCTACTCTCAGTAATTCTCACTAGGCTAATAACCCCTGGATTCACCTGTAGCAAACGTGCCCAGATACACCCTAGTGCTGTCTTTCCAGTCTTCCTTCCTTCCTGCACAACACAAAAGAATGTATTACCAACAAGCAGTAACATTGAGAATATAAAAGCCTTCTCTTGATGATATCAACATACCCCATGGAAATAATAAAAGGCTTTGAAGAAACAGATCCAAAGGAGACGTTAATAGCGCCAGGGCTTAAGTAGCACGCCTGTGCAATAATGCTAGAAATGAGTAGCTCCTAAAGTGTATAACACAGTACCATAGTATCCTTCAGTTCATTGAACATGAATAAGGGAACCCAAACACGGCATAACGTAGTTCCATCACTACTGTTATCCGCTTTGGTAATTAAATCCAATAGATCCAATAAATGCCTTCAGCTTCGTGACGGCAGTGCGGAGGTCCGACTCCCCCCCTGCACTCCGCCACTTGCACCTTCAAAACTACGGGTACTGGCTTACTCCAGCTGACCATCTGCTGAAACTTGCCAACAAAACATAGTAATCCCCTATGTGAAAACTCCCTCGACACCGCAAGAAAGATAATAAACAACTAGTGTTGCTCCACTTGACCAGGAAACACAAGACTGATCAGCGGTAAGAACGCGCTAGCCAGCACGTTCACAAAGTTACTTGGACTTAGGCTTCTCTCCCTCGCAGCCGCGAGGGAACAAAAAACAAACAAGACAGAGTTGCTCCTTTTGCGCAGGAAGCGCCAAAGTGTACCTCAGCAGTCAGAACGCGCTAGCAACGCGTTAACAATTGTTACCAGAGCGATGGCCGACGTCACTCTTCAAATGGAAACCCCCGTTCATCAGGAACCACCGGGAGCAGAGGAGCAGCCACCACCTCCAACTCACAGAATCACGAGCACCGAACGTTAGGCTCTGCCCAGGGATATCCTGTTCCGCCGGGCATGCTGGGAACAGTAGTTCAAAGCCAGAGCGTGCTGGGAATTGAAGTTTAGGTAGGCGCGCTGGACTTACATCCTGACAGAAAGTGTGCAGCAGCTCTTTGCAGCTGTTGGACCCTTGCAACGAAAATAAGAATAAATAAAAACTTGGAGCTGAACGGGGAGACAGAAGGAGGGAAATGGGGAAGTAAATAGAAATAAGCATGCCACCCGTAATACTTTATAGCTGCCCGGACGCTTTTGGTGGAAATGTCGTATTTTTCTGACATTGTAAGTGCAGCATTGGGAATAAAAGGCTAAAAATATGAAAAATAGATAAATAACTAAATAAAGTAAGAATGAGCGGTAGCAAACTGGCCATACTAATTTTATTCACACTGAAACACATTAGAGACACTTTTACAGAGTTTGCCAGCGAAGCTCTATTTTTGTTTTCTTGTCTTTGTTTTTCCGGACTTGGAACTAGTGTACCAATCCTGGAGGTACTGCAATATGTGGATTGGCAAACAAAATATGTGCTGCGGCTCTGCGTCCAGGGTTGTGGTCTTTTTACCATACTGCTTACGTTTTGTAAGGCTATAAGCAATGGCCATTGAAATGGGTCCATTCAGGGCCCTGTAGTCGTGTCCTTAACTTTTAAGGCAAAAGCACTCACTGATTTCTGAATAGTGAGTGTAAAACCATTAAGGTAACCATGTTTTTCCTGCTTACATTTCCCATGGTTTGCAAAATTTTGCATTCCCTATAAGTGTTAGCTTTTTCCAGGATGTTGTTACTTTTTTTTTTTGTAGGCCACATATTGCTCTTGTCTAGTGCGTAATTTAAATTGAGCCGCATCCAGGTGTTTATAGCGGGCAACAATTGGGTAGTAGTTGAAGACAGTGGGAGTTTTTCTCAGTGGGGCAGTACGGTGTTCAGTGGGGGAGAGGATGTGGCACTATGGTCAGAGCTGCTGAATTTGGAACTGGGAACCAGGTTCAGCCTTAATAACCAGTCCACCGGACCACTCTCCTGCAAGAGCACAATCACATGCTAGACCTTAGAAGGCTTCGCAACACCTTAGAAGTCCTGGTGTCTTCGCACCAGCAGGTGGATCCTAGCATGACAAGTGTAGGTTAACCTTCAAGGCTTGTCTACCACTTCCCATACTGACGTTCACCTCCAGTCTTGCGGGCAGGCCTATGAAGCAGCACACCCTAGAACAACAGTCACTGAGGTCACAGGACCCTTGAGAAGGGCCAGCTCTAGGGGGGTGCAACCAGTGTGACTGCACCGGGTGCTGACTTTAGGTGGAAGTAGTACAAATAACAGGAGTGTGACCCATATACCTAATTAGGACTGGGTAATGAAGGTATACATAAAAAACAATGTCCCAATAGTAAGTAATGAGCAGTCAGTTACACATGCATGCACATTGCTTGCTGACAAGGGAAAAAGGAGACTCTCTATAAACTTTCAGACAAGGTAGTAAATCATCTTGTTTTATAGTGTAAATTTATGGTCGGAATAATACAGTTGTAACCAGCACTGCATATATTCAATTTAGATGACAACCATAGAAAACTTGGTGCTCTACAAAAAGTGACTTGTGTGCAGGTGGCGACGCAAGTGAAGAAGTGAAACAGCAGAAACGGCGCACTGTGAGGAGGTGCAAATTATCTACAGTGAGTGGTTCGGATCATGTGACAAAGTGGAATCACAGATACAAAGTTACATTTCCATTTTTTGATTTTAGGAACCACAATAAAGAAATGAGCCCATTAATAAGCTGTGTAGTCGACAGCGTTTCGATCCATACTAATATGGATCATCATCAGGACTTGGTTGTCTTGTTTGGGGCGTGCTGAAGAATTGGGTGATCTGGGATGATCATCAGTGATTGAATCGTGACCTGCGCGGGGGCTAGGTCTAGAAGAGCTGGGAGGTCGTCTGTGATCCGCCGAACCTGCACGAGTCCTTAGATCAGCGTGCCGGCACCGGCACAGACCTGTGGATTTACTCCGGTGCCGGCACGCTGATCTGCATGCTGCACAACATTGCAACAAAGGGAGGTTTGGAAGTGGAGCTGTCTGACAGTGACTTTGAGGACGGAAACCAACAAGTACCACACCACACTTTTTCAACAAGGCACAGGCGCAGCAGAAGGCACCAGGCGCAGATTGGAGATTACACAGAATTACTTCTGAGGTGAGTAATGAAGACACAAACACATTCATTGCAATGCTAAGTATACTTTATGTAAATGTATTGTGATCGGTGAACATTAGCAAACAGCCAAAAGTGACTAATGTCACTATACTCATTTGAATACGAAAACAAAGAGAAAATTTAAATCAAATGTACTTGAAAGTCAGTGCTATGGTCACATCGTATCAATGGTTAAATCACCATTTCACTCAAAATGTCAGGATGGGACACTAGCGTTTTTTCCCTCGAACACCCAGACGTCTGTCTTGCGCTGCATCTTCTTGCCTTTCGTTGGCAGTGGATGGAGTAGCGCTGCGAGTAGTGCGTCTCACAGCAATTGCAACAGGCACTGTGGTACTGCTCATGCTTGAGGCACACTCACTGCTGTCATCCTGTGCAGTCATGTGCACTTGCCTACCAGATGCATTCATCAGGTCTACTGCATTAGTCACTTGATGCAGTGCTTTGGCAACATCTCCACTACAGTGACACATTTCCGTCTGCAAAGTCACTGATCTACGCGCCAGCAGTGTCGTGGCTGTGGCCAGACTATTGCTGGTCTTCCCTTGCTGTTTGAGTTGCTGCATCAGTTGGCGGTGCTGTCTGTTGCGCGCTGCATCCCCTCCTGCATGTCCTTTGTGAGTTCCTGGACACTACTGGCCAGTAGAGCAATGTTGCCTGACATCTGTCCAATTTCCTCCTTGACTAACCGAGTGTTCTTGCTCTGCAGGCAATGTGAGCGGAGCATCTGTCCCTCCAAGCCACCCCAGACTGGATTTCTCGCCTCCACCTGATGTGGTCTGCGTGCCCTGCGTCTTCTCCTTTGCGATCTACAAAAGGCTCTCCGGATCTGTGTTGGTGTGGGTGTTGCGATGTCTGTTTGCCGTACACGGACTGCAGATGCAACATTGCCCTCATCATCGGAAGCCATGGGACGCAGTGTTGGGACAGGTGCCCTACGGGAATGAGGCACCCGTGACTGCGTAGTTGGAAGAGCTGGTGTGTTCTCATGTTCTGATGCGCTGCTGTGTTGCATTTACTGACCATCAATGTCCCCGGCCTCATTGAGTTCTGCATCTGTGAGGTGAAACAGTGCAAAACGGCATCAATGTATGCTTGTGAGGTCATGTCACAGTTCTAATTTAATAAAATTATACATATTCTAAACATCTGCTACAGCATTTCTTACACTTTTGGGCATTTCTGTGTGTGTGTCATTGTCAGTACTTAGCCAGACTACAACTCCCATGATGCACTTTCCTCAGTAATCTAATAGGAAACAGGCTTTACAGTGTGTGCTCATGCTGTGCTCTGCTGACATCCTGACTTATGTACTTGGGGCTATTGACACATGCATTTCTCTTACCTGCTGAGGTGTGTGCAGCTCCGGAGGTGTCCAGCTGCGTGACTCCAACAACTGCTTCAGGCTGGATGGTAGACTCCACCAAATCCTCCATGGGAGTGTTTCCTGTGTGTGGTGGTGTGCCCCCTCCTGTCTTCTGTGCCTCCTTCATACGGTCTGCAATGCTCGCCTTGGCACGACTGCGTAAATCGTACCATCTCTTCTTAAGTTCCTCTGTTGAACGGTGAGTGACCCCAATGGCATTTACTTGGTTCTGAATCCGGATCCATATTTTGTGTTTTTCCTGCTCTGGAACCTTCAGTGAGGCTTTCCCAAACAGCTTGTCATTGCTGTGCACTACTCCCTCTATTAAAGTCTCTAGTTCTTTTTCTGAGAATTTCATTTTTCTCTTCCTTGAACTTTGGCTGTCCTGTGCTTGGTTGTCAGCTTCCATTTTGCAGTTCTTTCCAGGTGTAAAACAGTCTCTCTCCCTCTCCCTCTCACTCTCCTCTGCTCCCAGAGCCAGCTCCCTCCTCCTTCCTGAGACTCAGCAGTGAAAATGAGGCTTGGACAGCACATTTCCTGGTTGTGATGTCATCAACATGCATCAATGTGCGTCCTCGCAAATTGCGATTTCGCAAATTGCGATTTCGCAAATTGGGAAATCGCAATTTTTTCTGCGAATTTTACCGATTCCTTAATAATTCGGAAATGTTTTCATGCATTCCGTTTTGCGATTCCTTATTTGCGATTCCTTAAAAATCGCTAATAAGGAATCGCAAAACCATTCAATGGTGCATGTACCTGTATAAAACTACACGGGCTACTAGTATGGTTGTCATGTGACTCCTACACCTTGTAGTCCTTAGTCTTATGTAACATTTTCAGTACAGTGATTTACACACATATTGATTGTCTCTGCGTAATGTGTGTGATGTAAAGTGCTCTGACACCCTACAATGGTATGAGTGGCACTGTAAATCAAATTAAATGCATCTGAGAGAGAGTGGTTATGGAGACTTGGGGGGCACAGTTAAAGGTTGGCAGTGAGGGAATCCATGGCGGAGGTGGTCATTGGGGGGCACTACAAACATTAATGCACAGGACACCACCAGTGCTATGGCTGGCCCTACCCTTGAGGCCAGTCTGCCTCACCCATAGGTACCTCCATTGGCCTTGTTTCAGCAGTAGTAGCTGCAACTCACCAGGGATTGGCAATGCAGGATTTGCACGCACACCAAACTAAGTTCGCAAACTTCATAGTCTCCCTGCTTCATTCACAAGCACTTTTAACATGTGCTGCCTGCTGCGGGCCACTGGAATTAATTATTCAGCAAAGGATGACAACATTATGCTGTAGTGTTGACTAAATAATGCATTAAAAAAAGGCTGCATTATAATGCAGTATATTTTCAGATATTTTATTATTTTGACGTGTGTACACAAGCTAACAGTCTCTGGAATGATTTTGCCTTATTAGCACCAGTGTAACATACAAACGCAGCAGTGAGAAAGGTAACCAGTCAACCTTTGCAATAGGCCATCCACTCCGCAGCAACATAAGTCACATTTTATATTAACTTTTGATATGTTTGAGCAACTAACAATTTATTAGTTTAGATGGTCAGATCATGCAGCAGATCTTGCATTATGAGGCAAATATGGCAGAGCCATAATTTTTGAGAAAACATTTGCAAACTAGGATATTTTGCCATTCATGTTTGAACTGCTGTTGTGGAAAAAGGGAGAAGTGCTGATGACAGAAACTCCATGGCTCGGAGACAAATGGCTTGTGTTTCCTCATTTTATCGTATTTGGTACATTCTGTGATTAGAAGCATATCCCACTTTGTGAATATATTTTAATGTCCGTCATTGAGTCAAAGTCAAAGATAGCTTTATTCGATTTTACATATTAAAAATCATAAAAGCAGATACAAAAGACAATTAAAACACATTACAGTTTCTTCCACGACAGATTGCCATGCAATGGAACATAACAGTGCTAGCAGATGAGTAAATGTCATTTAAATTTGGGGTCAGGTCATTGATTTCCTGCATCTAATCACATTTTTCAGAAAATTTGACACAAAATACATTGTCATTTCGTCTTCCAGCATTTGAAGTTTCAGAAGGGCTGGTCTGCTCTGTCTCAGTCCCCACTTTTTCAACAAGAGGATTAGATATTTATTTTGTGCAAAGGAGTAGAATTTACAGAACAACACACAATGAATTGTGGATTTTTGTGAAATGTCATCGCATGGGCACGGTGGTAAGTCTTTTGACCATGAGTTAATTTCTGGGAAGGTTACCAGTCTAAAGAAGCTGTCCCCTCTAAAGCGTGTTAACAGCATTCTAGAAAAGCTGCTCTGTACCAGAATTAAATATTTTTGTAAACCACTCCCCTGCAACATTAATTGATTCTGTATTACAGACCCCTTTGTCCCTTCCGTCTGCCACCGTTTTAACTCTAATAGTTCCAAGCACAGTTCTTTCAGCTTTTTTCTAGAAATAGAACTTAAAGTACTTGGCAAAGAAAAATATTCAGGGTGTCCAAGCTCTTCTAAAAAAGACTTTACACAGGAAAACCATTTAATTTTTTGCCCCTCCTGAAGGTCCAAACAGTCCTGTATAATCTCTCTGTTAAGGCCAGTTCCAGACTTTGTGCCAAAGTAGAACCGGCTTATTTTAATTAGGTCGGTCACGTAAGTCAAACCCAGTTCTTTATGACATACGTAATATCAATAACTCATTATGACCTTAAATAGTCATGTGTATCCATTGGTTGATTAAACTGGGCAGTGAAATGTCAAACAAATACCAAAAATTGGAATGTCTGCGCATTCTGGCCACACCTTTGGTTCCACCCACAGGTCCAATTCTTGGGTTATTCCCGCCCTCTGATTCTCTGCGCACTGTTCCCCTACTTTTTTTCCCCCACTTCGACCACTGTGTAAGACTCAGCATCCCTGGACCTGTGATGTGCCGCCGCTGCGGGCGCCGCATGTGCCACACATTTACGGTGCCGGGCTTCCGCATAAGAGAGCTGGCCATTATTGTATCCCTAAACGTGCGCACGTTGTCAGTTTGACATTAACTGCACGTAGAGGGACAATAAGTTTCTTTTAAAAAATATAGCTAACATTTGGACCTATACATTTTATTTTGAATAAATTAATTGAATGTGTGTAAAACTTAGCAATGCCTGAGAAATTCTAGTAAAGGGAGCACCCATTGGCGAATCACTAGCGTGTGTGATTGCTGCATTATTTATTACTAACTTTGACGTTGTGCTTTAACTTTGGATAAAAGTTATCATGAATTCTAGCACCAAGAAGCCAATATTGGTAAATATGTATGCTACAAATAATCCCTAACATATACTGTGCATACAGTATATTTAATCGGGTGCTTTAACCATAGGCTGTTTTAAAGTATTCTGATAAAAATCGAATCGTGCTGAAGACAGCCTTGATTGGTTTTGGATCGAGGACCCGGAAGTCTGCACACAGAGATAAAGCACCTTGACAGAAAGTTTAGCGTTTTCCCTACAGGCGGTGTTTGTAGGCCTGTGGCAGGGTCAGGCACATGTCCTGGATTCCTGGCATTTAATTGAGTCTATCCCAGTTATGCGCCCCAGTGTTTCTTGTGCCCCACCTGGCACACATCATGTCAGAGGATGGTGATGACGCTAACATTTTGCTCCCCCTGGAAAAATGTCTGCGGACGCCCAGGCCCCGGCCTGCATAAAGAAAAGCAAGCGGGAGAAAAGAGCAAGGAAACACATGCACTCCCATGGGGTGCTGACACATTAGAGAAAAAAAGGCTTCAAAGAAGCTTTGGAAAGATACAACTTATCCAATCAAAACACTGTAGGCCTGATTTTCAAAGTTAAAATTACACACTGGGCTTTAAGTGGGCTGGGTCTCATTGGTGCTGAGCACCAGCAGTTTTTAAAAAGGGGCCTCGAAACGGGTCTCTATCATGCTCTGTTTTGTGCCCTGGCCCAGGCGGTCCGTTTTTTTTCCGGACTGCAGTGAATGCAGGCACATCAATGTGCACTTGCTCACATGGCTCACTTCTCACTAGTGGAGAAGTTACTGCATGACGTCATGCAGGTGAGCGTTGTAGGGGAAGGGAAATCCTTTAAAGAGTGTCATTTTCTTTCTGGATTTCCCTTCTCTTTTTGAAATACAAGAGCAGCAGCATTGTCGTGGTGTCACCAGGGCTTTAAGTGAAAACTTTTACAATATTATATACAAGCCATAGTTGCTGCTTATTTATCTTATGCAACTAACAACGATTGACAAAGCCAATGGTCCTGACTTGTTGTAGGTATGATGTTACTTGTGTTACGTGGAGAAGTGTGGCTCAGGGGGTTAGAGGCGGCAGACCCGGAAGCTGAGATCGGCCCTGGACCAGGGTTCAATTCCCCGCCTCGGCGGGTCTTGGGCTCAAAAATTCCACGGGCTCGATAATTCTCGCTCCGGTGCCTTCTCGACTCACGGGTTCACACTCTGCGACTCTGGACTATAGCTTGCTTAATCTCCACAACGGCCCCTCGCGGCGGGATGCCTGGCTTTCGCCTTGTGGATACCCTGCCGGGGTTATCTCACAGGGGAATACCAGGACGGGTTCCCTAAGCAAGCGCCGGGAAACCCACTGCGGGTAGCTGTGCGCTATACAAGTACAAATACATTTACATTTACATACATATGGTTGTAATGACAGAAACAGCAAAATACCACACGGGCGGCACAGTATGCTAAGCACTGATTTTTAGCGTAGGTGTTAAGCCACGCCCTTTATTACATTGGCCACGCCTCTTTGAGAGACCCTTCCCAGTTTTTCATCCCACTTAAAGCCCTGGTTACACGTTTACCGTTTTTCGGTATTCACCAACAAAGGATTTAATAGTAAGTTTAAGACTGTGAAGACTCCGCAGTCGGAGCAGAGAACACCACACATAAAAGAGAGGGCAAACCCATCTATTTATGCACGGAGTTCTCTGCCCCGACTATGGAATCTCTACAGTCGTAAACTTACTATTAAATCCTTTGTGAATACCAAAAAAGAGTAAACTTACACAAAAGTGTAAGTTTACCTTTGTGAATTCTGCCCTATGACACCAAAATGCCACTGAGCAGGACAAACTCATGAATAGGGAGGAAAGTCATTGAGTCAAGAGCAGACAACAGAGAGAGACAACAAAACTGTCCAAGCATGAGCAGGGGCTGACCCAAAGCTCACTTCAAGTACATGGTATGTATTGGAAACAATAGGTCTGCCAAAAGACAGCAATAGCCTTCTGTCGCCAGACCTAAAAAGAATGTTGTCAGTGCTTCTAAACAAAGTAAAAATGATGAAAGCTCTGTCATAAATGCTTGTGCAATACCTTATCAAATGTCTCCATCTGTGTCTGTAATGTACATTTTGCAGGGCACCGCTGTGCATTAAGAAAATGTGTTAAAAAGATCAGCTGTTGTCTATCTTTAGTGTAGTTGTTCTCTGATATCCTGCTACTAATGTCATCATCTAGCTAAAATGGTAAATTTTCCCACTTGTATCACAATTTCCATTGGATTTGTTCAGGTGTTATGAAGAGTATTCCCACTATCAGAGTGATAGAGTCTGCCAGAGATTAGTGTGAACTCCCCCCACTAGCTGATGAGGCTACTGTTCCCATGGTCATATTTGGAGATGGATCACTTCAGGCAGACTGACATGCAGGAGAAGAAGCCCCGTTTCAGCTGAGACCTTTGGTGTGCAGACACTCCTATTTCCTTATACTTAAAATCCAATCTGTCCTTCATAGTTGGGAAGCTTCATAGCTTTATCCTCTCAGAGTTGCCCATAGAAGACAGATGTTGAGTTTGCCATGTGTCTACTCTCTTCCTCGAGAGGCGGTTCATCTTCGCCAACATGTCTGTGAAGACCATTATCGCTTAAGGTTGTGAGTGAGCATCTAGACTAGATCCACAGATGTTACAATGAAGTACTAAGAAAGCCACTGTGTTTTACTATTTCAGTGTAATCAGATGCCAACCTTGAAGAATATCGGGTATGCTCAGACGTGAGTCCCGTACTGGGGTGAATGTATGACATTGTTCTGCATTCTGTCCATCAATTGTTGTTTTTGCATTTGTCAACCCGAGTGGGACGGGTATGCTCAGACGTGAGTCCCGTGCTCTCCACACCACTGGAGTCAAGCTATCCTGGCTGATGAAGGTTGATAGCCAGAAACCGTTCCTAGGGTGCTTGATTCAGGTCCAGGGAAGACATGGCTTGGCAGTTCGGGCTGGACTGTTCCCATGAGGCACAGGGTCAAGGCTGATTTGTATATGGCCATGTCTGAACTGGGGTGGTGTGGTGAGCAAAACAACGATGGATTTAGGCCCAGATCACTGTACTGGGGTGAATGCATGACATTGTTCTGCATTTTGTCCATCAATTGTTGTCTTTGCATTTGTCACCCCGAGTGGGACGAGTATGCTCAGACATGTGTCCCGTGCTCTCCACGCCACTGGAGTCAAGCTATCCTGGCTGATGAAGGCTGATAGCCAGAAACCGGTCCTAGGATGCTTGATTCCAGTCCAGGGTAGACATGGCTTGGCAGTTTGGGCTGGACTGTTCCCATGAGGCACAGGGTCAAGGCTGATTTGCATATGGCCATTTCTGAACTGGGCTGGTGTGGTGAGCAAAAATATGATGGATTAAACCCAGATCTCTGTACTGGGGTGAATCTATGACATTGTTCTGCATTCTGTCCATCAATTGTTATTTTTGTTTTAAACGTTGAAGAATATAGCACTGGGAGCAGAGAAACTCTAGGTCCCTCTGAACCTCCCTGTCTAAAGTGAATCCAGAAACCTACAGAAAGGTTTGTATTCCATGAGAACAGGCCCTGCTGATAACAAGGGATGCACCATCAACATGAGCTCTAAGACAACAGTACCCAGTGATATCATTGGATGACCCAGTACCATGTATTCTGAGAAAATGGGCCCTGCTGATATCATGACATGTTCCATTACCGTGTATTCCGAGAGAACCGGTCCTGCAGATATCAAGAAATACCTCTTCACCATATTTACCAAGACAAGAGGCCCTGCTGATATCATGTGTTCTTCCATCACCATGTTTACTAAAACAACAGGTCCTGCTGATGTCATGAGATGTCCCATCATCATGTTTACCAAGACAACAGGTCCTGCTGATATCATGGGGTCCACCATCAACGTGTATTGCAAGACAACAGATCCTGCTGATATCATGGGGTCCACCATCAACGTGTATTGCAAGACAACAGATCCTGCTGATATCATGGGACCCCCCGACGCCATGTATACCCGTGTATACCGAGACAACAGGTCCCGCAGACATTGTCAGATGCCACCTTGAATTCCATGCCACAGGCTTTACTGATATCATGGAATTATTGGATGATACGTCATAATACAGTTGTACAACAGACCCCAGACGATGCACATGAATTTGGTTGATAGACAACAAATATGAGTGTAGATCAACACATTGCTAGTCAATATGTTCCCAACCTATACAAATACGGAATATATGTGGGTGAACCCCTTATAGAGTTCATATTTGAGTTCAGCGCAGGCCCGTGCACCTGCAAAGGTGATGGATTGGATAAAACAGAAGTCTTTGTCCTGTCCTCATCAAGAGTGAGGCTGGGCTCTAGAATTTTAAAGAAGCCTCTAATTGCCCTGTGTGAGAAGGAAGATGACTAGTACAAAGTGCAGAGAAATGGACCAAACTCACGGGCCAGTATCATAGCGCCTAGATGTGACGCGCCTGCAAATGGGATCGACTACACCCGTGTGTGCGGAGCCTCTGTTAAGACCCCTGTGCCTCTGCCCATCCCCAACCAAAATGACCGATGAAGTGGCAGAAGGTCTTTTTCCATCCCTCTCCCCACTAGAATGGAACTACCACCATGCCTGCTCATTTCTCACCAAGAGGTTCCATGGAATGGAGTGTGCTTTGTTTGAACTTCTATTTGGCAGTCCCATATGTGCCCTACACACACTGATGGAGAAAAGATGGAAGGCTAACCCACGCCATGCCACAGAAGACATGGTGGATTGTGTGCTAGAACCCAAGAAAAAGGTGACTCAGTTGATGTACTACATTAAGAGCAGCCTTGGGGCAATCCAAGTTACTACATGAATATTATGCCAAGGAAGTAACACTTACTAGCTGCCAAGAAGTTATTCCTTTACACTGGAGAAATGGATAGTATCGTAGAGTGAAAAACGGGCAAATAGCAGGTTGGGCCCCATCTTTGACCAATTAAAAGATCTCAAGGTTCTGGCTCCTGTGCAACAGCAAGGATGAAGAGCAGGGGTGAGGCAGTTCTCTGGCCTTTTCTCACGTATCCATGTTTGACACCGATATTGACACCAGTGACAGACTTCCTGTTAGAAGAAGGATATAACGGTTTACAGACAAGGTCCAGGGTTGGTTATTATGGGTGTAGTCCACATACCAGATCTTGGAGTCACTGAGAGATGTCAGAGTTCATAACCAGTTTCTCTGGTTCTGAAACAGGAGACCCTAGACATGTACCACTGTGGTGTCAATGAGACGATTAATCCCGCGCCCCATCCTTGAGCGAATGGATTTGTGGAGAGGTTAGGGGCTGCTCAAGAGTTGAAATCACGCAACGTGCACTCTACCCTTAGCAGTGGAGAGTACTCACTCCCTGGCCAGGACACAGAGAGACAGATGGTTACTGGTGGGGTCATTAGGTTCCTGGGACATTGGCCTTGGCTCGAGAAAACTTCTGTAAAATCTGTTCTGTCCAAGAAAGCTTAACCCCTTCATTCCCACCCGAGTGCCCTTGTAAATGTTCAATGCTTTGTGTTAGTGTATGAGGTGATGACGAATCCTTTCTGGGTACCCACTGGCTATATCCCCTTGACGGTGAACATCCGAAAAAAGAACAATTGTTAACATTGGCAGCTAATTTTTAAATACCCTCTTTCTCTCCTTACCCAAAACTGCACATCTTTCCCCTTTTTCCAATAAATAACAGTGTAGTTTAGAGAAGGTATACATAAAAGTTATGCCTTTCAAGCACTCCCAACACCTTTTTGTAATGCTACTTTCTGAAAGACTATTGAAAGGGTTTACATCAAACCAGTAAAAGCAGAAATTCTAAGTAAAGCTCAACTTTCATGCCAAGTTTGTTGTACTTATCTTTGGTGGTTTTGCTGCAACAGAGCACAATTCAACAGCTGAAGTACTTACCAAATGTCTAGGAGGTGTGATCCTGAGGGTCAAATAGTGTGGAGGTGGGGGACAGAAATGTGTATAAAAAGAACGCAATATTTTGTTGACCTTTCACCCTCAGTCAAATACATATAAATGGAACACACACACACCTTACATGATAAAATAACTGCATGGTAAAGTAATTGTTAGGAAATCTACTCTCATGTGTTATAAAAGCCCAGCTGGTTAATGTGATCACTGCAGATGTGTGTTATGTATATTTATAGTGCCACGAGGGAACAGCCTGAAAAAGAAAGCACAATGAATATGCAAGTCATTTTTTTAAATTGTATTACACACAATATAAGATAGATGCAAAATGTGCAAAACTATTTAGGCCCCATTACCAGTGAGTCCGTGTTAGGTGCGATATGTATCACACCTAAGACAAAAGGATACTGAGTGGTAACTTATTTATAGGGTACAATAAATAGCACCTTTTAACAGTGTTTCCCTAAAATGGGGCATAAGATGCAGATTTATGTTCTTACTGAACAAAAATATGCATGCCCAGTAATTATCATACTTTTTTTCTCTATAAATTCTGACAGGTTTAACCAGCCGAGATTTAACAGGGTATGCTTTGTTACCAGTGGTGCTATATAAAAAATGCAAAACTCATAACTCTATGTGCAGTAACAGAAACTTTGTACGTTCAGTAATTATCGGCCAAACCATAATAAGGGCCTCAGTAGGATAAAAACAAGTGATTTCAAAATGTATATTTTTACCCATACTCAATGAAACTGTACATAGAGCAAACCTTTTATCAAACTTTCAATTACAAAGGTACAATCCAGAACTCAGCTGGATACAATTATAAATTACCTCTCAACAAGAATAAATGTTTGTCACTATGAAGCCTTAAACAGCTCCATCCATTAAAGCCACAGGCCAGCTCCCACGCAGACTTTACATTTTCTGATTACCCAAGTGTACACAGTTATATTTCTTTCATGTAGCATGCATCCTGGGGGAGAGAATGTTTCCTCTTTCGCTACCTGCCTCTCCCTTGGAATGCATAACTTTACTATGCATGCCTTTACCACGCTTGCTTTTACCATGCATGCCTTTACCATGCATGTAATACCGCGACTTGCCCTTTACAATGTGTGCCCTTACATTGTGGAACTTTACCCCACATTTTTGTAGGCCCTGCAAACAACCCCACATTGGCAGCCACCCCCACACTGCACACTGCCTTTATCCGTGAGTGGCGTTAAGTTGGCTGCAGGGCCCTGTGTGAAGCCCATTGGTGCAGCTCCCCTCCGCAAGTAATTTTGGGCCCCAGAGACCCCCATCTCCCGGGGTCCTTGTTTCTTTAATAAGGGGTGGCCAGCGATCAGCCCCCTCCACAAGCCACTAAGGGACCTGATGACCCCATACCCCAAGGCATTTTTTTTAAGGGGATGGTGCGCACAGTCCAACTCCCCGAGCCAAAAGGGACCCCATCCCTTTGGGAAAAAAGATATATATAAAGGACAGGGTGGTGCACAACCCCCCATCTCCAAGCCATAAGGAGCTCTAGGTACCCCATCCCCTTGGGCAAATGTTTTAAAAATGGGCGTGTGACCTTCCTACCCAAGCCTAAATGAGGCACTAGGGGCCCCTCTGGGGCCAATATTTAAGAAAACTGAAGGCAGGCCACGCAGCCTTCCAAGGCCCCGGGGGCCCCATCCCCGAGGTCCAATGCTTTGAAAAAGGGGAGGGGACGTGGACGCCCTCTCCAAGACTTAATGAGGTCCTGAGGAACTCATCCAAGGGGCCTGAGGTGGCAGTGCCCAGTGCCCACCCAAGGCACACACTACAAACTGTGTTGGGGACCATGGGGGGAGCCACATGGCCCTTGTGGCCCCGCCGGCTACCCGTGTGCACCAATCCTGGGTGCATTAGAAGCCGACATTGCTCCTGCCTGGTGGGAGCAGGTATTTTCTTTTACTCGCGGCTGGTGGGAGCGATCTATGTTCATCTGCCTGCAAAAGTGAGGGCAAGGAATCAAGGGGCATATTATCAACGCTGTGCAAAAAATATCGCACAGCGTTGATAACGTGGAAAAATCTATTGCCGATTTCACATCGCCTGTTAGAAGTGTGGGGCATATTATCAAGCCTGTGCGCTAAAATTATCGCCGCTTTATCGGCCGAAAACGGCCGATAAAGCGGCGATAATGGGCTTGATAATATGCTCTGTGGAATTCCAATCGAAGCCCATGTTAGATGTCTTCACATCTAACATGTGCTTCGATTGGAATTCCATAGAGCATATTATCAAGCCCATTATCGCCGCTTTATCGGCCGTTTTCGGCCGATAAAGCGGCGATAATTTTAGCGCACAGGCTTGATAATATGCCCCTGTATTCTCAGCGCTAAAGCCAACAGGCGATGTGAAATCGTTAATAGGTCGCATTAGCTCGTGAAAACAAGCGCTGTTTTCACGCGCTAATGTGTGCCTTGATGATAGGGGGGGTGGATTCAGCTTTATGATCCACCCACTCATGTTAGCAATGCCTAACACGTACTAAACGCAGGCGTTGGGAGACCTGCGATAGACACGTTTATCGCAGGTCTCCTTCTCCCAAGGCCTGCCTTGTGAATAAGGCAATCCCACCTCCAACCACATTTTACATGTGGTTGGACGTGGGAACGCCCACCATGCATCTCATCAGCGTTATTCATCGCCCCCAGCGTGGGGGAGATGAATAACGCATGAAATGCGTCGTTAACCGGAGTTAGCGACGCTTTGATAATAGGGCGATAATTAATTCATGCGTTAGCAACCGGAAAAGGTCGCTAACACATGAATTAAGGCCCTTGATAATATGCCCCCTAATGTCTACTCCCACCCAGCGGGAACATTTTTACAACTTCAGCCATATGGGAGCAGACAAGTCCCTACCCGCGCTCCACCGGCAGTGCAACTGTGTCCCATGAGTGGGCTCCTCAGGACACAAAAGGTGGGGCCGAGCCCTGGGTGATGGGGTGCCTGGGGCCTTAAGTGGCTCGGGAAAGGGGGGGCATGGCCAAGAGCCGATCATGGGGGACGTGTAGTTGAAGAGCTCCGTCCTTAGCCCTAGAAACAAGCGATTTATCCTGCCTGCCTGAAGTGCGACCCGCCTAGATATTGTGCCCGGAGCCTTAGGAGGTGAGCGGGGAGCAGCGACGGAGAGCCGCCCCCCTCGGACGCCGCTGGAGACACTGGGGGACTGCGGTGCATGCAGGGGCCTGCTGCATCGTGGTGAGCCGCGGCCTCGATTGGCCAAGTGACCGAGCTGCCGCCGGGTATCGGCGCACTGTGAGGGGGACCCCGGTCGGAGACGGGAAACGGAGCCTGCTGGCGAGCCCATGGTCGGTGGCTTGCGCCTGCTCCGGCTATCACTTTACTACCTCCCCCCTGTGCTGAAAACCCCAGAAGGACCCGTCCTGACCGGGCTGCCCCGCCCGCGGCCGCAGGAGACACCGGGACCAGCCCAGCGCCCACCTGCACGGCGCGGAGACACACACGCAAACCTGAGAGCCGGTGAGGAGAGTGGGGCCGGGGGAGCGAGAGGAAGATCATTGGCACCCGGGGACCCGAGACCGCTGCCTGAGCCACGCATCAACAGCGCGGTGCGCTCCAGCGCCGCGGCGGTGCCACAGTCACCATCTTGTCTCCCCTTTGGGCCCCGGATTCCCCGAGTGACTGGTGCGGCGCCCTACCCTGCCTGGAACACGCTGCGCCAACCAGGGGACAGAGGCGCTAAGGACACACTGCAACTCCCACACGGCCCCTGCACTCGTTACCTGGGTGGGGGCCCCCGAGCACCTTCACGGGGTCCAACCGCACGGCAGCCCGCGGGCGGGCCACTGACCACGAGATCCCTGCTGCTGGATAGGGCGAGCGGCGCTTCCCTTCCTTCCAGCCTCTGACGTGACTCCCCCCGCCTGCGGTCTGTGGCCCTCCCTCATCACCTCGCCGAGGCCAAGACTATCACCATACGCAGGACCCTTCGCAGGGCGCCACCACACCCACCAGAGGCGCTACCATAACCGCAGCACCATTGACTCTGTTTGTTCTGGGGACCTGCCCAACACTTGCCTCCTTCCCGTTGGCTCAAGGGGCTGCATTAACGCCCTGCGGCACTGTGTGAGGACAACTGTACAGGCTGGGACCAGTGAGTGCACTTTCTACAATGCCACCCTGCTTACTAGATCGATGGGCAGGCACAGGGGCAGGGCCCAAGACCACGGCACGCCGACGGACATGCAATCCACGGGCTCGGAGGACCCACTAGCCACCTCAAATGTGGACATTATCCCACCGACAGGGAAGGGATCGCAGGACGTCAAACTGGATCTTATCCTCAACGAAATACGTGCCACACGTGAGGCACTGGAATCACGCATAGACAGCATGGCGACGGGCCTCTCCCTGCTCCGAGCTGATCATAACAAACTGGCAGAGCGAGTCTCGGAGCAAAAAATAGCGCTGAACGATCTCATACCCCAGCAGACGGAACACTCTGCGAAGCTAGAAGGCATGGAGAAACAACTCAAACAGCTGTGGGAAAAGGTGGACGATGCGGAAGGACGTGCCCGCCGCAACAACGTCCGCATCCTAGGCATTCAGGAACGAAGCGAGGGGAGAAACCCTACCCAATTCGTGGAAGATTGGCTACGGAAAATGGTGGGCCCGGAAGATCTTACCGCCCTGTACAGTGTGGAACGGGCGCATAGGATGCCGTCGAGACCCCCGCAACTGGGAGCGCCCCCTCGTCCCTTGATTGCGCGCCTTCTCCACTACAAGGACCGTGACACTGTGCTGAGGGTGGCCCGGGAGAAAGCGCCAATACGCTATGAGGACAAGAATATCTCCGTATATCCTGACTTCACGCCCACAGTGCAACGAGCCAGATCCACCTTCATGGGGGTGAAGCGCAAATTGCGAGAGAGAGACTTGAAATATGCACTCCTGTTCCCCGCACGCCTCAAGATCCTACATGGTAACAAATCTCACTTCTTCGACTCGCCTGAGGAGGCGGAGGAATGGATGGAGGTAACGCTAACACCACCGGCCTCACAGGACCCATTTGCCGACGCCGGGAGCGACAGACATCGGAGTCCGCCAGACCGGAGGGACACCGCTTCCAACACCAGATGAACCCCCTCGACGGGGTCATCGCCGTCGAGGGGGTTCATCTGGTTACATGTGGTTGGGCGTGGGAACTACTGGACAAAGGAGAAACAGTAGCCCTCATCCTCCTCGACCTATCAGCGGCATTCGACACAGTCTCCCACCGCACCCTAATACCCAGACTCTACGATGCAGGAATCCAGGACAAGGCCCTCAACTGGATCTGCTCCTTCCTCTCCGGCAGGACGCAGCGGGTCAGACTCCCCCCTTTCCTCTCGGACCCCACACCGATCACCTGCGGAGTCCCCCAGGGCTCCTCCCTCAGCCCGACGCTCTTCAACGTCTACATGGCTCCACTTGCCCCCATCGTCAGAACCTACGGACTCAACATTGTGTCATATGCAGACGACACCCAGCTCATCCTCTCCCTATCCAACGAGCCCAACACCGCCAGACGCAACTTTCGAGAAGGCATGGAAGCCGTCGCCAAATGGATGAAAAACAGCTGCCTTCAACTAAACACCAACAAAACAGAAGTACTCATCATGGGCCCAAACCCCGATGCCTGGAGCGACACCTGGTGGCCCACCGCCCTCGGAAACCCGCCAACCCCCACAGACCACGCACGCAACCTGGGAATCATCCTGGACTCCGAGCTCAAAATGGACCGCCAGATCAACTCTGTCTCATCTTCCTGCTTCCACACCCTCCGCCTCCTTCGTAAGACCTTCAAATGGATCCCCCTCGAACACCGAAAGACAGTCACTCACGCCCTGGTCACCAGCAGACTCGACTACGGCAACGCACTCTACGCCGCAATAAACAAAAACCTCATTCGCAAGCTACAGAACATCCAGAACGCCGCCGCAAGACTGGTCCTCAACCTGCCAAAACACTGCCGCATCTCCCAGCACCTGTGCACACTCCATTGGCTCCCCGTCGAGGCGAGAATCACCTTTAAGATGCTCACCCACGCACACAAGGCCCTCCACGGCACCGGACCAGCATACCTGAACGAATGTCTGGCATAATATCGACAGACAGAATATCGAAATACAAAAATATCGGAGCAAAAATATCGACAGCAAAAATATCGGAATCATATCTTCATTAAGGTAAGTACAAAAATATCGAAAAAATAATATCGTAGTACAAAAATATCGGAATCAAAAATATCGTTTTTTTAAATGTATTAATAATAATGTAAAAATAATTTTAAAATAAATATAATTTTACAACTATTAAATAAAAATATTAAAACAAAATTAAAACTAATACATATACATTTAAAATAAATAAAACACTTAATAATTTAATGTAATTTTAATTGTTATCATGTAATTTATTTGATTTAATGTAATATTTTTTTGTTTTTACCCTGTACGCCTGTACCCCAAAAACCCAAAACTGACCCTGAACCCTAAAAATATCCCTGTACCCCAAAAACCCAAAACTGACCCTGAAACCTAAAAATACCCCTTTACCCAAAAACTGAAAACTGACCCTTATCCCTAAAAATACCCCTTTACCCAAAAACTGAAAACTGACCCAGAACCCTAAAAATACCCCTTTACCCAAAAACTGAAAACTGCCCCAGAACCCTAAAAATACCCCTTTACCCAAAAACTGAAAACTGACCCTGAACCCTAAAAATACCCCTTTACCCATGAACTGAAAACTGACCCAGAACCCTAAAAATACCCCTTTACCCAAAAACTGAAAACTGACCCAGAACCCTAAAAATACCCCTTTACCCAAACACTGAAAACTGACCCTGAACCCTAAAAATACCCCTTTACCCAAAAACTGAAAACTGACCCTGAACCCTAAAAATACCCCTTTACCCATGAACTGAAAACTGACCCTGAACCCTAAAAATACCACTTTACCCAAAAACTGAAAACTGACCCAGAACCCTAAAAATACCCCTTTACCCAAAAACTGAAAACTGACCCTGAACCCTAAAAATACTCCTTTACCCAAAATTAATTAATATTATTTAATTACCAATTAATTATTAATTAACAATAACAATAAAGTAAATATATTAGCACATTTGCTGTAATTAATTTAATTTAATAATTAATATTATTTTTCCCAATTAATTAATTAATAATAACAATAAATTATATATAAAAAAATACTATAATTAATGTAATTAAATAATTATTAATTAATTACCAACTAATTAATAATTATAAATATGTACAAAATTATATTAAATATTTAACTAATTATTAGAAATTAATTACCAATTAATTATTAATTAAAATATGTACAAACATATATCAATTAATTAGTTATTATTAAATTACTTCCCACCCTATTCCCCTATAAACCCATAACCCGCTACAGAACATATTTATCAATTAATCAATTAATTAAAAATAATTAAAAATTATTTCTCAATTAATTAATTAATAATTCCTACTAATTAAAAATTAATTTAACATAATTAAATTACTTCCCACCCTATTCCCCTATAAACCCACAACCCGCTACAGTAGTAAAAGACAATATTTAATTAAATTACATTAAAAATAAATAATAAAACATAATAAATACAATATAATATACACTAAATTTATTTAAAAATTGATATTAGTAACATCGAAGTTATTAATTTCGATATTATTGACATCGATATTTACAACTTCGATATTACTGATATCATACCAATATCGATATTAAGACTGTCGATATTACTTACCTTCGATATTTTGTCCCATCGATATTTAAACTTCGATATTTTTGTATATCGATATTTAAAAATCGATATTTTGTCTGTGTACCACCTGAACAGCCGACTCAAATTCCACGCAGCCCAAAGGACCCTACGATCAGCCCAGCTTTCCTACGCCGTGGTCCCCCGCACCAGAAAGACCAGATTGGGAGGCCGCTCCTTCTCCTTCCTCGCGGCCAAAGCATGGAACGCCCTTCCGCTCCACCTCAGACAGACAACATCGCTCCCCATCTTCGCAAGAAACCTCAAAACCTGGCTCTTCGACAGAACCCCTCCTTGATGGAATGGAACCTGCACCCCCCCACCCCTAGCGCCTTGAGACCCTTACGGGTGAGTAGTCGCGCTTTAACAAACTCCTGATTGATTGATTGATTGATCGCCGAGGGCACAGACTACAGGGGACCGACCGGCAGATCGATCATCAGTGGTGCAACTGACAGAGGAGGCGCTCGCCGCACACGACGCGGGAACAGCCAGGGACCGGACCACCATCACCACTGACACACACACCGAAGTGTCAGGATCGGTGGACAGCCTGCAATTGTTCCCTAAGATCACGGCTCAGATGGCAGCAGAATTTTGAGCAGCAGCATGTTGAACGCTCTCCAGGTGGTAATGTATGAACGATCTCACTCTCTGCACAAGGTGGGTTGCCTAAGGGCCTAGTTTTATGGAGGGCTACCATGCCATCGCAGGCCAATAAGAGACAGGCACGAGTGGTCTACTCCCCCCCACCACATGCACATGGAACTGGTTGACTTATGCCCACGTTGGGCATCTTGGTTCGGCTCCCGAGCCCGTTGGCCTGGGGACCTTAATGTTAAGGGGTTAACTGTTTGCATGACACTCCTCTCCTGTAGTACGACATATTTGGCTCGGACACCCATGAGCTCAACATTACTGCATTGCACGGTCAGTCATGGGGCCACTTAATGCTTACCACTTGTGCACCTGGAAGGTGCGGGGAATGGGCTTGGTTCAACAAACGGCACAGGATACTGGCCCAACTCAACCGTAGGGGAATCATGATAGCTTGCCTGCAGGAGACACACTTGAACAGCTCCGAAAATATGAAACTGCGCAAGAAATGGAGAGGGCTACTCTTCGCTACGTCCTATTCAGCGTTCTCTAGGGGGGGCAGCGATTTGGCTTCGTAATTCTGTTCCCTTTAAACTGATAGAGCAGAGAATCGACAAAGAGGGTAGATATGTGCTTGTAAGGGGTTTATTGGATGGGGATGCAGTCGTGCTTGGTTGTGTGTATTCGCCGAATTCAGGTCAATCAGAGTTTTTGGTAAATGTCAACGGGATCCTTGCGGATTGGGCAGATCACCACTGGGTGATTGGGGGGGATTTCAACGCTGTGTTAGATGTTGCTCTGGACAGGTCACACCCCCCACTACATGCCACCGAAAGCAGGAAGCAGGCGGACGCACTGGCACAATGGGCGGAGGGTTGGGATTTAGTGGACGCATGGCACAGCACACATCTCCTAGACAGGGAATATACTTTTTTCTCCCCACCGCACCAACTGCACACCAGAATAGACCATATATTCTGCTCCCGTTCCCTGACGGGGTCGATTGTCCAGGCTCAGCACATGGGAAAGACCCTTTCGGATCATAACCCTGTCGAGCTCACTTGGCAATGGGGCCGACTACTGGCTCCCATCCCGACCTGGAGATTGCCCACGGAATTGCTTGAAGACATGGTCTTCAGGTCGTCCTTATCAGACGCTATTGAATCCTACTTCGACACGAACGCAAATACCGCCAGCACCGACAAATAGAGTGAGACACCTTCAAAGTCTTCCTCAGAGGAGAGGCGATGACCACCCGGGTGGGCAGAAGACGGGAGGTGATCAATAATTTAAAAGAGGTGGAGGGTAAACTGGCGACCCTAGAGAGTGAAGCTGCGGGCACGAACACACACTTCACACCACTGCAGGACGCACATATAAAACACGCCGAACTACTAGAAGACCTGAGATTATTAGATTACAGGGAATACACTAATAGACAGCACACACAGGCGGATAGATCTGGCCCCCTGCTGGCTCATATTATACGAGACTCTCCAGTGTACCATCCGATTTTGGAAATAATTGACCAGGCAGGGATACTGACTTCGACTCAAGTAGGAATCAACACTGCATTCAAAGACTACTACACCACACTCTATGGCCCCCACCAAGAAGTGGAGAAGTGTGGCTCACTGGTTAGAGCAGGCAGACCCTGAAGCAGAGGTCAGACCCGGGACCAGGGTTCGATTCCCGACGCGGCAGGGTGTTGAGCTCAAATGTCCACGGACTCGATAATTCTCGCTTCGGTGCCTGACCTAATCATGGGTTCACACTCTGCAACTCTGGGCATTAAGCTTGCTTAATCTCCACAACGGCCCCCCGCGGCGGGATGCCTGGCTTTCACCTTGGGGATGCCCTGTAGGGGCTATCTCACAGGGAAAAACCAGGACGGGTTCCCAAGGCAAGCGCGGAGATACCCCTTCGGGGGTCGATTCTGGCGCTATATAAGAAATGCAATAACAATAATAATAACGCCTCTCAGAGGCTGCATTTGAGGAATTTATGGGGGATTTAGAACTACCCCAACTCACCGACAGACAGTGCAAGGACTTGAAGCGTAACATTACGATAGCGGAGATTAGGCAAGCGATACAGGCCCTACCGAGGAGCAAGGCCCCTGGGCCGAGTTCTATGCAACATTCGTAGATCTCCTAGCCCCACGCTTACACGCTATTTACCTGGAAGCGTTGCGGACTACCTCCTTGCCACAGTCATCCCTAAAAGCATTAATAACCTCCCTCTTAAAACCGGGTAAAGATGGGATGCACCTGGCTAACTACAGACCTTTATCTCTCCTCAACACCGATTATAAGATACTGAGCAAGGTGCTAGCGACGCGATAGGCACAATTCATTCCGCAACTGATCCATCCCGACCAGTGTGGTTTTGTACCGGGAAGAAGCACGGCTATGAGTCTTAGAAGGCTGGCCCAGCTGATGCTGCGTGACCCGGCGGACATGGGCACCGAGGGCTGCATCTCATTGAATTTGAAACAAGCCTTTGATTCCCTCAGATGGGATTACATGTTCGCTACGCTCGCGAAATTCAGGATTCCACCCGAATATATCGCCTGGGTCAAGCTACTATACACCCGCCCCACGGCTCGGGTGCGCACATCCAAACACATTTCAGGACCAATAGCCATAGCGAGAGGCACCAGGCAGGGTTGCCCACTCTCCCCGCTCCTATTCATCCTGGCTCTCGAACCACTGCTCTGTAAACTCCGGACGGCGGCCCCCCTCTGTGGCATTCGGAGGCACGGGACGACACACATAGTGTCCGCCTACTCCGACGACATTATCTTGTATCTCCATGATCTACGGGGCAACCTGGATCCCATACCTCAAATATTTGAGGACTTCATGTCACTATCAGGCCTCACCATAAGCGAACCCAAGTCCTACGGGTTCACCTTTGCGGACACTGGCTTGTCCGCTCCTCTACCCTTCGCACCACACATATTCCAAATGGCAAACACCACCTTCCAATATCTCGGGATACACATTTACAGGGATGCCGAAGTAATGATTGATGGCAACCTCGGAAGGGCCATGAGAGCACTGAAAACGCAAATCCAATTTTGGCTGTCATTGCCCCTATCGGTGGCCGTCAGAGTGGCCATGTCCAAAATGGTAATGCTTCCCCGCCTCATTTACTACTTCACCAACCTGCCGTTCCTGATCCCTGCGGCGACATTTAAAACACTAGAAACACTCCTCACGGAACTCATATGGGGACCAGGGCGCAGGCGCATAGGCCTTGCCAAACTACAGCTCACTTCTGGATCCGGAGGCATGGGAGTACCAGACTTCAGGGCCTACAACTACGCATGCCAACTGCAATGGCTGACCTATTGGCTAGCGGGTCGGAACCTCCATGAGATTAACATGACAGAGGAAGATCACGCTAAAGGGAAAATTCATGCATTGCTCTTACCCCGCTCAGACCTACCGAGAGACGCCCCACCGCTCCTCTGACTTGCAGTACTATACTGGCGGAAGGCGTTGAAATACACGTCCCCGGCGACGTCCTATGCCCCCACAATTCCACTTTTGGGAATCCCGCTAGAGTCGGGACCGCTCACAACGCACAAACTTATGTCCTGGCACGACGCTGGGGTGACACATATAGGAAGGAGACCTTTTTACTGAAGGACAACTGCTGTCCTTTGAAGACTTCAGGGCCATGCATGGTGTCCCCGGGGGCTCGTTCCTCCTACACGCTGGCCTTCGCCATTTTGTAACAAATAGGTGGGCACACGAGGGACGGGAACCACTCACAAACCCCTTGTCAACGATGCAGTACCTCATAGGGACGGGTAGCCACCTAAGTGGCTCACCGCTAGTATCAGAACAGGGAGAGCGGTCACACTGTCGCCTCTCAGGACGAAATGGGAAGGAGATATAGGGAGGCCGCTAAGGGACAAGGAATGGGAACGTATCATCCAATTTCCCAAGAAGGTGGCCAGAAACCCCAAGTTCAAGTTCATCCAGCTGATGTTACTACATAGAGCCTACTTAACACCACACCGCATACACATAATGTTCCCTGATGCTGTTGGCGCATGCCCCCGATGCGCCGCGGATGACAGTACACATGTACACATGTTGTGGCACTGCCCCAAACTAGGTTATTATTGGACCACTATTAATGACCTGCTCAAAGGAGCAGGCTCCTTGCCACAAACACTCACCCTAGAATACGCACTCCTGGGGCTGGGACCAAAGGCACGTACAAGGAGCGTGGCAACACGTTTTACTGACATGGCCTTATTGCTAGCGAAACAAGCAATCACGATGAGGTGGAAATCACCAAGGCCACCTGATCCTGATTTATGGAAAGCGGAAGTGACACGTTGGGGCAGGGCGGACGGTGAAGCACTGCAACGAGAGGAGCGTAGAGGCCTTAGGAAAACAGCGATTTCACTGGACTGGTTTGCCATACTGGGAATGTTTGAAACAGGGGACGATGGGGATTCTAATGATTCGTTGCACGTGCATTAAATGCGTCCTGCTATTCTTGAGATTCCATGTACCGTTTCAAAACGTGGTGCACTAGACAATAATACGGGAGATCCCGTGTTGTTCATGATTATGCCCCTGACTGACTGTGTGGATATTCACTGCCGGGATAAACTGTAACATGGGTGTAGCCAATGTACATCTGATGTTTACGCGCATACAGTAGGAGTGTCGGGAGGGATTTTTGAGGGTGGAGGGAGGGTTTATCTTGGTTATTAAGAGATTGGTACACTCATTCAGAGAGGAAAAAAAATGAAAAAAATCACAATGTACTATGTGACTGTTACTACCGTGCAAGCGGGAGCATGTCCCATTCTGATTCATTAATACGATAATGACTCTATGTTTTTGCTCTGATCACTATGCTAATAAACAGATTTTCAAAAAAAGTGGCTCAGGAAGGGAGGCTGGTTGGTGTATGAAAGGGTAAACAACAAGCTAGTACACAAGATCCAAGACAATTATTTACAGTGAACAAAGCCAGGCCTTAACTAATTCAGAAACAGTGCATATTGAAAATACTCATATATCAATTAATCTAACAACAATTTTTCTTCTGATAAGAAAATATTTTCGTTTTTATTCATTTATCTTTGTTTTATAAATTCATCACATATAACATGTGTGTATATCTTTTTATGTCGATTTTTTTTGGATAGTTTGTTTTTTACATATATATATCAAAAAAACATAAATTATTTTTTACATCCATACATAAACCAACATTATATACAGTTAAAAACCTAAAAGAGGGGTTAACAGATAATTTGAGGCTGACGGTCGATGTGGAGAGAAGAGAAACACGACGCACGTTTCGCCATAAAGCCTTTGTCAGGCACACCCGTCTCAACTGTTTCTATTTTTTCCCTTTTGGAACTCAAATTCTAAACAGAGGCCACAAAAATGGCAAAGCCTTCTCCGCAGTGGTTAGTCGCTTTATTGATGGTCATATACTTTCCTTTAGATATTCACTATTTTCAAATGATTCCTTAGATGCCACAATCTAAATTAGACGTCTCAAAAGTGCAATAGTTCAAAAATGAGGATTAGTGAAACTGATGCCAAAATGAGTCAATAGGTGGCTTGTAATGAGACGGAAAATCAAGGGCGGAAAGTGATCGCTAAACGATGTTCAGGGAGGCTGGTTGGCCCATTCCCTTTGTAGTGAAGGCCAAGCCCCAGGAGATTGGGTTCCAGGGGCAGTGATTGACTCAGGGAGTTGGGCCACGTGCATCCCTCCCCTTAATTAAACTACCTGGTCCTGGGGATGGGTCGCAGGCCCCTTTTTAGGTCTCGCCTGCCAGTGCGCATGCGCATTGCTGGCGAGACATATAGAGGGCCACCAGCAATCCTACCAAGAGGGTTTTGGAGTACGGATTCTCCACAATGCGTGTGAGGCATTCAAGCGCAAAGCTTCGCCAGCACGCGCTTGGCCTCACTTCTCGCTCACACCCCATATGCTTGTTCCCTCCGACCCTTCCGACTTCAAAGGAACGCCGCCCCCCCCCCCGCCATGCAATGCCGAGAGCTTGTTAAGCTATTTTTGTTTTTTTAGTCCGCGCTTCGGCGCTCCCCCGCCCCCCCTGCCACACAATGCCGAGAGCTTGTGCTTCTAAGTTTCTTGTTTAGCCTTAGTCTCAATTTCAATTACAATCTCACTCTCGGTGTCTTTGGAAAGAATTATTTAGAAACCAATAATGTCTCTCTCTAACTTTAACACAGATACCACAGGCAATACTTTACTGCGCCTTAAGAGAGCCATCGCTTCACTGTTACAGTTTACGCTTAAACTGTTGTTGCACGAATCACTACAGTGGCTTATTGAAATATACTCATTAAAGTAAATGTTTCATTCTAAGTGCATAGCCACACAGGAAATGTTTTTGTTTTTATCATTAGGTCAAATGGGCAAAAAGAAAAAACATCCTTTGCAATAATTTTTTGTGAAAAAGTGAAAGATTTAAAGGAGTAGGGAAACTAAATATTCCACTCCCTACTTTCCCCTTGCCTGCTCGCTATCGCTCACACCCCATATGCTCATTCCCTCCCACCGTTCCGACTTCAAAGGAACCCGTGCTCTCCCCACCCGCCACGCAATACCGAGAGCTTATCCTTCTAAGTTTCTAGTTTAGCCTTAGTCTCAATTTCAATTACAAGCTCACTCTCGGTGTCTTTGGAAATAATTATTTAGAAACCAAAAATATCTCTCTCTAACTTTAACATAGATACCAAAGGCAATACTTAACTGCGCCTTAAGAGAGCCATCGCTTCACTGTTACAGTTTACGCTTAAACTGTTGTTGCACAAATCACTATAGTGGCTTATTGAAATATACTCATTAAAGTAAATGTTTCATCGGATACCGCTTCATTCTAAGTGTATAGCCACACAAGAAAGATTTTTTTAATCATTATGTCAAATGGGCAAAAAGAAAAAACATCCTTTGCAATCTTTTTTTAGTGAAAAAGTGAAAGATTTAAAGGAGCAGGGAAACTAAATATTCCACTCCCTACTTTCACCTTGCCTGCATAAACTGGGGTGGTGTGGAGTGCAAAGAAATGATGGATTTAGGCCCAGATCTCTGTACTGGGGTGAATGTATGACATTGTTCTGCATTCTGTCCATCAATTGTTGTTTTTGCATTAGTCCCCCCGAGTGGGACGGGTATGCTCAGACGTGAGTCCCGTGCTCTCCACACCACTGGAGTCAAGCTATCCTGGCTGAAGACGGCTGATAGCCAGAAACCGGTCCCAGGATGCTTGATTCCGGTCCAGGGAAGACATGGCTTGGCAGTTCGGGCTGGACTGTTCCCATGAGGCACAGGGTCAAGGCTGATTTGCATATGGCCATGTCTGAACTGGGGTGGTGTGGAGTGCAAAAAAACGATGGATTTAGGCCCAGATCTCTGTACTGGGGTGAATGTATGACATTGTTCTGCATTCTGTCCATCAATTGTTGTTTTTGCATTTGTCACCCCAAATGGGACAGGTATGCTCAGACGTGAGCCCTGTGCTCTCCACACCACTGGAGTCAAGCTATCCTGGCTGAAGACGGCTGATAGCCAGAAACCGGTCCTAGGATGCTTGCTTCTGGTCCAGGGAAGATATGGCTTGGCAGTTCGGGCTGGACTGTTCCCATGAGGCACAGGGTCAAGGCTGATTTTCATATGGCCATGTCTGAACTGGGGTGGTGTGGAGTGCAAAATAACGATGGATGTAGGCCCAGATCTCTGTACTGGGGTGAATGTATGACATTGTTCTGTATTCTGTCCATCAATTGTTGTTTTTGCATAAATAAACCAGCACCCCACACTACCTCCATAAGAGTTTTTCCCCACACTTGTGACCAGCTTGCACAACTTCAGCATTTCAAAGACTAACTCGAATGTGAACACTAATTTTGGATCTCGAGTGTGATGGACATCGAATCACCTCAGAGTTGGACTCCATTGAGTTCCACGCTTCACCGGCTTTCTCCCAGCAGAGCCACCCAAAAGCAATCTTCCTACTATGCTGAATTATGTCTTACTAATCAAATGAAATTAAGAGCGCAAACAATGATTCCCATTTACAAAATCATTCATTCATATGTTTTTCTCTCTGTTTTCCAATTTGCTCCTACTGTGCACATTTTAATAATTGATCTATGAGAAGTGCAAGAAAATACAAATGTATTATTTATTTAATGACAGAGGGTTCTGATGTAAACATGGAGTCCAGCCCAGGACAAAAGCAGGCACAAAACAACATGAAGTAACTCCAACTCTACCCTCCAACTCCAACCTCCAACTCCACCCTCCAACTCCACCCTCCAACTCCAACCTCACCCTCCAACAACAACTCCACCCTCCAACTCCACCCTCCAACTCCACCCTCCAACTCCACCCTCCAACTCCTACTCCACCCTCCAACTCCACCCTCCAACTCCAACTCCACCCTCCAACTCCACCCTCCAACTCCACCCTCCAATTCCAACTCCACACTCCACCCTCCAATTCCAACTCCACCCTCCAACTCCACCCTCCAACTCCACCCTCCAACTCCACCCTCCAAATCCACCCTCCAACTCCAACTCCACCCTCCAACTCCACCCACCAACTCCATCTCCACCCTTCACCCTCCAACTCCACCCTCCAACTCCACCTCTACCCTCCAACTCCAACCTCCAACTCGACCCTCCAACTCCACCCTCCAACTCCACCTCCACCCTCCAACTCCAACTCCACCCTCCAACTCCACCCTCCAACTCCACCCTCCAACTCCACCCTCCAACTCCACCCTCCAACTCCACCCTCCACCCTCCAACTCCAACTCCACCCACCAACTCCAACTCCACCCACCAACTCCAACTCCACCCTTCACCCTCCAACTCCACCCTCCAACTCCACGTCTACCCTCCAACTCCAACCTCCAACTCGACCCTCCAACTCCACCTCCACCCTCCAACTCCACCTCCACCCTCCAATTCCAACTCCACCCTCCAACTCCACCCTCCAACTCCACCCTCCAACTCCAACTCCACCCTCCACCTCCACCCCCCAACTCCACCTTCCAACTCCACCCTCCAACTCCACCCTCCAACTCCAACTCCACCCTCCACCTCCACCCCCCAACTCCACCCTCCAACTCCACACTCCAATTCCACTCTCCAACTCAAACTCCACCCTCCAACTCCACTCCCCAACTCCACCTCCACCCTCTAACTCCACCCTCCAACTCCACCCTCCAACTCCACCCTCCAACTCCACACTCAAACTCCACACTCAAACTCCACACTCAAACTCCACACTCAAACTCCACACTCAAACTCCAACTCCACCCTCCAACTCCAACTCCACCCTCCAACTCCACCCTCCAACTTCAACTCCACCCTCCAACTCCACCCTCCAGCTCCACCCTCCAACTCCACCCTCCAACTCCACCCTCCATCACTCGGGGACACCACCAAATCACTCGCACCACATCACTCGGGGACACCACCACATCACTCGGGGACACCACCACATCACTCGGGGACACCACCACATCACTCGGGGACACCACCACAACACTCAGGGGTACTACCACATCACTCAGCACCACAACAGCACTGTCCTTGCTTGCTACAAGCAAGCATTGCCATAGCCAATAGAACTCGCATTAGGAAAGTGTAAGCTATTGGCTTTGTGAATAACAATGCTATTAATTTATATATTTTCAAAGCCAACACATATTAAAAAAATGTGTCATTTACAATACCAATAGCTCACACTTTCCTAATGCGAGACCTATTGCATTGCAATTAAATGCTTGTTAAAAGTAGCCCCGGGGCGTGGGGTTGCTGGGGCCCAAATGGGCTGAGGAATTGTGACCACATTCAAGACCCCCTCCACAAATATTTTTTTTTTAAATGGCTGGCCTCCATTTTTTTTTTGCCATGATCCCACAATGGTCACGCTTGATTACAGCAAAAACGCCTTTTGTATTTCGGACCCTGGAGGGGGGCTGGGGGGTGATAGGTGTTTGGGGGGGTCCACCTGGGAACCCCCACCACCTGATAAAGGCTAGAGGCTCAAGGTATCCCTATCCTGCCCCCTTAAATATATATTCTTTTAAATTGCTGGACTGAGGACTAAGGGGCAAATTTGCGAGCCCCTTGCGCCTCTTTTACGCCGCCGTTGCGTCACTTTTGTGACGTAGCGGCGGTGCAAAAGATGCGCCATGGTGTGGGGTATTTACGTGACGCATCTGGGAGATGCGTCATGTTGTAAAGCCCTGCGCCAGAAGGAGGCGTTCCTGCGCAGGGGGACGTTCCAGCACAGGAACGCCTCCTAAAAGTGGCCGAGTGAAATCTACAAGATTTCACTCAGTCACTCTGGGGCCCATGCTGCGTCAAAACCCTGCGCCTGCTTGAAGCAGGCGTAAGGATTGACGCAGCATTGTTAGAATAGGGTTTCCCCAGAGCATTGCTGGAGCTGCTTCGCGCTTGTGACGCAACTCCAGCGATGAGCCACTTTCACGGCACAGATGCGTGACGCATCTGTGCCGTTTTTGCCCCATGGAGCGCCGCATAGTAAATGAGGCGCATCCATGGGGGCGGAGGCATGGCGCTCAATAAGTGGCGCACCCCTGCTGATATGCAGAATGCGCCAGTTATTGTAAATCTGCCCCCAAGTCTCTGAGTACTGTAATGGCCGCCAGCAACATTTTAATACTCTTTTTAATATGTTGTTCGATACAATGTCTGGAACAGTATGTTTCTAGGTTTAAGGACTGGTAACGCACTAGTGCACTTTTTAAAATATACCTAATATGGCACTCCGGTATGTGAGCAAGGCTGCGGATGCAGCCGAAAGACGTTATGGCAGCATAACTTGACATAAAAGAATATAAACCTTTGATTATACAGCTCCAGCGTGTCGACAGCCTTTTCTTGAGACAAGTGAATGGATGTGAAGGGTTGTGGAAGCCGCAGGAAGCGGTCGAACTTCAAAGGCCAGCATTCCCTGAGCCCCTGGGGCGGCTCATGCTAATTGGCGTTATCTGGCCTGATCTCAGCGCTATATAGCGCTTTCGCGAGTCACGTCACACGGGAGTTGTGGAAGCGGCAGGAGGCAGTTGAACTTTAAAGGCCAGCATTCCCTGTGCCCCTGGAGGCCATACAGCGCATTTATGAGCCTGGCCGTGCAGGACGTGCGAGGGCGAAGCCCAGACTCGTCTTGCACCTGTCATCGCCCAGGAGAGGCTGGGCGACCCCCCTAACTCCTCATGGGGGGTGAGTATTTGTTGTATTCTTTGGGACTTTGAAAACTCTTTTTGTGCTTACTTGCCAAGCCTTTGAGTATATACTGTTGACAGCTGATTGCTGATAGCGAAAAGCTTGTGGAAGGAAAGGAAAATGAAATGGAGAGGCAGTTAATGTAGGGCAAAGAGGCCTAGAATTCAGGCTAATATTCTTAATTTCCTCAAGAATGCGGTAGGGATGCTTTCAGAAAAAAGAATTCAGGTGTAACAACCGTTGCCCACCTTTGTTACTAACATTCCGGTTGCTGAAGCCCAAGTTAAAGCCTCATTATAGCACCTACAGTGGTCAAGGAATTCCCTTGTGCAAAACAACAATATCACTACATACAAATAAAACAGGAAAATAATTAGAAACAAATGAATTATGAAGAGGTACCCATAACTAATTAGAAAATCGTTTGTTATTGCAAAAAGTAAATAAAAAACATAATTAATGCAAAACTACAATATACAGTACACAGATGGTGCTCCTAAAGTTACACAAAACAACAATTACAAATACAATTCAGAGTGTAAACAAAAAAGAATGGCAGAGGTAAAAATACAAAAAAAAAATCTGTCTAGTAACAGGAACAACATTGCAGTATATGCTTCCTCTTCAAGGAAGGCGTTGATGGCGTTTCAACTTTATTTATTCACTAGGCCATCATCAGGACAACGGACAAATACTGAGCGCAGCCAGTAAAAGGAATCTGTCATTTACAATAAAAACAAAATTGAGGGGGTACCGAAACAAAAAATCTGACCGAATCACTTTGAGCATAACACAAAACAAAGTCCAATTGTCACACATAGTATGCTAACTGTGAGAATTTAATCAAGGAATCCATCACCAAGAGTAAATCAGCCATGGAAGTATGTAGTACAGCAGGGTGAAAAAGTGGTGCACCCCAAATACCACAGATTGTGTTAGTTATTGATGAACCTACTTGTGCAGGCTTAATCAACCATAGGTCAGGCGAGAAAACCATGGGGCCAATGATGACTATCTATGGTCCCTACAGTAAGTAAACAGAGCAGCCCCTCCCACCCGTTCACCGGCAAATGACACATAAAATGGCAATAACTGAAAGATATTACCATTTCATGTTTTTGCTTCTCGCACTGCGAGAAAGCAGTGGGGCGACGCTCCTCCGCCACAGCGGAAGAGCTGCCCCAACTAGCAACCCCAAGGCCATTGACTTTCCAAGTTAAGATTCTTGCGCACTATAAATCCTATAAATAAATAGGACGGAGTCTTACTGGAGATGCTGTTTATCAGAGTATACTAATTGCACTCACTGTTTTGGGAAGATTTGTGAGGAGAGTTAAGGCTCTTCCTACACACACGCTACTGCGCAAGCCCATCTTCTGAGAGAAAGGTCTGACAGGAGAGATCTGTAATCCCCATATACCATACTACGCACACCTGCCATCTGAAAGTGATATCTGATAGGAGATGGCAGTCCATCCACACACCCTACTATGCACACCTGTCATCTGAGAGAGAGATCTGAAAGGAGAGGCCAGTCCATTCACACAGTCTACGATGCACACCTGTCATCCGAGAGAGAGGTCTTAGAAGAAAGGTCAGTCCATTCACACAGTCTACGATGCACACCTGTCATCTGAGAGAAAAGTCTTAGAGGAAAGGTCAGACCGTTCACACCTCTACTAATAATACCCGTCATCTGAGAGGGAAGTGTGACAGGGAGGGCAGTCCGACTCTACACACTCATCGGTCATCTGAGTGAGCGGCCCAAAAGGAGAAGCCAGTTTATCCACACACGCTACTATTCACACCCATCAACTGAGAGAGGTCTGACAAAAGAGGGTAGTCCCTTCCCACACACTGCTATGCACACCCATCCTCTGAGAGAGAGTGGTCTGAAAGGAGAGGCCAGTTCGTCCCCACATACTACTATGCACACCCATTATGGTACAATGCAAAGCTATTGGCTTTCAAAAGAATGTCTTCAGTTATTCTTCCACATAAGCTCTCAAAAAATAATTAATTAACTTAAAACAAAATATAGAAATTCACTGAAAGGAACAAAGGTTAAAGTAACATTATGGTTAGGTGAATTTGTCAGTGACACCATTAATGTTTTGAACACAAAAAAACATAGAAATTCACCAGTTATAGTTAGCAGCGCTAGCAATAATTTGTGCCTCTCCATGCACTGCTTTTGACCTCACACATGACATCACTCATGACATGTTCTAATACATCATTCATGACATTCAAATGACATCTTTGATTACCTCACTGATGACAACACTGATGGCAAACTTTTGTGGGAAGATATTGCTCTATAAACTACAATGGCATTAGAGGCCTGACAGTAACTACAATATAGCACAGGAGAATATCATCCATTACTACTGCCACACAGATATAACTCATTTAGGTATTAAAAGCAGGCATTATATTCAACACTAAGCCGATAGCATGCACATTACAGTTAGCATAGATCACATTAAGAATCCACCACACATATATGGGAAACCCTCATTCACTACAATCTTCAATCTCTAAACAATTATTAAGAGAAAACTAAGATACTGAATGTCAGTTCAAAAACAAATAGCCTACTAAATACGGCTTTAATCTGTATTATACCCGTGAAACTCGCTGAACCTATATTAAGGAATAAAGTTGGGTGATGTAAACATTTTTTCTCTATGGAAAGAATTTTCTCTGTATCAAACTGTTTACAGAATGTGACACTCTCGTGATAAATCCACCACAGAGTATTCAAAAAAATCTACTAAGACCCATGTACACTATGCAACAGTTGTAAAAAAAAAACACTATTTGCTAAAAAAATATAAAAATCTGAAGGTGCTAAAGAACATACAGGTACATGCATCAATCTCGGCATTTGCGATTCCTTAATTGCGATTTTTAAGGAATCGCAATTAAGGAATTGCAAATGCCTATGCATTAAGAAATCGCTAAATAAATTGCGATTTTTTAAAATTCCTTAATTGCGATTTGCATTTTGCGAATCGCAATTAAGGAATCCCTTCCCATTCATTCCTATGGGCCTAGAGGCCCATAGGAATGAATGGGAAGACAATCTCAATTTGCGATTCGCAATTAGCTAATCGCAAATTGAGATTGCGATTTCAAGGTAGCAGGGGTGTCCAAAGGACACCCTGTTGCACCCCTGAAATCAAACAATGCACATATGTTGTGTACACACATGCCCTAAGGGCATGTGTGTGCACAACATGAAAGTTAAAAAAATGCACAAATTGGCATATTTCTAACATTTCGCAAAATTACTATGAGGTCCAACCTCATGGTAATTTTTTCTCTCTAATTGCGATATCGCAATTTTTTCAGTTTCATGCATTGCTTTTAAGGAATCGCAAAATTGCGATTCCTTAAAAGCAATCGCACTTTAATAAATCGCAAAAATAGCGATTTCTTCACTTTTAGGATGATGCATCCCAAATAGTGATTTGGGAATCGCAAACGGCCGAATTTTGCGATTCGCACCGCTTGCGATTCCTAAATCGCTTGATGCATGTGCCTGATACTGCCTTCCCCCTTCAAATTGTAGTGAACAATACACAGATAGCTCATCTTTCTAGCAAGTCGAGGACGCATACATATCTTAGTACCTATCCGCACATCCCCGCTGCTCATGGAATTTGGCACGGCAGGGTTGGGAGAACGGTGCAGCCAGGACTTGCACCCAACCTACCATGGACAGGCGTTTAGGGGCCACAGGGCTTCGCCAGACCCTGCGACCAGCCTGCTGTGGCAGTACTTAGATTGCTGGGGGGCGGGGGTTGATGGTAGAGCTCAGTGCAGGGCTGGTCTTGTGACCAGACCCTGCACCTAAACTGCAATAGGTGCACAAGGCTCCCCCATGCACGGCTGAAACCCTGAACCAACCTGCTATGGCCGCCCAACACTCATCTGCACACACCTGGGCACAGTGGGGAGATGAGTGTAGACAAGCCCTGAGGCCACCCTGCCATGGACAGGCAACACCCTATGCTCCCAGCCTTCGGCCAGGTTCTGTGCACACCAAAGCCTTCACTCATTTTAGTATTTCGCTTTACTTGTGTTTTTTTAACTGCCTGGAGCTCATTAGTCACATGTAGTACTACTTTACGAACTCAAAATACAGTGGGGCAGATTTACAAGCCCCTTGCTCCATTTTTGCGCTGCTGTTGCGCACTTTTTGTGATGTAGTAGCAGCGTAAAAATGCGGCCCATTTACAACGTGATGCATCTAGGGAGATGCGTCACGTTGTAAAGCCCTGTGTCACATTATACCTGCGTCAGGTATAATGTATGCAGGGTGTGCGTTCCAACACATAAAAGCCTCGTAGAAGTGTTGCAGTGAAATTTAAAAGATTTCACTGCGCCACTTCTAGGACGCCACTGCGTCAAATTCTTACGTCTGCTTGAAGGAGTGACGCAGCACAATGAGGATAGGCCTCCCTCTGCATTGCTGGAGTTGCATCGTGCTTGCGACACAACTCCAGCAATGCGTGACTATTGCATCTGTCAATCCTTGCACCATGGAGCACCGCATTGTAAATACGGCGTATCCATAGTGGCGCAAGGCTTTCTAATGGTGATGAAGGGAAAGTGACGCATCTGTACAGATGCGTCACTTTCTTGTAAATCTGCCCCAGTTTGTGAATTAGGCTCATGGAGGATAGACAAATGTGTACTATAGACAAATTCTGCCATTGAGGGGTTCTGGCGACATCATAAACTCCATGATGCAATATAAGACATATTACACATGTTACTTGTTATTTACTGTTTATAGCACGTGTTTATTTTGAGGCAGTTATCTTGAAAAGGGTGTTACAGCTAACAATGATTGCAATTGGTTTACCTTTCATGAATAACATCTTGATAATACAATGGACAAAGATGAGGGCCAGAGGATTTATGAGGTTCTTTGTCTGCTTCTCTACCACACCTATGGGTGTATTGCATAAGCCACATAATTTGTCACATAGTTTGAAAATTTGCAGATTTCACAAGTGTTGTTTCTAGAAAAAGTGGATGAACATAACACTCCAAAAGAATGTATAATTTTCTGTGTTTGCTGCATAATTATTACAATCTTGCTGCATAACTTGCCCCTCCATACTGCACAATCCTACTAGCCCAGACAATAGTAAAGTGCTGCAGATTGGTATGGGGCTATCATTATGATGATGAAATCCGTATTTCACAGGGAACCATTAAATATTTTCCATAGTTCATGATTGCCTGTGAAGTAGGGTTTTTTATACCACTTCACCCAAACATGTATTATATGTCTATCTATATAATTCATGCGTGCCTGTCATCCCCCTATAAAAGCCCATCTATGCCTCCCACATCCCCCTGGTTGCTGGCCTCCAATAAAATACTGTGAGATAAAAAAAAAAGCCCACCTGTGCTCTCCTTAGTACAAGACAGCCAGGATGAAAGGCGGTTCACGGAGCATAATTATGGCTGTGGTTTAAACAGGTTTATGCTTTTCTGAATTGAAAGAAAGCACGAGCAGGGCGGAGATATTTATGGCAAAATGTTTTTTTCCACACTGTAGTTCTTTACAGGAAAAATGTAATCCCTGCATATATCAACACATGAGTTACAGCATTTTCTAATTTGTTTTTACATTGAAGTCATCAGAATATAGTTTTACAAAAATGACTAACTCAATTTGCGTGTGTGGTATTTTGCAGTACATTTTATTTATGCAACGAACATATAATAGTAACACGCCAAGGATTTAAGCGTTTGTGGGAAGGGAGATGGTGAGAGCAGGTATTATAAGGAGCAAAATAACCTCTTCCGTTCGTTAACAGGATATTGCAAGTCTTCAGCCTCATTCCTCTATATGGTTACAGAACACCTTATAATGTACGGCAGGGGATATTTTATCAGACAGACAGACAGATATTATTTATTTATTTATTTTTGCAATTTTTAGAGCGCTACAATTTCCCTTGGGTGTCTCGGCCTAGGGGCTAAAGGCTGAAAACCAGTGATTAGAACTTTAAGACATTGGTTGAGATGATCTATGAATCATGTCGTTGAGAAAACAGCCAAGTCTTTAGCTGTTTTCTGAAGACAATCAAGGATGGGCTAATTTTTATATTGAGGGGAAGAGAGTTCCATAGTTTTGCTGCTGCTATGGCAAAACATCTGTCTCCCCAGTTAACTTTCCTTGTTCTGGGAATCTGAAGCATATGAGCCGTGTTGGAACGCAGCGTTCTGGGGGTTGCCAGAGGATTAAAAGAACTTCTCAGGAATTTGGGTCCTATATTGTTTATTGCCTTATAGACAATGCAGAGGGTCTTGAACTTCGTGCGACTTCTGACTGGGAGCCAGTGCAATTGGTCCAGATATGCCGAAACAGAGCTGTATTTGGGGATACCCAATAGAACTCTGGCGGAGGCATTTTGTATCAGTTGCAGTTTGGAAATAACCTTTTTTTGAGCATTGAGGAAGAGGGCGTTGCAGTAGTCAGTGCGTGAAAACACCAGTGTGGATATAAGTGTTTTTCCCGTAGCTATGGGGAGATACAGTAAAAGTTTCTTTATTTTCCTTAAGATGTTAAAGGATGATGAAACTACCGCATTCACGTGGTGATGGAAAAGGAGCTTGTCATCAAATATCACTCCCAGATTTCTGACTTTACTGACAGGTTGAGGTGGAGTTCCCAGTTCCTCAGGCCACCATAAGGGGGACCACAAAGGTTGAATATTTCCAAAGAGCATGACCTCCGTCTTAGATGAATTGAGTTTTAAGCAGTTGGAAGCCATCTACTGCTAATGGCCCTCATACCATTCTTAAAGTTTGCTGCAACAGTTGGTCCGTTTTTGTGTATGGATAGTACCAACTGGGTATCGTCGGCGTATGTTGTCAAATTGATGTTGTGCTCTTTTATTACCCTCGCTAAGTCCGAGACATAGATGTTAAAAAGGGTCGGACTTAGCGAGGAACCCTGCGGGACTCCACAAGGAAGGCTGAAGATAGGTGAAGTAAAAGTACCCATCTTAACTGCTTGCTTACGATCAGCCAAGAAGGATGAAATAAGGTCCCTGGCTCTATGTTTAATACCGATGGCCTCGACACGGCCGATCAGTGTTGCATGATCGACCGTGTCGAAAGCCGCCGACAGGTCCAACAAAATCAGGACAGCCTGTCCACCTTTATCCATTGTGGCCCTTATTTCGTCTGCCGCCTTAATTAAGGCGGTCTCTGTTCCGTGACCTTGTCGGAAGCCGAACTGGGTGTCGTCTAACAAGTCATTAGTTTGAATGTAGCCAGACAGTAGTTTATTCATGACCGATTCAAAGATCTTAGCTGGAAACGGCAGCGAGGCAATGGGACGGTAGCTGGAGGATAGTGAGGGGTCCAGGGAAGGTTTCTTGAGAAGTGGCCTGATGATGGTATTTTTCCAGATGGTAGGGTAGGAGCCTGTAGAAAACATAATGTTGCAGATGTGTGTCAATGGTATAGTAATGATATTTGGAATATTGTTAAGTATGGATGGATGACAAGGATCCAGAGGAGAGCCAGATTTAATTGACTGAATTAATTTGTGGATATCTTGTGGATTTGTCCTGGTAAATTCAGTTAAAACTGTCTGATTATCATGTATCTGAGAGTCGGATGAATCAAAGATTTTCACATGTGGGTTAAAGTCTTTAAATATAGATGTGACCTTTTCGGAAAAGAAATCGGCCAGTACATTACAAAGATTTTGGGATGTTTCAGTAGGAGGGTTGGGTGGTTCGGCAAGGTGGTTTACAACTTCAAACAGCTTCTTCATGCTGCAACGAGCTTGGTCTATTTGCGTGGTGTAGTAGATGTTTTTCTCTAATGCTATGCTCTGCTTATAGCTAAGAAGTGCAGCTTTGTAAGTTGTCTTGTCTGCTGAATTATAGTTTTTACGCCAATGTCGTTCCAAGTTACGACAATATTGTCGTTGGAGTCTAAGATTTTCGGTGAACCATGGGGCCGAAGGAGTCTTCCTGTTGCGTTTAAGTGTTCTAGGTGGAGCTAAAGTGAGGAAAGCCTCTTCTAGAATAGAGGTGTATATGGTAGCTGCAATATTGGGGTCAGTTACATTGTCTATACTCATGAAAGCATCAGTAAGAGTCTGTGCAAGTTGGTTGTAGTCTAGATTTTTCCAATCTCTCGAAGTTAGATGAGGGTTTGAAGATATGATGTTAGGAGCTGTGGTTTTGATTTGAATATCGAATAGAATGGCAAAGTGGTCAGACCACGTTAAGGGAAGTATTTTGTTCTTGATGATATGGGGGTTGTTGGTAAATATACCATCAAGTGTGTGACCTGCTTCGTGAGTTGGAGCTGTAATCAGTTGATCAAGACCTACAGCGAGAAGATCGTTAACAAGCTGATCGGTATCTTTATCTGACTGTGATTCAAGATGAAAATTAAAATCTCCCAGGAGGGTGAAGTATTTATGGTCTGCAGATAACTCGCTCAACTGATGGAGTTGTGAGAGAAAGTTCGAGCGGGAGCCTGGAGGTCGATACAAAAGAGTGCCTGTGAAAGTTTGATTAGTGGTAAGAGTAATCGTAAAGGCAAGCGCCTCACAACTCCTATGTTTTAGATCAATGGCTTTAACGCGGAGGCAGTTGCGGTATATTATTGCAATCCCCCCGCCTTTATGGGCAGAGAAACGATCCTGCCTATGGACACAGTAATCTTCTGGCATCGCAGCTTTGAAATCCGGCCCTGATGCATTGTCTCCCCAAGTTTCGGTCAGAAATAGGAGATCAATAGCATAGGTGTTGAGCAACTCCAATATGTTGATTTTGTGACAAGGAAGCGAGCGGGCGTTGACAAGTGCAGCATGTATGAGTTTCTGGGGAATATGGGGTATTTGGGGGCTTTGGGATGGGGTAGCCAAGCTCTTATTAGTGCACATAGTACATAAAAATGGCCCTCCAATGGGGTCAGCTAATAAGCATGTCGGAGGAACATGAACCTTCTGAAAAGTATTGTTTAAATTGCGAAGTTCATTAGCAGTATAAACTAACCTTGTTGAGGGTGAGGATGTAAGGGGGGTGGCCCTGGGCTCGGTCCAGGCTCGGACGGGCGCAGACGGGCTTGGCTTAGGCGCGGCTTCGGCGCGCGCCTGGCGCGCCCGCTGCGCCGTCTGGATAGATAGATAGATAGATAGATAGATAGATAGATAGATAGATAGATAGATAGATAGATAGATAGATAGATAGATAGATAGATAGATAGATAGATAGATAGATAGATAGATAGGAGCCATCTAAGATGATACAATATTAGAATCAATGGGTGATGTGACATAAACGAAGAGGCTGTGATGAACATTTCATATTACTTGGTTATTTACATTTTATATTATTTGGTTATTCCCAGGCAGTTACCTTGCAAAGTATGTTTTATTCATTGTCCACCCAACAACGAGCACTGGATGGAAGTAGGACAAGTAAGAGACACAATGGATTTATTCAGTTTTGTGGTTGTAGCATTTACTGTTTGATTCTGATTTACTGATTTTGCCACATAACGTCCCATCTAATTTGCAGATTGCACAAAAAAGCAGTTTCTGTCTAGAATGGATAAGAACCACATTCCATAGAATGTGCTGCGCAATATGTGTTTTGCTACACAATTTAGTTATCTTTGGCGTGTAATTTGGCTCTCCATGCCGCATAATTCGAATAGCCCTAGCATTGGGAAAGCTTAATCGTGGTTTGAGGGCTGTCATTATGGTGATGAAATTTATATTTGATAAAAGAACCGTGAAATGATCTTCAAATTTCACAGCTACTTGGCAAATATTTTTTTTAAAAGGGGGTTTATTATACCACATGTTATATATACAGAGAGATCTGTGCAGCTGTGAAGAGACGTCATAAATTCAGCGATTGAATTACTTTTATGAGACGGATAAAATACTTACTGATGGACAGAAAGTCCATTTGTTTTTGGAAAGCTCCAATTTAACAACTGCGACGCTTAAATTGTTGCCTTTTTCAAATGGCACGCAATAGCACCGACAATAAATCAGACCGGTGCTCAGTAAATTGTCAATAAACACATTTTTGGGATATTGGCGCCCTCTTTTGGTGTTATTGAGGAACTGCAAAGTAAATACAAATCAACCTTTTTTGAACGCTGTTTTACACTCAACTCCAAGTCAATAATTTCAGACACAAGTTATGTTTTAACACGGAACTACATGACTTTAGTAAACCTACTATCAAAATTGTGACCAAAAATGAAAAGTACGATTTATGACAAGTCACTGACGAGAATCAAAGGGAAAATTTGAGATACATGGGGTGTAAGTAGCAGAAAATATGAAGTTTGTGTTATCAGTATGAAAATAATAAGTAGATCACATTCATATGTACCGTGTCCGGTTCTGGAGGCCTTGTGTCCAGAAGGACAAAGGCAAAATGTAAACAGTCTCTAAACAAGCTATTAAATGAAAACTGGTTTAAATATATGTACAGAGAGAGCCACTAAAAAAGGGTGGAAGATACAATGGGGCATATTATCAAGAACGGTGTTAACATTATCGCCGCTTTAGCGGCAGGAAACTGCCGCCAAAGCGGCGATAATGGGCTTGATAATATGCCCTTGAGAATTCCAATAGAAGCCCATGTTCACACCAGGGTTCTATTGGAATTCTCATGGGCATATTATCAAGCCCATTATCGCCAATTTAGCGGCAGTTTCCTGCCGCCAAAGCGGCGATAATTTTAACGCCATTTCTTGATAATATGCCCCTATGTATGGACGTATTAGCTCCGAATTCGTCTCTCGTGTATTGTTGTTACAAAGTGTTGTATGTGTATATGAAAACAAAAAAAACCGACTTGGTACAAAAAGAGTGGAAGGAAGTATAAATAGCGGCATAAACACAAAACGTCAACAGGCATAAAATACACAAGATCATAAACCACCTTTACATTATTGGCCAGCACACCATACTGTCTTAACCTCAATTCCACCTCGTCCATCGTTTATAAAAGTTACAAATGGGATACGAATGAGAGGCAGGGAGTGAGCTGAAGAGAATGCAAGACTTTCTCTGAGTGAATGACATTGTCTAAGATTGATGATGGGAATCTACCGTTGATGTATGGTCATGAGGCGATATTGTATGATACCGTAGTCCATATATGCTGGTTTGAACATTCTATAGTAGTTGTTCAGCATTCTGTCCAACATTTGTTCTTTTTGCTTTTGTCGTCCTAAGTGGGTCGGTTATGCCCTGACATGGTTCCAGTGCTCACGGTTCCACTGGATTCAAGCTAACCTCGAAACCGGTTCCAGGATGCGTGTTTGCGGTCCAGGGATACCCTTGGCAGTTCGGACTGGACTGTTCCCATGATGAGCAGGGTTCAAGACTGATTTGCATATTTCTGGGTCCAAACTGGGGTTCTGTAGTGACTAAAAGAACAATGGATTTAACCCAGGTCTCTTGACTGGGCGTGAATGTTTGATTAATTCAGCATTCCGTCCATCATTTGTTGCCACAGCACTTTTCACCCTAAGTGGGATGGGTATGCCCAGACGTGGGTCCCGGGCTCACTGTGTCACTGGATTCAAGTTAGACTGGCTCATGAGGGGTGAGGCTCCAAAACCGGGCCAGGATGCTTGTTTCCGGTCCAGGGAGGATTTGGCTTGGCACTTCGGGCTGGACTGTTCCCATGAGGAGCAGGGTCAAGACTAATTTGCATATGGATGGGCCCAAACTGGGGTGGCTTGGTGAGCAAAACATAATGGATTACCTGGGCCTCACACTTGCCAAACAGGACATTGCCCAAGCCTGGAAAGGGGCAGTTATAAGAGGGTGAAAGATGGCCATCACACACCTTTTGGTGTGTGAGGGGTATTTAACACAATGTGCTTTCCACCCATGTAGGAAACACACCCAACCCTAGACCATCACCAAACTCTAGTGGGTGGATTCAATGTGTTTATTAGTTATAACTTGGGGAGGACGAATCCACTCCCTGTGTCCGTCCGTACACACTCTCTTTCCACTCCCTCCTTTGGTAGTTATGATAGAAGGTCTACGGTCTGAGGACAGCCTGCAGCAGAATGCCTGAAGATAGCTTGCAGCAGACTGCCTGAAGATAGCTTGCAGTAGAAGGTCTGAGGATAGCTTGTAGTCGTAGATCTATGGACAGCCTACAGCAGAATGCCTGAAGATAGCTTGTAGTAGAAGGTCTGTGCACAGCTTACTGCAGAATGTATGATGTCAGCTTGCAGTAGAAGCTCTTGCAGCACAATGTATGAAGACAGATTGCAGTAAAAGGTGCAACAGAATGTATGAAAATGGCTTACAGTAGACGGTCTTCAAACAGCTTACAGCTGAATTTATGAAGATATCTTGCAGTAGAAGATCTATGGACAGCTTGCAGCAGAAGGTCCGAGGCAAATGGTAATAGAAGGTCGAGGACCGCTTGCATGAAGACAGCCTGCAGCTTAATGTTTGAGGGCAGATGCAGTAGGTTTGAGGACAGCTTTCAGCACAAAGTGCGAAGCTGCAATAGCAGATCTGGGGCAACTTGCAGTAGAAGATCTGGGGCCAGGTTACAGGTGAATGTATGAAGACAGCTTGCAGTGGAAGGTGTGAGGACAACTTGCAGCAGAATGAATGAAGACACCTTGCAGTGGAAGGTGTGAAGATAGCTTGCAGCTGAATATATGAAGGTCCACAGTACAGTTTTCTGGAGGTCAGCGGAGTTTACATAGAAGGCCGGAGTAGATTCTGCAGTAGAACATCACAGTCCAGTTTAGGCTAGAGAGTAAGAGGACAGTTTTCAATCGATGGAACTAAGATAGCTTGGAATAAGTCAGAGTACAGTTTACAACAGTTCAAAATACATAATGGAAATGCAGCCCCCAAAGTTCCGTCTGGCATGCATGAGAACTATTCCCAGGAGCATCTTCCCCTCCGTCCTCCAGCCGATATCATAAACCTTCGCTGGGTGCCTCAAATACGGGTGGAAACCACTCTAATACCCTCCCAAATTCTCATCCTCAGAGGGGGGCCATAGAAATGAAGAACAGAGCCTGACTAGAGGGACCGCTCCATTGTAATTCAGGGTCAAGGAGGTGAAGAAAATGGTGATAGGGCAAAAGCCCAAGTGGAAGTACAACCAGTCAAGGTTTGACCCCAGCCTCTTGCCCATATGTAAATATTCTCGCTGTGTCCCTGGTCTACAGAAGTTTCCAGCCTAAACTGGCAATAATATTTTGATGTTAAGGCGGGTGGGGTGGATTGGTACTGGGAGGGCAGATAGACAAGGAGACTGTATTACAGTCAATTTTAATACACCACATCTGGCTAATAGCGTACTATTTGGAATTATGGCATATGGTATTATTGCCTTTGGGTTATTTTTACACACCAGACACTCAAGCCACTTGGGCTCCTATGAGGGCCTCTAGTTTTCCTGGAGGGAGTGCACATGAAGTCCAACAGTGTCTGATAGGGGCCCTGTGAGCCGGGTTAGTTCTTTTAGGAATACCTACATACAACCGATTCGGTGCCCTTGCAGACATAGACTGACTTATTAGAGCAGAGAATGGATCCCCTCAGGATGATTTTAAAGAGGTGAATTTGAGTGTTACTGATATAATATGGAGGCCAACTGGGGTAGGAGTGCCTTTGAACACTAGAAAAAGTAGCCTGACTGTACTTAGTTGAAATATTGCAGGGTTAAGCTCACTACTAGTGGACGAGTGGGGCTGGATCTCTGCAAAATATATGGGATAATGGGGCATACTACCAACAACTAGCGATAATTATCGCTGTGTTAGCTTAGCGGCAATATTCCTATCGCCGCCCTTCACCCTTTTTTATCGCTGAGATACCTTGCTATTAGCAAGGTTTATCTCAGGAGCGATAAAAAACAGGCGAAATGCGTGAATATCGCTGTCAATACAGCGATATTCAGGCATAACCGTGGCAATGCTCTTAGCCATGTCATCCACCTCTCATTGGATACCATGGCTAAGAACTGGTCAGGGCAGGCGTTAGCTTTTGGAGATATTCGCGCTTAGCGCGAATATTTCCAAAACAACACTTGTGTTGATCATAGGAGATAGCGAAGTTAGCGACTGTTTTCAGTCGCTAACATCTTGGCACGCCCACTTTGCATGTCATTAGCGATAATTATCGCTGGCATGGAAAGTGGGCCCCTAAATGCCCGCTATCGCCTACAAGCTGTCGCTAACTGGTGTTAGCGACAGCTTGGTAATAGGGCGATACAATTATCGCCGCATTAGTGGGAAAAAGTCCCGCTAATGGGGCGATAATGGCCCTTGGTAATATGCCCCAACGTGTTTCCAAAAGACCTGGGATATAGAGTGGATTTTGTTTATGGACGGGCTTCCCCTCATGGTAGAGCAAAGGGGGGTTTGGCGAAGTTCCTAAGTCTAAGGTTAGATTATGTCACAGACCAAATAGCCTTTGACTCTAGAATTATTCTGTGAGTGCTACTATCCTTCCTCCATAAGATTAGGGTCTTGATAATTAATATTTACAACTCATCCTCCACAGATGTAGCATTGATCATAGAGCTAAGAAGATTCTGTGAAAATACATTGTTAGAGTGGTCTTTCTCACCTTTATTTTGTTGGTAGGGGATTTTAATTTGCATCCTTGTGATGCTTGTGCTGAGAATAGGAGGGATCAAGGCCATAGAGAGGCCTCAGAGCAGATTCATTTTAGGCATTCAGGTCAGGGAGATAATTTTAATCTTATGGTTTCAGAATGTAATCTTAATAATCTTTTCACTAAAGAAGAAAATGACTCCCCTAGGTCAGTCCCCACTTTTATGGAAACAGGTAACAATACAATTATTGATTATATTTTTGTGTCTGCTCGCCTGATTCAATTTTTGGTGGGATTTAGAACAGTATGGAGTATCTTTAGTGATCACAACCCAATCATGACAGAGTTTGGATTTCACGGCCAAGACCTTCACCATTTATAATGACCCCCTTACGCTTAATTTCGTAAAAGACAATGGTTCATAGAAGGCCTATAGGTCCTTAAAGAGATCTATTATCACAAGGAAATATTAATCAAATAAACTCTGGCAAACAAACTCTACTAGATAAATGTCGGAATGGACACAAATGAATATTGAAAACAATTTAATTTATTAAACAGTATTCGTTTTTTCATAACGTGGAATATAGATCCAGTGCTCACACCAAAGTGAAAAGGAACGTGATGTGGTTGGTGAAGAAATATAAAAACACACATCGCATTGACAACATAAGTAAAACTCCTTAGAACAAATTTTAGGAGTAAAGGAGTTTTAGTTGAAAGAAGGTCGAAGGCGTTTCGCTCCAAAAGAATTGAGATCCTCATCAGGGCAAAAGATGTGAGCAAGTGGTATTTAAACGAGCCCTCAGGTGGCTAATTAAATCATAGTCGGGCGTGACGATGGAATTGGTTGCGGCTGTGGTAAGAATACCGGTGGGCCAATAGCTAATGGATACAGCCACGTAAAACAGCGAGGCTGATAAAAGCAAGGAGAGTCGAACCCCTCAGAAATGTGGGTGGAGCTCTGCGAGGTCGGTGTAGTCATAGTAGTTTAGTGCACGTTTGAAAGTGCCGAAGGGAGGCAAGACGGGCAGCTGCGGTGTATTCTGCCATAGCTACTGAGGGACTTCAATCCCCTCCTTGCGCCTTACAGATTCTTTCATAACAAGGCTACCATATTCAGACGGAGCAGCTGCCCATCTTGCCTCCCTTCGGCACTTTCAAACGTGTACTAAACTACTATGACTACACCAACCTCGCGGTGCTCCACCCACATTACTGAGGGGTTCGACTCCCCTTCCTTTTATCAGCCACACTATTTTACGTGGCTGTATCGATAAGCTATTGGTCCATTGGTTTTCTTACTACAGTCACAACCAATTCCATTGCCACGCCCGACTATGATTTAATCAGCCACCCGAGGGCTCGTTTAAATATCACTTGCCCATATCTTTTGTCCTGATGATGATCTCAATTCTTTGAGATCGAAACGCCGTCGACCTTCTTACTACTAAAACTCCTTTACTCCTAAAATTTGTATAACGGAGTTTTACTTATGTTGTCAATGCGATGTATGTTTTTAGATTTCTTCACCTACCACATCCCGTTCCTTTTCACTTTTGTGTGAGGACTGGATCTATAATCGGCTGGTTGTGAAAAAACGAATACTGTTTAATAAATGAAACCATTTTCAATATTCATTTGTGTCCCTTCTGACATTTATCTAGTTGAGTTTATTTGCCAGTGTTTATTTAATTAATATTTCCTTGTGATAATAGATCTCTTTAAGGACATATTAGCCTTCTATGAACCATTGTCTATTATGAAACTATCCTATACCCCAGGTTCAAGGATTGTGGTACCCTTGTTATGCTATACATATTCCTTACACTTAAGGCACAAGGTAGACGTATTAGCTGGGGTAAGGTCATTCTGGAGGATTTTTTGAGGAATTTGGTACAGGAGTGTAGCCGGGAATTTGAGGTGAGTTTGAATACTGACTCCCTTGATCAAACCATTGTAAACTTATTCTCTTGCATTTGCACAAAGGTCCAATTAGTCTTGACTAGACATAATACCGGGACAATTAGCTCTGGTCCTAAATGGTTCGATAGGAGCTGTACAAGGGCTTACAAGAAATTAAAGGCAGCTCACAAACAAAAGCCAAGGTCGATAGGAGTAGTGAAAGCATCTAGGCAGGTGTACGTGTAGGCGCACAGGAATCAAATAAGCGCCATGAAGAGATAAGTGTAAGATAAACTCATAGAGGTTTGTAGCTCTGGAGACACCGCAGCCTTCTGGAAAGTTGCGAATCAGCCATTATTTACTGAGGGAACAGTACCGTATTTGAGCTTAGCTTTACCTGCGCAAAAATGGGTAGCTCATTTTGGTCATATATATGCGGGTTGTGTGAGTGAGAGAAGGACTTTTATTGGTGTATGATTGCAGAAAAAGCGGTATATATAAGTAGGGGATGCCCTAAGAAATGAGAGTAGATCTGGAACATGTGGAATGCGTACCGTGGAAATTTGTGTGAGAGCCCGAGTGAAGCGATGCAGAGGAGAGTAAACCAGATGGTCGAATCCCCATAACAGAAATAGGTAAACTACAGCGTGCAGAAGGTCTGGCTGAGAAAAGGGATATACCCAGGAACGTGAAATTGTGCAAATAATGACAACAAATATTGAAAAATGTATAACATGTTGTGTTTCCTGTCACATTAATAAAAAGAATTAAAACAGATATATGCGGGTTACAGTGATTCTAATCTTATTGCATCTCCGGCCAGAGAAACAAATGTTTATTTTGAACTGGAGGAGGTGAGGGAAGGTGTAATGGAACTCCCACCTGGGAAGGCGATGGGTCTGGATGGGGTACCTAGAGACCTTTTTTATATTGTGTAGACCTTTGGGCTGCATTACTCACACAACACCTGAATGCGTTAGCATGAGGCCATATTCCTTCCTCATGGAAGCAATCAGTAAATGTTCAGATTTTTAAAAAAAGGGAACCGTCCCGACCCAGCGTGCTACCGTCCAATCTCCCTGATAGATGCGGAAGTAAAAGTGCTGGTGAGGGTGTTGTTGAAGCGATTAACGGATTGGACAAACAACAAGGAAATCTTGTCAGAAATTAAATTTGGCTTCAGACCGGGACGAGGTACTATAGAACAAGATTAGAATTTATATCTCTTGGTTAATATATACACAATGGCCAAAAGGGAAAGCATTCATCTAGCCTTCATGTACCTCAGCACAGCATTTGACACAGTGGTGTGATCTAAACTGTGGACTGTGCTGAGGGACGTGGGGGTGGATGAAGCCCTAGTGGCCTTTTTGCATGATTTGCACACAAAGCTTGAAGCCTCCGTAAGGTACGGCCCATCGGGGAATGGACAGTGCACTTTCAGTTAGGGAAGGGGGTATGACGGGCTGTCTATTAGACCCCATGCTTTTTATCTTATATATCAATCAATTACATCAAGTTTTTAAGGGAACATTGTAAAGATGTACCGACGGTAGGAAATAGAATAGACCCTGCTTTGCTGTACGCGGACGATTCTGTTCTTATCGCGCGTACAGCCAATGGTTTACAATTATTATTATGTAGATTTTATGGAAACTTTGGCCTGGAAATTAAATTATACCAAATCATACACTAGGATGATGGGACCCAAAAATAGCAAAACTAAAACCTATATAATAAAGGTTCACTACATAGGAAAGGTGGACAAGTTTTGTTACTTAGGCATCTTGCTGGATTACAAATTGACCTGGGATCCCTTGCTGAGATCACATGTTCAAACTTTAAATAGGTTCGCCTCAAAGTATTAATGTGAAGTGTGTTCCACCTGTATCCGTTGGAGCGGAGATCTGGAGATATAAATCTTGCCTTTCGATACAAGTGGCTGGAAACACGTTTTTTAGAAGATAGTTACGGATTCCTCAGAGTGTAGCAGCCGAAATAGAGCATGATAAGTTGGGAGCATGCTTTATAGCAGATTACATACATTTGCGCACCATACTCTTATGGTTCGCGATATGGGTTAAAAGCAAGTTAGAATTCAACAGGATGATTTTGAGAGATTGCTTGAATGTGGAATATAGTTTGCACATACCTTGGCTGAGTCATATAAAAAACTACTCTGACAGATGTGGGTAACACCCATCTCTATATTTCACCAGAGTTAATCTCCACGGGCCATAATATCAAACGGCAGCGATAATTATCGCTGGCCGTGCTTAGCGTGAGATTTTTTATCGCTGACTATCGCTGGAAATTATCGCCATGCTAGCGCTGTATTAACAACGCTTAGCGCAATGGCGATAATTATTCCAGCGATAGCTGTGTTTTCCATGGAACATCGCTGGTTTTTCAGCGATTTTCCATGGAAAACGGCGATAACCTTGCTGATACGACCCTGGACTCGTATCAGCATAATCCACCTCCAATGTAAAGTATAGGTAAGTCCGCATTTTAGCGGTTTTCACCCAAAACTAACTTTTGCTAAAATGCGTTGGCCTCCTTGTAAATATCACGATGTGCACATCAGTGATAATTTACAAACAGTACTGCCCAGTGACACCCACTTTGCATCTCATTAGAGATGCAAAGCGAGGCGTCGGGAAAACGGATGGCATGTTAGCACCCACTTGTAAATATGGCGATAGTTTTATCTCCGATTTTTTGGCTTTTAACCCCTCCCCTGCTGGTGACGGAACCACTCCGTCATCAGCCGCGGTCGCACTGTGCTGATGACAGAGCGGTTCCGTCACGGCCCGCTCGGCACACCTGCGCGGCGCAGATTCCGCACCTGCGCTGAGCGTTCCAATGAGCGGGTGGTGCCGTGACGGAAGTGCTCCGTCATGAGCACAACACGACCGCGGCTGTGACGGAGCAGTTCCGTCACCAGCATGGGTGCGCCGTGCTGCCCCCCTGACCCCCTAAGTGCAGCGGCGGAATAGCCGCCGCAGCGAAGGGGTTAAAGCCCAAAAAGCGGAGATAAGGCCCTTGTTGATATGCCCCCAAATCAGATATTGCGTGGGTTAAGGGAGCATTTAAGCAAATACCCAAGAAGAAAGAACTTTAGGCTCCTAGCATAGCATTGCTGTGCACATTATGTGATGGTGAAATCCATGGATAAAACAGAACCGTACTTAACATTAGATAAGCTGGTTTTGCATAGAAGGCTTTTAACATATTTTTGTCTGAATGTGTTCCCTCATCTATTGGGCACCAGACCCCCCTATTTGTACATGTGACACGCCCTCTGCACTTTGCAAATAGTTTTAATTTGCCGTGAATGGGCTATTCTGTGACATAACTATATTTATCTACTACTCTTGCCTGTGAATTTTCAGCAAGAAAGACCAGCCTTATTACATTTGCCATTTTTACAAAATATTAATGTATGTTGCTATTTATCTAAGTTTTTAGCAGGGCTGTATTATGCTCATCCATGATACTGTATTTTATGATATTTAATTTTATGCTGTGTTTTATCAATTTTCTGATGTTTTCATACAGTTTTATTGTACTTTTATGATTGCTTTTGCAAATCGAATAAAGACATTCTGACTGACTGAAAACAGTTTGCATTAGACGATCAGAATAGTTTCCAGAAAGATAAGAGACAGATTATTACCAAGGTCATGGTTTGCTTTTCTGCACATAATTTACATATATGTTTCACTACAAGGTTTGCAGTACAAACCTCTGGTGTAATTTGCAGTTGAATGAGTGGGTTGTTCTTTGACAAAGATGTACTTGTTTTCTCCTTATGTACTTGTCCATGATGTACTTGGAGTATCTCTTCAGAATGTAACTTATAGTACTCGCTTCTCCTTAAACGCTACACCTACTTGTAACACTTTTGACTAACAATTAAATGCACTTTTTAGCTCACCTCTTTCTAAATGTCTAAGTACCATCCAATTAACCTTCCTCTTGAAGACTACTATTTTTAACTCTGCTTCTTCGTCAATTTTTAATCTCTCTCCTCATCCCCTCGTCTTGAGTCGTCTATTTCGCAAGAGTCCTCTGTACATACTCTCAAACGCAATTTGTTTTCTGTGGACATCATCATCAAAACTGTCTGCAAATTAATTTTAATAAGTTACTGATTTCTCATCTGACTTTAGGTGCAATCAATCTGAATTAGCACTTTGTGCCTCTAGTGCAATGTGTGTATGTAAAGCACTGTGTTGCACTTGAGCCTTCTATGAACTATGTAAAAGAAATCATAAATGAATAAATAAAATGAAAAAATATATACGTTAATATATGTGATATGATTTTGATCAATTCTATCAGCCAAGCCAACTGATCTCAGAACCTGGGGCCCGATTCACAGAACTAACTTAAGACAAAATCCTAAACTTACTACTTTTGGTATTCACAGAAGTTAGGATTTTGTCTTAAGTTTGTCTTAAGACAAACTTAAGATAGACTTAAGACAGACTTAAGTTAGGATTTTGTCTTAAGTCTGTCTTAAGACAAACTTAAGACAAAATCCTAACAGTATACCCTTGCAGGTGAATAGCAGAGCTTTAAAAAAGCATGTTTGATATAAATCCTGTCTGATTGAGTGTTCTTGTTTCATAATGCTACTGATGTCCTGGTTACATTGTCCTTTCTTATTTACAGTAATACCATTAATCTCAAATTTCATTACTGCACCTGTGGTTGGGAGAGTACTACAAATTTACCTTCAATTTGCAATACTATGATGAAAAACTTTAGCAGCATCAAAAGCTGAAAATTTAGCCCTTGCTGTTTGCTAGTAGTAACAGCGAGGACATTCCGGTGTATTAAAGTGATTTTACTGCATTTATAATGTGGTAACACCGTATTTCAGTAAATCACAAAATCATGTTAATGTGTTGCAGTGCATTTAGAGCACATATAACACATATGTTTACCATGTCCAACCTTTTCTAGAAGCGGGCCTATGCGCATGTTGGTGATCACAGGTTTTCAATCTCCATGGTGCTGACTCTTCCATTCATGCTTCCAAGGGTGATGAAATTACACCACCGGCTTGTTTAGCAAAAACACTTCTTGATGACACCAAAAACACTCTACTTTACAGTATGCATGGTACAGGTACTTGATATAACGAATAGCAGCTCTGTGGGTGGGTTGCAATGTATTCGGAATATTAACACTTTCTTGTCCAATGAGCGATATTCAGCAGCAATCTTCGGAACGACAAGGAACGACACAAATTCTAAGAAAATTTATGCTGTTTATTGAACTGGACAGTTTCACGTCCAGCCAGTTGCTTTGATCTACATGGCATCATTGGCATACATAAGAGGGGATCCAATCAGATGCTCTGACTGAATGACATCATCATACATTACAGCAACAACATCCATGGGAATGACATCAATCAGTACACAGGGACAGCCAATCAGCGCTTATTCTAATGGTACCTGGTAACAGAAACAGCCAATAAAAGGTGCAGCTCGCCCTCAGCATGGGTTCTATAGGGCCATACTGGGGAGCCTGCGTTATCACTAGTTAGGGACACATTCCAGGGTGCACAAAATGTTCCAGGTATTATATACTTCAGGCTAGATAAGGAAGTGCACTATTGAGATCAGGTAGGGTGGGAAGGGTAGGGTAGGGATTAGGCCATTACAAAGGGTTCAAGTCAGTCTGTACATAAGGTGGAGCCAGGGAGGTGGCACTAGTCTTCGAAGTAAGTTGATAAAAAAACAGCCTGATCTCAAAATTCCAATCAAAGTGTGGGCTATGGCGGCTGCTCGCCGAGATTCCCTGCGTGCCTTGTGCGTGCAGAAGATATGTTTCCAAACATGAACTGATATAAATATAACTCTTAGGTTTTACTCTATATATTAATACATGTGGAGGGAAAATAACTTTAAAATTGAACTTCCAATCCTCAGTCTCCCCACTCCCCAGTAAACTGACTGCTGGGTCACATTAGGGATTAAATTTCAACGAAGAGTTGCATGTTTTCAAACCCTGTTTCATTTTGGGATGCATGGTGGTTGGCTGTGTTTTTCATGATGCTAAGCTAGGTGTATGCAAATGTGTTCTTGCTATCACTTTGGTTGACCAGTGGCTAAACAATGCATCAAACATTAATGACATTTTTTTTGGCCTATTCGGAGACCTTTCAAGAGTGGACATGGGGAAGTTTGAAAGCAGCAAAGTGCGTCATGTGTTTCCAAACATTTTCTTATATGTCACGTCACAACTATATTTTAATCTGACTAATGTCTTGGTCACCTGTTGACTTGTATAAATGACATAACAATTTTTGATATCAGAATATGGAAACATCATACCTAGTGGCAAAAAGTATTTACTTTCCAATGCAAAAGGTGTTTTGCCCTTTGTTCAGTGCAAATACCATAATGAACTGCTTGGTGGAACTTGGGGGTACAGCGCAAGCACCCATAGGTTCTGATGCCAAGGCCAATCTACTATGATAGACTGCCATCTGCATCAACAAATAATGCCTCCTTAAAGCAGGCGCTAAAGTGGAGAAATGTTTTTATTTTCCTAACATTGCATACTTTCCACTTGTGCTGCACTATACAGCACACATCCAATGTGTGGCTTGTTTTACAGTTTGTCTAAGCATAAGATTTTGACTTGGAAGGGAATCCTTTCAATGCACATCACACACCCATCTCTGCACATTGGTACAAAGCTTGTGTTTGGCATTAGGCAGACTGTTTGTGCACTAGTGGCGGGGATGAGAGCAGTGGCAGGGAATGTTTAATAAGTATGGCTCTGCGCTGCTTTCTTCCCCTTGTGCAACGGCGCTGCAACTTTGAGTGTTTAGCTGCACTGCATCAAAAATTAATAAATTAATAAACCAGCCCCTTCATGTGCTACTTCCTTAGTGTACCTAAAGTGCACCTATGCAGCTCTTTGCAGTGCAATGAATGGTTGGTGTATTCAGTAAATGCCCAGAAACCTAAATTCAGTAGAGGGTTCCAGCATAAATACCTGCATCTGGATTTTAAACTGCATCTATTGCACCTGTCTGTGTGAAGGAAGCTTGCATATAGGATGTCCATTCTGTATTGCATGTCTTGATGGTTCTGTGGAAAGCTTGTGCTGCTGCTGTCTGTGATGCACCCGTTAGCTTTTCCACAACATGTCTGCATGGGTGCTGGATGTGCTGTACTTATTCTTCTTGTGAGAAGAGACTGTATTGATGCTGTAACAGTTCTGTGTGTAGGACACGTGGGAAGCTTGTGCTATTACAGTCCTTCTTGTACCCATCCTGAAGATGCCAGAGAAGCTTGCCACAACCTGTGATGTACCCCTCCTGACAGAAGTTAGGAGCTTGCCCTACAGCAGGCCCTGGTAGCTATGTGTACATGAGGCTTTGCGCCTTGATGCCCTTGGGCTAAGTTTGCGCGGTAAAAATCACCTTTCATTCATTCATTCAGGGAAGCCGGCACTGCTGCTTATTGAAGATGATCCTTGAGAAGATGTGGAGGACAAAATGGTAAGAATTCAAAGCACAGATGCAACCCTAGAGGTTCTGTCCACAGAGAAGCAGAGATCCTGCACCTCTCTTCTTAGGAGGAGCAGTGAGCACTGAAGTACAAATGCCTAGATGCATCATTGTAACATTTTGTGATTTCTTAATTGCGAAAATTAAGGAATCGCAATTAAGAAATTGCAAAATGCTATGCATCAAAAAATTGCAAATTTTATAGCGATTCGGTATTTTTCCTTAATTGCGATTTACAATTTGCGAATCGCAATTAAGGAAAACCCTTCCCATTGATTCCTATGGGCCAAAAGGCCCATAGGAATGAATGGGAAGGCATTCACATTTTGCGAATTTCAAATTGCGATTCGCAAAATGTGAATGCAATTTCAAGGGTGCAGGGGGGGTTCAAAGAACCCCTCACTGCACCCCTGAAATTGAACTGTAAGTGCAATTTACACACACACACATGACCCAAGGACATGTGTGTGTGTAAATGAAAACTTTGAAATATGCAACAAGTGCATGTTTGAAAGTTTTCGGTAAATTAGCATGAAGTTCAACTTCATGCTAATTCACCCCTTCCAAATTGCGAATTCGCAATTCCAAAGTAATCATGCATTGCATTTAAGAAATCGCTAAATTGCGATTTCTTAAATGCAATCGCAATTTAAGAAATCGCAATAAAATTGCGAGTTCTTAAATTGCGAAAATAGCAAAATGCTTCATGCATCCCAAAAATGGAATTTGCATTCGCAAATGGCCGAAATTTGCGATTTGCACCGTTTGCGAATGCAAAAACCCTTGATGCATCTAGCCCAAAGTGTCTCATAAGGTCCTCTGTCCACTGATCCCTCGGTTATACTGGCGGTTTTTCACACTGTTGTGGGATCTGGCTGCTTCGACTCACCTTTCTACTTCCAGCACACTCTCCAGAAGTGGTGGCTGGGTCTCCAAGGCACTCTCCTCACACCCCTTCACACCTGCCACTCACTTTATAGTGCAGACAGGTACCATTTCAGGTTCACCCCTCTCCTAAGTTTGGGCACCCCCTACAGGTACACACACACCTCTCCTGGCAGGGACAGATGACTCTCCATAAACAAGGGTCAACTGTGGCCATGCATACTTGGCGACGTGTAAACCACAAAGAAACCTTGCTTTGCAAACACAAAAAGGCCACCTCTGTTGTTCCACTGTCTCCCTTACACCGAGGCGCCCTTTTACACATCTGCCACATTCTCCTTTGAGAAACACTGCTCTGTGGTGAGAGGACTCCACTCACACCCCTGTCATTCCCTAAGAGTACCTATTCCATAAAGCGCCTTGATAGATTATTTTCATTCCATTTCAAGTTTACACTAAGGTCTGTTGCCTCTGTAATTCAGAGGTCTTTTAGGGAACTACATGCCTGTTTCAAACAAATAGTGTTCCCTTTAATCTAGGTTCTTTGGGGGAGTGGGGAAGCTAATCTTCTCTAGGCAGGTGTTTACACCAAGATGCTGCGGTCGCTTTCACTGTCCCTCAGGCCAAGGCTTGCTGAATGTTGGTTCTTTGCAGGAGCTTAGCAGAATCAGCGAATTTGCAAGAAAAGGTTTTTGACTTTAAGAAGTAAACCTTTTCCAGGTAAATAAGGCACGTGGAACTGGGTTGTGCATAAAGGATCTATACGTAACAAAGCTATGTATCACAGAAGGGGAACAGCGTTTACAACGCAACTTTTACCACGCACTACCTTTACCAAGCAACTTTTACAACGCAAGTCGTTACAATGACTTGAGCTGGGGGGCGCTGTAGGATAGGGAATGGTTTAATTTACTATTCAAAACCTTCCCTACTATCCACGGGGACTGGAGTTGGAATAGTAAATTAAACTATTCACTATCCAGCGCCCCCCAACGCAAGTCGTTGTAACGACTTGTGTTGTAAAAGTTGCGTGGTAAAGGCATGCGTTGTAAAAGCATGCGTAGTAACGACATACATCCTCACAGAATCCAAAAGGGCTACTCGCCAAAGGTCAAGATCAACTTATAATAAAACAGAACCCAGAAGTGACAGAATTCATTAAAAATATTCCCAAAATGCTGCTGGGAGCACTTATATGTAACCAAGCACTGTCAAGCTTCCGACAACGTCAATGGGTGTACAACAGGCATCCACAGTGTCTACATCCACTGGACTTGAGTCAGATGGTGGCTTCACCTTGTTTGATAATCCATGTTCAAAGCATTCTGGGATCTTCAATGCTGCTTAGTGAATGAAATTTACTCCTGTATTGTTTATTTATCCATTATGTAACTACTGTGACACTTTTGCAATGTGTAACTCGCTGTGTCCTTACGTAAAGCGCTCTGATACCTCCGGGTCTAGCCAGCGATATATAAAACTCAAGTAAATAAATGAAAGGAAATAAATACCCAATAAATTGAAGATGTGAAATGTGTACAGTTTCAGGACTTCTAAGAAAAGTACAACATTTTGAAGGAAAGCTGTGTTTGTGCATGTGTATGGTTTCCAGTGTCAGCCTCTATTCGTCCATTTTGAATATGAGTGTGCCTGTCTGCAAGCTCAATCTCCTCCAGGGAGGCATATGATGTCATGATGTCAAGAGGGAGCCAAGGTATGATCAGAAAGGAAAGCAAGAAATAAAACCAATGCAAACATTGCTGGCTCAGCAGACTGTGGATTGGACGACGCCTTGTGGTGACTTCAGATTATGCGCATTGGAGAGATCGTGGGTCACCTTGTTTCTCATTGGGCGAGAATCTCTGCTCTGGGTTTACAACGGCTAGTCCAATATCGGTTGGCACATGTGCTATAACTAATCTTAGGCACCAAAGTCTTCCTGTGTGCTGCCTGACACCGTATCTGAACTGATTCCAATCCACAGGAAAGAAACTGTAGAAAACCCCTCTGAAACCTTGTTATTTACTGTGCAGGGAGTGAGGGTGGGTGCTGTATGTGTGCGTAAACATAAGCTGTATTGTATAGTATAAGAAAGTGCAAATAATATCCATTAGATTTGTAACATCCAATGTCAAATATGGCTCATGCTTCATTACACATCCCACCTTTCGTGCAAGAGGACAGAAGGGAGGAAACCGGGGACGCGTCTCCCTTCGCTCCCCTCCTCAAGCATGCCTGCGTAGTGCAATTTCATCTCAAGGAATGGAATTGCCCCTTCTTACCAGTTCACTCAAACTCTTAAAGGTAATTAGTAGAAAGAACACAAAACAAATCAAATATTTCAAAACTATAAGTTAACCTCTCTCTATATATATCTATACCACAGTATTCGGATCGCGGCATGTCTGTATTGTGACCACCGCAACCGCTAAATGTTCCCAAGGTTTGTTGCTTTACACCTGAAAGACTGTGCTACTTTGAGGCCGAAGGTACAGTCACCTATTCTACAAACAATTCACAGGGCGGGAGTGCACCCATCTTGCCTGTGGCGGTATACAGTTGCGGGCTGAGAAGGTCTGCAGCCCTCAGCACGTCCAGTGTCGAGAAACGTGGATCTCCCCCGATCGCATTCAATTCACTGCGTGTTGGAATGATCTTCGGTGGCCCAGATTCCCACTGGGGCAAACAAGAACATTCCTGTTCCGATCCCACAGGGCGCCATCTTTGTCTTACCATACTTATCTTCTTTCGCCCCACGTTTAAAGGATACAATGTTCTTATCCTCCACAGAGATGAAAGAAGTACCTAAAATGGGGACGGACAGGGCCAGTTTCTGAGGTAAACCTAAAATACAAATTAACTGCATTGGAGATTCTATATAGTCTCCAAAATCAACACACTATATTAAACCACTGTACACTTTTAGTCTATGCACATTAGGTGTTCCAGTTTACGTGGTTCCATAAATACGCATATATGAATGTGTGTACGTATATACACATACACGCACACACACACACATATATATATGTACACACATAAAGGTGGGCGGGCCTTAAACCTACAGCAGGTCACAAGGATAAGGCCGTAGGCTAGCCCACTGTCATTAGGCCTCAGGCCCACACACTCACTAGGCTTTGGGCCTACACACTACTGGCAGGCCTCAGGCTTACAGCCCATCACAAAGTCTTGGACATGCACACAGGCCTCAGGCCTCCAAACTACTACTAGGCCTCAGGCCTAGATACTGGTACCACAGTCAGCACTTTTTGTCTTCAAAGTTTCCAGATGTATATATATATATCTTCTGATTCTTTAGTGGCTTTCCCTTTAAAAAAAGGTTTCTATGAAGTCACTTGGCCCAGCTACATTGTACCAGATTTGTCAGAAGTATTGTTGGGAAATATCTTCTCTGTTGGCGTTACCGCCGGGCTGCCCACTCCTGAGCTGCTACTGCTGCTAGATCGGTGTTGCACGATTGGTCTGACTGGCCTCATGGGAGGCGGTCGGAGTTGCGCCCCGGCCAAGCGAGCAGAGAGGGGCGGCTTGAAAGTGGTCATCATTTCAGTGGTGGAGCTGCTGCTCCGCCGAATGGCAGCATCAGGGTCCCGGATCATAATGGTGTGTAGCGGGCTGGCGGGTTCCGAGTTTACTGAGCCGATGGTTGGTCCCTTCATGGGCTCCAGCGTGTCCAGCACGACGTCGGGGGCCTGTTTCACTGTGTTCTGTCTCTCCAGCTCCCGAAGCTCATTGAGAGCTGTGCTCATGGTCTTCTCAATGTCCTGTCAATAGGGAGAGAAAAATCTAATTAGTTCTTGATAATTACAGTTTCAACACTCCCATCAACATGCGCCCAAAACTACTCTTGCCCGCTTAGTCCTCACATGGGTCTACAGTAAGAACTTTACACAAAAGACCATACACACCCTTGAGTTACACTGAACTGCAATCCCCAGTTTTGTTTTGGAGCAAAGGACATTGTGAGATTTGTAGTCCAAAGGCTTCATTTTCGGTTGGCTTTAATGGGATATCTGTCAAATATTTACGGGATATCCCGTCCGCCAAGCCTTAGTTCACTTGACTCATGCCAGAGGAAATCAGTGCTTTCAAAGGCAGCTATGCCACCAGCTTTCATGTAGGAAATTCCCTCTCCGCTGCATAACCACTTGTAAGAGTGCTCCTGGAGGATCTGGGGACAGCAGGGTGGGAGACGGGGTAAATGCGGGGTGGCGGATGAGAAGGAGGTAGACTATTCACAGCAGCCTCAACTATGCAGTGTCAAGTCAGCCACAGGGAAAGAAAATAAAAAATACTCCTAAGAACTCAGAACTCCAGTTTAGTAGTTTCTATTTAGAAAACAAAGAAGAAGAACTAATGGAATAAGATGGTGGACCTGCTGCCATTTATATATATATTTTTTTTTGGGGGGGGGGGGGGTTCTGGTTCCCCCCATGTTGGTAAGACTAATTCTGGTGAAAATAAGTCCCTCTCTCAGCTGGAGAAGTCTACATGCGGTGGGTCAGCTGCAGCTGGGCCCGTGGAGTTAGTAGCTCCACAAACCCAGCATTTGGTGTCTCTATCTTAAAGTATTAATTGAGGCCCTAAATCTTTTTATTAAAAAAAATATTAAAATTCAGAACACTGTATTCTATAACAGAATGCCCCAATCACTCGACGAGCCCTGAATCCATATCTTACATCTTCATGCAGTGTTGAAAAAGGCGGAGGTTTGGGGTGGTGATCCTGAACATATATCCATTGTTTAACTATAGTTCTGACTTGAAGGTGTCTGAAGGACATCACGTTGGTAGTGACAAAGAGGCCACAATTTAAGGAGGATGAAATGTCTACCGTGTGGACCTCATCTCTCAGTCTGATATCTTCATTGGGCCTGTCTGTGACAAGACAACAGAGTACCAAGACCGCAGCCCAACAGAGCATTCTGGTATTGACAATGGATATCATATTATGTCTGCATAGTTGGACATTCCCTCTCCAGTGCCTCACATTCTCTCTGTGAGATGGAATCTTCTGTGTGGGATCCATCACATTCTGTCTGTGGAGTAGGGCATTCCTTGTCAGCTGAATTACATTCTGTTGTTGAAGCTCTGGCTGCTACACACAATTCTACGTGTGCACATGAACATTCCTCTCATAGACACCAGCTATATCCTGTCGAATTAAGTATTTTGTAAGAGTTACATCCCATTCTATCTCCGGAACTGACAATTCCCTGTCGGCTAGATCTCATTGTGTCAGTGGAATTACTTAATAGCTAGAACCCATGCTATCTACAGAGTTGAGCATTTTCCTGTCTGCTCCACCACCCTGAGGCAGAGGAATAAGAAATTCCAAACAGACTAAATCATATTCTGTAAAAACTAACATTGCCTTTCCACAACATCATACTCTGTTGGTGAGCTTCATCATTGACCAGACATACCACGATCTATAGGTGTTATTGAGTAAAAAGTGCTTTCTTTTTCACATTCTATCCTTGCAAATGAAGATTCTCACTTTATCCTCTCTCATTTTAGTGGATTTATTCTCATTTTATTGACAACCACTCTTCCCAAAGACTACAAATGCCTCAAACACCACAAAGCCACTGATTGGAACATTTCACTAGCCAAAAGTACTTCTCCAATGCTGGTCAGCCACACAGATGGAACATCAGTATCTAGAAATTGTTATTAAATGGATCCTACCAAACAGTAGTGAGTATGTATAAAAAAACAATAACTTCAAGTGAGGTGGGTATAAAATGGAAATGTGGGGAGTGTGTGTATGGGGAGGAGAGGGAAAGAAAAGAGCAAAAGACGTTCGGGGAAGAGAGAAAGGCCATAAGCATGGGAGGGGAGAATATAGAAGATCAGACTTTCCACCGCCCAGCCATAATACCCAATGGAATCCTCCACAAGTTCATGTCACCAACAATGTGATGAATGACAGGGTTCAAGAAGAGTCTACAGTGCAGAAATTATGCGACTTCATCATCGCCAGTGTCCGAGAGTTGCCCCATGTGGAAACAACTCTTAATAATGTCTAGGAATATTTGTGGCCCTTCCTTGTAAGAAAAAGATATGTTTTGCCCCCATAAGATACCCTTAGCCTTGTGGGAGGCCATAGCTCCAAATCCAACATCTAATTTTGAAGTATCAGTTGCTCTCTCCTTTTGTTCTACGTTTGGATGCTACAGTGCCAGAATATTATAATTTGCTTGTGCCCAACTGGAGAGACTGTTTTGGGATAGTAATTTTCTTCAAGATAGAGTCTGGAAGTTTAAGACCAATTCCACAACATGCCACTTGGTTGGGACTCCAAAATCTAGAGAGGGGTTGTCAACCCTTCATCACAACTCAGAATTAGCACACTTGAAGGGGTCAGATGTTCAGCTAAAAGGACTGTGGGGTCATGAGAGAGCACTGCATTTAAGATATTTAACACCCCCCTTCCATTGCTGACACCTGCTTTCAAGAGTTGGTAGAGCACATAAAAACGTTGGTCTGAGTTTCTGCATGGCCCTAGAGTTCGAATTCAACTTGGGCCAATCAGCTCTCAACCGTCCTTATTCTGATCTCTGCCAGCTTTACAGACGATTCATACCCAAAACCCTTGTTGTCCATCTTTAGATGGGAGTCAACTTTAGCAGAAGGTATTTCTACCTCGTTCAACTTTTTCTAACTAAGTCCAAAGATGCCATTCATTTAACTCTTGTTTTTTGCTAGGTCTTCAGTTGCCAGGTCCTTATTGTCATCAATAGCCTTTCTTTTGCAGGCACATTTAAATCTCCCCTATGATGCTGCCTGCCACCAAAGAAGCCGCTCTGGTGGACTACATCAATGCCATCACCAACAGAAGATAAGAAAGCTTTGAGGATGTGAAAGATTTCACATCACCAGCGGCTGCCTCCAACTTGATCATCCCCTCACAGGACCATTGCAACAACCTCTCTCAATTCTTCAGCAACAAAATTACTGCCATTTACACCAACTTCAACCCGCAACTGGACCCAACAAACCTCGTCAAATGCCTCCCAATCTTATTCAAAGAACCAATGCTAACCAAATGTCCCAACATCACCCCGGAAGAAACCGCTGCCACCATGATGTACATCCACTCTGGGGCCCATCGGACCTCTGCCTCCACCATGCCTGTTCCAGAGGACTGCCCTCAGCACCCATCAGTTCCATGCTCAACCCATTCTGAATGCCTTAATCTCTTCTGCAACCTTCCTAGATGCTTGAAAAATAAAAACTGTCCTCCCATTGCTAAGGAAGCCCTCTACGGACCCTTCACCACTTGCCAACTACAGATGGATCCTCCTGCTACCATTTCCGGGCAGGGTTGTATAGAAAATCAACAGACTCACCAAATACCTCAATGACCACCAACTCTGTTTCAGACTAAACCATAGCATGGAAACTGCTCTCATCGCCACTATGGATGACATGTACATAACTCTAAACAGAGGAGACACGGTGGCCCTCATCTTTCTGGTCCTCTTTGCAGCATTTGGCACAGTCTGCTACCTCATCCCATCTTAAGTCTACATGATATCGGAATCCAAGGACATGCACTTCGATGGATTTGTTCCTTCAGCACTGGAAGGACCCAGTCAGTCAGTCTCACACCATACACTTCGGATGCCCACATCCTCATCTGCGGACCTCCGCATGGATCCTCTGAGATACAGACCCTCTTCAACACAAGCACTGATGTCATCAACTGGATGAAGACAAACTGCCTAAAGCTGAACACAGACAAGATCAAAATCGTGATGTTTGGGAAAAGCGCATCACCATGGGACGCCACCTGTTAGCCAACAGAGGAGGGAACGACACCCAGATGAAGCCTTCTCCTACATCACTCCTAAAGCATAGAACGACCTGCCACTAGACCTGGCTTTTTGAGTAGTCCCACTAGGCCTGTGGTTCCCAAACTGTGCGCCGCGGCGCCCCGGTGCGCCGTAATGAGGTGCCAGGGGCGCCGTGCACACTATCTGTAATTTTGGTCATCACAGGGAGCAGCGCTGCTCCCCTGTGAGAGGCCTCACCCCTGCTGTTGGAGGCGCCTCGCACTCCTCCAGGAGCACAACAGCAGCCCCTCCCGCCCATTGTCATTCAGTATGCCGCTGATTGCCACATACAGAATGACAATGGGGCAGTCTGGGGGTGTGACACCATGTGGCGGCCTCCTCCTGCCTCAGGGTACAGAAGGGCATTCTGTACGATAAAAAGTAAAACGCCCACGCTGCAACGTTAGAAATCACTTCATTCAAAGAAGCCTGTAAAATAAGTTTAAAAGAACACTGTCCTGTCATTTTAGAACTGAAGTATTTTCAATATTGTATTCAACAAAGCCATGGTTGCTCCTTTTTTTTTTTAAGGAACTAGCAACCATTGACAAAGCCAATAATCCTGGCTTGTTGGGGTGTAATGATACTTGCTGTATTATATATCTGGATGCAATGACAGAGACAACATAATACCAGTGAGGCAGAACACTATGCTAAGCGCATATTTTTAGCCTAGGTGTTTTAAGCTGCGCTCTTAATTACGTCAAACACCCTCTTTGAAGAGACCCCCCAGTTTTTTTACACCGCTTAAAGCCTTGGAAACAACACCATGTTACAGTCACCTCACATCCTGGCACTGTGCATCATGCATGACTTCTACGTTTTCAGTCTGCCTATGTGCAGGGGCACAGTGAACTCTCCACCAGCCCACCCCTTGCTTTAGTTCATTCTTGATGGGACTCTTCTGCCTGCCACTCTGCAAACAAAGGCTCAGCTCATAATGTGAAACGGTGGGTGAGTAAATAAGTGAAGGAATGTCTGAATGGCTGGATGGATTACTGAAAGGATGAATGCATGAATGAAAGGGGGAATGAATAGATAATGAAAGAAAGGATGGACGGATGAGTGAATGAATGGAAGTATGGATGAGAGAAAATGTAAATAGATGGATGTATGGGTGGAAGGGTAGATCTATGGGTGGAAGGGTAGATGGATGGGTAAAAGTGTGGATGGGTGTGTGAAAGGATGGATGGGTGGATGAATGAAAGGGTAGATGATGGGCAAGTGAATGGGTGGATGGATGACTTGATAAGTGAAATGGTGAATGGATGGATGCGTGAAAGGGTGGATGTAAGGATTGATGAGTTAGTGAAAGAGGGTAGATAGACAAAAGGATGGATAGATGAGTGAAGTGAAAGGGTGGATGGATGAGAGAACGGATGGCTGGATGAGTGAACGGATGGTTGGATGAGTGAAAGAATGGATGAGGAATAGGATCAATGGATGCATTCATGAATGGATGAGTAAATGGGTGGGTAGATGGATGGATAAGTGAAAGGGGGATGGAGAGAGAAAGGGAGGATGAATGACTGAAAGGGTGAATGGGTGGAAGGATAAATGACTGGGTGAATGGATGAGTAAGTGAATGGGTGGATGGATGAGTAAGTGAATGGATGGCTGGGTGGAAGAGTGGATGCATGGATGATTGTACAGATGGATGGGGTGAAAGGGTGGGTAGATGAATAATGGATGGATGAGTGAAAGGGTGGAAGGAGGGATGGATGAGTGAAATGATGGACGGAAGTATATATGGTGGATAGGTGTGCAAATGGTTGAATATGTTTGGATATAGATGGGCACACAGATGGAAGGACAGACCTTTTTAGTGTAAAAATAAGGCTGGAGATACTGATTACGACAGACCAAACTCAATGTTCCATTTTCTCAGAGCGGGTCTCAGTACCAAAAGGTACTGAAAGCAGCAGCTGGCATAATTAAGGGTTTGGGACCAGGTACTCTGTTGGGGAAAAAAACGATGGATTGGGATGCAGCCAGTGGATGAGATTAATAATTCAAGCATTCCAACCAATATAATACCTTAAAAGCGTCCCAAATACTTTAAGGAAGATAACAGGAGGTACACACCACCCACCCACCCACCGGTAAAAAAATGGTGGGGAGCCACGGCCAACTGCTGATTAGGTCAGGGGAGCCACAGGTCAAAAAAGTTTGGGAACCACTGCACTAGGCCCTAGCTGTGGCTACATTCACACCTGCTCAGCACCAGGATACCCTCCCAGGTGATAGTGCTCTCTTATATGTCTGCATAACATGATTGAAAATGTTTTGCTTGCCATTCTTTTGTTGTTTATCAACATGATGAATCTGCTGCAAAACTAGACTAATGTTAAGCTGCGGCACGCCCACCAGATGGAGAGTGACACTCCTCTTGGGACTACTTCAACACAGAACCCCACTGAAGCCACTGGGACCGCTCCAGCTCCAGCTCCAGCTGCAGGGTCCACATCAGCCCAGGTCAACCAATGCACACTTTCCATTTCAGATGACTCCTTTGCATTCATGGAAGAACCATGCATGGGGGTCAAACATTCTGCCACACTCACTGTTAGCCCATCACACAGGGTGAGTCATCTAAGCTTTGGCAGCCATTTTACTACCTTCATTTGACCTGAAGGTACTTGTAACCATGGGCATACAAAGCATACCTAATACTCCCTTAGGATGTAGCACAGCGGCCAGAGTTGCCGACCCAGGAGCTGGTGATCCGGGTTTGTGTCTCAACGTTGGCTCAACATTTTGTGATTCTGGACAAAACACTCAATCTCCCCGTGCCCAAGGACAGTGCTCGGATACCCTCACGGCGATAAGCAGAGCTATATAAATCTACAAATTTAAATGTAATTTAGTGTAAGATGGCAGGCAGTTCACCGAGCTTTGCAAGCAGCCAATGACAGCCGGACGTTAGAGTTGACAATCAAAGTTCAGAGGAGAAAATGTCATTGCACTTTACGCAAGGCTCTACTCCCTAATTTGTGGATTTTCTGATAAACCTGTGAAGACAAGGTTGAGTGACAATCTGCAAATACTTCTCAAACCAAGAAATGAAGAAGTTTATTTTTAAGTAATGTGATACGCTTTTTTGTCATCTGACTAAAATAAGTGGTATGCATAACTGGTCCTTTGATTTGTCAGCAGGATGAATTTCAAACAAATAGATTGAAGGAATGCATAAGGCTTTCTGTCCAGTAATTTTTCAGAAAAAAGAGATGACATCATTTAAAAACATAAGTGGACCAGTAGGTTTGTCAGCAGGATACACTAAAGGCAAACAAAAATAGGAATATCTTTGTTTGTTCCTTGAATAATTTTTTGCTTTATTAAAAGTCTTGCATAATCAAGTACCTCATTTTACTCCACCATTTCTCATTAAGATATATATTTGTATTGAGGAGGAATATGAATCCCTCACGGACACTGACCTCGGCAAGAGCTTCGGCCTCCAGAGACTTATGATCGCCCAGGCTGCTGTGGCGAGTGGACCCAGAGGTGGACCTCAAGGAGTGGCTATCCATCGGCGTCTTCCGTTCGGGGTAGTTGATGCTGCCGGCACTTCCAAAAGTGGCCAAACGGCGTTTCTCTGGGCTCTCCATCCGTCCCCGGTTCAAAGAGAGCTTATGGGGACTGCTCGGGCACGCAGCTGCCCGGGGAGGGGTGTCGATCCCTGGACCCAAACCCCTTGGTGGGCTGTGAGTATCACCTCCACTCCGGCGACGTGGTATGGCAGCCCCATCAGAACGTAGTCGAACCCTGTAAATGAAGATGAAGGAATGGGAACTTAATTATTCTCTGTTGTATCACAAAATTCATAAGGAAATACAGAATGTTAATCAGGGATGTACAAAATTCATGTAATTTGCTTTCACGTACTTAAGTGACATTTTGCAAAAATTATACTTAATTATACCAAAGGCAAAAACTGCATTAATTCTATATTTTAGTGCAAAATACCTTGCATCCATTTTAAATGCAAGAATGCAGTTCGAGCAAAAAACAGTAGTGCAAAAAATAAGGGCCACAAACAAAAACAATCCTGTATGCAACAGAGGCACCCTTGCACCACAGTGCAAGGGTGCCTCCGTTGGTGCTAGGCTGCCGAAAAGGCACCAGTGCAGGGGAAAAGGACAGAAATGTGCTGCATTGGATACAAAAGGGACATTCCTGCCCTTCCCCTGTGACGCAGGGCAGCACAGCAACGGTGACTAGCTGCGCTGCGCTGCAGCGTGCCACAAACCTCATAAATATGGCCCTTACTCTTTTGTGGGTGGGTGAAATCCCTCCCTGACCCTATCTAAAACCCTCCTTACTCCTTTTGTAGCATTTCCCTTTTTTCCAGCCACTCCTGTGTACCTCCCACATTTACTGCTAAAATCTAGGGCCTCATTCACAATTACTTACACTTCTGAGTAATTTACACTTTCGAGTAAATTTACTACTTTTGGCTAGTTACAAAATCTGAGTGTAAGTTGGTAAAAACAAAAAGTAAGTTTAACACCGCACATGGCCAACCATGGATATAGCAATACCTTCCCATAATAAATGATGGAGATGGAAAATTAAAATAAATGCCCATAGCAAATAATGTTAAATTGCCTCAGTAAGGTAAAGTACAGAGGAATGTAAATCAAATATTAAACTTGAATATAAACATTAAAAAACTTTTTATATTACATATTTATGCATATTAATTGTATACTTTTATTTTAACTGTAGAAAAAAATTAAACAAATACTGTGCGCTATTAACTTAGTTTTGAAATAAATCTTTAATTAAGAGAACTATATTAATTTACATTTTAAAAAATAATATGAGTTATAAATAAAACATTTAATTCATACCTAAGGATTGCTTTGTTTTATACTGTATTAATAATTATTAGAGTGATGAATAGAATGAATTAAAAATAGTTTAGTCACATGTTCATAAAAATGATTGCTAAATTAATTTTTCAATTCAAACTAGGGAATGGAAATATTTTACAATTAAGTGATAAATGTGTACTACTTTTTCCATTTAATTGTACTTATTTGTGCTTTTTACTGCTTTAAATAATTTGATTTAATTTAACATGTTTCGCTGTAAGGTTTTATTTTAATGCCCTATCTCCATTATTTTCTATGGAAAAGTGTTGCAATATCAATGTTTGGCCATGCGTGGTGCTGGACTTACTACTGTGTTTTTTAACAGTAACTTAAACTCGGATTTTGTGAGTAACCAAAAGTAGTAAACTTATCCAAAAGTGTAAATCACTAAACAAAATGTGAAGATACCTTTGTGAATCAGGCCCTATGTTTTCCTGCAAATGTATCTATTAATAGTGTATACATTTATCAAATAAACATATTTTCTTCAAGTTAAAAGCACATAAGGTATGCATTGAAAAGTATCAGTAGACACTGCAGTTGACTACTAAGTCAATTAGCTACTGCAGTGATGTCACAGCTATAAGATTCTGCTACCAGAATTGTTCATTTTGAACACATAATGCAAAGAAACAATTATAAACGGCCAGCCAAGAGTAACAAAATTGTTTCCGCCCAAGGGTTCCAAGCAGCATTATAAATTAGACCCTCCCTCCTTTCCCTAATTCTGTTTAATGAAACGTTGATACCCACAGCGAGAGATACTGATGAGAGAGCTGAGAGAAGACGACATGCTGACAGCAACTATATCAAAGCTGCCATCAAGCATTGGAAAGATCAGTCGTCTCAGGCAAGTCTGTACAGATGAGAGGATATGGAAAGGCGAGTGGCAAAAGTACAGCATTACCGGGTCTGCGGCGACCTAAGGGAGGGAGACATGCTTAATTTGTAATAGAATGAGTGTCGGTGCCCAAAGCTATGCTCAGAAGCCTTTGCCGGCGCTACTAAATGATTGTGCATCAAATACAAAGGCTGCATAAATGTGAATCCACTTCAGGCCTCTTTAACCCACTACCGGACACCCCTTTTTCCTTCATCTCATTCTTGCAGGTTCCTCCTTTTTTTCTGTCTTTGTTTTCCTCCTTCTTTCCTCTTTGTTTTTTTTTCATCTTTTGTTCTTCGGAAATGTCCTATTTGGAAAAATATATGCTGGTTGCCCCCACCGGCTCAAATTAAGCACTGGAGGCAGGGTAAGGCAGGTGACATAGCAGGCCATCATCTACCATTAGTCCACCTTCCTCTGGTCTCTGAGGAGGAGGTAGTGGATTAACACCTCCCCTTACACCTTTTCTCTTGGGTCAGCAGAGACCTGGGCAAGAGAAAAGCAGAAAAGGTTCCATTCCTCTGTGTGAAGTCACAGCAGTAAAAAGCGAGTCTTTCTATTTCATTGCTGTGACGTAACAATGAACAACCATGCTTCTAGTCTGTCATTCATGCTCCTGGCTTCCACAATTATAAATGAGAAACCTTTTTATAACAGGATTGTTTTCCACTGAGGGGTTCCATCAGTGGCACAGCTAGACTTTGGCCGCCCATGGCGGTCACTGAGTTTGACGTCTCGTGACGGCCACAGGAAGCGGGGGGTGTGGGTTGCTGGTGATACCCCTGCACCCTTTGCTACGCCACTGAGTTCCATTTCATATCCTAAATAATGAGAGAAAAACTCAAGTTACCCTTAGTATCCCATGGGACCCTGATTATTAATACCAACCATCGAAAGCTGTGTTTTATTTATTTAAGCATTTATACGACCCACATGGACCTTAGTTGTATTGAGACACTTTACAATCAAACAGTCACAATTTGCAGGGTTACATCTAGACGTGAGGGTTGAAGAACATCATAAGACTGGGAGACCAAGATGAGGAAGAAATCACCAGTTTGTTGCAGAACATCATCATACGGATCGTTTGAAAGGTGGGCCGTAAGTTGTCTTCAGAAGATGGTGAATAGGACTAAAGTTCAGAGGGTCGGAGGAAGAGAATTACAGGTTGATGAGGTTGTCCCAGAGGAAGAGGTAGAGGTTCTAAACTTGGGAGTTTTAAGTAGGAGAGAATTGTGACTTCTTAAACTTCTTTCAGACTTGCCAGCAGAGAGGCCCACATTTTCTAAAAGTGGTATTTTCAAAATTGTAATTTAAAATCTGATTTCAACATAAGTTGGGATTTTTCATTACAATTCCAATGACAGCAAACATGAACTGGTTAACTGTTCCCATTTGGCAATCACAGCTTATTTGATGTAATAAGGTAACTCCAATGCTACCCTATGGGAGAGGTAGGCGTCATAGTAGTGAAAAACTAATTTGGGAGTTTTTTGCTACCAGAACATGTAAAACCTTTTAATTAGACAGCTCCCTGCCCTATGGGCCACCTACGGCCTATCTTAGGGGTCACTTATATTTATGAAAAAGGAAGGGATGGGCCTGGCAAAAATGGTATTTTGCCAGGTTGAAAAGGCAGTTTAAAACTGCACACACATGCATCAATGGCAGGCTTAGAAATGTTTAAAGTGCTACTTGAGTGCCTGACATAATCTGTGCTGCAAGCCCACTAGCTAGTGCCACTTTACTAGGTACTTAGAAGTAAATTAAATTAAATATGTCAATTGGGTATAATGCAATGTTACCATGTTTTAAGGTGTGAGCACATGCACTTTAGAACTGGTAAGCAGTGGTAAAGTGACCAGAGCGCTAGGGCTAGCAAAACAAGGTCAGCACAATTAGTGTAGGCGAATGCTAAATTTCTGGGGGAAGACCACCGTAAGGATGACAGATCTAACATTGGTTAATGAATTTAGAGGGTTTTTGGTTGGGTGGTAGATTATGTGAACACAGAATATGTGGGAGAGAAGAGAGAGTTAACTAAAGGCATCCAAACATGTTGTAAGAGGTAGAGGAAGTGGTCTTGCATGTAGCTGAATTATTCTTATTAACGACTGCTAAGCCGCCTCCTGTTCTGTGTTGTCTGCTCCGAAGCTAAGGTAATTTTGCAGAACAAGTATATTAAGGGTGATATCTGAATGTAGGTTTGACCAATGCTCAGAAGTAAAGATGGCATCATGTTTGTATTCAGAGATTAAAAGGGGCACTTGGCCTCCATGAAAGAAGGAAGTTATGCAGTGAGGAAGTGCCTTTGTTGCATTCGATGGGGTTAATGAGAATGAAGTTGTTAGCTTTGAAACCTGAAGTAGGCAGACACGCAGTAGTTTGAAAGAGTGGATGGAGGGAATGTAACTGAGCGGAGACTGTAAACACAAGTTGGCTTTAATAGTGTTCAGTGATGCAAGAAAATAAATGAATGGGGAGACTGCCAAAATCTATGGCCAAAAGGTGGATCATCAGTTTAGTTGTAAAGACTGATGTAGAAATATGGATAATTGGAACGAATGCTGCCAAGGCCACCTCTAACAATTGATCAGCAGGTGGCACTGCAGGGCCATGTAAGAGAATCATGGTACCTTACTTAGTTTTAACTCAAAAGCCCGAAAGTAAGAGAGGAAGTGCGATTTAATGATGATGAATCTGTGCCCAGGATTAATAAGCATTGGCAAAGCCAATGGCTCTGGCATTGGCTGACAGCCTATCTGTCTTTGTCAATGCTTGTTTTGTTTTGTCAGGCTTTTTGTAAAACTTTATTGTCAGGTGAGCAGCTAGGTCCTTTCCAATAAATAACAAATATTGTCTATAAGCAAAAATATTTTTGGGTCTCAAAAAGAACACATTATCATAGTGGTCCTTAGCACTTGGACTACTCTGATTGAGGCTGTGCTCCTTGTGAATGAGCAGACTGTTGTCACTCAAAGTGAAGTTATCCAGTGACTGGAGTGGGCTGTCGTGCTGTCCAATGCGCTAAGCTGAAGTGGGCGGAAGGAAATGAGCTGACCCAACGACAGACCAATAGAGGGAAACGGCTGGCTGAAAACGCCTAGAAGTATATTATGTATATCATTCTGGTTAAATCAAAAGGTCTTGGCCAACACCAGGCCTAATAGGGCACTGTTTTAAACAGGAGTCTGAGGAGCAAAGAGAAGGGAGATGCAATCAAAGTTCAAACAAAAAGCAAACGGGTGCAGGCAAAGAAGATGCAAGGATTATGCTGGACTATGGTTTGAAGTGAAGAAACAACTCAAATGGCTCGGTAGGCAGAGTTCAGTTGTTACTCAAATAGTACTTAATTTTAGCCGGTCGTTACAGGTGGAGCCTGTCGGCGCCCATTTCTGGGGACCGGTACTACTTTTCCTATTAGGACTTTGACCGATAGCAAGAGAGAGATAAACACAAAACAAGAAAAGAGGAAAACCGAGAAAGACAGAAAAAACAGCAACAAAGGGAGAAAGCAGTGATAAAAAAGAATCTGAAAGAGTGAAATAAAGGGGCATGAGATGGAATCAAGACTACGAAGCCTTGGTATACGGCAACCCTGGCATTCGGCAGTGTTGGTGCAGGCTTCTGGGGAAAACATTTGGAATCGGGACCTACTTTACAACTTAAGTACCGCACACAAGGCCGGGCAAGCAGATAGTAATGAGGCTCAGATCTGTAAAGAGAAGAGCCAGTGATACGGAATGAGCAGTCAGCAGGAAGGCCCAGATGTGGACAGAGAGGCCCAGATGCAGGATGAGCAGTCAGCAATTAAGCATAGGTGTGGAAGGAGAAGAGGCGTAGGTGATTGAACTACAATCAGCAATCAGGCCAAGATAAGGAAGGAAAAGAGCATAGGATGTGGAAGGAGATGGATTTGCCGTCAGGTGTTCCAGACATTAGAGGCATGCAGGCTTCAGTGCTTAATTTGAGCCGGCACTTTATTGTCAACACCAGCACTTAAGACAGTCTGCCACATGGTGGCGCTGTCGGTCTAATTTGGAAAGGAACAATACAACAGTTGTTTATTTATTCCACATACATTAAAAATTCCTAATACCTGCTTCCCAAACTATCCTTATAGTGTTGGGAGCCTGGAATAGTGTGAATTGTCACACTTAGAGGAGTGCGATGGTTAGTAGTTGTGTTGGTATGGTCATTGACAGTCCTGGCAGGGGTAATGGGTGGTACAAGCTGCAGTGGACGTCTGGCGGGAGTCCTGGCACTTAATTGTTTTACAAATTAAGCACTGGTAGGCTTTGTTCACAGTGAACAACATGAGATGTTCACAAAGTGCAGGTCTGCACTCTAGAGCACAAGGAGCCAGATGCGGAAGTGAAGTCAGCCAGAGAAGGATAGGAATCGCCATAAAGCAGGCAGATACTTACCTGAGGATCCCGTGGAGTAGAAACCAGAAGCAAGGGTTTCTGGACCATGTAGGAGGAGGCCAGGACCGCAGAAGATGAGGGCCATTCACATTGTTGTCATCTTGCCTTCCAAACTTTACTTTGCAATTCTAGGTCCCGAGCCCACTTTGAACTGAGGCTCGAGAACCAGGCTAGCTGGTAAGAGAAGCAGCGGAGATCCTGCACACAACCACAGTTTTGGCCGATGCTCCAAGAACAGACCTACGTTGACCGCTGTTCATGCTGGTCTCCCTCAGGAGCTTGCACACAGTGGTGATAGGGCCAATACAGGCTCAGATCTCCTACTTGCATTCATGGTGTTCACTGTAGCTGCCAGGACAGACTGCTTGGAGAAAGACAAGCATCATCCAATGGCAGCAAGAGCTGTGGCAACCAGGTAAGAGTCACCTGAGAGTTCTGGAAAGGGGATGGCAGAAACAAAAGGTGCTGCTGTGTCCTCAGGGATCTTCCAATAATGTTGCCTCTGCTCTTTTTAGCTGCTCACCAGACTCTGGTCTTGTTTGAGGCACAGACACTCCATTTAATGCTCGTGAGTGCAGCGCTGGCTCACCTTAAGAGAAATTGCTGATTTCTAGAAACAGGATTCAGGGTTAAGAGTGAACCCACTGATGCCATGACGAGGACACCTGTAAATGTACAAGTTCCACTCTTATTGGAGCCTTCACAAGATCCAAACCAGGTTTGTGTCACCTGGAATCCTTTCTATCTCCCCACTTCCTCTGACCCTCCCTTAAGATATTTAAAAAACTACCAAGCATCCATCACCCTACCCCAGCTCCCTTAAGCATCCCCCATTCCCATATTTTGTTGGTATTGGCATCCTGTAATCTTCCTCCTCTCTTTTCATGGCTGCAATCCATGCACTGTAAGGGGGGCGAAGAACAGGTGCCGTAGGACCTGCTGCCTAGCACAGCAGAGAGTTGTTCTCTTTAGTGAGTTGAAACAAACCTTTGGAGGTCAAGGCTCTTGAGAGCTGCTGCCAGCACAGGGACAATTCATCTGTCAGCCTCAGCCCAAAGATGAGAAGGAAGGCAGGTTAAGGTGGTGCCAGAGCGCCAGCCAATTTCCCTGTTCTCCTCAGCATATAAAGACCCAAAAGCGGCAAAAAGAGTTGGGGAAGACTGTCTTTCCATAGCATCCCTTAAATTTCTGGAAACCTTGGTGAGGCAGAGGACCAGTGCCTACCCAAATACCAGACACAAAACACGTGTTTTACTGCTCTGGAATAAGGGCAGTGAATACCCAGAATTCCAACTCTTTTACTTAGGTAGGTACTGAGAGGCAGGGAAGAAGTGGGTTGCAGATAGAAATCCCTCAGGAGATGAGGACACATTTCTTTTCAGTATTTAGAGAGGGTATATTTATAAAGAAAAAACAGAGGCAAAATGAAGCAGTTGTGGCATTGGAAACTTCACGAGATCTTACCGGCCCATGACTCCCCCAAACCCATAGTCTGGGATATGATCCATTGGAGATTGGATGTCATTCTTGGAAGAGGCTTTATCGTCCAGTAGAGGTCCGCTGCTGGCCTCGCTGTCAGCTTTCTGGCTCAGGCTGTCGGAGAAGGCATCATCCCTGGAAGAAAGGAGGACATTTAGCTACTAGTTTGTCTTCCTGACCCTTTACTGTTCCAAACCCTCTTCTTCCAGCCAGTGATCAACTAACAGATGCCCAATGTCCACAAACAACAAATGAATTTTAGTGACTCCATCATGTATCATAAAGTCGCAGTCAATTCCACATTTCATGACCACAGAAAAAATGGTGCCCATATTCTAAAAACATTTTACACATTAAGGTTTGGACAGATGTGTGTCATTGCATGCGCAGAAGCATATGTGTGAGATCTAAGTTGGTTCCACAAGGTCGGAAGGGCATACCCATCTCAAACCATTCCCTAAGTTCATCCCCATGTTGTGCTACTCATGTACATTCGCATAAACTTTCAATAAAGGCACACACATCTTTGCTGATTTGACGAGGTTGTGATGCGTTTCCTGGACTGATACAATTTAGGTAGAGACACAAGAATGTGCTGGTTTGTATAACATTTAAGACATGGTGAACCATCATCACCAATGGAAATTCTATTCCTATTAGCCAGCACAAGTTGCAAAACCCTTGGTCTCACTTATGTGAGACTATGCTCAACCCCAAGGCCTCCATTCCACTAATGAAAGGAGGGATAGTAGGGGCTACAACTCCTTAAAGTGAAGTCATGATGGTTGCTTATCCACCCTGAAGGGGTTTCCTTTCTATAGCTGACACCTGAGATAACCCCCTGGTTAATATTTACTTAGATCCATGTAATATCCTGCTAATGACACGTTGACTTATTGTTTCTTTGGCTGCTTTTTTTCTAGATAGGGTGGATACTGCACGCCATGTAAATGACAGATTATTCTTGTTCCATTGCACATCAATTTCCAAAATAACTGACTGCCATTCTGGTGTAATGAATATGCTACTTACTAGTATGCATCTGTTCTTGGCATGTAGGGCTGCTGACATTCATATCTGTGCATAGATCGCCGCCTAGTGTTGGGTTCGGATGATTGCACCTTGTTGTCCTGGAAGAGTCTTCGAAGTATCACGAGATAGGTGGCTCCTCCCCTGGACTACAGTGCGCATGGGCATCAACTCCATCCCCAGATTGTTTTTTTCCGCCATTGGGTTCGGATGTGTTCGGTTCCCTCCTGTCGGAATCGATAGTTATTAACTTCACTTTGCTTAAGACCAAAAGGTCTTTAGGACTTGCGTCGGTATTGTCTTTCGTTCGGGTTCGTAACTTCTCGGCTCCGAACCGACATTACTCTTCCGCGTGCTTTCGGCGCGGAGGGGCCTACTCGACGCTCCAGACTCTTCATCCATCATGGACCGAAGTCCATTCAAGCGATGCCCGGTGTGTGCCTCGAAGTACCCACATATCGATGTACACCCGGTGTGTAACAAGTGCTTGTCACCGGACCACGACGAGGCCAAGTGTATGGCCTGTTCCAAATTCCGGTCCAAGAAAACACTCAAGCTCCGTCGAGCTGCGCGCCTGGAGGCCCAGCGAGCAGCCCCACCACCTACGGACATCTTCGATGCTGGGGATGTCGAGGACGACGATATCCAGGAGATCACGGAATCTAACCCCGCGTCGGAGGTCGAGGACGAATACGGCGTGGAGGCCGAGGATTTCGATGAAGTCGTCGAGGAGGTAGGGGACGACGACGGGGCCCTTGCCACCGTAGAGGATAGCTCGGACGAGGAGCTTCCTCAGACTGACTCCGGGGCCGTCCAAACTCATGAGGCCCAGGTCGAGGGATCGCCTTCGGGCCAAATTTACACCAAATTAAAGCCCCTAGTTGGAGAAAACTACTAGGAGGGTAGCTTCTTTTGTCCGAGAGGAATCATAAGTAATTCCACAAATTGTTTAATGCTAAAGTACAAAATTGCTTCATTTTCTAAATGGCTACCCTGCGTACTGATTAAGGCTCCCACAACTCGATTAGAAGAGCAGAAACATGGCTATGACGCATTTTTCAAACATGCTGAACAATCTTAAAATGTACTGTGTAATTGGTTAACATGCATCAGACTAATTCCACCTTGCCCTGGTAATACTGTCCTACATATACCACAATTATTCGGCTATATCCATAAACCAATCAGGATGCTTAGATGGTACATTTTATTTCTTATTGCTTATCATAAAGGCTGCATTGGTTGACAAATCAAAGAGTTAAATGAAAAAGTCTTAGGAGGAATTAAATATTTGACAACTTTGACTGCACTCATTGTTCAAAACTAGAACAGCTATTTTCTTTCCTAAATGTTATTAGGATGTTGGATTCTTTTGAAGGTAGACAGGTCATAAATCTCAGAAACTGCTATGCTGCAGGGAATCCATACTTTTGAAGAATTATCTTCCTAGTGCCCAAGACATATCAGTGTGTTTATTATTTGCGCCTTTGTGTCTTCCCAACACCACGACATCCTGCCTGCGCTATCGCGTTTCACATGATATGACATGACACGATTGATGTGCGTAGTTCTTCTGGGGTGGCAGTGATAGGCTATCATCCTACAGATGATAATGTATCTGGGTACTTTCTCCTAGAAATAGGATCTTCTCCTAAAGGGCAGTCTTCTAAGGTAAGAGATGGAATTGCTGTTTCATCAGTGATGGGTTCAACTCCTACAGGGCAGAGCTTAGGGGTGTTTTTCAGTAAAATTGGTGAAAATGACATTATCTTTTGCGGCAAGTTTCTCCGGTGCGCATTGTATATGCAGGTATCACCCTCATTACGAGCCTCTGGATCAGAGGAATATAAAAATTTGCATGGTGCTTTCAAGCACATCATCCTGGTGAGGCCAGTGAATCCGCGAGTGGGCCAGTGCAGCATACATAAATTCCATGCAGGGCTCATTTACAAAAACAAGCATTGCTAAACCAGCTGTAACAGTAAGGCTGGCAAACTCATTCAATTGCGACAGGGGTAAAGGGTCCTGTTCCTCATTTCCACGTATGCCGCTTCGCCATCTACTCACCCTCAATATAAAGAATACGAAGTACACAGTTGATGGGTATTTTCAATGACAAATTTATATTACAACTGGATATCATGGTTCACAAGGCATTGGGGCCCAATAATATGGCAAGCTTTTAAGAACCCCCAAGTGATAAGGGATAAGGCGTGTGCACTGTTCAGCTGTCTATGATAATCACTTCCAGACCAGCATAGTGTGTGTCAAAGGTTTCCACTCACATGTCTTGCACCACTATGTACTGATGTGGTATGAGGCCGTCCACACCATTGTGGCGCCCCTCCCACCAGTCGTCGGACGCCCGGTGGTACAGAAGGAGCGAGGCCCCTTTCTTAAAAGAGAGCTCACGCGGAGTGCGTCCGATGTAGTCAAACTTGGCGATGGCCTCAATCTGTTCCACCTCTGGAATGAGACAAAAAAAAGAGAGACTTTCAATAAAACAAACACAACAAGCCACAAAACAAAATACATATATTGTACACATTGAGCCAGGCTGCCAGCACCCTGTTTTGAATGACGGAAGCAGGTGGGCCTAGGGAGTTTAGACCTTTGCAATGTTTCAGGGGGAGGCTGTTGCAGAAGCCAGCTTACTGAGCAATAGTGTCGCAAACTGGATTATGGAAAAGCAGAAGGGAGTGTTGGAAAAGACTTGCAGATGTTGTGCAGGTGATATTAAGAAAGGAGTAGGGGAGAAAGGATTCAGAACGTGAGGAGGTCGGAGATGGAATGGTCAGGGGTGCATTAAAAAGAAAAAAAAGAGTATGTCATTCTAGTCTGGGTGAACCACTGCCTAGTCATTGCATCCAATGCCAGATGGCTGAGAGGTAGTCCGTTTGCAGCAGGAGTGGGGCCGTTTACAACAGGATAGTAAAAATGATTTGGGTGTCATCAGCAAAGAGGTGGCATGCATAACCCAAAGAAGGAGATGGCATCACCAAGAGAGAAATTGCATGGAGAGAAAAGTAAAGTTCATAGAATGGAATCTTGGGAAAAGGCCAATGATGCATAATGAATTTCAAGATTTGAGTATTGCAAAATGACTTATCTTGATTCTGTGAAACAGGACGCAGAATTGTGAAGTATGAAGGCCTTTTGTTGCACATCTACATTTACTTAGGTGTATAAAAACATTTGGGAATCAATGTTTTCGAAAATCTAACTTTATCAGAATCGTAGTCAGAGAAAGAGATACAGAGTATGAGAGTAAAAAAGGGAAAGAAAGCAAGACAGGGAGAAAATGAGCGAGAGTAAAGGAGAGACAGGGAAAGACAGAGCAAGAGGCACTAAGAAACTTCAATATGAGAAAAAGAGAGCCTGGACGGGTAGGAAAACATATTTAATTTGACAAATTATGACAGCAACAAGCAATAAAATAGAACTGAATTGTCATCTTAAAGCAGAAAATGTTGTCCTTTAACCTTCTCCTCCATTAAAATAAAAATAAAACAAGAAGCTGGAATGGGGAAAGCTGTGGAGTCTCACTTGTGCCATGAGACAGTGCTTGTTTACCACTCTCCATGGATTTGTACTATAGTTTGCTCTTGTGTATGTTTTCAGTTTCTAGTCTTGTTTCTGTTATGTATTCTGCTATGTACTTATCAAGGGGGATTTTTCAATTAAATATGATTTTGCTACTAAAAGTCATATTGCACATAAATGTGCTTTGTGCTTCTAATTATTTTTCATATTCAGGATATGTTGCACCAGAGGTTATTTTAGACCTTTGTGCTGTAAACCAAATGTGACGTAATACTGATGTACACCTTTTACACCTAATGTGACATCTTGCCGCCACATTTGCTCTATCTGTACAGACTGATTCTGCCTGTAAATGGGTACCACCAAGGAGGATTTTTGTTTCGAATTGTGCACCTGAAAATGACTCGTGCTGCTGCTACAAGGGTCATTTTGCAACTAAATTTGATTTTACAACAAGTGCCTTTAAATCGAAATGTGGTCTTGCACCTAAATTTGATTTTTGTTTTCTCAAGTCTTTTTTCACTCCTGAGGATAATGTACCATGGGTGATTTTGCACCTATATGTGTTCTACTCCTAAGTGTGTTGTTGTGGAATCCTGTCGCTTTGATAAAATTTGTTTATTTGATTGTGCAATGTTATAGGCATCAATTTGTCCTAGTTATACAAGAACAGCCTACACCTGTTTTGCTCCTTATGCCAGTGGGTTTGGGGCTTTTCCAAGGCTATAAGCAAGTATTAATGGAGATTTCGGAATTGTACATACATTTTATGGAAGAGAAAACCCCACACAAGCACAACAGTCATGATATCAGTGCTAAGCAGAACAAAAAGGTGAAGATGCATGTTTCTGCTGGAGCAATAGATTCTAGAAAGATTCGCTAATGTGAAGGAAAATTTAGAGATGGGGATGATAGAATATAGTCAAAGCCAAGCAAGGGGAAATATAAGAAGGGATTTAGGGCCAGATGTACAAAGGTTTTTGCTATGTGTGTGCAAAATTCACATTATGCAAATTTTTTGAAAAACTATGCAAAGTTTGGCTTAAGTTCACAAAAAGTAATGCCACTATATTTTAGTAAGGAATTCATCCTCACATCCGTTTTAGATGCAAGGATGCATTTCACGGTTAGATTTGGGCCGCAAACGGTGTACAATTATGCAAGGTGGCATAATAGAATAATTTCTGTATTTGTGTAACACGTGTAATGAAAAATTACTGAAATTATCAAAGATTACACCCGTGTAACTGAAATTTATGCCTGAGCATAACCCCTTCAATTCACTACATCAGAGGTTTTGGACGAGTGAACAGCTTTCTACAGTGGCTTAATGTAAAATGATGCCCCCCCCCTTGCCCGTTGTTGTGAGGGGACCCCAAGTCTCCCATACCTCACAAATATTCAGTGGCCATGGGCTGAAAGGGGCCCTTGGAGTGCTGGGGGGCTCAGCAGGAGCTGCAGGGGCCTGCGTGACTCCCCTAGCTTTCTCTAATGTGCTAAACCCCTTTATTGATTCACAACAGTTTTTCTGATTGCTAAATGGGTCTAGAAATATTTTTTGCATCTGTATTTGGAAGGGGCGTATTTTGGGCATCCTTTCCAAATAGTGATTTGCACCACGATGTATCAATGGTTTGGGGCCATAATTCTGCTCACAAACCACTAACCGGTAATTGATTTGCGAAAGGGAAGAGGTCCCCTCTGGGAATTATTGCGGTGGCTTCAGGCAAAGTACGGAGGGATCCAGGTGGCCACTGCCTGCTCTCGTTGCAGTTTTCCAAAATGAAAATCTTTTTCCTTTTTCAAAGCATCTCTTGTTGCTTTAAGAAACTGGTTAAAGTTATGTTTGTGCATTTGTGTATAATTTATGTATGTGTTACGGATATTTTTTGGCTAGGAAGACTGCGTCTAGATTAGCCTTACTTTATGATTTAGGGGCATCCAAATGGTGCACTTCCTAACTCCATACAGTTCTACATAGATTTTGGAAACTTGTCCTTAAACCATACATAAGATTACAGCAAAAGACCACAAACATAATTTTGAATAAGGTTGGTTTGCCTGATGCCCTTGCATATAAACAATAAACCTCCCCTCTAGGTAACGGAATTTAGGGGAAACAGCCTTTACATCGCAACGCGAACCATCACATTGCAAGTCTTTACAACGACTTGCTGCAGGGGGCAGAACCTTCCCTGATGTTGCACAAACTGGAGTAGGAATAGTAAATTATACTATTCCTAAGTCTAGCGTGCCCCCAACAGCAGTCGTTGAAATGACTTGCGATGTAATGGTTTGTGTTGTAACAACGTGGTCGTTGTAACGACCCCATTGTAATGGCATTCGATGTAAAGCATGCGTAGTAAAGGTATGTATTCGGTAATTAGTGGGTGTGGTAAGTACTCCCACCTTTTCCACATAACCTGTGTACAGACTTAACCTTGGAAACACAAGCATTTCAAAAGCTTCAGAAAGTAAGGCATACCAGACACATTCCCCTTGTCCATACCCAGTCCCTGGATCTCAAGAATCTTTTCTCTTCTACAGTTACACATTCTGCAAGGAGCAGTCCCCTGGGGCGCACGTGGTCATGACCTTGAGCTCTGCCCAGATGAGCAGAGGTCTGGTGCCAGGTAATGCACTCCTCCCTCTCAGACTTCCTTCTCTCTAAATTATTGATGACTCGTCATATTTTTGCACACTCCCGAAGGATGACAGAGTACAGCGAGGCTAATCAATACTCCTTACCAGAAGCCAAGCTCATACAGCTTACCATTTCTTCTATTTATCTGCACAATGCCATACCCACATGTCGATCACTCACTGACACGTCAAAATCATTCGCTCTCAGTGGGAAACATGCCTGTGTGTTACACACAGAAGTATCACTCATCCACAGCTGGAAAAACATTCAGGTTTCATACACAACACATCACTGCTAGAAGAACACAGTAAGAAAATACCCGTTGATTACACACAAGCACCTCACTGTCATCAACCAATATACACACATGGTTCTTGGGATACCGGGGTTGGTCACACACTCCACCATCAATCGCGCACACAAAAATACACCTATCACACAAGAATCTCGAAATGATCGGGTTGTATTTGCCACTTTGTCTTATCATTAGGCTTTAAACCAATGGTACCCCATGAGGCCAATGCAAACTATTTATTTAGCATATATATATATATATATATATATATATATATATATATATATATATATATATATATATATATATATATATATATATATATATATATATATATATATATATATATATATATATATATATTATATATATCTTTAATTGATTATCACAAATCTAGGTGTATTTATTGATGTTCACGGAGCTTTTAACTATTTATACTATTTATTATTATTAAGGTACGAAATATGCACATAGAATGTTGATGTAATCTGAACCCATATGAGATTGAAGTGTGCTCAGATATATTCTTGTCGTACTTTATATAATGATTGGTATTGCACTTTAATTCGTATAGCTTTCTCTTCTTGCGCACTTTTTTCAGAACCTTGCACTTTACTTTTTATCCTTCACTTAGCACTTTATTATACTGCCATGGTCATGTAATGGGACACACTAATTGTACATTTGCTGATGAGAGAATTTCCTGTCATTTACAGTTGCTCAGTATGCACTTAATGAAATTAAGTGGGCTCATATTTAGTTATGACATGATATAAAAATGCTAGTAAGAAATTGACAGGCCTCTAAATGTACATCTACATTTATGGATTTAACCAGTTATTTATTGTGGTCTATTATTATATGCATAAGGATTTAACCAGTGATGTTTCTTTTTGGTATTTACCATTATATGTACTCACACTTACTGTGGCAGTATGTTTTCTATATTCATTAAGTCACATGACTCACTATGTCACTGTGAAGGGGTGGTCACTGTTTGAATTGCATTTAAAAAGCATTCAGTCTTATGTACATGTTGCAGCGTGAACAAGGGCATACCTTGCCAGAAACGCGTAGCTGCTTTCTGTTGTACCGAATAAACATCGGTATGCTGATGTGACGTGGTCCGTCTCCTTCCTGTTTGCTGGTGTGCTGAATGTGCTGAGCAGGCGCGGGAAACACCGAGAAATCCAGAGGAGTCACATGTTTCATATATATATATATATATATATCTTGCAATGACTCGCAAGGTTTCCCAGCAGATCACTCTTGCTCACATGCACGCTCCCCCTTCTAATACCTGGACTTACAGAGGCATATACTGAGGTCCTATTTTATTGCAGTGCAATGCATTGATTAGACCACATGAGGTCGATGCTGTTTATTCATCTAATATCTCCTACAATAACACACAAGAGAGCAGATCCCAGCAGACCACTCTTGCTCATATGTACACTTCCCTCTTTCAATATCTAGACGTACAAAGGGGTCTACTGCTGGCCGCTTTTTATTATCTTGAAATATAATGATGAGATTCCATGGGGTAAATGCTAACTCTTCATTTGTTTAATGCATGATGAAAAAAAAGGCCACCACGGTGCATATGCCGGAAGAGACAACAGAGAAAACTTGGCAAAGAAATCCATCAGAAATAACCAACATGGTGAGACACTGTTCGAAGGCTGGTGTCTCACCAAAAATGAACTATTTGTGTCTAAAGAGATGGATAGTGTATGCATTTCATCCATTAAGTGAAAATCTAAAGGCAGTGCAATGGCGACGGAGTACCCCCTCCTGCCCCCCACCAAGACTTGGTTGTCCACCCGATTTAAATGCTGGTGGATCATAGTTTGTTGACGGCGGGGACTACTTTGGTGGACTGTCAGGGGTTTGGCTATATCCCCGCCCACCTAAACTAGATATAAAGCTTTTTTTCAATGCCGGCCACAGCGGGGAAAAACCTGGTGGTAAGTGGCATTAAAAAGTGCTCAATGCCCTCCTCGTCAAGGGAGGAAACTCTCATGGTGTGAGGGAAGCTTGCACAGCTCTCTGTGCCATACCTGGTCTCAATGCAATGTTAGCATTTATTGAATTCAGTACTATCGCAGTTCTTCATGTAAGAGAAGCTTGCACTCCTCCTCTATGATGTGCAAGTTCTGAGAGAGAGAGGGCAGCTCTTTCTTCTGTGCAGGACTTATCCATGAGATCCTAGCCTGGCTGTATGGCTCTGCTGTGCTGTATATTATATCTGTGTGAGGGAAGCTTGCATCTTATATCTGTGTGAGAGAAGCTTGTGCTGCTTCTTTGTGATGTATCTATTCCGTGGCTCCATCAAAAGCTTGTGCTTACATTGCTTTCATTTTGGCACTGTACAACATAATTAAATTTAGCTTTTAGATCAAAGGAAGTGGACTAGCTTCTTTGTGACCCATGTAAGGCAGAAAAATGCTTTATTTTTTAGCTATAAATGGACAAATATTCTCAAGCTTCCCCCTATACCGACACTAAAGCCAGTGCATCTTGAAGAAACTAAGGAGCAGTTTTTGAATCCCTCTATAATTTTGGGGCTTCAGTGCCAGTGGCGACCCAGCTGTGCCAGCATGGCAGAAACTGCTGTGCAGAGGAATATCCCCAAATCAATTCTCTTGCTGCAGGGGTGGCTCAGTTAATCACCTGCGAATGCTAATCAGAACTGGTAATGCAGGCGCTGAGGCATGAAATTACTTAAATGATGATAGTGCACTCTTTGTCATCAAGTGCATTACAGATAATGCCAAAGGGCTGGCAGATGCCCTGCAAGCCTTGGCGCGAGTCATTGGCTTTGTCCCTGGCATTGTGACTGTCCTCCTTTTCTGCTCAGAAATCCCACCATGGCTCCACACACCATCCTCCGGGGGAGAATCGCGTACGGCTGCTCTACGCTGCACACCTATGTAGTGTTGACCCATGTCGTGTAGGCGTAAGTGGACGGAACATGCATAGCTAGCTATACCTTTAGCAACAAAAAAAAACCATGTCATATGGCTCAACATGGTGCTAACATCAAGCACTGCTGACAAATGTAAATACTGTTGACAGATCCCTCCGCCGACCAATTGAAATACACTGGACACATCTTTCGTGTGTCAAGACAGCAGAATAACACTAACAGTGGTAACACCAGAACTGTTGACGTGATATGTCGCTGTTAAACACAGCAGTGGCTGCTACAGCTCAGTGTGGCAGCATCTGCACTGATCACCAAAGTGTGCCCACCTTCCCTTCCAGGGCTGGGTACCGCCTCTGCTGCACTAATGAGCACAAAAGCCCAGCAGGTGCATCTGGTCCTGAACAGGGTAATCACCACTGCAGGCTTCGAGTGCCCAACATCATTAGGGGAAGAATACAAATAAGCTAGCCCCCAGCTGCCCTGCACATCCCCCTGTCCCTGCCCTCTGACTGCAGTGATCAGCGCCCAATCAAAGATCTGCTCCTGGCCATTGTAATGGGTGTCATCATGTCCCTTGGCACATAACAGCAAGGGCAAAGCAATGATGTTTGACATAAAAAAACAGAGCAAGAAGGATCCCCAGGTCTATGAGGCGGTCACTTGTTTTCATCAAATTTTGGGCAACCTTAAATCTGTGTTTCTACTGAGTTTTTTTCTGGAATAAGGGACCAAGGCTACTGGAACAGCTCATACTTTTGGGACAACGTAGTACATTTTTTGGCACTTCACATTATTGGCGCCTGAATCGAAAGAGTTGGGCAGATGACACTCCGCTCTTGGTTTGCCACACAAGAGCGATGTCTTGAAGACGTGAATGTGTGTAACCGTCTTCAGCCGCACCAAAGCAAATCCGAGTTGCTACTGCTAGGTACTAATAGCTAGCTTTTTCCCCTTCCAACACTTCTGTGCTCACCTCAATCCAGGACCCTAGTTGTCCCATTTGACCCCACACTAAACTCCTCTTATGGGAGAGATGTTTCAACTATCTCTGCTAAAACCCATACTTAGCTAATTCCAGCCCACTGTAGAGACATACACTAGTGAATTTATGGCTTAGTTATGCTACGTCCCTTTTTGTAGGCCTGCCTCAGAGTCTCCTCAATGAAGTTGAGCCGGTCCAGAATGCAGCTGTTCGGTTAGTGAATACCCTAAAGAAAGGGTGGATGTGTTGGCTGCAAAAGAGTCACCACCAGGTTCTTCCGGACAACCTACCACTTCTGTTCTCCGTGAGGTCACTCAATACCATCTTTGGAGGACTCTTTGCTCCATGGCAGGCAATGTCATAGCTATTGTGAGCGTGAAATGGAAAAGGCTGACCAACATCTGGGGACCAAAAGAGTGGCACTCCTTGCCTGAGGATTTTCCCAGGGTGGCCAGCCACTACAAACTCTGGAAGTCACTTAAAGACTTCTTATTTTCTTAATAACCTTAAAGTGTATTTGTAGGGAGGGTGGTGTAGTGTGTAGCTGTCTCTATATAAGTGTACACACTCGCTAAAAGGTACGCTTACGGTTTGGTACTGTGTTCTGGAAGAACATCTCATAGAGACCCTTTTGCAATAAATGAATCATGAAAATTAACAACAATGATCTGCCGCTTCTCATCAGAAATCTGTGTTCGTGGTATGTTGATCTCTTGAAAGAACAATCACCAGATTTATATGTGTGTTTTTTTCAGTGAGAATAATTTTTTGAAGTATATAGTGTGCTTGGGATCCATTTTAATAAAACCTAACACATGTCATGCCAAACGTGCCCATGGGCATATGGTCCGGCCCCTTTCAAGGGTCCCTCCTCTACATGTTGGAGATCCAGCCCCCGCTCTGGGCACTACTGGTATCTTGTACTGTTCTGTGTCTTTTATGCTGGGAGGGGTGGGATTGGCCCCTGGAACACCACCCTTTGCCTTTTCTGATAATAGATCACTCTGAGTATGCACTGTTGGTTTGTAGTGTTAATTTCTATCAAGAACTCAATAATGAGTTGGGACAAAAAACAAAACCTAACACAAAAAAATGCACTAAAAATAGACAAACAAATATATCAGAACCTATTAACTAGAGACAAAGATATAGGAGGCTGAAAAACAGAAAAAACAGTTATCGACTGGTTATCTAGTTCAGCTCTAATTAAAAGACCCTCTAGAAAGACAAATGTTGTGGCCAAAAACGTTGACTTCAGTCGCAAAAAAGACTGCAATTGTTTTTTTAAATGCCATATTACTGCTTGTGCCAGATGTGGGGGTGGTCTATTATGCTACAAGTCAAAGCCCTGCTGTGGAATGGGGAGAGTCTCACACCAAGGCCCTCCATTGGGCCTGAACACGTTCTGCTGAAACAAGGAAAGAATTACGATCAGGTGCAGACTGGGTCAGAAAACCATTTGACTCTAGATCAGACACCGATATTGCATTCTGCCATAATATGTACCTCTAAGGTTCATCCACCGCGGCTCTTTCATGGAAGGTTTTGTGCTGACCCTTCAAGTGGGGCCATGAAAAAGGGAGAGGGGGTCACAAAACGTTAATTTCCATGTTAATTCCCACTTTTTAATCTAATTCCCAAACTTTATTCAGAAAGCGTCTTTCTTGTGATTTGGCGTAAATCCAAGTTTTCAAGAAATTAGCTTAAAGAAGTGCTCGGGGTGGGCATGAAGCGGCTAAAAAGTTAGGTATATTGCGAACAGGTGGTCAAGCAGGAGTCCCCTAATATAAAAAATGTCAACATAATCGGCCGGGGGAGCTTTTTCTCCAGTCGGCCTCTTTGGTACCTTGGAACGGTCCTGGGGGGTGAGTAAACTGGTTGACTGCCCGCAACTCTAAAGAAAATGCTGCAGCCACCATTACAGGACAAATTAAAGAGTTTAAGGGGTCGGGCAGGGCCCCCTGAGCAGCAGAGGTTAAAATAAAAAAAACATTTTGAGCGGTGGGACTCAGTGCAGCCCTTTTGTGAGGTACCCGGGTACACCCATGGAAGCTTTTGTATAAGATTCCACCTCATTGCCATCCTTCCTCGGGGAAGCTTGCACAGTATAGTGTTCTATGGGGTGGAAGCTTGCAGAGTGGTTAGCGCATGAGCACTATGGTATCTGAAAATAATTGGGGGAAAACAGTGAGGATAATGTGGGTTGGGTGCCTATGAGGGTTTGGCATCCCACTGGTGCCAGCATACCCCAATATCTACTGGTGTCCAAAGTCCTCGCCAAAGGCAAAATATACAAGTTTTTTTTTATTTTTATGCACTAAGCGACCGAATCCCCTCATGGTTGATATCATTAGCTAGAGAAGCTTTCCCCACCTCGGAGATAAGTTCCACACAATCTATATTGTATTATAATGTTTTGTTTGTTCAGTTTATTGCTAATTTCTGTTCAGTAACTCTGTGATACATATGTAAGCCTGAAAGGGACATTTGCTGGGGCGGTAACACCCAAGAGGTAGTAGGATACGATTAGCTCCACAAGGCCTCTTTTGCACTGCAGGTGTCAACCAGATAATACATTTGAAGGGCTATGAGAGCAGAGTACTGAGTTCATATATAACGCCAAGACACAATTAAAGTATATGCAATCTCATAATTTAATGTAGCAATTGCATTATAGAAACCCTGTATGTATATATGAATATGTAACAGAAATGCCAATAAACAAGAAAGTCAGAAGGAGATAAAAAGTGTACAGAGATAAGCAATGAAGGAGAGATGAGGTGCCAACAAACAAAGTTTGGAAAAAGAATCTACTGATGCATAGCCTATTGCTAACAGAAGTGTTGGCCTTTCTCACAGATTTTTTGCACCAGGCTTTGGCTTCAAGTCACAAACTACTATGAAACATAACTCTGCAACTCACACCAGGTATGCTCAGCCCTTAACATGTTTAACACAGAGTAATCCTTGCACCTCAAACGTTAGTGACTTGTAAATGGGGCACCATAAAACTGTCAACATGCACAATCACACTTGCCTCCAGGGCGTATGTAATTTCCATAGTATGCACCCACACATGTTCACTCAGTAACTCTACGTTGTATATAACTATGGTGATGAGTGATGTAACATGTGAGGTCATAAGCAGCGCATGGCGGTGGTGGTGCATGTTTTAGAGAGCCTGGTAAAGTATCACTGGTGAAAGTCATAAACATTAGTTTTTATCTCATTTCAACACCTAACTATAATATCACTTACACCTTCATTTTTTAGGTGAACATTATGTAGGTGCATCAGACTCAAACCATGCCATCTGACTACGAACAAGTTGTAGCCACTGACGAAGGTACTTGGGAAACCCCAAGTATAAAGAACTTGCATAGGTCATCTGGATGCCAACTATGGTTGCAATGTCTTACAGTTGGACGCAATCCTTAAAAAGTGGAATAATATTTCTTAGTGGCAGAATTGGAGCAAGTTGACCTATCAGCACAGACTTGAGAAGCCAAAGAAAGAGTTGAAACCGACTCTACCACAAGAGGTTGAAGACAAATGAGAAGAAGGGAGTCCACCTTCCTAGGCCAGAAAGAGGCCATCATGAAATTAAATTTCAGTCAATGGCTACTCTTTTACTCCTTTCCTTAGATAGTTAGAAAGCTGTCGTAGACAACAGATCTTAAACTAGCCTAAAACCATTGTGCATGTTGAAGGAAAAGCCACTGGAGAAAAGAAGCAAAGCACAAGCTCCACATTGTTTTTTTTAAAGTGGAGCAATAAGGAGGTAAGGAGGACCCATGGAAGACCCCACCCCACAGCCCAGAAAGATGGCTGAGGCACAGAATGGCGGAAATGACACAGACTGCAATTATTTGAAAGTATTTCAAACTTGAGTGTGCCGTGGTCGTTGTGCCAGATCCCTGTCGATGGTCCAAGACGATGGAATGATCGACAATGTGAAATTCTACTGGCAGATCTCAACGCATCAAGGTGCTGGCACACCAGTATCAACATTTATCCTGAGGTGATCTACAGCTACCTGAGCTCTGTGCTGTGTCCCGCACAGATACTGGCTTAAGCAATATCCAAGATATCATAAGATTTGAGTACGTTTTTTGAAACATGGCTCTCAAGCTTCTTAACCGCTACTGCGAGCAATATAAAAGGCCAATTATTACTCATCACTACTGGTTCTGCATCAATCTTTTTTAGTGACGAGATCATATGAGCTATACGAATTTGTCTGGACCATGCCTGGAGATAGAGAAAGCCTGGTTGTATTCCCTAAAGAACAAAGATCCCTTGAAGTTCGATATTAGGATTTTGAAAAGCATCTTGTTAAGAGAGGAAGAAGGACAGACAAGTAGAGGAAGGTGCAGATACTGATTACAATTAGGGATTGTTGCATTCCATTCACAAATATCTGTCCTAATCATATGTTCAAGATTTTTTTTTGTAGAGAATGAACATCAATGAGGTCTGATGTTTAGCTCGAACTGTCCTGTGATGCTTTAGGACAAAGCGGTATATAAATTCAACAATATGAATAAAAGTACAGTGACCAAGTCTCCAGTGCGCATTCCAGTTCCAATGTCCACTTCCCACCATGAGGAGAGCATGTCAAAGAGACTTGGATACACCTCTGTACAGTCTGAAATGACCTGTGATACACAAGTGTCTATCTTTTTGAGATGTCTTCTCTACGTACTATGAACAGTCATTCTGAGGAGTAGAAAATGAAACTGGCCACCTCTTCGATGAACTACTGCGATGCAACAAATTATTATTTGTTGATGTGTTCAATGACAGCAGCCGTATTTACTCTTATTACAATGAGCTTCAGTGTAAATGGCCCCTTGATACAAGAGAATAATGATGCATTAATCTTACTCGTATATATTCATGGTATCCTTTTATACACACAGTTATAACCACATGGTTATCGTCTCCTGGCTCTTGACCACTCTGTCATTTCACAGTCATTTTCCATGTTGTTTTCCATGGACATTACCAGAACAAGCAATGGCTACAGAAGCATGCACGAGTCAAGATTAGTTGTCCAACTATTTTGAATGTATGTAGCAATCTAGCCAGCGAACCCATAGACCATAAATTCGCCTATACATTCATTGTTACACTAACATACAACATTTACAGTAAAGGGAATCACGAAACCAGAAGCAATCTAAACTAAAAACGATTTCTATTGATACCAACAATAGTAAACAGGACAAACTGTATGTTTAGCTTAAATGTTACTTCTTCTAGATTTGCAGAGGAACAGCTTGTTTGACAGTTTGCGATAATAATAATTACAGCCTGCTTCCCTCTATATGACAGCTTGGCTGTTTTCAAGCACTGCACATAAACTGTGTCAATTTTATCAAGTTCTCATCAAAACAATTGTAAGCCGATACTCCGTTAAGAAAAGTAATTAAGTTGTATCCCTCAGCTTATTCCTGTTACAATGACCAAAAATGTTAAATACTGCAATCAAGCTAAAACCGAACAAAAGAGTCATTTTAACAGTGCCTTTTCAATTTATTATTAGAAATATATGGAATGTTAAAGACTGCAAAAGAAAAGACATTTTAGGAGGACTTGGGGAGAAATTCCTAAAAAAATAATCATAGAAAATTATGCTTTGTGATGTGATTTACTTCGAATGAAGCTGTATTTAAAACTGGAAACTTTGTGGGTGATTGAGCTGCACAGTCTGGGATATTCTATTTTCTTTTTTTTTTTTTAAAGTATCATTCCTCAACCATTTTGGCCAAAGATCACTGGCTTACAAAGACACTTGTCAAGCAGATGAGTATTTCTCAGTCCTTCTTTTGCCAAAGTCTTCAGCTCCATGGATTTCCTGTTACTCCCCAGGTGGCAGCTGGGGAGTAGATTTTATCCAATATATTGGTCTTCTATGTACCTATGTTCCTGCAGATATAGAAACGCATGGACGTCTGTAGCTTGTGCCTAGTACACTGAGCTACCTTGCTGCACATAATATGATAGTTTACAGCAGATATTAAGTAATGTTAAGTTATAAGTTTTTTGTAGAGCGCGAAAATTACCCAGAGGTGTCAAGGCGCTGAAAGGTGAGAATAAGCATAACCCTAATAATAAGTATGGCATGTAGGTGTTGTTTTGGGGGAGGTGGTCCCCTTACTTTTAATTTTTGAAAATCCACGTTTTTAATGCCTTTCTGAACATGAGCAGATTTGCTATGTTCCTGATATTGGAGAGTCGGAGGTTCCAGTCCTTTGCTGTGGTATTCACAAAACCTCTCCCTCACCAGTTAGTAAGCCTGAACCTTCGGATCTTCAGGTTCCAGGCTCCCAGGGACCTCAATGCCCTCCCTGGGTTGTACCATTTGAAGGATTGTTTCAGGAACTACGGGTCCGGTCTTTGTGGACAAGGCTAAGAGCTTTGAATTTAGATCGTTGCCTAACTCGTAGCCAGTGGAGATCATTAATTGCATGTGCGACTCGTTTATGTTTAGGGATCCCTGTCAATATTCTGGCAGCAGCATTTTGTAGGACCTGAAGCTTATTTAGGTATTGATGCTGCATATTAAGGTACATGGCAATATAGTAGTCTATCTTGCAAATGGTCAATGGCATGATGCCTGTTTTTTCGGCGTTAGCCGGAATTAATGGGAGGAACTCTCTGAGCATCCTGAGTGTATGGAACGTCGGGGAGGTGAATGCTCTTACCTGTGACCCAAAAGTTAGGTTACTATCCACTACCATTCCAAGGTTCCTAACTTTAGTCATTGGCGTGGGCAGAGCCCCCAGTTCTGTTGACCATTAGGATGGGGCCCAGAGGGAAGGATTATTGCCAAAAAGGATGACCTCTGTCTTTCCTGGGTTACGTTTATGTTCAGCCATTTGGTAACTGCTGCCATACATTTGTGCAAATTAACATCTGCTAAATTGTTGGAGAAGGACAATGCCACCACAATTTGGGTGTCGTCGGCATAAAGGGTAAGTTCCTGCCCAAATAATCTTATCGGTGTGGCTAAGGGTTTTACGTAGATGTTAAACAAAGTTGGGCTGAGAGCAGATCCCTGCAGGACCCGCTTGGTAGACTAAAAGGCTTTGATACAAAGTGACCCGTGGCCACTACTTGTTTCCTATCAGTAAGAAAGGGTTCTAAAAGTTTCAGGGCTACCCCGTTAATACCGACCTCCTGGAGACCGTCAATCGATATCTTATGGTCGACCGTGTCAAAGGACCCTGGTAAATCTAAGAGCATTAGGGCTGCACTGCCACCTTCATCAACTATTGATCTCATTTCTTCTGAAGATTTGCTCAAAGCTGTTTTGGTACTGTGACCACTTTGGAAGCCAAATTAAGTGGAATCTAGCAACTGGTTGACAGCAAGGAATTGTGCAATTTGTTGGTTTATTGCTTTTTCTATAACCTTGGCTGGAAGGGGTAAGCGGGAAATGGGTCGATAATTATTTGGGTCTTCAAAATTTAGAGTAGCCTTTTCAGCAAGAGGCGTATGTTCTTTCCAGAGTTCTGGGAAATTACCTGATTTCAACACAGAATTAAAGATAATGGTCAGGACAACTGCCACGGTATCCGTAGCCAAATTTATAATTTTTGGAGGACAGGGGTCCGTGGTTGATCCTAATTTAGTGACTACAATGATGGAAGCAACTTTCAGCGATGAGAGGGGAGAAGCTAATCAATTGAGGATAAGCCTCAGATAGCATGGATTGTGGGGTTTCTCCTCCTGAGATGGCCTCCCTTTGTTCAAACTTATTAAAGATCTTAGCACCTTTATCCAAGAAAAAGTCGGCCAAGGAGTCACAGAAAGCTTGGCTGTTATTTAGTTGCTCATGCCCGGGTGCCATGACCAGGCTTGACACCACTTGGAATAGTTCCTTTGGTGAGTTATTTGCTGTTTCTATTTTATTTGTGTAATAGGTGGTCTTTTCCTTGATTATTAAATTTTTAAAGTCATTCAGACGGACCTTGTATTTTTCGTTTTCAGTTTTGTCCCCATTTTTTCTCCACTGTCTCTCTTCCCTTCTACGAGCTTGCTTTTCATGCTTTAGCTTTTCGTTGTAAAGGGGCTGTTGGCTTTCCTCTGCACTGAGTTGGAGTTTTAAGAGGCACACCGAGTGCTATGGCTGATTGAATCCACTTTATATATTTAATGGATGACATCTCTGAAGTTTCCGTGAAAGGGGCATTGTATCTATTAAGGTTTTATTGAAAGCGTCTGCCTTTATATTATGCCAAATTCACCCTAAAGCAACTGGATTTGAGTTTTTTCTCATGTTGGATTTGTATTCCAGCTTGATATCAAACAAGTCTGCATAATGATCCGTCCATGTTAGAGCTAGTGCATCTTTCATGACTATGGGAGAATTGGAAGAGAAAATCCCATCTAGGGTATGTCCTGCATTGTGGGTGGGTTGATTTACTAATTGAGTCAGGCCAAAACCCTCAAGGGTCTTGATAAGTGCCAGTGTATCATTACTTTCTAAATGAATGTTGAAGTCACCAAGTATGGTGATATCTTTGGCGGAGAGACCTTCCTCTAGGATGGTACCGATGTTTTGTATAAAAGTGTTCCTGGATCCCGGGGTACGATATATTAAGATTCCCCTAAGGATTGGGATTTTGCAAGTTCAATTGTAAACATAATTGCTTCGCATTCTGAAATGGAGGCTTGTTCAATTATTGCAGGTAAGTTATTCTTAAGAATTTCTAAGTGAGGTTCCGTGACAATTGCAAGTGGTGTTTTCGACTCACACGAATATGGTCGAGTCTAGTATCTATGAACCGCAAATGACGAGTTTAGCAAGTGTGCGCAGTTTCGCTGTGCTAACTTAAACCGTTCGTTTGTTATGTGGGTTTGTCATCTGTACCCACGGGTTCCATCTTAGATACGGCATCCATTTTGTCTCTTGCCCTCAAGTAGCCAGCGAACGGACGCTGTCCGCTTCGCTACCCTGGGACTCCCAAGATATTTGCGGAAGACACATGTTCTTTGAAAGTGCCTTTATGACGAGGGGGATGCTACTGTAAGGCAGATGGCGCCGCTCGAGGCTCATCTTGCCGCACGGGCTTATTGTCTCAGTTGTGCATCTCATTAGGCACGTCCCTTTGATGCCTGTATCTCGTGCTTCTCGACACTCCCCTTTTACACCCTTTCCGATCTCCCCACTGTTTCCGTCTTCCTCTGCACCTGTCTTCGTTCCTATTTCGATCTACTTTACTGCTGATTGGAATTTGCTAATGGTGGGAAGATGGGTTTTTACAGTTGGGAACCGCCAAATGTTTCCGCACTTATGTTCCGGATCTTGTGTGTTTCAAAGTGATCTAAGCGACCCCTCTGAGAGCGACTTGTGGGAACCAGGTTGTAAACTATTGTGTATCATGTTATCCTATGGGTAGAAACTGTATAAAAGGAGCGATCCACAAATACAATTTGAAGCAGTCTCCCCGAACTACACTCGATGTACTTCTTGTGACTTCTGTGTTCCCTGCAGTAAATAAACCTTGACTCTTTGACGCCGAAGGAAGTGTCCCGTGTCTCTGTGATTTGTACGCCGGAGCAGGTTACCCACGAAGGTTTCAGGTGTTGTGCCCTGGCACCGCTGGGTCCAAAGAACCCAGTCCTTCAGTTGGCGCCCAACGTGGGGCTGCATCAGTGGTACCGGTCCAAGCCTGACGATCGTGAGGAACTTCGTGTGAAATCTCCGAGGGAAGGTGCACCCCGCTTCATCGATCCTGTAGTCGAAATAAGTGGCCCGAAGACTTTTCCCGCGAAGATTCCCGCCTCCTAACGGCTGCGACGGACTGCTACCCTGACTGTAGACCTGTTTTGGCGCCTGGCGTAGACCTTGGTATAGCGAGACGATTGACGGGCCTTCCTGAGGACGCCATTGATCTTTGAGTTAAGTATTTGTGGGTCGCTCCCAGAGTTCTTTGTTGTAGACACTTTAGCGGGTGTCTTTGTTGTACACGCTGTGTGAGTGTTTTTGTCGGTGACACTTTGCTAGCGTACTTTGTTGTTGTTGTATTTGTTTGACGACTGCAGCCGCCAAAGACCGAGGGTTTTGTTCTTGCTGGGACTTGGTAAATCCCGTAACCCTTGAAGTTTGTGAAACTCGGCTAGTGTGCAAGATGCCTGGTCGCAGTACTTTGTTCAGTTGCTTTAGACCTTGTGGTGCGGATTCCCTGCTGGAGGACTCATGTCCGATACCTCCGGTTGGAACTCCTACATATGACTTATATAGCAAACATGGGCTAGGCCCGATTGCTTTTAACGATTATTGGATCAAATATACAAAGAAAGACGGCGATCTTCGTTGGCCACCTCACGGTAGCTTCGAAGCGTCGATCTTAGATAATTTGGAAATAAAGTTGTTCGAACGTAAATCAAGGCCGGCCATGTTTGATGCCTTTCGGTTCTGGCGCAAAGAAGCCCGACAGAAAGAGATCAGACAAAATAAACGTAGTCAGCGAGATACTGTTGCTACTATAGTGAAGAAAGCTGAGCAGTTTCAGCGTGATAAGGAGGATAAGGATAAGGAAGTGTTTGAGAGATTACAGCGTATGTCCATAGACAAATGCTATCCTGTTTTGTCTACGGAGTCGGATAAGAAGGAAGAGGCAGTTGAGGATTCTTTAATGTCCTATCTTATGAAGTCGCCACCTCCGTACGTACAGGGTACCGCAGCTCCTGTGGTCCCTGCCGTACCTGTTCCACCAGTTCCTCAACCTGCACTTGCTCTTCCGACTGTTCCTGCTCCTTTGCCTTTTTCTATTCCTACTGCTCCTCCGCTTCCACATACTCCTGTTCCCGCTACTGCTCACGCTACTGCTCCTGTGTTGTTAACCCCTGTTGCTGCTAACGTCTCTACTCCTTCTCTTGTTAGTCCTGTGTCTTACTCTTCTCCCTCTACTCGTAATCGTGATTCTCCCCTTGCGACAAACTTCTTTCAGTCGCTCGGACCTGTTTTTGGGTCTGCAGGTTCTGATGGTCCACAGAGACGTAGCCAGCTTCCTGGTAATAGAGAACGTGTTGCGCTATACAATATGGCGATGGGTTGGATGATAAACCCTGTTAGAAATCCACCTCGTGTTGTCCTCGAAACGTTTGATCAATTCAACATACCTACTCAGAGATATGTGTTTGATGAAATGTGCAAGTTCTTACATGATCAGATAGCGGCTGTTGCGCCTGATGAGGTGCTGACCGCCCTGTCTAATCTTCGGCTTCAGTTCGCAACTGGACTGATAGTCGACACTAATGTCCGACGTGCTATTGAACGGTTGCTATCTCTTCGTCCCGCTCCTATTCCTCATGCATTGTTCGTTGAGGACATTGAACAACGAGATGGGTCTGGCCAATATCCTATGCGAGAAGTTCCGCCAGTTTGGGTACCCGCTGATAATACTAATGCTAATGCTCCAATACCAGCACATTTCCAGAGAGTGTGGATACACCTCCCTTGGAAACGATCGGAAGTGCTCCAGGTGAAACAAACTTTGCCTGATCCTCGCAAAAATCCTGCGGGGTATTACAAAGAATTATCGCAGCTCGTAGACGCTACGATAATGAATCTGGCCGATATCGACATGTTGTTTGGCAATGTCGTACCGCAACCGGTATGGGCCAAGATTCGTCACCAAGATCACGCGAATGAATTAGGTGGTGATTGGGCTGCCATTACAGCGGCAGACGCTGGACAAGTGGCTGCTACTAAACCCGATCAGTTGATTGAACTTCTTCCCCAGCGAATCATTACGTTAATGAAAACGCTTATGCCAGCTATGAGGGTAAATTGGGACAAGTTGTCAGCCTGTAAGCAGAAGAAAGATGAGAGTGTTTCAGACTTCTTTACGAGGTTCGAGGAAACATTCGTCGATCATAGTGGGCAGGATATGGGTACTGAGGGTGGACAGAGGTTGTTTGTGGATAAATTTGTATCGAACTTATTGCCCGACTTGTGCAATAAATTGAAAAATTCAGAAAGTTCATGGGCCGTTTCTACCTCAGCTCAGATTCTGGCTACGGCACAATATTACGAAAATAGAGAAAAAGAGGAAAATGACCGTGCCGATAAAAAGACGAAAGAGCTGAAAACTAAAGTGTTGTTACAACAAGCATATCCGCCGCGTTCTAATCAGAATGCGCCTCAGCAGAATAGATCGCAGTCGCAATCAAATCGATCGCAGCCGCGTAATGATTCATCTTTTCAGAGATCTTCGTTGGGGTACAATCAATGTGCTTATTGTAGACAGGAGGGACACATTAAATTTGATTGTCCTGCTTTAAATGACCGTGGTGGTGGTAATTCGTCTAGAGGAGGTCGTGGTGGTGCACAGAACGCATCACGTGGTAGAGGTCGTGGTGCTCAGAACGACCGTTCTGATAACTCGTCAAATTCTAATAATTGTTTCGACCAACGTGGATCATCGCAAGGACGATCTGCGCAGTACAATGTAGACGATTATTCCGTCGATCAGGGAACTGACGATAGTAATTACTAGGACAGCCAAAGACAAGGAGAGGGAGTGGTATCAGTTCCGGTTGATCAGAGAGGGCCTTACGTCGCAGTTGCTACATCGGGCGTCGTTGAGCCTTTTCTGTTGGACACTGGTGCAGCGAAAAGTTCTATCATGCATTCGAAACTCCCTGGCGCACCTTTGTCTGGCTTAACAAATGTATCTGTTGGATTCTCTGGCGCCCCCGTTAGCAATCCAGTTTCGCGCCCTTTGCCCCTTAAAATTGGGCCTCGTGAGCTCGAAGCTCCGTTGATTTTAACCACTGGTTGTGGTGAAAATCTTTTGGGTCTGGATTTGCTTAAACGCTTGTATGCGACTTTGTATTGTTCTCCTGCGGGTGTAAAGCTTACGTTCGGAGAGAAAGTAGTCTCTCCCATGTACTTGTCCCTCGATAAGCTTCCACCGGAATTGAGTTCTCTTCCTGCATCTTTGTGGGCGACGGGTCCAAACGACGTGGGCCTACTTGATATCTCCCCTTACGTTGTTCAGTTGAAATCGAATGTGCGATTGCCACGTATTCCCCAATATCGTATCTCCCTGGATGGTGAACGAGCTTTGTTAGCGATCATCTATGATTTGATCGAGAAAGATGTCATTGAAGAAACTCGGGGAAACGTGTGCAATAGTCCTGTACTGCCCATTCTTAAACGTACTGATCCTACCAAACCGCCTGTTTATCGTTTTGTTATTGATTTACGGGAGGTGAATAAAATTGTGGTTCCTCAATTCCCTGTTGTGCCTGACATTACGGCGCTACTGACTCTGATTCCAGCTACGGCTTCATGGTTTTCGGTGATTGATTTGAAAAATGCGTTTTTCAGCATCCCGATTGCCGAAGAGAGCAGGGACCTTTTCGGTTTCTCTCTTGGTGGACGTAGCTTCCGGTTCAAACGCGCTCCTCAGGGCTACTGTGAAAGTCCATCGATTTACAGTCAAGCTTTGAAGGGTCAACTAGATGCGTTTAGGTTGCCGGTTGGTGCGGCTTTAATCCAATACGTCGACGACTTATTGGTGGCTGCTGATACTCAGGACATTTGCAAAATTGCTACAGTGTCGTTGCTGCAACATCTCTGTGAGTTAAATCACAAGGTGTCACCTTCTAAACTCCAATATTGTTGTCAAGAAGTAACCTATCTAGGTCACTTATTGTCAAAGGAGGGAAGGAGATTGACCCCAGAGAGAATTGCAGCGATTGCGCGCATGGCTGTGCCACAAACCCAAAGAGATGTGCGTGCCTTTCTAGGTATCACATCGTACTGCAGGCAGTGGATTCCTAATTTTTCATTGCTAGCGAAACCATTGGTGGCTCTTACGTGCAAGGATGTTTCGACTCCTTTACCATGGACGGAAGAATGTCAGAAACGTTTTTCTGAATTACGTGATTCATTGTGTTCGGCCCCTGTGTTAGGTACCCCTGATTACAGCAAGCCGTTCACGTTATATGTTCACGAGAGGGAAGGTTGTGCTTTAAGCGTCTTAACGCAACCTTTTGGTGGTAAGCAACGTCCATGTGCATATTTTTCCTCGACCTTAGACCCAGTAGCTAGAGCATTGCCGAGTTGCTTGAGAGCAACTGCGGCAGCTGCGGTCTCCATCCGACAATCAGCAGGATTGGTCATGGATAATATGCTTACGGTGATGGTTCCGCATGCAGTCGATACTCTTTTGAACCGTACGAAAACTCAGCACTTGACGAGTGCGAGGTTATCTGGGTACGAATTGACGCTCTTGGCAAGCCACATTCAGATAAAACGTTGTAATGTCCTAAATCCGGCAACTTTGTTACCAATTAGTGCAGAGTCAGATGTAGTAGCAGAACATGACTGCTACTTGCGTACAGAGGAGGAAACAAAAGGTCGTGTGGACCTTAAAAACACCCCATTGGAAGACCCGGATGGCACCCTGTATGTGGATGGGTCATGTTTTAAATTGCCGAATGGTGATGTGACTACTGCTTATGCTGTGGTGACATTGAATACTGTTGTTGAGACTGCGAGATTGAATCAGAATTCTGCCCAAGCTGCAGAGCTGATCGCTCTTACTAGAGCATGTGTATTAGCAAAAGGTAAACGTGTGAATGTGTACACCGATAGTCAGTATGCTTTCGGTGTAGCGCATAGTTTCGGACGATTGTGGCGAGAACGTGGTTTCTTGACGTCACATGGCACGAAAATACAGCATGGCCAGCTTGTGAACGATCTTTTGGATGCATTGACTTTGCCTGCTCAAGTTGCAATTGTTAAATGTAGTGCGCATCGTAAGGTGACGGATGATGTTGGTCGTGGTAATGCGTTTGCAGATGAGATTGCTAAGGAGACTGCCCGGAACCTTAGCACTCGAATGTATGTGACGAATTCGGTTAGGTGGCCTACAGAATCAAGTATGTGTGAGAATACTATAGAGAGTGTGAAAGCAATTCAGAATGAGGCCACTGACACTGAAAAGATGAAGTGGAAAGAAAGTACGGGAAGGTTGGATGTGAATGGTTGCTGGATTGATTTGTCAGATCAGAAAAGATGGATGTTGCCTGATGCGTATGTACTGGCCGTTGTGCAAATGGCACATGGGTTAGCACATATTAGCGCGAAAGGTATTTGCAAGTTGTTGGCTGATGTGTGGAAGAATGATGGAATTACTAAGTGTGCTGAACGTTTGGTGAAGAATTGTATGGTGTGTATAATGTACAATCCTGGCAAAGGAACCCCAACTCCCCCTGGCAGTTTTGCTCCTCCTTCGTATCCCTTTGAGGTGATCCAATTGGACTTCATCCATATGGAGCGATGCAATAACCTGAAATACGTTTTGGTTGTGGTTTGCGCATTCTCCCGATGGATCGAGGCCTATCCCCTCAAAGATAATACTGCCTTGTCTACTGCGAAAATCCTACTGAAGGAATACTTTCCTCGGTATGGAATGCCTAGAGTCGTGTGGTCAGATAACGGAAGTGAGTTTGTTGGAAGTGTGATGAGGAGTGTGTGTAAGGGCCTTGGAATTAATCAGAAATTCCACAGCGCCAATCATCCCCAGTCAGCTGGATTGGTTGAAGGGTACAATGGCACCCTTAAACTAAAATTAGCGAAGATCCAGGCTACGACTGGACTTTCGTGGCCTGACGCTTTGCCTCTAGCATTACTGTCAACTAGGGCGACTGTACACTCCCGAATAGGGCTTAGTCCCTATGAAATAGTGTTCGGCCGTCCTGCGAATGTGTGGGGGGTTCCTAGGCCAGGTATATTCGTTGATCTTGAGTACCCGATGTTGATTGACTACTTACATGACTTGACTGCTAAACTGAGGTTAATTCATCAACAGGTTTACGACGCCTTGCCGACGCAGACGGAGGGTCCAGGCCACCAGCTCCAGCCTGGTGATTGGGTTGTCACCCGAAATTTTTCGCGCAAGAAGAATCTGGACCCCCGCTTTGTTGGACCTCACCAGGTGCTTTTGGCCACGAGGACTGCCGTTCGTCTTGAGGGACGGAAGAACTGGGTACATGCTACCCATTGTAAGCGAGTCCCTATTCCTTTGCCGGCAGACCCGTGGGTGAGGAAAGGCATTGCGTCAACAGAAGCAGCGACATTGCCGGCGTTTGTACCTTTCAGTGACGCACAACTTGTTGGTGAACACTCAGCGCAGCAGAAAGCCATTGTTGGAACATTGTCAGCAAGAGACTCAAGACCAGACCAACGAACTGATCAGCAGGACGCTGTCTCTTCGACAGATCCTTTGTTTGACGAGCAGACACGTCCTGGGAAACATCGATATTCTTTGCGTTCTCATACTAAGGACAAATAAATTTTTTTCTTGCTTTGCTGAAACTGATAACTGCAATATCTTCGTTTCCCATGATCAACTTTGAACATTCGTATCATTGAAAATTGTTTTGTATATATATATATATCAAGCTTCTTCCTTGTATCTTTTTCCTTCCACAGCTGAATTATTGTGCTAAATAAATACATATTGTGTATTGAGGGCCGTAGGGCCGCGCGCGTACTTCCTTCTGGACAGTAGGTCTTGACGCTAGGTTAAAGGCCGTCGGTTCCTAGGAACTCCTGGGAATTGACTATTGCTGCACAGAACGAAGTGCGTCAAGAAACGTTGCGGACGGTCGTAGGGAAATGGCATTTTTGAAGCTGAATGATTTGGAAGGAGCTCAGGCATATAGAGTCAAGCTGCAGAAACTTAGTCGTACGAAATGTTTTGTATCCCAATTGTTTGTATTGTTTTTAACTGCTTCCGCATTTTTGGCGGGTGGGGTGTATTACACTATGTCTTACTTCTTACTTCCTACCCCTACTCCTACTCCTTACCCTAACATTACTTCTACTGCTTCTCCTCATTCCTTTCATATGTTACCAGAACACGAACAGGCTAGACGTGTAGAATTCCGCAACAATTCCTTTATCCAGCTCCTCCATCAGCATCAGTTAGTGGTTAACACTACTAATTGTTGGGTGTGTGGGTTGATGCCACATACTACGGGTAAGGGAATTCCATATCTGGTGTTACCGTATAGTTCCCAAGGGTCAGCTCGAGCATACCAAACAATGTTTCGAAGCGCACTAGGTTTCCACCCCTCTCCAGAACGTTCCCCCAAACCGGGTCCTACCTCATGGCAGTGGGTGGTATCGATGATAATACAGGATTTGGAAGATGAGATCTATGATGCTTATCTCATCCCTAAGGCAGAGGTACAAGCCTATAGGGCACCGAATAAAGGGGAATATAGTACGTTCACTAATGAAAAGCAGCTTAAAAGCTCGTCTCCAATATGGGTCGTACCCCACACTGGTAATCTTTGTCTTGTGGGTCGTGGCTCGCAAGCCTCACTTGGAGTAAGTGCTTGCACTGAAAGTTACGTCCTGTCAATGTCCCCGATCCCTGTGCTTCTGGCTGCCAAGGGTACGTACTTCATCTGTCATGATCGTGCATACACATGGTTGCCCGCAGACTTCATGGGCTCATGTTTTGTTGCAAATCTGTTGCCTCCGACGTTCACTGTAGATGCCGATTACCACAAGACTAGAGTTGTACGAGGCGTAATTAGTGAAGAGGATACTGCCGGTCAAGAGGCAGGAGACTTTTTCAAGGGTTTCCTCCCGTTTTGGGGACCTATGGTTAATAGTAGGAACCTGAGACATTTGACTCGAGTGGTAGAATCGACAGCTAACATTACTGCCAGTGCCCTTGGTAATATCACCACAGAACTTCAGGCGGAGAGACTTATGACATTACAAAACCGTATGGTTTTAGATGTTGTCTTAGCAGATCGCGGTGGGGTATGTAAAGTGATCCATTCGAGCTGTTGCATTTTCATTCCAGATAATGCTCCTACTGTCTATCAAGCCATCTCGAAGTTGCACAAGATCTCCGAATCCATACACGTGGATGTAGGGGATTGGACGCTACTTGGTTGGTTTTGGGGCCTGGTGTCGACTTGGGGTTGGAAGATTCTGACGATCATCGGGGTTGTGGTAGTGTTCCTGTTCACGTGTTGCCTTTGTGTGCAGTGTGGTCCTGCCTTATGTGGCCTCTGTGCTACAACGTGTATGAGACAACCATCTGTTACCAAGGGGACTCGGTTGGACAGAGCTATGCTACAACGACATCTTGATGGTCTGATGAATATCGAGTATGATTCCGACTAGTGCTTGCCTACATGAGGGCAAAAGGAGCGTCTGAGGTTCCGTGACAATTGCAAGTGGTGTTTTCGACTCACACGAATATGGTCGAGTCTAGTATCTATGAACCGCAAATGACGAGTTTAGCAAGTGTGCGCAGTTTCGCTGTGCTAACTTAAACCGTTCGTTTGTTATGTGGGTTTGTCATCTGTACCCACGGGTTCCATCTTAGATACGGCATCCATTTTGTCTCTTGCCCTCAAGTAGCCAGCGAACGGACGCTGTCCGCTTCGCTACCCTGGGACTCCCAAGATATTTGCGGAAGACACATGTTCTTTGAAAGTGCCTTTATGACGAGGGGGATGCTACTGTAAGGCAGATGGCGCCGCTCGAGGCTCATCTTGCCGCACGGGCTTATTGTCTCAGTTGTGCATCTCATTAGGCACGTCCCTTTGATGCCTGTATCTCGTGCTTCTCGACACTCCCCTTTTACACCCTTTCCGATCTCCCCACTGTTTCCGTCTTCCTCTGCACCTGTCTTCGTTCCTATTTCGATCTACTTTACTGCTGATTGGAATTTGCTAATGGTGGGAAGATGGGTTTTTACAGTTGGGAACCGCCAAATGTTTCCGCACTTATGTTCCGGATCTTGTGTGTTTCAAAGTGATCTAAGCGACCCCTCTGAGAGCGACTTGTGGGAACCAGGTTGTAAACTATTGTGTATCATGTTATCCTATGGGTAGAAACTGTATAAAAGGAGCGATCCACAAATACAATTTGAAGCAGTCTCCCCGAACTACACTCGATGTACTTCTTGTGACTTCTGTGTTCCCTGCAGTAAATAAACCTTGACTCTTTGACGCCGAAGGAAGTGTCCCGTGTCTCTGTGATTTGTACGCCGGAGCAGGTTACCCACGAAGGTTTCAGGTGTTGTGCCCTGGCACCGCTGGGTCCAAAGAACCCAGTCCTTCATAAGGATCATGGCTAGTCCGCCACCTCGTTTTAAGGACCTATCAACATGGTGGAGGATGTAGTTTGGAGGGGTTGCAGCTACAGTGTCTGGTCAGCCCAAGTCTCCGTGGCTCACATGATGTCCAGCTGGTTAGTGTCTATGAGATCTCTAAGCTCGAAATGAAGTTTTACAAGTGATCTCGTTTACAGTAATGCACATCTGATATTAGTAGGTTGGCTAGCAATGCTTTGCGTTAGATTAGGTGGTCGAAATTCTTTACATTTAGATTATACCAGTTGACCGTTACGCTACAAACGATGCACCTATCAGTTCTCCCCTGAGCTTTGGTAAGTGGATCTAAAAATAAGCCTCGCTGATTCCTACCTTTAACGTTTAATACGAGGAGCCCTTCTCTTGTGTTGGAAGTCCTTATTGATGGTAGGGAGTCGGAACGGGCATAGTGGCTGGTGCTGGGCACGGTCCAGGTGCAGACTGGAACAGATGGGCTTACTTTTGGCGCCCCAGCGGCACGCCGGCTGCACGCGGACGAGCTTCCAGACGTATTATCTGCCCCTCAGGATCGGTGGGCGTGGCCCAAATGACCTGCGCTTTTCAGCGTGGTAATTAAGTACAGGGGTGAAAATAAATATCATACGGGAGTCCAGCAACCTCTTTTACCCGATTACCAGGCTCCACTGGGACGGATAACATTGATAAAGAATTATTTAAGGCACTGTCCTCCACAACGAAGATGTGTCAGCCTCCTGCAGACACCTGTCTACAAGTGGGTTTTAAGTGCAATGCTTGCTAGATGGATATACCATGGACATGCTGTTGTTAGACTAGCTGGGCCCGATTCACAGAACTAACTTAAGACAAAATCCTAAACTTACTACTTTTGGTATTCACAGAAGTTAGGATTTTGTCTTAAGTTTGTCTTGAGACAAACTTAAGACAGTCTTAAGACAGGCTTAAGACAGACTTAAGACAGACTTAAGTTCGGATTTTGTCTTAAGTCTGTCTTAAGACAAAATCCTAACTTCTGTGAATACCAAAAGTAGTAAGTTTAGGATTTTGTCTAAAGTTAGTTCTGTGAATCGGACCCGCTGTGTTCTATGGTTGATGGAGAACGGATTGTTCTATGCTTCCTGAATGTACAAGAAATCTCAGAACATCCTTTAAAGTTGGTTTGTTATTTAGCTCATGTACCTTCCTTATCAAGGCTCACTCAACCACTTACCCTCATCACTGGTGTGGGGCTCCGTTCCATTATCGTGGTCCACCTCATCAATGGTGCCTGGCTCACTGTGAGGGCTGTCACTACAATGAAACAAAGCGAATGGAACACATCTCAATTGAACAACAATCACATTTCGATATACACTGAATTTCAAACTATGCATAAAATATCAGTTTTTAGCAACCTCACCCTCACAACAACAAACCCCAGAGAGTCTCAGTGCCAGTGAAAATGAAGCAGAATTGCTCACTTTCAAAAACGCACACTGCCTTCGAAAGTAATCTTCTGTAGTTAACAGACTGAACATTTTCTAGAATATTATTAAGCCATCTGTATCAAGCCATATTCACCAGTGTTTCTTTCAAATGAGCACTATTGGTGCTAACAATTGCTATACTCTGATGATTTTGAATGTATAAAACACAATTACCCCAAAAAGGAGTGTTCTAGCACTGAGTATTTCCACTTTCCCATCATCATTACGGTTCTGTGATTACAGATATCAACACTATGCATACGGGTGTATCCTTCCCCCATCAGCACTGGGCATAGATACATACTCTACTGTTTTCCAGCTGTATTCACAAATAATCCTCTTTTCCCATATACCACTATGTACCACCCTTCTCCTTTCAGAACTATGCATTGAAACATGCCCGTTAGTATTCTGTTGCTCCTTACAGCACTGTGCACAAACACACTTGCCTCAGTACACTTTCAGTCCTGCTAGACCTATGTATAGGAACACACTCATCAGTATTTCACTCATCCTATCAACCCTATGCACGTTGATGCATTTACCCCAATACCCTTTCTGTCTCTTCACACTATGTACAGACCTATACTCACCAGCAATCCTCTGCTATCCCCTTTCAGTCATAGTATTGAGCTCTCCTTACCAGTAATCCTCGCCTCCGGTCATGCACTTCTCGTACACTGGCCCTTCTAGCTCTCGGTGATTCGGGAAAAGTGCCTCATGATGCACAATGATGGTTTTGATGACCTCGTTGACATGCGCCTGACAAGCTACAGGATCCTGTCCATCAGGAATAGGCATGAGGGTTGGCCCAAAGCAGATGGCAATGTTGTAGGGGTCCATCATGTTCTCATCGCTATACTGAGACAGGCTGAAGGACACAAGATAGTGGAACAATGAGAAGGGGACATCAACTATGTAAGACACAGCATACAGCCAGTGAATAGAAGGTTTTAAAGAACTGACAGGGTAGACAGAAGGTAAAAAAAGAATCCACAGGCTGCACAAAGATAAGGAGTTTTATCACAGTTTAAAAAATCTGATGATGCAGTAGCACAAGAAGGTTTTTAAAATGCCCCATTTAGTAATTCAAGATTTCTGGGGCTACGTACATGCTGGGAACTTCTTGAGTCTTTCGAGTTATATAATTTGTGGGAATGTATGTAATGAAAAAAACAAAGTGAAATGAGAATCATGCAATGGATCTATAGTAATTATCTATTCAAAAATCCAAAAGAGAGGATTCTGAAAGTCTATAAGGAGTGAACAATTCACTACGGATGCAAGTATCTTTAACTCGCTAAGAGAAAAGTTTCCTGTGAATTATGGCTAAATTTAAACCAAAGGTATGACGGAACCAATACCTCAGAAGAAATTCCAAGTTCCTGATAAGTGGAAAGTTTTAATTTATGAACTGGCTTTTCACAGAGAGAGGAACAGCCAACAAGAGGAGGCAAGAGAAACAAAGGTTTGAACACAATGGTAGTTCCCAGGAAAGAATATATTTAAAACACACACACACACACACACAACACACGCGCGCGCACACACACACACACACACACACACACACACATCACATTAAGGTCATACACTGTATGTGAGGGAGTCTTCCTGGCTGGTTAACAATTTCCACAAAGTAGGTTATGACCCTAAACTGACATATTTGCATCACATTTAGCTGCAAACGATACATTTACCCTATTTGTCTCAAACAACAAAGATTGCCCCAAAACTTCTGGAAATAGATGAAAACATTCATCATAAAAACACATGAATAAAACATTTGAATTAATAAATAATGCATCTGTATTCTTGCTACCGGGAATTTATTTTTTCAAACCAAGAGTCTCATTTTGCTAAAATATAGATATTATTCAATTTGAGGACAGCTTTTATTCATAGGGATAGTTAAAATACCAGAAAAGTATTTATTTAAATAGGAAAACATCTGAAAGATTGTTTTGTGTTCATGAACTAGATTTAGTAGAGATGATATCAACTGTGCAGGGTTACATGACTAGTACCATTGGGGGGCTTTTAGAAGATGTGAATGTATTACTGTAAATCGCACTGGGGAAGGGCAGAATGGCTATAAAGTTTGTTGCATGTTTGTAAAGGTTGTATAACATAACACTTGCTATGTATTCAACAAATGTGAAATTGGGAAACATAAACACATTCTATAAAAAGAAACGTGCAGGGCTGCCCTCCAAGCGGTTTTGCCCACAAGAATGGGAGCTGGGGCTGATCTGCTTTGATCAGAGGGAATGCATTCCTCATAGGGACCTATGTTGTGTTCCAGGTGGTTTATGCTTTTTTTATTGCTATATATATATTGGTGCAGTTGGAATAAAAAAAACTAACAAGAAAAGGAAAACAGAAGAGGAAAAGAGAAACGTACATCAATCATCCCCTTTCCCATGCACAACAGGTACACTTGTCCAGTGTACCTGCACAACAGGTACACTGTACCTGTTGTGCATGGGAAAGGGGATGATTGATGTATGTTTGGTTTATACTTTGATCAGGTCAGACACAATATACTCGCCATTGGTACTCATGGTGTGTTCCTACAGTATACTGAAACACAATATTGTTCAGACATGGTTTGCACAAAAAGGGACCCTATCACTGCTTCTGAAAAACTCCCCTGCACTCTGTTTTGTACCACTTTGCAGTTTTGCTTTGAGATGGTGATAGCTTTTGATGGCACTTAAAGTGAAGTGATGTCTATTAGATGTCATCTTAGAAAACAAACAACCCCATGTGAAAACTTACTGATTGAGGAAGGCAAAAAGGTACCGCATGACGATGATGACCGCTCGAGGAAGTGTGATGAGGATCTGCTGGATCTGGTGCACACGCTCTGCAGGGCTCTCAATTTCTGTAACACAAGAATGCACAACAACCATTAGTGGGCGTGTTTGTGGAAATTTATCCATGGAAGATCACGCTGATTGACATAACACTGAGTCCCACATACTTCAAGACATATACCCTAACATACCTGAGGCACTAGGAACCTCCCTGGCCAAGATGATGTTACCACGGTCCTCAAAAAGCAATACCTCTTGGCAAGAGCTGCAGCCATTGGATGAGAAATCTCAAATGGATTCTGGAGATCTTCCTGATCGAGTAGGAGACAGATAGACGTATAGACTGCTGTATACACTAGATGTGAGCACTTTCTGAAACTCCAGAGGAGAGCTCTCTATTGGATACTGAAAGCTATACTTTTAGATAAGTACTAAGAGGGATCATCTGTGACCTTGTCAGGTCACTCAGGTCAAACATGTTGTATAAGATACACTGAAGTGCTCTAATGGTGAGACTGAGATTGTACTAAAAAACACTAAATCTAAGTTCTAGAGTACTTTGCACTTCGAAGATCCAGAGGCGAGAGCTGTAACAACAGAACACCAAGGCACTCACTAACAGACATAGGGCAAATGTGCTCAAAGAAATACAGGTGAAACCACATCTTGACAGAACAGAAAGGAGAGCTATGCATAGAATAATGCTATCACTACTAAAATACCTAAAAATAGAGACTCTACAAATTGCTGTAGTCGTTAGTTAAAGACATTGGATCAGTAGTTCAATGTAGGACCCTCTACCGCTAAACTAACTTATCTTGGCTGAGAATCCCGTACTGGGCAGTAGAACGTAAATCCATGCTGCGAGACTACGAAAGGCATGGCTATCTTTCTGATCCACATGTTCAGTGCATCATTGTAGACCAGAATTTGAGTCCTTGTGCTAAAGTTATTGAAAGAATATTAGCATTGCTGGGGAAAGAAACATAGGACTACAGACCTGCCCATGACACACTTTTGGTAGAAATGTAGTCCCCAAACACTTAAATGGTACAAGATGACACTCGGCGACCAATCCCCAGGGAAGTGGTCACATTTATCTTGAGAAAAATAACAGAAAATCTGAGCAGAGGCTCATGGTTGTACTTGATAGCGTTATCTTTCTAGCAGTCGATTCACAAGTGCACATCATTGACCCCAGTTAAGGTCCTTCCAGTAAGTACCAAACACCATATTTCCAATCTGCATCTAGGACGCCGCAGACTTACAGATAGTACAGCAAATAGCTCTTACGAGGACGCAGAGCACTTACAGATATTGGCTGTACTTGAAGAGGGATTCACAGGATGGAAGAAAAACTATGGGTATAATTAGCCGTAAGAGCTATCCAAGAAGCACAACAACTCTTCTGGAGAGATGGTAGTGAGCTCTCCTTAACGATGGGTCAAGTGCAGGAAGTGTATGCGGGCGAAAGAGTACATCAAATCTAATCATGTACATATCTCAGTGTCTTCCGCAGAGGTTTTTAATGCTACTGTTCCAAAAGTCAATTAAGGCTCAGCACAAGCCGCCATCAAATGCTAAGACCTCTTCCAAGCAGTATAATTGGAGAGAGCTGGCATTTCCAACAGAGTCATCAGCTGTAATCTTTATAATGTTTCACAGAACCAGCATCATACTTCAATTAAATGAACAGGGCCTGGGCAGATTGCTGAGCTCTCCACACAGCTTATCGTGCACATGGCCGGACTTATAGCTGAAGAGCAGACCTGGGAATCTAATGAATAACAGCCCCACAATGCACTGAGAGAGAAAGGTGCTCCTGCAAAAGAAAATGCTGAAAACGAATTACGATTTAGACATACTTTGGAAGCGGACCACAGATATATTTCAGTACTTCACTTCTGAGTCTGACACAGTATCCAGGAGCAATGTTTTTCCATAGCAGCTAACGAGATGCATATGAATGAGAATTTTTGGGCACGTGACATAACAGACCGACTGCAGAATAAAAATACCATCAGAATTGCATATGCCAGAGTTGTGCTCACTGTGCCTGCAGGAAAGAAGGATGCTCGGTGCTGAGGATGTCCGGGCTGTTGCTCAGCGTGCTAGCAGAGATACCGATAAAATATTATTCTCTTATTAATAACCTTTGAGGCTTAGGCCACGGACATTAAAATGGTCCATCAGGGGGGATATACTGCCATAATGCATGCCTGTACATCACACACTGACACACCTGCATCAATAAGGTCCCGCACGTGTATGTACTTATTTACTTATGCCTAGTACCCTGCGTGTGTTATAGGCCATCAACCAGATCTCTACAGCCATCTCTGTCCTGGGCTTTTCTTTCAATCTGGCTCCAGGTGTAACCCATCTCCTTGCAGTCAGCCTTGAGGCCTTGATGGTAGGTGTTTCTTGGCCTTCCTCTTTTCCTTTCCATTGAGGGTTCCAGGTGAGGGTTTGTCCGGTGGTGTTTAATGCGGGTTTGTGGAGGGTGTGACCTATCCAGCCCCTGTGTCTTTTCAGGATATCTTCATGAGCAGGGAGTTGGAAAGTCAGCTGCCATAAGTTGTTGTTTCTGATGGTGTTTGGCCAGCACATTAAGAGGATTTTTCTCAGACAGGTGTTGATGAAGGTATGGACTTTGTTGGTGGTGGTCACTGTTATCCTCCAAGTTTCTACTCCAAACAGATGGACTGATTTTACGTTGGTGTTAAAAAGCCTGATATCGGTTTGCAGTGTTAGGTCCCTGGAGCTGCACATCTTCTTTAGCTGAATGAAGACAAACTTTGGTTTTCTGATTTTTGCCTTGATGTCTGGGTTTGTACCGTCCTCCTTGTCTATAATACAGCCCAGGTAGGTGAAGGCCTGAACCTCTTTCGGTGCATCACCTGCTAGAGTGACTGCAGTTGTGCCGGCTGTGTTAGCCTTCAAAATCTTAGTTTTTCCCCTGTGGATGTTGGGGCCAAGTTGTGCTTATGTAGCTGCCACATTGCCGGTCTTCTCCGGCATCTGCAGAAGGGTATTGGAGAGTAGGGCCAGGTCGTCTACAAAGTCCAGGTCATCGAGCTGCGTCCAAGGTGTCCATTGGTTTGAATTTTTTCTCCTTGTTGTGGATGGTTTTAGGATCCAGTCTATGGCCAACAGAAAGAGAAAAGGTGAGAGCAAACACCCCTGGTGGACTCTGGTCCTCACTTGGAAGGTTTCAGTCAGTTGTCCTCCATGGACTATCTTGCATGTCAATCCCTCGTAAGAGTTCCTGATGACTCTTATGAGTTTATCTGGTACACTGTAATGGGGGAGGCATTTCCAAAGGGTCTCAATGTCTAATAGTCGATGAAGTTAACATAGAGGGGGAAGTTCCATTCAATGAACTGCTCAATGGTGATGGTCAGAGCTGCACTGTGTCCTGTACACAATCTATCTTTGCAGAAGTCGACTCGTTCCTTCATTCTGTTCAGGATGACTCCTTTGAATACTTTGCCTGGGGTCGATAGAAGGGTTACCTCTCTGTAGTTTGCGCAGTTACTCAGCTCACCTTTCTTGGTGATCTAGATGAGATATCCCTTCTTCCAATATAATGACACCTTATCCTCTTCCCAGATCCATCCAAACACAAGGCACAGCATGTCTACTGATGTTTTATTGTCTGCCTTCAGTGCCTCTGCATGAATGTTGTCAGATTCCGCTGCCTTCCCATTTCTAAGATGTTTGATGGCTTGCCATTATTTCTTCCTTGGTCTGCTGCAGTCGACTCGCAAGTGCTAGTCATCTGGCTGTATGCCTGGTGGAGACTGATGCCCAAGCTAGCCAATATCCAAACTACCCCAAAATATGTCAAATGCACATTGCCACACCAGTTTCTATTACATATTGCCTCTGTGTGTAAAGGCAAAGCTGAATTGCCAAGTATGTTTCTCTGCTCTTTCTCCTTACACTTTTCTTTCTCCTTCTTCTCTTACTTTTCCCTTTCTTCCTCCTTTTGCACAGTGCAGTCTGGGCTGCATTAGATAATTAAATGAGAGGACAGAAGGTACTGCTCTGAAACTTGAACATAAATAGAACAGGACTGGCTCTCACTCTTTCAGCTAGATCCTATATTTACGAAATCACAGGGAAAAGCCAGGATTGCTGCGGTATTCAATATTTAAGGACCTGAACCGTGATAAGAGCAGGCAAAGTTTGTGGTCCCTCTCATCTTGTATTCAGAAATGTCTCAGCAACACCTGCTTTCGCATCTGCTCCTTTCAGCAGCACTGGGCGGCCTACACACAATCCTCCCTGTGGCAACCCCTTGGAAAATGCCTGGTCGACCACCTGGCCATGACTATTGAGCTGCATTACAATTTTTCCAAAAAAGTACCTGAACTGTACAGACTTTTTTCTTATTTTTCAATTTAGAAGGGTGATACATAAAATTATCCCCTTGAAATTGGTGCACTGATCCTAGGAAGTGATTTGTTTCCATATAGACAACCAGGAGGTTTTACATGCTTATGGGCTTTCTTTTAAAAACAAACAGAGCACATGTCATAGCCTTTGGGAAGACAAAAACTTGCCTTTCGTTATTTAGTTGTAGGGGCTCAATAGTAAGGTACTTCTAGGAAAATGCTTAAAAGCCTGTTTGTGCAATGTAATGGGAAACATATGTAGCAATTTCATGAATGATGTGTTGTATAGTAGATGTGTCAACACAGTAGCTTTAAAAATCCTAACTGTGCACCCTATTCAGAATCCCTGCTTTCAGGTGCAGGTGAATCCAAGGGACACACGTGACTTGCTGTACGTCCTGAGACGAGCTGCGTTGCAATGTTGAACCAATCTCCGATAATGATGCTGATCGCATTGTTCCCGTGGATTCGAGCCACAATTAAAAATACTGTATATGTTACTTCAAAAGAGACCATGTACTTGTGTTTAATGTTGCAGCTCAATGGAGGAATGCCCATTAAAGAAGTAGGAAAGAATGAATACATGATTTGTTCTTACTCAAGATTTTGATTTTCTGGAACGATGTAATAGAAAACAATTCTGTTGCTGGAGAATGAGTGGATGTCAAATTATCCGTAGGTGGATGTACTTAATACACAAAAAGAGAAATCAAGAAAACTTTGGGAATCTGTCAGCAAATTATAAATAGGATATACAGAGTTTTCTCTCTGAAGAAGGGCATATGGCATGCTTCAAATGCATTTAGCGATGGAAGAACAGACACAGCTTATTTTAAAGTGAAAGATTTCATTTGGAATAACCACAAAAGATAGATTTTAATTCATTGGAACACAAATAGATCATATCAATTGTAAGAAAAAAGGATTAATTTATTGCAAATATTAAAGGAGTCATTTCTTATGGGAATGTGGCAATGAAGAAAGTCTCTAAGACATACATACGATAGTGCAACAAGGGGGGGAAACGTACGAGAATTGAGACAGTGCTCGGTGTATTCCTGTTTGATTCCAGTGACCAGTGGGACTCACCCTCAGTTGCACACATTAATTGAAACAATTTGCAAAGAGACTTGATCTTAAGAAACAGGAAAAGAGGGAGTTTTAATGGGTCACAGCTAGTGTTTTGGAGTCAGGAATAACCCCATACGTGTACTCACTGATAGTAGATATCAAATCTTGAAACCTTTCCTTGGGAAAGATCGGATTTTCCAGTCCTCGGAAGTAGAGCTTTAATACTCCGGCCACAGAGTTAATATCACGTTCATTGTGGACCTCCACCAGTGGGTCTTCACCTGTGGAGACAGGACAGAAAACAACAAATTCAATGTCACTTATATTTGCCTCAAATTGTAAGGCGCTCTGATATCCTTCGGTATCAAGTTAGCGCTATATAAAACTTAATAAATAAATAAAAATAAATTAATTAAAACCAGAATGGCTCAGATGATTTTGGCTTCATGGTGTTGATCGCCCACATGAATAAACACTGGAAAATGTGTTTAAAGCAGTAAATACGAACAATCCAAAGACAGTAATAGAAGCGGACAAAGGTACAGAGAATGCTTCTACTGATGATGGGTGCAAATGCACTTGAAATGCATCGAGAAATATATATATATATACATATCACAATCACCACAATAAATCGCAATTTAATATGAACTGTGAGAAATATCACAAACGCATATACCATGAAACAGAAAGCAATTTTCCATTAAAACACCAAATAAAAAGTAACAAACTAATCCATGAATTGAGATATGTTTTAATGGAGTTCATTAATTGATTGAACAAATTCTTTCAGGAACCAAACACTATTTTGGTGGCCAATATCTGGACTCACGCTAACCTGCCACTGTCCTTCTCAAAATGTAGCCTCTAGAACGGAACAAAATACTCCAGGTGAGCCTGGATCAGCAACGCATTCATTAGTAACATATACTTTCGCAGCTGGTTGCAACACTCGATACGGACCCCAACATCCATCTATTATTGCCAGTCTTTTGTTGAGGCCATCAGATAAAATAGAACCCACTAAAACTCTCTTCGATATATTCATCCTTTGAAACGTCACCTTCTATAAAGGACTTCACCCCTGGATTCCTATGCCCTACATGCATAATTGTGCCCTTGGTTGCATTAACTCTACAATGTCACTCCTGCACCAGCAACTCTGCTAATTTATTTTGCTTGAACTACATACTTCTAGTGTTTACGAAAGAATAATGCAACAGGAGACAGAAATCTATGGGGTCGGGCTTTGTATTTCCCATAGCTAAGCCTCTTATAAATTGTCTCACCATACACTTACGCAGCTCCAGGCAAACAACTGATTACTTTTTAAATATTTAAATTGTAAAGTGGCTTGTGCTTCAGCGCATTATTTTTTAATTTTTTGTAATACTCTGTGTTTGCATTTCTGGTAACTTCAGTTCATTTACTGTCGTCTTTGTCGCATGTCTTAATTAAATGATTTAATTTTGACTTTAAGGGCTTTATTTCCACAATGTCAAATAAGTTAATGTTTGACTTGGTTTCAAAGTCCAAAACTAATTTAAAAAAAACTATCATGTTGTTTAAAATAGAAATTAGGGTTGCATGTGACTTTTCAATTCAATGTTAGACACTCATGCTCTGCATAATTTTTAATATGTAACTGCCTTGTTTAATTCCAGTCCGTGTATGAGACAAACCTAGCTAACAAATTTATGCAGAAAATAAATCATCAGTCAATATTAACACCCACTTTATGTTGGTCGCCTTACACAAACGCTCATGTTGAGGGCCTGGGTGCCATGGCAGGCGTGCCCCAAAACATACCTCTTTCAAATGAATTCTTGATATCATTAACTTCAACTTGAGACCCGGGAACTCGGAAAATCCCCTGCTGCTGAAGACCTGAGGAAAAAGATATGCGAAACATGTCACCACCAAAAGCAACACAATATAACACTAGTTTCAGCCATCTTAAATACTATGGAACTATGGCACATGAAACACTTTAATTCACAAAGAAACTGTTGGTGGAACACAGGCATCTGATAGAAATCTGCTTGACACTGCGCTTTAGCATGCATTCTCTAATCTTGACCAATCATATCATCCAGACCAACTATTAGCATTTGTTATGTCGGGCAGTGTTCCTGTCCAACAAGCGTGCTTCCGAAAAGGATCTTAAGGAATCTTACGTCTTTAATCGTTCTACTAATTTCGGTCATATTATATAATACATTTACATCGCCATTCATTACTAGCAATCTCAATTTAAATATAATACATGAGTTCCCGGCTACATCCTCAAGAGCCTTCCATTGCTGACACTCAACTTCCACCTAAGAAGGTCTGAAAAAATGCCAGGACATGATTACTATAAGAGGCGTCTAGGTGCTATCTGCTCTAGGAACTTACCAGTAATAGCTGGCAAGGTAACTGCCTACGTTGATTCTCTATAAAGCTTCTGTGTCCCGCCTGTGCCATGGACCTCCTCGTATTTCCTGTACTATGAACCTCCAAGCGAGATCTGCTCTTGTAACACTGGTTCTACTTCTCTACGAGCAGCTGTGTGATATGTATCAGTACCACTGTATCCGTGGGCATCCAAGTCAGATGTGACAACACGGGCAAGGCTGACCTCCTGTATAATATCCAAGTACCTTTGACAGTCTGTTCAGTGTAATTTTCTCAATGACCATCCAAGCAACACCTACTCCATTATCTTCTAGGTGAGGTTGTGAATGAACTTGTAGGTCAGCCTCATTCTAATAACCTTGTATATCTTCTCTATGAGCTTGCGGGTCAACTACATTCCTTCATTTCTAGTTCAGTTTACCCGATTAATAGCATTTCCATGAGCATCTGCTCAGGTTTGTTCTGTGGAGAGGAGTGTCTCCACTAATGTAGAAACACCAAATTCGTATCTGCCATATGAACATTCTGGTCTACATACCCCTTTTCTTTTCTACCTTGTCCGTGCTTTGTTGTAGAGACTGCCCATGGTTGCCACAAGGCTATATAATACATGGTTGCTCAATAATTCACTCACTTAACTTCAGAATCAGAGATTTCACTAACAAGCCTTGGCAAAGCCAATAGGTTTCACCTTTAGAACCTAGTGGCTTTGTCAATGGTTTTAGCCATGCGGGACAGCATCACTATGCTGTCTGACTAAAGAAATGTATGACTAAAGAATCTAAAAAATGGCTTTTCTTGGGTGCACCAAGCATGTGTGCGCCGACAACATGACGCCTGCATTTTGTTTCTTTTTAGTTGTCGACCCGAGATGGATCACTAAGTAACAAGAAAAAAATGCAAAAGCAAACTTTTTTATGTGGCTGGGTGCAAGCAACAAGTGGAAGAAACAAGAGGGCTTGAAAGGTGGGTGGAAGCAACACAGGGGAGCAGGTTGGGTGGGTTTTTACAGCGAGTGAGGGAAGCAATGCATAATTAGAGCAACAGACGGGGTGTGGGTAGCGGCCAAAGAAACATGGGGGAAGCAGGATGGAAGCAATACCAGGGTTTCGAGTGGGAGAAAGCACTACTGGGGGTGCAGGCGAGGGGTTTAAATGGGTCAAAAGACAGCAACATAGAGCTGGTGAGGAAAAAGCACACTGGTTAGAAGAAAACGTGGGGATTGGTGAAGAAATCCAATGGGCGAGAGAGAGGAACACAGAGCACAGAAAAGGAGGGAGACGCACACAAGACAGACAGCAGAAAAACACATGCACTCAGATAAACTACTTAAACAAAAACAAAAAGCTATTGCTTGCAAAAGGTAGCAGCGGAAGGGAAGAGAAATGCATCCATGCTCCTACGATGGAAGAAACACAAGAAAGAAAAAAAAGCCCATGCAGCTAACAAATAAGAAGCAAGCAAATAAGACTGACAATAAAGTCAACCAATGGTAAGCAACGAGCAGGCACTAAGCCCACTGTAAGATACCAATAAAAAGAAATCATTGCTGGATCACAGAAGCTGAACCTACCATATAAATTGATGTATCGGACACAGCTTTCGACCACCAGAGGAATCGCCTGCCCTGAGTCCTTCGAACAAAAGAAGACGTTTAGCGGCTACTTGCAGTGAACGTATTAGCCAAGCATAAAACACATAAAGGCAGTAAAGTCTCAAATGAGCGTCGCTGTGGTACTATGCGGGCTAGTGGAAGCGTTGCTGTGCACGTGTATTATGTATTTACATGCTGAGCACAAGTTTGCCCAGCGAAGGGTAAGTACTGGTGTGTGTGTGCTGTGTGTCGGCGCAGGGCTGTTCATGTTTGAATCTATGTATGTGTGGGTCTCCGTACAAGATGACTGTGAGGCGGTAGAAGCGATTTTCTGATGTCACTCTTGCTGTGATATGTTAATAAACTGGAATTTGCCCTTTGTGATGTTCTTATAAATGTGTGAATGTGCGTTTATTAGTACAGTTGCTCTATAGAACTTATTGGGCTACGCTTATTTTCGCGGCCATGACATACCTCGGTAGTAGTCAGTGCTGGGCTCAGCTTACACATACAGGTGACTGCGGTGGCATATGCATGTTTGTTCTTATATCACTGAAGGCTTGGTTGGTATATTACTGTGCGAATATGACTCTGTGGTGTTGTCATGTGGTACGATAACACAGAACACCAAGACCCTGGAGACAACGCTGCTTCCCACACCAAACATTGGACATCATGAATTAGGATCCGGCTGCATGGAATCTTTCCCGCCTTTTAGACTTGGGCTAGACCTCACTTCCTGTGATGGGGGCTGGACAGGAAGAGGAAACTGATGGACCATTCTTAAGCAGATAGGGAGGAGTGGAGAAATGTTAGTTTTTGTATACACATGTATGAGGCATTATCGGTCGGTGTCAATGCTTGCAAGCGCGTGTGTTTGAGGTATCTTCTGCCGTACTCGCCGAAAAAGCGATTCGACGCCTCGTCTAGGGTAGTAAGCGCTATGTAAGTACAATTACAATTACAATGTGACATCCTATGTGCACCTGCCTGCTTGGGCATGTTTGACGTGAACTAGAAGTAAATCCTGTGATGTCATTAGCACATCCAATTAAATCCCACAACTGTGCAATTCCCCCAACAAGCGAGACTTGGCTGTGATAAATACCTGGATCCGGGCACGTGCGTTTCTCCTTCCTCTGATAGAAAAAGGGGTTAAGAAAGCAGCAGCAGCAGCATAGCAGGGAAACAAAAGGAGAGAGGTGAAGCGAGAATGAGGCAAGTGAAGGTAACAGAAGCCCCGCCCACCCCCAGAAGCAGCAGAAGCTCAGGTGCAGAGTGAGCTAAAGTGGGGCGTGAAATCAGCCCTGGCGGGAGCTCTGGAGTGTGTGCAATATAAAAGTATTAGTAATAGAAAGATGCACCAGCACCACCGCTGCGATGGACACCACACATTTATGCTAATTGACTTGAGGAAACATCCATAGAAAGAGGACTGAAATGGAAACAAAGGGCTGGACACCCAGAAGGCCATGTGCAAGTGTATGCAGGGCCGCAGAACAAGTCGGTTGAGGCAAGAGCTGAGCATGCATGGATGCCATTTTGAGGTCGCAGCTGCAACCCCTGGTTTGTCTCTTGTGACCCCTAGCACTGCTTTTGTGACCCCTGGCCTCAGAGGAGGCAAACAAGGTACCAAGCAAAGAAAATAAACACTATTCAGATGAACACTGTTTACTTTCTGCAGATCCAACAGGGAGATTACACTTTATGGGGAATTTACCCAACAGAGAATAAATGTAAACAAAGTGAAAAATAAATTTTTTTTAAAATTGTTGCCACAGTGCATTATCCTGAATATGTGGGAAAAAATGTTAAGCAGTTGTTCCGCAGGTGTGACTAGTTCCTTACAAGGGGTGATGTCAAAACTTATTAACAATAAAAAGGAGTAAATGAAGCCAATAACTTAGTTCATAGGCACATTTTAATCTATAAAAATTGGTGCTAGAGGGCCTGACCACTACTATTTTTAAAATCTCTTTTTTGTGCATCTTATTGTGATTCCCCTATACTTTTTCTCTTTGAGGTATACACAAGAATGTTGTGATGACAATTAGGATGATTTTATTAGTATAAAGGTCTTGTGGCATCATTTCTGGGCAGTCAGGGTCAAAAGTCACATGATGCCACTTCCTCTGATGTCATAGAGATCAGAAAGAGCGTGTGAGGTCACTGCTGCTACCCAAGGCATTTTGGTGAATCGAGGTTCATGTGGGCATGACGTGGAGTCTGTGAACAAGGGTGGCACAGGGTCTGAACCCAGGCAGGAGACTTCCAGGAACATCCCAGAAGGCACCCTGTTGTGGCAAGCATGCCATCAAACATGTCTACTGGCTGCTTCCTGTCCATATCTTGATGTGATTGAAATTTGAAAAGAGGAATGGTGCTGTACTTTAAATAACATATTATCAAACTCACCTTGCAAACTAGACCTTACCATATCCAAGAGCGAGTCTTAACTTAAATGTACTGCACTATGAGGTAGTCCAGCCCCTGAACAAACCTTTAGCATTGCACTGCTAATCATTAATGCAATTTCTAAGGCAGATATTTTCTGCTACACAATTAGTGTAAGAATGCTTACACAGCACTCCTGACATATCTTTTAAGTGATGCATGCTTTGAACTGCACTACTGTACTCACATTTAATTAATCAGTGTTTGTATCTTAAGGTTTCCCTTAGAAGATGACCCTTCCCACTGCACAGTAGCCCCCTTTGAACCAATGTTTCACAATAGACTATTGGACTGTACAAGATGCTTCCCACTGCACCCTGGAGCTTCCCTTGGTTGTCCAAGTGTGGGTTTGTGCTGTTCTAATCAGGCGTCCTTTATGAGGTGATTGTTTTGTGCTGCACCATGAAGCCCTCTGTTCATAGGTCAGTGTTTTAAAGGGCACTATTCGGCTTCCCTGCAATATAAGACATAGCATGCACAGCACTATTGAACCTGCTTTTTACTGATGATGTTTTTGTGATTTGCTTCTACTTCACCCCAGGACATACCGAGTTCTCTTTGGGAGGGGGGGGGGGGTGATGTAGGGGAGGGGGGGCGCCTAACTGTGACCCGGCACTGAATGTGGGCTTGAGCCAGCTGCCTGTGTTTTTCTTGTTACAAAATGCGACTCCTGTGCGAAGTCTGAAACCTAAACTAGGCCATGAATTCCACTGGGAGCTTCTGGAGCTATTTCTGTGGCATATTCCAGTCTTGGATGGGTCACAGCATTATATAGGACAGCGTGCAAGCTCTGAACAGAAGCTAGGTTGGCTCCTGCGCATGCGTGCTTCATCCCATAGCTTTAGGTGCCCAATTGTTCTTAGACATCACTTTTACATAAATCTGGAATTTAGAAAACTTCTACAAAAAGAAGCTCCCACCTCAAAGCATTCTGGGAGATGTGATTTATTAACTTGGGGTAGGAACGAAAGAGATACAAGAAAGGGCTATAGAAGGATGTCACAGCCACCAAACTTAGTGCTTGCTACAAGCTTGTAACAAATAAAATAATGTTGGTGGGGCCTAGTCAAAAGTTTAGCTCTCAGACTGGAAATACATAGGGAGTTTTGTAGGCGGCTTCTCAAATCACTAACCTCTATGGAATGGGATAAGCCTTAAAGCACACATTCCTGAGCCCGGAAGGGATGCTGGCTCTCAGTGAGATGGTACACATTGGAGGGTTTGATCACATTGTCCGGCATTGATTATGCCTCCAGAGATCTATGCGGGTGAAGGCTCCAGCACCACCATTTTTCCAGTAGGTACGTAACAGTACTGCACCGCACTCGCATAGACACTTCCCCCTTTTCGTTTAGGGGAGGCGGCTCCATGGTGATACATAGAGGGTGTTAGTTTGGTTTGGAATCCGGGTGGAGGGTCGTTTACAACAAGTGATTCTTGTGTTTGTTTTTTTCTAATATTGTATTTGCTCTGTCACGAAAGAACTTAAGAGGCCAATACCCATAGCATTTATATGTATTAGTGACTGCACTGTGTTATGTACATTTACTAGATGGGAAGCATCCTCCTGTAATGCCTCCTGCTTCTCATGGTAAAAAAGGCAATAAAGTTTGTGTTGAAAAAAAAGCCGAAAAAAATTAATGTGAGTATTTGTTCTTTTGGACCACCCCAAGTTTTCCTAGGTGCAGAAACAAGCTTGGTAAACCCAGATTTGTGTGCATGGAAATGGGCCTAAAACTGGAAAAGTATGAAGAACTGAACCTGCTAATTCCCAGTCTGTCATGTTGATCCAAATTTTTGCCTGAAAACTCACAATGTCCATTAATTTGAGTGGTGATGCCAACCTGAATCTGTACCTCATGTTTCAGTATATTCGCATGCAATTACCTGCACAGAGTTCTCATTTTACACTAGTAGTGCCCTTGGGCTGTAGGACATACAGTGAATGAGATGCAGTGCCCTCACTATGTCAATTTCTCTATACAAAATCCATCTTGCTCAAGAACCCCTTAAAATTCCATATCCACAGAATCCATTTTGAAAATGTTGCTAGGCACTTGGTCAAAGATGCAGATGAGAAAGTGCAGAAGATATACTAGTGAGCTAACAATAGCGTTGCGCAAAGCTATTATGCGAGCCTAGCCCCACAGAGTTCTCGATTGTAGGCCCACTAGTCTTGCGAGCACGGCTGCTGCATTGTTAAGATTGTCTTAACATACAGATACAAGAGAAGAACTTGTAGATGATTTGCTTTCCTGCAGTACGAGGGTATATCTAATGTAAAAAAAACTGTGCATTCTAAAGGTTTAAAAGAACTATCCATACAACTTGAAAATGTATGCAAAATTGGAATCATCTAAATGGTGGAATCTCATGGCCCTTAAAACAAGCATTAGAAATGCAATAGGTCTCATATTTTTTGGAGTTAGAGCTATTGGCATAGCTCAACAGCTACCAGACAGAAATTGCCACTTTGCAGGTGACGAACAGAGCATTGCTCCGTGAAACGGCATGAAATCCTAAAACTATGTTGATACCCTACAAAATAAAAAGGCAGGTCAGGATGACCAGGAGAAACCACGGCGGTATTGGGATGGCCAACACAAGCAAACAATGAGTGAAATCACCTGGGCGTGACCCAAGCACGCAAAGGCGGGAGAATCAGACCTAATGTACCAATAAAAACCCAGTATTTCTAAATAGCACAGCATTTATTGTATTTACTCCCTTATCTCTCTATGCTCCATCGCATAGCCCATTCCTACTCGTACACTCAGGTTATATTGAGCTGTTATATTTGTACTAGTTGATTCAATTCCCATTAGATTCCCCATGTTAGACTAATGTTCTGATTTGTTACCTTTGCCTCAAATTGTAAAGCGCTCTGATATCCTTCGAGATTAAGTTTGCGCTATATAAAACTTTATGAATAAATAAATGAAAAAATGGCAATGAATGGGCATGCCAAAAGCCGATATAGGAGATAACAACAGGTCTTGCAGACAGCGCATGTGCGCTGCCTAGGCTCGACCTATAAATTTGGTGGTAAATTGCATCTCTAGAGATCTAAGAATGAATATCTTTCCAGCAGGGGAGGATCTAAATGAGGCAAGAACAGAAAGATGGGAATGCAAAAGCTTGGCTATGTTGGGCTATGTTTCTGTTCAGACAGGCGGTCGGAAAAGGACCGCCTCTCAGAACCGTGGCGGGCGGTCTTTACGACCGCCACACATACCCAATGATTCCTGCCGCCATCGTAACATGGTGGCGAGAAAACAGCAGGACGATGGAGGAAGGCACGCCACGACCGGCTTTCGGTGGCGGGCCTTACGCCATCATAATGAGCCCCATGGTTTTTTCCTATGGGTCTTAGTTAGCAACAATAACTCACCCGCGTTTTGCATGGAGGAACATGACGGCATTCCTTGCTTAGATTTTTCTTGTGAGTGCTCTGAAACCATTTCACTCTTGTAATTCGTGAACATTTAGTACCCAGGAGCAAACCTTTGCTTATCTTGTCTCATGAGTCGCTGAACGCAAATAACACTTGCATGAAACTTTGCTTGTAAAAGTTCCAATTTTCCTTTGGAACTAGTTCTCATGTCAAACTATGGACACAAAGTACCTTTCCGAGTTTTTGTAAGTATTAATAGATTCTTCTCATCTGAGCTATTAGGTTCAGCTTTCTGCATACTGTTTCTACTCTACCCAAAACAAGCTGAAGCATTAGCTAAGAGATAATATCCCTTGTGTTATTTGAGTAAACCAAGCAAGAGAAAAATGTATCCTTAGCATATGAACACACAAGTTCTCTTAACCATTTATAAAACGGTGTCCATGACACGTCATTTTCAGATATTAGTCAACAGAAGTTTTATTTGAAACCCCAAAAACATAGCATTTTCTCTATTTGTTTGAGCAGGGCAAAAATAGATGTGTACATATGTTGATTCAGCAATACAATTATTGAACATGGTTGAGTCCATGCTATACATACTCAGGGGGCAGTAGTACCCCAATACTACTGTGCCTCTGCACTGGACCCACTGCAGGGGCATCAGGGGCACGTTTATGGCGGCTGGGTCAGGCCAGTGTAACCTCAATCTGTGTTTTTCTATTCTGTCATGCATAGCTCCCGCATTGAGGAACATAAAAATAAGTAACTGCATGATCAAAGCTTTTAAAAATATATTTCCTCCTTAGTAACATTTTCATGGAATTTGAAAGGGGTGGGGAGAGTCGAAGGGTACGACTGACCAGCCAAACATGGAATTAGACACCGTAATTACTGACTTGGAAACAGATCTCTTTCCTCCTAGGCAACTCATAAGACAGATGCCAAACACTTCCATCAAAGAGTGCAATCAACAATGGAAGTCAGACAAACTGAGGAAACTACTACATTCCACAGGCTTTTAAGAGCGCAAGCAGTTTCAGCATCGCTATAAGCCTAATCGAGCAAAATCACAGAACCGACCTGCTCCATGAACGTGGAGGATTCAGAAAAGGGGGTGGTGATGAACAGAGTGTCTGAATTAAGCAGACCACTCTTACCCAGTCCAAAGATCAGGGCTTGATCCATCACCGTTATTTAGCTCACTGCACCATCCCAGCTCAGAACCTGGCTATATGCAAATCAGTCTGTCCCTGGCCCAGTGCATCATGGGAACAGGGCAGACTAAACTACCAAGCCAATTCTTCACCAGAAAGGAGACAAGCTACCGGGGACCGGTTTCTGGCATTTCAGCCGTCGTCGGCCCGGCTTGCTTGAATCCTGATGGTGCAGTGAGCAAGGGACTCATGTCTGAGTATACCCTGCCACACCTATAGTGGCCAAAAACGATTCAGAAAAGGGGGTGATGATGAACAGAGTGTTTGAATTAAGCAGACCACTCTTACCCAGTCCAAAGATCAGGGCTTGATCCATCACCGTTATTTAGCTCACTGCACCATCCCAGCTCAGAACCTGGCTATATGCAAATCAGTCTGTCCCTGGCCCAGTGCATCATGGGAACAGGGCAGACTAAACTACCAAGCCAATTCTTCACCAGAAAGGAGACAAGCTACCGGGGACCGATTTCTGGCATTTCAGCCGTCGTCGGCCCGGCTTGCTTGAATCCTGATGGTGCAGTGAGCAAGGGACTCATGTCTGAGTATACCCTGCCACACCTATAGTGGCCAAAAACGATTCAGAAAAGGGGGTGGTGATGAACAGAGTGTCTGAATTAAGCAGACCACTCTTACCCAGTCCAAAGATCAGGGCTTGATCCATCACCGTTATTTAGCTCACTGCACCATCCCAGCTCAGAACCTGGCTATATGCAAATCAGTCTGTCCTTGGCCCAGTGCATCATGGTAACAGGGCAGACTAAACTACCAAGCCAATTCTTCACCAGAAAGGAGACAAGCTACCGGGGACCGGTTTCTGGCATTTCAGCCGTCGTCGTCCCGGCTTGCTTGAATCCTTATGGTGCAGTGAGCAAGGAACTCATGTCTGAGTATACCCTGCCACACCTATAGTGGCCAAAAACGATTCAGAAAAGGGGGTGGTGATGAACAGAGTGTCTGAATTAAGCAGACCACTCTTACCCAGTCCAAAGATCAGGGCTTGATCCATCACCGTTATTTAGCTCACTGCACCATCCCAGCTCAGAACCTGGCTATATGCAAATCAGTCTGTCCCTGGCCCAGTGCATAATGGGAACAGGGCAGACTAAACTACCAAGCCAATTCTTCACCAGAAAGGAGACAAGCTACCGGGGACCGGTTTCTGGCATTTCAGCCGTCGTCGGCCCGGCTTGCTTGAATCCTGATGGTGCAGTGAGCAAGGGACTCATGTCTGAGTATACCCTGCCACACCTATAGTGGCCAAAAACGATTCAGAAAAGGGGGTGGTGATGAACAGAGTGTCTGAATTAAGCAGACCACTCTTACCCAGTCCAAAGATCAGGGCTTGATCCATCACCGTTATTTAGCTCACTGCACCATCCCAGCTCAGAACCTGGCTATATGCAAATCAGTCTGTCCCTGGCCCAGTGCATCATGGGAACAGGGCAGACTAAACTACCAAGCCAATTCTTCACCAGAAAGGAGACAAGCTACCGGGGACCGGTTTCTGGCATTTTAGCCGTCGTCGGCCCGGCTTGCTTGAATCCTGATGGTGCAGTGAGCAAGGGACTCATGTCTGAGTAAACCCTGCCACACCTATAGTGGCCAAAAACGATGAACGTGGAGGCCACCTCAACTCCATAAAATCCAGAGCACGAGTTCTATCAACTTCCAAGTCGAATCAGCTATATGAACTTCCAGGCCAGATCTCTACCATTAACTTGCAGAAGTGATCTGCTTTGCAAAATTCTAAATGAAAACTGCACCCCACTCTCAACCTCCATTTCAAGCCAGACGACTGAGCTTCCAGGTAAATCCTCTTTCCTGAATATCCAGGTCACATCTGTTTCATGAAGGTCTATTCTATAAGCAATACACTTTATGAAGTTCCAGGTAAAATCTGACTAATACGTTTCCAGATCAAGTCTGCTGCTTAACATTAAAGAGCAGATCCAAAAAAGATCCAAATCGTATCCGCTGCATGGCCTTCATACGTCTGCACCTTGTCCAGTCAGATGAAATATTTTCTTTGGAACCTCCAAATAAATGCTACTCTGTACAGTGCCAGGTCAAACCTTTTCCAAGAACTTCCAGGTAAATACAGCTCCTAGGTCGTATAGATCGAACTCACATTTGGAGCTTCCAAAGCAGATCTGCTCTATGAACTTGCTGGTCATACGTGAATTTTCTAGTAAGATCTTCCCTGCAAGCCGCGTGACTGAGTGTCCACTTCAAACAAGTGGCTTATACATTATTATTATGTTGTTGCTGGAATTTGCTAATCCCATGTTGAAAGACTTTGCTGCACAAATGGCAAAAGGCTTTGTCACTTTCTAGCTCGGCATGGATGGCATTGTGCTAACCCTATGCTTAAAGCCTCTGCTAGAAAAACAGACATTTGAGGTGAGCAGATTTGGAGTGTTGTCTGTATTGAAGAGTAGTCCATATAAAGGAACTGTACACCACCTAAAACTTGGAAACTACCCAAGGTTCAATGCTTCCTTTTTTGCATAATTTATGTGGCACTTTAAACCTGAAAGGGCGTTGTTTTGATATATACTTACGGCTTATAAAATGCTTAGAGATTCTCCTGAGAAGTATAGGAGCTTACTTTTTGGCATCAAAAAATACACTTTGTTGCTCTCAATCTAGAATTCATACAACGGCAGAGGCGCCTACTGTGCTATCCATCTTTCTAAAGTCAACTGCATCTACCCGATTGATAGCCTCACCAAGGTTAATGAGATACTGGTTCAAGCTGAAGAAGGCAGAAAGCATACTGCAGGCAAGTGAGTGAAGGAGAGAGTGAGCATTAGGGGCATGGAGCAAGGAAGCAAGAGGAGCCAGCACAGGCAGAAACCATCCCCTCACCGTCTTAAGCTTCCACTCCCCGCCTCGCTGCAAGTACCTTTATGAACTCCTCCATATTGCCGTTAAACAGTTTATAGTTATAAATTGAACGAGGCCTAGGTCTCCTCATTTTCTGTGGCTTAGGGGGTAACGATGGGGGCCTGGGAAAAACGGAACAAAAGAAAACAGTTTTAAGTACATGACTGGCCAATGAGCTTGCAGTGTGTGAAGTGAAATCTAAATTAAGTGTTCTGCTTGGTAGCTGGCCCTTATCTCCATTGTCTTCCAAAATGGTTTGCCATGAAATTTACCTTTGCATTTTCTTTTCACCTGCTCCCTCACCCTTGAAGGATTGGACTTGCACAACCTGTGACCTTAAAAATCACCATGTCCTTTATTTGTACTTAAAGAACTGTGGGTAGAATGTAAACAGAGGGAGGTTTCTTCTAGACATGAATTCCAAGACGATGTGTTCCCTAGAGCTGATGTTGTTGCCTCCTCCATGATCAATCTATTTGTTATGATCTTTAATGTTTATTCTGGTTCATTTTAGGTGGACTTCCGCCTCTCCATATTGACTAATTTGGAATTAAAGTTACAGCAGATTTGTGTTTTCATCTGGCTTGTTTATAATACAATTGAAAGTGGATTTATATTCTTATAATTTTTAATCTAGTTGGACTGAAACCTGTAGTGAACGTAGAATAATATCTAGAATTATACTTGTTTTTAAATACATAAATAAGTATATTTAAATACACTGCTATCTAAGGTGCTCCAACATCATGGTCAGGTTCCGAGACAGACCTTACTTTTCAGTTTGTCACAATGGGTATCTTCCCTCCCTGAGAACAGCATTGAGAACAGAAGCCATTATGGAAGAACTTACCAGTTGCTGATGATGCGAATACTGTATAGGATTATAAAACACAGGACATACCCACAGTTGCTCAATCCCAACCATTATCATGCTATAAAATATACCACTGCCTTAATTTTTTTAAAGCAGCTTGGGAGTCACTGAGACAGACTGCTCTTTACAACCACTTGCTGTAAACTATTTTCGATGGCAACTGCTTCGTAAAGGATTATTACCTGAATCAATGAATTTCGCTGGATTATGCGAAGGGTAATTTTTGTTGACTTGTTCTAAATTTATCAGCAATTCTAGGCAAATTCTTTGACTATAGGTGGTCTAGAAATAATATGTGAAGTCCTCCGCGTCAGCGTGGATGTTGAATTATAGTTTCCCCAGTGGCCCAATCAGAAGCCGGAAAGTCAAGCTTGAATACTTAAACTCTAGAGACTTCTATGATGAGGGAGTCAAGTGTCTTCCTATCTTCTTTAATTCATGACATACTTAATCTGTGAAGCACAAGTCTTGCTTATCCCCACAGTGGCAGACTGGCCTATATGAAGCCTATTTACTGATTCTGCCCCAGCGCTATGGGCCTTTCAGAGGATTCATTTTTGTAAAACATTCCAATTTCCCAAGTGCCTTCTATCGCTCTCTCTGTCCTACCTTAATATTTGCTCAATTAAGTTGACTTTATCTAAACTTTTTCCAAGCTTTGCTCCACCTCCTTACTCTATATTTTTACATGACGTTATAACTAACATTGATAGGACACGCAGTGCGCTTTTGCTCTACCAGTATGACGCTCTTACCGTGTGGTGCCATATTCCGCTCGTTCACCTGGAAAAAAAACAAAAAACTACCATCAGATCTGTGTATGTGCACATATGGATTAAACAGGCTGCGTCCCATCCTGAGCCCTAGTTGCGGGTTATCCACGTCAGCTGAGTATTACTTCAATCTAAAGGAGAATAGGAAATCCCTGAGGAAGCAAGTTCTAGACCCCCCCCCCCCCCCAAACAAATCTGAGTGGCATGTAAACTGCTCAGATCTGGGGAGATAGGGAACAACAATATCTGATAACAGAAGTATTACCTCTTAATTTTTCAAGGCACTTGTATACAAAGCATTGTCGCTGTGGTGTTAAAGGCACAAATACATTACTCAGGGTGTGTCTGATGTGAAAAACACACCTGAGCACTCTCTGAAATAGCGTTCACTCATTCGTAAACAACGCAAGGCTGGGATGATTTTAAAGCATGTGCATCGAAGTACTATTTCAAACGTTCTTTAAGTCATGTGCAAACTACTCAAAGCTTGAGAAAATGGGAAAACAATAGCACACTTAGAATCCAGTCGGCGTAATCATAGAAGTACATTAGGGGTTGTTTTCGCATCATTTGTTACCTGTGAATTGCATCCTTGCAACCTCCCTGGACTGCTTTGCAGCTGGTGGCAACTAACCGGTTTGACTCCTGACATTGTAAAATTAACTATGCTGTTAGTTTATTCTAATTTTGGTACCTAGGTATTTGTAGGTATTACCAACTTCTGTTTAGTAATATAATTCAGTTTCAACTTTGAGACAAAAGACGTTTTATAAACAGTTTAATACAAAGTGTTTTAAAAAAGAAGCATTCGATGAGTCATCATCGGCTTCAAAGAACTTCTGATGTCATTTCCTGTGCTGTGGTAAGTCATATTAAAAGACAGGTAAGCTATCTCCCATTACCTTACTCCTATGGTTATGATGAGATGAGCCTATAATGTCATGATCTTCTGCTTAGCTTTCAATGCCTACAGATTGTGTCTCTTCTTCTTTGGAGAAGTGTGGCTCAAAGTTTAGAGGCGGCAGACCCAGAGGCAGAGGTCGGCTCGGGACCAGGGTTCAATTCCCGACGCGGCCGGGTGCAGGACCAATGTCAGCCGGCCAGAAAAATCTCGCCTCGGTGCCACTCTAACCATGGGGTCCCACGCTGCAACTCTGGGCAATAGCTTGCTTAACCTCCACTCCGGCCCCATCACCGCCAGGGATGCCTGGCTGCACCTTGGGGATGCCCAGTAAAGGGACCATCTCACAGGGAAAGCCAGGACGGGTTTCCCAGTGGTACAGCGCTGGGACGCTCCAGGGTAACCATGCGCTCTATAAATCCAACATTCATTCATTCATTCATTCACCTCGTTCCCAAGTCCACAACCAAATAGAAAACATCCATTGTTCATAGCACAATCCTCCATATTGCCGGGTGAGATGATTGGAGATCCTTCTGCCTCGCCTCAAACTATGGAAAACATAAAAATATCTCCTTCTGGAGTTCTGGAAGGACATCCCTCTGTTATTTCAGAAAGATGCTACGGGTAGTGCTCTTCTAACAGTTAGTTATACCAATTCTATTGCACTGCCCTACAGGGATATATGTCTTTCAGTATGTTAATTCTGTTCTTCCTAACAAGATTTGTACGTTTCAGCATAGTGGCGCTTTACTGCACCTAGGCAAACACTACTGCACTTTCAAGACATGAACTACACAGCAGGAAGTGGCAAGATCCATCACATCCCCTCCCCTTGACAAAGGAGTGCTTCCCTTGTGCTGCCTGAACGACGAAGCATCTATTCACTGCAAGGGCGGTGCATGATTCTTGTTTATTACAGAGCTGCCATCTTGTTGGTAAATCTGACCAGGGGCAGCTCCTCCATTAGGGCGCAGGAGCGTCGCCCCACTGCTTCCTCGCAGTGCGAGAAGCAGAAACATAAAATGGTATTTTAAATACCATTTTGTTTCTGCTTCTCGCGCTGCGAGAAAGAAGAACGGTATGCCTGGTTGGAGGAGGGCAGGTGGGCGGGTCGGTGAGGAGTGGCTTGCCCAATGTTATGGGCCCTGACAGTTTGGTCGGCCCTCTGAGGCCAACCAAACCAGTCATGCGCACTCTAGATATTCTCAATGAAGGCTGCATGCAGCCTACATAGAGAAAACGGCCTCCCTACAGGCGCCCGGCAGGACGCCGTCTGTACCAATCACAACCCTGCCATTGCAGCTTTGTGATTGGCTTAGGGGAGGGGAGGGAGGAGGCCTGCTTCTTGTTCAATGAGCAGAAAAAACGTAGGCACGGGACTGGCCAGGAGCGGAGTCGGCGCGGGACCATGTAAGTGAAGTTTTTACATTTTTTTAAATCCCCCTGTGCGACCCCCCCTACCCGTGAGTCATGCGAACCGCAACTGAATCAGACCATCTCACGCACATTCAAACGCGTACACAGGACATTTGAACTACTACTGCACACTGTGTGAAATGGGCATCTTTTGATTTTTTTCCTGTGTCATTATCTATAGTGCTATTGCCATAGCATTGGCTGCACAAGGAGGTTCTGTATTATTTACGATATCTTAACCCGTAACACAGGCTGCTTGTGTGTGTGCAGAAACATGCACTGCTGCTGCTTGTGACATGACTGTTGTGTGCAGGTGAGGTATATCAGCAATGCTGGGTAGCACTGCTGCTGCTGACTGCTGTCCTGTTCCTTGTTCCATGGAAGTTTGCACCCTTGCCACCAGTGCTATACTTGTATTGTGCACCAGTGATGCTTTGTAAATGACACTACACAAACACAAAACCAGTTGGCATTGTCAATGCTTATTTTCATGAGTTGTCCTTTGCTCTTACATATTCTATAGCGTAAAGTAAGAATTAGCTTTGTAGTTGAGTTCTACACGTAATATAAACTTTAACACATCCTCAGAGTCGCACACGAAGACCCCCAAGGCACAGGGGAAATTTAAAACACAAAAACAATGCTTGTGAACAGTCACTCTGACATGTCAACCAAACATCAAGTGTTCAAGGTTCTAGAGAATGGGACAATGCTTGGAAGCCTGAAGCACACGCACCCCTAACCTACAGGTTACCAGCGAATCACTTGCTGAAAAGCAGCTGGTTAAGGACTAGTGTAGTGGGCAGTAGGGATCAGTGGGGCAGAGAGCATTATGTTCAATAAGGCCTAGGTATGTGAATGACTGTTTTACTTACATGCATGACCGTGGGATCTCCAAGTTTAAAGTAATAGAGGAATAAAGCCAAGGATCCCTGCTCATGTGAGTGAAGCTTGCCTTTTGTAATTATTCATAACCCCCTTGCTGCATAAAGAGTATTGGACTCACTAGGGGAAGCGGGTGAGGGCGGCCTGACCGGAAATCCTGCACCACTGAAGACCCAGAACACCCACAGGCCCCCCCTTTGGGTAATAAATTCCACCTGTCTGCCCAGGCCCTTGATGTCTGTCTATTTATGCTATCACTACATTGCAGCAGAAATATCAACTGCTGAAAATACTGCATCGCCTACATTGACCTTACTACTATATAAAACAATATCAGTGGATGATCAATAGATACTATTAACTACATACTAAGATCGATTATGTAATGGTTGGCAATGTAGTTGATGCAATACTTTTGTAGCTCGAAATGTTCCTTGCCATTTTGTGACACGCAACCCCTACTGGTCCCCATTCTCCTGCGTTTCCTGGGCAACGGAGCAGGAGCCCGGTCGCATCTGGGCTGCCAGCTCCATCCTTGAATCCCAGAAGAAACTAAAAGCCAGCCTATCCCAACAGTCCCCAGGCAGGCTACTTGCCCTCTTTCACGGGCCACAAGATAAAGTCCCGGGTGATCCGCACCCGCTGCAAATAGAAATAACATAACATCAACACGCAGAGGCCCAGTTAATGCCGCAACCGCGAAACACATTCAAGGTGCATAGGCGCATGCGGAAGGGGAAAGGGGCTGGAATGAATCTCTTGAAAAATGACTTGACAGTGTGGTCGATTCGCCAGTCAGGACGCGAAAGAAAAGAACAACCTCCCGCGCCCCCTACTCCGAGTTCCCTCTGGGACCACCTGTAAGAAAGCGGCCCCCCAAAGCAGGTGAGATGATGGACTCGACGCCTCGCTGCGGAAGCTGAACTTTTACATTCTCCCCTGACACGTCATTCTGCCCCCCTCCTGCCTACGATTGAGGAATGGAAGCTCCGCGACGCGCCGGGCCTTTATCTGGTGATTAATGACCCTGCGCTTCCGCAGAGCACCTGGGAGGCAGGAGAAGGCCCGGTCGATGGCAGAAGAGGCACGAGGCCCCAGGGATGGGCCCAGCTGGCCCGGGCGCGCGTGCCTCCCGCGTGCGTGGGCACGTGCGTGTCAAAGCCGGCCGCGGGGAGCAGCTGCGCTAAGGTCTTGGAGGATGTTTCCGGTATTTGATTGATGAGGCCTGGCCTAGGCGCGCTAATATGGACATACAGGCCCGTCTGCCGAGGATCAGGGGTGGATACAGGCGCTGGAGCCCAGTGCAGAGAGTAGGCGAATAGCATCGAAGCTGTGGACGTTAAGAAAGCGGGGGTTGTTGGAAAAGTTTATTAGCAAACCTCAACAAGCTGGAGAAACTGGCACACAGGGGTGTCGTGAACTCCCCCCTCCCCTCCCTCCTTTAGCAGATGCAGCGGGGGTGGGGTTCTTTAATGGCAGAGACATTTTAAGGCATGGCGAAGTGGGCTCTGGCCCGGGGCCCCAGTCATTCAGGGCCCCCCCTGATAGAGCCAGCTCTTTTCTGCAGAGAGTCTTGCCTGATGATCTTGAATAATTCTTAAACAGAATTTTTTAATACTGTTTTCATTTAATTTACCTTTATTGTGGGTGATTTCTAAGAGTTTATTACAAACATCTTACAGTGCAATGTTGTGTTTGCGTTTTATGCAACAGCCATAACAAGTTTTTTTTAGATCAAAACAGGACTTCACATATGAGAAATGGGAGGGTGTCACAGAAATTAATTGTAGTAATAATAGTGAGCTGATGGAGCGTTACAATATTCAAAACACATCAGTATCCCTGAATATTAGATCTAACACAAGTAGAATTTGGAGCAGAGCACCTGAGCACTGCCAGTGACCTGGCCAAAGAGGGCATGAAAGAGCTGAAACTGGATTGGAAAATCAAAGCTGGTCCGAAGAGGGGCCCCCAAGATGCATTTGGCCCAGGCCCCCCAAAGTTGTTATGATGGCCCTGTTTATAGGCCTATTCCATACATGCCACATTTTAAAAGGGGAAAGTGGGAGATATAAAAAAAAAAATGAATAGGAAGAAAGTATTTCTCGCATTGACTTCTATTGAAAAAGAGACAGTTTCAGGCCGGAGACAGTGACAATAAAGTCAATATTGGCTTCAAAACCTGGGAGTCTCCCGCCTGAATCATCTGGTCTACTGGCATGTATGCTCTTCTGTCTGCAACTCAGCATAAAAACGCTCATAATGAACCTTCTAAGGGAGCACTTGTGTCAACACGAGAGCAGTGGGAGCAAGGAAGAAGGGAAGATGGGTATAGAGGGAAAGGGAAGAAGGAAGAGTGAAATGTAGGATCGATGGATGAGTGGGTGGATCAATGAGTGGGTGAAGGGATGAATGAATGGATCAGTGGATGAAGACAGGTGAAAGGATGACAAGAGTAAAGGGAAATCTACGAATGTGGATGGATGGACGCCTTTATTGGTGGATAGGTAAGTCAAAGGATGGATGTATGGGTTGATGGATGGACTTTTATATGAATTGATGGTAGATGTGTGAATGGATAGATGCAACGGCCGATTGATGAAAAGGGGAAAGATTGAATGATCAATGGAAGAATGAATGGATGACAAAAGGTGAAGGTGAAATGGTGGATAGCAGTAGTTTTTTTCTTCTGCAGGCAGACCTGTCAAAAGCTTATGTGGGCCTGGGTGCAAAAATCTGTCCGGGGTTCACTAAAGCTTTCACCTTGTAAATAAAGAAAAAAATTCCCAGGAAAAAGAAAATTTGTTTGCCACCACCGACTTGTATGACTGTGCTAGCTACCTTATGCAAAGGAACAGTTCAGGTATATATATATATTCTCTTTGTGATGGCCCTGGTTGCTGACTGTGGCCGACAAGACTCATTTTGTAGGGCCCAGGTCTTATGTTTCATCATCAGACTTTGACCCAGAGTAAGAGATAGAAAGGTAGAAAATGGAAAAATTGGAAGCGCGTGATAGGCAAAAAATGAAAAAGCAGCAATGGAAACCAAACTGCAGTAGTGAGTTAAGGAGAACGGAACTGTAGAGTGATGGAAGAAAGAGGCATGAAGTGGAATCAACTCTAGGCAACTTTGAATTACGACCACCCTGGCATTCAGCAGCACCAGCGCTTAATAAAAACTCTGGGTTTCTGCCCCCAACCCTGAGACTGGGCTAGTATGAATTATTTAGAATAGTGCTCAGTGTTCAACAGCAAATAGCTGCCTTTTGAGGACTGAGGCTCATTAATGGTCTCACCGCTGCAGCAGGGATTGTCTCATTGTCACAGTACAAACAGTAAGTAGTACATCCTGTCCTATTTTATTCATCACAATCCGTTCTTTGGTAGCATTTAGCTCATAATGTAAAAGGGCAAAAGTACATGTACCGACTGCAAAGTCAAAACAAGAACACGAATAGAAGGGAATATAGGGAGTGGGCAGGAGACAGTGCTTAATTTGTAAAAAAATTAAAAGTCAGGGCTCTCGTCAGGAGGCCACTGCAGCTTGCACTATACATTGCCCTTGCTATGCTGCCAATGATAGCAACAACTCACTTACTCACCAACACACTCCTACAAGTTTGACAATTCAGACTATTTCAGGCCCCCAAAGCTGTAAGAATGGCTTGGGTGGCAGGCAATAGTAATTTTTATGTACATTGAATTAATAATGAACTCTAGTTGTGGTCGTCTCTAAATTAGCCAGACATCGCCACCTTGTGGCAGACTGTCACAAGCTCCTTTGTTGACAATTAAGTGCCGGTGCTGAGCCCCGGAAACCACAGGCTCAAATTAAGCACTGGGGCAGATTTTCCCCCGTTTTACGGCAAAGGGTCAATGTAATAGGCAGAGAAAAACAGTCAAAAACTGCACATAGTGCACAGTTTCTAAACCTTGTGACAGAAGAGTAACTACATTTATGTTAGGTATTTGTTACAGCACAGCCCTGAGGGCAAAACATTTTCCAGAGAACGTTCATATTATAGTTGAGTGATTTCAAACATGATGCCCTCTACTCAGAATGGGATGGTGTGTGGCATCTGCTTGAGACCAGATCACAGAAACAATTGTGGGAGAGGTGGCTGGGCGGGACATACATTTGAGGCAGTACTAGCCAGCAACCACAAGAGGTGTTTTTTAGGCTACATATGTCTTAATTAAATGATGGAGGGAATTGTTTGGGTCACAATCACATCATTTTTAGCTATGCCAGGATTCAAATCAACAGACTAGTTTTCAAACTCAGAAACTTTACAGCTTGATCATATTTTCAAGTGTCATATGCTGTGGTCCTTAGTGGGCCCTTACTCAAGTTCAGAAACAAGTATATTTAGACATTTGTCCATAAAACATTCTAAAAGAAAACCGGTCCCACTCCTGTTTCAGTGGTGTAAACCAGCCATGACTGGTATTTAGAGGGCACCTTACATTAGTTGGCCTCACTGCCACTGCACCTGCTACACTATTGACAGCTATGCCTTTTTTAAAGGTGTATTTTCCTGTAATTGTTAGCACTGTGTGCACCAGATGCTTTACACCACAAAATCAATTCATGCATCCATTGCACGTTTGCTTGGCTTGTTTCTCTGAGAGCTCTGGGAAAGGACTGGGGAATCAACCACTAATCACCCAAGAGGGTATCCAGAGCTGTGCTCTTCCTTTGAAATACAGAAACACAAACAGATGATCACATAAAATGCCCTACGTCTAAATGTGTTCCTCTGTTCCAAAAGAACCAGTCAGCCAACCACACTGCTTGTTACATCGCAGCCTTCACAAGCCACCCAGACGCATTATAAGAAGCATGCTGCTGCAATGAACTAAGTGTTGGTATTTGAGAACCCCTATATGCCCAGGCTAGGGCTGCTACCCAGAAGAGCTCTGAAAGCAACCACTTTCCAGGTAATTTGCTTCCCAAAAGCTAGCTACCTGAATTGAGCAATTTCATAGGTTAATCGAGGCTGTAAGCCTAGCGACCGCTCCTGAATTGTGGCTATATTTCTGCATAATTTTTCAAAAGTAAATTCCCGAAAATTTAGAGACCTGCATTTTCAGCATGAATGTAAACATTGGCTTCAGCACTTAAACACATATCTTCACTTCCTGATGAGTAAACAGGGCCTATGTCTACTTTTTAAAGCTTATTACACGTTGTCTTCTCTGCAACGCACTTTCTCCTTTCTGGCCACAATACCAGCTGCCAATAAGTAATAGTCTGTCAGGTGGCTGACTCTGTTCCAACCCTTCAGGCCTTTCAGAAGCATGACTCTGTTAGGACTGATCCACATTCCTTGCTCATTATACTCAGGCTATCTCAATCAGTAAACTTGAACGGCGTGGCATGATTCAATGGGGTGGGAATCCAACACTTATGATATAGAACGCATTGGAAGGGCCATGTGCTAAAACATACAACCCTGACCAGCCAGAGGTTGTCTCCACAAGTCATGGTCTACCTTCCTACACAGCAGCCCTTTCGATAGGTTGAAATCTGCAGGCGTTTCTTGGGTGGGAAACTATCTGCAAGAGGCATGCGAATACCCACAAACTAAATAGTCTGTCCTGGTCGTTCAGGCTGCTCCACCCAGAAATGGTCGCAATCCCATTTTCAGTCCTAAACTGATGAAGGAGGCAAGTCTGCTGTGCTTGCAGGACTGCTGCACTCGTAAGACCACGTTCCGCTCGCGAAATTTGCGGATTCTCCGTGATTTCGCGAATCTCGCGAAATCGCGGTAAAATCCGCGAATCAGCTGGGGACAAATTCATATTTGTAAAGCGCGAACATATCACCCCTTAATGGTTGCAAGGCGCTGGGGGCCGTCCGGGAGACTAAGTGAGCTATGGCCCAGAGTCACATGGTGCTGAGCTGCCGCCGGTGCCAGGGATCCATTCCTGAGCCACGTGCTCTGGAGTCAGCTGCTCTGGATGCTGCGCCACACCTCTCCTACAAATTCTGTTCATCTGAATTTTGAGTTTAAATTTAGAAAGTTATTTTTGTACTGGGTTGCAGGCCGCCATCTACAGGAGATAAGTAAGACAAGACGAACAAGGGAAAGGGGAGCGCTCCATACACTGTTATTACCGAATAGTAAACCCCCAACGGCAGCGCCCCCATTATTAAGGGTGGCTTTGACATATTGGAGGAAAGCGATCCGTTATACTAGAGGACATCTCTCTTACGCCCCCAATATCCCATTACTGGGTCTCCCTACACCGACTGGGATAACCATCAATAAACGTATATCCAGCTGGGCAACGGAAGGAGTAAACACTATTGGAATGCTGTTTGCAGATAGATGCTAATGAATCATGATACATTCGTGAGGGAGCAAGGGGTCCCCAAAACTTTATTTTTACTGCACGCAAGCCTTTGCAGATATATCAGAAATACTTGGGCCCCTGACGGAAAAGAACCCCCAACACATAAGCTATTCCACGTGCTCTACCTAATCGGCAACGGGAGACATTTGACCAGATGGCTGTACAGGGGATACAAACACACGTTGCAACTTCCTTACAGGTGCTTCGAGATAAATGGAACGGAGATATAGGCCAGGAGCTGACAGATAAGGAGTGGGTGGTGATATTAGAATATCCAAAGAAGATATCGCGCAATCTTAAGTTCAAGCTTATACAGTCCATGGTAGTACATAGATCTTAGCAAAACCAAAGGGGATGATGGACGGAGTGTTGAACATTGCAAGCATTCACCCCCAGTCAACTGATCTGGGTTTAATCCATCATCATTCTTTAGCTCTCTCCGTCACCCCAGTTCAGACATGGCCATATGCAAATCAGTCTGACACTGTGCCTCATGGGAACAGTGCAGCCCGAACTGCCAAGCCATGTCTTCCCTGGAACAGAAACAAGCAACCTGGGCCCGGTTTCTGGCTAATCAGCTTTCATCAGCCAGGCTAGCTTGAATCCAGTGGAAAAAAGTGAGCAAGGGACCCACATCTGGGCATACCCTTCCAACTTAGGGCGAACAAAGCAAAACCAAAGGGGTTCTTACCTGACCCATAGAAGCTGCACAGAATGTTTCCTGACACAGTAGACAGATGTCCTCGATGCCACGCACCAAGCGCGGATTTGCAGCATGTATTGTGGGCTTGCCTCGGTTGCTACGCTTCTGGACAGCAGTGCACAAAATACTATGTGACATAGCCCTGGTGGTGGGAGTAAACACTTTCGAATATAGTATATTAGGACAAGGCCCTAAACGCAAGAGAAGAGGACCACAGAATAGGATCGCTAATTTGGCACTGATATTGGCCAAACGATCAATCACAATGCAGTGGAAAGCTGCTATGGTACCGACAGTACAGGGATGGCATGACGAGGTAGTTAGATGGGGTAGAGACGCAAGTATGGAGATTAAACTGGAAGAAAATAGGGGATTACGGAAGAATCCTATCTCGCCGGAATGGAATCCAATGCTGGAGGGGTTTATTGCCACGGAACTCCCTATACAACAGGATGTGTAAATCAACACACTGACTAACGCATCTAGAGGTGCAGGCTGGAGATGTACCGGCTCCTGTGCTAGGACATTGGATGGTACAGGACCAACGAATCTTACACAGGAGTTACTGTGTCACACAGATTGGTTAGGCTGACTACCTATCCTTAGCAAATGATGTAACGAGTCTGAGGGACGGTGGGAGGAGGGTGGGACTCAGTTGTTTCGTTTAAAGTTGAGGGTGGAGGGGGTGTTGTTTCTTACTAAGGACACTGCAGCAGATTAATCTACAGACATCCTCATTGCTTTTGTTGAAAATATGCTGTAATTAATGCAAACTTGATATTATGCATATGCAGTACTGATATATGAACACAGTTAAATGTATCCCATACTGGTAATGTATATGCCTTTGACAATGGCCTTTGTGGCAGTATGAAAAACCAATAAAATATGTTTTCAAAAAATAGAAAGTAATTTTTGTTGCACCTTGGTTCATTTTTGACATGCAAAATACTTTGAGCATCAGCCCAATGTGTGGTTTTGTGAATGGGCTGCCATTCGCGGAGAGTCAGCTTGGCTGGCCATTGACCTTGCAGCACACCACTTGACGTGGCCACAACCCACCTTCTCCGAGGGTCTGCTTCAGGACGTCGTGCTTGGCCTGCAGCTTAGTGATCAAGTTACTGCCATTCAGGTACTCTTTGAATTTCTAGAAGAAAACAGAAAGTGTCTCAATACAGTGAAGTGTCCTCGAGAAGAAGAAAAACACCACAAAGCCTTGTCTTAGCTGCTGAAAAAAATCAATAGAAACGGGCTGCTGTACAGTTTGTTGCAAGAGAAAAAATCCTCGTTCAACATTAGTCAAACATTTTTAATGATAAATTCAGTCAGTTCCAAACAATCTGTTTAAATCATACGAAGGAGGCATTACTTCCAACACTGTTATTTTCTTACGGATGTTGTATAGTGTCACACATTGAATGGATCACCATTGGGCAATTTAATAGCATCCCAATACATCCAAGATATATTAGTTCCAGTTTGCATCCATTGCCTCCATGCAGCACATAAATCGCTGCAGAGAAGTCAGAGGAAGTCCACAGTATCCAGTGCCTTAGTTCAAAAAATTAATGCAGGGACACAAAGTTTTTATTAGGAGCCTGCAGCCGCTGAATGCTTGGGGTGCCAAATACCAACACTGCCTAGTCTTGACTCCCCTTATGCCTCTTTCTTCCACCTCTCTACACTCCAGCGGGCTCTTTTTCATCCCTGCTTTCTCCATTTGTCTCTATCTTTCGCTGCCTCCTTTTTTAGGTTTCGCTTACACAGTGCTTGAAAAATTCTATTGTTTTTAATATAAACTTAAATGGGACTTACATCCGCCTCCTCTCTTTCCTGGCTTCTTATTGGTTCCTGTGTGTGCCACTTACCTTTCCTCCATTTCTATTGTCTGTGGCATATTTTCATACATTTACCACATGCTTGTTCCTCGTCTGCTTCTCTTATCAGTTTCCCGCCACCGAAATACTGTTAACATCCTCTTTGATGGAACTATATTTTCATAAAGGTTTGCCTTTTACTATTGCAGCATATTAATATAATAATTTATTACCCGAAGAGATCAAGTGATTTGCATAGAATCACAGAATGTTGTACGGCGCAGCCGAGGCTCGAACCAGGATCCCCAGCTCTTGAGTAAGCAGCTCTGGCGGCTGTGCCACATCCTCTCCACTCCCATGTTATCTGTCAGGGAGCTCTTTCCTTCTCCCGGACGATGATTGATGAACATTTTTTCATTTATTACATAGGCAAAACCGATGCATTACCTTTCTCTCTTGCTCTGGGCCAACGTCTGATCATGAAAAATTAGAATGGGTCTCCATAAATGTGCACTGGTGCTCACCACATGCAACCTCTTGTAGAAATGAAGCCCTGATAGTATCACTCCTGCAACAGAGATTCTCCACTCACTCTTGCCAGGGGAGATCAAGCCTTCTTCTGGGACCTGGACAAAGTGACTCCCCTTATTCCTGGTTAGGTGTACAGTGTAAATTCTTTAGGTCTGTCGAGGCTCGGCGGATGGGTTCCAATGCATGAGGCCTATGAAGGCTTGTCCTCTGAGCCAATGCAATGATTGACTTGTCAGAGTGCTGCAGTGCAGTATGTCCCCGTGGCATTAAGATGGCTGCAGGTCTTACAGCTCTAGTGTCTTTGGAGACAATCAATGGATTTGTCAGTGGGATTAACGGACAGAGTTGTAAAGTAATGCATACAGCTGTTGATTAACCTATTCCGTGCTCGCGTCAGCCAACAGCCGACACAAACACTACCTTCCGGGTGCTGCACACAACTACTGGCCAACACAGCCCTGCCCACTCAGTAGAACGCCCGCACCGTGGCAGAATGTCCACCGCTGTAAACAGGTTAATGTGTTTTTAGAGCTGCTCTGATTGCAAAGCACACCTAAAGGTCTTCTTGTTTATTTGAGGCGGGGCTTCCTCTTAGTGTGGACAGGTGGGATGAATAAAGGCTGGACAGCTGTCTGAATTGAGACCTTTGCATTCATTGCCTGGAGGTCTGTCTTCGATCAGATGTGTTTATGGAAGCCACCTCCCATCCATATCTTGATGTCTCTTGGATATCATCACTCCCTGACTATAAAGCTAGTTAATTTGAAATGCAGTAAATGGTTGCATCGATAGATATACAGATGCATTCTGGGCTTCTACGTTGTTTTGAGTAGGGAGGAAGCTAACCTATTGGGAAAAGTCCTGCATAGAGTTTACCTTTGGGAAACTGTGAAATGGGAGTAGATATACAATGGGTACTGACCCAGTCTCCGTTTCTAGAGCCTTGTGGTCAAAGAAGAGATAAACGATTTGCATGCGCTGCTCCTACTGACTGCAGGCAGCACAATATGATCATGAATCTGCATTATCAAATGTGGTCGAAGAGTCAAGCGAATTTTGGGATTGAATGTTAGAGTTATTTGATTTAGATTTTTATAACGTGCACTGCTACCATGTTTGGTGTCCTGGTACTACACTTGAATCACAAAAACACCATCAGACAGACTAGCAAGGTACAGACTAAAGAGATATGCTTTCAGGTGTTTCCTGAAAAGCAAATAAGGTGTTTTATAATGCAGAGATATGGGCATCTTGGTCCAGAGCGTGGAAGTAAACAATTAGAAAGCTCTTCTGCCAGTCTTTGCTTTTCTTATTCGAGGAATGACAGTGAGGAGCAGAGGCAGACCTAAGTGCGCGCGATTGTGTATGGGGAAAAGATACTCTTAATACAGTCAGGTCCCTGATGCATAGTAGCTCGAAAACAAAAGGGTACAATTTCGAAAATACACCTTTTCAGGTCAAGCCTGGGCAACGCATCCACTGCTCTGCGAGGCATGCTGTATTAGAGTATGGACTTGAAGCCCCTGCCCACTCTCCGCCCATAATTGTCATTGGCTTGAGCCATTGTTCTTTGTAAATGCTGGCTTCTGATTCGTTAATAGGCATGTTAGTCCCTCCATAGTGCCACCTTGTCTTCATTTGTAACCTCCCAAAAGGACTGCCCCTTTTACTTTGGTTGTTTCACGGTATGTCTTATTTAGTACGTAAGCACTATTTTCTTTAATGAGTTTCATCTACTGCAGGCACGACATGCTTTCCTGCAATGCGCTTTCACTTTACAAGCAGCCTGGGACAATGGCCGCTTCTTTGAAATGCAATAGGTCTTGCATTTACAAGAGTTTGAGCTATTGGCATTGTAAATGACAATGCCTTTTATTTATGTGTTAATTATCAAAACAGATAAATAAATGGCATTGTCATTTACAATGCTAATAGCTTAAACTCTCGCTAATACGAGACCTATTGCATGGCAAATGCTTGTTTCCACATGGAGCCAATGGAGCTTCTGTAAGGGCTGGAGATGGACACAATTACTTTTAGGCCTATGAATAGGCCGGCGACAGCGTTCTGCATTGCCTGTAGTCTAGATAGGTATTTTTAGGGCAGGGAGAGGTATATAGAGTTACAGAAACCCAGTCTTGATAGAATGGAAGCTTGGACTAGGGTTTTCCATCAAACTTTAGGCACAAGAGGTAGTGTCTTCTGTAAGCCCTTCAAGAGAAAGAAACACGTACTGATGCGTCGTGCCTGGAAGGGCACTCGACACGCCCAGTTCCAACTGGTCCACTTTTATATACTACACCGGGCCTACTTGACCCCGGAGAAAATTCAGAAGTACTTTGCTTCGGACACGGCGGTTTGCCCCAGATGCCGGGCGCCTGCGGCTACTCTTATACATATGCTTTAGTCTTGCCCAGAGTTATCCTCATACTGGTTGCTGATAGGGGATACCCTCAAAGAGGTTACCGGGAGGGACCTGGTGTTCTATGCCGCGGTTGGAATACTACACTGGTTCCCCCATACTCCCAGAAATAAACTCTCTAGTAAATTCATTGACCTGGGGCTTCTGTTGGCAAAACGAGAGATAACTAGGCATTGGAAGGCACGAGTTGGTCCGACGGGCACTAAATGGCGCAACGAATTTCTAAAATGGGCAGCGGGGGAGAGCACCCTGAGGTACCAATTGGCGAGGCGGCAGCAAAACGAGAAGGCTTTAGAGGCAGCGCAGGAGTGGGAAACATTGGTGCAGGCCCTGCGCGATTACAGCACTTCCAGCGAATCAGACAGTGATGAGGATGCACAAATTCCAGCCCAATAACTTTATATCTCCATGTTCCTCCTTAACGACAGGATAGGTTTCCTACCGAAAGCTCTTGACACATACATGTTGCACCAATGGCGGGGTGGGTGGGAGGGTGGTGGACAGAGGCAGAAGAGGCCACAAGGTTATCTTAAAACACTATAGATGATGCCAATACACTATTCGGCTGGCACTAGGTCCTCTGGGGGGGTTGGTTTAGACGGGAGGCGGGAGGGGGTGGAGTGTTTTCTTACAGTTATTTAGAAAAGCAGACGAAGACTTTACAATTCTCCTGGCCGATACTGGGTGACTGCCAGACCATTCTGCATGGGATCACCGTAAGCGCCGCCCAGCCTCCGGGATGTGGGCTGAAAGGCTGTGTAGACCGAGTATATTTTAATGGGGTCTCTTTACTTCCAGTGTTACTGTTTTACCACCTGCTACCGGAATGTAACTTGAACTGATTCCTGCAATAAAAATACATTTTAAAAAATAAAAAAAGAGAAAGAAACACGTATACGGTCTTGTAGATTTGTTTAGGAAAAGTTAGGTTGGTATCAAAAATGATACCCAGATTTCCTGCAGAAAATGTCAGAGCAGGTGAAGAGCCAAGAAAGGTAAGCTACCAATAAGAATAGCAAACTGAAAGGTCTCCAAAAGCCAGCACCTCCGCAATGTTTGTTTCTGAGTTGGAGGGAAGAAAAGTCTTGCTCCAGCCTAACAATAAGATGTGTTGTCTGCTTGCGAAAGGTAGATGAAACTGAAAGAGAGTGATGTTTGCCCGAGGTATAAGATATAGATTAAAAAGTGTAGGGCACAAAACCGATCCCTGAGGGACGCCATGTGGTCCACCAGAGGGATGGATTTAAAATGAGGTAGGATGATCGTCTGTGGAACAGAATAGAACGTGGCCTTTCAGTGCATGGACTTGCATCCTTATGTCTGTGAAGAGGAATGGAGAGTGAGACCAGCTCTAAAGCTGGCGATAAATCCAGTAAGAAGAGGACATCAGATTCTCCCGCATCCAAGCAACGTCTGATCTCTTTAAGAACAATCACTAGGTCAGAAAACATACTGAAACTTAGTTGACGGCCCAACTGATTTGTGTTGCAGTCGTCAAAGGCCTCTAAACAGAGGAGTTTCGAGTTAACATAAAGTTCAAGAATGTTGGTAGGGACGTTTGGGATCAGTGGTGGGTATTTTCAGTAACGAAGTCACTAAAATCTGCTTCCAAAATCAGGAGGTATTCCTGATTATACAATAAGGTAAGTGCTGGTACTATGCATAAGGACCAGAAATGTTTTTTTAAATGGCAGGACCTGGGTAAATGGGGGATCCAGATTTAAGTCTGATCTGTTTGTTGTGCACAACTGATTCTTCAGTGGAGGTAAATGCAGTGAGCATTGGAACCTACACAATTCCATTCTCTGTGACTTCCCGTGACGTAACAGAGGTATATGTGAAGGACTGTGAGAGTTTATTGTTTTATACACAAAAAGTTCATATCATCACAGAAAGATTGTGAAAATTGATACATGCAGTTCAAAAGCTTTCTAAGTCTTTACGTTTTTTTAAATATCAAAGGCACCTTTTTTTATTAGACAACTTCTTACCGTGAAGTAAAACATCTCGGTCTCCTGCTGGTTGGCCCTCCGCTTGGCGATGTTGATCTTGCTCATGTAGGTATCAGAGGCCGCAGACTTGATGGACTCCGTGGAGCGGCTGTGCTGGAAGGCATCTGAGACATCGAAGTCCTCCACGGTCAGCATGTCCTGCATGGTCTGCATTGTAGCGTCCAGAGTTTTGCGCACCTGCAGAGATGGAGGAGAGGGGTTGGTTAAAGAAAAGATGGGGTACCAACTTTGTTTAAGTGGTGGCCCTGCTTGGATAGATCATTGAGCCTCCTCATGGGGCTGGTATCTAATCTGTGGTCAAAAATTCGAATTCTAGCTGATAAACTCGCCCTTTCATCATTCTAGTAGTCACTGAGTACCAGTCCATAGGTCCTTACAGTGCTTAGAAGCCTAGACATATGTAGTGTGATACGTCTGCAAGCTATTGTTATTACTATTATGGGTGTAAGCCATCTGATAATTTGTTTACATTCATTCCTGCTGTTGATGCAACACATCTGGAAATGTTTACATTTATCACTGTGGAAGGCAAAACACAAATATGTTTATATCTATAAGTGTAAAACATCCAGGAATGTTTACATTAATTATTGTTGTGAGTTAACACATTTGTGAATGTGTAAATCTGCTGCTGTAGGCGAAACACATCTGGGAATGTTAGCATTGACTATTGCTGTAAGTTTAACACTTCTGAGAATGTTCACATCTGCTGTAGATAGAACAACTAGGAATGTTTACGCTAATTAATCCTATAGGTGTAACACATCTGGGAAACTACATCAGTTGCTATGGGCGCAATACATCACATCTGGTAAAGTCGACATCTATTGCTGTGGGAGTAACAAATCTGGGATCTTTATATATTTTTTGCTATAGGTGTAACACACTTGGCATGGTTTAAATCTGCTGCAGTAGGTGTAACATCTGGAAATAGTAACATTGATTACGGCTGCTGGTGAAACATCTGGGAACGTTCACATTTAGTATTCCTGTAGGTGGTACATATATGTACAGGTTACATCTATAACTGCTGTAGGTATAACACATCTAGGCAGATTTACATTAAGTATTGCTATAAGGACAGCACATTTGAGAATGTTTGCAACTACTGTGGCAAGCAGACCACATCTGGGAATGTTAATGGTGACTATTGCTATGGGTGTGAAATGTCTTAGAATGTTTCTATCTACTGCTGTAGACGATCCACTGGGAATGTTTACATGAGTATGGCTACAAGTGTAACACATCTGGGAATGTTTACATCTACTGCTGTACACGTAGCACATCTGTGTGAAAGTTTACATTAATTATTTGCACATGTATTACACATCTGGGAATGTTTACATCTACTGCTGTAGCTGTATTGGATCTGTGAATGTTTACATTCATTACTGCTGTAGGAGAAACAGAGCTAGTGTAGGGCATGTTTAAAACTATTTTGTAGGTGGAACACATCTTGAAATGCTTACATAAATTATTGCAATAGGTGTAACATTTGGAAATGTTTACCTCTATTATTGCTGTAGGTGTAACACAACTGGGAATGTTTATGCTTAACGTTGCTATCGGTGTAATATTTGTTGGAATATTTACCTCAGTTACTCAATGGCTAACACATTTAGAAGTGTTAACGCTTATTATTTCTCTCGGTGTAATACATCTGGGAATGTTGGCAGCAGCTGCTGTAGCTTTGGGAATATATTTGCATCAATACTCTAGATGTAACGCATCTGGAGTATTTACAGTTACTGCTGTAGCTGTAACACTTTTGGGAATGAGTACATTTTTGGGGATATGCACATGTATTGTTGCTATAGACGTAATTCATCTGGGACTGTTTACAATGATTATTGCAGATGGTGTAACATCTGTGAATGTTTACATCTATTACTGTAGGTAGAACACAACTGGGAGAGTTTATATTTATTATTGGTGTAGGTATCTGGCAATGTTTACATTGATTAGTGCAGTCGGTGTAACATATTTGTGAATGTTTAGATATATTGCTGTAGATGGAACACATCCGGGAGAGTTTATATTTATTCTTGGTGTGCGTGTAACACATCTGTGAATATTTAGATCAACTGTAGTAGGTGTAACACACCTGGGAATGTTTACACTCATGATAGCAGTCGGTGTAACACACCTGTGAATGTTTACATCTATTGCTGTAGGTGTAACACATCTGGGAACGTTTATATTTTTGGTGTAGGTGTAACACATCTGGGAATGTTACATAGATTATAGCAGTCGGTGTAACATATCTGTGAATGTTCAGATCTATTGTATGTGTAACACATCTGGGAGAGTTTGTATGTATTCTTGGTGTAGGTGTAACACATCTGGGAATGGTCACATCTACTGCTGCAAATGGAAGGTATCTGAGATTTGTTCTTTATTATTACATTTGGTGTAATACCTGGGAATATTCCCATCTACTGTTGTAGGGGCAACATCTTGGATTTTTACATTGATTATTGTGTAACACATCTGTGAATGTTTACAGCTACTACTGGAGGTGGGACACATCTGGGAGTGTTTACATTTATGGTTGCTGTAGATGTTCTGCATCGGCGAGGTTTATATTTTCTTAGCCAGGCGTTAATAACATGATCAGCCACTTCGAGGAAGCCCTGTAGCAGCTACAGATTGAGTTTGCTGGTGTGATAGTCCTACCTCTAGAATGTAACTGTAAACAACACTGGCAAATCACACATCCATGAGTATTCTATTCATTGGCACAAAATGAAGATCTAGTTTACCTTCTGCGCCTGTTATAACTCTGAAAACCTGTAGTATGTGGACCGGGGCTCCTCTCCGGTGTGCAGGGGGCTGCCGAATGCAGATTCTAGCCAGGATCCTGTCTTAAATCGGTGCCACACCTCATCCTGTGCTGACAGGAAGCTTTATGCGCAGTGTTGCTAGATTTTTTAACCATTCTCTAGCCCAAAGCCAACCAAAAAGTAGCCCAAAGTAGCCCAATATTGCTACTTTAAGGAAGGAGGGGCAGGGACAGCATCAATCAGGCGGTGAATGCATTGGAATTGATGTTGCAGCAGGCTGCCAAGTAAATATTAGTCTAATAAAGCGCTTTAACATACTACTTTGCTGGAGCGCTGTATATGTACCAAAATTTTACTGCATAACGGAAAAATATAGCCCAATTGTGCGTGATCTAGCCCAATCTGGCAACACTGTTTATGTGTTTATTGCCATCTGCAGCTCTAGCGCTGAAGTGGAAACAAGATGGCGTGCAAGTGGGTGTGTGTGCGCATGTGTGTGTCCAGCCTGCATGCTCTAAGGGGGTGGCACGAGGGCTAAGGGGGTGGCAGAGGCTTTACCAGTGTGCACCTTAGAAGGGCTATAAGTGTTTTCATGATACTCAAACACTCAACAGGTTGCATTGTTAGATGCCAGTCACAGCACAGGATCCAACTACCAAGCCGGCTGTTAGTGGGTTTTGTAAAGTGGGGCACTAGAGTTCTTACTCTCTCCTGGCACCAAGGGTTGTCTGGTGTGGGGGTCTTAGGGGCATGGGTGGAATACTTTGAATAGGGTAGATTCCTTAGATCTGGGTGGCTGCTAAGAGGAATGCTGATACTTGGGTGGCTTGCACACAAGGTAGTGCAGGTAGAAGTGCCGCCAGACCATGTGGCACGCCACGGAGGTCAAGTTTAAGACAGGAGTAGTTTATGTGGAAGTCCACGTCGGGCCAGTGTAACGCAAGGAGGGTCAGTGGAGTGGTAGGTACGTCCCTGGCTTCACTGCTCTCAAGCCCTGCAGGCAGTGGGCCCTTAAATAGATTAGTTGGGGCAGTGTCAGGTTGTTTTCCTGAAAAGAGGAGCAAGACAGAGCTGATGTTATGTGTGTTTGTATAGCAGTGCTTAATTTGAGCCGTTGGTTTCCGGTGCTCGGCATTGGCACTTATAACAGCCTGCCACATGATGGCGCTGTTTATCTCATGTAATTTTTTAGTACAATAACATCTGTTTATCAATTCATCGTACGTTTAAAATGATAAAGCCTGCCTCCCATGCCATTCGTACAGCTTTGGGGACCTGTAATAGTCTGAATTCTCACACTTGTAGGAGTGTTGGTGATGGTTAGTAGGTGTGTTTGTTCTATCACTAGCAGCGATGGCAAGGGCAATGGAAGGTGCAAGCTGCAGCAGCCTCCTAATGAGGGACCCGGCGATTATTCTTTTACAAATAAGCGCTGTTGTATAGCACACACCTGACCCAGGACGATATCCCGGCATGGTCATTAGCAGCGCACTGTGAACATGGAAGCTGTATCAGAGCATGAAACACACAGTAGGGGAGACGGAACAGATTCCCGCCTACAGAGATGCCCCTTTTTACAATATATTCATGCCATTCATATTAGACACTGACCGGCATGGCCTTTGCTGTGCCTGGGAATACCTGTGTCCTCATCCACTTCTTTCCACCTACACCCCCTTAACCATCATATTAACAAGAAGGTGCTTGTCACAGGGACGTTGGGATGTGCTCACCTCTTCGTTCTCGATCTTCAGGGTGGTCAGCCTGGACTGCAGCTGGTGGTAGCGCATGAGCAGCTCGGTCTGGACGGGCTGCTGGGCACTCACTTGGCACACCTAAGAAAGGAACAAACCGTAGCAACTTACTCTCAATATCTGAGCTGCCCTTTGTCAGAGAGGCTTAGATTTACTAAGGCTTTGCTCTGACAAACAGCGACACGCCACACGTTCATATTTCCTTTCAATTGCAAAAGGTTTGCAGGGAAAGGTGCAAATCCAGATCTACTAAGATGGCCTGCCAAGGCTTGCGTCAAATAGAACGTCAACATTTTACGCTTCCTTGAAACATGCGTTAACATCACAGGACACATCCAATGCGTGGGATCCTTCTGAAATGTTTCTAGCATTGGGTGTCTGTACTGGAAGGGTATGCTTCCTGTACAAATCCTATGGTAGACAGCGCGCTCTGACCTCTGCCAGGCTTTGCATCACACAAAGCAGCATCATTAGAGCACAAGACAGGGGATTAAAGCAGCAGCAGGACAATGTTAGTAGACAGGTGATGAAAATGAACACTGTACCTCGTCCCCCATGTGGGGCTGGTACTCAAACTTGAGAGGCGGGCAGAAGACCTGGTTGCATAAGTCCATGACTTTGTGCTTGTCACTTCGGGCGTCTAGGTTGTCCACAGCATTCTCTATGATGTCCAGACCTTCGTGGCGCGAGGTCTCGAGATTATATTCAGCAGAGAGGTACGTCCTGAAGGTTCGAGCCAGGCTGGCATGGAATCCCAGATCACAGCACTGCGGAGAAGAAAATAAGAACTTATCATATAACGTGACACTGTGCCAGCCAGATCAACTTTACAGAGAACTGTAATGACCTCATGTTTAGCTAGAAGCTAGCCCAAAAGTTGAAGCTAGCTTTGAAGAATATATGACCGTGCCCTCACAGTCCAACCCTGGGACTAAGAAAAAGTTACTTACCTTCAAAAACGAGCTTCCATGTGAATACTCTATTTACCTGCAGATGTTTCACTTTTTTAATATCCCAAGGCACCAGGCTGGATCTGAAAATTTTACAATATCTGTCCTCTGCTGGAACGTGCTGCGGATGTGACGTAACCGGAGCCATATAAGATCACCCCTGTGCCCTGACATCAGCTCACTTTTTTCAATGACTTTCAATGCATAGCTAGAGCTGTCTTAGTGAGCTTTTTATTCAAAATCCCATCCCATTTGCAGTGCTCCTAAAAAGTTAGGGTATAACCCCTGTATCTCCTGTCATGGACAGATGTCCATGACAGACCTCCACCAGGTCTGCTTGAGGTGCTTGGGAGTGAAGCATCCTTGAAACCATTGCTCCCCTTTAACGAGGCTCTTCTTGAAACCATCAGGCGGCCTAGGGCATGCCTACTTCAGCACTAGTGGTGAACTGGCCAACTACTCGCCGCTATAAGCAGGCACCCAGGGACCCAGAGTTCCTGTCCACCCCTAACCATTACCAACATAATATAAATAATAGACTTACGAGTAGGTTAAAGGCAGCTATTTGAAGTGGGTACGTAACGTACTAAACGATTTTACTTGGATTGTAAATTGCGACCTGTAGGTTACACACGGAGCTCTACAACAAAACCTTTAGTCCACTGAGCTATCATACTTAAAATAGAAACCTGTATGCTACAGGTTACATGCAGGGCTCTGCAGCAGAGACATCAAACCCTCTCAGTTAGTTCAGGGTGAGTTTAGGGAACATATTGGCTAGACATAGATCTCTACAGCTGGTTCCTTACCCACACGTTGTCTTAAAGGGAAGGACCAATTAACTGAACCTTAACAGCTTTACTGTCACATTTTCCTTGGGGTCACAGTTTGTAAAAAAATAATGCATAGGTTGACAGCAATTGACATGGCTGCTCATGGCTTCACTTCTTGTGATTCCATCCCCTTTCTACGACAACATCCTAACCCAATTTGTGGGATCTCCCAGGGTGTATTTTTTCTCCATTTCAAGCGCCGCTTGTGACAACTTGAGTTCACTGAACCATACCGACACCTAAGCCAATTACAGCCATAACCCAATACTGGGATGTGGGCGTTGTTTGTGAAAATCCAAACATAGCACTGATAACTACAAAATAAAAAGCACTTCAATACCTCGTCAGGGATAGTATGCGCTATATAAATGCAATTACAATACAAAGTGTAATCCGCAGTTGTTCTTCTCCAAGGACAATCCTGCGACTCGGACACCTAGTGCACCATTTGGCTACTGTGCTCGCCCACCTCCTTGCAACCACATATAGCAGCTTGTCGCACGGCAACCACCTCTGTGCTGCAAACTCCAAACGACGACCCAAGGTGAGGAGCTTCTATCAGCGGTTACGTTCAAGGATGCCACCCAACGGGCACACCACCGAAAAATTGAGGGCATGCTCCATCAATTATAGCTGCCCAGAAGGAGCTGGGACGTTATGTTATGCTATGTGTATTTATAATATTGTAGAACTCACCTGCTGGGGCTACTCACACAAGCCTGCAAGGTTCTGGTTTACCAGTTGGAAGCCATCAAATCGGATGTACAACCAAAGCTGAGCGACAGGTTACCGCCCATCCTACACCAGAAGCTCCATGAGAAGCCCACGCTGGATGCGGATCAACATTGCCTTGTTGCTGGGACTCATCATGGCACTAGTGATGGGCAGAGGTGTGCACCTCACCTGGGTTTGCATGGCAGCCACGATCCTCTTGAAGGCTCTGGGTCCGCCATTACATGGGAGTGCTTCCATTGCGGGTATATTCGCTATTAACAGCTTGAGATGTGGCATCAACATGTTAATGAGTCGCAGTGCATGGACAGTGGAGAAGGGAGAGGTTGAGGATTTAATCAGAGCATGAAGAACAACATGACAATCTTGAAATGGTGGATTTTCCATACTTTATGGAATAAGTGGTCCCACAGCAGGCAGGCCTCTTCAGTTCAAGTCAGAGACCCACCTTCCTCTGTAGGACAAGAGGCTAGCTTCCCTGGCCCTAAAGGAAGCCTTTCGGGTCCACTGTTTCACAAAGCAGTAATCACTGCTCCTTAGTCCTTCTCCAGTGAGGGGAAATCCTACTGACAGCAGGAAGTCTTTTTTGTCTCTTCTTATTCCCAAGCAGTTTAGTGACAGGAAAGTGCTTTTCAGCATTTCTTATAGGGATCCCTCAGTTGTGACTTGCAAGACCATCTAACAAAGCACACTAAAGTTCCCACGCCCTCTATGCACTGTAACATGACCTTACTTGCAGCATTAGCTCACCACTTATTGGCATAAGGTACTCCAGAGTTCTGGGTGCTACAGATATTCAAAATGGTACACCAGAGCCTCACTGAAATTGCTTATCCTGTCTGTCTAAAACGACCCTAATGCCAGAGGCATATTTGTTTTCATCTCCTGTGGAGAAAGGATACCCTTGGCCTATGGGACCTCTTCCCTTCCAAGGAGGTAAGGTGCGTGGGTGCTCACTGCCGGGTGGAAATGGCAGGGAAAGCTCTGACCAGGGAATGCTATGAAGAGTGGCAGGATGTCTCTTCCTTCCTTGGAAATGGAGATGCTTATGACACAATTACACTTTTATTGAACGCCAGCTTTAGAGCATATCAAATAAAAACCCAATGTGGCTATTGTTTTTATTTACTTTTAATTCTTATTTGCTGTAATTTCAATGCATTCTTATATGTAGTTTGCAAAAATACCTTTTAAGCAGAAAATGCCACCTTTACAAGGTTGGTACAAAAGGGGGTGGTGATGGACGGAGCATATGAATCAATCAAACACTCACACCCAGTCATAAGATCTGGGTTTAATCCATCACCGTTCTTTGGCCCACTCTGCCACCCCAGTTCAGACATGGCTATATGCAAATCAGTCTGACCCTGTGCCTCATGGGAACAGTCCAGCCCGAACTGCCAAGCCATGTCTCCCCTGGACCGGAAACAAGCTTCCGAGGACCGGTTTCTGGCATTCCAGCCGTCTTCAGCCCGGCTTGCTTGAATCCAGTGGCAAAGTGAGCAAGGGACTCACGTCTGAGCATACCCTGCCAAGTTCAAGTTCAAGTTCAGGGATTTATATAGCGCACTACTCACCCAGAGGGTCTCAAGGCGCTTGGGGAAGGGGGGGTTCAATTTGTGTCGAATAGCCAGGTTTTAAGTTCTTTTCGGCGGCCAAAAGTGGTACACCACCCCCTTTTGTACCACCTTTACAAGGCTGGCAATTGCTCGCACAACCACAACATCAAACCCCTCTTAGCTTTTCAGTTAAAGGTGTATTTGTAAAGTGCATTTCACCCTGAAGGGTATCTTGGTGCTAAAATAGCAGCTGTTTATGTAACCCAACTCAATGGTTGCAAGTAGAATGAACACACTATTTAAAATGGTTTACAGCTCAGCAGCTGTGCTGAACATTTAAATACACACTTACAGCTGACATTCAAAGGGGTACCTATGGTGCGATAATTGTGTTGTTTTTCCTACTGACACTAAGGCATTGCCCGCATTGTGACATGGCTGCTTCTCAGCTCATGTTATGGACGTTTCTCCACAATCCAGTGAGAAAACGTGTCGTTGGCGCACATTTAGAATTTGACTTTTAAATAGCTCTCAGAATGTTTGCACACTAAACATCTGACTTTAAAAAAAGTGTTAAATATGCTAATTAAATAGACGATATCAAAGAAAAGGAGGGTCCGGGGGCTGTATTTAAACAGGTCCTGCACACTAGCTCTAAATTCAAGGATTCTTGCTAGTTGACTGCCACCCTTCCCCTCAGAGCACTGACTTGCTCTGCCTTCCCCGTAAAGCTGTAGGCTCCTATACTGGGGGTCTATACTACCCCAGTATAAGTCTACTAGGGTATCACTCTACCACGTCTGGATATCATACCACATATAGGGAACCAGACCTATGGTAGTGCACCACTCACTTTTTGGTCCTGATGAAGTGCCACCTGACCCGCTAGGGGCAGAACGGGCACGAAACATGTTGACCCACTACACCGCGATAGCCCTTTAGGAACATAGGACTGCTCCATACTTACTTTAAACACACCCACTTGTGCACTACCCAGCCCTCACACCCACATGCACCCTACGGCTTCTTCAAAAGATCTCTGCCAATGAGCCGTTTATTGGAGCCCGTCGGGCATTGCAGCACCAGCCCTACGAGGAGCGTGGCCAAATGATGAAGCATGACATCCCTCGGGGTGTGTGAGGGCATCACGAAGAAAGACCTCCCTTTCCCCTGCACTCCCTGCTAGAAACTGCACATGTTTTGATACATAATTAAATAGACAAAACAGTTGCCATGTTTGAAGGCAAAGCATAAGCATCAAGGGCCTGCCTGGGAGGCCCAAACTGCTAAAGAAAAACCTAAACCTTATAGGGGAAGCGCCTACCCAGTCAACCTAACCAACACCTTTGTCTTTCTCAAACCCCTTCCTGACAATTTGCTGTCACCCTGTCGCACACGGCAGCATGAATGCACAACTCTCCCTGCACAGCCCTCTCCTAATCCTCTTTTACCCCTTTTAACAATACATTTTAAACAAAATATTTCATTTTCAATGTTTCTTGTGCGAAAGATCTGACCGAGGAATATGCATCATGAAATTTGAATTTGACAATAAATTCCATCCCAGGAAAGACCATGTCAGCCATTAATCCTGCACTGTTGATAGCATGTCCCTACTGAATCAAAGAACAGTTAAACTACTATTCAAGTAACAATTAACAATTCAGTGTCCCGAGCCAGGCAATTCATGTGAAACCAACATAGGAGTCAAGGATACATGTAAGATTGTTAGATACCCCATTAAGATAGATTTACAAACAATGGATCTGAATGGAACTCATGTAAATAGCCACTGGTTATCATAAAATCTTACATGGACCCCGTCCTGCTGGGCTTATGTTGAACAGCCCTATATAAATGTTTATTATAGGATGAAATCCCGTAGTCGTTGGAATTTGCTCTAGTGCAGCATGCTCCATTTTCCCCTTGCCCAAATTCAAACTCCCTGTATTCTTTCCTCTTTTTCTCTTGCTTCCTCCCTCACTAAGAACCCTCTGTCCCATGTACCTTTATAGCCCTTTGAAGTAGCCCAAGGCTGACAGAAGCGAAGCCACAAAACATCAACATGACAATCACCACTCACAAACCCAACAGGTGGTCCAGTCTAGGTGTGCATAGGTCACTTACGTCAATCAGGTCGGAGACATCGTGGATGTAGTATTTGCCGACAGCTGCATTGGTGGCCGCCAGGTTCAGCAGGTAGTCGTTGCGCGCTTTGGTGCACTTCAGCTTGTTTTCAGAGTATTTGGCTTGCCGCTGGAAAAGAGAAACAAGCTGGCACCATGATACTGACTCAACGCCAACCTAAGTAATACCATAGGTCTGCAGCTCCTCCAGTGCAGTGTGCCCTGCTCTTCAGAGGTCCCTCAATTAAGCCTGAGTACTAGTTTTTCTGCGAGCTGGCATAATCTTAGGGGAGCTTTTTGCAGGGTGCTGCCACCATTTTGCATTACCCCTCTACCTTGAAAGCTGTGGTGGTGTGGGTGCACAAGGAACGTACCTTCTCTTTCATCTTCTCAATCTTCTTGACGGAGCTACGTCGCTGCGGTCGGTCATCGTGCCGTAGGAGGTTCACGTTGATGTCGCCCGACTTGCTAAACTGCTTCTCCTCCTGTTTCTCCGCGTCCTTCAGCTTGCTCTCAGCGCTGATGCTCTCCGCGTGGTACATGTGGTATGTCTTCATGACCTGAGGAGACAAGGATGGACCAGTGAGGAGCCACAGAGGAAACAAGTGACTTCAACACTCTCGCATCAGGAAAATCAAGGATATAGGAAAATGTGGGTGTTCCTGATATAAGGGCTCCTCTTCCAGGCCGATGCAGCTGTGGAAGACAGTCTGTTACCCACTAATAATAAACTTCTTTGCTCCGCTGGCTTCAGGGCCAAACAACAAGAGTTTCTCTTCCACTGCTCATCACCCACGGTCACAGTCCCGAATCAATCCTGCCACTGTCGTTTGTTGCTCTCTAGCTAGGTGTGTGCTATTTAAAGGGAAAACCACTTACATGTCAATGCCATATGTCCTTCGAAACACTCCATTTGCAGACCTGCCAGCCAAAACAAAAATGTCATGGTGTGAGGAGGGATGGGTACTTGAACGGGAAAGGGTCTTATACCAAGAGGTACCTTTTCCCCTGTCACATCCACAAACCCCCTCCTCCAAAAAAAAAAAGCTTGCTGTGGCTATTGCCAATGTACTGGAGTGTTTTCACACCACTTAATGGACTTCGGCAGTTCAAAGTCCCGAAAATTAGCTATAAATCCACTGCTTACAGTGGTTTTCAGCTCGTTTTCCCTGCCACTGTGCTGATAGAATTCACTTTTCGATGCCCCAACTACCCATTGATATATGTAAGTTAGCATCATATGGCTAACTAATGAAGTTCGTATATGCACCTATGTTGAATTATTCCGCTTGCTACTTTATTATTCAAATGCACGTGTGACTATATTAGTTCCTTAGCTTAGCCTGTGTGCCACCATTTTGTGTATCCCTCTGTGTCCGCGAGCCTTACTCGCTCATCTGCTTCTCCCGCAGGAATAGAGAATTTCACTAAGACAGCAGTTTTTGTTTCTCGGCTTGCTGTGGCCGAAACTAACAAGTCTCTTTATCAGTAATGTTCTCATGCGCCAGAGACGCTGAAGCCTTGCTCCATGGCCTTGAGTAGAGATAGCGATGTATCTTTCGCAGGTGCAGATGCCTGCTGTATGATGGCATTGTTCGCTGGTCTGGGTTTCAGTAATTTTCCAGAAGGGGCGTACCCCAATGAACTGTGTTGCATTATAATGTATTGCTGTGATGCAGAGAGTCAGTCCTCTCGTTCGCACTCCTAGGAGTGAGGTCGGACAGGGCCCTCTCATATGAGTGTTGTTTGGCCTAATAAAGACTCGTGTTTATTCTTCTCCACTGTCCGGCTGACTTTCTATATAGTTACTATAGGTGAGTGCGGTAGGTCACTCGGGTGGATTTGAGCCACGCTTATCAGATGGCGCCCGAATAGGGACCCCGCGATAAGGATCTTTCTCACCCGTAAAGGGGTAGCAGAAGACCGGGGACCCGCTGGTCGGCACGGTGGGCCCGGGTACCCATCTGATGCCGAGCTTGGTTCTCGCAGCGCTGCCCCACCCTGCTGATCGGGAGAGGTCCCGGTTTGGATCTTACGCCGGGGTCCAGAAGGCGGAACTTGAAGCTGACCGTGTTGGTCCTGGCAGCCGGAGGTGGAGAACGGTAGAGGTCGGTGCCGCCTACGGAAGGTGAGTGGTCCACCTGTGATTGTTTCAGGAACTGGAGTGTTCCGGGAGACTAGGGTGTCTCCAGTGGTTTGAGGAGCCGGTGTGCTCCTGGGGCTAGTGTGCTCCGGGGAACTCAGAGTGCGAGTAGGCGCTCTGACAGACTTGACGAGGTTGGGGGAATATCTAGATATATTGTTTGTAGTGATCCGACCGGGTGGTACTGTGGTGAAGGCGTGGCTCATCGCGGGTGGACTCCGGTGCTTGCCCTGAACTCCTAGAGTGGCGGTTCAGTGGAGGTGAGTCCTGCGTCTCCTGTGGTAAAGTGCGCAGTGATCCGTAGTGCTGCACGGGGAGCGGATTTGTTCCCCATCCTCAGAACAGTTAGTGTACTGTTCGGTCTGCGGTAGGGTCCAGGTTCCCCAGGACTTGGTCGACGGGCCTTGTCCCATTTGGTAACACGTGTTTGAAGGTACTGTATATGTGCGTGTGTGATTTCCTAATGTATATCTATATGTGTGTATGAACGAGCTCGAGCTAGCGACTCAAGGTAACAAAGTTTGTGGAGAAGTGTTTCTTTCACACCAAGGTAGAGATGCCGTGTCTTAGTAAGTTACGATGTTTTGGATGCTGTTGTCGACCCTCGGATACTAGACTGTCCGAGAGCCAACCCGCACCCCCCGAGGGCACTCCAAGCTTTGATATGTACGTCAAGCATGGATTGACCCCGATTTTGTTTGGTACTTTGTGGCACCGGTACACCGCTGACAATGTGGATTTACAATGGCCCTTGACGGGTTCTTTCGATGAAGATAAATTGGATTATTTACAGGACAAATTGTTTGCTAGGCGTAGTCGTCAAAGCATGTTTGATTCCTTAAGAGTGTGGCAGAAAGAAGCCAGGAAGCGTAAGTTGAGAGAAGAGAAAGAGGCTTTTAAAAAGTCCGCGCAGACTATGGCACAGAAAGCGAGAGAGCATATTGGGTAATGAGAACGCGCTGCGTTTGGAGCGCGCAGATAGGCTTTGCAGGTTGAAAGAAAATAAAAGTTATGTAGTGCGAGAGGATGACCCCGATGAGATGGAAGACATTTTGAATACCCGACCCCCTCCCCCTTATGCCCCGCAGCCCTTGTACCCCTCCTTGCCAGTTCCGGCCTCCATTAGTGGGGTTCCGGGTCCATCAGCCAGTGCTCCCCAACAATCCCCGCCCTCGACACCCCTCGTTTCTTTACTCCAGCCCACTTCACCTGCACCCTCCCAATTCTCTTTAGCACTCCCTACTGTTTCAGCCAGTACCACCCCTAGTCAGGAGGCGTTAACGCCGAGCGTAGGCGCAGGTAGTGGACTACTCTCACAGGTACGGAAGTTGCTTACGCGTTCTACAGTTGGTTTGGATGAGAAGAGTATAGTGGCTAATCAGGCATGCCAGTGGGCAAGGAATAATATTTACTCGTTTGAAGATATTTGGTCCACAATGAAAGGTTTTGAGCCCTTGATGCAACAGCACGCTTTGTGGCATATGTCGAATGTATTGATACCGCTTTGGGAACAGGGGTATGGAGGTATGGCTCCGGCGACTTTACGAGATATACAGAGTGGAGCCTTCAGAGCGAATACTGGGGTGAAGGAGGTGATGCGTAGTTTACGTGCTCTATTACAGTATAGAAATGAACTGCCCTCTGCAGGTACGCCCCATTTTCCAGGTATACATCCAATGCGTGAAGTGCACCCTATTTTTCATCCCGAGATCCCAGAAATGGTAGATCCAGTCACGAAGGCTGTCACCAGGAACAGGATAGATGCACATTTCCAGGAGCAATGGGTGTATACGCCATGGAAGAGAAGTGAGGTATTATCATTGAAGGCTCAGCTCCCAGATTCTAGGAAGAACCCGACTGCCTACTACAAAGAGCTAACAGAAGCTGCGTCTTCCACTGTAATGACTTTGGCTGATGTTGAATTGTTTTTTGGGCTTTTGGTCCCAGTTGATGTGTGGCGGCAAGTAAAAGGTACAGATCATTCGGAAGAGTTAGGAGGTACGTGGCAGGAGTTACAGGATTGGGATAAGGAACGTAAGCCAGGGGAAAAGCCGAAAGCTGAGATTTTGGCCTTGCCGGGGCGCATAATAAAATACATGCATTCTCTCATTCCCCCGAAGAAGGTAGATTGGGACAAGTTGACAGCTTGTAAGCAGAAAAAGGATGAGGCAGTCTCGGACTTCTTTACGAGGTTTGAAGAAACGTTCATAGATTTTAGTGGGCAAGATGTGTCACAGGACGGAGGGTTGCAACTTTTTGTCAATAGGTTTGTCATGAACTTATTGCCCGAAATTTCAGCGAGATTGCAAGCGTCGGAGAGCACGTGGACAACGTCCTCTCCTTCTGGTATCCTCAGTATGGCACAGTATTATGAGCACAGAGAAAATGAGAGTAAGGACAAGCAGGAAAAGAAGGCTAAGGATTTGAAGACTAGGGTTTTGTTGCAGCAAGTGGCTAGGGGCAGAGGAAGAGGTGCGGCGCCGGGTCGTGGTGGCGGTTTTGGGAGAGGTGAGAGTAGGGAAAGACTGGGACCGAATCAGTGTGCGAAGTGCAAGCAGGAGGGGCATTGGTGGAGGGATTGCCCACTGCTTCAGTCGAATGCCGGTCCAGGGAGAGGACGAGGAAGAGGTGGTGGTGATTTTGGGAGACAGGTTGCACGGTCGGAGGGAGGCGGGAGACCGGGAGGTAATTACTTTGACAACAGTGCGGACAGACAACAGTTGCAGAGGGGCGGCGGTCAGTACTATAATGATGATTACTCAGTGGACGATCTGACAGGGTTCTCCCACAACTAGGACAGCGTAGGACAGAGCGAGGGACCGGTGCCTGTGGAAGTTGATCAAAGGGGACCCTATGTCGAAGCAGACTTATTGGGGTCTCAACAAAAATTTCTAGTAGATACGGGTGCAATGAAAAGTTCAGTGGCTCATTCCCGGGTCCCAGGGGCGGCTCTGTCTGGCAAGAATAACATCTCTGTGGGTTTTGCAGGTACCCCGGTGATTAGCCCCATTTCTAAACCCCTCATGTTGACGATTGGTCCTTTCACTGTTGATTCACCGTTCCTATTAACATCGAATTGTGGAGAAAATTTGTTGGGCTTAGATTTATTAAAAAGGTTGCACGCCACCATTTATTGTTCCCCGGATGGCGTGTACCTTACGTTGGGCCCCAATGTCGCTCGCCCATTGCAGTGTTTTTCTAAAGATGACCCCTTACCACCTGAATTTCAAGGGATTCCCGACAGTTTGTGGGCTGTCAATGATACAGATGTAGGTAAAATGGATATTGCCCCGGTGGCAATAAGGGTGAAGGTGGGAGCGAAATTGCCCCGGGTTCCACAGTACAGGATTCCTAGGGAGGGAGAAAAGGCCCTGTTACAAATAATACAAGATTTGATTCGGTCTGGTGTAGTGGAAGAGACGGATTCGAACATATGTAACAGCCCTATTTTACCTATCCTTAAAAGACGGTCACCTGAAGCTACTGATAATACTCCTGATGTCTATAGGTTTGTGATTGATCTGCGCCACGTCAATAGAGTAGTGGAGCCACAATACCCAGTGGTCTCGGACATCACTACGATATTGACGATGATTCCCCCTTCTGCTAAATATTTCTCTGTCCTGGATTTGAAAAATGCTTTCTTCAGTATTCCTGTACATGAAGACAGCCGTTATCTATTCGGATTCTCATTGGCTGGCCGAAGCTTCAGGTTTAAGAGAATTCCCCAGGGGTACACTGAAAGTCCGAGCATATATAGTCAGGCTCTGAAGGCGCAATTGGATGAACTGGAACTTCCACCTGGCAACGTCATGTTGCAGTACGTGGATGATATCCTGATAGCGTCAGACGACGAGGAGGGTTGTCGGGATGCTACTGTAAAGTTACTGCACCATTTGGCAAAAAGGGGGCATAAAGTGTCCCTTCCAAAGTTTCAATACTGTTGAACGGAGGTTACCTACCTCGGTCACCTCCTTTCGAAAGTGGGGAGGAGATTGACGCCAGAGCGCATAAAAGCTATCACTAACATGAAGGTACCTAACACGCAGCGAGAGGTGCGCGCGTTTCTGGGCATAACATCGTATTGTCGCCAGTGGATACCTAACTATGCGTTACTAACAAAACCCCTATTGTATCTGACTACCAAAGAAGTGCGCGAACCCCTACCCTGGACCCCTGCATGTCAAGAAGCGTTTGAGTCACTAAAAGATGCTTTATGTTCTGCGCCTGTTCTTGGGACACCTGATTACCAGAAGCCTTTTGTTCTTTACGTACATGAGGCGGAAGGTTGCGCGTTATCTGTTTTAACTCAGTGTTTCGGGGGGAAACAGAGACCCTGCGCGTATTTCTCTGCAATGCTTGACAATGTGGCCAGAGCACTGCCGAGTTGTCTGAGAGCCACGGCAGGGCTCGTATTGGGATCAGATCTCACAGTTATGGTACCGCATGCTGTAGACATTTTATTAAACAGAACACAGACGCAGCATTTAACTAGTGCTCGTCTTACCGGTTATGAGATGACCGTCTTTGCACCTCATGTGACGATCAAAAGGTGTGCCACACTGAATCCTGCCACATTGTTACCTATCCCCACAGATACAAAGGACGATGACATACATGACTGTTTGTTTAGGACAGAAGAAGAGACTAAGGGAAGGGTGGATCTGACAGACAAGCCCTTAGACGAACCGGACGGGGAGTTGTATGTGCATGGGTCTTGTTTCAAACTGCCAGATGGTACATCGACAGCAGCATATGCAATAACGACATTACAGACGGTAGTGGAGACCTCTAGGATACCTTACAATTCGGCCCAAGCTGCTGAGATAATAGCCTTACTGAGAGCATGTGAATTGAGTGAGGGGCTAGACGTGAACATTTATACTGACAGCCAATACGCCTTTGGCGTGGCTCATAATTATGGGCGACTTTGGGCAGAACGGGGATTTTTGACTTCTCACGGCCAACGCATAAAACATGGCCCACTGATACTACGACTGTTAGCGGCACTGACGTTACCAAAAAGATTGGCTGTGATAAAGTGTAGCGCACACAAGACAATAGTGGATGACGTAGGGCGAGGCAATGCCTTTGCAGACGAAACAGCAAAAGAGACTGCTCGGACAAAATTACCACGGATGTTTGTGGCAGGACCAGCTAGATGGGTCCCAGATGTTAACATGTTTTCAGATACTGTACAGAGTGTAAAAAATATACAAGAAAAGGTGACTGAAGATGAATTGAGAGCATGGAAGGATGGGCAGGGGCGATTGGATGCGGATGAATGTTGGACAGATGTGACCAATAAGAGACGATGGTTACTTCCAAATGCATATGTTCTTCCAGTAGTGACGATGGCTCATGGGCCTGCACATATTAGTGCAAAGGGCATATGCAAACTGTTGGATCCAGTGTGGAGCAATAAGAATATCTCCAAAGTGGCGACTCACTTGGTCCGACAGTGCATGGTGTGTTTGAGGCACAATCCTGGAAAGGGTACCCCTGTCCCAGCTGGAAATTTTGCACCTCCCTCTTTCCCTTTTGAGGTGATTCAGATGGACTATATTGAAATGGAAAGGGTCAACAACTTAAAATACGTTCTCGTGGTTGTATGTGCCTTTAGCAGGTGGGTGGAGGCTTTTCCAACTAAAGACTGCACGGCCATTTCTACTGCAAAAATGTTGATAAAGGAGTATTTTTCTCGCTTTGGATTACCTAGGGTGATCTGGAGTGATAACGGTACGTCCTTTAATACAGAATTAGTCAAGCAAATATGTAAAGGCTTACAGATTTCCCAAAAATTCCTCTCGGCCCTACACCCTCAGGCAGCGGGACTTGTGGAGAGGTTTAATGGAACGCTCAAACTGAAAATGGCCAAAATACAGGAGAGTACAGGTCTCCGTTGGCCAGACGCCCTTCCTTTAGCCTTGCTTTCTACGAGAGTAACGGTGAATTCGAAAACGGGCATCTCCCCCTATGAAGTGATATTCGGCCGCCCGGCCAATATCTGGGGAGTGCCCAGGCCTAAGTGCTTTTCCGAAATACCGTATCCTTTGTTGACAGACTATCTGTATGCTTTGACTAAAGATCTTCGTTCTATTCATCAGCAGGTAGCAGACACCCTGAAGCCGTTGCCGGAGGGGCCTGGACACTCCATCAACCCAGGGGACTGGGTCGTCGTCCGAAGATATCAGCGGAAGTCCTGTCTGGAGCCCAGGTGGTCGGAGCCGCGTCAGGTGCTTCTAACAACGCGCACGGCGCTTCGTGTGGAAGGCAGGAAGGCGTGGACCCACGCCTCGCACGTGAAGAAAGTCCCGCTGCCGTTACCCTACGATCAATGGGTAAAGGAAGGCATTGCTGACGAGGAACATGAGCAAATACCCAGATATGTTCCCTTTTCGGATGCTTCACTGATTGGAGAAGAGCAAAGGGGAATTGAGAATTCAGTGAGCTCTGCTACTCCCGTTGCTACTAGTGAAGAGCCATCAGAGAGTCCAGCATCTGCCATAGATACACCCGTTTTGTTCATTGATCCCGAAGTGCCAGGGAGCACTCGCTATAATCTGCGGCCCCGAAGAAAATAAATAAGAGTGACAAATGTGATGGACTAAACACTGGAAGAAGGGCTTAGTGGACTTTCTGAATACGAAGATTTAGTGGTAGGGATGGACTTGTAAGAGCCCTGGTGTTTAGCCGAAGATTGTGTTCTATGAGACTATAGAGTGGTGCGGGGCCCAGATTAAGTGCTCCTCTGTTTTCAATTGCTGTGTGTTAAGCGACGTTGGAATAAGGTATGGACGGTAAAAGCCTGCCTGTGAGGCTTTGAAGGACACAGGGAGAAGATCCCTTTTTAGGGTTGAAGAACCCCTCTGGCCGGTTTTGCGGACTGTCTGGGGCTATTTTTTTAGTAGAAGTGTTTTTCCTTTTTTTACATTTTTGATATATTTTGAACGCTCTTGAGAATGTATCCTTTTGGCCGCCCCATCCCTGATGAGGAGCAGCCCTTTGCGGCTCCTCCGAGACCTGTGCCTGATTCCCCCTGGTTGGCCCTTTCCCGGAAAGGAAAAATAGTGGTCATCATTGTTGTCCTAATAGCTTTTATAGTGACTCTTGGTATATTGTTTTTCCTGGATAAAGCCTACCCCGTTCATGTTTTTGCACCCACACCTACTGCCGTTCCTGAACATAACATGATTACTGTGGATTATGGTGAACGAATGTTGAGGAAGGGTTGTAAAGAAAATGTTTTTATTAAGACTTTGCACCATGCACATGCCACCACCAATTTGACTGACTGCTGGGTCTGTGGGCTCCTCCCTTCTGCTGCCTACAAGAAAGATAGATTCCTTGCACTCCCTTTGACACCTGTGAATAGTTGTGTGGGGTGGTATACTCTCATTGGTCTTGTTAAATATTTTCAGCAGCCAGATTTTCTGACTCCTCGACTGCAGAATAGGGGGTCGACAATGACAATGCGAGTACGCCCTCTGCCTCCCTCTTACCTTGGACGGATATATACTGACGGACGTTTTGATCAGACATTCATAGAGACGTGTGAGAAAAAGTTGGGCCGGTTTTTGATACCAAATGATACTGACAAAGTTAGGGAAAGCTTCCTGCAACTGAATTCCTCCCTGTCCTACAGACACCCCCCAAAGGGAAATAACAGTGTCAAGTCCCTGATACCCTTGGCTGTGGTGGGTCCTTCACCATTTTTCTGTATAGAGGGAAGGGGCCCTATCAAGGTTGGTAATAGCTCCTGTAATGTGACTGCATTGATACGTTTGCCTCTCAGCCCCTCTTTGGTTACACCCCCAAGCATCTATTTTGTGTGTGGAGATAATGGATACTTATGGTTGCCCGAGGGTTGGGGTGGGGTGTGTTATTTAGCCTATATGATTCCTCCCGTATATGTGGCTCCTTCTGATTACCACAGAACTCATCGTAGATTTCCCAGTCCACAAGAGCAGCGTAAAAGGAGGGAGCTTCAAGTAGATGACGTTGACCAGACAGACACCTCGTACCAGCAATGGACTGATTTTTCTAAGGGCTTGCTACCTTTTTGGGGTCCGATATTTAACAGTAGGGCCATTCGACGACTGTCCAGGGTAATGGAAAAGGTAGTCCTTACTGAAGCTGACATTGCGACTAACATGTCCGTTGAGATTCAGGCTATGAGATTATTCACGATTCAAAATAGGATGGTGCTTGACGTCATCCTGGCAGATAGGGAAGGGGCCTGTCGCGTCATCGGGACGTCTTGTTGTGTGTGTATTCCAGACTCAGCTCCGACTGTTAACTTGGCAGTACAGAAATTACATAGACTAGCGACTGAACTACATCAGGATAATGGGGCATGGTCCTTACAGGGGTGGCTCTGGGGTGCCTTCTCCTCCTGGGGTTGGGAAATATTGATGGGTTTGGTTGGTGTGGTGAGCGTAATACTGACATGTTGCCTTTGTGTATATTGCCTCCCTCCATGCTGCTCAATGTGTGCTACGAATTTGCGTCCACAAAAGAAGGTGTCGGGTCAATATGCTACTTCAATGATTACTGAAATTCCTGCTGATGCAAGTTGGTTGATGTTTATTTCAGAGGATGTTTTAGACTAAAAGAAAAAAAAATGTGTTCTGCCCCTAGAATGGATATGCCGGCACTACCTTTTGGCAAATAAATGTGGCCAGAGTTAGCCAATGATGCTAAAAGGAGGGTCTGATAGAATTCACTTTTCGATGCCCCAACTACCCATTGATATATGTAAGTTAGCATCATATGGCTAACTAATGAAGTTCGTATATGCACCTACGTTGAATTATTCCGCTTGCTACTTTATTATTCAAATGCACGTGTGACTATATTAGTTCCTTAGCTTAGCCTGTGTGCCACCATTTTGTGTATCCCTCTGTGTCCGCGAGCCTTACTCGCTCATCTGCCCCTCCCGCAGGAATAGAGAATTTCACTAAGACAGCAGTTTTCGTTTCTCGGCTTGCTGTGGCCGAAACTAACAAGTCTCTTTATCAGTTATGTTCTCATGCGCCAGAGACGCTGAAGCCTAGCTCCATGGCCTTGAGTAGAGATAGCGATGTATCTTTCGCAGGTGCAGATGCCTGCTGTATGATGGCATTGTTCGCTGGTCTGGGTTTCAGTAATTTTCCAGAAGGGGCGTACCCCAATGAACTGTGTTGCATTATAATGTATTGCTGTGATGCAGAGAGTCAGTCCTCTCGTTCGCACTCCTAGGAGTGAGGTCGGACAGGGCCCTCTCATATGAGTGTTGTTTGGCCTAATAAAGACTCGTGTTTATTCTTCTCCACTGTCCGGCTGACTTTCTATATAGTTACTATAGGTGAGTGCGGTAGGTCACTCGGGTGGATTCGAGCCACGCTTATCAGTGCGATTTGGGTTCTTCACCGGGTGACCGCGTGAAGGGAGCTGATATGATGTCAGGGTCACTCAATGTGCTTTCCAAGCAAGCAGGGTGACTATTTTCAAACCTAAATAAGCATTGGCAAAACCAATAGGTGTCCATGGCTGCACATATTTTGACTTTCTAAATACTTCTTTTGTTTCGACATGGTTTTTATAAAATATTATTGTTGTGGGAACTGCTGGGCCCTCAACAATATAAAGGGAAAAAAACACTGGCTGAAAGCAAAATCTTTTTTTTGGGGCCTCATAAAAATACACATGTTTATAGTAGTCCCTGAAGGGAACTACTCTGAGTGCTGTTATGCTCCTTGTGAAAGGACAGAAAGTAATCGATCACAAAAAAAAAATAACCAGTGGCTGAAGTGGGCTGGTCCAGTGCAACGTGCTGTATGCTGCACTGGGCATAATACAAATACGAATGACACAGACTAATGGATGAACGAGGCTGGTGAAAAGCCCCCATAAGTATATTAGATATACAAGTATATAATTTTAGTAAAATAAAAAAATTCTTGGCTAATGCCAGACCTAAAAATCAGGACATGTAGTAGACAAACAAATAAAACGAAATAATGCCAATTACCATGGATGCAGAACTTATGGGAGTGTTCAACTGTGGTCTAAGAGGACATGGTCCGTTGTATATTTTCAGGAGAGCCACAAACTAGCTGAATACGTTTTATTTAAATGGACTGTATGCAAATTTATTTTACGTGGATACCCACAAAATGTGACATGGATCTAGCTCTCCTGGACACTGACAGCACCCTCTGTTGTAGGACTGCACTTGCAGAGACCTATGAGACACGCTGAAAATTGGAGTCCTAAATCTTTCGAGTTGATATGAGGCGTCCGTCTCCCAGAAGCCTTTGTGGGGGCCGCGTCACAAAGTCATGCCGGGCTTCTCTCTCGTTTTATTTTGAATGAGATGTTCAGGAAACGAATGTCCTGGGACACATGTAGAGATAACGCCAGGATCTGAAGCCACCCAGCTGTGCTTTACATTAGCTGCATCACCCTGGATACATCACAACAGCAGGCTTTCACATGGACCATGATGTACAGTACATCACCGAGGCGAAGAGTGGCTATTTTGGTGCCGCGGTCTGGTTTAGATACCGCTTAATTTCCAAGTACTGCCAACTTTGAGACATTGCCTTAGGAATAACCCAACAACATCAGAGGCATCTGCCTTAAAGATTGGGCGATTGCACAGCAGAACGGACTGTTCCAAAGAGAGGGTATTTACTATGAATGTACAACGATACAACGCAAACAATTACAACACAGGTTTTACATCGCAACATCCTTTACAACGCATGTTTTTACATCGCATGCCATCACAACGCATTTTTAGAAACTACATTTACAATGCAAAAAATTACAACACATATTACTTTTAAGGCAACAGTAGGGTAAGTGTTGGATAGTGTAGGGGTAAAAACTGACTATTCCTACTCCAGTGAGTGCATTATTTGGGTAAGTGTTGGATATGGGCGGGGTAAAATGACTGTTTCCCATTACTTACCTTATATTGCGTTGTAATGACATGCGTTGTAGTGATATGCGATGTAAAGGATGTTGCGTTGTAAAGGTAGTGCGATGAAATGACTGCGTTGTAAAGGTGGCTTCCCGTTTACTGTATAGTACACATGCCTAGCAGATTATTATAATGCACTCAATAACGAGCATTACCACAGAGAAACTGGAGCACTAGTAGACCTGACTGTGTCATATCATATATTACTGTACAAACACAAGAGTAACGTCACACAAGAGAGCATGCCAAATGTATTACATTTCCCCTGGGATACCAAACAGCAGCAGACCTCAGTGGATGAAAGGGCAGGAAATATGTACTGAAATACTCAGGCTAGAGTGTGGTAAATACAGAGAAAACACATGGGAATACAGGAAGCAGACAGGAGTGGGTCAAATAAAGGAGATTACCAGAGACAGACCACAGTAACACCAGGATTTAGGGTGTCAAATACAGGGCATCATGCATGGTCACCATGGTAGCGCCAGCCTAGACGTTGTGTTTTGCTGCTGACACGTAACAAACGAGAGTGTATGGTATTTTCATAGAAAAGCAGCACCAAATATTGAGTTGTACCATGAGAATACCACAAAAATACCAGCCAGTTTGCCAAATAAATACACTTGCATAGGAATACCTCTACAATAGAAGAGGAGAGTATGCCAGATGTTGGATACCCATGGCACAACCAGGCACAAGTGTGGCATGGGAATACCACAGTAATACCAGTAGCAGATACAGTGAGCCCACCATAGTCATCACATTGAGATACAAGACCCCAGACCAGGGCTTGGAAAATGAGGAGCATTCATCATGCACGTGCCACCACAGCAACACCAGACCGCGGTGTGGACAGCCCAGCTAGAAGGATCCACCTGACAATAATCTGCCAAAGGCTGAAATCGTTGTCAATCACATCTTAGTCCTGCCCAATGTAGTACTCATTTCTTACCTAATGATCCTGGCTTTTTGGGTCTAGCCTCTCGCTTCAGAGCTAACACTAGCATTGCTCTGCATTTGGGACTATTTGACTCCCGTGGCTATCACTCTATTTTATTTTTTTATTTATTTATTGACATTTGTAGAGCGCGGCGAATACCCGTGGGCGTCTCGGCGCTAATTAAGGGATGGATCTATGCGTTAGCACATTAATCCGAGATCTAATGGCTTGGCCAATGCTTGTTTTATTTTGGTGGGGCTTAGCTCTGGCTGGCTCAAGCCCCCTTAAAGCACGGCATTAGCACAGGAATAGAATGGAAACACAAGAAGAGAGTGTGCTATAAAATAAACATCCATCAAAGGAAAATCAGGTCAGCACCAGAGTAGGGAATGGCAAACATACAACACTACCCTAAGAAGGGCGCTGCCATAGGAACAGCAGGGCAACCCCGAACTAGAATGTGTCAATTGCACAACCTCACAAGCGGAGTACAGCATGCTGGACTACAGTGCGTCAAATCCAGGTAATCAACGCAGGATTACACTGCAACACCAGATTTAAGATCACCTTACAAGGAACACTGACTAGAACAACCAGAGAAATCCTAGACAAGGGTCGGATTGGTAAAAGGGGCGATGAGTTGCCGCTGTAGGCCCCTTTTCTGGGCAGCCTGAAGGCCGAGCATCATTGAGGCCGATTTGGGCTGTGTCTGTGCTGTTCAGATGCCTCCAGGGTCCCAGTGGGGGTTTGAGCGGTCTTACCGGAGGTATATGGGTCTCTATTACCTCTCTTTTACCAAGAGGACGGAGGTGTCATTCGCTATCTCTCGCTTGGCCGGACCAATAATGTATGCGGATTGAGCAGGGGGTCTGAGCATAAGTGGCCTTCCTTATATTCAGGTGTGGTTCACCAGTGTGAACGAATCCATCCACAATTAGTCCTGGCAACAAGTGAAGTTAAGAAAACATGCCTCACTTAGACAACCCTACACCTTCTTTTCATAATACTGCGAAAAGGCGAAATTCGCAAATGTGGACCACTTTTTTTAGGCTGTCTGTTCCTATTTTGCATCCCAATCCAATCCTGCCCCAGGCTTGAGCATCCCAAATGCAGGGACTCCCGTGTGAAGGAGCAGCCAGAACAGGCCAGAGTGTGCCAAATATTGGGACAGAAATGGAGCAGAAATACCAGCTGGCCGGCACGACTGAGAACTAAGGCGTTCATTGTGTGCACCAGCACTTCCCCATTGTGCCTTCCTTCAGATGCAGGACGTGCACGACATAGTGACGCACAGCGAGTTGTAAGAGCTGGGTCGTGACTAATTAGTGGCTTGAGTCTATCTAATAATTGACAGACGGACTACTATGGGTAGCATCCATTCATGCAGACCTTTTTCATTTCAGTTTCAGCAGCGAGAGTCCTATGGCCTCTCTCTCTTTATCAGTGCATTGTAGGGGGGATGGATGGGCAACAGTAATGGGCGTCCCACCGCTTCGGCACTAGCTACCCTGCCGCCTTTCCATATCAGCTCTGCTGTTATGTGAAGCAGACAAAAGTTCGCCTTCACAGCACAAGCAGGAACTCAGGTCTTTTAGCCTCCTCAGATACCTGATGACTTTGAATAGGCTTCCTCTACCTGACAGATATTACAAAGGTCTGCTCAGCATGGCCACCATCAGTGGACAGGAAGAAGACCGGCTCTGGGTTCAAACACTCACAGACATCTCAAAGCCTTTTACTACTACATGTTCAAGTACTCGTGGACACTGTGTGGTCAGGCACATGTAGATATTGCATGTTCAAACCCTCATGGGCATTGCATACATACCAGCCTGCAAAACCTGGCATCCTTGGCATAGTTATTTCCTAACTTTTTGCCTTCAGCCCTCTTGTTTTGCTGACTTCTTTGCTGGCTTTAGGACTCTGTGCTAACTAGTGCTAAAATGCTTGTGATATCTCCTAAAATCTTGGTGAATTTGGCTTAAACCCAATTGGCCTATTACATTTACTTGTAAGATCTGGGTAAAGTGGTACTACATGTGCCCAGGGTTGTAAATTAAATGTTTTTAGTGGGCCTGCAGCACTGACTGTGCCACCCACTTAAGCAGCCCTTTAAACATGTCTCAGGCATGCCACTTCAGCCTGTGGGTTCAGTTTTAAACTGTTATTTTGACCTGACAACATAAACCTTTTGCCAGACCCACACCTTTCCTTTTTAATACAGATATGTCACTCCTAGTGTATTTAAAAAGAAGGACATGTGCTTTTAAATTTTAGATATCCTGGTAGTGAAAAGCTCCTAAATTTGTGTTTCACTACTGCAAGGTCTACCTTTCTTATAGGATAACATTAGAGTTACATTATTACACTTAATATGCTGCAACTTCCAGTTTGGATCAGGTAGACAGGTCGAATTTGGTATGTAAACAATTGCAATTAAAAACCCTCTTAATGGTAAAATCGGATTTTTTATCACTGTTCTGAAAATGCCACGTTCAGAAAGTTGCCATTTTCTTGGCCTAAGCATTTGGTGCCTGCAGCCTGCTCCTGGGCCACATGACTAGGTGTTAATGGCAGCTGGTCTTTATGTATTAATCCCAGACAGTAGGACAAAGTAAAGATTGGTGTTGGCAGGGTGGTCCGCTCTGACTTAACGAGGCGGAGGGAGCTGTCATCTACAACACTTGCACAGCACAAAGGTTCTGCCCGAGCACTCTGACAAAGGGTTTGCCACTTGTCTTTTGTGACTCAGACAAACTGGGGCTAGGATAGGGAGGAAGGTTCCCTCTAAAGTGGGAAGTAGGCACAAATATTGGACAAAGACTTCTTTGCATATGGCTAGGTCCAACAAGGGGTGGTGAAGTGAGCTAAAGAACGATGGATTAAACCCAGATCTGTGACTGGGGGTGAATGGTTGAAAAGTTTCAGCGCTCTGTCCATCATCTCCTTGTGTTTGACATTCTCTCCATGTTCAGGCATGCATGGACATTGAAAAAACATTTGCTGCTTGATCAATAACCAAAGAACATTAAACACGTCTTCTCTACATATTCAAGCACTCATTGACATTTAAAAAAAGCATTCTTTGCATGTTCGGACACTCACAGACATTAAACTTGCCTTCTAGACAGGTTGAGGCACGTGTGGACATTAAACATGCCTTCTCTACATATATGGGCACACGTCGACAGTAAACATGCCTTCTCTACATGTTCAGGCATGTGTGGACATTAAATAAACCTTTTGTACATGTTGAGGCATGTGTGGACATTAAATACGCCTTCTCTACATGTTGAGGCACGTGTGGACATTAAACGTGCCTTCTTTACATGTTGAGGCACGTGTGGACATTAAATACACCTTTTGTACATGTTGAGGCATATGTGGACATTAAACATGCCTTTTTTACCTGTTGAAGCATGTGTGGACATTAAACGTGCCTTCTTTGCATGTTGAGCAAAAGATACACAATTGATGGATGGAATACTGAACAAATCAAAACATTCACCCCAGTCAAGAGATCTGAGTTAAATCCATCATTCTTTTGCTCACATGCCACGCCAGTTTAGACCTGGCCATATGCACATCAGCCTTGACCCTGTGCCTCATGGGACCAGTCCAGCCCAAACTGCCAAGCCAGGTCCTCCCTGGACCGGAAACAAGCATCCTAGGACCGGTTTTGGGATTTCAGCCCTCATCAGCCAGGATAGCTTGATTCCAGTGGCACAGTGAGCCCGGGACCCATTTCTGGGCATCCCTGGCGGACTTAGGGCGAGAAAGCAAAAGACACACAATTGATGGACGGAATGCGGAACAAATCAAAACATGGCAAAGATGTGGGTCCCTTGCTCACTTTGCCACTGGATTTAAGCTAGCCTGGCTGATGACGGCTGATTAGCCAGAAACGGTCCCAGGATGCATGTTTCCGGTCCAGGGAAGACATGGCTTGGCAGTTTGGGCTGGACTGTTCCCATGAGGCACAGGGTCAGACTGATATGCATATGGCCATGTCTGAACTGGGGTGGCGGAGTAAGCTAAAGAATGATGATGGATTAAACCCCGATCAGTTTACTGGGAGTGAGTGCTTGCAATGTTCAACACTCCGTCCATCATCCCATTTGGTTTTGCTTTGTTCGCCCTAAGTTGGCAGGGTATGCCCAGACGTGGGTCCCTTGCTCACTGGATTCAAGCTAGCCTGGCTGATGACGTCTGATTAGCCACAAACCGGTCCCAGGATGCTTGTTTCCGGTCCAGGGAAGATATGGCTTTGCAGTTCGGGCTGGACTGTTCCCATGAGGCACAGGGTCAGACTGATTTGCATATGGCCATGTCTGAGCTGGGGTGGTGAAGTGAGCTAAAGAATGATGATGGATTAAACCCAGATCAATTGACTGGGGGTGAGTGCTTGCAATGTTCAACACTCCGTCCATCATCACCTTTGGTTTTGCTTTGTTTGCCCAAAGTTGACAGGGTATGCCCAGACGTGGCTCCCATGCTCACTTTGCGACTGGATTCAAGGTAGCCTGGCAGATGACAGCTGATTAGCCAGAAACCGGTCCCAGGATGCTTGTTTCTGGTCCAGGGAAGACATGGCTTGGCAGTTAGGGCTGGACTCTTCCCATGAGGCACAGGGTAAGACTTATTTGCATATGGCCATGTCTGGATTCATGCTAGCCTAGCTGATGACAGCTGATTAGCCAGAAACCGGTCTCTGGATGCTTGTTTCCGGTCCAGGGAAGACATGGCTTGGTAGTTCGGGCTGGACTGTTCCCATGAGGCACAGGGTCTGACTGATTTGCATATGGCCATGTCTGAACTGGGGTGGCGGAGTGAGCTAAAGAATGATGATGGATTAAACCCAGATCAGTTCACTGAGGGTGAGTGCTTGCAATGTTCAACACTACGTCCATCATTCCCTTTAGTTTTGCTTTGTTCTCCCTAAGTTGGCAGGGCATGCCCAGACGTGGGTCCCTTGCTCACTTTGCCCCTGGATTCAAGCTAGCCTGGCTGATGAAGGCCGATTAGCCAGAAACCGGTCCCAGGATGCTTGTTTCCGGTCCAGGGAAGACATGGCTTGGAAGTTCGGGCTGGACTGTTCCCATGAGGCACAGGGTCAGACTGATTTGCATATGGCCATGTCTGAACTGGGGTGGCGGAGTGGGGTAAAGAATGATGATGGATTAAACCCAGATCAGTTGACTGGGGGTGAGTGCTTGCAATGTTCAACACTCCGTCCATCATCCCCTTTGGTTTTGCTTTCTTTACATGTTGAGGCACAAGTGGACTATAAACAAGCCTTCTTTACATGTTGATGCACGTGTGGACATTAAATACGCCTTCTCTACATGCTCAGTACACGTGGACATTAAACATGCCTCCTCTACTTGTTCAGGCACGCATGGACATTAAACATACCTCCTCTACTTGTTCAGGCGCGCGTGGACATTGAACAAGCCTTCTCTACATGTCAGGCACACGTGGACACTGAAAAAGCAATATCTGCCTACTCAGGCTCTTATGGACAATGAAGAGGCCTTCTCTACATGTGCACGCCGTCGGGGACATCACAGTCCCGATCTACCATTCACTCACATGCATTACATGTTCAGGCACACATGGATATTGAAGGGACCTTTTTAGCGCAGGTATGTCAATAAGGACTAGCTAAAGGTGCGAGACTCTGTTATGTACGCTTTTATCTGGAAAACATTTGGTTTGTTATAATACTAAATTATAGTGGTTGTGTTGGTTTTTAAAATGTGTCGCACTCCCTAAAGTGCGTCTATATGTAGAGGGGGATTCCCTCTTGCTTTTAACAGGCTAGTGTCTGTAAAAGCCTCCTTGGGTCACTCGGCAGAGAAAAAGACCGGAAGTGCCGGTCTGGTTCCTCCTTGGACCTGTCGTCCTTCTGTGGTCACCTGTTTGGCAGGGGGGACGACGTCCCCCTGGTAAAATAAGTGGGGGGACGCCGTCCACCCACGTGGTACCCCGACTCGAGCCCTGAAGTTAACTTCACATATATAATTAAATATTGCACATCGAGTTTGACAAGAGGGATCGAAGCACCTTGGGGAAAGAAATCTCTCGAGCCCAGAACCAAGATTCCCTCCTGGGGAAAATATCTGTACGCTGTATGGCTACCTCGTGGTAAAATGAACAATACTTCCCTTATATAGATAGATAGATGACCCTGTCTCTGGCTAAGAAGAGAAGTGCTAAGGCTGAGAATAGGCGTTAACCCTTGCTTTAACCACGGGGTATCAAGGGCAATGATTGATAGCAAGGGGAAATGCGTATGTACCATGGGAACAACGTGTGATATTTTACATATTTTATTAGATTGTCAGAAGATTTTAGAAACTCGGAAAGAGATCATACGACTTATTTTTAAAAAGTATGGTATGAACAATAGGATACCAGCCGTAGACCTTTTAACTGAAATGAGAAATTTAGATATAGCGTGCGCAATGGGGAAGTGCATGCAAAAGTTAAAGACACCCTTAAATGTGAATAGAACTGAAATACCTGTTTTACTATATGATACAGGGTACGTCACGGATCGAGGGAAAGATTGATCATTTTATTTTTATGAATTTTTATGATGATGCTTGTTTTTTAATAATTGTGATTTTATGAGTGGTATTTATGAAGATTTTAAATGTTTAAGGACCACTTGGTCCAAATAAACTTTACTTTTGAACTAAACTTGAAATATTTACCTCAACATGCTAGCTGGTCAATGAAAGCATTACTGGACCGCCTGCCTTCTGTATACAATGGAAGAGTGCAATTGTCTGCTTTCTGTAGTAATTTAGCACCACAACTAGGTGGCAACCCATAGGCTGATGCCTGTTGGACATCTGGAACCTGAGCCCCTTTTGCAGAAATGATGTGTCCTCACGCGCACATCTGTCTAGAACTCACCGTATACAGCTCATTGGTGACCTTCTGCAGCTCTTCGTGCATCTGGAGCCCAATTTCTTTGCTCTGCAAAAGATAAGAAGAAACGTGAGCTGGCTGCGTCATACTTCTGTCATACTTCTGTATTACGCAGACTGCTGGGACACAAACAAGTTTGAGTGCGTGGGACGTGAAGAGGATATGGCTGGGGGCCCTGTAGTAGGAACTAGTGGCGGACAACATTAACAAAGGGTGGTCGGGCGGGTGGGGGAGCGCGGGGGAGGGGGCGTGTTAGTAATAATTAAAACAAATATTTGCAATACGATAGGTCTCGCATTTATGAGAGTTTGATCTATTGGCATTGTACATGATAATGCCTTTTACTTATGTGTTGTTTTTAAAACAGATAAATAAAAGGCGTTGCCATTTAGAATGCCAATAGCTTATTCTCTCGCAAATGCAAGACATATTACATTGCAAATGCATTCAGTGACTGTGCTATACATTTTATTTTTTAGAGCGTTAGGATAGAGCGTATCCTGCCTGATGCAGGCAGGAAAAGCTATTTGAGAAAATAGTGCTCAGGGGCAGTAGTTAAAGCCTACAGAGTAACATCGCACGTAACAGGAGTTGTCGCCATGGGAGGTTACAAAGTGAGACAAGGCAGTACTAAGGAGGGACTATTAAACCTATTGACCAATGAATAGCCACAGTTTACAGCGGACAATGACACAAGCCTATGAAAAATATGGTTAGAGAGTGGGCGAAACTTCAAGTTCCTACCTGAATACAGCATGCCTCGCAGGCTCGACTGAAGAAGAACTTACCTGAAGCCACCGGTCACCTCCAGTGTTGCATCGCTCCTGCTGTCCTCTTTCTGGTCCCAGCTGCCCTGGAACAGACTCCCATCCAATCCCCGTGCTGCAAAGCAGGGCGGGGATTGTCCTGAGCGGGCAGGAAAAACCCTCTGCTCAGGTCATGAAGTTTGTGGGGTTTCTCCAGTCCAGCTTCTGAATGCAACCGGGTTGGAGAAACCTAAGTGCGCATGTGTGTTTTGGTCGGCCTGAGACGGCTGGCCAAACACATATTCGCACGTATGGGGTGCACAAGCACTCTGCCTCCCCCTCCCATGCCCCGCCCCTCCCTGCACAAGCTGCCTCAGAGCCGGCAAATAAAAAATTAAACGCCGCTAGAACTTAGGTTTATTTTTCATTTGCTGGCTCTGCACCAGGTCGTGGGGCGACACTCCTCCGCCATTGCAGAGGAGCCGTCGCTGGTAGGAACAGGTCCAGTTTCAAAGGGGCTAGGAGCACAAGCACCCCACTTCTCTAAGGGGAGCCCCCTCGGCCGCCGAGAGCACATTGACAATTGTGAAACACTCAATGCTTCAAGCGGGTCTATGGACCTCACTCTCTCTGCCTAGCTGCATTGTATCCAGCAATGACTTAGCCTCATGGCTGCTTCTGACGGCCAACGGTCGTTAGGTGCACTACCTTTGTAGTGCTGCGCACGTCTGTTGGCCGTCGCGGCCCCGCCCACTCAATAGAACGTTCCGCACTAGCACGGAACGTTCGGCGCAGGTAAGTGGTTAAGCTGTTTACAAGGTCTGTGTTCGAAAGCAGCAGGAATGGAAAGTGATGTTTAGAAAACAAGCACGGTGAAGTGAAGGAAACAATCTGAAAAACATGTTTTTTGCCTTTACCAATAATAAACAGATGGGTTTCTTTCATTTTACTTCCGTTGTGAGGCTATTCCTAAGTTGTGGTGCTTTTTAAAACAAATAAAACAAAGTGAACAAAAGAAATGCTTCATCATTCTTAATAAAGAACATTCTAAATACAGAACATTCTTAATAAAGAACATTCTATGAATCATTCCACTTAATTCACTTGTCTTTCATGTGTACGTAGATGGGGTATAAATATCACTATATTACCATCTGTAGGGATCTATGTATAACTGGCAAGTCGCTGTTTTCAATCTCAGCCGGAACGTTTTATCCCTTTTTCTCCACTCTTGCCCTCTAAAATATTGAAATCTTCTCCCACTCTCTCTTTGCAAACAGGAGATCTTTTTTGTTCTTCATGAATCTCTTAAATCTTACCTCTTCCCCCACCAGCTTTTTATCCTTTTAACCTTCCCCGTCTCAGAAAGCCTAGCGCTAAGGCACCATTTTGGGGTATTTTATAGCTCTACAAAACGTCCAGTCCAGTGCTTAATTTGAGCCAGTGGCTGCTGTTACGGCCCACCGGCACTCATTTTTGGGCTCCGGTACTTATTTTTTATCAGCAGACTTTCACCCAGAGCGAGAGAGAGAGAGGCAGAAGAGGCAAAAAGGAGCAATGCAAATAAAGGAAAACAGTGACAAATGATGAAAAAGAACCTGCAAAGGTGAGATAAATGGACAGGGAGTTTAGGGAGAAGGATTAAAGAGGCATGAGTTGGAATCTAGGCCCAGGCGGAATTTCAATTACACTGGAGTGATTTTGTTTATTCCACTTTAGTCTTAGACATGGAATTACCGATAATTAAGTGATTACTCCTGCTTGCGTAATTATGAGTAATTTTGGGGGTGGGGGAAACCTACCACAAGAGCACATTTAGCAAGTGTGAGCTCATGCTCGCTATTCGTGTACTACTGCATTTAGTGCTATTTCTTAGCACAAAATGCATCATCGTCCATTTTGGACTCGAGGGTGCATTTTGCACTAAAAAAATAGCGCTAAATGGCGGGAGTAAGTTGGGCGTAAATCTTAAACCAAGAGCACATTTAGCCAGCAGCTGCTTGCACTTGCTATTCATGTTCTGTTGCATTTAGAGCCATTTTTTAGCACAAAATAAATTTTCACGCCCATTTTGGAGGCAAGGAGGGATTTTTGCACAAAGAAATAGAGCTAAACGCAGAATTACTCTTCTTGCGTAATTATGCATAATCTTGCGTAATTCTCAGGTAATTCCGCAGGATTACGCTACACTGAATTATGCAAGTTATGGCCACTTTTAGTGGAATCAGGATTAGACCGTTATGGTATTGGGCAACCCCAACATCGACCTCAGGTTTTCTTTTACCTGTAATCATGAGGTCAAACACAGATTTCTGAAGTGGATGCATTAGTCCATTCAACTGCAGGCAGGGTAAAAGAGAATACATTATTTGATGCCACAGGTCAGTGGACTACCCCTGTCTCCGGGTTAACCAGTGACACCATAAACATCTGCGCAGAAACTCGAAGTGTCATCCAAATCCTGTAAGGACAGATGCCCTGGGCGTGGATTCACGCCTCGGAAGGGTGACTACTAGTGAAAGCGTTCAAGCTTCTCTCTTCTTGTGACACCTTGAGCTTCTACACCGAGGTTTAAGGTGTCACTGGTTTACCCGAAAACACTTGGTTTACCCGAAAACACTGTTAGTACACTGACCAGTGGAAATCGCACTTTAGCACTGGTTTCGATTGAACAAAATGGGGTAACTCATCTAGTGACAACAATTTGAACTAGAAAACTCCAGGTCGAAACATGGTGGTGTACTGAAATGGACCTGGGTGCCAACTCTAGGTCAGTCCGACCTGCACTTCCAATCCTCAAATACTTACTTCGCTTAGAACATGTGTGCCTACTCACTAGAACATTACTTGTTGCCAGGACCCTCCAATTTTGCTGTTGCACATGATTGACGCTTCATGAGCTGTGAACATTTCCGGGATGCTACTTCAGGATGCTCTGAGAGCTATCCCAAAGTGCTTAACCCCTTGCATGCGCTGTGAATTTTGGCGCTCTGGGGGCAATTTACATAGTGGGCGGAATTCGGACGGCCCCCGGCCGTCTTGAGCACACGCCCACCGTGACGCATGACGGCCGGAGGCCGTCAAGAGCATGCAAGTTGTTAAGCTGGTTAGCCCTGGCAACTGATTAGCTCGTCCTGGTCTCCTCGGTCCCTAACAGTCCCAATAATCGGCTCACTAAGGAGCAACAAGTGCACCTTTTTTGTTTTTTGCTACACCAATCAGGAAGGACCTGCAAAGGAAGTGTCATCCACTGATGCATCACTGGAGAAGATAAAGATTCAATAAAAGTTGGCCCTCCTGCAGTTCAACGCCCCATTTAGGGCTTGATCACAAATGAAGTGGTAATCCCATTCCAGCCACATTTCTAGGCTATATGGCACCTGTGATTACCAATAAAACGACATGGTAATTTCATATCCTCCCTGTTATTCTTCATTACTGGGCCATTAACGCGCAATGGCGCTCCAAATGGCGGGTTGAAACAGCACAGTATTGGTTCTATGAGATGTGGCGTTACTACACAGCCATTACTGTTTAACTAGTGATTGGCCCCTTGGAATGTTGGGAAGGAAGAGGTTCTGACGGTGGAGCCACTGTCGGCTCTACCGTTAGGAGCTCCTTTATGGTAAATACGATGACGAAGGACATGCTGTTTTTTTGTCTTATACACAACATGTCTTCTTTGAAGGTAATGAAGGTAAAGTCTGGAAATGTCCTCTCCGCACTGGGAGTAATTCTCAGTGTGTGTGGGGCATTACTTATGTTATCTTCAATGAACTCCAAATTTGGTTGGGGGATCTATCTTCATTGATAGGGTCCTGTCCCACATCTCCGGTGATGGCCTCCGGCTTTGGATGAATTCTATCTTGAGAGAAATGGTCCTCCCACCTAACCTCTGAAGATGGACTCTTCCTTTTGCTGCGGGGGCTCTGTCTTCTAGGATAAGTCATTCCCCCACCTGTGCAATCAAGGAGTCCAACTTTGGTGGTGTGGTCTATCTTACTGGATAAGCTTCTGCCGGCTTTTGGGAGTGTCCCAGGTACTACCATTACATCTCCACTGATGGTCCACAGCTTTGGATGGAGGAGGGTCTATACTTTGGGATGAGGTACAATCGCCACATCTCTGTGGTGGACTCCAGCTTTGGCAAGGTCTGTCTTCAAGGATACAGTCACGCCACCCTAGCTCTGTTGAGGGGTCTAGCTTTGGAGGGGTCTACCATCAGGAATACAGTTCACCACAGTTTTTTCCCCTCCGAAGCAGACCCCGCCATTGACACAGAAGCCATTTTAGCAATGTCTGTTGGACAACATTACATAACTCAGGCCCAAATAAAAAGTCACATTACAGCCTTCTCCTAGGTTCCACAACAAAACAAAAAAACTTAGACGAAGCCACACTTCAACAAGGACGCATGACTGACGTTTTGTATTTTTAGTTAATAAACTAATGCATTCTAGCAGGTGCATGGCTTTAATTGGGATGAAACAACGGGGTCTCTCAAAGGGGTGTGGCCGATGTAATTAAGGGCGTACCTTAAGAATACGTAAGTTGAAAATCTTGTCTTAGCTTAGTGTCTCGCCTGACTGGTATATTGCTGCTTCTGTCATTGCAGCCAGATACACAATGCAACAAGCAAAGTTATCCCTACAACAAGCCAGTACTATTGGCTTTGTCAATACTTGTTAGTTGCATAATATAAAGAAGCAACAACTATGGATTCATTGCATAACATATTGAAAATGCATCAGTTCTGAAATGATGAGACTGTGAGAGAACTAAAACGAGTCTCTTTGGAGTTACTTCAAAGGTAGTGAAGGGTGGTACTGCTGCAGAGTTAAGATTTGTTTTTTTTTTTATCCTGAGGGTGAGTGCAAAAATGGAGAGCCCGATAGGGACCCGTCTCAGCACCTGTTTTATAGAACTGCCGGTGCTGAGCACCGTCAGGACCCAGCCCACTTAAAGCCCTGGGTAGTTGTAGTCTTGACTTTCACTGTAGACATCGGACTGATCTATCGGATTACACGAAAACTGCTCTAGTGCTGAGCTAGAGGCCTACATCTTCTTTGGTAAGGATAAGCGCTAAGCGCACACAACTGGTGCACGCGCAATCAGAGATGGGAGCACAAACACAGACGCGCAGGCACGCGCAGCGTCAGCTCACATCTATGAATGTTACGTAAAGCTGCCGCGCGCTCGGCTGGACCGGCTGATGGCGGCTCAGCATTTGATGAGACTCGATGGGGCGGAAAGTAATGAGTCCCGTTCTGCAGATGGGGCCTCGGCCCATCAGGGCAGGTTTTCGAGCTGAGGAAAGAATGAGCGGAGAGAGGTGCATGTCATGGACGGGGGGAGGGAAGGCTGTGTGTGGGAAAGAGAGACAACCTGCACGGGTGGGAGGGAGTGCTCTGATGGGGGGTGCGATTCATGGAGGAAAGGAGAACCCGGTGTGGGGAAGAGGACTAGCCTGCATGTGTGAGAGGTAATTAATTCTCTGGCAAGGGTGCAGTTCATGGAGGAGAGGAGGCACACTGTGGGAAAGGGAGAAAGTCTGCATGTGTGAGAGGTAGCTCTCTGATGGTGTGCAGTTCATGGACGAGGGAGGTGGTGTGTGTGTGTTGTGTGTGTGTTTATTCTCTGGCAAGGGTGCAGGTCATGGAGGAGTGGGGGTACGCTATGTGGAAAAGGGAAAGTCTGCATGTGTGAGAGCATGGTGTGCAGTTCATGGAGGAGAGGAGTGTGTGAGAGAAAGAGGCCCTGCATGTGTGGCGAGGGGAGCGGTGACCATTGGCTGGCTGCAGGACACAAGGAAATGTTTTTCAATTTTGCACTGTCCTGTCATTGATCAATGACTGTATTTAATTATGTTTAGAGTCTTTAAAAAGTATTGTCCTGCTATGTTTATTTGAAAATGCTTCTTTGAGTGATATCAAAACAAAATTGCATCAGAGAAGTCAAATTGTTTTATGTGGTGTCTGAGTGTTCCACAACTGTATATTTTTTCTCTCAAGTCTCTCTATCCAAATCTTAACAAAATTTTACTTCCAGGAGACAAATTTGTTTTATCTTTCAGGGTTTGAAAATTGTGAGTAAAGGGCACAATGGGTTCTGGTAATTCTAAAGGAACTATGGAGGTGGTAAGGCCTCGCATGGTGAAAAAGACAAAGAAATTGTTTAAACAACTGTCATTAGAGAAGGATTTTAAATTACCAGCAGATAGCCCTGCAGCTCAGGTTGTGAAAGATACAAATTGTTTAGAATATGTAACTCCTTTTTGCGCGCTAGTATGGACGTGGAAAGGGAATGAAGGGCTGTGGCCTAGATTTGGTTCTCTTGAGATAGATGATATTGAACGCTTGACAGAACGTATACACTTAAAGGGTGACCCATCATGGGATTCACAATATGTAAAAGATTGTTTACAGCAGTGGCTTTCAATTGCAAAAAATAAAGCCCTCCTTTCAAAAAAGAAAGGCCAGGGGAATGCATCCACTGAATATAAAGACTGTTCTGCAATATCAATGGTGAATAGTGAGTGCAAAAAGCCTACTAAAAAAGAGCTAGAATTAGCAAAAGATTGGCCCGCATCTTATAGCCAGTGTTTATTGGAATTAAGTAACTATGTGCAAACAGAACAGCATTTGTTGTCACTATGGCAAAAGTGTGGGTTTTCAACAATTGAAGCAGAACGTGTTAAGGAAATACCAAATGCCACTACTTCTAGAAGGGCTGCTGCTCTGCTATGTATTTGGACGCACCGCCAAGTAAATATTGATATAAATACGTTGAAAAAACTGTTTATCGCCTCCAAGCCTCAAGGTCTTTTTGTCAAACTGGGGGAAGGAACAGACAATGAGCAAATAACCAGTAGCGCATTGACTGAGGAGGAGATTTTGTTGTTTACTGAGGAAGAAAGGAAAAGACAGAGAGTAGATGCAAATAGTGAATTTAATTCCTGGGTCTCTCATAGAGCCAGCAATGAGAACAGCCACCAAACAGTGGGACAAAACACCCTTCAGTCTGCAGGGCCTGTTTCTCCTGCACCTCAATTCTCATCCCCTCTTCCAGCAACTTCAATTTACCCATCACTTTCAGGCCCCTACAAACAGTGTGAAAGACATAACACACCTGAGCAAGCACTGGCTTCACAACCAAGCTTAGCACGTGTACCTTATTTCCACATATCCCTGGAAGGTGATTTAACTAGGGTACCTGACATACCAACTAACCCCAGAGAGGGCAGTTTTAGAACACCAGTCTTGAATGGGCACTTATCCTTAGGAGGGGACACGCTACATGCTTTTGAATCCCCAGCCCAACCTTCCACTTTTGGTCTGAGTGAAGACTTAGAGCTGAGTGCAAAAGAGAGAAAGGATGAGGAACATGAGCAGTTGGCACACCTGAGGAAAGAGGCAGATGAGTTCCAAGAAGAAGTGAACACTGATAGGGAGGAAATACAACGCTCCATTAATAAACTACAGGATAAGCTAGAGAGAAGGGAACGGCTGATACATATACAGTCACAAACACGGTCCCTAAAGGGAAAGGGTGAGACATCATATACTGATGACATATTATTGAACACTAAACTAACTGCACCAAAAATAGTGTTGGGGGGGACAGCCATGCTAAAACCATGGACACCCTTGGAGGCAACACAAATGACTAAGGACGCACCTGATCCACTGACTGCCAGTGTAAAATATTATGAGTGGCTTCATAAAATATGTATTGCCTATACCCCCCTCCCTCGAGATGTAGAAATGCTATTAAAAATAGGATATGGGAGCAGATGGTCTTTAGTAAAAAGTGCATTCCAAATTCCACAGGAAAGGGATTGGACCATACTGACTAATAATATGGATGTCACAGAAAAAAGATTGATTAATTGGTTAGAGTCAATCAGGGACACAATTAATGGCCTAGCAGTTAAACATGGTGATTTTTCTCAAGTCACTGCCACGTTGCAGAAGCCAGGTGAGTCAGTGGCTGATTACATCTTAAGGTACAATGAAGCATGGGATAACAGTGCAGGGGTACCACGTACCACAGAGGCCTATAAGGTATTGGCTACGCAAACCCTTATGAATGGATTGCTAGCTTCTGTGGCCCACAGTTGTAAACTACGCCACCCTGATTGGTCCACTAAAGGATATCACGAGTTGTGCACGCTTCTCATAACTATGGAAAGAGATGGTATTTTTAAGGTAAGGAAGGACATCGCTAAAAATGACAAAGGAATGATGTTGCAGCAAATACAAAGAGAGGAGGAGCCAGAGGGAATGTACTATCAGGGGGCACAGCAAAGACAGGATAATGGACAAGGATACCAGAGGAGAGACAAGAGTGGGGATCGGTGCTATTGTTGCCAGAGGTATGGGCACTGGGCACGCAATTGTAGAAATAATAGAGGTAGAAGGGACAGGAATGAGAGAAGTGACCAGTATAATAGAAATGATAGAAACAGGAATGAAAGGTCAGACAGAAATGAGACCCAGCCATCTGCACCACCCATGCCCAGAGACCTGAAGCAGACCCAGCACTCCCTGAGGAATCCTTTCCAGGAGCAAAATGGATCAGCATAGGACAACGCGGAGAGAGAGATGGGACAAACTGCAGCAACCAGAGCCCAGTGCTTTATGATGAAGGTATCAGAGACACCAGAGGAGAATCCCATGTTTCAAATTAAGGTAGGAGATAAAGAGATTGATTTCCTGATAGACAGTGGTGCAACCCTATCCGCAGTAAGAAACAAGTTGGGTCCTGGTAGTGGTGAAACAGTTACTACTATAGCAGTAAATGGAATGATGATGCATGAAGAATTGTCAGAACCCCTACCAGTTTCTGTTGATGACCTCACAATGACCCATCAGTTTCTGCTGTCACCAGATGCACCCATCAATTTGCTGGGGAGAGACCTCCTCTGTAAATTGCATGCAACATTATATTTTTCACAAAATGGGATTTACTTACAAGTACCTGAAGACAGGTTAGAATTGGCTAATAGAGCACTTACTGCTTGCAAATTAAGTGAGGACTCTGTGTTAAGTGCACCCCCTGTCTTCTCTCTCTCTCCAACACGTTACCAATGGACTCCATTACATGGAGGTTTTTATGAAAACATGTTCCAAGAACTGTTTAAATACAGCCCTGACATTGAGAGTGAATTGGTCACTCATTTAGTACAGTTGACATTAGTACCTGAGCCCATACACTGTACTGCAGCATTTTTCACAGGAGCAGTGCCTGAATGGTACGCCTACAGGGCAGATAAACATTTGCACTGGACAATGGAGTTGTTTGAGCACACATTATATGTAGGAAAAGAAGGGTGTGCAGTGAGCATTGAACTAGGACCACAGGAAATGAGATTATTTCAAGTGCCAGATTCTGAACCACATGTATCCATAGCTGTAGCACCAGGTTACTACCCTAAGGATTTGGGCCCCATGGTCAAACGCCTTCAGGACTTACCTAGAACTAAGGATTTTACATTTCCTTTAGGAATGGTGTCTGTGTTAGGAGATGGAGAAGGATGGTGTTGGACGTTGTGTATGAACAGAAAGGACAGGACTGCAGTTTTTGACAAAATTGAAGGGAATATGGCTTTACAGCTGACTAAAAACAAAATCCTAGAGCAAGTGAACTCAGAGGTCTGGGCAAAACACAAAAATGAGGCAGGATTATTGAAAACATGCCCTCCCCATAAAGTGACACTTAAAGAGAATGCTGAATTACCTTATGTCCGTCAGTACAGGCTGTCACCTCAGGCAGAGGAGGGAATAAAACCTGTGATTGAATCTCTCTTGCAACAAGGTATCATTAAAAAGACATCCAGCCCCTGTAATAGTCCTATCATTCCATTACCCAAGGGCAATACTGGGCAGTATAGGTTCATACAGGACTTACGACAGATAAACAACATTGTGGTTCCTTTAGCACCTGTTGTGCCTGACACCAATACCATATTATCTTCCATACCTGTAGAGGCAGAGTACTTTTCAGTCATTGATCTCTCCTCTGCATTTTTCAGTATTAGAGTCCATCCAGAGAGCGAGTACCTCTTTGCTTTCACAGTGAAAGATACCCAATATACTTTCAGAAGACTGGCACAAGGCTATACTGAGAGTCCCACGGTCTATGCACAGGCAGTAAAGAGAGACCTGGATAGCCTACACCTGGAAGGAGGTAGTATCATCTTGCAGTACGCGGATGATTTACTCGTGGCATCCCCATCCCTTGAAGCCTGTGAAAAAGACACTGTAGCGCTGCTGAATCACCTCCAGGAGAGAGGACACAAAGCTTCATTGTCAAAATTTCAGTGCTGCCAAAAAGAGGTGACTTACCTGGGTTATGTGGTATCCAAAGGAACTCGCCGCATATCACCTGACAGGATAAAAATGATTCAGGCCATGCAGCCTCCGTCTACCAAGAAAGGAATGCTGTCATTCCTGGGGATGATGAACTACTGCCGCCAGTGGATCCCTGAGTACAGATCCTATGATGCCATCCTGCGACAATGTACACTACAAGATGCTCCCAACAACATTGTATGGACTAATGAACTTGCAATCTGTTTTAAGAAACTGAAAGAGACTTTGTGTACTGCGCCAGCCCTGGGGCTGCCTGATTACAAACTGCCCTTCCATCTCTATGTGTCAGAGCAAAATGGCATTGCAAATGGTGTGCTGACACAGCAGCATGGCTCAGGAAAAAGACCTGTGGCATACTACTCCGTGACTTTGCCTGCAGCAGTAACTGGGCATCCAGCTTGTTTGAGAGCAGTGGCGTCAGCAGCTGTGATGGTAGAGAGGACGGCTCCCATTGTGTTGGACTACCCTTGTATTGTTTATGTGCCACATTCAGTACAGTTGTTGTTGTCATCTGCAGCAACACAACATTTTTCGGCAGCCAGGCAAACAGGTTATGAGGTCACTCTGTTGTCTAACACCAATATCACCATTAAAAGATGCCCACCTGTTAATTTTGCAACATTATTACCTCCACTAGGTGATTCAGATGAGACCCCTGACCATGACTGTGTTGAAGTTGTAGAGACATGCACCACACCCAGACCAGATTTGCAGCAAACACCATTGGAAAAAACTAACTATGAGTGGTACACTGACGGTTCCTCCAGCAGACTAACAGACACTGATTACAGAGCAGGGTATGCTATAACAACAGTAGACACCATAATTGAAAGTGCGGCCCTCCCACCTGGCACATCTGCCCAGCAAGCCGAGCTGTATGCTGTAACAAGAGCATGCATCCTAGCGGAGGGGAAAGATGTTAATATTTACACTGACTCTCGTTATGCCTTTGGAGTTGTACACGATTTTGCCCAGCTGTGGCAGTATCGTGGTTTCATAACAGCAGCAGGACGCCCCATTCAAAATGGCCCCTTAGTAAAGAATTTGCTACAGGCAATACTACTGCCCAACAAAGTAGCAGTAATAAAATGTGAGGCACATACAGGAGCTAATACTGAGATAGCCAGAGGTAATGCGATGGCTGACACAGCAGCAAAAAAGAGCATGTTACAGCCAGTACAGATGGTGCCTTCAATGGCAAAAAGTATTCCAAAAATACAGCTGATTCAGAGACAATTGTTGCTAGCTGATGTGAAAGAAGCACAATGGTCTGCACCACCAGAGGAAGAAAGAGCGTGGAGTGATGCTGGATGTGAGCCAAATGATGAGGGATTGTGGGTACACCCGGATGGGAGGCCTGTGGCCCCACGCAGTATGTTCCTGCCCCTTACAAGGCTTGCCCATGGACCCACTCACATGGCTCAAGGAGGGATGAATGCTTTGATTAGACAAGAATGGTTTGCACCAGGGATAACAGCTTTCACTGCACAATTCTGCTCCCAATGTCTTGTCTGTGCCCAACATGCTAAAGGTCGGTCCCCCGCTACTCATGATCACTTGCCAGTACCAGAAGGTCCCTTTACCAACGTTCAAATAGACTTCGCCTACATGCCCCCAGTGAATGGATTCAAATATTTGCTGGTATGTGTGGACCAGTTTTCAAAATGGGTGGAGGCGTTTGCCACTAGGAAGAATGATGCAGCAACTGTTGTGCGATGCTTGATGAATGATATAATACCACGATTTGGGGTCCCCCAGAGCATAAACAGTGACAGAGGGGGTGAATTTGTTGCTGCCATTGTGGAAAAGATGTGTGAGTGTTTGGGAATAGAGTGGAAACTGCATGCCCCTTACCACCCACAAAGTTCAGGGCAGGTGGAGAGAATGAACTCCACAATAAAACATAAATTAGCCAAAACAACTGATGCAACAGGCCTGAAATGGCCAGAGGCGCTGCCTTTAGTGCTGCATGCCATAAGAGCAACACCATCTAGAACAACTCTCTTGTCCCCCCATGAGGTATTGATGGGGCGGCCTATGTCGGTGGGGTTGAGGTTGCCTCTCACAGCATCCCAAGCAGCACTGCTGTGGACGGATGAGCAGATTTCTGACTATGCTGTACAATTATCAGTGGTATTGAGGCATCACCATCTCCAGGTGAAGGAAGCTTTGCCCCATCCTTCCGTAGAACAAACACACCCTTTTAAACCTGGCGACATGGTCATGGTGAGAAAAATAAAAAATGTTTCTCTTACTTCTAGGTGGACTGGACCCCACATTGTGCTCCTGGTTACCAGAACATCACTAAAGGTGGAGGGACGTCCCGAGTGGCTGCACGGAACAAGATGCAGAGCTGCACCAACAACGCCTGAGGCAGAGTCACCTTTAACAGATGAGCAACGGCCACAAGTGGAGCAGCGCGGAACACAGGACAAGGGGGAGACAGACCAGACCTTTCCTAACAACAACGCTGAGGGTCCTTCATCAAGTGTCCCAGGAACGGTGACACCAACTGATACTGTTGAGTGAAGCACGCAGGGCAGGTCCGGGAAACCGCCCCTGAACAAGACGACTACGGACCAGGAGGAGAAGCAGATGACCGCACACCACAAGAACTTTCATTATTGACACTTACAGAAAGTACCCTGGAACTGAGACAGAAAGGCACTGCCTAACAACATTTTAAATTCTGAAAGGAACATTTACCACTGTCCAGAAAATGCATTGCATTATGCGAACAATATTTTTAAGTACCTTAATTATGTGTGTGCTACCTGTACTGCAACAACCTGCTGACCATCCCCTCATTGCAGTACATGAGAAAGTTGCCCAGGCTTTAGGTCTTCAAAATTGCTGGATTTGTAGAGAGTTATCCAGACACCAAAGCGACCCTATTGGCCTTTATGAAACGCCTGTGCCTATACAAAATTATGCGCAAGGAATAGGATGCCTCATATCCAATGTAACCTGGGATTGTGGAGAAGGAAGGATTGGATGGTACCCACGTTGTACCATACTGCCAAATATTCAAGCCCAATATCAAGTGTCTCCTACAGTAGAATACAAAGACAAGGAAAAAGCATTTCCTGTATGTTTAAAGCATCATGTTTCAGGATATAACCCAGCTTCGCGATACTTAGGACATTTAAAAAGCAGCCAGTGTCCTAACATATTAGAATTTGATAATATCACAGGGAATTGGAACATAAAAGACAGACAGTTAGTAAGTAGGAACTGGACAGCTAAGGTACGGGGAAAACAAGTAAACTATACTTTGCATTACTGGAACATCACTGTAGATAGAGAGACACTATTAATAACACCTGATGGTCTTCTATATGATCCATTTATTGAGCAAACGAATAAGCGCGCTAGGGCACCAAATCTGATTTCTAAAATATTAGAATACCCCTTATGGTCAGCTCGCTGCTCGTACATGGCACCATGGGCAAATGTTACCCTTATAAATTCTTCATGGATTGATTACAAATGGTGTGATCAATTCCAAAACACTTTCCCTGAAGGGGTAGGCCTTCCGCTTAGTAAATATCACACATTAGACACACAGTTACAGGGCGGAATGTATTTTGTTTGTGGCACTAAAGCATACAAGGTGCTTCCCCGCCACTGGGAAGGCATGTGTGCTATTTCTTACCTTACACCAAACATTTCAGTCGTGCCACACATTGCAGCCAATGAGCCACTAAATTTGGGGAGTTTTGCTCATAGATATAAAAGAGATATACATGCACCTATTCTGGAAACTAGACAAGGTCTATTCTTTGAACTAATGCGTATATTTATTCCTGGATATGGGGTATATGATTTAGAATTGGCTCTAGTTAATATGTCTGCTGAGCTAGCTGTAGCATTCAATGCAACAAGAGATGCACTTCAACAGTTGCAGATGGAAATTAACTCAGTAGCTGCCATGACTATTCAACATCGAATTGCACTTGACCTCCTGACACTACAACAAGGAGGACTGTGTGTTTTATTAAATTCCTCTTGCTGTTATTTTTTAAACAAAAGTGGGAACATAGCAAGGGATGTGGCACAAATTAAGAATGCAGTTCAAATATTCCGTGGAGCAGAAAAAATTACAGATTCTGATGACTGGTCCTGGCTATGGTCATGGCTACCAACAGGATGGTTAAAGCACTTACTTTTAGCGCTTCTGGGTATCTTTTTAACAATAGTGATATTTTTGTGTTGTCTTCAGTGTTGCTGCTCCATGGTACAGCAATGGTGTAGTAAAAGCATCCATTCAATTTCCGCAGTTAAAACTCTACCTCCTACAGAACAGGAGCTAGCCTACAAATATCTCCAAATACAACAGGATGTAGAGAAAGCACACAAAGAAACATTTCAATTAATGGCTATAGAGATATAATATAAAAGCATTAAGTATTAGTATATAATGTTATCTATGTAGAAAAATGAATACCTCTTGGATGGTTCTACGCCAATATATGCATGTTATTTAAAGACTGTGTGATGCTAGTCAAAGATAAGTACTTTTTCTATATTTCTACCATATGTATGTAGTCATATTTTTCTTACAATGGTATTTGATATTGCTATCAAAAAGGAGGGATATTGTGGGGAAAAATATATCTCAAATCCCATATTCTCCTCCACACTGTCTCAGTCCTCCTGAGCTAACCGCTCTGACCAAGCTACTTGCTCCGTTGTCCTGAACACCCCTCCCCTTACAGATCTATTAAAACTTGACCCCGAGCCCTACATTGACCTCATTGACACGTCATGGGTTAACAGCTGTGGAAAGCCTCTGAATCTTGCAGGTTGGCTTAAACTTGCTTTCTGGTCCCTTGTGCCCTTATATTGCTCTATGTTCTGCGCCTGCATGGCACTTCTATTTGTATATGTACAACCGTATTTGGCCTTGGCCACATCTTATGAGTTTACTGATGACTGCACTTTCTGCCCTATATATTCTGCTGTAACTATTCATGAGGGGCAGAAGAAGCTTGTTCCAAGACGTGACAGTGCGTCTGCATTCTGCCTTGGCATGCCAATAAACGGACAAAGGTGCAAGAACATTTCCTGTGTTTTGGGCGGCAGCTGTGGTTTATTTGCTTTGCGTCTTCGTCTTCGCTCTGAGGAGGAGGGTTGGAGGATTTATTACCCAGCTTAATGGATTTATTACCCAACAGGCAAACTATGTAGGAAAGTAAAGAACAGAGTAACAACCTTATTTCTGAGTCTGGAACCCTCTCAGTAACTCTTTTGGACAGTCAAGCTTGCACTTCTATCTTCTGAATGGACCGGTGGTCCTCTGAGCCCTTCTGATGTGGCAGGAAGGTGCATCGGGGCAGAGAGAAATGGCAGGTCATAGCCAGGCTGCACAATTCAGAGGACCCATGTGTTGGGTCGCTACACTTGATGGAAGTGCTGGGTCCGCCTCCCACAGGGCCGTTGTGCACCACTAATGGCAAGCTAAAGACGTTTGGTGGCTGTTCCTGCAGGGGAGGGGACTAGGAGGGTTGATGCTGGTGGTGACCTGAGCTGTGCCTGCCAGATCCACATCTCTGGTTATGAAATGACTGGGTTGACTGCAGTATGGGCTGGGAAATCTGGTGTTGAGTGTATGCCAGCCACCTGGAGTGGCCTCTGAATTTCCTAAGTTGGTGAGGACACTGTTTGGCAGGGGCCAAAAGATCCAGAGGTGGGCCGCAGACCTACTCTCCTCAAAGCGTTTGATGGCAGAATCCATTTTTAGGTCGAGGTAATATCCGGTCTGCCGAAGGCAGAACCAGAAGTACCGAGATCTTATGTTGTTTAGATGGCTATTTCTCCCTCCTCTTCTTTTTGCCTCTCCTCTATTGGCTGGCTCCCTAAACGGAGGCCAGCCATTGGAGGAGAGAGCCGTCCCTCCAAATAGGCTCCGTCTTTTTCAGATTCGGGGGCGTGTTCCTTGCTGTTCTTTCCACTTTTTTTCACGCCTCTTTTGAACAGCAGAACACGCCCCCGAATCTGAAAATGGCGGCGCTTTTCTTTATGCCATTTCGCGACGACCGCTGCACCAAGAAGTCGCCGAGTCCTCGCCCCTGCTGCTGCATTACTGCAACAGAGCTCGCAATGGCCGGGGAGTTAGGCGGAGGCAGCCTGGTCCAGACAGAAGACACGCACAGGATCGCAGGTACGGAGCGGGAGCCAGAGTGCACAAGCAGCAGCTCCACTACGGAGCAGGTCACTGGTCCCGAGAACCTGCTGTGTCGGATGTTAGTAGCTGGGAAATGGGAGCCAGTAACGGAGCTCTAACTAAGCATATCCAACTCTATTGTCCGTCCGTAATCTCCCTGAATGTCACCTTTTTTGCGTCCCCAGGCCAGTCATACATTACGGATCTCCGAGGTAGCATCTACTTCCTGGCGGCTCACATTCCGGGTAGTTGGACTGGTGATTTGGGGTGGCGCTTTTTAATATTTAAATATTTGCGAGCGCCAGGATGGACACTGTGCCCGCCCCCACCCAACACTTAACAAACACACCTGGTGGTCAGGTGAAGTTGTTGACTTATCATCCAGGGGCGGCAGGGGTCTGGCTGTACAGCTGGGACCGGGAGACAAGTTGCTTGGGGAAGAAGCGTCCTGATGAGACTGGGAAAGGGGAGTTGATTTTAGCCCCGGCACTAAATTAGCGGAGAAAACCCCAGGAACTTGAGTCAGCTCAGCTCGCCCCTTGTGTGACTGCCTGGGTCAGAAGCGGTTAAATCTGTTCTGGCTGGGGGGAGGAAGCGCCGCCCATTGGCTGGCTGACCTGGTGGACTGGCTGTGCAACTGGGTCTGGCCCTTCGCGCTTTTCTTCAGATCTGATGCCGGATAATGGAGCCTGATTCATTTTCACTATTGTGAGAGAAAAATGTCAGAGGCTTAGGCAGAGCAAGACACTTTTAGCGCACTGGCAGGCCGCTTTTTTATTATGTATTACATTACTAGTGCGTCTCTTCCTGGGGTGGTGCTGTTGGTCTTTTTACTAAGCTTATTTGCGTGACAATGTTTTTAATTGCGGTAATGCGGTACAGTGACAAAATACTTTCTTATAACACAAGATATGTGACACTTGGCAGGGCTGGTATTTTTATTATTCATCCAAACTCTACTCAATATTTATGGGGTGGCGGTGGGATGCACAGTTTGCTGGTAAGTTCTCATGCCAATTATCAAAAATATCAAAAAATATGAAACCCCTCAGCGCTTTGTTCATTAACATATGGCACCAAGCTGTTTTCTTCCATAGTCTCCATACCATGGGGCGTATTTAAAAGCACTGGCGTTGGCACTGCATCACCTTTTATGACGCTCGGTGGCGCAGAGAGCTAAACCATATGTACAAGGCAACGCAAAGCCACTTGGCGTGGCTTTTCATGGTCTTGCAGATATGGTGTAAGCAGAGACGTTTTAAGGCAGGGGCAAAGTGCCCTCTCGCCCAAGGCCCCTGGCTTTCAGGGGGGTCCTGATAGAGCCATTGCTGTTCTGCAGAGTCTTGCCCTCATGACCTTGAATAATTCTTCAACAGATTGTTTTAAATACCGTTTTCCTTTCATTATTTTAATGTGAGTGATGTGTGAGAGTTTATTACAGACATTTTGCAAAGAAATGTGTTTGTTTTATGCAACATCCATAAAAAAGTTTTTTAAGATCAAAACAGGACCTCACATATGAGAAATGGGTACGGATCACAGAGATTATTTTCAATATTAGCGAGCAGCTGCTGGGTTTCAATATTGAAAATAGGTCATGTAATAGGTCATGCATTTACGAGCGATTAAGCTATTGGCATTGTAAATGACAATGCCATTTATTTAACAATTAAGCTATTGGCATTGTAAATGACAATGCCATTTATTTAACGATTAAGCTATTGGCAATGTAAATGACAATGCTATTTATTTATGATTTAAAAAAAAAAATGTCATGAGCAATGCCAATAGCTCTACCTTTAATAATGCCGAGACCATTGCATTGTAAATGCTTGTTTCATTGAGTAGCTATGAGCTATCAAAAGGCATATCCATAACGGAGACCTGTACGTCTCCTGGGAAAACTGTGGAACACATCCACGCATGGCAAGGGAGTACCCTACGCTTGCCAACCGCTCACCCTAGACAATCAGCTGTGTCAAGACCCGCCCAAATCACATATTTGGCTGTGTCGTGGCTGTCTTGGATAGTCTGAACCAAGGAAGCTCTAAGTTCTTCCACGACCACTGGCAAGATCTCACTGGCTGTGTCCCAGAGGGCGTGCCTATACCCAGCCCAATAAGCAAACTGTACTGGCCGACTTCAATGCAAGGATAGCTTATGATAACATCGAGCACTACCTCCGTAGTCCTGCGCACATCCGTTGGCCGACGCAGCCCTGCCCACCTAATCAAACCGCCGCAACGCAGCAGAATTCACACCGCGGTTAAACAGATAAAGCCTTAATCCTGTTCGAATTTCTGCCCAGGGGGTTCATAGGGAATGAACTGGGGTCACCATTCTTGTGGAAGAACGGACCACCATCTATGTGGAGTAGGATGCTGTGTGAGGAAATTAAGGTCACCAGGAGCTATTGTGTGGCCTCTGGCCACCTGCCTTTACATCAGCAGGCAAAAACAGGGTGTAGACTAAGTGGCCCTTATGGTTTCAATAAGGGCTTTATTGACAGGAAGCAAGGGTCCAGATGAGGCTGGCCCAGGTTGCAAAACTACTGTGACAGAGGTTAAACCCCCCCTTTTAAATATTAATAAATCACCACTATGAGTATGAAGGCCATATAGGCAACAAGGCAGGGTGCATGGTATTTAAAAGTAGGACATGTGAAAATATAATGCTAACATGGCTTTACGGTGACGAGCACACCAAAGCTATGTTCACTATGGCCTAGCTGTCCTATGTAGAAAACCATAGTACAGATTAAAATCCTAACACTGTATCTCTGGATTGGGACTAGCTAGAAAACGAATTAAACAATTATTTTAATAGTTATTGAAAATGTAATTCAAAGGTGAAGTCAGATTTTTAATGAATATTAAGGAAAAGTAACTTTTAGAAAGTTATTTTTTCTCTGCTTGAGTGTCCTGGAGACTTATTTGCATTTGCTCTTCGTCTTCTCCCAGCCAGCGATTAGCTTTTAAATAGTGAAGTGCCTCGAAGGAGAAAATAATAGGCTGATCTCAATGGGCAAAGGTGACTCCTCTGAACTTCTCATAATATGTGGGGGTAGGGGCTGTGGGCATCCTCTTTGGCACGATACAGCATTGGATTGGTAACAAGGGCACTCGGGCAATGCCAGAGGGGCCGGTATCCGAATTTCAGCTGTGGACTGCTTTTTTGGAGCAGCCTGGAGGGCCGATTTGGGATGTTTCTGCTTTGTTCGATGCTGCCAGCAGGCCAGTGGGTTCCTGAGTGGCCTTTCTGGAGGCAGATTGGCGTCCATTACCTCACTTTTATCAACGGCAGAGGTGTCACTCCCTTTCTCTGCTAGCCCGGCCCATTAATATATGCAGATTGAGCGGGGCAGGGTGCCTGAGCAAAAGTGTCCTCACTTGTTTTCAGGTGTGTTTCACCACTTTAAACTAAGCCCTTTATTTTTTTAAAACCTCTGCTCCACCCCATCCCCTTTTTGTTGTGAAAAATTTAGCTGAAGCAGTGTTTTGTGGAAAGGCAATATGCAAATGTGGGCCACTTTTTTAGCGTGCCCGGGACGACTTTTAATCCCAATCCAACCCTGACACCATAGTGTCAGATCCAGCTGGAGTTTTGAATCCTGCTTGACCAGTCTGCTGGGATTTGCATATAACACTAGAGGTGCACTTAAAAGGAAGCAAACAGGATGGTAAGATAACTCTTGTGTACCCACTGCCTGATTGCTGGAAACCCTGCTTTTGTTCTACCAGACTTCTGTCTCTTAGTTTATTGGAGGTACAGTGGCGGCTTCAAATAGGATTTTTGTGTTAGGTATGGGAGGAGATGAGGATAATCATAGTGCACCCCACCCCCACCCCACACATACACACTCACTCACCCATCAGAGCCCACATTTAGTGTGGCTGATGACTTGCACCATCTCAAAAAAAACTATTCAAAGTGGGTAGGGTTGACCTTGGGAATTTTACCCCATTAGTAATGGCATGCCCAGGGGTCACTCCTACTTATGCCATCATGAATGTGGCATCTTCATGCACTCAATTCAGAACACTGCTGGACCGGAAGAAGAACAGAAGAGGACTTGACCTGCTGTCTGTGACAAGAGAGGAGCTCTGAAGGACTAGTCCTGCTACATCTTGTACCCAGGATAAAGACATGGACTCTCGGGGCCCTAAGACAGACTTCTTGCTCAAGCTACAGGGATACAACAAGCTACAAGAGGCCTTTCCTACAGCTGCCCAGCTGATCAATGGCAACTGAACCTGGAATGGATCCTGATGTTGGCCTCTGCATGACAACCAGTGAGTGTCCAAGCGCCTCCCCCAAGGTCTGGGGGGGCATTAGAAGTGTACCTCTGTAGTGGATTATGGTTTAAAGGACTAAGGGACTGATTACGACTTTGGTGGTGGGGCGGCACAACACGGCCTACACCGCCAAAGTCGACCACCAGTCGCCCGCCAAATTAGGAGTTTTCTCCTGGTCTGGCAGGCGGTCCTTTAGCATTCCTACAGCGGCACTGCAATGGGAATGCCAAAGGAAGTTCCTGCATGCCATGAACTATTAAATCTATGCCATATGGGAACTGGGCGTTCATGCACACAGGGGGCACACCTTATGCCCCCCTGCATGCATCACAGTGTACAGGGGCAATAGGGGGCCCTAAAGGGTCCCCTTTGTTTCCCCACTGCCGGGCGTTTCATGGCGGGCTCACCGCCATGAGAAGGCTGGCGTGGGGAAACTCAGAATATGCTTGGCGGTGCCACAGTGACGCCGCCAAGCATACTGCTGCCCCAGACCGTCGCGCCACTGCCAGGGAACCCGGTTCCCAGACAGTTGTGGCAGTCCCAAAATAGTCTGACTCCCGTACTTGTAATAAGGCGGTCGGACCACGACCGCACCTCCACCACAGGTTCGGTGGTCCTAAGGCCATAAGTCAGAAGTTAAAATGTTTCATCAAGACAAATATGGCCAGCCTGAAGTTGCGTCTAGATCCCGGTCTACTGCGACTATCATTGGCACTTTGTGCTTCTTGGTGCTATTCTTACTTAAAACTTTAAAAATGTGTATCTCTGGTTACACTTATTGTATTTTGGCCATTTCGTTGATTACATTGTACTTCTTTTTTCTAATTTGGAATGCAGTTCTTATTGTTTTGCATATTGACTTTATTACTGTTTTGGTACTGCATAAATACTTTAATCTTTGCCCTAAGTTAAGCCTATCTGGTCTGTGGCACAGCTACGAGGGGTTGGTGATGTAGTGACTGAGGGGTCACTCTGTCAAAGGTTTTGAATATTCCTTGAGGTGGGTAGTCACCCACCCCAATTAATAATCTGATTTTTTATAGCGCTTGCATGGGGTCCGATCCACCACTTTTATGTATGGAACAAAAACAACGTAGAGCCGCACAGCACCACCTATTGGCACGCAAGAAAACTGCTATGAAAATCTTTTGGATCCAGCGTGGCACCTGCGGAATATTCTAAAGGTGAGGAATCTACGCTTGGAAGTATCCATCAGGAAAATATGTTTATGCATATAGGTATAAATGCATACAGGTACAAATAGAACAAGATGGCTATTAACATTGGGGACCTTTGTTAAAGCAGCAACATCATTTAGTGTTTGACGTGTATAGTGTTTTAAGAAACTAAGTGTTTTTATGAATCTGTTTTAATTTAGAAGCCGAAATCGAATCTGTCTAATAAGATAAATGAAACATGAGACGTTGTTTGTAACATATTAAATGGAGTAATTTTGGCAGCAACTTTATTAGTTGTCATGCCTATAAAGTTTGCATTTATTTGATAGTGGGAAGAAACAAGAGAGGAAGCTGGAATGTGGCCACAGGGTGAACAGTGAGTGAAACAATCTGCACTTTATCACAGAGGCGGACATCTTTATGTGGACTTGGATATATTAAGTATTGTGCTGTATAAATAAACACTTAGAAGCCAGGGAGTGCAGTGAGCAGAACGCGCCAATGGTTGTGTGAGCACACTCCTTTGTGTCGGGACTGCTGCCAAATAGCCAACAACTTATTCCAAATGAGAATCTGCCACAGAAAAAAGAACAGCGTTGTTTATGCCGCGGAAGCTGATGCAAGTGCTTCGGCTGCAGACTACGACCGCCACAGTCAGCTTTGTGCAGCAATCGCACCAGTAAGTGAAAAATAAATCAAGCGGTATATTTATCAATGTGTTGCGTCTCCCTTACGCCACATTAAAGCAAGATTTATCAAGCCATGCGAGGCCACCTTGCTTAGCCCTGCTTGGCTTGATGCATTTGTAGTTACGGGACACAACGCAAACCTCTGCGTTGCGTTAATCTGCCCCAGGGAGGCGATCCATGGGTGGAGTGTGGGTGTTCCCGCGCATCGATCCCTGAATTTTGGCACATTCCCAGATTTTCCATTACTGGTAGTCCTGGTAATGCGTCAAAATCTTATGCCTCTCCAGGTGAGGCGGAACGAGGAGAAATATCTTTATTTTTGCATTCTGCAGCACACAAAGAAAGAAGAAAATGCCTCCAATGCAAACACCCTTGCACCATGGTGAGAGGGGGCCTGCATTGGCGCTAGGCAGCTATTAGTGCACCAGTGCATGGAAAAGACAGGACTGCGCCGTTAATGTTAAATACGGTGCATTCCTGCCCTTTCACGCAGCGCAGCAAGGTGACTTGATGCGTTGCGCTGCGTACAAATTTGATAAATGTGCCCCCAAATTCTCAGTTATATCGGATGGGCCATTCCTGCAAGTCAGCATTTTACTAGAAATATCATACCATGGTGCATGGTGGGTAGAGACTTGGGAAAAATCAGCAGTGGCCTTTTGAGGAATGAGGGTGTGTGTATTTTTAAGATTGGTCAATACTATCCAAGGGCCAGCTTTAGTAGCAAAGTACTTGCTGGTGGCGGTGTTAAGGCCGCTCTAGGGATCTTCCTTGCGAAGCCACCTCACAAGGCAAGATGTATGAAGCCCTTTTCCCATTCGCAAACGGGCTGACGTTTTCGAACGGGAAAAAAACTTTTGAGATGTACCATCCCAAAAGCCCCTTGCAAAATAGGGAAACGCAAAATTTGCGATTCCCCTTTTTGTAAATGCATTTAAGGAATCGCAAATTGCGATTCCTTAAATGCAATGCAGGAAGCACCCAAGTTGTGCGATTTTCCTTTAAGAAATTACAAATTTCCAGCAACTTCAAGTTTGTGGTAATTAGCTATTTCTTTGAAAAATGCACTTGTTTGCATTTTTTATAGTGCCATGTGGCGGATGTACATGCCCTTAGGGCATGTATGTGCGCCACATGTGGATGCAGACATATTTCAGGGGCGCTACAGGGTGTCCTTTTGACACCCTTGCACCCTTGAAAGTGCATTCGCAATTTGTGAGTACCTAATGGGTACTCACAAATTGCTAATGTCTTCCCATTCATTCTTATGGGCCTCTAGGCCCATAGGAATGAATGGGAAGGTATTCCTTAACCGCATCGCTGCGGGCGATATTTTCCTCCTGTGCTGGGCCCCTATGAAAACGGGCGTGGCCGTGACGGAAACATTCCGTCATCAGCACAGCCCAACCGTGACTGATGACGGAATGGTTCCGTCACCAGCATCGAAGGGGTTAATTGCGAATCGCAATTTGCGATTCACAATTAAGAAATAGTAAGGAATCACAATTATTATTGCGATTCCTACATACATTGCATTTTGGAGTCCTTAATAGCCGATTGGCTAAAAATCGCTATTAAGGACTTGCAAACTACTAGGATTATACATCTGCCCCCAGATTTTAGCATATATAATCAGAAAAGGATAAAAGGCCTTGTTGCTAGGGGATGGGAACCGCCCACATTTTAAATGTCCTTTAACACTGGCCCGGGCTCAAAAGCATTTCTGTAAAGGGTGGCAAATGCTTGGGGCATCACAGTAGTGTGTAAGTCTGCAGGAGTGAGTCGATCCATCTCCAATAAGTTAACCCACCTCCCATCAGAGTTCCCCAGTCGAGACTTGCCCTCTGAAGGGCCCAGATACTGAGAGTGCATCAGAACCCCACTGTCATTAAATTGAGGGCTCCAGACATCAACAGCAGGTCAGGACTTACGGTCATTAAAGCTGAGCCTTAGACACAGATCATAGCATCGCTGTCATTATGATCACACTGGCTGCAGGTCGGGACCCCTTAGCAATAAAACGGAGGGCCCCAGACACAGGCAGCAGATCAGAACTCCCTACAGTTAAAAGGGAGGGCCCCAGACACTGACCAGAAGCCCGGGTTCCACTGTCATTAAAACAACGGGCACCAGACATTGGCAGCAGATAGGGGCTTCACTATCATAAAACCTGTGCTTAATTTGTAGAAAAATAAAATAATTAGTGGCAGTTCTCGTCAGGAGGCCACTATAGGTTGCGCTACCCATTGCCTCTGCCAATGACACCACAAACACAATTACTATCACACTCCTACAAATGTAATAATTCAGACTATTACAGGCACTCCAAGCTATAACAATGACTTGAGCGGCACATATTAGTCATTTTTAATATATATTGAATGAATAACCAATTGTTGTTGACCTCATCTCTAAATTAGATAGACAGCGTCACCATGTGGCAGACTGTCCTAAGTGCTGGTGTTGACAGTTAAGTGCCAGCACATGAAACCACTGACTCAAATTAAGCACTGCATAAAACCAAGGACATCACTTACTGGCAGCAAGCCAGACCCCTTTAGTCAATGAGATAGAGACCCCCAGGCACAGCAGGAGACCAAAACGCCACCATTGGTAAACCAATACAATCCCTGGCTGCACCTCACATCCCACTACCAATAACACTGAAGGGGGACTGGTTAGGGTAACAGGATTCCGGTTAAAGCAGGTTTTGTGATGGCTGGCAGAAACAAAGTGGTGTATGTTTCTGCATTATGCCACAGTGTGTTTGACCTACTGTGTTGCCTGTCCATTTCCTACATTAACCCGTTGGCTGCTTCCGCTTTTTTGCGGCAGTGCGGCCGTTTTAAAAAACAGCCGCGGTCCCGTCTGCCATTGGCCGACGGCAGCACCAGCGAGGTAGTGAGGAGCAGCCAACGGGTTATAGGCGCTTGTATTATTGCACGTCTTCTGTTGCATGTGCTCGTGTGTTATTGTGATGTAAGTAGATTTTATGTAATATGAGTGATTTTTCTGCTGTGTTTGCTTGGGTTATTGTGTAGGTTTACAGCAGTGTGCCAGGGTGCGGTGAGTAGTTTTTCGGTATTGAGTACTTGTGTTAATGTGTGGTGAGCAGATTGCTGCAGGGAGTGTGGTTTTGTTATTGTGTGGCGCTGGGTCTACTGTAGTACCGCAGTTTGTGTGATTATGTGTTGCGTGTGCTTGGATTTAAGGTTCAGACAGAGGTCTTTATTGTCTGTGCTTGTGCTTTGTGACAGCAACAGGCCTTATTCAGTGTGGGTCCTAGAGGTATTGGAGGTGAGCAGATCTTCAACAGTATCTGTGTATGTGGTACTGTGTGCTAAGCAGGTCCTCTGTGTATGTGGTACTGTGTGCTAAGCTGGTCCTCTGTGTTTGTGGTACTGTGTGCTAAGCAGGTCCTCTGTGTGTGTGGTACTGTGTGCTAAGCAGGTCCTCTGTGTATGTGGTACTGTGTGCTAAGCAGGTCCTCTGTGTTTATGGTACTGTGTGCTAAGCAGGTCCTCTGTGTTTATGGTACTGTGTGCTAAGCAGGTCCTCTGTGTTTGTGGTACTGTGTGCTAAGCAGGTCCTCTGTGTTTGTGGTACTGTGTGCTAAGCTGGTCCTCTGTGTTTATGGTACTGTGTGCTAAGCAGGTCCTCTGTGTTTGTGGTACTGTGTGCTGAGCAGGTCCTCTGTGTTTGTGGTACTGTGTGCTAAGCTGGTCCTCTGTGTTTGTGGTACTGTGTGCTAAGCAGGTCCTCTGTGTATGTGGTACTGTGTGCTAAGCAGGTCCTCTGTGTATGTGGTACTGTGTGCTAAGCAGGTCCTCTGTGTTTGTGGTACTGTGTGCTAAGCAGGCCCTCTGTGTTTGTGGTACTGTGTGCTGAGCAGGTCCTCTGTGTTTGTGGTACTGTGTGCTAAGCTGGTCCTCTGTGTTTGTGGTACTGTGTGCTAAGCAGGTCCTCTGTGTATGTGGTACTGTGTGCTAAGCAGGTCCTCTGTGTTTGTGGTACTGTGTGCTAAGCAGGTCCTCTGTGTATGTGGTACTGTGTGCTAAGCAGGTCCTCTGTGTTTGTGGTACTGTGTGCTAAGCAGGTCCTCTGTGTTTGTGGTACTGTGTGCTAAGCTGGTCCTCTGTGTTTATGGTACTGTGTGCTAAGCAGGTCCTCTGTGTTTGTGGTACTGTGTGCTGAGCAGGTCCTCTGTGTTTGTGGTACTGTGTGCTAAGCTGGTCCTCTGTGTTTGTGGTACTGTGTGCTAAGCAGGTCCTCTGTGTATGTGGTACTGTGTGCTTAGCAGGTCCTCTGTGTTTGTGGTACTGTGTGCTAAGCAGGTCCTCTGTGTTTGTGGTACTGTGTGCTAAGCAGGTCCTCTGTGTTTGTGGTACTGTGTGCTAAGCAGGTCCTCTGTGTTTGTGGTACTGTGTGCTAAGCAGGTCCTCTGTGTTTGTGGTACTGTGTGCTGAGCAGGTCCTCTGTGTTTGTGGTACTGTGTGCTAAGCTGGTCCTCTGTGTTTGTGGTACTGTGTGCTAAGCAGGTCCTCTGTGTATGTGGTACTGTGTGCTTAGCAGGTCCTCTGTGTTTGTGGTATTGTGTGCTAAGCAGGTCCTCTGTGTTTGTGGTACTGTGTGCTAAGCAGGTCCTCTGTGTTTGTGGTACTGTGTGCTAAGCAGGTCCTCTGTGTTTGTGGTACTGTGTGCTAAGCAGATCCTCTGTGTTTGTGGTACTGTGTGCTAAGCAGGTCCTCTGTGTATGTGGTACTGTGTGCTGAGCAGATCCTCTGTGTTTGTGGTACTGTGTGCTAAGCAGGTCCTCTGTGTTTGTGGTACTGTGTGCTAAGCAGGTCCTCTGTGTATGTGGTACTGTGTGCTAAGCAGGTCCTCTATGTTTGTGGTACTGTGTGCTAAGCAGGTCCTCTGTGTATGTGGTACTGTGTGCTAAGCAGGTCCTCTGTGTTTGTGGTACTGTGTGCTAAGCAGGTCCTCTGTGTTTGTGGTACTGTGTGCTAAGCTGGTCCTCTGTGTTTGTGGTACTGTGTGCTGAGCAGGTCCTCTGTGTTTGTGGTACTGTGTGCTAAGCTGGTCCTCTGTGTTTGTGGTACTGTGTGCTAAGCAGGTCCTCTGTGTATGTGGTACTGTGTGCTTAGCAGGTCCCCTGTGTTTGTGGTACTGTGTGCTAAGCAGGTCCTCTGTGTTTGTGGTACTGTGTGCTAAGCAGGTCCTCTGTGTTTGTGGTACTGTGTGCTAAGCAGGTCCTCTGTGTTTGTGGTACTGTGTGCTGAGCAGGTCCTCTGTGTTTGTGGTACTGTGTGCTAAGCTGGTCCTCTGTGTTTGTGGTACTGTGTGCTAAGCAGGTCCTCTGTGTATGTGGTACTGTGTGCTAAGCAGGTCCTCTATGTTTGTGGTACTGTGTGCTAAGCAGGTCCTCTGTGTATGTGGTACTGTGTGCTAAGCAGGTCCTCTGTGTTTGTGGTACTGTGTGCTAAGCAGGTCCTCTGTGTTTGTGGTACTGTGTGCTAAGCTGGTCCTCTGTGTTTATGGTACTGTGTGCTAAGCAGGTCCTCTGTGTTTGTGGTACTGTGTGCTAAGCAGGTCCTCTGTGTTTGTGGTACTGTGTGCTGAGCAGGTCCTCTGTGTTTGTGGTACTGTGTGCTAAGCTGGTCCTCTGTGTTTGTGGTACTGTGTGCTAAGCAGGTCCTCTGTGTATGTGGTACTGTGTGCTTAGCAGGTCCTCTGTGTTTGTGGTACTGTGTGCTGAGCAGGTCCTCTGTGTTTGTGGTACTGTGTGCTAAGCAGGTCCTCTGTGTTTGTGGTACTGTGTGCTAAGCAGGTCCTCTGTGTTTGTGGTACTGTGTGCTGAGCAGGTCCTCTGTGTTTGTGGTACTGTGTGCTGAGCAGGTCCTCTGTGTTTGTGGTACTGTGTGCTGAGCAGGTCCTCTGTGTTTGTGGTACTGTGTGCTAAGCTGGTCCTCTGTGTTTGTGGTACTGTGTGCTAAGCAGGTCCTCTGTGTATGTGGTACTGTGTGCTTAGCAGGTCCTCTGTGTTTGTGGTACTGTGTGCTAAGCAGGTCCTCTGTGTTTGTGGTACTGTGTGCTAAGCAGGTCCTCTGTGTTTGTGGTACTGTGTGCTAAGCAGGTCCTCTGTGTTTGTGGTACTGTGTGCTGAGCAGATCCTCTGTGTTTGTGGTACTGTGTGCTAAGCAGGTCCTCTGTGTATGTGGTACTGTGTGCTGAGCAGATCCTCTGTGTTTGTGGTACTGTGTGCTAAGCAGGTCCTCTGTGTTTGTGGTACTGTGTGCTAAGCAGGTCCTCTGTGTTTGTGGTACTGTGTGCTAAGCAGGTCCTCTGTGTTTGTGGTACTGTGTGCTAAGCAGGTCCTCTGTGTTTGTGGTACTGTGTGCTGAGCAGGTCCTCTGTGTTTGTGGTACTGTGTGCTAAGCTGGTCCTCTGTGTTTGTGGTACTGTGTGCTAAGCAGGTCCTCTGTGTATGTGGTACTGTGTGCTAAGCAGGTCCTCTATGTTTGTGGTACTGTGTGCTAAGCAGGTCCTCTGTGTATGTGGTACTGTGTGCTAAGCAGGTCCTCTGTGTTTGTGGTACTGTGTGCTAAGCAGGTCCTCTGTGTTTGTGGTACTGTGTGCTAAGCTGGTCCTCTGTGTTTATGGTACTGTGTGCTACGCAGGTCCTCTGTGTTTGTGGTACTGTGTGCTAAGCAGGTCCTCTGTGTTTGTGGTACTGTGTGCTGAGCAGGTCCTCTGTGTTTGTGGTACTGTGTGCTAAGCTGGTCCTCTGTGTTTGTGGTACTGTGTGCTAAGCAGGTCCTCTGTGTATGTGGTACTGTGTGCTTAGCAGGTCCTCTGTGTTTGTGGTACTGTGTGCTGAGCAGGTCCTCTGTGTTTGTGGTACTGTGTGCTAAGCAGGTCCTCTGTGTTTGTGGTACTGTGTGCTAAGCAGGTCCTCTGTGTTTGTGGTACTGTGTGCTGAGCAGGTCCTCTGTGTTTGTGGTACTGTGTGCTGAGCAGGTCCTCTGTGTTTGTGGTACTGTGTGCTAAGCTGGTCCTCTGTGTTTGTGGTACTGTGTGCTAAGCAGGTCCTCTGTGTATGTGGTACTGTGTGCTTAGCAGGTCCTCTGTGTTTGTGGTACTGTGTGCTAAGCAGGTCCTCTGTGTTTGTGGTACTGTGTGCTAAGCAGGTCCTCTGTGTTTGTGGTACTGTGTGCTAAGCAGGTCCTCTGTGTTTGTGGTACTGTGTGCTAAGCAGATCCTCTGTGTTTGTGGTACTGTGTGCTAAGCAGGTCCTCTGTGTATGTGGTACTGTGTGCTGAGCAGATCCTCTGTGTTTGTGGTACTGTGTGCTAAGCAGGTCCTCTGTGTTTGTGGTACTGTGTGCTGAGCAGGTCTTCTGTGGTGTGCTTGTTCTGCTGAGAGATGAGCAGCCCTTCAGCAGTATCTGCTTCTATTGCTGTGAGGTGACCAGGTCTTCTGTAGTGTGCACTTGTGTGCTGCTGAGAGAAGAGCAGCCCTTCTGCAGTATGCTTGTTTGTGTTATTACAGCATATGGTAAGTAGGAGTTCTGCAGTTCGTGTGTTTGTTTTATTTTGTGGTGAGTAGGTCTTCTGTAGGGTGTGGTTGTGACCAGGTGTAGTGAGTTCAGGCCTTCTGTGCTGTTTGTTTTATTGTAGGGTGTGCAGATCTCTTGCAGTAACTGTATGATGAGGAGATGTGGCCTGACGGCCATAGCTAGCATCCTTGGAACTGGCAAACTAGGTTCGAGTCCTGGCTTTACATCAACATTCTGTGATCCTGGGCAAATTAATGAATCTACTCGTGATCAAAAAACAATTGTCATTTAATCTGGTGATGGTGTACCGTAATCTGGTGTCTTTAGGTGAAGTTCGCTCTATATAAACACTGCAAAAAATAAATAAATACATTGTGGCAAACAGCTATTTTTCAGTGTGTGTGGTGAGCCACCCAAAAAGCTCTAGAGAGTATTTTAGAAGTGACTGGCATAGGCAGTAGAAATGCAGCCACAGTAAGCCCTCTTCAGATTCTCCCCAGCAGTGCTAGAGGGGCAATCCGCTGGAATTCAGTGGTTACAGGCAACCAGGGTACCAAGGTCACATTTAAGTGAATAAACAAAGAATCAAGACAAACTATTGTGTAAGTCACAACAAGAGGCTATGACCTCATTCCCAGATCATACATGGCATTCACCTCTCTGACATCGAGAATAGGCAGAGCAAGAGGACCTCTAGTGGGGTGATGTAAACAAGTCCGCCATCTTGCAGTGTCCAAAGGCTAGAACACAAGAGCATGTCTCAGCAGCGCTAGCAGACCACGACAGAGCTTGCCGGCGGTGGCGCGAACTGCTGAGGGAGGGTTTGCACTGCTGATGTGACTCAGACTTTAAAATGTGTGTGATCACCAGATTGGCACCGCTGTAGTTTTAGAAATGTTGTATGGAATAAAAAACAAGCAGCCTTTGTGGTTGTGCCAATGTTGATGTCTGTCCATATAGGAACCTTCATACTCCAAGTATGGAGACTGCTGGGGAGCAGCAGAGTGCTCTGCATGAACATGGGGTGTTGCTGGGCAATGCAAAAACATGTACATTGAGTGAGAACTTACATCTTTGAATTACACAATTATATTTCATAGATTTATATTTTTAGGTAGAAAGACATGAAGTAATTTGCCCAGGATCAACAATTTTTAGTTAAGTGCCAAGACTGTGATTCAAACCCAGATCCTCAGCTTCATGAGTCAGCAGCTTAACCATGAGACCACACACCTCCTCCACTGCCAGAGAGAGAGAGAGAGAGAGAGAGAGATGAGACACATTACTCCAGAAGTAAATCCAGGTGACTTCACCAGGCAGGAGAGCCGCTTTGTTCCCGCAATGGATCACAGACACCTGGACACCAGCCCAGACCCGGATAGGGTACTTCAAAGGAAGGAATTTGGCCCACACTAGCTTCCAACCAGGCTGCCACTTGCCCTGATCAATGAGAGTCTTAAGAAGGTGTGGTGCAGGAGGTAGAGTGTGACGTCACCCGAAGAACACTCTCCAGATGCCCAGAGGTTCCTGTGGGGGCTGAAAACTTTAATCCATTTGGGAAGACCCCTGAACCAGCTGTGGCAACCTTCTGCCCTTGCAAAGTCCGTTTTAAATACAGGTGTTCAACTTTGAACACAGTAACATACAAACATGCCCAAACTCACATTAGCACAGGTCCTGCATGAAATTCAGAAACCGGGTGTATAATAAATTAATAGTTAACCCCCACACTTAGGGCTTCCGCATGCCATGTTGGAGACCGCCAAGTTTCAACATGGTGTCCTCCAGGACTTCCAGGTAGAATCAGATGTGTTAGTCCAATTGGCTCAATGGGAATAAAACAAGACAACTACCCAGAATGCACTGGGTTCTCAATGTAAACCCCAGGACTGGAACATGATGTCACGCCAACACAGGGTCAAGGGATGACCCTATGCTACAGGCTGGCCTGTGAGCCCATGACTCACCTTCTTGAAGAGCCGGATGACGTCCTCGCTGATCTGGGACAGACGGACGATGACATTGTTCATGAAGATGTCGTTCAGGGTCGCGTGGTCCTTGCTCTCCCGCCGAGTCTGGCTCAGGACCAAGTACCAGCAGTTCACAGGGGAGAGGAGGTGTTGGTCCTTCCTGCAGAGAAAGAGATCGCCATCTTTAATTCACAGAACTGACAGGGCTCTTACCAGGTGTCACTTATTCAAAGAAGAACGAATATTGGGGCATATGTACAAGCCCCTATCGCCACGGGAACATCACTTTTTTTGACGTTCTAGTGGCGATAGGGGCCTTTCCTTATGTACAAGGCAGCGTTAAGCCACATAACTGGCTTAAAGCTGCCTTATACATAATGCCCCCTTTCACACTATGGTTAGTGTGAAAGGGGCGTGCAGTGGGTGTTGTGATGGGTGTTCCATCGCAACACCAATTGCATTTGACGCTGCCCCCTATGTACAAGGGTGGCGTACATAGGAGGCAGCGCCAAATTTAAGACCAGGAAAACCTTGGTCTTAAGGTGGCGAAACGAGGAGAAATGCATTATGTCTCCTCGGTTTTGCTTTTTCCATGTGTAGTGCCTTGTGCAGCACACATGGAAAAAGCTAAATGCCATGGTTTGTTTATGTACAGGAAGGTGTCCCTTCCTATACATAAAGAAACCTTTTAAAAAATGCCATTTTGTAACTTGTATGTGTGCTGCATGAAGCAGCACACATGTAAGTTACAAAATGGCGTTTTAGGATTGGATTTGTGCAGGAAGGGACGCCTTCCTACACATAACCAATCCTCCCCTGCACACAGACACCCTTGCACTCTGGTGCAAGGGTGCCTGCGGTGGCGCTAAGGTGTGAAACTTAGCGGCATCGCAGGCGAAAATGCAAGGCCGCACCACATCCGTGTAAATATGGTTCAGCCTTGCGTTTCCGAAGTGGCGGAGCGTGTCGTTAAGCGCAGGAGGCTAACAACACGCTCCGCCACTTCGTCGTACATATGGCCCTCAGTCTCTTCATCAATCGCAACTTTACTATGGAGACCTGGAGGGACTTTTGATGACTCTATCACTTCCCCATTTAGTATTCCTTCCCTCTCCTTCGTTCCATCCCCTCTAACAACTTTGACTTCCGTTCATCACTCCGTGTGCTTCCTCCTCCTCCATTCTCCCAAACGTTATCATTATTTCTTCTCCTTATACTACTGTCCCCATCTTGACTTCACCACTACATTCCCTACCTGCCTGATAACCTCATCTTGACCTTATCAGCCTGAGTTCCAAAAGCCCTCAGCATATTGGCACTAGGTGATATACTGAGTTCAGTGCTTAATTTGTGAAAGAATAAGGGGCATATTATCAAGAAACGGCGTTAAATTTTCGCCTCTTTAAAGCGGCGATAATGGGCTTGATAATATGCCCTTGTGAATTCCTATAGAAACCCATGTGCTGGTGTGAACATGGGTTTCTATTGGAATTCTCAAGGGTATATTATCATGCACATTATCGCCGCTTTAGCGGCAGTTTCCTGCCGCTAAAGCAGCGATAATTTTAACGCCCTTCCTGATAATATGCCCCTGAGTGTCTGGTTCCAAAGTTTTGTTCTGAAGCCCTATTAATGGCGGCGTGGAAAATCCCAAAACGTCTTCACCTCATACCTCCTTAAGCCACCACCAAACTCTCCCTGCCCCTTCATTACACTCTTTTTCAACTCTTTCCCCCTACTTATGGTTATTTCGTCTTTCTTTTTCTTTGTTTTTCCCGTTCATGTGTTTTCCCCTCTCTTGCTCTGGATGAATGTCTGATTAGGAAAAATAAGTTCTGTTCCCTCAAAAAAAGAGGTGGTGGGCCCCACCAACAATCACTGCTCAAACTAAGCACTTCTGCATATGCATATGCCTGTGGAGGCACAGAGACTAAAATAATATTTACAAACATTCCTGAGTGTGTGGAGAGGCCATGATTCACAAGAGGTGAAGCAGCGAATGGATTATGATGCCACCTGCCTTAAACAATGGTAATAAATAGCATACCACACCAGTACTTAATTTGTAAAAAGAAAGGGCCAGGGCCTTTTTCGGGAGGCCCCTGCAGCTTGCACCACCAATTGCCGCAGCCAGAGCTGCCAGTGACAGTACTAACACAACTACTAACCATCACACCTTACAAGTGTGACAATTCAGACTACCCCAGGCCGCCCAAAGCTATAAGAATGGCATAGTTGGCAGATATTATTCATTTTTAATGTATATTGAAATATTAAACACTGCCTGTTCACCTCAATATTTAAAAGACAGTGCCACCATGAGGTAGACTGTCATTAGAGCCGGTTTTGAGAATAAAGTATAGGTGCTGAGCACCGGAAACCACCAGCTCAAATTAAGCACTGTATCACACTCAGCGGATCGGCACGCATGGGTTTTTCCTTGCTTTCGTTTCACGTGCAGTAGTATGAACAAACGGTCTATAATCCTATTTAGAGCACACAGGTTTAGGTGCATGCCATGAGATAGAATCACAATAATCTACGTTTTATGTGTATGGTCCCCAAACCAATTGAATCCTTCTGTAGAACTGGATCTATAACACAAAAATCATTGTTTTCTCAAGTCAATTACATTGTAGTGTGGTAGTAACAAGAAAAGTAGCCTTTAGACTTCAGTAATAAATGAATGAAAGTGTGTTTATTTGTATACTTGAGGCAAATAACTTATTTCGCCATGTTTATTTTGAGAGACTATTAACCAATTTAAGGCTACTCAAATTATCTACCTTGAAAAGATGATGGGCTGAGTCAGTCCTGCCGCTTTGGGATTTTTAACCAGAAAGTTAAACATACAAACATGATTACTGGGCCACCTCTCCTCCATTCCTTGTGTTATTAAACATTGTTGCACTGCCCCCTCTTTAGGGTGGCAAAGTGCTCAAATGTGGCCAATGGCATTATAGTCTCCAATACAAAGAAAATGTTCCAAAATATAGACTGCATTAAATTACCTCAATGACCAACCACCATGGAGTTATTGCTCCAAGAGTTTGAGGAGGAGAGTTATCATACACCGCAGGTGTCCCTCGACCAGCGCCGGAGACCCCGCTTTTGGTACCCAGTCATCCAAGTATTCTAGATATACAGGGACTGAAGACTATGGAAGTGAAGACACCCCAACCATCAGCACTTTTGTAAAGACGTGTGGTGCAATTGCCAGTCCAAATTGTAAGACTGTGAACTACTAGGCTGGGATTCCACAGCAAACCTCAGGTAACATCTGTTGGGGTTTCTCACTGTGCCTCTCCGTCGGTCATAAAGGTGTTCAGAGTACCTGATCATCCAATCCTTGGCCTCTCTGCAGACCGCACAGAGCTACGGTCACGTGTTCCAGTTGCAATTGTAATTCTGTGCGAATGTATGTGACTTGAGTATACGATTGTAAAATGTTGGCATGGCAAAAGTTTAAAAAAAATTGGAGTTTACAGCTGAGTTGGTGCGTTGTGTGTTTGGGAGTGGTGAGGTGAAACAGATGCGAGGAAATTAATTGTGAATGAAAAGAGGGCGTTGAAGAGGGAGAGATGAGGTGTAAGATATGCAGATGAAGAAGATATGGATGTAAAAAGGGCATACATGTCAAAAATAGAGGGAACATAAAGGGAGTTACTGAGGCACTCTGAAGACCACTACTCCTTCCAGGGGGCTCAGTAATGTTTAATTCACCGTTTCAGAATTGAAACATGTTCAATATTAATTAATTGTGTTACTCATTTATCTTAAACAGCTAACAACCATGACAGAGCCAATAGTTCAGGCTGTTTTTGAGTGTATGTCGGTTGTTGAGTTATATATCTGGATGGAATAAGAGAAACTAAGATAGGAACCAAAGTACAGGCCTTTGCTGTATGGCACACTATGGAAATCCCGAAAATATAGTTTAGATGTTAAGCCACGCCCTTGATCACATGGGCCACGCCCTTTTTGAGAGACACGACCCCCTTACACACACACACTTTTTTTTCATCCCACATAAAGCCCTGGCTACCTCTTAGAAGAAGAAGTTGCTAAATATATGTCAGTGACTACAGTTAATTCACACTCTTCTCTCCCCGGTTTCGGATTTGTTATTCATCTCACATTCCACAACTGTAGAACACTGCGGTCAGGGGGCACACAGAGCGCCAGACACCCCTGGAGGCGCCGAGCTCCTCCCGGCACAGCTGCAACATCTGTTTTTCGGGGAGTGGCGTTTTTTCCGCCATTTTACGAGCACGTGCGGACGGAGGCGGGCAGGCCCGGCCGGGGTCAGGCACCGGGTGCTTGGAGCCCTGCAAGCACAGAGGAAAAAGAGAGCTAAATCCGCTATTTTGCCTGACGTACAATACAGATGGGCGCCCTAAATCTAAATATGTGGTAAGATCACAGGGCGAAGCAATCAAATTCGGAGGCTGGCAGCCTGGCAGGGCCAGAGTTCGATTTGGCTTTCAGCGCCTCGTCAGGGGGGAATAAGAGCTATTTAAATACGAAAACTACTGCACGGATCGCAAAAAGTTGTGGCTTCTTTTTAAAGTTTTCCTCGCGCTTTCGACAATTAACAGCCTGGTGCCTAAATCAGTGCAAGTATGACGTCGTGAACATTCCCACTGCTACCGCACGACGCACCGTACACTGGAAAGCGCTATTTTCATGTCTTTAGCAGTCATTGGGTGTCACCAGCAGGGGTGCCCTCAAACTGACCCCTTATCAAACCTCATAGAAATATCAAGGAGCTTCCCTAACACAGAATGTATAGCACAGAGAGCAGTACTGCAAGCTATAATATGCACAAGTAGAGAGGCACACAAGACCAGTGCAATCTAAATGTTATATCAACAGCGATTAAAAAAACAAGCATTTGCAATGCAATAGGTCTCACATTTACAAGAGTTTGAGCTATTGGCATTGTAAATGGCAATACCTTTTATTTATGTGTTGTTTATAAAACAGATAAATAAAAGGCACTGTCATTTACAAGGCCAATAGCTCAAACTCTCGTAAATGTGAGACCGATTGCATTGCAACGCCTGTGGTACTTGCAGTTTATAAGTTAAAACACTAATAAAACAGTGCGCTATGGACTGTAATCAAAGAGCTGCATTCATACTGCATGGTACAGGTTAGAACGTTAAATTTCCTCCAGTGTTTCATTAGCCTAATGTAGCCAAAAAATGTTTATCTGGGTAGAAATATTTTCTTACCTCTTAGGATTGGTGACACATGATTCCTACACCTTGTAATGTTTTATGAAATCTTTCCTATAGACTGATTTTACACAAGTATGAATCATTTGTTCTGTGTATGAGATATCAAGTGCTACGATACCCTACTGCTGGTCTGAGTAGTGCTATAAAACAAATGGAATGCGTGTGAGAGAGGGGCTATGGAGAGATGAGGGGCACTGGTGAATCATGGTAGTGAGGTAATTAGTGGGGTGGGTGCAGAGGCGCAACTAGAGCCAAATTTCGGGGGGGCTAAGAAAAAAATTCGGGGGCTGAACCTTTAATCAGTAGGCAGAGTGGAGCTTCATGGGCTCTTAGAAGGGGTGAATCAACTGCAAGGCCTAATTAACATTCAAATGGTCTTTTAAAGACCTGTGAAACGTTCGGGTGCGGCTCTGTGTGTGCCCGGGATCTGTCTCATCCCGGGCTACCACACACGACGTGGGGGGGGCTGAAGCCCGGTGAGTCCAATAGGTGTTGCGCGCCTAGGTGGGTGGTTTGAAAGAAGGTCACCAATAAAGAAGCTCCACTAGCGTTAAAGCTGAACCTGTTTTTGTTGTTCCGGAGTTTTATATAGCGCAAACTTGCGAACCTGACCTAAAGGTATCAGAGCGCTTTACATGAGCACCAGTTACGTTATACAAGGACACATTCATTTTTGTTAGGTATGGGGAGATTAAGTGATTTGCCCAGAATCACAGGATGCTGAGCGTTGTTGTCAAGACTCGAATCCAGTTCTCCAGATTTGAAGTTGACCGCCTTAGCCGTTAGGCCACATCCTCTCCCCCTTCTTATTATTCATTAATTCACATTGCTCCCCCTTCCAACATATGACCCTTTGGCCCCCCGAGTCATCAGCAACCACAGTCTTTCTACTTATCTTTCAAAAAATCCCTCCTGTACACCTCTGCACACCTAAACATCCCGTATAAGAAGAAAGACTAAACCACTCTGCACTGGAGACAACGTGCACGTTGCATGCCCTCGCGAGCATGTCTCAACCTCACGAACACACAGCGCTCGGCGTCCGCCATATCAGTCCACCCAGCGCTGCAGGAGAGGCAAGCACACACGCTTGCCCAGCCCACATTCTCCCTCAGAGATAGACTCCAACCCAGATCCTGCCTCCACGTCGCCAGCTCTCGGAATGACTCCCTCGCCGAGACACGCCCCGCAAGGAACCAACTTCCTCCTGTTTTGGATGCGGCAGGACAGAAACCATTCCCCCTACATAAAAGCAACCCCTGGGCACGCGCTGGGGCCTGCCAGGCCCAGAACACCACTCTCCCTCAACCCCACAGACGTCCAACCACCCTCCTATCTTACAGCCACCATCCCCAAATGCACAGCACGCTGATCACACCAAATCTGCCAGGGAACACTGACATGGGAAGGCTGGTCCCTTCCCCCCTTTGACTCGCTCGACCAACCGCTTCCACGCCTCTCGGCAACTCAAGTCCACTCCCTCCCCCATTCCAATCACAGATTAAGACGTCAAAGATCCCACCACAATCCTTGAAATCCGGGAGAGGACACATTCCTGGTAATTGCGAAACCTGAATAATGAATTCAATTTTTTTTGGTCACTGAATTTTACATTACATTGTACATTATATTGTAATCTTTGGCGGCGGGAGGGTACCTCATTTACAAAGATATATTAAGTTCTACAAAAGTCCATCAGATAAAAATGACGAACCCCATAACCAGTGTCTGGCTAGCAACCAAAAACAACGTGTATCACTATTAAAAAACACAGGACTCCTGCCTGTACAATTATTTCATTATTATTGGAGTCTACATATGGAAGTTTCGACCTCTATAACTGCGAGATAATCATCAGGACAGGAGCGAGAGCACCAGGTATCTGGAAGTTAAACAGAGAGTGTCTCAGTAAAAATATGTCTGGAATAATTGTAACCTGTATAAAAAATATCAATAATCAGAGATTGCCTGTTGAAAAAGAATGACTCAAGTGTGTCGGTCCATTGAAGATGGACTGCGCAGCCGCTAGCAAGTTCACACGAAATAAATTAATTCGGCAATCCCAGTGAAAAGAACATGGGACTGGGAGCTAAACACAAGGCTAGTGAAGAATAGCCTTAATCAATATTCAAACTGAACTTTATTTACCATTAGTAGTGCCGGAATGGCAGCGTATTACTTGGAGAAAAAAACAACTACTCCGAAATGGGGCAGAGCAAAGGTGTGGAGGAAGTCACTTAACTCACCTCGAAGTTGTGATCCTAATTAATTGGACCACATTGGTGAGTTGCAACGGGGAAAAGGGAGCCCAGGAGCCAGCAAGAATCCAGGCATGCACAGGAGGTCAAGAACGAAGCAACTCGGTTACTGGAGGGGGACGCTGGAAAACAACTTTACAATCTGGGCATGTCACTAATAAAATAAAGATAAAAAACACAGTTAAAGGGACATGCCCAAAAATTATTGGTGTCTCCAGCAAGGGCTTAACTCAACTCGAATTGGGGCTGTGGCGGAAGCCAATATTGCCACAGCAATGAAGTAAATCCGGGAGCTCGCGTGAGTCCGGGCATTCCCAGGACGGGCTGAAGCCGTAAGGTTACATTAACCTTAAGCTCTTGCGTGTGAGCAAGGAGCAAGGACGCTGCATCAAGGAAAACAAGCGCTAAATGGGAGAGGAGGGGTGAGGGGGAAGTCCTGAACCTGATTGGCCGGGCTCAGGACGCTTCGCGAGGCTGAGAGGAGAGCGCGCGGCGTCCCGTCAGTAAACGGATTGAAGGTGAGAGGGCTGGACGGGGCACGCGCGTGCAGCTGTACATAGATGGCTGCTCTCGCCATTCACAAAGGTAAATATGCACGCGTAGGGACAAAATTAAAGTAAACAAAGATGGCGTCGGACTGTTCACATGCACGTGAATTTTTTGTCCCTACGCGTGCATGTTTACCTTTGTGAATAGCAAGAGCAGCCATCTTTGTACATCTCCACGCGTGTGCATTCAGCTTTGGCTGAATTGATTAGAAAAGGTCCTCTCCATGGCGAGAGCAGTGCACGTGCTGCCTTCGCCAAGCGAGACCTAAAAACGGAGAAAACGTTCACAGTAATATAAGTCTCCTGCGATTAAAAGGCCTGCACTTGGTCTCCCGAACACTTCGTTTCCTGGCTACTATATTAAATTGTTTTTATACCTCTATACAAAAGACCCACCATTAGAATTCCTCTTGTGATAATGTCTGATTATTCCAATAAAGCCAATCTGAACAGACAAACATTGACAAAGCCTTTTGGCTAGCCAATGGTTTTTGCTGATGCTTTACAGAAAGTTGACGCCACCAAGTGGCAGGAGCAGTGTGGCTGGAAGAAGAGGTACGTGGTGGGAGAGGGAGCGGAATGTGGAAGCAACATGAACAGGGGGGGGGGGGAGGGAATGAGGGAGGAAGCAGCACACAAGGGAGAGAACAAAAAAAACACACACACTCCCATGCAATGATAAAAGAAAAGTAAGAACCATCCTGAAAGCAAGTAATGGTAACTTACAAGATCATAGTAAGTAAGAAATGGTCCAGAAGCGGGACCAATAAGAATAGAGAGGAGAGCCATTGCAGAAGAAGGAAGGAAAAGGATTGAAGGGGGGGGGGGGCTGGGCAGGGCACATGCGTGCAGATGTACATAAATGGCTGCTCTCGCCATTCACAAAGGTAAACATGCACGCATAGGGACAAAATTAAAGTAAACAAAGATGGCTTCGGGCTATCCACATGCGCGTGAATTTTTTGTCCCTATGCGTGCATGTTTACCTTTGTGAATAGCGAGAGCAGCCATCTTTTAAATGCAATAGGTCTCGCATTTACAAGAGTTTGAGCTATTGGCATTGTAAATTAAAATGCCTTTTATCTATGTGTTAATTATCAAAATAGATCAATAAAAGGCATTGTCAATTTGTCACATACAATGCAAATAGCTTAAACTCTCGCAAATGCGAGACCTATTGCAATGCAAATGCTTGTTCTGGGAATTGTATTCCAGCTTAACCCTGTAAAAAAAACAGGACTACAAGTACCCGAATTCTATTAAAAGCCAAGACTGAACTAACTAGTCACGGCTGGGCCTGGGAAACTTGGCAAGTGTGTCGTTAAACTCTGACTGCGTCTAAACTTTATTCTGCAACGCTCTCCTAAAATTGCTTCAGGGTTGTTGTGCTTTATAAAACTCAAAAATAAATAAAAGACAGAAACAAATATGCATTGAGCTAAGAGACAGCTCAGCACACATACGCCTGGTGATGTCACGGGTGCAGTGAGGGCGGCTCAGCTAACCGGCTGCATTTGGAAAGCTGATGCGGCCGCTAATGGGTGCTCATGAACCCAAACACAGCAGGCTTCTCGCTGCGGTTTTCCTTCTGCGAAAGTCTGCAGTGACACGAAGCAGGTGTGAAAGCCTCAGCTTCTGCCAGTAGCTCTCTGTGAAACAAACACAGCTTTACCAAGGTACGGTCGAGCCAGACTTCCACTGGCCAGCTTGGCCACCACTCAGCTGGCCAGCAACAAGGCAGGTTTCCACTCGAGTCATTTGCCAGCCAGGGCACGCTGCCACCTCTGACCAGGAGGGTACCAGGGTCACCAGTGAAAGTATGGGACGATCCTGCACTACTGGGCATACAGTCTAATATGATGCTCCCGGCGCCACACCTGAGGCAGCATTTATCTTGATCACTTCACGAGGTCACAGCTGGAAATAGGCCACGCGACTTGTGAAAGTGAGTCTTGTCTTATCGAGGGCTCTAGCAAAGCTTGCTTTTGACTGCCCGTGCAGCCTGGTCACAGTACCATGCAAGAGAAAGCACATACGCTGCAGGAATTTGTGATACAATGAAGGAGCAAAGGTCATGCTCACGTACCCTACACTCCCCTGAGAAGGCTTGTGCATTAAATACCATGGGATGCCATATGGTAGTTTTCACCGAACTCTACACTATAAAGTGAGAATTGTTGATGTAATTGCCTAGGAATCTACTTTTCAAATATATTTACCCTGTCCTAGGAATTGGTTCTATCAATTTTGTCAGGGGGTCTTGTTACCTACATGCCATAATGGCAGTGACATCCTGAAAGCAACCCTTGGCCTTTTGGGTAGAATACTGAAGAACCCACCAACAGAGGAGGTCTCATCTCCAAAGTGCACGAGACACCATAGAGAAGTGACCTCATCACAGCCACCCTTGGCCCTTTGGGTAGAATACTGAAGAACCCACCACTGGAGGAGGTCTCATCTCCGAAGTGCACGTGCCACCATAGAGAAGTGACCTCATCACAGCCACTCTTGGCCTTCTGGGTAGAATACTGAAGAACCCACCACTGGAGGAGGTCCCATCTCCGAAGTGCACGTGACACCATAGAGAAGTGACCTCATCACAGCCACCCTTGGCCTTCTGGGTAGAATACTGAAGAATCCACCACTGGAGGAGGTCCCATCTCCGAAGTGCACGTGACACCATAGAGAAGTGACCTCATCACAGCCACCCTTGGCCTTCTGGGTAGAATACTGAAGAATCCACCACTGGAGGAGGTCTCATCTCCGAAGTGCACGTGACACCATAGAGAAGTGACCTCATCACAGCCACCCTTGGCCTTCTGAGTAGAATACTGAAGAACCCACCACTGGAGGAGGTCCCATCTCCGAAGTGCACGAGACACCATAGAGAAGTGACCTCATCACAGCCACCCTTGGCCTTCTGGGTAGAATACTGAAGAACCCACCAGAGGAGGCGGTCTCATCTGCAAAGTGCTGGGGACACCATAGGGAAGTGACATCATCAAAGCCATCCTTGGCCTTCAGGGTAGATAGAATACTGAGGAATGCACCACTGGAGGAGGAGGTCTCATCTCTAAAGTGCACGTGACACCATAGAGAAGTGACATCATCAAACCCACCCTTTGCATTCTGGGTAGAACACTGAAGACCCCACCACTCGAGGAGGTCTCATCTCCAAAGTGCACATGACACCATAGATAAGTGACATCATCAAAGCCACCCTTTGCCTTCTGGGTAGAATACTAAAGAACCCACCAACAGAGGAGGTCTCATCTCCAAAGTGCACGTGACACCATAGAGAAGTGACCTCATCACAGCCACCCTTGGCCTTCTGGGTAGAATACTGAAGAACCCACCACTGGAGGAGGTCCCATCTCCGAAGTGCACGAGACACCATAGAGAAGTGACATCATCAAGCCCACCCTTTGCCTTCTGGGTAGAACACTGAAGACCCCACCAGAGGAGGCGGTCTCATCTGCAAAGTGCTGGGGACACCATAGGGAAGTGACATCATCAAAGCCATCCTTGGCCTTTTGGGTAGAATACTGAAGAACCCACCAACAGAGGAGGTCTCATCTCCAAAGTGCACGAGACACCATAGAGAAGTGACCTCATCACAGCCACCCTTGGCCTTCTGGGTAGAATACTGAAGAACCCACCACTGGAGGAGGTCCCATCTCCGAAGTGCACGAGACACCATAGAGAAGTGACATCATCAAGCCCACCCTTTGCCTTCTGGGTAGAACACTGAAGACCCCACCAGAGGAGGCGGTCTCATCTGCAAAGTGCTGGGGACACCATAGGGAAGTGACATCATCAAAGCCATCCTTGGCCTTCAGGGTAGATAGAATACTGAGGAATGCACCACTGGAGGAGGAGGTCTCATCTCTAAAGTGCACGAGACACCATAGAGAAGTGACCTCATCACAGCCACCCTTGGCCTTCTGGGTAGAATACTGAAGAACCCACCAACAGAGGAGGTCTCATCTGCAAAGTGCTGGGGACACCATAGGGAAGTGACATCATCAAACCCACCCTTTGCCTTCTGGGTAGAACACTGAAGACCCCACCACTCGAGGAGGTCTCATCTCCAAAGTGCACATGACACCATAGATAAGTGACATCATCAAAGCCACCCTTTGCCTTCTGGGTAGAATACTGAAGAACCCACCAACTGAGGAGGTCTCATCTCCAAAGTGCATGTGACACCATAGAGAAGTGACCTCATCAAAGCCAATCTTGGCCTTTTGGGTAGAATACTGAAGAACCCACCAACAGAGGAGGTCTCATCTCCAAAGTGCTGGGGACACCATAGGGAAGTGACATCATCAAAGCCATCCTTGGCCTTCAGGGAGATTACTCACACATAGATCTGGGTAGGCCCGGGGTGCGCTGCTAGCCTTAAGTGTACATGAGCGCACTAATGACCTCACTAGTGCGCTCATGTACACTTAAGACTAGCAGCGCACCATACAACTTAGCAGGAGAGACCCAGCAATCTCTCAATGGCAGTGCCCATCACTGTGGGCAACACATTATTACATAACAGTAACCAATTCAGGGCTCGATGCACTAGAAGTCACTTCCTATAACCAAGTGCAGAAGATCACACAGGCAGGAGGAACATGCGCTGGCTCGTACACTAGGGTCTGAGTGGTCTCGACATATTGACACCTAAAAAGCCTGGGCCCTGGGAACTGTTATTAAGAAGCTGAGAGATTAAGTTGTCTCTGAAGTCCCCTAGCCCAATGTGTGTTCTTTGGCAAACTGCTCCTATGGCTTGCTGCCTATTGTAACTACGGAGGACGACAGCTGGTGACACCTAGAGCTCACGGTCCACACGCTGTATCGAAAATTATATTCACAAGAAATATTTGCTGATCTGTGTTCTTCTTCTGGCTATTTCCGAGCCGTATTTGACCCCATTTCCTCCTGGTCCCATCTCTAAACTCCTCACCGGTCGGGTGTGCATCTATCACCACGGTCATGTGTGTGTGTCTTGTAACCCATCCAGCACCAGAGCTCCTGCATTTCAGGGTTCCTGTTTCTAGGCACTATGGGCCATATTTATCAAAAAAAGAGTGTTGCGATTCTCAAATTGCGATTTGTAGCGGATCGCAATTAGAGAATCGCAAAATGCAATGTATGTAGGATTTGCAAAAAATGTTGCGAATCCTACATATTCTTTATTTGCAAATCGCAAATTGAGATTCACAAATAAAGAATACCTTCCCATTCATTCCTATGGGCTAGGAGGCCCATAGGAATGAATGGGAAGACATTTTCAATTTGTGATTACCAATTAGTGAATCGCAAATTGATAATGCAATTTCAAGGTTGCTAGTGTACCAAAAGGACAGCCTGTTGCACCCCTGAAAAAATGCATGTGTGTACATTTTGCTCACATACATGCCCTAAGGGCATGTATGTGCGACATATGGCACTTAATCAAAAAAGTGCTTTTTTAAAGAAAATTACAAATTACCACCAACTTGAAGTTGGTGATAATTTGCAATTCCTTATGGCCAAATAGCAAATTTCTGGTGCTTCCAGAATTGCATTCCTTAATTGCGTTCGCAAAAAAGAGAATCGCAAATTTTGCAATTCTCTATTTCGCGATGGCCTTTAGTGATAATACATCTCAAAAGGCTTTTTCCAATTCGCAAACGGGCCGAATCTGAGAATCTGCCAGTTTGCAAACGGGAAAAAGACTTGATACATGTGGCCCTATAGCAGATATGATGCAAGGAGCAGTTCCTCCATCCGTGGGCAGCTTAGCAATTGATGGTCTTTGAGAACCGCAGGGATGTTGATCAAAAACCTGACAGGAAAGAAGGAGGGCATCGAGAGGTGGGCACGTTTGCCAGTAATGGAGCCTGGCACAGTCACACAGCCCAGGACTGAGGTTAGTGTCAGATTCAGCTCCACTTGGTTTTAGGGCGCGCCAAGATCTAAAGATTCCGGGGAGCATGGCACAGACTGAGCAAGAAGGGCACCAAACATGCCGGCAACACCCAATCTCACCCCCTAGGGAGTCGCGCTGCACCCACTGCCCACCACTCTCCGCCGGTGCCACCTGCCAACACTTCACCCATGGGCCCACCAGACTTGGATGCAGGCCCTGGGTGGTCGCGAGCCCCCCGTAGAGAAACGAGCGGCTCAGAACGTGCCGGTAATTATCTCGACACTCGCAGTATGTTTCACAGCCCCGCGGACAGATGGTACCCCTGCCACCAGCTGGCTGCCACACTAATGAACCTGCGGTGGGTTGGCACCGCTCCCTTCCAGGAGCAGCGTGTGAAATGGAGGCTGCGCGAGGAGGGGGCCACAGCTCTCTATGACGTCGATGGTGAGGAGAGTAGTGCAGTTCGGCCCTTGCCATCTCTGCAGAGAGCTGACATTTGTTTATTTTAATTTATTTACTTATTTTCTAATTTTTCGTAAAGAGCGAACTATATATACACCCAATTCATAGGAAAGAAAGGTATTTGCCTACCCTGGGCACGCTGAGCAGCGCCCACACTTCGTCTGCTTTCAGGGGCGACTAGTGACATTTGAAAGTGGTGGGGCGTAAACTAATTTGCATATTGCACCGCAGCGAGCAAGCGAGCTGGAACCACCTTGCATCCATCCATACATCATTCATGCATCCACCCATCCATCCATCCATCCACCCACCCACCCACCCATCCTGCATCCATACATCATTCATTCATGCATCCACCCATCCACCCACCCATCCATCATTCATGCATCCACCCATCCATCCATGCATCCACCCATCCATCCTGCATCCATCATTCATGCATCCACCCATCCATCCACCCATCCATCCTGCATCCATCCTGCATCCATCATTCATTCATGCATCCACCCACCCATCCTGCATCCATCCTGCATCCATCATTCATTCATGCATCCACCCACCCATCCTGCATTCATCTTTCATTCATCCACCCACCCATCCTGCATCCATCATTCATGGATCCACCCATCCACCCACCCATCCATCATCCATCCTGCATCCATTCATGCATCCACCCATCCATCCATCCTGCATCCATCATTCATTCATGCATCCACCCACCCACCCATCCTGCATCCATCCTGCATTCATCATTCATTCATGCATCCACCCAACCATCCATCCTGCATCCATCTTTCATTCATGCATCCACCCACCCATCCATCCTGCATCCATCATTCATGCATTCACCCATCCATCCATCCACCCATCCATCCTGCATCCATTCTGCATCCATCATTCATTCATGCATCCACCCATCCATCCTGCATTCATTCATCCACCCATCCATCCACCCATCCTGCATCCATCATTCATTCATGCATCCACCCACCCATCCATCCTGCATCCATCATTCATTCATGCATTCACCCACCCATCCATCCACCCATCCATCCTGCATCCATCATTCATTCATCCACCCACCCATCCATGCATCCACCCATCAATCCTGCATCCATCATTCATGCATCCACCCATCCATCCTGCATCCATCATTCATTCATGCATCCACCCACCCATCCTGCATCCATCCTGCATCCATCATTCATTCATGCATCCACCCACCCATCCTGCATTCATCTTTCATTCATCCACCCACCCATCCTGCATTCATCATTCATGCATTCACCCATCCATCCATCCACCCATCCATCCTGCATCCATCATTCATGCATCCACCCATCCATCCACCCATCCATCCTGCATCCATCATTCATTCATCCATTCACCCATCCTGCATCCATCATTCATTCATGCATCCACCCATCCATCCATCCTGCATCCATCCTGCATCCATCATTCATTCATGCATCCATCCATCCACCCATCCATCCACCAATTCTGCATCCATCCTGCATCCGTCGATTCTGGCGCTATATAAGAAATATAATAATAATAATAATAATTCATGCATCAACCCATCCATCCATCCTGCATCCATCATTCATTCATGCATCCACCCATCCATCCACCCATCCATCCATCCACCCATCCACCCACCCATCCATCCTGCATCCATCATTCATTCATGCACCCATCCATCCATCCATCCTGCATCCATCCTGCATCCATCATTCATTCATCCACCCATCCATCCACTCATCCATCCATCCTGCATCCATCCTGCATCCATCCATCCACCCATCCATCCTGCATCCATCATTCATTCATGCACCCATCCATACATCCATCCACCCATCCTGCATCCATCATTCATTCATGCATCCGTCCACCCATCCATCCATCCACTCATCCATCCACTCATCCATCCTGCATCCATCATTCATAAAGGGGTGGGGATCGTGGGGAATAAACATTGCATGTAACACTGACAAACACAAATGTTGCAGAAGGGCAGCAAAACGAGTGTAAATGAGGGCACCAAAACGAGTGTAAATGAGGGCAGAAGGGCAGCAAAACGAGTGTAAATGAGGGCAGAAGGGCTGCAAAACGAGTCTAAATAAGGGCAGCAAAACGAGTCATTAGCAGTTAGATGGCCGATAAAGCTACACTCATTTGTAGCAGCGCGCCAAAAACCGCCATTCCAAGCGCGTGCATAACGACGTTACTTCCTATAGTGTTTCTTTAATGAGTTAATCAGGTATTTACTTTTCTATCACCACATTTCATAAGCAAACCTGTGCTGCCTAACTGGCGATTGCTACTGCGGCATAATTTAATAAATAAAAATCACTCTGCATCTATATTTCTCAAGGTCGGATTTCACTTTCCGTGTACACTACACTACTACAGTGAACCCGTTTAGTAAACAATGTTCCTTCATAGCACTCTGATCATACCTGAGCTGGTGTGAACGCCGGGTCTCCCTGGCCGAGCGGTTCCTTCGGGACTTGACTGTCGCAGTGTCGCCCTCTCAAGTATTCCTTCCTGGGTCCGGTCAGGTCAGGTCTGAGGTCAAGTCTTCCATCAAACGAACCCCATAAACAAACAGAGGCCGCAGTACGAGGGAGGGAGAGAGCTCTGGCCCCCCAGACAGGGGGTTATGTACCCGGGCTAGGTATTGACCAGCCAATCCTGGCGCTGTATGGTGCCCCCCCAGCCAGGATTGGCTTGGGGGGCACCATAACTGCTCGCCCAGTCGCCCTGTACAACCCCGGGGGCTGCCGCCCGCCCCATGTCCTCTCTCTAAAGGGAAAATCAGGGGGGAAACAATCTGCGCATGCACGGGCATGTTTGTGCCCAAAAGTCGACATGCGCAGCTTTAGCAGGCCCATCAGGCCCCCACCCCCCCTGCGCACTCCGGGAAAGTCGGGTGTCTCCCGGATTCCCGGCCGGCAAGTAGCGCGATTTTTTTTAAAATGTGTATGTGGTTTAGTGGCGACGCGGTGGGTCCATGGGGCTTAGTGGGGCTACGCCCCTACGCCCCAATGGACGCACCGGGCCTGTCTGCTTTCCGTCTGGAGAAGCAACCTGCAGCGGTTAGGGGCTTTCTAAATGTAACTTCCAGGTGGGACCAAAACAAAGGCCTAGGTTTAAGAGCCATCAGCCCTCCCATTTTTCGAATATCAACCTGGCACAGCCTGGCTGGGAGCTATCTGGAGCCTAACACCTCGATGACAATGCAATCAGGGCACGAATGGGAACTCAAAGCAGCCCAGGCAATTTTGTAGAACCAGCCCCCCACCCCTCTAACCACCACTAAGAGGGGCAGGGGAGTGGGGGGGGGGGCAGAAAGTTTGCAAGTGTGAATCACTTCTGCTTTTGTTACTGGCACCTGATATTGAAACATTGCTGGAAAAAAAGGCCCCCAGTACCCAAAAAAACTGCCCCCGCCCTTCCAGCCTCCCGGGAAAATGCCTGATGCCTGCTATGGCCCTGAATGCTACGCAGAGAAACAAAAACAGGCAGCTTATTATAGTGCTAACGAGAAAGTATCCTTTGGGGGCCGGTTTACGACTTTGTTCGATCGTGAATGTAGGAGATATGCATGCACTGTAAGAATGTCAAATATACCTGTATGTGTTAGTAATTACACTAGTAATGATTGAAATATCATTAATTCATTTTTATTTAATTTCTTTTATCTTGTTACTTATCCCAATGAAGGAAGTCAAAAAGCTTTACATCATATAAACATATATTGTCCAGAAAGAGTAACTCGGGCAAATGTGTAAATCAATATACAGGAAATGTTACATAAGACAATAAGAGTTCCAAGGTCAGGATTTGAAACGTTACCCAGTGGTTGGGGATATATGTGTCTTAATAAGACTTAATTTATGGCCACAGGACCCATTTAAAACCTTAATTTAGGGTGGTGAGGAGGCGAATAAAGGGTCTAAGGGAGATTTTAATGAAGTAGTGGTCCTTTGAGTAAGGACCTTACTCTACACACACCATAGCTACTAGGGTACATTATCACCTCAGATAGCGTCTCAGTTTTTAATGAGTCAAGGGACCACTACTTCATTACAATCTCCTTGCTTCACTTAGACCCTTTTAAATCCCCTCTTCCCCACCCTATATCACCCCCTCACTTGCACTCATCATACGACTTTATGATCAGAAGATGTCGGTCAAAGAGCCCCCCTGAGAGGCTCATCAGGCATTGCTGCACCAGCCTGACAAGGAGCGCCCAATGATGACGCATGACACCCTACCAGGTGTGTGAGGGCACTCCGATCTGAACATCTGGATCCCGCTTGATCCAACTGGCCGGACCGGCTGTTCCATCTATCAGGGCCTGTAATGTCCCTTATTTGAGGAACGGCCCCCTCTGTGTTTATTATACATTGACTTTGGAGGAGTGTGCGGTCAGGACCTCCTTAAATATTACTCCTCGTCCCTCCTTTGATTACTTGGTCATCTGATGCTATCCTGGTATTACATATTTCATGACCACTTCAGTGTGCTTGTCCATGGGGAATATGGCTCATGTCCTGTCATCTCTGATAATGTGTTGATGCGGTCACATGTTCCGGCCGATCCAGTCTGTTTGTCCATAGTGAATGTGGCTCTTGTCCATCGTCTCTGATGCTACACAAATGGGATCACGTGTTCCGTAATCGATCCACTATGTTTGTCCACAGTGAAGGTAGTTCATATCCTATATCGTCTGATGCTACCCTGATGGTAGGAGGGAGCACATGTTCCATCACCTCGCCAGACTGCTTGTTCATAGTGAATGTGGCACATGTCCTATGTCCTCTGGTGCTATCCAGATAGCAGGAGGAAGCACATTTTCCGTGATGGATCCAGTCTGTTTATCTGTGCTGAATGTGGCGCATGCCCTGTCTTCTCTGATGTTTTGAGCACATGTTCCATGACCGCTCTAGTCTGGTTGTCCGTGGTGAATGTGGCACTTGCCCTGTCTTCTCTGACTTTCTGAGCACATGTTCCATGACCGCTCTAGTCTGATTGTCCGTGGTGAATGTGGCGCATGCCCTGTCTTCTCTGATGTTCTGAGCACATGTTCCATGACCGCTCTAGTCTGGTTGTCCGTGGTGAATGTGGTGCATGCCCTGTCTTCTCTGATGTTCTGAGCACATGTTCCATGACCGCTCTAGTCTGGTTGTCTGTGGTGAATGTGGCGCATGCCCTGTCTTCTCTAAAGTTCTGAGCACATGTTCCATGACCGCTCTAGTCTGGTTGTCCGTGGTGAATGTGGCGCATGCCCTGTCTTCTCTGATGTTCTGAGCACATGTTCCATGACTTCTCTAGTCTGGGTGTCCGTGGTGAATGTGGCGCATGCCCTGTCTTCTCTGATGTCTGAACACATGTTCCATGACCGCTCTAGTCTGGTTGTCCGTGGTGAATGTGGAGCATACCCTGTCTTCTCTGATGTTCTGAGCACATGTTCCATGACCGCTCTAGTCTGGTTTTCCGTGGTGAATGTGGCGCATGCCCTGTCTTCTCTGATGTTCTGGGCACATGTTCCATGACCGCTCTAGTCTGGTTGTCCGTGGTGAATGTGGTGCATGCCCTGTCTTCTCTGATGTTCTGAGCACATGTTCCGTGACCGCTCCATTCTGGTTGTCCGTGGTGAATGTGGTGCATGCCCTGTCTTCTCTGATGTTCTGAGCACATGTTCCGTGACCGCTCCATTCTGGTTGTCCGTGGTGAATGTGGCGCATGCCCTGTCTTCTCTGATGTTCTGAGCACATGTTCCGTGACCGCTCCATTCTGGTTGTCCGTGGTGAATGTGGTGCATGCCCTGTCTTCTCTGATGTTCTGAGCACATGTTCCGTGACCGCTCCATTCTGGTTGTCTGTGGTAAATGTGGCGCATGCCCTGTCTTCTCTGATGTTCTGAGCACATGTTCCATGACCGCTCTAGTCTGGTTGTCCGTGGTGAATGTGGCGCATGCCCTGTCTTCTCTAAAGTTCTGAGCACATCTTCCATGACCGCTCTAGTCTGGTTGTCCGTGGTGAATGTGGCGCATGCCCTGTCTTCTCTGATGTTCTGAGCACATGTTCCATGACTTCTCTAGTCTGGTTGTCCGTGGTGAATGTGGCGCATGCCCTGTCTTCTCTGATGTTCTGATCACATGTTCCATGATCGCTCTAGTCTGGTTGTTTGTGGTAAATGTGGCGCATGCCCTGTCTTCTCTGATGTTCTGATCACATGTTCCATAACCGCTCTAGTCTGGTTGTCCGTGGTGAATGTGGCGCATGCCTTGTCTTCTCTGATGTTCTGAGCACATGTTCCATGACCGCTCTAGTCTGGTTGTCCGTGGTGAATGTGGCGCATGCCCTGTCTTCTCTGATGTTCTGAGCACATGTTCCATGACCGCTCTAGTCTGGTTGTCCGTGGTAAATGTGGTGCATGCCCTGTCTTCTCTGATGTTCTGAGCACATGTTCCGTGACCGCTCCATTCTGGTTGTCCGTGGTGAATGTGGCGCATGCCCTGTCTTCTCTGATGTTCTGAGCACATGTTCCGTGACCGCTCCATTCTGGTTGTCCGTGGTGAATGTGGCGCATCCCCTGTCTTCTCTGATGTTCTGAGCACATATTCCGTGACCGCTCCATTCTGGTTGTCCGTGGTGAATATGGCGCATGCCCTGTCTTCTCTGATGTTCTGATCACATGTTCCATGACTGCTCTAGCCTGGTTGTCCATGGTAAATGTGGCGCATGCCCTGTCTTCTCTGATGTTCTGATCACATGTTCCATGATCGCTCCAGCCTGGCTGTCCGTGGTGAATGCGGCTCATGTCCTGTGTCCTCTGATGCTACGCTGATGGGAGCAAATGTTTCGTGACCGGCGTGTTCTGATTGTACATAGTGAGGATTAGGGTAACTAACCATGCACTCAGTCTTCTGATGCAATGCTACCATGATGTTGATGCTAGTGGGAATATAAGCACTGTTTTTCTCCGCTTCTTCCCTAGGTAAAATGTAGAGGGGGCCAGTGGTGGCCTCTTCCCACGGCTGAAACCTGAAGTTCTGATGCAGAGAGAGAGGGCACACAGTGCTCTCCCTATGCCACAATGCAGGTCTTAATGGGTACAGGAGATAAGACACGTGGACATCTCTCAGAAGAGTGGAAGACACTTATGGAATATATAGAATCATGGACTGGAGAAAAGGATTGAATGACCCCCGTTGGCCGATTGCACTAAGGCACTATAGTATGAACTCGCTCATGTCCCCTACCGTGCACAGAAGCAGACATCAATACGCAGAGATTATTTGACTCCAGAGAAGTTGGATAAGATGTTCCCAGGGACACAACACTCTTGCTCTAGATGCCACATGGAGGGAGTGGGACTCCTACATATGGACGTGTAATGAGCTGTCAGCCTATTGGGTCAGGATAAGAGAAATTACTGGGCTTGCGGCTCATCTCACGTTACGAGATACAGTGGAGGAATGTCTACTAGGATTACACAAGCACAGGTCGAAACACAAGGTACAATACCGCTTCATAGACCTGGCACTGCTACTAGCTGTTAGGAATATCACGATGCGTTGGAAGTCTAGTAAACCTCCGGAGATATACACCTGGATTACGGAAATGTTGAAGTGGGGCACTGCAGAGGGCGCAGCACTACGTAGAGAAGAGGTGAGAGGACTGAGGAAGACGCCGATAGCACTGGAATGTTGGTAGAGCTTAAGTCCATAGAGATTGATATGCCAGCTTAGAAGGTTGCTATGTATGAAGGGACCATACCATCAACAGTCCATACCTTGGTACATAATGTATATACTGTATATAATGTATGAAAAGTTGTGTTCTACCTTGACCTATTGGATACGATGGAAATGGGGTGTACATGTATTACTGATGCTGCTGCGTATGGAGTGTGACCACAGTTTGGGGAGAAGGGAGGGGGGGAGGTATGAGGGAGGTTCTGAAAATATCCGCCATGTAAGGTCAATTATGTGTTTTGTCAAAGGACAACGCTACAAAGCTCACGGACCGTTCAGATTGTTACACTAATGTGACCAAGACATGTGAATGTATATGGTATTAAAAATTCAATAAAAATATGTTTAAAAAAAATCAATACGCAGAGATGAATGAGAGTGACGCCGTGAGTGAGGTACACATTTATATCTACGCTGACGTCTTACATGAAGTCAGCAGTGATGCTATCCATGGCTGTCCATGATTTTTATGCTGATGTCATATATGAAGTCAGCAGTGACTGGGGGCAACGGTGCCTGTGCTGATTATTGTTGTCTATGCTGCCGTCACATGTGAAGTCATCAGTGATATAGTCACTGACACCTGTGTTGATGTCATATGTGAAGTCAGCAGTGATGTAGTCAATGCCGCTTGTGTTGATGTCATTTGTGAAGTCAGCAGTGATGTAGTCAATGCTGTTTGTGTTGATGTCATATATGAAGTCAGCAGTGATGTAGTCAATGCTGTTTGTGTTGATGTCATATATGAAGTCAGCAGTGATGTAGTGAATGCCGCTTGTGTTGATATCATTTGTGAAGTCAGCAGTGATGTAGTGAATGCCGCTTGTGTTGATATCATTTGTGAAGTCAGCAGTGATGTAGTCAATGCCGCTTGTGTTGATGTCATTTGTGAAGTCAGCAGTGATGTAGTCAATGCTGCTTGTGTTGATGTCATATATGAAGTCAGCAGTGATGTAGTCAATGATGCCTGTGTTGATGTCATATGTGAAGTCAGCAGTGATGTAGTCAATGCCGCTTGTGTTGATGTCATATATGAAGTCAGCAGTGATGTAGTCAATGACGCCTGTGTTGATGTCATTTGTGAAGTCAGCAGTGATGTAGTCACTAACGCCTGTGTTGATGTCATATGTGAAGTCAGCAGTGATGTAGTCAATGACGCCTGTGTTGATGTCATTTGTGAAGTCAGCAGTGATGTAGTCACTAACGCCTGTGTTGATGTCATATGTGAAGTCAGCAGTGATGTAGTCAATGCCGCTTGTGTTGATGTCATTTGTGAAGTCAGCAGTGATGTAGTCACTAACGCCTGTGTTGATGTCATATGTGAAGTCAGCAGTGATGTAGTCAATGATGCCTGTGTTGATGTCATATGTGAAGTCAGCAGTGATGTAGTCACTGACGCCTGTGTTGTCATATGTGAAGTCAGCAGTGATGTAGTCAATGCCGCGTGTTTTGATGTCATATGTGAAGTCAGCAGTGATGTAGTCAATGCCGCTTGTGTTGATGTCATATGTGAAGTCAGCAGTGCTGTAGTCAATGACGCCTGTGTTGATGTCATATGTAAAGTCAGCAGTGTAGTCAATGCCGCTTGTGTTGATGTCATATGTGAAGTCAGCAGTGATGTAGTCACTGACGCCTGTGCTCATGTCATTTGTAAAGTCAGCAGTGATGTAGTCAATGCCGCCTGTGTTGATGTCATATGGGAAGTCAGCAGTGATGTAGTCAATAATTCCTGTGTTGATGTCATATGTGAAGTCAGCAGTGATGTAGTCAATGCCGCCTGTGTTGATGTCATATGTGAAGTCAGCAGTGATGTAGTCAATGCCGCTTGTGTTGATGTCATATGTGAAGTCAGCAGTGATGTAGTCACTGATGCCTGTGCTCATGTCATTTGAAAAGTCAGCAGTGATGTAGTCAATGCCGCCTGTGTTGATGTCATATGTGAAGTCAGCAGTGATGTAGTCAATGCCGCCTGTGTTGATGTCATATGTGAAGTCAGCAGTGATGTAGTCAATGCCGCTTGTGTTGATGTCATATGTGAAGTCAGCAGTGATGTAGTCACTGATGCCTGTGCTCATGTCATTTGAAAAGTCAGCAGTGATGTAGTCAATGCCGCCTGTGTTGATGTCATATGTGAAGTCAGCAGTGATGTAGTCAATGCAGCCTATCTTCATGTCATTTGTGAAGTCAGCAGTGATGTAGTCAGTGATGCCTGAGTTGATGTCAAATATGAAGTCAGCAGTGACTGGGGGCAGCGGTGCATGTGCTGATTAATGTTATCTATGCTGCCGTCACCTGTGAAGTCAGCAGTGATGTAGTCAATGACGCCTGTGTTCATGTCTTATGTGTAGTCAGCAGTGATGTAGTCAATGACGCTTGTGTTGATGTCATGTTTGAAGTCAGCAGCAATCTGATCCATGCTCATCAATGGTGTCCATGCCAAGATCAAATGTGAAGTCAGGAGTCTTGTGTTCAATGTTGTGTAGGCTGATGTCATACGTGAAGTCAGCATTGATGTGATCAGTGGTTATCAACAGTGTCTATGCTAGTCTCATACATGAAGTCTGCAGTCATGTGATAACTGATGTCTATGCCGCGGTCATGTGTGAAGTCAGGACTCAGAGTCATGTGATTAATGTCATCTAGACTGAAGTCATATGTGAAGTCAACATTGATGTGATTAATGGTTAATAACAGTGTCTATGCTAGTCTCATACGTTAAGTTTGCAGTCATGTGATAAATGGTGTCTATGCCGCGGTCATGTGTGAAATCAGGAGTCATGTGATCAATATTATCAATGGCTGAAGTCATATGTGAAGTCAACATTGATGTGAATAATGGTTAGCAGTGGTATCTACACTAATGTCATATGTGAACTCGCAGTCATGTGATCAATGCTGATGTCAGCAGTCAGGTGATCAACGACGCCTATGTTGACGTCATATGTGAAGTCGGCAGTGATGCGATTACTGTTGTCTATACTGACATTGTTTTTTCTATGCTATGTTTGGAAGATCCCTGGAAAAACCTCTGCCTTGCACTTTTAGATCACACTGCAGTGTCTGAAAAGCCAGTATCAACTGACCACCCTGGGTCAAACCACTTCGCTATTATGGGGGAAGAAGCGGCAAGGATCAAAATGGTGGATGGAGCACGTACCGCACAGAATTTTCAAACTGACTGCAAAGCCACACAGATTTAAAAAAACAACATAATTAATAATCCCTGTTTGGTTTCAAAGATTAGGGCATTCTGTTTTAATTTAACACGTGTTGGATTAGCCCCTTTGGCAATGTTAAAACTGTTGTTATTCAATTAATACTATTGGGAATGTGGACCATTTTCATAAAACCTCTCTGGTAGGTTTAATTCTTCCTAATCTTACAACCCAATGCACACAAATCTTGCTTCAAACTTTGGAAACAACTGCATTATTCTGGTCTCTCCTTATACAAGTTATAAACTAAAACTATATATTCTACTGACAATCTTCTGTGATGTACCTCAAAGGGAATAAATATATTTCTATAAAAAACCTTATCGCTTAACTCCCAATTGATACAGGCTAGAGAGAGTGTGTCAAACTTTGCAAGAACGCCCCCGCCAATCGGAATAGGTCTCAAGTAATCTCCAGGCCCGCTAGACAGGCTACGTCACCAAAGAAGGCTTATGTCTCAATTCTGCCTCTCTCTACAGTGCCTCAGCCGCCTCATTGGCTTTACCCAGTTATTGCTGGTACTCTCAGCGGCGCTGCATTAAATCTGAGCCAGGTTATAATTTGTCCTGTTAAAGGTGACTTTATTCCTCCCATAAAGGCCTCTGCCTGGTGTAGGGATACTTGATTTGTGATGAGAAGACAGTCTGTTCCCATTACTGATGGTCCCATAGCTCCAATAACCATATTTTCACAATTTGAGCAAGTTATGACCTGGGACGTATTTCATGGTCCAGGGCTTGCACAGACTCTTTGTGTGTGTCAGTAATGCATCTCCCCTCGCTCCATCAGTTATTCCCTAACTAAAAATCGTAACTTCCAATTTAAAAAAAAAAAAAAGACAGAGCTAGCATTATTTTACTTGCCCTTTACACCCTCAGTCCCACAAACAAGTCTATTTGAAATCTCTGCACGTAGGCGTAAGCCGACGAGTAGTGGCGATTTCCAGAACCCCAAGGCATACGACAGGGTCAATGTACAAAATTGTCCTAGTTACCTTGACCCCCTGTTTTTCTCTAGTCCTCCATGTATGGAAAAGCTGCAAGCAGAGTGTTGAAGCAAATGTGATGTTTAACAACAATTTGCAATTGGTCACAGATGGAATACTTGTTTCAATTATTAAATCCCCCCCCCACCACCTATGTAATCTTGGAGTATTCAAACATTTTAAGCCCAATGTACATCAAACATACATTACCCTTTTCACACCTGCGCATGCATGTCTAAAGCCGCACCTCTTTGTTCTATGTGCGGCAGTGTGGGTCATATTAGCATGTCAAGCTTGAGTAGTAAGAGATAAGAGAAATCTACATCTAATGTAGATAAAAATCTAGATAAAAGTCCTATATCTGGATAAAAGTCTTATATAGGAAATGGTTATCATGACATCTGGTGTTAATCTGGTCTACCTGGACTGCTCTAGACACCTGTTTTACACCAGGAACATGTAGGCCTTTACAGGAGGTGTTGAGGTAGGGGGTTCCGGCATGGTTGCACATATAGTTAAAGTGGTACGCCTTAGGATCAGCTCTTTAGCCGCTAAAAGAGATCTTGGAAGAAGTTGTCCAAAGTAGAGCCTCCCCTTGAAAAGGGGGTTGGAAGGTGATAGATCCTAGTATGATCTTGAGATTCTGGTTTAAAGTGTTAGAGGGCGTTCGAACAAATACGCCAAGATACAAGGGACCGGTGTTCATATGGTAGGACTGTTCTTGATTCACGGTCTAACCCTAGAGGTGACCACGACCCAATCGGACTATAGTTGTCCACAAAGTAAATGTGAACCCATGTTTCTTTTTGTTGGCCTATCAAAAAGACGATATGTATCTGGGTGAAACGAAGAAGTGCTATTGTTTGTAATGTTCTATAGATGCCAATAAAGTGTATGTATGAGTATGAAAATATAAAAATGATTCCAAACGTATATCCAGAAAAGTACTACTCTGTGAGTATTCGCATCCTTTGCGCGTGCCACAGCCCCAACTCCAATAGGAACATCAGACATTGCCGGCTCTATGTCAGTTACGACTTTCGAAAAATCCATACATTTGGAATATATTTTATAAATGACACCTTTAAAGGCAAAAGTTAGAAGATATTGCCTTTGTACGTCACAAACATGATTTAGTCTCCGTCATCATTTTCTGACAGCAAAAAAAGTTTGAGGATTGGGCCAATGCTTGATGAGATCCGCCAAGAATGTATTCTGTGTTACAGGAGGCTTTGCTTCGCGTTGCTGTCGCATAAAGCATTTGGGATGCAATTTTAGCTACACAAACATTCAAATTTTGGAATAAAATTTTGCATGCAATTTTACTATGGAATCCTCACTGATCTAATTACATGGTTATTTATTTTTATTAGGATACCTAGTACAAGTTGTAGAATTCATCTTGAAGCACAATAGTTAAGACTAAATACTGAATCTCACTAGCATTCTTGAGTCAAGCCCATTCCAGGTAACCTACATCAAAGATCTCTATTAATAACTAGCGACACAAGTTTCAGTAAAGTCAATTGTCAGATTATTTAAAGATAGGTTCCCCTGTGACTGAAATTCGACGTTCGACCTCATTTTGAGTTAGATCTGGTGAATTTGTTGTTCCTAACTCTGCATTTCCTGAAACTTTTCCAACTGGTCTTGGATCAGTACTTTGACCTTGAATGACATCCGTCCTCCCTTGCACTGGCAGGGTCTGTTACACAGGAGCCCAAAATCTGATAGGTTAACCCAGTTTGTTCAAGACCACCTGGTATATTTTGGACTAGTTATGGATTTTAGGCTCTGCACTAAGAGTATTGGGGACCTGATTCACAAAAGTGTAAATCTATAAGTAGTAGAGTTATAAGTTTCAAGTTTAAATGTATTCTACTGTTTAGTCTTTTTAAACCATTACAATAAAATACATACATAAAAAGACTTTTAGTCACTTATTTTACCCCGAAAAAGCTAAATGTAAACATGAACGAAAAGTTAATTCCTTTTTGAAGTGCATAGTGTCCAGGTTTGTCTCGTTCCTTGCTAATTCAAGGATCACTTTTACTTAAATAATAACATCATAGTAAAATTAGTTAAATAAACCTGATATATGAATATGAAATGATACGTCTTTTTAGTCATTTGTTAAAGACGGCATCTGTTCAATTGACCATAAAATACAGATGTGTTAACACGTTCCGCTGGATTCAAATGGAAGTCGCCCATCTGTATAATTGTTAATTGATGTATTTAGGTTTATTGCGTATGTTTGATTTCTTTAAATCTACTGTCTGGTGATGGTCCCAGAGTTTATCCTTGTGAAAGTACTTCTGCTTTATAGAACTACACCCTTTTAAAATTGGAGTTGCTACGACTGGTTGGTCTTTTCTGAGGTACAAGTGATCTTTTCGTGTTAGAAAATGATCTATTTACCCTGATAGACCCTTTATTCTATTAATCCTTTGTTAGTTCTATTTGTGTTAGATTCAGTTTTAAAAATGTTACCCCCCTGCAGTCTAGGGGAATTAGTAGACTTACAACCACAAAGAATTACTCCTGCTCTGGGATGCACAAAAACTCCAAAGCAGGGCAATTGGAAGTCTGCAAGAAGTCTGCATTCCTCCTAGAGCATACCACCGCTCTGATCTACTCCACTCTGAGGCAACAACTGCTTCAGCCCTCACCAGTCCAAGCCAATACATCGGTCAGGGAAAAAATCAAGCCAGCTGCCCCCGCCCCTCACTCTTCCGCAGAGGCAACATGTCACTCATAACAAATAGATGCTACAACCCCCACCTGTTGGAGGCAACAACCATGCAAGCGCTCACCTGTCAGAGGCAACAACCACTCCAGCCATCACCTGTCAGAGCCACACTGAGACAAATAGCAGAAAAACATTCCACCACTCACCAGCCAAACCGACCACATAGCTTCGAGCCGACACTCACCTCAGATAGTTACGAGTAGACAATCACCCCAGATAGCTCCGAGCAGACAATCACCCCAGATATAATCTGTGAGAGGTATCCAAATGCTGCCAACAATGTCACTATTCGGCAATTAGAGGCACCCTATTGGAACAAACAACCTCTTCATCCCACCCTTACGAGAAGCAACTGCTTAACTTTGAAGAGACCACTAATCCAGGCCGTGCGTACGACACATATGGAGGAGGACACTACAAGCATCACTCAAACGTCAACAGTAGGAAAATAGTATATTTCTCATCTCATAATCTCTCCGGTCATCGCCTGAGAATAGACAACTTGAACCCACGCGAGCTAGATGCAGAAGGATGCTTAGAGGTGACCACCACTCCAGACCAGCTCACACCTGTGTAAGGGTAGCACATCTCTCAGAGGTGACCACCAATCCAGCTATCGCCTGTAAGAGCAATGCATCACCTACAGGACTCATTCACCAGAACCAATGAATCAGTGGGAGCAGACCACTACTCCAGCCCTCAGCTCCCATCGGAAATTCATTGCTTAAAGAGGGCATCCATTTCAGCTATCACCTGTGTGAGGGTAGCACATCCCTCAGAGGTTATGTTATGTTAAACGGAACTTGTAAAGCGGGTTGGTTTCATGGCGGAGAGGTGACAACCAGACCAGGTTCTGAACTATGGAAGCCCTCATATCCTCTGGAGGAGGAAGTGTCTCAAGGACATCACGTTTCAGAAGGCTAAACCCAGTTAGAGGAGCTTTAACTTCTGATAGACATACCCACTCTGAACCCCGCCTGTAAGAGGGTACCACACAGCGCAATCTAGCATCATCCCCATGTACTGCCTGTGGGGAGATAACACATCGCAGCAGGACCGACCCTTTCCTGTGGCAGTGGAACACACACATCAGAAATGATGCCACATCACCTGCATAGGACCATCACTCAAACCCTTGTCTGCAACAGGAAGAAACGCCTCTCGGAGGAGACAATCACTCCAGCTGTGGCCGTCGGGGGATTCCAATATCACAAAGACAGCTGTTGGAGGCGCCAGATGTAAAGGAGCCAATCAACGAGCTGAATGCCGCTGCCCGCGTCCCACGCAGGGGGACATTAGCAGGGCAGCCACCTTAGTGGCCACTAGTCGTAGCCCCCCCCCTCTCCCCCCTGTCCAGGGATTCGAAGGAGGCGCGGCGAGCTTTGTCTGCCCCTCCCCGGGGTCTCCATGACGTGTGCCCAGGGGAGGGCTTACCAGTGGGGGGCGGGCCAGTTACTTAAGCTCTGGCTGCCCCTAGCTCTGCCTCTGTTACGATAGGGTGCCACTTGGGCAAGTATCGAAACAAACACAATGTAGAGGTAGCAAACAGTGTATTACCAGGGGAAAGTGACGGGTGCATGTCGCAATTGAGACCAACCTCAGAGTAAGGATATCACTGCAACGAGGGGCAGACTGGCGAACCACTGGATCACCTGGAAAGACACTTACAAAGGCAGGGAGAATAGAATTTCTATTGACACGTCATTCTTCAGATAATTGAGAAGACTCACTGGGGCAATGTGTTAGGGTCGGGGGACCCACGTTCTCCACAATACTGTCCCTGGATGTGGGGCGGACTGGTTACACTCATGAATCGTGATAAAATTAGTACCAGTGAGTGAACATCAAAAGCAAATTATGATGGTACTGGGTGTTATCCGCTGCTATTGGGTAGGATTCTGCTACACCCGAACAACATCACACATATTGGGCTTTTGGGGCACATGCTATGTGTTCCACCTACACTGATGAGAGGTAACCACACACCTTCAGCACGGACAACCTTGACCAGTCTAGGAGGGCGGGTAGTGGTTGCAATAAGACACCTTCACCAGTGAGTGCTGCTAGGCGGCAGGAAGAGGAAGGGTGTATAGGTCTGTCACCTCCCACCACCTTCTTCCTGGTACACACGAACGGGATGTGGAGCAGGGCGTCGCACTCCGGGGTTCGGTCAGGAACAAGGTGTCCCAGCAGCTATGGACTGTTGGCAGATGGCGAGGGACCACCAGGCTAGGATAGGGGGAGGAGGCCAATTGTGCGTGTTAAATTCCGAGGGTCTCACCAGCCAAATGCACTGTCATGACAAAGGTAGCGCAATAGGGGGTTCAGCAACCTAGCACTCCAAAGTTTCCAGGACCAACGGTAATGTGAGGAGGTGTGAGATTTGCTAGCTGTATAAGATGGAGTGCAGTGCCCGTCAGGATGCCAGCAGCTAGGTCTGGGCTACAAAGGGAGGCACGTGCGAACACAGCATAGGGAAGCTGCCGCTCACTACTGAGATAGTTTGGTTATGATCCGCAGCATGCGCTGGAACAGCTTGCGATTGCAACTGCGACAATCTTTGGGAGAGAGTGTTCCCCCTCACCACCAAATTTGGCCAGGCAGGACTCCACTTCCTGGGTAGGGCTGCACTGCAGTAGGCAACGTGGTCCTCCTTGGGTACAACGAGCAGCAATTTCGTTGAGTATTAGTAATGGAACAATAACTAAGGTGCGCAGTGTTCACGAACAATTACACAAGTGGTGACAAGATGGCCTTTTACTCATCAGGTGTCATGTGTGGCTGCGGGAACACTCGTACGCTGCCAGGTTGGCATAGCGCAGTTGTAGGTGGGCTACCCCGGGACGGGATGGAAGAGCAGGTGAACAACAGCTCCCTTTAGGGGACATCCTCCCTTGTCCTGGTTTCCCATGCAGGGGGCAAGGACTAGCGACCATGGGGGGAGGGCACTTCTACAGGCTATGCAAAGTTATATAGCGGACTATCAGCAATAATTGGGGCCATGCGAGCTAGTGTGGTCAGGAATTGCCCAAGTAGGGAACGGCGGGGGGCCAAGTCCACAGCTACTGTAGAGCATTCATACAAAAGGGCTCAACGTGGCCACGCAGAGGTCGCAGGAGGGGAAGGCTGGGGGTCATCAAGCAGGCACTATTGCAGAGGCACTATTGCAGGCAAGAGTGGAAGGCTATTATCAAAAGGATGGTGTGCACTGTCCAAAGTCAGGATGGATATGTTTCTCCTTGATATATTAATGCACGGAAGCTGCGAAATGGAAGTAGGGAGCTCAGAGGTGGGGGGGCTCTGCCATCGACGGTAGCCTCCTCCAGAGCTGTGGTGGAGTTACAGGGCGATCTGGAGGCAGACGGGTACAGTAAGGGTACCTCTGCGGCACACTGGTACAGTAAGGGTACCTCTGCCTGGCACAGTAAGGGTGCCTGAGCCAAAGACCTGGAGCAGCAGGAGGTTCCGGGACAACGCGACGGCGCCCCGTTAGTCTTTCGGGTGGTCGGGGGGCCTGAACCGACCGGGGGTGTGCCATACCGCTCCGCCCTGAAAGGGGGGGCGGGAGTATAAGATAAGGATCTACAAGGTGCTGCACTGTCCGAGCGTTGACTCACCGTGCTGGCTGGCTCATTAGGCAGGCGGGACAGCGAGGGGCTGCCTGTTTTGGATCGCCCGTAAGATAACCCATCAAAAGTCATACGCTTGTTGTATGAAAATAAACCTGCAGCAGTTCTTACCCATAAACAATGTGTCCAGTGTAATCATTATATGGGCAAAATGTATGATGTTGGGTGGGAGCGGATGATTGTGTGGGCACTAAAGCCCAGGCGGAGAGGCTGTCTATGCAGGGCCTCTCAGACCCCAGGAGCAGGCCTCTCTCTTTTGGGGGGAGGGGGGTCATAAGAGGTAAGGTGGAGCTCTCTGCTGGGGGCTGTGAGTGCTCCCTTAAAGACCCCAGGAGCAGCCTTCTCTCTTGGAGGGGGTGATAAGGGGGGAGGTGGAGCTCTCTGCGGTGGGCTGTGCGTGCCCCCTTAAAGACCCCAGGAGCAGTCTTCTCTCTTGTGGGGGGGAATAGGGGGTCAGGTGGAGGTATCTGCTGTGGGCTGTGCATGTCTCCTTAAAGACCCCAGGAGCAAGCTTCTCTCTAGGGGGCGGGGGTGATGGGGGGTAAGGTGGAGCTCTCTGCTGGGGGCTGTGCGTGTCCCCTTAAAGACCCCAGGAGCAAGCTTCTCTCTAGGGGGCGGGGGGGGGGTAAGGTGGAGCTCTCTGCTGGGGGCTGTGCATGTCTTTCTGGAACTCTGGACTTGGGGCCTCTGGGTCCTTCTCGAATATTAAGGGGACTGGCAATAAAATGAGGACACTGCTCAATACACCTGTGTGCTGGCCGAGTAACCATACTGCTACTCAAGTTTATTGAGGGCGTTGACAATGACATCAGTTAATAGTCAAGCCTATCTTCTGTCAGTATGCCAGGGAGCAACAGTAAATTACTGGTCCCAATCAGCATGCCAGGTATTTTGATTAAAGTTCCAAGTGTGCTGCACAAAGTGTCAGAGGGGCTGCTCAAAGTGTCAGAGGGGCTGCTCAAAGTGCCAGAGGGGCAGCTCAAAGTCCCAGAGGACCTGCTCAAAGTGCCAGAGGTGCTACTCACAGTGCCAGAGGGGCTACTCACAGTGCCAGAGGGGCTGCTCAGAGTGTCAGAAGAGCTGCTCAATGTGTCAGAGGGGCTGCTCATAGTGCCAGAGGACCTGCTCAAAGTGCCAGAGGGGCTACTCACAGTGCCAGCAGGGCTACTCACAGTGCCAGAGGGGCTGTTCAAAATGTCAGAGGGGCAGCTCAAAGTCCCAGAGGACTTGCTCAAAGTGCCAGAGGGGCTACTCACAGTGCCAGAGGGGCTACGCACAGTGCCACAGGGGCTGCTCAAAGTGTCAGAGGGGCTGTTCATAGTGCCAGAGGGGCAGCTCACAGTTATAGAGGGGCAGCTCACAATCCCACAGGGGCTGCTCATAGTGCCAGAGGGGCAGCTCAAAGTGCCAGATGGACAGCTCAAAGCTCTAGAAGGGCAGCTCAAAGTGCCAGAAGTGCAGCTCAAAGTGCCACATGGGCTGCTAAAATTGCCAGAGGGGCAGAAGCTACCATGGAGAAATATTTGGGATAGGGGCTATCTCTCAGGGGTCAAAGGGAAAAAACAGAGGTTACACCCACGACTATTGGTACCCCTAGCTGGAATACCTTTTGTGCATGTACCCCCTTCAACCCTAGGCCTCGAGGCCTACTCCGGGAAGATATTCAGGTTTACCACAAGGCTATCAGGATACTCTGCGCTCCAGCCAAGCCCTGAAAATATTCACTAAGTAAATCATTCGACAAGCATCACTTAAAATATGATAAAGTCTCTTCAAATTTCAAAATTGTGTATTTCTTAAACATATGGAAGACCTGACATTAATAAGGCACATTATAGCACTGCACAGATAAAGTATTTATAAAAGTGATAGTTTTGTACAACTGGTTGTCTGAAAGCACATATTTGAAAGTGCTTTCATAGTCAATAATAAAGAAAAAAGAATTTTTGCGAATAAAATATTTGCCTGAGATCATACAGTTAAAGCAGGGAAGTCAGGATTTATCCACGTTTTTTGTTTTACTTCATACAAATCAGCCAGTAAATGGGTCTCTATCTAGTTTTTCTTATGGTAAGGATTTGTTTCTACCTCTTAGTGCATTTTTCTGCAATTTTTGAAATATAGCGCAAACCCAACCAAAAGTATTGGTATTAGAACACTTTATATGAGCAACAGTTACATTACACAAGATCCCATGCATTGTGTATTGGCACAGGGAGCTTAAGTGATTGGGCCAGAAACACAGGATGTTGAGCCGACGCTGAGACTTGAACCGGGTTCCCCAGCTGCCAGCCCTGACCGTATTGCCACATCCTGAGTAAACCAAGGGTGGGAGGCAGAAGCAACATGAAAGCTCGGCTCGTTATGGGATCGAGGTTCCAACATATAAATAGATAGATAGATAGATAGATAGATAGATAGATAGATAGATAGATAGATAGATAGATAGATAGATAGATAGATAGACAGACAGACAGACAGACAGGTAGGTAGGTAGGTAGGTAAGTAAGTAAGTAGGTATATATAGATAGATATATAGACAGATAGATAGATAGATAGATAGATAGATAGATAGATAGATAGATAGATAGATAGATAGATAGATAGATAGATAGATAGATAGATAGATAGATAGATAAGTAGGTAGATATAGATAGACAAACAGAGAGGTAGGTAGGTAGGTAGATCTAGATAGACAGACAGACAGACAGACAGACGGACAGATAGACAGACACATACAGGGCTCGAGTCCGGGTACCACCCGGGTGGACGGCGTCCCCCCTGCCAAACAGCTGGACTTCACTCTTTGGCCTCTCTGGGACGAGATCGGAGCGCATCTTTTGTGACGTCCCTTCCTGTAGTGACGTCACTTCCGGTGACAGCGTCCCCCCCACTTCTCTTTTTCGGACTTGTGCGATAGATAGATAGATAGATAGATAGATAGATAGATAGATAGATAGATAGATAGATAGATAGATAGATAGATAGATACTTCTATGTATCAGCCAAAGCTGCCTCCGATTCCCATTCCGTTTTGTCTTTACTTGTTTCACTGCTGAGACAGGGCTGTTATCGTCTCAGTGTCGTTGCTCAGATTTCTGGCAAACCTCTCCTTTTCTTGTCTCCTTTTTCAGTTTTAACGGAGCCGCCTGCAGGTTTCGTCTAATGATATATTTTCTGTACTCCCCAGAAAGACGGTTAATTATAGAACTGCCATGCAGTGTTTCGACGTTTATTCTCGTGAACGTCTACATTTCTAGACTATGTCGAAGACTTGGGAACAGGCACCAGCTGGGCTAAAAATACCACCCCCTCCCTCCCAGACATAGATCCCTTGATGTGTCTCTAAATGTAGACAATAATGAGAATTAAAGTAGAAACACTGCTGGGTCCGCTCTGCATTTAAATACCTTTTTCCAAGTGCCAAAAAATAGGACCACTCGCGGTGAGAATCTCAAATGACATCCCTGGCGCGCCATTAATTCGTGGAAATGTCGGGAGATGGCGTCTGTCATGGCCGCCGCTCCAGCTCCCTGGGTCATCCCGAGTCCCCAAGCCGTGCTTCCGCGGCAGGGACCGAGCAGAGCTGTCTGTTGACTTGGTGTTCAGGCGCAGCTGCGCTGGCGGTCTACTGCCTCCCCTCCACGCTCCTTCGGTGCCCCCACCCCCAGGCGTACCGCCGGGCCCCACATGCACCGCATCCACTTTAATATATTGGCTTCAGCCTCCTTCACTTCAGCAGCTGCCTCAGATTAGGCGGCAAATCCCCGTGGCTCTCCAAGAATCCAATTTATTAGAAAGAAGAGGCTCAGCGTATCGTTTTTGGAGGGGTCGACGGGGGGAGAGATGGGGGGGGGGGGGGGGGCTGGTCTCTCTCCAACCCCCTCCTTGTACATAACTAGCTGCCAGAAGCCCCCTAGTAGCATCCAAGACGGTTGTAGCCTAAATTATAGTTCCTTAGTGTGAGCCTGCAAACAAGTCAACTGGGCCTTTGAGAGTGGCCAAAAGCGAGACTGCGCTCCCAGGTGTTAGACTCTCTCTCTAGGAGTAAAAGAAAGGGGCGGCCTGGCCCGCCCAAGGCTGCCAAGCAGCCCATGTCACCTTGAACTCTTTCAGTCTGTTCTGGCTTCTCAGCCTCAAGCACTTTGCAAGCTGGAAGATATGGGACCATATTCCAACTTTGGCAGTCCTCCAGCATCGCTGCCAACGCGCCGTCCGCTGGAGGACCGCCATGGCCGTGGTGCGCCTGCCTGCCATGGCAGGTGGACGTTGCAGCGGTGTTCTGACGGCAGTGGTTTGTTAGGCTCATGGGAGAGCCAAAAATGCAGATCGCCGCCATGTGAGTGCTGACTGCATGCTCCAGCACGGTGTGGCATACATGCCACACCGTGAAGAAACTGGGGGTGAAAATCCAGGGAGGCAGTACATGTGCCCCCCTGCCCACATGCACCCCTAAGCCCAGGAGCGGCAGGGGTCCCTATTAGGACCCCCTATGTTGCCTCTCCGCCACCCTCTTCTTGGCAAGCTCACCGCCAAGAACAGGTGGTGGAAAGCCAACTTTAATAAGCTTGGCGGTGCCGCAGCATCACCGCCAGCAAATTACAGCTCCCTGAACACTGCACGACCGCCTTGGGTTCCAGGATTCCCGACTCTTGCAGCGGTCTCGTAATACTGCGGGTAGGCCCACAGTGTGGCGGTGGTCAGACCGCCACCACGAATACGGCAGACCTATGGACAGCCATACACGTAATAAGCCCCATAATCTAGTTTCTAATAGGGAACATGAACATACATGTTGGGACAGAAAATGTGCCCTGCCGAGCTCTTGCCAGTGTGCACCCCACTTTGAGCTCCTCTTAGCAAATGTCTGCTTTCTTTATTGCCTACGCAGACATGCTAATGGATGCGCTCTAAGGGGTCCCTGAAACAGCACAGCAGCAAGTAAGGGCCACAGCAGGGCTCTGTGTTGTGGGGGGGCATGTCAAGTGCACCTTCTTTTTGGACAGCAGTTAGCTTGCTGGGCTACGGAAGGCCGACAGTGGTGCTGTCTTCCCATTCTCTGCATGTCTGAGCTGATGTCTGGAATGCTAATAGTGGAATGTTCAGTGGGAAGGATGTAATAGAATGTGGGTGGGTGTCAGCAGTGGAAACTAGGAGGTAGGGACAGACAGAGCCTTGTCAGGACCCACATGCTCTTTGCTCTCGCCTTCAGGAAGCAACTCAAGACTGGCTGTTCGAGCAGTAGCGGACCCCCCTCCCCCAGCGCCTTAAGACCCTCTGGGTGAGTAGTGCGCTATATAAATGCTTGATTGATTGATTGGTTGATAGCCTATGGACCCAACACGTAATATTGAATTGCCTCCTATCTGAGTGTCTTCAGACCAGAGGTCTTCAACCTTTTCTCAAATAAGAGCTACTTATATCAATGAAAACTAATATGATTTGTGTTGTAACTGTGACCCCCACGGAGAGGATTGCATTAGTGGCGCAGCATATACAAGATTACCAGCAGTGGTCACCACAGTTCGTCAGGCACGGTTGGCAACTGTGATATAGACAAGCATTGGCAAAGCCAATATGCCTCAACTTTGGGACCTATTGGCTTTGTCAAAGGTTCTAGTGAAGCTGTACACTATCGCTGATGCTGAGCAGCATGACTTTTTGACTTTTAAAAAAGAAAAAAAAGCCATATGTCGCACCAAGCCTGCGTACGCAACTGATCCAAATTGGATTGGTAAATAAAAAAAAGCAGCACAGGAGGGGGAAGCAACGCGGGATGGGAAGAAACACTGAGGGGCGGAAGTAACAGGACGTGATCCTGGAGGTACCACAAGGCATGGCTGGGAATAGCAACACGGAGTGCGCGGGGAAGGGATGCAGGAAGGATCAAACAGTGAGGGAGCAACAACGAAGAAAGTGCAATGGAGAGGTGGGGAGAGAAGCATACAGGTGAAAAGGCAGCCCACAGGGGAGGGATAAGGACATGAAGGCAAGGGGAAGCCCATGGGCAGCGGGCTCGGTGGAGGTAGAGATGCACACGTGGAGGATAGCGGTAAAACACAGGCACTCACCAAGAGTGCTTAAACAAAAAGAAGAAAGTAGTGCCTTAAAATAGAGCAGTGGAAGGACACAAGTAATGGGTCTATGCTGCCGGGGATGGACAGACCCAGGAAGAGGAAGTGAAGGACACATGCGGTAACACATTAGAAGCAAACAAATTAAAAGGAAAGTGAAGCCGATAAATGGTAAGTAATGGGCGTGTTCTAAGCCCACTGTAAGCGAACACAATGTCTTGCAGCAGACAGCGCACACGATGTCTTAGGCAAGACCTAAAAAGAGCCATAACTGGGATGCATTGGATTACTCTTACCCATGTGCCACGGTGCCACTGCACCTGCTGCACAAATGAAAGCTACGCCCTTGGTGTACTCTGGAGTACTGTCCCAGGATGTTTTCTCCTTTGCGTCCACCAACCTAGCCATCAGATCCTGGTTCTTGCAGTCTGGTCTTAATCAGGTCCCCAACCTTATTTTTTTGTATACATCTTTTATCTTTGAGATGCTTCTCTTGTAATAACAATAACCATCAAGCGCTGTGTAGCTCTTGAAGCTGTGTGCATTGTTTCAAATAGAGACTTTCGCCACAACAGCAGCACACGTCATAAATCAGCACTTCGTACTAGTACCTTTTATTTGCCCAGTGCGCTCAGGGCCTGCTTCAGTTTATCAGGCTTTATACCCATGCTACTATAACATACGACTTTAACCAGCTATCGCCAACATCTAAAACGTGATATACATTTCGGGGACACATTTCTGCACTTTCTGGCAGTGCCTTCTATATTGAGATGTATAGACACTTCGCACACCCAGCCTGCCCGCCCGTTGGTACATCTTTGCCACTAAAACGTATTAAATCTGGCGCAAAAATGGCGCTGGCAAACAACATTCATATATGAGGCACTTTTAAGGTCCTATCAAACAACTGCCTTATGTAACCTGAAACTAAACTATAAAAGGGGTTTTAGAAGGGCGTTTAAGTCAATTTGGTATTATTTCAGGCTTGGATTTGTGTTTACATTTCTCTCCCAGGGTTTGCTTAACTGAAACGATATGGGCTGGTGGAGGACTGAATTATCTTGGCAGAACACACTAATTTGCTTTTGCATTTTTTGAAGAAATGCATTCCATATTAAAGTCACTTAGCTTTCTTGTTACAGTATGGTGTTATATTTTTCTAAAAGATCTACAGTAATTAAAGAAAATAACTTTGACAAAGCCAATAGGCCTTTGCTTTACAGCCTGGCTAAAAGTTGAAAACAAAAAACGCTATGACGCGGCTTGAGCTGGCTGTTCCATAGAACCCTAAAATTGCTGGTCGGAATCAGCTCTGATGGAGGGCGGGCGTAGATGCCTCCAGCCCCACCTTCCTCTCAGTAATAGGAAAAAAGTGCTAAACTCAGCTATTGCTGGCCACATCATAACCTTTTTTTCTGTTTTCTTTCAGCCATGTTGTATGGCAGCTGCGCTGCTGTTCGCCATAGCTGAAACATTGACAAAGGCAATAGGTCGAGTATGTGCCAATTTTTTATTCTGGCGGGATGTCAGGGGTGTATGTAACAACATGAGCGTGGGACTGATGGAAGCAATTACATGATGGGGCAAGGAACAACGGAAGGGTGCAACCAATGTTGGATGGAGGTTGGAAGCAACCACGGAACGGGGCAAGCAATGGCGGAATGGTGCAAGCAACAAAGGGAGAGTGGGAGTGGGCAAGCGACACTGCTAGGGACAGTAGGTGGGAGGAGGAAGCACACAATTTGTGGGTAAGCAACAATGCAGGATGGGAGGGGCAATCAACAACAGAGGTAAGAAAAGGAATGCAGGGCAGGAGGGGTAAGCAACAATGAGGGAGAGGGGGTGGGGACCTGTAATAATGCAACAAAAACAAACCTTCTAATGAATCTGAAGGTGTGTAACAGATGCAGTGTTCATGTAAGCCAGCCAATTCCCACTGGCCGGTTTCCCACTACATATAAAAATAAAAGCTGCAATGCAGAGTGGGATGGCCTGCAAACACATGTACTCTTTAGGAGTTCTGAAACTACAAGAAAAAAGTAGTTCAGAAAGTGGGAGAATTGGAAGTACACTGGGCAAGGAAGCAGTTCTTAGGCCATGCTCCAGGGGAAGGACATACACATAAAGTGGAAGTGAAGCTGGCACACACTGACCAAAGAGAAGCAAGGAAATAAGAATGACAATGAAGCCATCAGTGGTAAGCAATGGGCAGCTCTAAGCCCCCTGGAAATAAACAAAATGTCTCAAAAGCGACAGCCAAGCGCTTCCTCAGACAAGACCTAAAAAGGGTGCATCAATGTGCAATGCCTCTACGTGGGTAGTCCATAACAACCACAGCTGCAATGACCCTTGCACAAAGTTAATAATAATAATAATAATACATCTAACCCTAATAACATGATTTAGTACTCAATTATCAGCTTTAAAAATGTTTTAGAAATGTATATTTTTTCTCCAAACCTCAGTTTATAGTTTCTGAGAATACACACATTTTTGTCTCAAATTCATGCTTTTCAATTTCGGGATACATACATTAATTCAATGAAGAAAAAGCTACCAATTTAGTATGCTGGGCTGCACACCAAGAGAGACACATACAGGTAGTTGAGGAGCTACCAGTGGCTTATGAGCTACTCGTTGGTGAAGTCTTGTATGAATACCCTACCCTCCATTTACAATAGACTTTAAGTCAGTATCTAATAGGCAAAGTGAAAATACACGCTGGGACAGAAAAGGTCCCCTTCATAGCTCTGGCGAGCATGCACTCGGCCTTAAGTTCCCTTTAACACATTTCTGCTGTTTCTTTAGTTTTTCGTCTCAGCACTGGTTGCCTACCCCTCCAATCTTCACTCCAGTCCATTCTCCTAATATTTAATTACTTTGATAAAGTCCCACTGGGAATTATCTTTTTTATAATTTTTAAGGTAAGTCGGTACCTTTACCTTTACAACCCTGTGGATTCCTGGGTCTTGTGCTATCTGGGCTAGGGGCAAAAAGATAGCATTTTGAAGCAGACATGGCAGCACATAGCGCTGTATAGAGCACTTTAGATGAATTAATCTTAGATGAACATCAGAGCGCTTTGAAGCAGCCACTGTAGCATATAACACTATTAAAGGAAAACTAAAAGACTAATAGAAGAACGGCGGTGCACTACAAAGTAATAGCAGCAGCTCATAGTGCCATACAGAGCACCATAAATGGAAGAAACTTAGATGAAGAAGAGATCCAGCTACACGGTGATCCGTCTACGCTGTGATCCGTCTACGCTGTGATCCGTCTGCGCTGTGATCCGTCTGCGCTGTGATCCGTCTACGCTGTGATCCGTCTACGCTGTGATCCGTCTGCGCTGAGGTCCATCTATGCTGTGATCCCTCTATGCTGCGGTCCATCTACAATGATCCCTCTAAGCTGGATTCCCTCTACGCTGCGATCCCTCTACGCTGCGATCGATCTCCACTGTGATCCCTGTACGCTGCGGTCCATCTATGCCACTGGCAGTGGTGGGTGGCGGCCAATAACCTCACTTTCTGGTTAAAGAAGGGATCAGCCTCCATATATACCGAAAGTGATAAAAGGTTCTGTGCTGATTGTACTGTGTTAAATTAGCTATATAAAAATATGGGGAGTAAATTGGTTCCTAAAGACACAAAGTGCTTTATCTGCCAGTAGATCCTGGTTTCTACTTACCAATGCTGTTTGTGCCCTCAAGCCAATATAAGTAAAATGGCTTCAGTGTGACCCCCGGTGTTGTAAGCAGGAATGTCATTGGCAGAGGAAGAGAGGGGCATATTACCAAGAAATAGCGATATTTATCCCTAAGCAGGGTTAGCGGCAATAATTTTATCGCCGCGCTTCGACTATTTTTATCGCTGAGATACCTTGCTATTATCAAGGTTTATCTCAAAAGCGATAAGAATTATGCGAAATGCAAGAATATCGCTGAAAATTCAGCGATATTCATGCATTAGCGACCAAATGCTCTTAGCCATGTTATCCACCTCCCATTGGATAACATGGCTAAGAACTGGTCAGAGCAGGTGTTAGTTTTTGGCAATAGCGGGAATATTTCCATCGCTACGCCTGTGTTGGTAATAGGAGATAGCGAGGTTAGCGACTGTTTCAGTCGCTAACAGGTTGGGAACGCCCACTTTGCATGTCATTAGCGATAAATATCGCTGACATGCAACGCGGGCCCCAAACCGCTCGCTATTGCCTAAAACCGTCGCTAACATCAGTTAGCGACAGCTTAGTAATAAAGGGATAGAATTATCGCCGCTTACTGGCCAAAAACGGCCGCTAAACCAGCAACAATTCAATATCGCCACCCTTGGTAATATGCCCCAGAGAGTTTTAACCGCATCGCTGCTGCGGTTATTTTTCCGCTGTGCGGCTTTTTTCTAAAAGCCGCCCGCGTTACATGACGAGCTCAGCTCGTCATCCGCACACGACCAGCGTGGCTGATGACGAGCTGAGCTCGTCATCAGCAGCGAAGGGGTTAAGTTTTCACTCTATTGGAAATGGAGTGGGAGGAGAATACTGAGGTGGTGATGGAAAGTCAGATGTGGAGAGGGAGCTTGTGGAAGACAAATTCATGGGGACTAAAGAAGTGGTGGAAGAAAGACAGAGAGAGGGAAAAGGGTGTTAAATTGGGTACATCGAATGGAAAAAGGTGCAGGGAAAGAAACAGGAAGAAACCAAAGAAGTAAAACACAGGAGAATGTCATATATGTGAGTGACAAAGCCTATGAATGCTCACTTGACCATCACGAAAGAAAACATTTGGAAGGGTGAATATGTAGAGGTCTTTAAATTACTGGTTCGAGAGATGCGGCTGACAGAGAGACCAAAGGAGGAGGAGTTGGATCTGGTGGGACGGCCAAAGGTTCATATAAACATGGAAAATTGGACCACAGCGTATCTCATTTATTCCAATGTTTACTGCAAAGAATTCCCAGAGCGTGGTACTTTTCAAATATATGGATGTTATGAGCAAAACGTAGAAAACTTTTGTGGGGTTGGCTTGGGTTCACTAGGTTGAGAAATTTAAAGCGCCGCTGAGTGAGAATGCTGAGGATAAGTTGGGAGTGCTAGACATGGAACTGTGGCTCCAATATATGGAGTCGCCCAGGCCAGCACCTACAACCTATACTGCAAGTGGTCTCCCTGTGGTATATCGGTCCTTTCAAACGTTGCCCACCCAGGGTGGAGGGGGCGGTTGAGGGAGAGGATAGCCTGCACACATCGGAGCATGTTGGGCATTTAACAAACGAGTTTGCAAAAGGGAATACTGCAAGTTTCAATATGAGTGTTCAAATTGTGGGGGAAAACTTGCCATTGTGCAATGTCCAGCAACAAGAGGGCACATGGCGGCATTGGGCAACTGCAGGAGGCAAGGGGCAGGGAGGGACAAGGGCCAATAGGAAATGGCTAATGGTTGCAGTGCTACCCATTGCAGGAGATCACGTTTGTTCTTTAACAGGTTTATTGAAGGTTTTAGACTAGGTTCCGTTAGTCTACAAAGAAGGAGACGGACGAAATGTTAATCTTTGAAAGACCATTCACAGTAGTTCTGGGGAAATTGCAGAAGGAGGTAGGGAAGGGGAGAATGGCAGGTTCATTCGAGGAGAGGCCATTGGAGGGATTGATTGACTCACAGTCTTTTGTGGTCCCTAAGAAGGTGGTGTGGCAGTTAAGGTTGATTGACCATTTGTCTTAGCCTGATGGGCAATCAGTGAATGACTTCATACTGTATGCACTTTCATTGGTGCATGGAGCATCAATAGATGATGCAATTGAAAGGGTATAGAAAGCAGAGAAGGACTACTTTTTTGGCAAAGTGTCACATAAAATCTGCCTTTTGACTTCTGATGTTTAATCCGGATGACTACAAGTTGTCCGGTATACAGTTTCAAGACAAGTTTTATAAGGATAAGGCACTGCCAATAGGATGCTCAATTTTATGTGCCCTATTTAAAAAATGTTGTTCTTTTCTTCAATTGTGTCTTTACTGCAGTGTCAGGTTGTGTTAGTTTGACGCATTACTCAGATCTCCTCCTTATAGTGGTGTTTGAGTCGATAGAGATATGTCAGGAGGTTAAGGACATATTTCAAGTTTTGATGGCAGTGTTAGGGGTGTCTTTGGCTCCCAAAAAGACAACTATTTCAGCAACTTGATTGCCATTTTGGGGAACTGAAATTGGTTCAGTGGTGATAGAGACCAGGATGCCGGTGGACAAGAAAATGTTGATGACTGCTTAGTTTGAATAGATGTTGGAAATGAAAACGGTGCAGGTGCAAGCTGTTCAAGTGTTCCTGAGTCACTTGAACTTTGCATGTTGGGCAATGAGGGCTGGCAGGACTCGGCACTGGCCATCATGCGGCAGTGACTGCCTCACCACAGGGTTAGATTATTGGCTGTGGTGAAGACAGATTTGCTTATGTGATCGGCCTTTTTGAAGCATTTTAACTGCATGCATTTGGAATATTTTGGAGATTAGCCAGAGTAAGGTCAACAGTTTTTTTCAGATGCCCCTGAAGAAAGAGGTACTAGTTTGTACTGGTAAGGGGTAGTGGTGTGCAGAACATTGGCCCGGTGATTGGCCAGTGGCAGGTTGCAGCATTGCATTCTCAGAGTTCTTTCCCTTGATCGTGGCCCTTATTTTGTGTGGCAAGTACATTAGAGACAAGAACGTTTTGTTTGATGTAGATAATGTCAGTGGCTCATATGGGGAACATGCTTTCTGAAAGAGATGTTAAGGTGTTGCAGCAGGTGAGAGTTTTCGTGTTGGGCTTTTTGCAGCTTAACATTGTTTTCAGAGCATGGCATGTTCTGGGCATGAATAATGAACCTGCATATGCTTCAGCTCGTTCACAGTGGCAGAGGTTCCGTGGCTTGGTACCTTAAACGATTGGCACAAATTGGAAATGCCGCTGGAGCTGTGGCAGATAGGTCAGTAAGGACAGTGCAGTTGATAGAGAAGTCCTTGACACCTTCTACACTGAGAGCACATCAACATGCATAGATGGAATTTGTGGCATCCGGGGCAAGGTATTGCAAGGAGCAGGCAGGGTCTGTTATACTGCAGCGAGATGAGGTGCTGAATTTCATTATGACGGTGATTGAGAAGGGTTTGTCTGCTGTTACAGTAGCAGGTACGCTTGCAGGAGTGGCCTTCTGTGGGTAGCTGTTTTGGGGATATGAGCCATCGGCAGCTGAGACTAGGAAGAGATTTTTGGAGGGTTGGTCACGGGAGACTTCAGGGGCAAGGAAGATGAGAAGGTGGATATGGCTACAGTTTTTAGAGCGTTTCAGTTGTGTCAGGTGCTGAGGACGGTGCTGTTGGGATTGCGGTTGCCTACCAGCGCATTTCGAACATGTTCTTGTAGCTGTGGAGAAGCAACAGAAGCGGGCTTTGGAGGATGTTCAGAGAGGGCACTAAATGTACGTTTGAGGTAGAAATCTGGTTGCTACAAGAGATGTGAGACCCTATTGGTTGCTGATGTAAAATCAGGGTTCTTTCTGTTTGGTTTTAACATGTTCTCCTTTAGGTTGTGTTGCTGACTCTCTACAGCAACAATACCAGTTTGGTTATGCAGGTACTCCTTCATCAAAGAGGAGTTGAGATACGCGGAGACAAGAAGCTTTGTCCGCCAGCTTGGTTTTGACATTCATGGAGTACAAATTGCATGGTGAGGCGTAGGTGGGATGCCAGAGTTGGCAGAATTGTGTTAGGGCAGAGGTTGCCCAGATGTATTGGCGGTACGCCTGGATGAGAACGATTTGGTTCAGCGACATTTTTTATTTATTTATTTATTTATTTTTTATTTCAAATCTTTTTTATTGAAGAATAAGGATGAAAATAAAGACAATACAATAAATCTTCAAAGGTATCAATGGATAATTTGTTGGTAAAATGACACTTACAATAATCAAAAAGCAAATCAAGGAGAGAAGATAAGGAAAGGGAGAGAGAGAAGGAGAGGGAGAGGAGAGAAAAGAGAGAAGAGGAGAGAAAGAAGAGGTGAGAAGAGAGAGGACAGGTCACAGGCATATCCATAGGACAATAGCAATTGTTTACCCAAACCAGGCACACTGTGTGTGTAACAAACTGAAACAAACACATCAAATTCCATCTAGATTCTATCTAGCAAAGCTAACTGTTGAGATGCATGTCATGGTGGTTCAAAGTGGGAGGATGACGCATCCAGGGATGACCAGAGTTTTTTGTTCGAGGGTTTCCAAGTGGCTGACTGTAGCGCAGGATTGTCCGCCCCTCTTAAAAATGAAAGCCACTCTAGCCACATTTTGAAGTTGACTTCAGCAAAATTTTTCCATTTGTAAAGTATGACCTTGCACGCCAATGTCAACATAATATCAAGCAATTGTCTGTCATGAATGTCCGGCAAGTGTGCTTCCAGAGGACCTAAAATGACATATATAAATTCCTGGATAGGCGTGATTCCAAGCACCTGTTGAATGTATGTAAATATTTTACTCCAAAATGGTCGCAATAGGGAACAATTAAAAAGCATGTGTGCCAAGTCACCAGGTGCTTCTTGACAGTTCCAACAGTCAGGCGTATCCCTCAGTTTACATTTAAACAATCTCTGGGGGGTCCAGAACACTCTGTTTAACAGCATATATTTCGTTTGACATAGGATCGGGGATATCTTGTTTGTCAGTGCGGTGCTGTGTATTACCTCCCAGTCTAATGCAATGCCTGTGGAGTTAGGTTCCGATTCCCACTTACTTTCGGTCAACCTATGTGGCTTCTTGGGCAGGGGGAGGAGCAATTTATATATTCTTGATACAAAATGGTCAGCATGGTATAGTATTCGGAGACGGGTCACCAGCCAGGGTAAGTCTGTATTGAGGGGGCATTTGGAGATAGCGGCCTTCAGTTTTAGGAACTGGTAGAATTCTATGGGTGGTAAGTTAAACTTTTCTTGTAATGTCGAAAAGGGTAGGGGTCTGCCATTATCATAGAGGTCATTCACTATGTGTATACCTTTTCCAGCCCACAGTTCCCAGTAAAGGGTCTTCCCCTCTATCCGGAGCCTAGGGTTATGCCATAGTGAGAGTAGGGTGGATCTCTTAATCACCAAAGCAGTCTTATGGTACTGGTCAAGTCGGAGAAGTGCTCTTCTGGTATTTAGTAGAATGTATTTAGAGTGAGGTATATGAGCCAAGTCCATGGTGAGGAGAGCCGAGAGGGGTGCATCTGTCATTAACGACCGTTCAATAGTTAGCCATACTGGAGTGTAGGATGTATCATCAACCAGCCAGAGGGCCCCTTGCTTACAGAGGAAGGCCGTTTGGTAGTTCCTGAACGAGGGCAGGCCCAGGCCGCCCTTATCTTTTGCTAGTTGCAGCTTTTTTAGTGATATCCTGGCTTTTTTCCCTCGCCACAGGAACTCTCCGAACAACTTGTCTACTTTCTTGATGAATTCGTCTGAGAAAGTCATTGGGAGCATGCAAGCCAGGTAGTTAACTAGAGGCGTGCACATCATTTTTAGAGTCTCAGCCCTACCCCACCAGGACAAAAATTTTGGTGACCAGCTGTCTAGCAAAGTGGATATCTTTTTTAACGTTGAGTCTTCATTTAACTTCAGAGTCGTAATCAAGTCCTTCTCAAAATCTAGACCCAAATATTTAAAAGCTTTCGGTTGCCAGGTGAGGCCAGATGATCCCAGAATTTCTTTACCCCCGATGTTGTTTAGTAGCTTAACTTCTGTTTTATCCTTGTTTAATTTATATCCTGAGACTCTAGAGAACCCCTCAATTGTGTTCATCAAGGCCGGGATAGCCTCGTCAGCTTTTTCCGTCAAGATCAGGACATCGTCGGCGTATGCAGTCAATTTTACAGTGCAGTCACCAAATGGAACCCCAGCAATGGCTTCATTGTGTCTAATATGCCACTAAAAGGGTTCTATTGCTAGTAAGAACAGAGAAGGCGATAATGGGCAACCTTGTCTCGTCCCTTGTTTTAAGCAGAAAGAGGAAGAGAAGGAGCCACCCGCTCTGACCTTGGCAGTAGGGCCGGCATACAAAGCCATTACGAGTTTAGTAAACGTCTCTCCTAGGTTGAAGTTGCGTAAAACTGCCTCAAGGTAGGACCAATCTACCTTGTCGAAGGCTTTTTCCGCATCTAGTGTGACGGCTACCGTGGGGGTTTTCAGAAGCTTTGCTTTTTCTAGGGCATGGGCCAGTACTCTGGTGTTATCACTAGATAGTCTATGTTTTAAGAAACCCGCTTCAGACGGATGTACTAGGGTAGGAAGGACTTTTTGCAGACGGGCTGACAAAATCATGGCTAGTAATTTACAATCTAGGTTAATCAGGGAAATCGGCCTGTAATTCTTTGGTAGTGACGGGTCTTTGCCGTCCTTAGGCAGGACTGCAATAGTCGCTTCTGCCAACGTGCCTTTTACCTCCCCTGACTCCGTAAATTCGTGAAAGAGGTTAAGAAGAGGATCAACCAAGTCCGTTGCAAAGCTTTTATAAAATTTGGCCGTAAAGCCGTCCGGACCTGGTGCTTTCCCACATTTTAACCCCCTGATCGCTTTTTCCACCTCATTAGCCGAGATCGGCTCATTGAGACTAAGTTGTTCTTCAGGCTGTAACTTTGGTAGTACACATTCTTGTAGATATTCCTGAATTTTGTCTTCCGCCACCAACTCGTTTTTAGCGTATAGGTCCTCATAAAAGTCTTTAAAGACCTCAGTTATTTTTTGGGGGTCCGAATGAGCAACTCCCGCCGAGTCCCTGATAACATTGATAGCATTCTTTTGCACTTTAAATTTTAAGTATGCTGCCAGGTTCTTACCGGCTTTATTAGATTCACATAGCTTAAACCTTCGCTTCCTATCCAACCACACTCCCGCCATTTCGCACACTAGCTTGTTATATTCGTATTTTCTGTGGGTCATGATATTGAACGTTTCCTGGTCCCTTGTCATTTGGTGTTTGTTCTCTAAAGTAGCTATCTCAGCCTCCAGCCCTTCCAGCTTCGCATTACAATCCCTATTCATTGCTGAACGGATTTTGATGCACACCCCCCTTATTGTACTTTTCAAGGCCTCCCATCGCACTAGTTCTGAAGTGTCCCCTCTCACATTAGTGTCCAAATAAGATCTAATAGCTTCCAGAATTTCAGTCCTATTTTGTTCTTTGTGTAGGATTTCTTCATTGAGTCTCCAAGACGTTTGTTTAGGGGACGGTTTAATGTTACTGATGGATAGAGATATATATGAGTGGTCTGACAGTACCCTTGGCTCAATTGATGTATCCTCTATCCTTGCCACGCCATTTTGTGTAATGAAGATGTAATCAATGCGGGAGAACGAGTCGTGAGGGGAAGAGTAGAATGTGTAGTCCCTATCAGTAGGGATTTGTATTCTCCAAGCATCAATTAAATGAAATTGTTGGCATAATTTGATGAAGGCATTATGTGACTTGTTCGGTTTGAATGTACACTTAGAGTCCCTATCTAAGGCCGGGTCAAATGGAAGATTAAAATCACCCCCAATTATATGTACCGCCGTATCAGGTACCGTTGCAATCTGCTTGACTAAATCCTGCCAGAATTCTAAATCATTAGTGTTAGGGGCGTAAACATTAGTGACAAAGAATTCCGTGTTATCCCTAGTGAGTTTCACCGTAACCCAGCGAACTTTTTCATCTGATAAGGATGACAGTAGCTCTACCTTGGACTTCTTTGACATTAATACCAGAACTCCATTCTTTTTACCGAGTGCACTAGATCCTACAACCTCCGAATAAAACTTGTTGCGCAGAGTGTAGAATTGTTTAGCATCCAATTTGGTTTCTTGCAGCAGAACAATGTCCCCCTTTTGTCTACGCAAATAATCTAATATCTTTTGTTTTTTAACGGGCTGATTCAGACCCTTAACATTCATGGACAGAACTTTCAATCGGTCAAATGAGGTTGTACCAAGTGGAGTGGACAGTGTTGTATGTGACATTTACAACAGTGTATGTATCATGATTGCTCCGAGAGAGCCAAGGGAAAACAAAGTACACGGCGCATCATGCAAAGAACATATTGTTTTGCTACTTAAGATGAAATACGGTCGAAAACCATAACTAGACATTTGGGTACCCAAGGATACAGCATGACTGGTCTGAGTGCAGATATACAAACGCAGCATATGCATGATACAACTTGTCCAATCAAGAGCAAAGAGATAGATCAGAAAAGAAAGAAGTGGTACGGAAAGGAGAAGAAAAAGAAGGAAGGAGAATGAAGGAGAAAGAAGAAAAAATAATACAAACCATAGAACACAGCACCCATCCCCCCCAATCCCACGCGACCCCCCACCCCACCCACCCCAACTGTGATACAGAAGCATGGCGACGTGAGGAAAACCGCAGTAACCCTCCCGCCTAAACTAGTCATGTATAGTCATTGGAACAACTATACATAACGAAAAATGCGTATAAAGATTATACAAGCAGTGGAACGTTGGAATGATGCATTAGAACCAACAGAAAGTTGAGAATACAACAACATGGCCCATTGGAAGATATTATGGCATCATATCCTTCATTAAAGGCACGTAATGGCTAGTAGTATCTAAGTCGTCGCATCAGTGGTGAATAACCTAAAGAGAGAACAGCAGATCATCAGTAATCAAAGAGTCACAGTATTGCCAGAGCGAATCCGGTCTACTCCGAGTAACCTGTCAGTGAACCAGAGTCTGGAGTTAGTCAACACGTTACGATTCATATATCACCGGCCACCTTCTCATTGGAACCAACAAGAGAAGTAAAATAAAGAAACTTCCAGGACATCATAGAGCTTCTAGTGCTGGAAGGTTTCCGTAAACTTGAGATCTACCCTGTAGGTACCCAGCAATAGATAAGCGCATCAGACTTTTAACATTAACAGAGCACAGAAAACTTTATGATAGAACTAAACGTGGTCACTTGTATCCTGAAGCAGAAGCCGAGGCTGATAGACCATCCGGGTTATTAGTTTCCATGTCGCGCTCCATGTCTCGTTCTTCCACGTCCTCAAGCATACGTTTGAGCTTCATTGGATCCGTGAAGTAGTGAGACGATCCTCGTATTGTCACCCGATACTTCGCTGGGCCCACAAAACCAAACTGGTATCCCTTCACTGACAGTTGTGGACGAAGGGCAAGGAAGGCCTTCCTTGTTTCCACGGTCTCCTTACTGTAGTCTAGAGAAATGTAGACCTTGTTGTCCTTCCACAGAATATGATTGTGCTTCCGCACGAAGGCAAGGATCTGCTCCACATGTTGGTATCGTAACGGTTTACATACGATGGGCCTTGGTCCTCTCTGCGTCTTAGTGATTCTCCCTGGTACTCTATGTGCCCTATCAAATTCAAGAGGGTTGGTAAAAGTCAGGTTCGTGGCTTTAGTGAACCAGGATTCCAAAAACTGAATGCATGAACCTTCCGACTCCTCGGACCCTTCCGGAATTCCAAAAATGCGTAGGTTCCCCCTCCTATTCCAGTCTTCCAACTCGGCCAGTCGTCTAGTTGTCTGGTCAGAGGAGATGTGTAGGTGTTTCAGAGCCTTGGTGGTTTCAACCTCTATGTCTTCCAGGCGACTGATTCGGGATTCTGTTTCTGTTAGGCGCGCATTAGTATCTCTGATATCTTGACGGATTGCTACCACTTCCTCCTTAGTGACTTTGGCTAGGTCCTTCACTTCATCTAACCTATTCAATATCATGTCAAGTGCGTCCGGGGTAACTTTCTTTGGTTTTTTTGGTGATCCTGGGTTCGAGTGATCTGATTTAAGTCTCTTGAGGGTTCCTTGATCTTTGGTATCCATAGCGATCGCTAGCTCTTTCTCTGGGGTTGCTTAGAATTTTGGGCAGTGACCTGAAAGCTCCCCCTCGGCACTCACGCGGGGCAAAAGAACCAATACCAGCTTACCCAGGGGATTGGTCAGCCAAAACTCAGTTCACTGTTGGTAATAACACTTCGCAAAAGGCATTTGAGGAACAGGGCGTCCCATTTATTCAGTCAATATATGCACATGGCGCTTGTCGAGACTGGAGCATTAGGGAGCCCACTGTGTATTGGTGTCAAGCAATCCAGGCGTTCATTTTCAGCAGGTTTAAGCTCTCACAAACATACTATCAGATACAGTGAGCTTGCCATGCACTGTGGCTGTAGATAATGCATTATGTCCTAATGGCAGGCATTCCAGGCACACAGCGTAGTTATAGCCATCTCCCTTGTCCAGCTCAGGTGTGTGTGACTACTTTCTCACCAATGCTCGATTGGCGTCAAAATCCGGCTGATTGTGCAGAGACAGTGAGGAGAGATAATTTGCCTCGGTTTTTCAGCATTACCGAGTGGCGGCCGCCTTCTTGGTAAAGGTTAGGGAAGTCTCTGCATGGCCGATCGCACTGCACTCACGCGATCGGTAACGTCCGCTGTCCGCCCCAGTGCGCTAAATTCTGTGAACGCGGTCACCTACTTCAGCTCCTCCTTGCGCTGTCGGGTTTTCCGCTGTGCTCTGCAGGAGCTTGCTTCGCGCTCCGCTTTCCGTCCTTCAGTCGCGCTGCCGCCATAAACGCCTGAAGCCTCACTCGGTGCAGCTCTTGATCCGCTGCAGCCCCGGCCACGTAAATCAGCTCATTACCGTCAGGGAGTGATCCGATGCTCGAATCTTCGGTCACATCCCAGCTGTAGGCACAAAGGCGTTCCAATACCAGTTAAAGACGCTCGTGACGGGAGGAGAGACGCTCTAACCCGCCATCTTCCTCTGCGTCCAAGCCACGCCCCCCTTTATTTATTTATTTATTTATTGAAGTTTTGTATAGCGCTAACTGGACCCGAGGGTATCAGAGCGCTTCACAGCAAATACAGATATGCAACAAAAGGAAAATGTGGACGGTAAACAAGAACTAGGAAACACAGATGGGAAGTAAAAGTCTGCACATCAGCTTGAGCACACTTTGTATAAAGAGATTTATACAATACTAAGCAGTTGTGGACGGGAGCGTTGATTTCATGAAACAAGTTGATGACCAGAAAAGTCTGGAGGGGAGCTGTAAAGCAGGCAGCTGTATAGATGGGGCAGGACGAAAGGTGAACAAAGAGATGAGATTTCTGTAGGGCAGAGTGAGGCACGGTGAGATTCACTTTGAGTATGTACATTATCTTAGCAAAGAGGAGCGCATTTGTCTGAGATGGGAAGGGAACATCTGACGGAATTATGTGACACCTGGCAGCATTATTAGGAGAAGGATACTGGGTTTGAGTGGTTGGGGGGCGAGAGGGACAGGGGCAGTAGAGAAACTCCTTACATTTTTTTTTTCTGAGGGTCTGGTTGGTAGGTTTAGTTGTAGATTACAAGCATTGGTTGGTCAAGCTACTGGTTGAGGCGTGAAGCTCGAAGGAGGGAAAGGGGTGTGGTGTTGGGGGGAGTTAAGAGACCGCTATGTGTTCAAACACAATCAGTTTTGAAAGGTTTAGTCAGGAGGCCTGATTTGCGGAAAGATGATTGAGAGAGAGGAATTGTTACTTAGTTTCACGGAGGTCAAGAATAGCTCAGGTGTTTAAGGAAGGGGGTTCCCAGTGCTTAATTTGAGCCAGTGGCTTCCGGTGCTCGGCACCGCCACTTAATCGTCAAGACCGGCCCTTGTAGGGCAACCTCGACAAAAAGGTATTGGAGTGCTTTTCATGAGCACCAGTTAAGGACACATTCATTTTTTGTAGACAGGGGAGATTAAGTGATTTGCCCAGAATCACAGGATTTTGAGCCTATGCTGAGACTCGAACCAGGTTCCCCAGCTCCAAAGTTGGCAGGTCTGGCCCATATGCCACATCCTATCCCTACTTGTAGTGTTTCATGGTTAGTAGTTCTGTTATAGGCTGCGCTAATAGAAGCAATGAGCTGATGCAAGCTGCCTCCTGACGACAGCCCCGGAGCTTATTTTTTCACAAATTAACCACTCTGGGTTCTTGGACAGGATTAGCTTGATGCATACTGAAGTGGTTAATTAGTCGGTAAGGCAATTGCCTTGAAATGCTTAGAGATACACACCGGTTTCATTAAAGCAGCATTTTTCACACTAAAGAAGTGTTTTTTTGATAGTGCCGTCTCCCCCAAAGGGCTTATAGCGGTGAGAGTCAATCTTAGTCAGAAACACTGAATTTGTGATTCTAGCAAGAAAGGGCATGCAGCATTTCCTAGAGGAGAGACTGATTATTTTATGGAGAGTTGAAGATGTTTAAGAGGTTTATGTATCTTTGTAGGAAGGGGGTTTCTTCTTTGAGTAGATGAAACTTTAGTGGGAGGAATGCATTATGCAGACATTACAAACTGGCTTGGATCCAGGATTAGACAAGAGCTCACAAACAAATCAAAACAAGAGAGATAATGCGATAGAGAGCGACAGTAAAGTTGGCGCGAGTTGGAGGAGCCTGGGCGCGAGTCCCAGAGGTGCACACACAGTCCATGAACTTCTCCTGAACCTTTCCTCCTCACACATAAACCTGATACTCCAACACTGCACATGATCCGACTGGAACCTGCCAAAGCCGACATCCAAGCCGACGTCGACTGCCAAATCCAGGCTCGACTGCAGGAAGTAGACTACACGGACTGCGGGAGCGCAGGCCTGGTGAGACCAGCAGGCACTGTCTACCCGGGGCAACAGGAGACAGAGAGAAACCCCAGGTGCAACAATCTAGGGGCACCCAGAGCCCCCACAATGAGACTAGTGTGGCTGAGGACCAGACCGTTTAACCACCTAAGGACTCCTACATTTGTAGCAATTTCCACCCAGCTGTATCTGTTTAAACTCCCTCATATCCATCGAACACTTCATAAATATTTCCCTGATGCACTCCACAGACAAAGTCTAAAAATGCCCCATTTTTTGCTTCATGATTCTAGTCAGAAGTTCAAAATAATATTGGTCTGCAGACGGCTTGGCCGGCATAAGGATCCATATCAGATTTTTTCCGATCCCCATTGAGGAGGACCGTACAAAGTGCTTATGCTGAAACCCTGGCATAGATCTGACCTCTGTTGGACACACTTCATTTAAAGAAAGGGGCCTCTGCAATACATCTTTGATAATGCTCGGGGCTACATTCACAAGATCTGATGATTCACATACCAGGTAAGGTCAACCCATGCCGACAGAGCATTTGAGTACTGGCTGTTGGATGCAATTGACTGAAATAAACATCTTTGCATCATGTATACATTTTATTGGTTGGTTAGCTTTCTTTATTGCTAAAAAATTATAAATTGTTCAGAGTACCCGAATCAACCTTTACACCAGCTCTCTCTTTAGAGGTTGCCCCAGAGATGGGATCTCCTTTTTATATTCTTAAGTTGCTATTTCACGTGTCCAATTCAAGTGCGTGATGGCTGATTGTCAGGACCATCAACAGGGTATGCATCACTTGTGGTCAGGGTAGACAAGGAGTCATCACAGGGGCCGGCCAAGGTAGATGAACATAAACATTAAGTACACTTAAAGTGACTTACATTTTAGTTATTCTTAACATTATACCTTCAATTTTGATTTATTGTCATTAATATTGAATGAAGGTTTAAGTAAGTTTTGTACTTTAACCCCTTGGGTGCGGCCACGATTCTGCGCCTGTGTGGCCGTTTTAATGAGTGGGCGGGTTCATGACGGCCCACAGCCGTCATCAGCACATGCCCACCGTGATGCATGACGGACGGGGCCCGTCATCAGCATGGAAGGGGTTAAGATGGACGCCAAAACGGTGTGTGTCTGATATCTTTTTCCCAACCAAGTTGGCGCTGACCTAAAGAAGATCTCATATCAAACGAGAACAAATATGAACTAGAGTATGGCAGCCATCTGTGAACTTTAGTATATCAAGGTGGTTACCTGGAAGAACCTCATTTCCCAATGGCTGCATTTCTGTCTGCTCGCGTCTCGCTCAGTTTGAAGAATGAATCGTGCTATTACTATCCCGTGGAATCCTCTTTAATTGGAGTAATGCAGTCGGCTTTTGTATGGACTTTGAAATCTTCTACAAAGGCATCATTGTGCATGATAGACTTTATCGAACTAAAGTTAGGTTTTTGACTTGGAGTTACCAGTGGGTGCCTGTACTTGTACCAGGAATGGGGATCCACACACGCACATATACACACTCACTCACACTCATGCATTCACACAAGCACGCACACACACACATCACCTCACACCACTTGCTCCCACGTATTGATGAACGCACGCAGGCACCAAACATTAAAAATAAAATAATACCTGCACAGCTCTGCTTCGGACATTCCAGGAGGGCTGGGACTGCTGCCTTCTCTCATTGGGTGACCTGAGGCTAGCAAATGAGGAAAGTCAGCAGTCCAAGGTCCAAGGAGGGTTGGGAGTGCTGCCTTCCTTCAATGGCTGACCTTAGGTCAGCCAGTGAGGGAAGGTTGCAGTGCCTCACTCATCAGGGAGACTGCTGACCCCACCATGCTCTGTGACGAGGTGTCAGTGATTGACATTCGGCCATGGACACTTCAGGGCTTAGAACTGAAGCGCCCAGGTCCGAGGCAATCAGGGAAGCTCCCCCTCGTCACCCGGGAGAGGGCCATGAGGTGGTTTGCCAGATTGAAGATGTCACGCCCACAGTAGCTGTGACCTCTTCAGTCCGGCAAAGTTCAGCTCAGGCAGCCAGGGGAGCCTGTGCATTTAGCACATGTCTAGCTTTTGGCTGTCTGACCTGAAAATCAAGAGTGTCTGACAAGCCTTCCCTCCCTCAGCCTGACAGACATTCGTTAGGTGAGGGGGCGTGGCCCGTCAGCCCAGTAGGACGGGCCGCGGCTGGAAGTGGCAATCCCTCATTCCTTCTAAATACATTCAAATTACATATTTGATTTGGCTTTTTGAACTTCTTGTAAACTGCATTCAATATTTTTCAAGGGAGTTGAAATATTAGTTTTGCATTCATACTTCCTTACACTCAGGGGAGTTTAGGATCTTAGACTAATATTTCCCATTACATGTTGCAGGTGAACCATTTATATTCACAGGCACATATAGCTACAGAATATTACCGAGCTCTAAAATGTATATCAGATATAGTATATTAAACAGTTTAGGTCAGGAGAATAAATAGTAATGTTTGTTTACTCTCTTCAGGACTTGAACACATTATGCAAATCCATATCAGGTCCAAGAGAGGGTGCTATGCAGTCACGTGGTTTCCCAATTTTCCTTTTTCGCTCTGTGTTCTTGGGACTGGCGTTTAGCCTCCAGACACCCCTCGCAGTGGGATAGTCAACCTGACACCAGACTGGTACAATATCTTTAGGATAACCACTGACTATTTAAACAGGTTCACAATCCTCACTCATGCCTACAAATTCCTTCATGACCTAGGACCTGCCTACCTCAACCATCGACTTAAATTCCACCACACCATTAGACAACTATGCTACTCTTCACTCGCCCTCGCACACCCCCGCATCCGCAGCGGCGGCCGCTCCTTCTCCTACATCGCATTCAAGACCTGGAAGGACCTCCCCCTCCAGCTCCCTATGGTCCCCTCGCTGGCAGCCTTCAAAAGAGACTCAAGTCCTGGCCCTTCGATAGAGACACAGTGCCCAGATACCCCTAGGGGTGACAGTGTGCGCTTTACAAATGCTGATTGATTGATTGATCTGGTCAGACTCCATTCCTCCTGAACCTGCGTTGAGGACACTAGTGATATTTGGACTCCCGAGCACCATGCGTATTTGATTCATTTAGTAAACGATCAACACATGGGGCCCGATTCACAGAACTAACTTAAGACAAAATCCTAAACTTACTACTTTTGGTATTCACAGAAGTTAGGATTTTGTCTTAAGTTTGTCTTAAGAAAGACTTAAGATAAAATCCGACCTTAAGTCTGTCTTAAGTCTGTCTGAAGTCTGTCTTAAGTTTGTCTTAAGACAAACTTAAGACAAAATCCTAACTTCTGTGAATACCAAAAGTAGCAAGTTTAGGATTTTGTCTTAAGTTTGTCTTAAGACAGACTTAAGACAGACGTAAGTTAGGATTTTGTCTTAAGTCTGTCTTAAGATAAACTTAAGACAAAATCCTAACTTCTGTGAATACCAAAAGTAGTAAGTTTAGGATTTTGTCTTAAGTTAGTTCTGTGAATCGGGCCCCTTGTTTTAAAACACTTCCACGCCTCGCCAGGGGCAGTAAATGCTATTTAAATGTAATGACAATACAATACAGTACTATTTCTTCCTGGATGATTCGTGGAGCATGTTAGAGCCCTGGAGGGTTGCCTCTGAGGCAATGTGGACTGACTGCAAAATACCCCCTCAAACTGATCACCCTGGAGAATGAGCTCTGCCTTTTCCCACCTGCACATATGCTATGCAGGACTGACTTCCTGAACCGTCAGAGTGAGATTCATGTATATATTTCTATGCACCTAAATGCTGTTAGAGGTACCAAAAATCCTATTGCGACATTGAAGTCCACATTTTGAATCCTAGGACCCAGAGTTGCAGATTATTTTGTTCTTAAAGCTTGTATGTTGGGGGATAGTTACACATCTTATGCAAATTTACTCCTGTGAGCAGGAAGCCAATCTTGCTTTCCAGGAAGTGAGCGCCCTTATTTGATAACATTTCCCCAAAGGAAAAATATTTTCACGTGGAGAAAAGATAGTTAATGATACCAGCGCACAATTTTACAAGATTTACCCATGGAGAGTTTTCACTAACAGTTGAAAATGTGCATCAGTAAACTTTTGGCATTAAGGTACTCTTGGGAGTCTACGACTACAGCAGATATTTTCACGTCGAGAAAATAAAGTTAATTTAGGGACCCACAATTTACTGCAGATTTCGCTCTAATGGGTAACAATCTGCATGAGCGAACTATGCCCATTGGAGTACTCCTGGAAGCTTACGACTGTCTTATATATGTTCAAGAAGAGAAAATTAAGTGAATTGTGAGAGCATGATAACATTTTGCGGTCTGCCTCACTCTTGAGGAAGGCTCCAGCAGTACTCCTAGGATTCTTTGTTAAACCCACAGAAGAGGGATGGTTACTCCAAATTTAGAAGTAATGCTCAGTAAAAGAGATTTCTGAGTTGGGAAGTTTGGTTTCAGTGAGTCTGAGCTACACCGACTGTCATTTTTCTACCAGCTGTTTCTTAATTTTAAGTTCATAAGTTTCACTGTTGAGTCCATACAAACCCCAGATCCTCAAACTTCCAAATCCTGAGGTCAACATGTAATAAAATATTCATTTCTGCCACTCATCTCGGAGCAGCTGTGCAAACCCTGAGGCTTATTTAAGAGCTCTTGCGTCACTTTTGCGCCTACAGATACGTCAGAAATACTGACGTATCTGTAACTCCTTGCGACATGATGCGTCATAATGTAATATGGCGCATCGAGCATGTCGCAAAGAGAGCGTGATGAAAAGTGACGCATCACTGTTTTCACGTAGCAATGCGTCACTTTACGTAAATGGGCCCCCTCTATCTTTCCAAACTGGGTGGAGCTTACAGGGTCTTGCATGGGCTTCCAGATCCTCAGGGCCCACATGAGTGGTCATCGAAACCTGTATGCTAAACTGGGTACACACATCCCCCACCACAACGTACAATTGCTCAGATTGGACATCAAAGCTTTGCACCCGATTTTCACCTCGACCAAAAATAGGCAATAAAGAGCCTTAACAGTATTTGTGTCTCTTTAGTGTGCGTTATTTTAGCATTTTCCCCAATTTAGATTTGCAAACTTGCAAACAGCTGAAAGGCGCTGGAATGCACCAGTGCAAACCGTAGTGAACACAATTTGCACTCACCTTTAAATCGTGCTACAAAGAGAACACATACAGCTTGTGTCTATTACAGGACGATGGTTGAAGTTTGAATACCTTGTGAGACCTATGCTAGATCTGCTGCGTGCCCGGCAAGAGATTATTTAACACATATTTTGTATTTGCTCACTGGCTGCCCTTGAAAGCTGGACCTCTTTTTAAGTCTGGCTTGATAGCGCAGCTGTGTGCCTGACCTACTGCTACCAATTCTTTAAAATGCATATTCACACCTCATGCTAGTGGTAGTTCGGTGTATCATTCCACCTGCTTGCAGCTCTTGCATTGCAATGCACGAGGGACTGTTTTGCATCACAAATGCATCACACCTTGCATTTTCTTTATACCGCGGATGCATTCTATGCATGAAACTCTTAGTAAGAACTCAATTCAAGCTGGACCTGTTGACTTTGTCAATAATTGTTAAAGTAGGATGCTTGGTTCTGCTGTTATACTCCGCGTACTCCTCTTCTTTCACTGTTTTTTTAAGCTACCTCGCCTGTTCCTGGAAAGTTTCATAGAATAAATGTAAATATCTTCCTTTACTCTTCCAACTCCCTAACTTTCCCCACTTCCAGAAGTGGAGAGAACTTCTATAAGGCGAAGTTCTGATACTGCCCTAAGGTTCCACCACTGGGTGGCGCTATATCACAAGCATAGGCCCGAAAATGGCCAATTTATTAGGAAGCAGCCTGGCACTGCATGTGCGAAGAGCACCAAAGCTCCTTTCATTATTCCTGCCCGCAAGTCTTAGTTTGAGAATCTTTCTTCAAAGACATCTCGCTGCTGCAATGTGTTCACCAGCTGTGCTGTATTTATTCCACGAGCCACGTCCCCTTTAATCATTTTCTCCTCCAGGGCTGCAGTGGAATGTTTCTGTGCATACTTTTCTCAGTCGTGTGCAGAATCCAGCACAGTGGTGAGCCACTAAATGTGCAATCATAGCGATCAAACTACAGCTTCTGAGGAGGGGAGGTGGGAATGAACCCAACATTTATTTTTAGAACTGCAGACAGCATAAGAAAATGTCATCAGCTGCTTCTCTCAGTGGTACAGCTCGACGCCTTGTTTAAGTGAAATAACCAGACCTTGAAAGGGTTGATAATTGATGCTTGCCAACTGTACTTTGCAAACTTCTGCCCATGTGCTGAAAGCTCTGGGTATAAAAGGAGTCTGAATCCTTAAGGGCGAGGTCATCTCACCCCAGAAAAGGTTGACTAAGAATACTAATAGACATCTTTGGAGGAAGGATGTTTGGAGATTAAGGTAAAGTGACATTTTGCAGTTTAGTGAATTCACTCCCACAGGAAAAAACATTTTTGAAATAATTTGTTGTAATTTGGCACCTTCTAGTGGCCTGCTGCTGTCAGGTGGTAAGGCCTTATTTGCACTGGCCCTGCAGGTAGAGTACTCTAATATTATTCAGTAGCAGGTGAAATTCAACAAGTCCAAAATGGTGTACCCCATCACCCGAGGAGGTGGTTTTACCTTGGACGAAAGGTATGCTAGATACTGTGAACACAAGCTGCAGAAACACCTAAACTTAGTAAGCAATTACCATAAGTCCTGCACCGTAGATAGCCGCCACGCCACTCTAAAGTTGCCTACAGTTGTGTTACTTTAATGAACTCTCAGTAAAAAGTAACAAGGGGGCTGTGAAGGATATGCACAAGTGTCCAAGATCAACAGGGTGTCTGCTGGGCGCTCTGGTTACGTGGTGGGATAATACACAGTAAGGAGTCCTGATTGCGAACACAGTGACATAGGGAGGGGAGTGAGACATCTCTGAACCTTTGTAAATGAGCTTTTATCAGAATGCACTCACACACCCACAATCCATTGCACAACCACATACAATTGTCGTCCATTCTCATTCCACTTAATTTAGGTAAGTCATAATCCACCGCATGTGAAGGGCGCGCGCCCTGAGCCTGGGAAAGAGGAGCTTTACTGCAAGCAGGGGCGGCTCCTCCACGTGGGCAGAGGAGCGTCGTCCCACTGCAGTGCGAGAAGCAGAAACATAAAACTGTATTTTAAATACCATTTTATGTTTCTGCTTCTCACACTGCGAGAAAGCAGAAGGCAGGGTTTGGTTTGGGGCGGGCTGGTTACCGTTCCTGCTCCAGGCAGGGTAGGAGTGGCTAGCCCACTCTGATTGCGTTGAATGTTTGGTCGGCCCAGGGCCGACCAAACCAGTCATGCGCACTCTGCATTTTCTCTATGTAGGCTGCCATTGCAGCATTCTGATTGGCTTAGCGGAGGGGAGGGGAGGGACGCTGACTGCTTCCTGGAGATGAGAGAGGAGACGGACGTGACGCGGGACCGGAGGAGATGGTAAGTTCAATTATTAAAAAAAAAAAATTTAATTACCCCCCTCTCCGCGCAACCCCCTCCCCACGCGACCCCCCCCCCCCCCCCCCCGCGCGGCCGGCTGCGACTGACTGCAAGATATATACTACAGACAGTGATTTACAGCTGGTCGGATGGATCACCGGGTGACACTTGCTCACCCCTGGGATCTAGTCTTAGCTGGAGGTACTAAGCTTGAATCCTGCCAAGGGTCACTCAGCCGTTCAGCCTTCCCTTAGAAAGGCTACTAGTAATACCTTTCATTCACAGCGATTAGGAACAGCAAAACTGTACAGCGAAGCACTAAATGTATAACCATTAATACAGTGGTGGACTCTTTTATATTGCAAGAAGGGGGCGTGGCTATTTGAACACTGAATGATTGTCAAGGCCAGGGCTCTTTGCTGCAGAAGTAGGTAGTCAGACAGACTGAACAGGGTTCAAACAGGAGAATTTTGCCTTGGAATGACCTGTGCCTCTGATCGTGAACATAGTGCTTTAACACTTTATCTGGGGTAGTAAGAGCTATGTCAATGGAATTAAAATACAATACAGTAAAATAGCGTGCCTGAAAAGTGCTGGTGCTGAGCACCGGAAACCACCTGCTCAAATTAAGAACTGGGTAATACGTTACAGCCATAGCTGCAATACCCCAGTCACCAAGGTAATATTAGTGATATTACATTATTTATCACTCAATATCAGCTTTAAATATGTTTTTGAAAACCATTTTTCACCAAACATCTATTTATGAGTTCTGAAAATACACACATATTCTTCTCAAATACAGCATTTCAACTTTGGGATACATAGATTAATTCTACCAAACAAAAGTTTCTAATTTAGTAGGTTGGGCTGTACACAGGAAAGTTACATCTAAGTAGATAGGCATCTACTAATAGCTCCACAGCTACACGTTGTTGAAGCCTTAATTACACTAACAAACCTGAAATTATTGATTTCCATTCAAATGTATAGATCTGGAGACAGTGACCATAATGACCTGGAGTGAACTGGTCACTACCTGTGGGTCGCCCGTGGAGTCCACCCCAACCATACTGAAGAATGACAAAACTATTCACTTTGGTCCAGTGTTAATAAATTATCAAGCATTATCATTACAAATATTTTGCAAAACAACATGTTTGTGGTGCATCTTTCTGTCACAAGATATTCCCTACTATCATCCCAAATTGCTAAACAAAAATCCCCTAGAAATCTAGTCCAAAGCAAACTTCTAGACATTGTTCATGATGGACACAACAAGACGATGGACGGAGTGTTGAAACTTTTCAACCACTCGCCCCCTGTCAAGAGATCTGGGTTTAATCCATCGTTCTTATGCTCACTACGCCACCCCAGTGTAGACCCAAGCATTTGCAAATCAGTCTTGACACTGCTCCTCATGGGAACAGTCCACTCAAACTGCCAGGACAGGCCCTCCCTGGACCGTAAACAAGCATCCTGGGACCGGTTTCGGAGTATCACCCCTCATCAGCCAGGATAGCTTGAACCCAGTGGCACAGAGTGTAAAGGGCCCACGTCCGGGCACACCCTTGGCCACTTAGGGCGAACATACCAAACACAACATTGTTCATGATGAATACAGTACTAATCACCCAATGCAATACCAGAAGGAGTATTAAAATGGGAAGATGCAAACATATCCATTTCCCAGAATGCTTCCTTTCCTTTCCAAAGCTTTGCAGCGTTTTCATTCAAGCTTGCAAAGAAGAATGCATTCAAGGAAAGCAGCATGCTCTGCCCCTTCACATAAAGGTCAAGTGAAGAATGCTCAGAAAAATGTGTCCTGCAATGGGTGCAGATACCAGGCTGAATCAACTACAAAGGAATGAAAGCACAATAATACATAAGAATAAAAAAGGTGTAAAAGAAAACCTGGAAATAACAAAGAGCAAGTATTGGACACCATATAATTCTTCTCAGGGCAACACAGCAGTGAGTGAAAAGTGAGATACAAAACGCAGAATCCATACCTAAACTTAAGTACCACTTCAGGAGAGAATTGATACTTGTTTGATTTTCACAAACCCAGTGTCCATGTACAGTTTTGTATGTTTTGACAAAATGATCCGTCTGTTTTACTGAAAGATTATTTACACTACAAAAATATCCAGCGCTTGATCTGAGATGGGGCTGCAAGTGGTGCCCACCGGCACTCATTTTTGGGGAGTGGCACTTATTTTTCCTCATCAGACTCACTCAGAGCAATAAAGGGAAAACACAAATGTTTGAAAGAAGGAGAAAGAGAAACAGGGTAAAATAGTGACAAAGTGAGAAAGCAGCAATGAACAGAGCCTGCAAGAGTGAGAAAAGGGGGCAGTGAGTGTCCTGTGGTGGAGTGAAGAGGCACGAGGTGGAATGTGGCATTATGTAGGACATCGGAAGCAGTTTTTAACATATTAGCAATGAGACCTGAATTTCCCAACTTTAGTTGAACTGTAATGCAGTGATTACACTAGTGGTAAGAAAGTGTCATTACAACAAAACTAAAAGAAATGCAAAATTGATATAGGACTTAACAGGGAGGGTGATAGACCTCTTGCAACCATCAAAGGGTCTTTGTATCAGAAGGTATTTAAATAGTTGGGTGCAAGAGGTGATGATATTCCTGTTGTCACCCAAGCCCATGTCTGACCAAGAACTGTACGCTGCCTGGAGTGGAACCCCATAGCCGCATCTTCCAGTTGCTGCAGTAGCCGCCACAGGTCAAGACCGCACTTACTTGAACTGATGGTGCTCGCGAGAGCTGCGGATCTTGGAGGAGAAGCGCTCGGCTAGTTTCTCCAGGCTGCGGGAGTACTCCAGCTCGATCTCAGCCTTCCGGCGGAAGAACTCCTGCAGGTCCTGCAGCAGCTGCAGCCGCGACTCCGACTGCTGTTCCAGGCATTTGAACTGCTCCACCAGCTGAGCTCGGATCTCTGCACAGAAGAGGGGAAAAGAGACAGAGATGGATGAACATCAGCAGGTGTGAGGGCCATTTCTTACAGAAGTGAGAACAAAAGTTACACATTGAGGCCAATTCTTTCGTATGCAATAGTAAACGTGGCCTTCTCGTGAGTGAGTCATACTTAACAGCAAGAACCTACTTTCATAACTGTCAAGTGTCTTGATATTCTGTCAAAGCTTGGCCTTTTTAGCCAATCACACTATGCATTCTGGGACATGTAGTTTTGCTTTTATCATTACTCGGATTGGTTTAGCAATCCCAGCATAGGTAAAGCAATTGGCTGAAAAGCCAGGACTGGCGGAAGAAGTCACACAAGATATAAGGCAGCTTGATAGCTATGCATTTACATAGGGATGCCCAAAGTTTCTTACATGGAATAAGTTCAGCTATAAAGAGGAAGCATGTTATCTGCAGAAAATGGAGGCAATTTATTCTGATCATGAAATGACCCTCCTCTCTTCTAATCATAATGGGGAGTCTATCAAACAGGCAACTAAGTAAGGTAACTGGTAACTGGTAAGGAGAAAAATGTAGCTGAATGGCTTAATGTGCCTGTAATGAAGAATTGTGAGCAACCCTTTAAGCTTCCCGGGTCCATGCATGATGCGCTGCTCAAAGTCCGCGTTTTTTCTTTGAATTCTGGAACTTGTAGTCTTGTTTATTGCATTATAAAATAGGACTACACGTCAGAGAAATCAAAGGAAACGAAACTAGACTGCAAACAGCACATCACACATGTACATGGAAAACCATGACAGCTATGTGTGTGTAGCTTTGAGGTACATGGATTAGAATCCGGGTGGGGCTAATGCAGCCTTTCATTCTTCTAGGGTCAATAAAATGAGTGAGTAGGCAATGAATAAAATCTTTGTTTTTATGATGCTACGAAGTATCGGTGCTTTGTCAACAATCAATTTATAAATGTTAGCATTATAACCCAACTAGAAGAAAGACCCCATGTAGGTTTGCTGGACTCCCATAGCGACGTTCCTAGAGCGGCATAGTAGAATTCGCAGGAACTCGTTCCAGTATTCAGGCCAGTAGTCACTCACTGAGAGCCATCACTCAGCCTGCACTGTCCTCTCATCTCCCTGCCACTTTAATGCTGCTACTCCTTGTGCACTTTAGTGCCGAAACCCATGGAACGAGCAGCATTGTGCATTACTCGCGAATGCAAGGGGGGAAGAGCAGCATTGTGCAGCATTACTCGTGAATGCAAGTGGGGGGAGGGAAGGGGCAGGAGGGGGGTCATCAGACACTAAATACAAGTTTCAATAGGTGAGGAGATGGGAACAAGGTGGGCCATATGGTCTTTTTCTTTTAAGGGCATTCTGATGTCACAAAGTACTGGACATTGATTTTTTTCGTTAATAAATCAGAGTAATTAATAAATAAGTTCAGCCTGTTTCCGTGATTATTATAATTATTATTAGTAGTATGTTAAGCGCGTGATTACCTGAGGGTATCCTGGCGCTGGGTAAGCAGTAAAACAGATTGTACCTAGATTAATGACTATAAATGTGTTTTTAAGATCTTATGAAATTTTAACAAATTTGGTTCGAACCGTAGCTCAATGTGGAGCTTATTCCATGCTTGGGTTATTGTAGCTACTGAGAAAGTGCCCCACTCCCATCAAGACTTCAACTCCCAGAATGCAATCTAATAGACTGTTAAATAAAAAATAAAAAGTCTATAGCTGGAGAGTTCCATCCTTGTTGGCATGGACTCCTCCAGCAACCATAATTTCTTTGAATTGATCAGTGTAAATTAGAGGAGCATTGAGCCCTCTTTGATGTCCTACCAGTCCTTATTCCTGGTCCGCAACTTCCTCCCTTGACCTACGGTGCACTTTCTTGTTTCTGTATTTGTGTATTTTCAACAGCTGTCAGATGGCCTCAGGTCATGTGTGACACTTTCAGCCATCCTGACAGTGTTAGTGGCCTGGAAGTCAGGACTAGTTGAAGAAACCGCGCTACCATGATTCCACTAGGAAGCTGTGTACAATGTCTCAGGAGTCAGGTGGTTCTGGATAAAAAGGGACCTTTAGGCTACACACATCTGGGCCAATACACGGCGCACGCTTTTATTTCTGCTTAGAGGATACACCATAGACTGTCTTTTCAAAACAACCCAACGATCTTCACACAATCCCAGCGTTCTGCAAACACACAGTGTACTACCGTAATTTCCGGGCCCATCGGTAGTGCATTGTGTTTGAAACACATTGTGTTTCACTAGTGGGACCATGTTTCATGTTTATTTATTTATTTATTTTTATTTATTTATGCGATTTTATATAGCGCAAACTTTACCTGAAGGTGTCAGAGCGCTTTACATAAGAACCAGTTGAGAAACATAAGGATTTAGGATTACATGCGTTACATAAAGGATACAAACAGAAAAAATTGCAAATGCACAAGATGTAAAGTCACACAAGGAGGAGATACAAATGGATATACTCTAAGAGTCACATAGGAATGGTAGAGAGTACAGCGGTATACTGCATATACTAGTGATTAGAGTTATCTCTGTATACATAGGGAAGGGATATGAATGGATATACTCTAAGAGTCACATAGGAATGGTAGAGAGTACAAAGGTCTACTGCATATACTAGTGATTAAAGTTATCTCTATATACATGGGGAAGGGATACAAGTGGATATACTCTAAGAGTCACATAGGAATGGTAGAGAGCACAACGGTTTACTGCATATACTAGTGATTAGAGTTATCTCTATATACATAGGGAAGGGATATGACTGGATATACTCTAAGGGTCACACGGGAATGATAGAGAGCACAGCGGTCTACTGCATATACTAGTGATTAGAGTTATCTCTTTATACATAGGGAAGGCATATGACTGGATATACTCTAAGAGTCACATAGGAATGGTAGAGAGTACAAAGGTCTACTGCATATACTAGTGATTAGAGTTATCTATATATATATAAGGAAGGGATACGAATGGATATACTGCAGTTACGCCAGTGACATGAAGTGAAGGTGCTGTGTAATATTTAGTATCCCGTCAAGTTCGTGAAACCTCTGCCCTTCAGTTATTTTTGTGCTTCCTTCCTCACTATCGGTGATGCCAACCTCAGCGCTACAGAGTCCGCAAAACTCTTTCCAAGCCCCGCCTCTCACTGATAGGTGTGTCCTAATCCAGGTCCCAAAGGATTAAACAGACCAGAGCAGCGGCTCGCTAAGCCAAGCTGTTTTTTTTTAAGTGATGTCGCTGTGCATTTTATTTTAATTTTATTTTTATAAAATCTTTTTTATTGAAACATACCAAATCTGTACAGCAAAGAACCTTAATAGTACAATCAGAGTTGTGTTTTTCTTTTCCCAACCGTCATAACACCATCTTCTACACCTAATACATTCATTTATGGAATTGAATAGAGTGGTCCCTCCTAATCTCAGTTTTCATTTTCCTCCTTATAGACCCCGATATGTCTGCCATGCCCCCAAATTTTCTCCCCTTTCTTGGGGCGCCCCTACCCTTAGTTCCGCTTTCCAGCACCAATCCATATCGCTTTCCCAATCTTCCAATGTAGGGGGAGTGATCGCACCCCACGCTTTGGCTATATTCCGCTACGCCACCACCGCGGCTAAAGACAGCCATTGTTTTGTATGTCGTGGGTCGCTGTGCATTTTAAACCAGCACTTGTGAACTGCTAAGCTTATGTCTCTCTTGAAAATGGGAGCCTGATTGGCAGCAGCCAAGCTGGTGTGTTGGGATCATGTTTACAAACACTGTGTATTGCGTAAAAGAGCAAGCAAATAGATCTAGGCTTCCTCAATTCGCACAATAGCAGTGCAGGTGTCATAAATAATGTTCTTGCTGCAACAGTGTGTTTAGCAGTAAGATTTAGAACTCATCCTTTCTGACCTCTTGTTGACAGATCCGATAACTAGGGCTCCTTTCCAAGATTTAAAATACAATATTTTGTCAGACTCTGGCTGGAGTGGCAATTTACTCATTCTGCTTGGATGTCTGGATCTCAAAATGTCCTCTCCTCTCCATTGTCAATAAACACACTTTGAAAGAGACTGATCCCTGCTAGGAACTAGCAAACATCTGGAAATGTGCAGGGCCCTCAGTGCATAGCACACACGTGTGATAATAGCCCTTCTTGGAATACATCCAAATACCAAACATCTGCACCCCCCCTGCCCATATGGAATCACAAGCAAACAAACATATACACCCCCCCCCCCCACCACCACCACCACCACCACCAAAGCGCACTCAGTCTCTCTCGGACACACACACACTCACACTCACACTCTATCTCGTGGTCGGTCTTGTTTGAATGTGTTTATGTACTGTGCATCTAATGTAGTTGTGGGCATATGGGGGTGGGACTCTGTTTGTGGAAGTCATTTGTGTGTCTGGTTGCCTCAGATAAGTCACATATGCAATCCTTTTCATGTCAGCGTGAATGAAATATAAACTCCTGATATTTACGTGTCTGCCAATCTATGGTCATTTTCAAATGTTTATGCTTCAAAACAGCAAACTGTGTCTTAAAAAAGAAGATATATCACATGATAAGCTTTCACATAGCAACCAACGTGTTTGCCACATATTACCAACACCAAAGGTTAGAGATTCCACACTAGCTTTCTTGTCACAAAACATACACTTACATTCCACACTCACCCACATACACTGTGGAGCTCATTTGAACATTCATCCACTAACACTTTCTTACTCTGACACTTATACAGATACTTACTCACTAAGTTATTCTCTTACAAAGTTTTTTTACATATTCACTCATCCTAACACTCAATAATACAGTCACAAGTACACGTATGTACTCTCCGCACGTCAGATACTCACTCGATCAGACCTTACACGATCACTTACATACAGACCCACCCACCATGTCAGTAGTTAAAGTATTGAAAAGGAAGTTCCTAAATAAATAGACCTTTAGACTGTAGTACCTGTGGACCTCTTAGTGGACGGTCGGACTGCCACCCGCTATCATGGTGGTCAGGAGGCCGCCCGAGAAGCAGATGGTGGTCCGAAAGCCGCATTACGATGCGACCACCGGGCTGGTGTCGCAAAGTGATCCTTTACACTGTGACTTGTGCTGCGGCTAAGGAAAAGAGCCGCCGCACAAGCGGCGACATAACAGGGCACTTTCTGCACATTACTGCACCGTGTGCCATGCAACATGTGCTGCACAGCACACGGTACTTGGAGGTGCATGAGGGCACTACATGTGCCCCCTGAGCCCAAGACGGAAACGGGCCCTGTTTGGGGCCCCCAAAATTGATTTCCGACAGCTTTTTCATGGCGGTCTTTCTGACATGATGTCGGAAAGGGATATCATCATAATCAAGATGGCGGTGCCTGCCTTGGCACCGCCTCCATTCGGGATTGCAATTCTGACCACCGCCAGACGGGATCACTGATCCTGTCGGAGGCTGCAGTCTTCCCCCGGACCGCTTAGTGTCCAATCGCCTGGATTGTAATCCGGCGGTCGGCCCGAAGGGCTGGCGGACCGCCACCGATGGCCTGGAGTTGTGCGGTCTGACCGGCATCATAATCAGGGCCTGTGTTTTACTGGTGTGGCCCAATAGAAAATGCATTTCAAGAAATCACCATTATGGACTGCTTTATCTAAACCATTCTAAACACGATTCCAACAAAGCCTCCAGTGAAGCAGGGCGACCATCTTGTTTTATTTTTGCCGGTGCTGTTCAGATTCAGCAAACAAGTTTTTTTGGACAATGGAGAACAAAGCCAATAGGTCTGCAGTGCTTTCAAATAGGCACGAATGATTTGCACTGCCCTTTTTTTGTGTTACACGCTACACACAACATTTACAGGCTTGTGTTGAATTAAAATAAGAGCATACGTCATTTCTCTGCTGTGTGCAGCCAGGGCATGTCCATTCAGCTTATGCTAGAGGAAAATGATAAAGTCTTCCCTATTCCCCGCTGTGCCTTCCTCAGTACAGACATTTCTCGGTGCTCCAGGAATGATGTGTTAAGCACATTCCTTTCCTGCCAGCAGAGTTTGTACAAAGCTGTCGAAATGTCCCTGCAAAAGCCATGAATAAGGGCGACGGCCTGCTCTGAGGATTATGAACAGTTTATTAAAAGATTTGGCACCTTGTGCTTCACACCCCGGCAGTAGCAGGTGGAGGACAGTAAGTGTCAATCTGCCTTGTCCCTGGTTAACCAGTAGCACAAGGTTTGTACTGAATGCACACAGGAGCGGCCTTAGGCATGTGCAAGCTGTGCACCTGCACAGGGCCACCAAACCACAGGGGCCACCACGCCAATATATATCCTTAATATAATAATCCTCTGAGGATGGATACATATTTGCGTAGTGGCCCCTGGCAGGGATTTGGGGGCCTCCGGCTCTGTTCCACTTCCAAACACCCTGACCCCCCCCTCTTCACTGGCCTCCCCCCTAGGCCCCGCCCGGACCCCCTCTTCCGGGGCCCCCTACCTACACTCCCTGCACAGGGCCACCATGAGCTGAGAGCCACCCCTGATGCACACGATTTTTTAGTCCGATACCGAAGATCGGATTCAGGATTTGAAACTAGATCTCATGCTCGAAACTGTATATAACATTTTGGAATCATTTAAATAACAATGCCTTGTTAGGTCTCACCAGGATCGGCTTCTCCTAAAGGGCGGAGGAGCATCGCCTTGCCTGTTGCGAGCGCAGCAGGCAAACACAAATAAATAAAATGACATGTCAATACCATTTATTTGGCCACCGACTCACCCTGTGCAACAAGTGGGTGGTGGGGGGCTCAATCGTGCAATTGCAGGATGACTGCTGCCCCTGCCAGTGCATCAGATTGGCCAACTGTCTACAGCCTTCCTATCAGACATGCGCACTGTGGACCCAGCAATCCACGGGCTATGAAACTGCCTTGGGATTGCTGGCACAGGCCCCCAGCCTCAAAATGAGCTCTGGGTTAGCCTGCTCCAAGACATCCTGGAGCTTTTGTGTCATGCTGAAAAGAGCATGAAAACAGCTCCAGAATTGGATGGATATGTCGTTCCACGAGCAGGAAGGGAGTCCATCTCTCTCCTGCTCGTGGACACAAAGATCTCTGGCAGAGAAGTGCCGCCGAGTGCGAGCTGCCGCCGAGTTTATGGGGAATTGTGTGCCAAGTTCAAGTTCAAGTTCAGGGATTTATATAGCGCACTACTCACCCAGAGGGTCTCAAGGCGCTTGGGGAAGGGGGGTTCAATTTTTGTCGAATAGCCAGGTTTTGAGTTATTTTCTGAAGGAGATGTGGTTTTGAGTAAGGCGGAGGTGAGTAGGGAGTGAGTTCCAGGTCTTGGCAGCCAGGAAGGAGAAGGACCTGCCACCCATGGTGGATTTTCGGATGCGCGGGACTGTGTTCAATTTTTGTCGAATAGCCAGGTTTTGAGCTATTTTCTGAAGGAGATGTGGTTTTGAGTAAGGCGGAGGTGAGTAGGGAGTGAGTTCCAGGTCTTGGCAGCCAGGAAGGAGAAGGACCTGCCACCCATGGTGGATTTTCGGATGCGCGGGACTGTGGCGAGGGCTTGATTGGACGATCTAAGTTGGCGGGTGGGAGTGTAGAAGGACAGTCGAGTGTTGAGGCATTCGGGTCCTAGTTTGTAGAGGGCCTTGTGTGCGTGGGTGAGAAGACGGAATGTAATTCTCTTGTTGACGGGAAGCCAGTGGAGGTCTTTTAGGTGTCCGGTGATGTGATCTTGGCGAGGGATGTCCAATATGAGTCTCGCTGATGCGTTTTGGATGCGTTGGAGTTTTTTCTGTAATTTTGCTGTGATTCCGGCGTATAGTGTGTTACCATAAACCAGTCGACTCGTGACTAGTGCGTGGGTGACAGTCTTTCTTGTTTCGATGGGGATCCAGCGGAAGATCTTTTTGAGAATGCGAAGTGCGTTGAAGCAGGAGGATGAGACTGCGTTGACTTGTCTGAACATCGAGAGAGAGGAGTCTAGGATGAAGCCCAGGTTGCGTGCGTGGTCTGTGGGTGTGGGTGCTGTGCCCAGGGCGGAAGGCCACCAAGAGTCGTCCCCGGCAGAGGGGGAGGATCCTAGGATGAGCACCTCCGTTTTGTCTGAGTTGAGTTTTAGGCGGCTATGTTTCATCCATTCAGGCTACTTCTTTCATGCCTTCGTGAAGATTGGTTCCATATTTTTTTACTGCCAGCCGCAACTGGGTCTCACCTTTCATTCTGCACAAGCTGCCTGTTGGTGAAAAGATCTATTGTCCGTTTACAGTGCCCTTAGCTAACTCCTGGTTGGCTTTGTTACTCTCACTTGCATGCTTTTTATTTAACTTAAGGGGACTTTCCATCCTCTTCTTGTGTTTGTCCCCTCTCTGAAGCATGGCCTCATTACTTGTGTCCTTCCACTGCTAACTTTTTAAGCACTACTCTTTTTTTTTGGTTAAGTACTCCATGAGAGTGCATGTGTTTTCCAACTGTCTTCGCCTCTTCGCGCTCATTTCAAAGTTCCTCCCCGCATTCGTTTTTTGTTTGAGTGCTTCTACCCCAGATCTCCATGTTGCTCTCTCTCATGTCTGTGCTTCTCTTCTCCACCCCAGCACTCAGCGTTGCTCTCCCTTTATGTTGTGTCGCTTACGCTTACCCGCTCTCTCCATGTTACATCCATCCCCCACCTTCTGCTGCTTCCACCTATCCCCTAACTGCTTTAAAAAAAAGAACACTATTGTGCTACTTTTTTTCTTTCTATTTGCCGATCAAACTCAGATTGATAACTATAAAAAAAACACAGAGGCTTTTTTTTCTAGCCATGCTGCAAAGCCTCGGGGAGGCTGTACATCATGGCTAAAAACCACTGGTAAAGCCAACAGGTCGCAAAGGTGAGATCTATCGGCTTTGGCAATGTTTTTTTGTGCATTTCTGTCACATAAAGCTATAACTGAACCCAGTAGAAAACATTTGTTTTATGGGCAACTGTACTTTACTTCAGGGATATCCTGAATCATAATTACACATAGTCCAAAAGCCAAGTTTAGGGGATCGGAACAGCACATTTTTGTACATCCGTAACCATCGCCAGGAAAACACCAATGGAAACAAAGAGGATCCACCCAAACTGAAATAGCATAAGTGGTTTGCCCTTGCGACATGTTGTTTTCTTTGTACGCAAACACCAGGATAAATGATGCTCTTGGTCTACCGGGGAGGCTCTGGGGCTTGTTGCCTCCTTTTTTATGACGAGTGGTTTCGGGTGGTCTGCTCTGCTCCAGGAAACACTTTTAAGGAAATTAAGACTGTTCAGTTGGTTGGGTGTGGAAACTAGCAGTCAACTAGCGGTCAACCTTCCAGACTCCTGCGCTCTGCCTCCCTCTCCCTCGCGCACACCACACACACATCCGCCAAAGCAACAGTGGAGGACGCTCCTTCTCCTACCTCACCGAAAAGTCAGGGAACAGCCTCTTCCTTCATCTACTCCATCTCACCCTCTCTTCAGGAATTCAGACGGGGACTGATGGTCAACTGATGCCACCCGAGCAGCTTGGCTCTCAGCGCCAGGATACCCTTGAAGGTGATTAGTTGTGCTTTATAAATCCTGTTTGATTGATTGACTGATTCAAACTCTGGAAGACCAATGGCGTAGCGAAATTTGAGGGGGCCCCCCTGCAAAGTGCACAGAGGGACTCCCATCCAGACTCACTCAGAGGCTCTCAGGCCAGGGTACTGTGCTGAGGGCCCCCCCCTGGAGCTCGGGCCCCCTGCAATGTGGGGGTGCGGGAGCCTTTGTTACACGACTGTGGCCTTTGTTACTCTTTGTAGTATTCAGTATCAATTCAGAGCTCTCAAATGTCCCAGGTCCCTCTGTCACTAGCTCATCTAGTCCAGGCTTTTGCTTTGCATTCTGGGGCTTATAGTCAGCTGCGACCCCAGATTGCAAATGAAAAACTTGATATCTGTTGTAAATTTTGGGTGCATCTGAGCACTGTGACGTTTTGCCCTCTTCCGCTTTTCTACTTCTTTGAAATACATCACACTTTGATGTTTGTGTTTCTGTACTTTTCACAGCTCGCTGGTGGACACATTAGTGTGACACCTTCAGCTCGCTGTGTTTTGCGTTTTAGCCAACAGCTTGTTCCTTTCTCTAGTTCTACTTTTAACCCTGTGACTGTGGCGCGAATTCCGCCATGGTGTGGGCATTTTAATTGGTGGGTGGAGTTCAGACAGCCCCAGGCCGTCCTCCGCACATGCCCACCGTCACGTGGGACAGCCGGGTGCCGTCCTCAGCATCGAACGTGTTAAAGGATTGGATCAAAATCCCAGCATGCAACGTATCGGTTGAAAAAAACAGAACAGGCTGAAATTCGCTGTCATGACATGAGGCCATTTAACAGTTACATCAGCTGTGTACTTCACAAAAAGTGCACAGCAATCACTAACTGCAACAGGCCTTTCTTTCTGCAATACATTTCAATCATTCACGCGTCGCTTCTCTTCTTTTCTCTCCTACGGAACTCCCCTCAGTTCCTTCGAAATAGTTTCTTAAATCATTTTTATGTCAGATAGGTTTTAGTTAGTGAGTTTTCAAGTTTGCTATGCACAGGTAAATGTATTTTCGATATTAACTCATTAGGCGCGGCCATTATTTCGTGGCAGTGCAGCGGTTTTAAAGAGTGGGTGGGGCCACGTTAACCGTTGGACTTTCGCAGCACCAGCGAGGTAGTGCTCGCGACGGCAGCAGGGAAGGGGTTAAAAAAAACACATAAATAAATAAAGTAAAAACACCTATGAGTGATTAAAAATGTCAAGGGACAAAGGTAAACCTGAAACCACCCTCGACTGTGAAAAAGCCCAGAGTGTGAGTGTATTTGGGTGTGTTGGGGGGGAGTTCCTGAGTACTCAGCACAGTAGACAAGTGTCTGACGCATTCACCCAAGTTGTGGCCTTTTATCTTACACTCATAGGGGAAAGAAGCCTGGTAGAAATGCTGCAACACAATACAAGCCTCATGCCCTGTATTCCTTTCTACTCTACTAGTGCCTGGGAGCATGGGAAGCAAAAACAGGAAGAAAGACTCACATTAGAGACAGGAGAACCTGAGATCTCGGAGGCTTTGTTCTTCAGCCAGTGTTGCACACTTAACTACATGATGCAATATTTTATGGACCTCATAGGGAGGAAAGGATGATCTGGGCCTGTTGGCATTGTACCCTGTGTACTGCAAGTTAGACAATGATCCCTGCTTAAGCCCAGACTCTCTGTTGGGCCCAGCAGACAGGTGTAATTTTGTCCACTGGAGACCACAATAAGGACAGGTTGAAGCCACAGTAAGAACACACAGTAATGTTAGGTTTAGCCGGGGACCGGCCTGAGGAATCACCAACACCAGTGTGTGGTATAGTCCACCTTTGAGAATGGGATCGACAAGACTAAAAGTCCCAGAAAGGTGAGAAAAGCATTGGTCCGGCCAAGCTGCCCATTCATCGACATGGGAATACACAGGGCTCTGTACAGGCAACCATACCAAACATGGCTCTAGCTCTCTCCGATATCCCTGCTTAAGCAGAGCAAAAACTTTGGAACAACATGCTTGGAACATCCACTCCAACACCACGCGCAACCCCAAAAACATTTCTCACATGGACAACTCTACCAGAGCTGAGGTTTTCTACCTCAGTGAACAACTAGGTCAACCACCCTAAGTTTCACCTTTGAATTCTGGGATCTGTGATCCCGGTTATTCTCTTATAAAACCAGGATTACGAGACTCATGGTGCAGACCAAAACTCTGGTCTGGATGAGCTACTCACACATGGACCTGGGAAACTTGAGAGCCCTCTTCTACAAACTCACATGCAACCACACTCAACAAATGAAGTAGTCTTTTCCACTACCGCCTACAGGGCTATACAAATGCTACAATACAATGAAATACAATAGTTTAGCACACTGCCTATCTGGTAAAAACAAGAGTCAGAAACCCAGCAAAATGGCAGCTAAATGAATGTGTCCCACACCACCACTACCCACAATCCGTGCGTTAACCTAAAGCCTCTTACATGAATATTTGCAGACTCCAAAGCTCTCAGCACCATGGCTGGCAATTAGATGCCATTAGGGTAGACCTGGAAAAATCTGCCTCATTAAGGAGGTAAAAGACGCAGGACTGCGGCTGGCTTCCCGCCATCTCAGCTCCGCGCTTTCACTGAACAAGCCTGCAGGCTCTGGAACCTTTCTTGGGCTGCTACGGCTTCTCTTGCCAGGAAGATCAAAAGAACAAGACCCAGTGGATCAACAGGGGTCCATCCATCATTCAGGCTGGTATTAATAAATGATGGGAAATGGTCTGCCCTCAGCCGAGTCCATCTTACACTCGCAGCCAGGTGTAGAGACACACATATTGTAGTTAGAGACAAGCAGGATGTGCAAGGAGGCACAGTTCTCCTTGTTTGAAGGTGACCAGATGATTCCAGGGCATTGGGGCAAATACTTGAGTCCTCTGATTTCCTTTTGCAAGTCACTGTTTTCTTGGGTTGGTCCAATTGGTTCATTTATATGATCCAAGACGCGATACCCAGCATTCATTAGGGAGACCGGAAAATGGAGTCCATGATGACATGGAGTCATCTGGTCCCCTTATTGTTTTGTACAGAGCATCTGTAGTGCATGTGAGTATATAAAGGATTAATAAAAAGGCAAAACATTGGCACATTTCAGTGGCTTGCGAGCTGAAGGGGACCAGGACATATGCATTTAATTAATTAATTAATTAAGGAAATTAATGAATATCTCCATGGGGACTGTGTATGTGACATTAAAGTCTCCAATGTCTAATTTTCTCCAGCAAAATGTGTTTTTTGGCGGAAGGAGACAATAGCTGCAACTCCACTCTGTCTCTCTGATCTTCTTACCACAAATAAACTGGGTTAGAACCGAAGCTCTCAGCTAAATAGTATTTTTTGTTTACATTTCCTTCTTCATTTATGCATATTTAAGTTTTTTCTAATCATGTTGGTATTTATCCAAAATGCATATTGGTGGGCGAAAAATTAAAATTGCCCCTAGTGGACATTTATTTCACTGACAAATGTAGACTTGCACTTTGATGGCTGCAGTACTTTTAGTACATTAATTAAAAATGATTGTTTCTTTGACACACAGAAAGACCAGCGCTGCAGAGATCATAAAGCGAGAAACAAGAACTAGCAGGGTGAGAGGAGAGTGGTTCGCACATAGAAGCGATGAGAGAGATGATAAAGATTATTTACACTAAGACGAGCATCCTGTAGCCTTTTAGCCACCTCCAAACTAAATGCAAGGGGTCCATCCTCTTGCATTTTAGGTCCATGGGGGGCCCATCCCCTGCCATCTGCAACTCCCAATCTGTCCCGTTGAAACTCAAAGTAAAATTCCTGAAGATTCAAAGAGTTCTGAAGACCCAACTGCGCAAAATGCGTTTATTTTATTATATATTATTCAAAATGTCTTATGCCCAATATTGGCCCAGGACCCTCTTTCGTGGAAGGTTTTAGAGCTCAGGGGGAAAAAGCTGAGCACTCCCCTTCCATGACAACAAAGGTATGATTGAAGTCTAGATTCATCCTGGACCTTCCCAAACGAACCCATATCGCCCGCCCCACCTGAGAGACCTCCGCTGGCTCGCCATCCAGGAGAGATGCCAGTTCAAGATCCTCACGCACGCCTACAAAGCCCTCCACGACCTAGGACCTGCCTACATCAACCATCGACTGAACTTCCACCAGCCATCCACACACTTTCACCAGTGGTGGCTGGTGGAATTTGCAAGTGGTGGGGCGTAACACAAAATAAATGTATACGTATAAGGCTGACGTTTCATAGGGTTCCCCCCAGAAGATGTGTAAACATTGACATATGTAGATGCAATTTTCAGCAAAATTCTTATTATATTCACGTATAAAGGAAAACTCATAAAACGTTGTGTTTTTAACTTGTTGTTTGTCTTAGTATAATACTCTTGTACAGTGTAGGCTTTGAACTGAATCACATGCATACCACAGTTGAGAGCTGAGCTCTGGAGCTGAGGCCGAGGGCAGTGCCAGTTCCTCAGAGTGGCCGTCACTGAGTGAAAAAATGTGTTCACAATACATGGTCATCCAATTGTTGGCCTCTCTGCAGAGCGCACAGTGCATTGTTCACACATTCTACTGCATTTCAGTAAAAACGCACATGATGGAAGTATAGAGTAGGCAGAATATTAATAACAACATGTACCACTCCTGGGCACTCCACTTGACCTGCTTGTCATTACTAACAGGTCTGAACTGCAAATTAACACAGACCTCGCATTGTTTCCTAATTGACAAAGAAGAGTTACCGGGTATCGGGGCCACTTTAGTATCGTTCTGTACGTTTTCTGCTCTTTTAATTCTTTGCCGGTAAGGAGTAAAATAACCCTGCAGACCTGATAATACCTTCTCCTATGAAAGAATTAGCCTTGCCTGCACATGCTTCTACTAAGCCACTCTGCCTTCTTGGACTCGTTCGCTCCTGCTATGTCACACCCAACTTGGTCGCCTAAACACCATGAACAATGGTACTCTCCCTAGCAATTAACCCGTGTCACCCGTGCCTCGTTTGGGAGCATTAACTCAATTACCAGTCAACAACCCAACTAAAGCTACGTCAATAGTGTATCTGTTTGACGGGATCTTATTCATGTGCATCAGACCTTCCTGTTCTGTCAGCATGGACACGTGAAAACTGCACTTGCTAGACCAAAGTTACTGACGCACTGTGCACCAGTCTAATTAAACTGTGTCACCATTTCATGAATAACATTCCCAAGCATGTGGAGAAGAAAGCTCGGTAACGGGTTGCACTCTATGACGCATGCAACAGAATAGACAATCTAAAGCTTTTTAGTGGAAATGTGTAACAACACACACATGCTTTACACTTGTAAATATGAATCATTTACGTCTGACAAAGTGTGGCCTGCTGAGTAATACATATTCCGGGTCTGTCTTAACCTATTTAAGCCCTCGTTTTACTGGACCAGAAAATTCCGACCCTTGCAGAAACCCCGATTCCATCAGAGGTCGGAATTATGAGTGGTGCAGAGTGTATCATACCAGTGTTCACCAAGTATAATAAAGTGCTCAGGCCCGGTTTATTTTCTGCTGGTCAAAATTTCAGGAAAGTAACCGGAGGGGAAAAAAGTCCAAGGAATTACCGGAACCTGCAGTTCTTGGGGCAGTAACCACCAGAAGATAACTATTGTGCCCTATATATAAGCAAAAATGGTAATACGTGTTATGTATTGCACCCAAAACATCCAAGTTGTGCGGCGTCGAATTGTATTAATATCCAGAGCACTCATAATGAGGTTCAAATCCGGCCACAATCCTCTATTTCTGGTTTTTTTTTTTTACCTTATGAACTTTGAGGAGTTAAACGTGCATACATTCGCAGCTCGCTTGGTGTCGTGCGGGGAGGGGGGGTTATTAAAACAGAGGGCACTGGTCACATGCGAGCACTCGCACTGCTCAGCACTTGTACAGACACGGTTCCTTCCACAGATCGGCGAGTCTCGCCTACGCACAGACTAGCATTGCATTCGCACAACAATAGCCACATGGCTTACTACTGGGCCAGACCCCGCCACATAAAATGTATTTAAACAATCCTACCCGAGGTCCGGCTCCTGAGCAGGCCCCGGGTCTGTTGGCGCAACTACACAGACACAATTCCTTCCACAGATCGGCGAGTCTCGCCTACGCACAGACGAGCATTGCATTCGCACAACAATAGCCACATGGCTTACTACTGGGCCAGACCCCGCCACATAAAATCTATTTAAACAATCCTACCCGAGGTCCGGCTCCTGAGCAGGCCCGGGGTCTGTTGGCGCCACTACAGACCATCCTGCTGCAGCAGCCAATCCTGGCGTCGCGTGAACAGCGTCACTGCGCCAGGATTGGATTACGAGCAGGACACTATCTGCCCGTAATGAGACCGGGGCCCCGGGTCCCTGCCTATGTATCTGAGTGCTAGGGGTGGGGGTGGGGAGGGAAGGTCTTTTGTACGCATGCGCGGGAGAGTCAAAAAATTGACTACTCCGGGATTTAACATGCGCAGGCAGCACCCCGCAGCCTGTCTGTGTGACCTGCCTGCCTGTCACTCTGCCGCAGCCCCGCCCCCAACAATCCACATCCTTATGGATGCCCGATTCGTTCACGCTTTTCCCGGGACAGGTAGCGCGCAGTGCGCTCGGCTTAGATTAATCTTTAAAAAGACTGATTTATTTTTAAAAAGTCATTCATTGGCAGTGCGGTCGTCCATGGCTAGTGGGGCAACGCCCCAACGCCCCCAATGGACGCACCGCCACTGACTTTCACTCCTCTTCACTCGTCCTCACACACACTCCCCACATCCGTCGCAGCGGTGGCTGCTCCTTCTTCTACATCGCTGCCAAAACATTGAACAACCTTTCCCTCCAACTCCGTGCAGCGTCTTCGCTGGCAGACCTCAGAAAGAGAATCAAGACATGGCTCTTTGACGGTGAAACAGCAGCCAGATACCCCCATGGTGACAGTGCTGCTGCGCTTTACAAATGACGGATTAAATAATTGATTGAGGCCAACTGTAGCAATATGCCACCCTCTTGTGGCCTCTTGTGGTGGCACCATAAGGCAGATGCCTAGAGTGGCCTAAAACCCATGCATAAAATAAACCATAGATGTAATTTTAAAAGTCTGCTTAAACTACCTCTGGGTTAGCAGCAGCAGCGCCTGGATACCCTCCTGGGTGATAAGTAGCGCTCTACAAATCTACTGATTGGTTGATTGACATATTATAGTGCTTCATATTGCCTCAGGGTTGGATTCTGGCTGTAATGACACTGAGCAAGAAAACGATGGACTTGAATCTGGTCCGGAGCATTTACCAGTGGCTGAGATTAATTCAAGGATTCCAAGCAGGACTATTTCTTTGGTCATTGAGATGTCCTTAGTTTGACAGGCACTTCTAGAGTGGGGTCCCTTGCCACAAGGACCAAGTTTTACCTCGCCGATGAAGCCCAAGAATGCTGAAACAAACCAGCCTGCGGTTGCATGTGGTTTCTTTCAGAGGGGACATGGATAGAGGTCTGTGTTGGACGGCTCCCACCGGAGCAGGTCCAGGGCTGAGGTGCTCTTGGTTGGTCTTTGCTTGCAGTAACTCACGGATCGGCGTGGGACCGAGAGTACCAGTAGCTGAGAATAATTCAAGAATTCCGCCAACAACGTCTTTGTTTTTCTCCTATTGGGAAGCATGGTACAGAGGCAGCCAACACCCCTCTGCAGTGTCCCTATTTCCCCACAAGGGTGCCCAGGAGGGCAGCACAGAGGAGAAAGGACGTGGGATAGGCAGAGGAATATACCGTTCTGGTTGGATTTTTATGCATAAATGCACAGTGTGGTACCAATTTTTTTAATTAATTTTTCATTTTATTTTTAAAATATGAAGAAGAATGAAGGCACCATGGAAAAAGTAAACTCTGAAGCTCATTATCACGGATAACCACCCTGCTTCCACCTAACAGGTCAGCTCAAGGCCGGTAACCTCCAGCCCAGAGTCATGGGAAACACTCCTAATGGGGCAGAGAAAATCTGGTGTAGAAACATTTTATTGTAACACAAAAAATCCTCGTGTCTATGCTAGCACACAAATATGCCTCAATCAAAAGAAGGATTAGAGTCTCACAAAATCTCCTGTATAAACAGGGGGAAAATCCCTTTCAGGACGAAAACCCTCATTCACCATAGGTGGCATGCGTCATCATATGGGTTTCTCCTCCCAGTGGGAGACCTAGTCCCACTGAGGGCTACAACTCCCTTACTGTGGGGTAGGAGCTCTGGGATGTTTTCAGATGGTAAAGACCTCTCTCATGCCTGGAAGCACTGACATACATCTCGGTTTGCCTTGTCCTAGGCACGCTTAGCGATGGAGACTAAATATTACTTTAAGCTACTGTATGGAAATACTTTGGTACACTATGATTTTTCTATGGATATTGTTATTCTATTAAAGAGACTGATTTCAAATTACCACTACTGCTCCATGCTTCTAAGGGCTTGTCTGAACCAGCCTTGGTACCAGTAGGAAAGAAGATAAAAGCTTATTACTTGTTCGATTGCTGACCTTTAAAACAGCATGGAATTATGCACTTTAAATGTTGAAAGCTTTTGTTCAAGATAATGAGCTTTTATCCGCCAGCCCAGATGAAGTCCCCTACATCTGCATTAGGAAATAAATATATTTTCACCATTTTGCAAGGGGTGACCTTTTGCTGTGTCGATTCTCGCTAATAATGTAATCTAGTACTGCGGCAACATGCTTCCTTAATGCACAGTTGCAGGAGGGTTGCGCAGAGCACACGTGCAGCACATATTGGATATTGGTTCATTTGCCCCCCGGGGACCAAGGCAGGGAGCCCACACTTGTCTTAAAGCCAGGTTCAGACCTTGGTCAATGTTACTTGTTCATTCTCTACAGAGGATTTCCGCAGAGTCCAAGACGTTGGTTTGCGCCCTTTTCTGCACACATCGTTGCGCAAAGCATTGTGCACATTAAACTCAATATCTCAGATATCCATATGATACTCTATTGGGGTACATTGCAAGTGTGATTGCATATACATTCAAACCACAATTTTTCCAGAAATGTATAGTTCTGTCTAGTTACATCTTGCAACTGGTTTCCAAAGCCTTCCCTTGGCGTTCATCGGTGTCATGGTGTAAGTTCTTTTCAGTTCCAGTTTTATTTAACCAAAAGGACTTGGGGGCATATTACCAAGCAATATCGATAATTATCGCTATTGCTTGGTTAGAGACAAAAATTTACCGCTGAGCTGCGGCGATTTTTACCGCAAATAAACCTTGGTATTACCAAGGTTTATCGCAAATGCGATAAAAATCGCCGCAATGCATGAATATCGCGATTTGAATGAATTAGCGCGAATATCTCCAAAAGTTGGTAATAGGAGATCGCGATGTTAGCGACTGTTTTCAGTCGCTAACATCTTGGCACGCCCACTTTGCATGTCATTAGTGATAAATATCACTGACATGCCAAGTGGGGCCCAAGATGGTCGCTATCTCCTACTAGCTGTCGCTAACTGGTGTTAGCGACAGCTAGGTAATAGGGAGATAATTTTATCTCCGCTTTCTTGGCTTTTAAAGCCAAAAAAGCGGAGATAAACCCCCTTGATAATAGGTTTCTTTGTTCTGCTGGTCTGATGAAGACCTGTATCCGAAAAAAGGAATATACCTGCTGAATTCAGCATCAATTAGTTGATATCTGGCAGACTTCAACTCTCAATGGGGTATTTATAAAAATGCCTCCATATCTGCATATCTTTTCACTCAAAGTTACACCTTGATTGCGTGTTTTTCATTCTCACAAGTGCAGCCATGTTCATACTGCTCAAGAAGCTTCTGAGCCAATGAGAAACGCTGTCACCGTCATAAAATCCGACAAATACAAAAGCTGTGGAACCCAGGACCGAAGTTCCAATTTTTAAAAAAGAATCCCCACAACAAGAAGTTCCCAAACCCCCCTAAACGCTCGATACATTCCATTTATCCTTCACTGTATCACTCTCTTAAATTTTCCCAATGTTTTTATGATTGCCATATTTTACGCTCATGCATTTTTCCTGTCTTCCTTCCTTATTTTTCGCTTTGTACCCAAATTTCTTTTTTATTGCAAACGCATTTGTACATTTATGCCCTTTTAAGAGTCTTTAACTTTGTATTCCATTGTATTCTGTTTTGACACCTGTCTTTATCTTTTTATTATTATCAAATAAAATTCTTTTGAACTTAAAAAAAAAATGCCTGGTTGTTGCCATAGATATAGAGCAATGTGTATGTTTATATATCAAATAAGTGATGTGTTTATAAGTATGACACAATCACATGAATTACACCAATCAGCCATTACGTAACTCTCATGGAATAGAGTTTTTGGCAGCTGTTGGTAATCAGCTATCTTCTGATTCAGGACTTTAGGAATGTACTGAGCTGTTTTTCAATATTGTCACTGGATTAAAACCCGTTCCATGGGTCGTCCGACATCACAGTGGGCGTGTGCGGAGGACGACCGGGGGCCGTCCGAACCCCGCCCACTCATTATTTCGCCCGCACCGCGGCAGAATTTGCGATCAACGGGTTAACCACTAACCCATGGGTTCAACAGCAGCGTGATGCCTAGCATAACGAGCTACTTTGCCTCATTATGGGTAGTAAGCGCTACCAGGGGCGTAGCTCTGTAAGCTTCAAACTTCCCAAAAATCGCGCTGGCATATCTTGTTAAAATATGTTATGAGAAGCAGGACACAAAGGGGGCTTAAGAGGCAGTGGAAATACAGAGGAGTGCGGATTGTTAGACGTACTTAAAACACAATCGTTTTCAAACTAACCAAGTTTTAAAGTAGACACAAGAGAGAGTGTCTGTGTGTTTTTGTTAGTGTGGGCATGTAAAAAGTCAGAGTAAAATCCGACAGACAGGTCACCACACCCCAATGAAAAGCATCGGTACCCAACTATTTGCTACAGAATACTTTTTTTAGTGGGGTGCAACACGTCAAACACTTCCACCCGAAGATACGCCCCTGAGCATCACATTTATTTATTTATTTATCTATTTGCAAAGTTTTATATAGCGCTGGCTAGACCCAGAGGTATCAGAGCACTTTACATGAGGATCAGCGAGTTACAGGTTCCATAATTACATAGACAAGTATAGACAAAGGAGAAAAGAAGAAACATGAGATTAAACAATGTGAGATTATTAGAGCCTACACACATCTTACGGGGAGTGAAGAGGTGGTACATTCATTGCAGTTCAATATTGGGGTGCGTTATGATTTTGGCACTTATTAGATGTTGCCCTAATAGCAAGAGATATGGAAAATAGGTAATAATCATATAATGTCGAGGATTCTGTTCTGTGCCAGTTCTAAATCTATTAAACATGCACTGGCAGCAGACACATGTAACCGACGGGAAACATCCTTTACAACGCAACTTTTACCACGCAGTGCTTTTACATCGCAACTTTTACAACGCAAACCATTACAACGCATTGCGCTGGGGGGCGCTCTAGGATAGGGAATAGATTTAATTTACTATCCAACACCTTCCCTACTATCCACGGGGACTGGAGTTGGAATAGTAAATTAAACTATTCACTATCCAGCACCCCTCAACACTATGCGTTGTAAAGGCATGCGTTGTAAAAGTTGCGATGTAAAAGCATGCGTCGTAAAAGCATGCGTTGTAATGTCATACATCTGTAACCGACTACCATAACGGTTCTGTATACGCTGTAGAAAATTGAATACCACTACTGAATCTTTTTTTATTTACCTTTTGCTTACATAAGAAACAGTTTCAACCATCCGGAAAAAAAATGATGAAAAGATTTCTGATATCTGCGACTTTACACCAGAACAAAACACACTCCAAATCCTCCCTTATCTCTCACCTAATGACCTTAGTCCACAGGTGTTGCTATCACTAGCGCAGTAGTGTTAGTGGCACCTGGAACCAGGTGTGTGAGGGGCCAACTGCACCCTAATAATAGCTGTCTCTCAGTTCCCAACAGAGGTCAATTTTCCTTGCTTGCATTAGGGCCCACAGAACCTTTTCCATTGTATGTCAGAAAGATATTACAGAAATATCATCTAAATCAGGCACCATGTATTTTTTACAAAACTATTATCCCACTGGGTGTAGATTTTCTAATATTACCTCAATATCTTGGCAGACAATAGAAAGGACATGACATTTATGTCAGACAATATCCTGACAATGGTATTCTGGTAGCGGACCACCCATCCGATGCCAGGAGCTTACCTATACATGAAGCCATCAAACCGGGACGGCCCGCCAGAGAGGGCGCGTTTTACTAGGCCTGTGGCGCATACACACGGTTGCGGGGGTAAACTTCCATTGTGGTGCCCTTCAGAGGGCCCAGTGGCGTAACACAGGCCCCTGCATCTCCCCTCATGCGGGGGGCCCACTCAGCACAGTACCCTGGCCTGAAAGCTCCGAGTTGAGTCCGGAAGTGGAGGGTGGGGGAGGGGTGGCTCCATGTACCTTGCACGGGGTGCCCCCTCAAGTTTTGCTATGCCACTGAAGGGTCCCCATTCAGGTCAAGGCCAATGAATATCTGTGATATATGGGAGACTCGGGGACCCCTCAACACAATATACAAGGGGTGTCATCCTTTTGCGTTACACCACTGGTCCCGTTAGAGGTTCTTTCATGCAGTGAGCCGCAATCATTGTATTTATGTCTAAAAATGGCACTTACCACTGCTCCACGGCGGCCTCACCTTCATCGCAGACAATATAAGGCTCCGTGTGGCGCTAAATGCAGCGACGCCTCCTCCGGCGCAGTCTTTGAGGCAGTCGGCGGGCAGGCCGGGCAGGTGCCCGCTCTCCCCGCCGCTAAGGAAACAGGGCATGGGGACGCAGTGATCAGGCCCAGCTCCCTTTGCAGCTAAAAAACGACCTAGTGATCCCCGCTACAGCATCATAACGAAGCGAGCGTGTGCGCTCTCCGCTGGGTCTTGTAGTGTCCTGCTAGGACACAGTCTAGTTGTTCTGTGTGTAATCCTACACTAAACACCCACCCACCACAGACGTCACTGGGTCAGGTGACGCTGGCAATAAAAGAGCCAGAGCGCACGTGCTCGTGGCCAGATCTGCTATCCCCTAACTGGTGTCCTGTGTCATGATTACTTCCACCATGTGGGCCTAGGGCCCAACTTTACATTGGCGACGAGGCCGGTAGTGAAGCCACGCGTGCCACTGCCATACATCCTGGTAAAAGGGGGAGAGAGCTGCCCGCCTGCAGGGCACCCCCTGTAGCAGGGCGCAGCAGCGCCGAGAAGCCGGTGGGCACGTCGGAGCCCCGCAGCCTGCAGCGACCGTGAGGCCCACCGCACCAGCCTTCAAGGACGAGCCGACCGGAGCCTACCCGCGTCGGCCGCCACCATCCAGCGCCACCAGGAAAAGAGCGGACCGCCCAGTGCCCACCTGAGACGGCCGCGACACAGAGACCCCAACCGGAGAGGTGCACCAGCCGGGCGGAGCCCACCCGCCACGACCACCGGCCGAAGGTGAGCCCCAGGGGCGAAGTGACTCATGAACTGTGCCCAGTTATAAGCAGGGCCAAAGCGGAGCCCACCCGCATGTCCAGCGCGCCTCGCCGGGCGTGAGTGTGCCCACAATCGAACTTTTCATAAAGCACGGCTCGCGGAGCCCACCCGCGGCCTGCCTGCTGCGTCCCCCGCCGCGTGTGTCCAGTGCGGCGGCGAGGGAATAAACTGTACGTGTTAGCAGGACCAGCGGAGCCCACCCGCGGCCTGCCTGTGATGCCTCCTGCCCCCCGCTGCGAGGGTAAATGAACATAATTTATGCAGGACTCGCGGAGCCTACCCGCGGCCTGCCCGGAGCGTCCCCTGTCCCCGCCGCGTGTGTGAATGAAGGCGGCGGGGTGAATGTTCAAAGGAAGCGCCCGCAGCGTGCACAGAAGCTAACGGGCGCTAAGCGAACAAAGCGGAGCCATCCGCACTGCAGGATTAACATTTGAGGCAAGACTCACCCGCGGCCTGCCCGGCGCATGCTGCCACCCGCACTGCAACACTGACTCCTGCCCCCCTCCGCAGCGCGAGTAAGGTGGAGCACCTTAGTGGGGCAGAGACTCCAGGGACAGCGCTCGAGGGAGAGCAGCAGGAGCAGCCAGGACACGCAGCACTACACGGCCGACACTGCAAGGCCGACGCTCCTCCCCCACCGGGCCGCGTGTGGAATGCGAGGCTACTGGGGGGAGGAAGGAGAAACTCACCGCAAAGGAGACAGTGGCATGCTGCAGCACCAAACCCCCTGAGCAGCCCGGGAAGACTGAGGCCAGCTGCGAGGGGCACCGATGGAACGAGGTTCCACCCAACTCCTTCCTCGCAAAGCAACCCCTTCCTCACAAAGCCCCTGCCAAAAAAGGGCCTACCTGCCATCCACGAAGCCTGCACCTCCCACAGATCGTCCACTGTCCTCCAGCATACCAAGGAAGCCGGAGTGGCTACAGCACCACCTGCACCCACGGAGCCCAGCACTGGCAGCACAGCTCCATTTAAGAGCACCAAGGAAAGCACACAGAGGTGGACTGCTAACCGATCAATCCAGCAACACTGCCACCCAGTGGCCAAAAGCAGAAGCACACCTGCATCAATAAGGAGAAGGAAAAAAAACAAGCACTGCACAACACAAGATCAATCAGCAGCAGTAAGGGGCAACAGACTGAGTTACGCCCCAAGGAACGCATCCAATCTCACGCAGCAAGTAAGTGCGCAACCACAGATGCCACTTCCTGCGCAACGTGGGAAAGAGGCACGAACGCCTGACCAAGCATCCAAGCACTGACAGAACGTCTGGAGGAAACGCCTGCCAAGCACTGGAAGAACGTCCAGGGAAAACGAGTGCCGAGGTCAAACGACGGAGAGAGCAGCGACGCCTTGTGGCCACAGGTGTTCACCGCAGCATCAACCACTCCCGCCAACGGTCCAAAGCAGCAAGTCCCTGACAACAGCCAAAGCAGCAAGTACCTGACGACAGCCAAAACAGCAAGTGCCTGACGACAGCCAAAGCAGCAAGTGCCTGACGACAGCCAAAGCAGCAAGTGCCTGACGACAGCCAAAGCAGCAAGTCCCGGACAACAGCCAAAGCAGCAAGTACCCAACGACTCGCAACAAGCGTCCAAGAATTCCACACCCGCACGACAGGACTGCGCAGCACTGCGCCGGAACGTGCCAGGAATCAAGAGCGCCAAAGTGACGCTACACAGCGACACGCCAACGCCATGGGACAGCACACAAAGGTCCCCAACAGAGACAGCGATGTCTCGCAGCAACCGGAGCGCCATCGTCAGCACGCATGGCAGCATGCACCAGAGTTGCACCAGGAGCGGTGACGCAACCCTCCTCCGCGCAGACAAAGCGCGCCAACGCCAAAACACCGTGACAATGAAAAGCGACCACAAAGAAAACAGCACAGCATGACAACTCATGCCCAAGATGAAAACCGACCACCCAGTATGGTCACCAAGGAAAGAAAAGCAACAACAGAGAAGATACGACGACAGGTCTAGTCACCAAGCCAAGTGAAGACAGTGTCCTACCACATGGACAAGACCACGGGGACGACATGTAGAGGGCCCGCTACATGGAGAATCCTGGTTAGCATGAGAAAGCAAGAAAGAAGACTAAACCGCGTCGAGAAAGTGAACAGAGAGGAAGAATGGAGTAACACAACATCACTCCACAGAGGAGGAGAACCACAGCACACAGGAACATCGGTGCTGTCCAAGGAGCATCGCAACATCCGTGTGGATCCCAGTAATCCCTACAACCTGCATTCGAGGAGACCAACCACTGAAGAACAGCATGGGTGCCCCGTGAACCTGAAGCTTACCGAAGCAGAGCATACCCGAGCACTAGACAATCGACCCTTGTGGACTACACAAGACTCGACTGTGGCCATGTCCGAAGTTCGGCAGCGACCCGTACAGCCCACGCGATCAAGTGGCGGTCCAGGGGACAAGGGCCTCGGCCGCATATCCTGTGAGAGAGGAATCCGGATGGGAGAGGTGCAGCAGCGGCAGCTCCACGACAGGCAACAGGAAGCATGAAGGCCCCAGGTAATCACCTGGCACCGAGAAACGGTCTGTTGAAGACACTGAACCCATGTCCTAACGGCAAGACCATCCTGGCGGATGACATCAACACCCCCGAGGACATCATGAGAGACTTGGCGGTGAGTCCGTTGGCAGTTCGGCAGCGACGCCTTTGCGCGGCTCATGCGAAGCCCGCACGGTCCACCCGGTCCCATCGTGTCCGGCAAGAGGGTCCTCCCAGCGTCTCTAGTGAGAGAAGAGTCCAAGCAGGAGAGGCCAGTCTTCGAGGCTCCAGTGAGAGAGGAGTCTGGCAAGGAAGGCAAGTCAGAAGTTACTTGGCCGGACGGAGATGTGAAGGCATCAAGATCAGCAAATCCAAAGAAAGACCCCTCGTGACATAGTCGTCTCCTACAACCAACAAGCGTTGTCATCCACTGGACTAGGAACACCTGCGAGACCCCTCTAGGGTCACACCCATCCTGCTCCCAATGCTCCAAGTGATGAACACTGTATATAAGCGTCAACACAGCAAGACACGGATGATCTGAAGTACACCGCCGTGGTGAAGTTCATCTGACTGATTTTGTAATCCTGAAACTTTCAACGTTCTCCCAGCGATCGCCTGAAGAAGATCTGTTGGGGCCATCAAATGTTATTGTTCTGTTTTCTTGCAGGTTGGACATTTGTTTTTCCTTTCATTAAAGTTGGGGAGGAATGTAGTGTCCTGCTAGGACACAGTCTAGTTGTTCTGTGTGTAATCCTACACTAAACACCCACCCACCACAGACGTCACTGGGTCAGGTGACGCTGGCAATAAAAGAGCCAGAGCGCACGTGCTCGTGGCCAGATCTGCTATCCCCTAACTGGTGTCCTGTGTCATGATTACTTCCATAAGAAACAGTTTCAACCATCCGGAAAAAAAATGATGAAAAGATTTCTGATATCTGCGATTTTACACCAGAACAAAACACACTCCAAATCCTCCCTTATCTCTCACCTAATGACCTTAGTCCACAGGTGTTGCTATCACTAGCGCAGTAGTGTTAGTGGCACCTGGAACCAGGTGTGTGAGGGGCCAACTGCACCCTAATAATAGCTGTCTCTCAGTTCCCAACAGAGGTCAATTTTCCTTGCTTGCATTAGGGCCCACAGAACCTTTTCCATTGTATGTCAGAAAGATATTACAGAAATATCATCTAAATCAGGCACCATGTATTTTTTACAAAACTATTATCCCACTGGGTGTAGATTTTCTAATATTACCTCAATATCTTGGCAGACAATAGAAAGGACATGACATTTATGTCAGACAATATCCTGACAATGGTATTCTGGTAGCGGACCACCCATCCGATGCCAGGAGCTTACCTATACATGAAGCCATCAAACCGGGACGGCCCGCCAGAGAGGGCGCGTTTTACTAGGCCTGTGGCGCATACACACGGTTGCGGGGGTAAACTTCCATTGTGGTGCCCTTCAGAGGGCCCAGTGGCGTAACACAGGCCCCTGCATCTCCCCTCATGCGGAGGGCCCACTCAGCACAGTACCCTGGCCTGAAAGCTCCGAGTTGAGTCCGGAAGTGGAGGGTGGGGGAGGGGTGGCTCCATGTACCTTGCACGGGGTGCCCCCTCAAGTTTTGCTATGCCACTGAAGGGTCCCCATTCAGGTCAAGGCCAATGAATATCTGTGATATATGGGAGACTCGGGGACCCCTCAACACAATATACAAGGGGTGTCATCCTTTTGCGTTACACCACTGGTCCCGTTAGAGGTTCTTTCATGCAGTGAGGCGCAATCATTGTATTTATGTCTAAAAATGGCACTTACCACTGCTCCACGGCGGCCTCACCTTCATCGCAGACAATATAAGGCTCCGTGTGGCGCTAAATGCAGCGACGCCTCCTCCGGCGCAGTCTTTGAGGCAGTCGGCGGGCAGGCCGGGCAGGTGCCCGCTCTCCCCGCCGCTAAGGAAACAGGGCATGGGGACGCAGTGATCAGGCCCAGCTCCCTTTGCAGCTAAAAAACGACCTAGTGATCCCCGCTACAGCATCATAACGAAGCGAGCGTGTGCGCTCTCCGCTGGGTCTGTCTCCTGTGCTGCCCCTTCGCTTTCTGTAGCTTCAAAGACCCATGCACCTCCTAACCTCCCTCCCTCTGCAGGAGAAACTTGGCCACATTTAGCAAGAAAATTACAAGTGAGGCTTAAAACTGACTGCAAATTAGTGGGCGCTCAGGCAATATAAATATAAGTCTCACTGCAGCGCCACAGCCATCTATTTCAAGAAGGGTGAGCGGCCACGTTTGTACTGAAACTGGCTGCTTGCTGTCTTCCTCTTCATGCTTTTTAGGGTCCATGTCAGCTCTGTGGTATTTTTTTTTATCTCCATGGAGCAGTCACTGCCTGTTCTACTGTAACAAGGTGAAGTGGGTGGAAGCAAGCCATGCACATCCCCCACCAGGCCTTTGCAATAAAAGTGGAGCTTTAATTGGCAAAGTCAATAGGTATGCGGGGTGAATCAATGCTGTTTTTTTTTGCAAGCATATGGAACAAAAATAAAAAGAATTAAATGAAAAGAAATCATGCCATCACTCAAACATTTCTCAAGAGAAACGGAACAAAACCGATCCTTCTTAACCACTTTTTCGGTTTGAATGTATCTATTTATTTTTTCAAAAGTATTTCAATTCATCTGAATTCAAAAATCTCTAGAACAATCTTACATCTCACAATGAACTTATACAAAAGCCCCCACAAAAATACATCACATATAAATAGACCTTTCTCAACACATTGCTAGCATAATTCTCTCCTTCAAACTCACAAGTGAAGTGACATTCATACTTGTGAATCAGTTGAATAAACGGCAGCACTGGCAACTGTAGTTGCTCATTGTTATATTGGCATGGCCTTGCTGCACAAGTGCCAAACCCTCGCATTGTTAATTCTACCACTCAAACATGGCAGCCACATAATTGCAATAAAACATATCAAATTAATTAAGACACTTGCTTGGGCTGTATTTATTTCAGAAGTCAACATTGAAGGCAGTGAGTACCCTCTGTCATTTCAAATGTGCTTAATATTTTTGTGCCATCAGATTGCAGGGAGGCAGCGGGAAGAAATGTTTGGCTCGGTGACTGGATGAGTTAGGAGATGTGACCATTGGCAAGAGGTCATAGCATTAGTAATGCAAAGGTAAATAGGGCTTTTAAACAGTCCATTCTTTGTTTCTATGGCACAGAAAGAAAGGAAGGACTATAATTAAGGCTCCCTCGTTACCCCTTACACTACCCCTGCCCAGCGCTGCCAATGACAGTATCAACACAACTTCTAGCGATCACGCTCTTACTAGTGTGACAATTCAGACTAATTCCAGGCCCCCAAAGCTATAGGAATTGCTGGATGGCAGGTTTTAATCATTTCTTTTATGTAGATTAAATTAATAAAGAACTGCTCTTTTGTGCTCATTTCTAAATTAGACAGACAGCGTCACCATGTGGCAGACTGTCATAAGTACTAGTGTTGGAAATTAAGTGCCAGGGCCAAGCACCGGAAACCACTGCCTCAAAATAAGCACTGCATACGACCCCTGGCCACAAAAAAAGACAGTAGCTGTACTTTGACTGGACTTTCAAGAGGACCATCTGCAGTAGTCTCTCCAGAGAGAAGTTCACCAGGGACACATCTCTGCTCGTTGCGTAACCTCAACAAGGCAGAAGCAAGTCTAGAACCTGGAATAAACCATATAGCAGTGACCTGCCCTGGAAGAAGAGGAGCCTGCACCGCCTGGAGTGGAGAGGATCTGGCCGATAACCAAGAGGGTAGTCAGCATGGTCAAGCGAACTGAACCCTGAGTGACGGTTGCCTCTAGGAAGTGAGCCACCAAGGGTAACAAGGATCTTGCAACTCACCAGTCCAGAACTGACCCAAGAATTTATGGTTCAGCAAAAGGTCATCTGCTTATAGAGAGCATTCCCAGACTATGACCACAGAGAGCGACATCACTCCTGACCCACCTTGTACCAGTCGGTATCTTGACCCTTCCTCCCTTCAGAGGGGCACTGAGGATATTTCCCTTCGCCATGGCGCTCAAGGGCAAGTCATCCAACTTTCAGAACCCTACTTAAATGTTCCTTCTCAATCAATCGATCACAGCATTTGTATAGCGCGCTACTCACCCGAGAGGGTCTCAAGGCGCTGGGGGAGGGGGGAAAGTTACTGCTCGAACAGCCAGGTCTTGAGCTGCTTCCTGAAGGAGAGATGGTCTTGGGTTCGTCGAAGGTGGGTGGGGAGGGAGTTCCAGGCCTTGGCTGCCAGGTAGGAGAAGGATCTTCCTCCGGCGCTGCGGATGCGTGGTACGGTGGCGAGGGCGTGGCTGGTCGACCGTAGCTGGCGGGTGGGCGTTTAGAAGGTCAGGCGGTCGTTGAGGTACTTGGGGCCCAGGTCGTGGAGAGCCTTGTGTGCGTGGGTGAGGTATATATGGTAATAGGGTTACTACAATGCTAAGTCAATTCTGGACAAACCTTAAGCAAGCCAGTTTTGGTCCCGCTCCCAACAAGAACAGTCCAAACCGAACAGCCAGGCCAGATCCCCTCCAGATGGGAACTTAACCGCCCCCAGACAGTGTGAGGACCTTTCCCTGGGGCCCCAGGGCATTCAGGAGCTACCGGGTGCCAAGTGCGACAATTCTTAGCATTTACCAATGCCGGGGTCACAATACTATTGTACCCACACTGAATGACCCAGTGCTCCATTTTAGAGCTTGGCTCTCTCAAGGTACCGGGGCCAGCAGCCCAAGAGTGACTCAAGGGGTTGATGTTAGATCAGCAGTTCAGATTACAATACACACTAAGGTAACCATTAATTCCAGCTAGAGCTTTATTCTAACAATACATCAACTTGCATATACATGAGCACCACTGATCCATTTTTTTGTTTTTTTTCCAGTGAGATTTACAAAGTACGACGAGTAGGCCCAAACGTGCGTCACGTGATTACGGGGCATTGGACTGGTGAGGCTCATCAATAACTAAACCAATCGGGGGTGGCCTTTAGTCTCACGTCAGAAGGGACCTGGCCTGGTGGTTCATGCAGGACGCGTAATATTGGAGCAGAGCCAGACTAATTAGCATATGGTTGGTTTCTGTCCGAAGTTCCAAAGTGAGCAAGAAATAGGTGGACTGGAATGAGGCCAAGGGTCAGCACCAGTGGGTGGGACTAAAGCATATATTCCAACCATGATTTTTAATTTATCCGAGTCTGATATTCCAGCACACCCAGACACATTTCGTTTGGAAGGGCTCGTGGCCAGATTCTCATAGGTGGCTCTCACTATGCTCCCTTCGTGTTGAGACATTCAGCACATATCTCAGTATGAGCATCTAAATTGAGTCTAGAGGACAGCCCTTCGCAAATTGCAGCTCATTTAATGGTTTAAATTATGAGGTTTTTTCCTGTAAAACAATAGGAAGTAGCGCAGTGCATCATGGGGTATCGGGATTTAAGAAGGCAATACAAGTATAAATGAATACAATTAAAATAAAATAAAAAGAATAAATAAAATGTGACGTTAAGTCTTATCACTGCACTGACTGGACTCCCTTGCGTACTGCCGGAGATCTCTCTCCTTAAAGGCTGGCATCGGCACAGTCTGGAGAAAGATCTCCCTCATTACAGGCTCTCATCTGTACTGTCTCGGTGAAGATCTCACTCCTTACAGGCTGTCATCGGCACAGTCTGGAGAAAGATCTCCCTCCTGACAGGCTGTCATCGGCACAGTCTGGAGAAAGATCTCCCTCCTGACAGGCTGTCATCGGCACAGTCTGGAGAAAGATCTCCCTCATTACAGGCTGTCATTGGCGCAGTCTGGAGAAAGATCTCCCTCATTACAGGCTGTCATCGGCACAGTCTGGAGAAAGATCTCCCTCATTACAGGCTGTCATCGGCACAGTCTGGAGAAAGATCTCCATCATTACAGGCTGGCATCGGCACAGTCTGGAGAAAGATCTCCCTCCTGACAGGCTGTCATCGGCACAGTCTGGAGAAAGATCTCCCTCCTGACAGGCTGTCATCGGCACAGTCTGGAGAAAGATCTCCCTCATTACAGGCTGTCATTGGCGCAGTCTGGAGAAAGATCTCCCTCATTACAGGCTGTCATCGGCACAGTCTGGAGAAAGATCTCCATCATTACAGGCTGGCATCGGCACAGTCTGGAGAAAGATCTCCCTCATTACAGGCTGTCATCGGCACAGTCTGGATGAAGATCTCCCTCATTACAGGCTGTCATCGGCACAGTCTGGAGAAAGATCTCCCTCATTACAGGCTGTCATCGGCACAGTCTGGATGAAGATCTCCCTCATTACAGGCTGTCATCGGCACAGTCTGGAGAAAGATCTCCCTCATTACAGGCTGTCATCGGCACAGTCTGGATGAAGATCTCCCTCATTACAGGCTGTCATTGGCACAGTCTGGATGAAGATCTCCCTCATTACAGGCTGTCATCGGCACAGTCTGGAGAAAGATCTCCATCATTACAGGCTGGCATCGGCACAGTCTGGAGAAAGATCTCACTCCTTACAGGCTGTCATCGGCACAGTCTGGAGAAAGATCTCACTCCTGACAGGCTGGCATCAGCACAGTCTGGAGAAAGATCTCCCTCATTACAGGCTGTCATCGGCACAGTCTGGAGAAAGATCTCCATCATTACAGGCTGTCATCGGCACAGTCTGGAGAAAGATCTCACTCCTTACAGGCTGTCATCGGCACAGTCTGGAGAAAGATCTCACTCCTGACAGGCTGGCATCAGCACAGTCTGGAGAAAGATCTCACTCCTGACAGGCTGGCATCAGCACAGTCTGGAGAAAGATCTCCCTCATTACAGGCTGTCATCGGCACAGTCTGGAGAAAGATCTCCATCATTACAGGCTGTCATCGGCACAGTCTGGAGAAAGATCTCACTCCTTACAGGCTGTCATCGGCACAGTCTGGAGAAAGATCTCACTCCTTACAGGCTGTCATCGGCACAGTCTGGAGAAAGATCTCACTCCTGACAGGCTGTCATCGGCACAGTCTGGAGAAAGATCTCCATCATTACAGGCTGTCATCGGCACAGTCTGGAGAAAGATCTCCCTCCTGACAGGCTGTCATCGGCACAGTCTGGAGAAAGATCTCCCTCCTGACAGGCTGGCATCGGCACAGTCTGGAGAAAGATCTCTCTCCTGACAGGCTG